>NC_138976.1:173602412-174802412 GCF_964341445.2 Mesoplodon mirus | reverse complement strand
GCCCACTGCTCCCCTGCCCTTTGTTCAGTCACAGCAGAGATGGCCACACCCACTCCTTCAGTGAGGGCAGAGTTCCAACCACCCTCAGCCCCGCCCCCTCTCCACAGGTTACCATGGACTACAGAGGCTGCATCCTGAGGCCAGGGCGTTCCGACAATGCCAAGGGCAGACATGATGACCTTAAATGATTTCCTCTTGTGTCAGGTTTGGTAAACTTTAGGAGCTAGGAAATGGTCCACTTTACAGAAATGTTCAAATTTACTGGCATTTCTTATATTCTCTGCTATAACATTGTCCTGATTCTTTCTGTATATTCTATACTTATGTTTTTGTTTTCCTTAATCAAAGTGTGTCTTTTCAATCTTTTCAAAGAAGATTCTTTGGACTTACTAAATCCCCTGAATTTTATACGTTTTCTGTTGTATTAAGTTCTGCTCATATCTTTATTTATCTTTTTTCTATGTTCTCAGGGTTTATTGTTTTGATCTTCTGATGTCAATTAAAACACTTGGTTATTCATTTTAATAAATATTTTACTTATATAGATTTGAACTTTTGAAGATTCCAGCTTAATTGTAAGTTTCTAAGGGTCAGGTCCTCTCCATTGTTGCTGGCCTAAGGTTTAGTTCACCATATAGCAATGTATATATTGACCTATTTTCCCCTCGACTTTCTGTGATTCCCTACATCTCACCTTTCTTTGCAGACAAGCCATTTGAAATACCCTTAACTTATTTCACAGCCAATAAGTCATTGAAATAATGTGTATTTTTAGAGAAATCTTCTTATATAATTAGGCAGAAAATCTCACCTGCCATAGTTTTCAAAACAGCATAATTTCACTCTTCTCAATGCTTAATCTGTTGTATTACACAACCTTTGAGTATTTAGCTTTATCAATGACATGTACTTTAAAAATGTTTTAGAGATCCTACCAGTCTTTGAAAACATCCTTGTTCCTTGATTCAGGTCCAGTTTTATGTATATATTCTGCCTTGCACCTGATCATCCCAACAATTGATGGATGGCCTTGGGAATCTAATTCTGGTATTGATAGTCTTTACTGATTGTCTCCCCTCGTAGCTGATTTTTTCATTATTGTGTAAATTTAGATCATGAGCTCATGTTTAGCTAAACAGCTGACCTTGTAAGACGCTTAGGTGTGAACGCTCGTAAGCTTCCGCAGAAAGACGGCAAAGATTTATTTGTGTCCCTCCAATGAGTTGCCCACGAGGACACCGTTTTCTACAAGTGTTGGTCCAATACTCCCTCTAGAGGAAGGGGACTCCGACAGGGCTGATTGGCGGCCCCCGATCTGCGGCAGGGGCAGTGGGCAGCCTGTGGCCCGGGCTGGAGCCTCTTTGCATGTGTCCCTGGGACACATCTGCCTGCGAACTTCGGTCACCTGGCAGGAAACTACGATGCCCAGAACTATGGTTAGCTGTGCAGCGAGGTGAACTGTGAGGACAGGTTCCACACATACTTCAAGTAAGAGGTCGGCCTGAGTGGAAAGGTGAGAGTTTGGGCAGCTGTGCAGACAAAGAAGGCGCCCTTTGGCCTGGGCCTAAATGCTTGTGACACCCCACTGGACCTGCCGTGCTCTGAGGGCCCTGCCCTGGGAACCCTGCTCCCCTGCCCTTTGTTCAGTCACAGCAGATATGGCCACACCCACTCCTTCAGTGAGGGCAGAGTTCCAACCACCCTCAGCCCCGCCCCCTCTCCACAGGTTACCATGGACTACAGAGGCTGCATCCTGAGGCTAGGTCGTTCCGAAAATGCCAAGGGCAGACATGATGACCTTAAATGATTTCCTCTTGTGTCAGGTTTGGTAAACTTTAGGAGCTAGGAAATGGTCCACTTTACAGAAATGTTCAAATTTACTGGCATTTCTTATATTCTCTGCTATAACATTGTCCTGATTCTTTCTGTATATTCTATACTTATGTTTTTGTTTTCCTTAATCAAAGTGTGTCTTTTCAATCTTTTCAAAGAAGATTCTTTGGACTTACTAAATCACCTGAATTTTATACGTTTTCTGTTGTACTAAGTTCTGCTCATATCTTTATTTATCTTTTTTCTATGTTCTCAGGGTTTATTGTTTTGATCTTCTGATGTCAATTAAAACACTTGGTTATTCATTTTAATAAATATTTTACTTATAAAGATTTGAACTTTTGAAGATTCCAGCTTACTTGTAAGTTTCTAAGGGTCAGGTCCTCTCCATTGTTGCTGGCCTAAGGTTTAGTTCACCATATAGCAATGTATATATTGACCTATTTTCCCCTCGACTTTCTGTGATTCCCTACATCTCACCTTTCTTTGCAGACAAGCCATTTGAAATACCCTTAACTTATTTCACAGCCAATAAGTCATTGAAATAATGTGTATTTTTAGAGAAATCTTCTTATATAATTAGGCAGAAAATCTCACCTGCCATAGTTTTCAAAACAGCATAATTTCACTCTTCTCAATGCTTAATCTGTTGTATTACACAACCTTTGAGTATTTAGCTTTATCAATGACATGTCCTTTAAAAATGTTTTAGAGATCCTACCAGTCTTTGAAAACATCCTTGTTCCTTGTTTCAGTTCCAGTTTTATGTATATATTCTGCCTTGCACCTGATTATTCCAACAATTGATGGATGGCCTTGGGAATCTAATTCTGGTATTGATAGTCTTTACTGATTGTCTCCCCTCGTAGCTGATTTCTTCATTATTGTGTAAATTTAGATCATGAGCTCATGTTTAGCTAAACAGCTGACCTTGTAAGACGCTTAGGTGTGAACGCTCGTAAGCTTCCGCAGAAAGACGGCAAAGATTTATTGGTGTCCCTCCAATGAGTTGCCCACGAGGACACCGTTTTCTACAAGTGTTGGTCCAATACGCCCTCTAGAGGAAGGGGACTCCGACAGGGCTGATTGGCGGCCCCCGATCTGGGGCAGGGGCAGTGGGCAGCCTGTGGCCCGGTCTGGAGCCTCTTTGCATGTGTCCCTGGGACACATCTGCCTGCGAACTTCGGTCACCTGGCAGGAAGCTACGATGCCCAGACCTATGGTTAGCTGTGCAGCGAGGTGTACTGTGAGGACAGGTTCCACACACACTTCAAGTAAGAGGTCGGCCTGAGTGGAAAGGTGAGAGTTTGGGCAGCTGTGCAGACAAAGAAGGCACACTTTGGCCTGGGCCTAAATGCTTGTGACACCCCACAGGACCTTCCGTGCTCTGAGGGCCCTGCCCTGGGCCCCCTGCTCCCCTGCCCTTTGTTCAGTCCCAGCAGAGATGGCCACACCCACTCCTTCAGTGAGGGCAGAGTTCCAACCACCCTCAGCCCCGCCCCCTCTCCACAGGTTACCATGGACTACAGAGGCTGCATCCTGAGGCCAGGGCGTTCCGACAATGCCAAGGGCAGACATGATGACCTTAAATGATTTCCTCTTGTGTCAGGTTTGGTAAACTTTAGGAGCTAGGAAATGGTCCACTTTACAGAAATGTTCAAATTTACTGGCATTTCTTATATTCTCTGCTATAACATTGTCCTGATTCTTTCTGTATATTCTATACTTATGTTTTTGTTTTCCTTAATCAAAGTGTGTCTTTTCAATCTTTTCAAAGAAGATTCTTTGGACTTACTAAATCCCCTGAATTTTATACGTTTTCTGTTGTATTAAGTTCTGCTCATATCTTTATTTATCTTTTTTCTATGTTCTCAGGGTTTATTGTTTTGATCTTCTGATGTTAATTAAAACACTTGGTTATTCATTTTAATAAATATTTTACTTATAAAGATTTGAACTTTTGAAGATTCCAGCTTACTTGTAAGTTTCTAAGGGTCAGGTCCTCTCCATTGTTGCTGGCCTAAGGTTTAGTTCACCATATAGCAATGTATATATTGACCTATTTTCCCCTCGACTTTCTGTGATTCCCTACATCTCACCTTTCTTTGCAGACAAGCCATTTGAAATACCCTTAACTTATTTCACAGCCAATAAGTCATTGAAATAATGTGTATTTTTAGAGAAATCTTCTTATATAATTAGGCAGAAAATCTCACCTGCCATAGTTTTCAAAACAGCATAATTTCACTCTTCTCAATGCTTAATCTGTTGTATTACACAACCTTTGAGTATTTAGCTTTATCAATGACATGTCCTTTAAAAATGTTTTAGAGATCCTACCAGTCTTTGAAAACATCCTTGTTCCTTGTATCAGTTCCAGTTTTATGTATATATTCTGCCTTGCACCTGATTATTCCAACAATTGATGGATGGCCTTGGGAATCTAATTCTGGTATTGATAGTCTTTACTGATTGTCTCCCCTCGTAGCTGATTTTTTCATTATTGTGTAAATTTAGATCATGAGGTCATGTTTAGCTAAACAGCTGACCTTGTAAGACGCTTAGGTGTGAACGCTCGTAAGCTTCAGGAGAAATTCGGCAAAATTTATTTGTGTCCCTCCAATGAGATGCCCACGAGGACACCGTTTTCTACAAGTGTTGGTCCAATACTCCCTCTAGAGGAAGGGGACTCCGACAGGGCTGATTGGCGGCCCCCGATCTGCGGCAGGGGCAGTGGGCAGCCTGTGGCCCGGGCTGGAGCCTCTTTGCATGTGTCCCTGGGACACATCTGCCTGCGAACTTCGGTCACCTGGCAGGAAACTACGATGCCCAGAACTATGGTTAGCTGTGCAGCGAGGTGAACTGTGAGGACAGGTTCCACACATACTTCAAGTAAGAGGTCGGCCTGAGTGGAAAGGTGAGAGTTTGGGCAGCTGTGCAGACAAAGAAGGCACCCTTTGGCCTGGGCCTAAATGCTTGTGACACCCCACTGGACCTGCCGTGCTCTGAGGGCCCTGCCCTGGGAACCCTGCTCCCCTGCCCTTTGTTCAGTCACAGCAGATATGGCCACACCCACTCCTTCAGTGAGGGCAGAGTTCCAACCACCCTCAGCCCCGCCCCCTCTCCACAGGTTACCATGGACTACAGAGGCTGCATCCTGAGGCTAGGGCGTTCCGAAAATGCCAAGGGCAGACATGATGACCTTAAATGATTTCCTCTTGTGTCAGGTTTGGTAAACTTTAGGAGCTAGGAAATGGTCCACTTTACAGAAATGTTCAAATTTACTGGCATTTCTTATATTCTCTGCTATAACATTGTCCTGATTCTTTCTGTATATTCTATACTTATGTTTTTGTTTTCCTTAATCAAAGTGTGTCTTTTCAATCTTTTCAAAGAAGATTCTTTGGACTTACTAAATCACCTGAATTTTATACGTTTTCTGTTGTACTAAGTTCTGCTCATATCTTTATTTATCTTTTTTCTATGTTCTCAGGGTTTATTGTTTTGATCTTCTGATGTCAATTAAAACACTTGGTTATTCATTTTAATAAATATTTTACTTATAAAGATTTGAACTTTTGAAGATTCCAGCTTACTTGTAAGTTTCTAAGGGTCAGGTCCTCTCCATTGTTGCTGGCCTAAGGTTTAGTTCATCATATAGCAATGTATATATTGACCTATTTTCCCCTCGACTTTCTGTGATTCCCTACATCTCACCTTTCTTTGCAGACAAGCCATTTGAAATACCCTTAACTTATTTCACAGCCAATAAGTCATTGAAATAATGTGTATTTTTAGAGAAATCTTCTTATATAATTAGGCAGAAAATCTCACCTGCCATAGTTTTCAAAACAGCATAATTTCACTCTTCTCAATGCTTAATCTGTTGTATTACACAACCTTTGAGTATTTAGCTTTATCAATGACATGTCCTTTAAAAATGTTTTAGAGATCCTACCAGTCTTTGAAAACATCCTTGTTCCTTGTTTCAGTTCCAGTTTTATGTATATATTCTGCCTTGCACCTGATTATTCCAACAATTGATGGATGGCCTTGGGAATCTAATTCTGGTATTGATAGTCTTTACTGATTGTCTCCCCTCGTAGCTGATTTCTTCATTATTGTGTAAATTTAGATCATGAGCTCATGTTTAGCTAAACAGCTGACCTTGTAAGACGCTTAGGTGTGAACGCTCGTAAGCTTCCGCAGAAAGACGGCAAAGATTTATTGGTGTCCCTCCAATGAGTTGCCCACGAGGACACCGTTTTCTACAAGTGTTGGTCCAATACGCCCTCTAGAGGAAGGGGACTCCGACAGGGCTGATTGGCGGCCCCCGATCTGGGGCAGGGGCAGTGGGCAGCCTGTGGCCCGGTCTGGAGCCTCTTTGCATGTGTCCCTGGGACACATCTGCCTGCGAACTTCGGTCACCTGGCAGGAAGCTACGATGCCCAGACCTATGGTTAGCTGTGCAGCGAGGTGTACTGTGAGGACAGGTTCCACACACACTTCAAGTAAGAGGTCGGCCTGAGTGGAAAGGTGAGAGTTTGGGCAGCTGTGCAGACAAAGAAGGCACACTTTGGCCTGGGCCTAAATGCTTGTGACACCCCACAGGACCTTCCGTGCTCTGAGGGCCCTGCCCTGGGCCCCCTGCTCCCCTGCCCTTTGTTCAGTCCCAGCAGAGATGGCCACACCCACTCCTTCAGTGAGGGCAGAGTTCCAACCACCCTCAGCCCCGCCCCCTCTCCACAGGTTACCATGGACTACAGAGGCTGCATCCTGAGGCCAGGGCGTTCCGACAATGCCAAGGGCAGACATGATGACCTTAAATGATTTCCTCTTGTGTCAGGTTTGGTAAACTTTAGGAGCTAGGAAATGGTCCACTTTACAGAAATGTTCAAATTTACTGGCATTTCTTATATTCTCTGCTATAACATTGTCCTGATTCTTTCTGTATATTCTATACTTATGTTTTTGTTTTCCTTAATCAAAGTGTGTCTTTTCAATCTTTTCAAAGAAGATTCTTTGGACTTACTAAATCCCCTGAATTTTATACGTTTTCTGTTGTATTAAGTTCTGCTCATATCTTTATTTATCTTTTTTCTATGTTCTCAGGGTTTATTGTTTTGATCTTCTGATGTCAAATAAAACACTTGGTTATTCATTTTAATAAATATTTTACTTATAAAGATTTGAACTTTTGAAGATTCCAGCTTACTTGTAAGTTTCTAAGGGTCAGGTCCTCTCCATTGTTGCTGGCCTAAGGTTTAGTTCACCATATAGCAATGTATATATTGACCTATTTTCCCCTCGACTTTCTGTGATTCCCTACATCTCACCTTTCTTTGCAGACAAGCCATTTGAAATACCCTTAACTTATTTCACAGCCAATAAGTCATTGAAATAATGTGTATTTTTAGAGAAATCTTCTTATATAATTAGGCAGAAAATCTCACCTGCCATAGTTTTCAAAACAGCATAATTTCACTCTTCTCAATGCTTAATCTGTTGTATTACACAACCTTTGAGTATTTAGCTTTATCAATGACATGTCCTTTAAAAATGTTTTAGAGATCCTACCAGTCTTTGAAAACATCCTTGTTCCTTGTATCAGTTCCAGTTTTATGTATATATTCTGCCTTGCACCTGATTATTCCAACAATTGATGGATGGCCTTGGGAATCTAATTCTGGTATTGATAGTCTTTACTGATTGTCTCCCCTCGTAGCTGATTTTTTCATTATTGTGTAAATTTAGATCATGAGGTCATGTTTAGCTAAACAGCTGACCTTGTAAGACGCTTAGGTGTGAACGCTCGTAAGCTTCAGGAGAAAGTCGGCAAAATTTATTTGTGTCCCTCCAATGAGATGCCCACGAGGACACCGTTTTCTACAAGTGTTGGTCCAATACTCCCTCTAGAGGAAGGGGACTCCGACAGGGCTGATTGGCGGCCCCCGATCTGCGGCAGGGGCAGTGGGCAGCCTGTGGCCCGGGCTGGAGCCTCTTTGCATGTGTCCCTGGGACACATCTGCCTGCGAACTTCGGTCACCTGGCAGGAAACTACGATGCCCAGAACTATGGTTAGCTGTGCAGCGAGGTGAACTGTGAGGACAGGTTCCACACATACTTCAAGTAAGAGGTCGGCCTGAGTGGAAAGGTGAGAGTTTGGGCAGCTGTGCAGACAAAGAAGGCGCCCTTTGGCCTGGGCCTAAATGCTTGTGACACCCCACTGGACCTGCCGTGCTCTGAGGGCCCTGCCCTGGGAACCCTGCTCCCCTGCCCTTTGTTCAGTCACAGCAGAGATGGCCACACCCACTCCTTCAGTGAGGGCAGAGTTCCAACCACCCTCAGCCCCGCCCCCTCTCCACAGGTTACCATGGACTACAGAGGCTGCATCCTGAGGCTAGGGCGTTCCGAAAATGCCAAGGGCAGACATGATGACCTTAAATGATTTCCTCTTGTGTCAGGTTTGGTAAACTTTAGGAGCTAGGAAATGGTCCACTTTACAGAAATGTTCAAATTTACTGGCATTTCTTATATTCTCTGCTATAACATTGTCCTGATTCTTTCTGTATATTCTATACTTATGTTTTTGTTTTCCTTAATCAAAGTGTGTCTTTTCAATCTTTTCAAAGAAGATTCTTTGGACTTACTAAATCCCCTGAATTTTATACGTTTTCTGTTGTATTAAGTTCTGCTCATATCTTTATTTATCTTTTTTCTATGTTCTCAGGGTTTATTGTTTTGATATTCTGATGTCAATTAAAACACTTGGTTATTCATTTTAATAAATATTTTACTTATAAAGATTTGAACTTTTGAAGATTCCAGCTTACTTGTAAGTTTCTAAGGGTCAGGTCCTCTCCATTGTTGCTGGCCTAAGGTTTAGTTCACCATATAGCAATGTATATATTGACCTATTTTCCCCTCGACTTTCTGTGATTCCCTACATCTCACCTTTCTTTGCAGACAAGCCATTTGAAATACCCTTAACTTATTTCACAGCCAATAAGTCATTGAAATAATGTGTATTTTTAGAGAAATCTTCTTATATAATTAGGCAGAAAATCTCACCTGCCATAGTTTTCAAAACAGCATAATTTCACTCTTCTCAATGCTTAATCTGTTGTATTACACAACCTTTGAGTATTTAGCTTTATCAATGACATGTCCTTTAAAAATGTTTTAGAGATCCTACCAGTCTTTGAAAACATCCTTGTTCCTTGTTTCAGTTCCAGTTTTATGTATATATTCTGCCTTGCACCTGATTATTCCAACAATTGATGGATGGCCTTGGGAATCTAATTCTGGTATTGATAGTCTTTACTGATTGTCTCCCCTCGTAGCTGATTTCTTCATTATTGTGTAAATTTAGATCATGAGCTCATGTTTAGCTAAACAGCTGACCTTGTAAGACGCTTAGGTGTGAACGCTCGTAAGCTTCCGCAGAAAGACGGCAAAGATTTATTGGTGTCCCTCCAATGAGTTGCCCACGAGGACACCGTTTTCTACAAGTGTTGGTCCAATACGCCCTCTAGAGGAAGGGGACTCCGACAGGGCTGATTGGCGGCCCCCGATCTGGGGCAGGGGCAGTGGGCAGCCTGTGGCCCGGTCTGGAGCCTCTTTGCATGTGTCCCTGGGACACATCTGCCTGCGAACTTCGGTCACCTGGCAGGAAGCTACGATGCCCAGACCTATGGTTAGCTGTGCAGCGAGGTGTACTGTGAGGACAGGTTCCACACACACTTCAAGTAAGAGGTCGGCCTGAGTGGAAAGGTGAGAGTTTGGGCAGCTGTGCAGACAAAGAAGGCACACTTTGGCCTGGGCCTAAATGCTTGTGACACCCCACTGGACCTGCCGTGCTCTGAGGGCCCTGCCCTGGGCCCCCTGCTCCCCTGCCCTTTGTTCAGTCACAGCAGAGATGGCCACACCCACTCCTTCAGTGAGGGCAGAGTTCCAACCACCCTCAGCCCCGCCCCCTCTCCACAGGTTACCATGGACTACAGAGGCTGCATCCTGAGGCCAGGGCGTTCCGACAATGCCAAGGGCAGACATGATGACCTTAAATGATTTCCTCTTGTGTCAGGTTTGGTAAAATTTAGGAGCTAGGAAATGGTCCACTTTACAGAAATGTTCAAATTTACTGGCATTTCTTATATTCTCTGCTATAACATTGTCCTGATTCTTTCTGTATATTCTATACTTATGTTTTTGTTTTCCTTAAACAAAGTGTGTCTTTTCAATCTTTTCAAAGAAGATTCTTTGGACTTACTAAATCCCCTGAATTTTATACGTTTTCTGTTGTATTAAGTTCTGCTCATATCTTTATTTATCTTTTTTCTATGTTCTCAGGGTTTATTGTTTTGATCTTCTGATGTCAATTAAAACACTTGGTTATTCATTTTAATAAATATTTTACTTATAAAGATTTGAACTTTTGAAGATTCCAGCTTACTTGTAAGTTTCTAAGGGTCAGGTCCTCTCCATTGTTGCTGGCCTAAGGTTTAGTTCACCATATAGCAATGTATATATTGACCTATTTTCCCCTCGACTTTCTGTGATTCCCTACATCTCACCTTTCTTTGCAGACAAGCCATTTGAAATACCCTTAACTTATTTCACAGCCAATAAGTCATTGAAATAATGTGTATTTTTAGAGAAATCTTCTTATATAATTAGGCAGAAAATCTCACCTGCCATAGTTTTCAAAACAGCATAATTTCACTCTTCTCAATGCTTAATCTGTTGTATTACACAACCTTTGAGTATTTAGCTTTATCAATGACATGTACTTTAAAAATGTTTTAGAGATCCTACCAGTCTTTGAAAACATCCTTGTTCCTTGATTCAGGTCCAGTTTTATGTATATATTCTGCCTTGCACCTGATCATCCCAACAATTGATGGATGGCCTTGGGAATCTAATTCTGGTATTGATAGTCTTTACTGATTGTCTCCCCTCGTAGCTGATTTTTTCATTATTGTGTAAATTTAGATCATGAGCTCATGTTTAGCTAAACAGCTGACCTTGTAAGACGCTTAGGTGTGAACGCTCGTAAGCTTCCGCAGAAAGACGGCAAAGATTTATTTGTGTCCCTCCAATGAGTTGCCCACGAGGACACCGTTTTCTACAAGTGTTGGTCCAATACTCCCTCTAGAGGAAGGGGACTCCGACAGGGCTGATTGGCGGCCCCCGATCTGCGGCAGGGGCAGTGGGCAGCCTGTGGCCCGGGCTGGAGCCTCTTTGCATGTGTCCCTGGGACACATCTGCCTGCGAACTTCGGTCACCTGGCAGGAAACTACGATGCCCAGAACTATGGTTAGCTGTGCAGCGAGGTGAACTGTGAGGACAGGTTCCACACATACTTCAAGTAAGAGGTCGGCCTGAGTGGAAAGGTGAGAGTTTGGGCAGCTGTGCAGACAAAGAAGGCGCCCTTTGGCCTGGGCCTAAATGCTTGTGACACCCCACTGGACCTGCCGTGCTCTGAGGGCCCTGCCCTGGGAACCCTGCTCCCCTGCCCTTTGTTCAGTCACAGCAGAGATGGCCACACCCACTCCTTCAGTGAGGGCAGAGTTCCAACCACCCTCAGCCCCGCCCCCTCTCCACAGGTTACCATGGACTACAGAGGCTGCATCCTGAGGCTAGGGCGTTCCGAAAATGCCAAGGGCAGACATGATGACCTTAAATGATTTCCTCTTGTGTCAGGTTTGGTAAACTTTAGGAGCTAGGAAATGGTCCACTTTACAGAAATGTTCAAATTTACTGGCATTTCTTATATTCTCTGCTATAACATTGTCCTGATTCTTTCTGTATATTCTATACTTATGTTTTTGTTTTCCTTAATCAAAGTGTGTCTTTTCAATCTTTTCAAAGAAGATTCTTTGGACTTACTAAATCACCTGAATTTTATACGTTTTCTGTTGTACTAAGTTCTGCTCATATCTTTATTTATCTTTTTTCTATGTTCTCAGGGTTTATTGTTTTGATCTTCTGATGTCAATTAAAACACTTGGTTATTCATTTTAATAAATATTTTACTTATAAAGATTTGAACTTTTGAAGATTCCAGCTTACTTGTAAGTTTCTAAGGGTCAGGTCCTCTCCATTGTTGCTGGCCTAAGGTTTAGTTCACCATATAGCAATGTATATATTGACCTATTTTCCCCTCGACTTTCTGTGATTCCCTACATCTCACCTTTCTTTGCAGACAAGCCATTTGAAATACCCTTAACTTATTTCACAGCCAATAAGTCATTGAAATAATGTGTATTTTTAGAGAAATCTTCTTATATAATTAGGCAGAAAATCTCACCTGCCATAGTTTTCAAAACAGCATAATTTCACTCTTCTCAATGCTTAATCTGTTGTATTACACAACCTTTGAGTATTTAGCTTTATCAATGACATGTCCTTTAAAAATGTTTTAGAGATCCTACCAGTCTTTGAAAACATCCTTGTTCCTTGTTTCAGTTCCAGTTTTATGTATATATTCTGCCTTGCACCTGATTATTCCAACAATTGATGGATGGCCTTGGGAATCTAATTCTGGTATTGATAGTCTTTACTGATTGTCTCCCCTCGTAGCTGATTTCTTCATTATTGTGTAAATTTAGATCATGAGCTCATGTTTAGCTAAACAGCTGACCTTGTAAGACGCTTAGGTGTGAACGCTCGTAAGCTTCCGCAGAAAGACGGCAAAGATTTATTGGTGTCCCTCCAATGAGTTGCCCACGAGGACACCGTTTTCTACAAGTGTTGGTCCAATACGCCCTCTAGAGGAAGGGGACTCCGACAGGGCTGATTGGCGGCCCCCGATCTGGGGCAGGGGCAGTGGGCAGCCTGTGGCCCGGTCTGGAGCCTCTTTGCATGTGTCCCTGGGACACATCTGCCTGCGAACTTCGGTCACCTGGCAGGAAGCTACGATGCCCAGACCTATGGTTAGCTGTGCAGCGAGGTGTACTGTGAGGACAGGTTCCACACACACTTCAAGTAAGAGGTCGGCCTGAGTGGAAAGGTGAGAGTTTGGGCAGCTGTGCAGACAAAGAAGGCACACTTTGGCCTGGGCCTAAATGCTTGTGACACCCCACAGGACCTGCCGTGCTCTGAGGGCCCTGCCCTGGGCCCCCTGCTCCCCTGCCCTTTGTTCAGTCCCAGCAGAGATGGCCACACCCACTCCTTCAGTGAGGGCAGAGTTCCAACCACCCTCAGCCCCGCCCCCTCTCCACAGGTTACCATGGACTACAGAGGCTGCATCCTGAGGCCAGGGCGTTCCGACAATGCCAAGGGCAGACATGATGACCTTAAATGATTTCCTCTTGTGTCAGGTTTGGTAAACTTTAGGAGCTAGGAAATGGTCCACTTTACAGAAATGTTCAAATTTACTGGCATTTCTTATATTCTCTGCTATAACATTGTCCTGATTCTTTCTGTATATTCTATACTTATGTTTTTGTTTTCCTTAATCAAAGTGTGTCTTTTCAATCTTTTCAAAGAAGATTCTTTGGACTTACTAAATCCCCTGAATTTTATACGTTTTCTGTTGTATTAAGTTCTGCTCATATCTTTATTTATCTTTTTTCTATGTTCTCAGGGTTTATTGTTTTGATCTTCTGATGTCAAATAAAACACTTGGTTATTCATTTTAATAAATATTTTACTTATAAAGATTTGAACTTTTGAAGATTCCAGCTTACTTGTAAGTTTCTAAGGGTCAGGTCCTCTCCATTGTTGCTGGCCTAAGGTTTAGTTCACCATATAGCAATGTATATATTGACCTATTTTCCCCTCGACTTTCTGTGATTCCCTACATCTCACCTTTCTTTGCAGACAAGCCATTTGAAATACCCTTAACTTATTTCACAGCCAATAAGTCATTGAAATAATGTGTATTTTTAGAGAAATCTTCTTATATAATTAGGCAGAAAATCTCACCTGCCATAGTTTTCAAAACAGCATAATTTCACTCTTCTCAATGCTTAATCTGTTGTATTACACAACCTTTGAGTATTTAGCTTTATCAATGACATGTCCTTTAAAAATGTTTTAGAGATCCTACCAGTCTTTGAAAACATCCTTGTTCCTTGTATCAGTTCCAGTTTTATGTATATATTCTGCCTTGCACCTGATTATTCCAACAATTGATGGATGGCCTTGGGAATCTAATTCTGGTATTGATAGTCTTTACTGATTGTCTCCCCTCGTAGCTGATTTTTTCATTATTGTGTAAATTTAGATCATGAGGTCATGTTTAGCTAAACAGCTGACCTTGTAAGACGCTTAGGTGTGAACGCTCGTAAGCTTCAGGAGAAAGTCGGCAAAATTTATTTGTGTCCCTCCAATGAGATGCCCATGAGGACACCGTTTTCTACAAGTGTTGGTCCAATACTCCCTCTAGAGGAAGGGGACTCCGACAGGGCTGATTGGCGGCCCCCGATCTGCGGCAGGGGCAGTGGGCAGCCTGTGGCCCGGGCTGGAGCCTCTTTGCATGTGTCCCTGGGACACATCTGCCTGCGAACTTCGGTCACCTGGCAGGAAACTACGATGCCCAGAACTATGGTTAGCTGTGCAGCGAGGTGAACTGTGAGGACAGGTTCCACACATACTTCAAGTAAGAGGTCGGCCTGAGTGGAAAGGTGAGAGTTTGGGCAGCTGTGCAGACAAAGAAGGCGCCCTTTGGCCTGGGCCTAAATGCTTGTGACACCCCACTGGACCTGCCGTGCTCTGAGGGCCCTGCCCTGGGAACCCTGCTCCCCTGCCCTTTGTTCAGTCACAGCAGAGATGGCCACACCCACTCCTTCAGTGAGGGCAGAGTTCCAACCACCCTCAGCCCCGCCCCCTCTCCACAGGTTACCATGGACTACAGAGGCTGCATCCTGAGGCTAGGGCGTTCCGAAAATGCCAAGGGCAGACATGATGACCTTAAATGATTTCCTCTTGTGTCAGGTTTGGTAAACTTTAGGAGCTAGGAAATGGTCCACTTTACAGAAATGTTCAAATTTACTGGCATTTCTTATATTCTCTGCTATAACATTGTCCTGATTCTTTCTGTATATTCTATACTTATGTTTTTGTTTTCCTTAATCAAAGTGTGTCTTTTCAATCTTTTCAAAGAAGATTCTTTGGACTTACTAAATCCCCTGAATTTTATACGTTTTCTGTTGTATTAAGTTCTGCTCATATCTTTATTTATCTTTTTTCTATGTTCTCAGGGTTTATTGTTTTGATCTTCTGATGTCAATTAAAACACTTGGTTATTCATTTTAATAAATATTTTACTTATAAAGATTTGAACTTTTGAAGATTCCAGCTTACTTGTAAGTTTCTAAGGGTCAGGTCCTCTCCATTGTTGCTGGCCTAAGGTTTAGTTCACCATATAGCAATGTATATATTGACCTATTTTCCCCTCGACTTTCTGTGATTCCCTACATCTCACCTTTCTTTGCAGACAAGCCATTTGAAATACCCTTAACTTATTTCACAGCCAATAAGTCATTGAAATAATGTGTATTTTTAGAGAAATCTTCTTATATAATTAGGCAGAAAATCTCACCTGCCATAGTTTTCAAAACAGCATAATTTCACTCTTCTCAATGCTTAATCTGTTGTATTACACAACCTTTGAGTATTTAGCTTTATCAATGACATGTCCTTTAAAAATGTTTTAGAGATCCTACCAGTCTTTGAAAACATCCTTGTTCCTTGTTTCAGTTCCAGTTTTATGTATATATTCTGCCTTGCACCTGATTATTCCAACAATTGATGGATGGCCTTGGGAATCTAATTCTAGTATTGATAGTCTTTACTGATTGTCTCCCCTCGTAGCTGATTTCTTCATTATTGTGTAAATTTAGATCATGAGCTCATGTTTAGCTAAACAGCTGACCTTGTAAGACGCTTAGGTGTGAACGCTCGTAAGCTTCCGCAGAAAGACGGCAAAGATTTATTGGTGTCCCTCCAATGAGTTGCCCACGAGGACACCGTTTTCTACAAGTGTTGGTCCAATACGCCCTCTAGAGGAAGGGGACTCCGACAGGGCTGATTGGCGGCCCCCGATCTGGGGCAGGGGCAGTGGGCAGCCTGTGGCCCGGTCTGGAGCCTCTTTGCATGTGTCCCTGGGACACATCTGCCTGCGAACTTCGGTCACCTGGCAGGAAGCTACGATGCCCAGACCTATGGTTAGCTGTGCAGCGAGGTGTACTGTGAGGACAGGTTCCACACACACTTCAAGTAAGAGGTCGGCCTGAGTGGAAAGGTGAGAGTTTGGGCAGCTGTGCAGACAAAGAAGGCACACTTTGGGCTGGGCCTAAATGCTTGTGACACCCCACTGGACCTGCCGTGCTCTGAGGGCCCTTCCCTGGGCCCCCTGCTCCCCTGCCCTTTGTTCAGTCCCAGCAGAGATGGCCACACCCACTCCTTCAGTGAGGGCAGAGTTCCAACCACCCTCAGCCCCGCCCCCTCTCCACAGGTTACCATGGACTACAGAGGCTGCATCCTGAGGCCAGGGCGTTCCGACAATGCCAAGGGCAGACATGATGACCTTAAATGATTTCCTCTTGTGTCAGGTTTGGTAAGCTTTAGGAGCTAGGAAATGGTCCACTTTACAGAAATGTTCAAATTTACTGGCATTTCTTATATTCTCTGCTATAACATTGTCCTGATTCTTTCTGTATATTCTATACTTATGTTTTTGTTTTCCTTAATCAAAGTGTGTCTTTTCAATCTTTTCAAAGAAGATTCTTTGGACTTACTAAATCCCCTGAATTTTATACGTTTTCTGTTGTATTAAGTTCTGCTCATATCTTTATTTATCTTTTTTCTATGTTCTCAGGGTTTATTGTTTTGATCTTCTGATGTTAATTAAAACACTTGGTTATTCATTTTAATAAATATTTTACTTATAAAGATTTGAACTTTTGAAGATTCCAGCTTACTTGTAAGTTTCTAAGGGTCAGGTCCTCTCCATTGTTGCTGGCCTAAGGTTTAGTTCACCATATAGCAATGTATATATTGACCTATTTTCCCCTCGACTTTCTGTGATTCCCTACATCTCACCTTTCTTTGCAGACAAGCCATTTGAAATACCCTTAACTTATTTCACAGCCAATAAGTCATTGAAATAATGTGTATTTTTAGAGAAATCTTCTTATATAATTAGGCAGAAAATCTCACCTGCCATAGTTTTCAAAACAGCATAATTTCACTCTTCTCAATGCTTAATCTGTTGTATTACACAACCTTTGAGTATTTAGCTTTATCAATGACATGTACTTTAAAAATGTTTTAGAGATCCTACCAGTCTTTGAAAACATCCTTGTTCCTTGATTCAGGTCCAGTTTTATGTATATATTCTGCCTTGCACCTGATCATCCCAACAATTGATGGATGGCCTTGGGAATCTAATTCTGGTATTGATAGTCTTTACTGATTGTCTCCCCTCGTAGCTGATTTTTTCATTATTGTGTAAATTTAGATCATGAGGTCATGTTTAGCTAAACAGCTGACCTTGTAAGACGCTTAGGTGTGAACGCTCGTAAGCTTCAGGAGAAAGTCGGCAAAATTTATTTGTGTCCCTCCAATGAGATGCCCACGAGGACACCGTTTTCTACAAGTGTTGGTCCAATACTCCCTCTAAAGGAAGGGGATTCCGACAGGGATGATTGGCGGCCCCCGATCTGGGGCAGGGGCAGTGGGCAGCCTGTGGCCCGGTCTGGAGCCTCTTTGCATGTGTCCCTGGGACACATCTGCCTGCGAACTTCGGTCACCTGGCAGGAAGCTACGATGCCCAGACCTATGGTTAGATGTGCAGCGAGGTGTACTGTGAGGACAGGTTCCACACACACTTCAAGTAAGAGGTCGGCCTGAGTGGAAAGGTGAGAGTTTGGGCAGCTGTGCAGACAAAGAAGGCACACTTTGGCCTGGGCCTAAATGCTTGTGACACCCCGCTGGACCTGCCGTGCTCTGAGGGCCCTGCCCTGGGCCCCCTGCTCCCCTGCCCTTTGTTCAGTCCCAGCAGAGATGGCCACACCCACTCCTTCAGTGAGGGCAGAGTTCCAACCACCCTCAGCCCCGCCCCCTCTCCACAGGTTACCATGGACTACAGAGGCTGCATCCTGAGGCCAGGGCGTTCCGACAATGCCAAGGGCAGACATGATGACCTTAAATGATTTCCTCTTGTATCAGGTTTGGTAAACTTTAGGAGCTAGGAAATGGTCCACTTTACAGAAATGTTCAAATTTACTGGCATTTCTTATATTCTCTGCTATAACATTGTCCTGATTCTTTCTGTATATTCTATACTTATGTTTTTGTTTTCCTTAATCAAAGTGTGTCTTTTCAATCTTTTCAAAGAAGATTCTTTGGACTTACTAAATCACCTGAATTTTATACGTTTTCTGTTGTATTAAGTTCTGCTCATATCTTTATTTATCTTTTTTCTATGTTCTCAGGGTTTATTGTTTTGATCTTCTGATGTCAATTAAAACACTTGGTTATTCATTTTAATAAATATTTTACTTATAAAGATTTGAACTTCTGAAGATTCCAGCTTACTTGTAAGTTTCTAAGGGTCAGGTCCTCTCCATTGTTGCTGGCCTAAGTTTTAGTTCACCATATAGCAATGTATATATTGACCTATTTTCCCCTCGACTTTCTGTGATTCCCTACATCTCACCTTTCTTTGCAGACAAGCCATTTGAAATACCTTTAACTTATTTCACAGCCAATAAGTCATTGAAATAATGTGTATTTTTAGAGAAATCTTCTTATATAATTAGGCAGAAAATCTCACCTGCCATAGTTTTCAAAACAGCATAATTTCACTCTTCTCAATGCTTAATCTGTTGTATTACACAACCTTTGAGTATTTAGCTTTATCAATGACATGTCCTTTAAAAATGTTTTAGAGATCCTACCAGTCTTTGAAAACATCCTTGTTCCTTGTTTCAGTTCCAGTTTTATGTATATATTCTGCCTTGCACCTGATTATTCCAACAATTGATGGATGGCCTTGGGAATCTAATTCTGGTATTGATAGTCTTTACTGATTGTCTCCCCTCGTAGCTGATTTCTTCATTATTGTGTAAATTTAGATCATGAGCTCATGTTTAGCTAAACAGCTGACCTTGTAAGACGCTTAGGTGTGAACGCTCGTAAGCTTCCGCAGAAAGACGGCAAAGATTTATTGGTGTCCCTCCAATGAGTTGCCCACGAGGACACCGTTTTCTACAAGTGTTGGTCCAATACGCCCTCTAGAGGAAGGGGACTCCGACAGGGCTGATTGGCGGCCCCCGATCTGGGGCAGGGGCAGTGGGCAGCCTGTGGCCCGGTCTGGAGCCTCTTTGCATGTGTCCCTGGGACACATCTGCCTGCGAACTTCGGTCACCTGGCAGGAAGCTACGATGCCCAGACCTATGGTTAGCTGTGCAGCGAGGTGTACTGTGAGGACAGGTTCCACACACACTTCAAGTAAGAGGTCGGCCTGAGTGGAAAGGTGAGAGTTTGGGCAGCTGTGCAGACAAAGAAGGCACACTTTGGCCTGGGCCTAAATGCTTGTGACACCCCACTGGACCTGCTGTGCTCTGAGGGCCCTGCCCTGGGAACCCTGCTCCCCTGCCCTTTGTTCAGTCACAGCAGAGATGGCCACACCCACTCCTTCAGTGAGGGCAGAGTTCCAACCACCCTCAGCCCCGCCCCCTCTCCACAGGTTACCATGGACTACAGAGGCTGCATCCTGAGGCCAGGGCGTTCCGACAATGCCAAGGGCAGACATGATGACCTTAAATGATTTCCTCTTGTGTCAGGTTTGGTAAACTTTAGGAGCTAGGAAATGGTCCACTTTACAGAAATGTTCAAATTTACTGGCATTTCTTATATTCTCTGCTATAACATTGTCCTGATTCTTTCTGTATATTCTATACTTATGTTTTTGTTTTCCTTAATCAAAGTGTGTCTTTTCAATCTTTTCAAAGAAGATTCTTTGGACTTACTAAATCCCCTGAATTTTATACGTTTTCTGTTGTATTAAGTTCTGCTCATATCTTTATTTATCTTTTTTCTATGTTCTCAGGGTTTATTGTTTTGATCTTCTGATGTCAATTAAAACACTTGGTTATTCATTTTAATAAATATTTTACTTATAAAGATTTGAACTTTTGAAGATTCCAGCTTACTTGTAAGTTTCTAAGGGTCAGGTCCTCTCCATTGTTGCTGGCCTAAGGTTTAGTTCACCATATAGCAATGTATATATTGACCTATTTTCCCCTCGACTTTCTGTGATTCCCTACATCTCACCTTTCTTTGCAGACAAGCCATTTGAAATACCCTTAACTTATTTCACAGCCAATAAGTCATTGAAATAATGTGTATTTTTAGAGAAATCTTCTTATATAATTAGGCAGAAAATCTCACCTGCCATAGTTTTCAAAACAGCATAATTTCACTCTTCTCAATGCTTAATCTGTTGTATTACACAACCTTTGAGTATTTAGCTTTATCAATGACATGTCCTTTAAAAATGTTTTAGAGATCCTACCAGTCTTTGAAAACATCCTTGTTCCTTGTTTCAGGTCCAGTTTTATGTATATATTCTGCCTTGCACCTGATTATCCCAACAATTGATGGATGGCCTTGGGAATCTAATTCTGGTATTGATAGTCTTTACTGATTGTCTCCCCTCGTAGCTGATTTTTTCATTATTGTGTAAATTTAGATCATGAGCTCATGTTTAGCTAAACAGCTGACCTTGTAAGACGCTTAGGTGTGAACGCTCGTAAGCTTCCGCAGAAAGACGGCAAAGATTTATTTGTGTCCCTCCAATGAGTTGCCCACGAGGACACCGTTTTCTACAAGTGTTGGTCCAATACTCCCTCTAGAGGAAGGGGACTCCGACAGGGCTGATTGGCGGCCCCCGATCTGGGGCAGGGGCAGTGGGCAGCCTGTGGCCCGGCCTGGAGCCTCTTTGCATGTGTCCCTGGGACACATCTGCCTGCGAACTTCGGTCACATGGCAGGAAACTACGATGCCCAGAACTATGGTTAGCTGTGCAGCGAGGTGTACTGTAAGGACAAGTTCCACACATACTTCAAGTAAGAGGTCGGCCTGAGTGGAAAGGTGAGAGTTTGGGCAGCTGTGCAGACAAAGAAGGCGCCCTTTGGCCTGGGCCTAAATGCTTGTGACACCCCACTGGACCTGCCGTGCTCTGAGGACCCTGCCCTGGGACCCCTGCTCCCCTGCCCTTTGTTCAGTCACAGCAGAGATGGCCACACCCACTCCTTCAGTGAGGGCAGAGTTCCAACCACCCTCAGCCCCGCCCCCTCTCCACAGGTTACCATGGACTACAGAGGCTGCATCCTGAGGCCAGGGCGTTCCGACAATGCCAAGGGCAGACATGATGACCTTAAATGATTTCCTCTTGTATCAGGTTTGGTAAACTTTAGGAGCTAGGAAATGGTCCACTTTACAGAAATGTTCAAATTTACTGGCATTTCTTATATTCTCTGCTATAACATTGTCCTGATTCTTTCTGTATATTCTATACTTATGTTTTTGTTTTCCTTAATCAAAGTGTGTCTTTTCAATCTTTTCAAAGAAGATTCTTTGGACTTACTAAATCACCTGAATTTTATACGTTTTCTGTTGTATTAAGTTCTGCTCATATCTTTATTTATCTTTTTTCTATGTTCTCAGGGTTTATTGTTTTGATCTTCTGATGTCAATTAAAACACTTGGTTATTCATTTTAATAAATATTTTACTTATAAAGATTTGAACTTCTGAAGATTCCAGCTTACTTGTAAGTTTCTAAGGGTCAGGTCCTCTCCATTGTTGCTGGCCTAAGGTTTAGTTCACCATATAGCAATGTATATATTGACCTATTTTCCCCTCGACTTTCTGTGATTCCCTACATCTCACCTTTCTTTGCAGACAAGCCATTTGAAATACCTTTAACTTATTTCACAGCCAATAAGTCATTGAAATAATGTGTATTTTTAGAGAAATCTTCTTATATAATTAGGCAGAAAATCTCACCTGCCATAGTTTTCAAAACAGCATAATTTCACTCTTCTCAATGCTTAATCTGTTGTATTACACAACCTTTGAGTATTTAGCTTTATCAATGACATGTCCTTTAAAAATGTTTTAGAGATCCTACCAGTCTTTGAAAACATCCTTGTTCCTTGTTTCAGTTCCAGTTTTATGTATATATTCTGCCTTGCACCTGATTATTCCAACAATTGATGGATGGCCTTGGGAATCTAATTCTGGTATTGATAGTCTTTACTGATTGTCTCCCCTCGTAGCTGATTTCTTCATTATTGTGTAAATTTAGATCATGAGCTCATGTTTAGCTAAACAGCTGACCTTGTAAGACGCTTAGGTGTGAACGCTCGTAAGCTTCCGCAGAAAGACGGCAAAGATTTATTGGTGTCCCTCCAATGAGTTGCCCACGAGGACACCGTTTTCTACAAGTGTTGGTCCAATACGCCCTCTAGAGGAAGGGGACTCCGACAGGGCTGATTGGCGGCCCCCGATCTGGGGCAGGGGCAGTGGGCAGCCTGTGGCCCGGTCTGGAGCCTCTTTGCATGTGTCCCTGGGACACATCTGCCTGCGAACTTCGGTCACCTGGCAGGAAGCTACGATGCCCAGACCTATGGTTAGCTGTGCAGCGAGGTGTACTGTGAGGACAGGTTCCACACACACTTCAAGTAAGAGGTCGGCCTGAGTGGAAAGGTGAGAGTTTGGGCAGCTGTGCAGACAAAGAAGGCACACTTTGGCCTGGGCCTAAATGCTTGTGACACCCCACTGGACCTGCTGTGCTCTGAGGGCCCTGCCCTGGGAACCCTGCTCCCCTGCCCTTTGTTCAGTCACAGCAGAGATGGCCACACCCACTCCTTCAGTGAGGGCAGAGTTCCAACCACCCTCAGCCCCGCCCCCTCTCCACAGGTTACCATGGACTACAGAGGCTGCATCCTGAGGCCAGGGCGTTCCGACAATGCCAAGGGCAGACATGATGACCTTAAATGATTTCCTCTTGTGTCAGGTTTGGTAAACTTTAGGAGCTAGGAAATGGTCCACTTTACAGAAATGTTCAAATTTACTGGCATTTCTTATATTCTCTGCTATAACATTGTCCTGATTCTTTCTGTATATTCTATACTTATGTTTTTGTTTTCCTTAATCAAAGTGTGTCTTTTCAATCTTTTCAAAGAAGATTCTTTGGACTTACTAAATCCCCTGAATTTTATACGTTTTCTGTTGTATTAAGTTCTGCTCATATCTTTATTTATCTTTTTTCTATGTTCTCAGGGTTTATTGTTTTGATCTTCTGATGTCAAGTAAAACACTTGGTTATTCATTTTAATAAATATTTTACTTATAAAGATTTGAACTTTTGAAGATTCCAGCTTACTTGTAAGTTTCTAAGGGTCAGGTCCTCTCCGTTGTTGCTGGCCTAAGGTTTAGTTCACCATATAGCAATGTATATATTGACCTATTTTCCCCTCGACTTTCTGTGATTCCCTACATCTCACCTTTCTTTGCAGACAAGCCATTTGAAATACCCTTAACTTATTTCACAGCCAATAAGTCATTGAAATAATGTGTATTTTTAGAGAAATCTTCTTATATAATTAGGCAGAAAATCTCACCTGCCATAGTTTTCAAAACAGCATAATTTCACTCTTCTCAATGCTTAATCTGTTGTATTACACAACCTTTGAGTATTTAGCTTTATCAATGACATGTCCTTTAAAAATGTTTTAGAGATCCTACCAGTCTTTGAAAACATCCTTGTTCCTTGTTTCAGGTCCAGTTTTATGTATATATTCTGCCTTGCACCTGATTATCCCAACAATTGATGGATGGCCTTGGGAATCTAATTCTGGTATTGATAGTCTTTACTGATTGTCTCCCCTCGTAGCTGATTTTTTCATTATTGTGTAAATTTAGATCATGAGCTCATGTTTAGCTAAACAGCTGACCTTGTAAGACGGTTAGGTGTGAACGCTCGTAAGCTTCCGCAGAAAGACGGCAAAGATTTATTTGTGTCCCTCCAATGAGTTGCCCACGAGGACACCGTTTTCTACAAGTGTTGGTCCAATACTCCCTCTAGAGGAAGGGGACTCCGACAGGGCTGATTGGCGGCCCCCGATCTGGGGCAGGGGCAGTGGGCAGCCTGTGGCCCGGCCTGGAGCCTCTTTGCATGTGTCCCTGGGACACATCTGCCTGCGAACTTCGGTCACATGGCAGGAAACTACGATGCCCAGAACTATGGTTAGCTGTGCAGCGAGGTGTACTGTAAGGACAAGTTCCACACATACTTCAAGTAAGAGGTCGGCCTGAGTGGAAAGGTGAGAGTTTGGGCAGCTGTGCAGACAAAGAAGGCGCCCTTTGGCCTGGGCCTAAATGCTTGTGACACCCCACTGGACCTGCCGTGCTCTGAGGACCCTGCCCTGGGACCCCTGCTCCCCTGCCCTTTGTTCAGTCACAGCAGAGATGGCCACACCCACTCCTTCAGTGAGGGCAGAGTTCCAACCACCCTCAGCCCCGCCCCCTCTCCACAGGTTACCATGGACTACAGAGGCTGCATCCTGAGGCCAGGGCGTTCCGACAATCCCAAGGGCAGACATGATGACCTTAAATGATTTCCTCTTGTATCAGGTTTGGTAAACTTTAGGAGCTAGGAAATGGTCCACTTTACAGAAATGTTCAAATTTACTGGCATTTCTTATATTCTCTGCTATAACATTGTCCTGATTCTTTCTGTATATTCTATACTTATGTTTTTGTTTTCCTTAATCAAAGTGTGTCTTTTCAATCTTTTCAAAGAAGATTCTTTGGACTTACTAAATCACCTGAATTTTATACGTTTTCTGTTGTATTAAGTTCTGCTCATATCTTTATTTATCTTTTTTCTATGTTCTCAGGGTTTATTGTTTTGATCTTCTGATGTCAAGTAAAACACTTGGTTATTCATTTTAATAAATATTTTACTTATAAAGATTTGAACTTTTGAAGATTCCAGCTTACTTGTAAGTTTCTAAGGGTCAGGTCCTCTCCATTGTTGCTGGCCTAAGGTTTAGTTCACCATATAGCAATGTATATATTGACCTATTTTCCCCTCGACTTTCTGTGATTCCCTACATCTCACCTTTCTTTGCAGACAAGCCATTTGAAATACCTTTAACTTATTTCACAGCCAATAAGTCATTGAAATAATGTGTATTTTTAGAGAAATCTTCTTATATAATTAGGCAGAAAATCTCACCTGCCATAGTTTTCAAAACAGCATAATTTCACTCTTCTCAATGCTTAATCTGTTGTATTACACAACCTTTGAGTATTTAGCTTTATCAATGACATGTCCTTTAAAAATGTTTTAGAGATCCTACCAGTCTTTGAAAACATCCTTGTTCCTTGTTTCAGTTCCAGTTTTATGTATATATTCTGCCTTGCACCTGATTATTCCAACAATTGATGGATGGCCTTGGGAATCTAATTCTGGTATTGATAGTCTTTACTGATTGTCTCCCCTCGTAGCTGATTTCTTCATTATTGTGTAAATTTAGATCATGAGCTCATGTTTAGCTAAACAGCTGACCTTGTAAGACGCTTAGGTGTGAACGCTCGTAAGCTTCCGCAGAAAGACGGCAAAGATTTATTGGTGTCCCTCCAATGAGTTGCCCACGAGGACACCGTTTTCTACAAGTGTTGGTCCAATACGCCCTCTAGAGGAAGGGGACTCCGACAGGGCTGATTGGCGGCCCCCGATCTGGGGCAGGGGCAGTGGGCAGCCTGTGGCCCGGTCTGGAGCCTCTTTGCATGTGTCCCTGGGACACATCTGCCTGCGAACTTCGGTCACCTGGCAGGAAGCTACGATGCCCAGACCTATGGTTAGCTGTGCAGCGAGGTGTACTGTGAGGACAGGTTCCACACACACTTCAAGTAAGAGGTCGGCCTGAGTGGAAAGGTGAGAGTTTGGGCAGCTGTGCAGACAAAGAAGGCACACTTTGGGCTGGGCCTAAATGCTTGTGACACCCCACTGGACCTGCCGTGCTCTGAGGGCCCTGCCCTGGGCCCCCTGCTCCCCTGCCCTTTGTTCAGTCCCAGCAGAGATGGCCACACCCACTCCTTCAGTGAGGGCAGAGTTCCAACCACCCTCAGCCCCGCCCCCTCTCCACAGGTTACCATGGACTACAGAGGCTGCATCCTGAGGCCAGGGCGTTCCGACAATGCCAAGGGCAGACATGATGACCTTAAATGATTTCCTCTTGTGTCAGGTTTGGTAAGCTTTAGGAGCTAGGAAATGGTCCACTTTACAGAAATGTTCAAATTTACTGGCATTTCTTATATTCTCTGCTATAACATTGTCCTGATTCTTTCTGTATATTCTATACTTATGTTTTTGTTTTCCTTAATCAAAGTGTGTCTTTTCAATCTTTTCAAAGAAGATTCTTTGGACTTACTAAATCCCCTGAATTTTATACGTTTTCTGTTGTATTAAGTTCTGCTCATATCTTTATTTATCTTTTTTCTATGTTCTCAGGGTTTATTGTTTTGATCTTCTGATGTTAATTAAAACACTTGGTTATTCATTTTAATAAATATTTTACTTATAAAGATTTGAACTTTTGAAGATTCCAGCTTACTTGTAAGTTTCTAAGGGTCAGGTCCTCTCCATTGTTGCTGGCCTAAGGTTTAGTTCACCATATAGCAATGTATATATTGACCTATTTTCCCCTCGACTTTCTGTGATTCCCTACATCTCACCTTTCTTTGCAGACAAGCCATTTGAAATACCCTTAACTTATTTCACAGCCAATAAGTCATTGAAATAATGTGTATTTTTAGAGAAATCTTCTTATATAATTAGGCAGAAAATCTCACCTGCCATAGTTTTCAAAACAGCATAATTTCACTCTTCTCAATGCTTAATCTGTTGTATTACACAACCTTTGAGTATTTAGCTTTATCAATGACATGTCCTTTAAAAATGTTTTAGAGATCCTACCAGTCTTTGAAAACATCCTTGTTCCTTGTTTCAGTTCCAGTTTTATGTATATATTCTGCCTTGCACCTGATTATTCCAACAATTGATGGATGGCCTTGGGAATCTAATTCTGGTATTGATAGTCTTTACTGATTGTCTCCCCTCGTAGCTGATTTTTTCATTATTGTGTAAATTTAGATCATGAGGTCATGTTTAGCTAAACAGCTGACCTTGTAAGACGCTTAGGTGTGAACGCTCGTAAGCTTCAGGAGAAAGTCGGCAAAATTTATTTGTGTCCCTCCAATGAGATGCCCACGAGGACACCGTTTTCTACAAGTGTTGGTCCAATACTCCCTCTAAAGGAAGGGGATTCCGACAGGGATGATTGGCGGCCCCCGATCTGGGGCAGGGGCAGTGGGCAGCCTGTGGCCCGGTCTGGAGCCTCTTTGCATGTGTCCCTGGGACACATCTGCCTGCGAACTTCGGTCACCTGGCAGGAAGCTACGATGCCCAGACCTATGGTTAGATGTGCAGCGAGGTGTACTGTGAGGACAGGTTCCACACACACTTCAAGTAAGAGGTCGGCCTGAGTGGAAAGGTGAGAGTTTGGGCAGCTGTGCAGACAAAGAAGGCACACTTTGGCCTGGGCCTAAATGCTTGTGACACCCCGCTGGACCTGCCGTGCTCTGAGGGCCCTGCCTTGGGCCCCCTGCTCCCCTGCCCTTTGTTCAGTCCCAGCAGAGATGGCCACACCCACTCCTTCAGTGAGGGCAGAGTTCCAACCACCCTCAGCCCCGCCCCCTCTCCACAGGTTACCATGGACTACAGAGGCTGCATCCTGAGGCCAGGGCGTTCCGACAATGCCAAGGGCAGACATGATGACCTTAAATGATTTCCTCTTGTGTCAGGTTTGGTAAACTTTAGGAGCTAGGAAATGGTCCACTTTACAGAAATGTTCAAATTTACTGGCATTTCTTATATTCTCTTCTATAACATTGCCCTGATTCTTTCTGTATATTCTATACTTATGTTTTTGTTTTCCTTAATCAAAGTGTGTCTTTTCAATCTTTTCAAAGAAGATTCTTTGGACTTACTAAATCACCTGAATTTTATACGTTTTCTGTTGTATTAAGTTCTGCTCATATCTTTATTTATCTTTTTTCTATGTTCTCAGGGTTTATTGTTTTGATCTTCTGATGTCAAGTAAAACACTTGGTTATTCATTTTAATAAATATTTTACTTATAAAGATTTGAACTTTTGAAGATTCCAGCTTACTTGTAAGTTTCTAAGGGTCAGGTCCTCTCCATTGTTGCTGGCCTAAGGTTTAGTTCACCATATAGCAATGTATATATTGACCTATTTTCCCCTCGACTTTCTGTGATTCCCTACATCTCACCTTTCTTTGCAGACAAGCCATTTGAAATACCCTTAACTTATTTCACAGCCAATAAGTCATTGAAATAATGTGTATTTTTAGAGAAATCTTCTTATATAATTAGGCAGAAAATCTCACCTGCCATAGTTTTCAAAACAGCATAATTTCACTCTTCTCAATGCTTAATCTGTTGTATTACACAACCTTTGAGTATTTAGCTTTATCAATGACATGTCCTTTAAAAATGTTTTAGAGATCCTACCAGTCTTTGAAAACATCCTTGTTCCTTGTTTCAGGTCCAGTTTTATGTATATATTCTGCCTTGCACCTGATTATCCCAACAATTGATGGATGGCCTTGGGAATCTAATTCTGGTATTGATAGTCTTTACTGATTGTCTCCCCTCGTAGCTGATTTTTTCATTATTGTGTAAATTTAGATCATGAGCTCATGTTTAGCTAAACAGCTGACCTTGTAAGACGCTTAGGTCTGAACGCTCGTAAGCTTCCGCAGAAAGACGGCAAAGATTTATTTGTGTCCCTCCAATGAGTTGCCCACGAGGACACCGTTTTCTACAAGTGTTGGTCCAATACTCCCTCTAGAGGAAGGGGACTCCGACAGGGCTGATTGGCGGCCCCCGATCTGGGGCAGGGGCAGTGGGCAGCCTGTGGCCCGGCCTGGAGCCTCTTTGCATGTGTCCCTGGGACACATCTGCCTGCGAACTTCGGTCACATGGCAGGAAACTACGATGCCCAGAACTATGGTTAGCTGTGCAGCGAGGTGTACTGTAAGGACAAATTCCACACATACTTCAAGTAAGAGGTCGGCCTGAGTGGAAAGGTGAGAGTTTGGGCAGCTGTGCAGACAAAGAAGGCGCCCTTTGGCCTGGGCCTAAATGCTTGTGACACCCCACTGGACCTGCCGTGCTCTGAGGACCCTGCCCTGGGACCCCTGCTCCCCTGCCCTTTGTTCAGTCACAGCAGAGATGGCCACACCCACTCCTTCAGTGAGGGCAGAGTTCCAACCACCCTCAGCCCCGCCCCCTCTCCACAGGTTACCATGGACTACAGAGGCTGCATCCTGAGGCCAGGGCGTTCCGACAATGCCAAGGGCAGACATGATGACCTTAAATGATTTCCTCTTGTATCAGGTTTGGTAAACTTTAGGAGCTAGGAAATGGTCCCCTTTACAGAAATGTTCAAATTTACTGGCATTTCTTATATTCTCTGCTATAACATTGTCCTGATTCTTTCTGTATATTCTATACTTATGTTTTTGTTTTCCTTAATCAAAGTGTGTCTTTTCAATCTTTTCAAAGAAGATTCTTTGGACTTACTAAATCACCTGAATTTTATACGTTTTCTGTTGTATTAAGTTCTGCTCATATCTTTATTTATCTTTTTTCTATGTTCTCAGGGTTTATTGTTTTGATCTTCTGATGTCAATTAAAACACTTGGTTATTCATTTTAATAAATATTTTACTTATAAAGATTTGAACTTCTGAAGATTCCAGCTTACTTGTAAGTTTCTAAGGGTCAGGTCCTCTCCATTGTTGCTGGCCTAAGGTTTAGTTCACCATATAGCAATGTATATATTGACCTATTTTCCCCTCGACTTTCTGTGATTCCCTACATCTCACCTTTCTTTGCAGACAAGCCATTTGAAATACCTTTAACTTATTTCACAGCCAATAAGTCATTGAAATAATGTGTATTTTTAGAGAAATCTTCTTATATAATTAGGCAGAAAATCTCACCTGCCATAGTTTTCAAAACAGCATAATTTCACTCTTCTCAATGCTTAATCTGTTGTATTACACAACCTTTGAGTATTTAGCTTTATCAATGACATGTCCTTTAAAAATGTTTTAGAGATCCTACCAGTCTTTGAAAACATCCTTGTTCCTTGTTTCAGTTCCAGTTTTATGTATATATTCTGCCTTACACCTGATTATTCCAACAATTGATGGATGGCCTTGGGAATCTAATTCTGGTATTGATAGTCTTTACTGATTGTCTCCCCTCGTAGCTGATTTCTTCATTATTGTGTAAATTTAGATCATGAGCTCATGTTTAGCTAAACAGCTGACCTTGTAAGACGCTTAGGTGTGAACGCTCGTAAGCTTCCGCAGAAAGACGGCAAAGATTTATTGGTGTCCCTCCAATGAGTTGCCCACGAGGACACCGTTTTCTACAAGTGTTGGTCCAATACGCCCTCTAGAGGAAGGGGACTCCGACAGGGCTGATTGGCGGCCCCCGATCTGGGGCAGGGGCAGTGGGCAGCCTGTGGCCCGGTCTGGAGCCTCTTTGCATGTGTCCCTGGGACACATCTGCCTGCGAACTTCGGTCACCTGGCAGGAAGCTACGATGCCCAGACCTATGGTTAGCTGTGCAGCGAGGTGTACTGTGAGGACAGGTTCCACACACACTTCAAGTAAGAGGTCGGCCTGAGTGGAAAGGTGAGAGTTTGGGCAGCTGTGCAGACAAAGAAGGCACACTTTGGCCTGGGCCTAAATGCTTGTGACACCCCACTGGACCTGCTGTGCTCTGAGGGCCCTGCCCTGGGAACCCTGCTCCCCTGCCCTTTGTTCAGTCACAGCAGAGATGGCCACACCCACTCCTTCAGTGAGGGCAGAGTTCCAACCACCCTCAGCCCCGCCCCCTCTCCACAGGTTACCATGGACTACAGAGGCTGCATCCTGAGGCCAGGGCGTTCCGACAATGCCAAGGGCAGACATGATGACCTTAAATGATTTCCTCTTGTGTCAGGTTTGGTAAACTTTAGGAGCTAGGAAATGGTCCACTTTACAGAAATGTTCAAATTTACTGGCATTTCTTATATTCTCTGCTATAACATTGTCCTGATTCTTTCTGTATATTCTATACTTATGTTTTTGTTTTCCTTAATCAAAGTGTGTCTTTTCAATCTTTTCAAAGAAGATTCTTTGGACTTACTAAATCCCCTGAATTTTATACGTTTTCTGTTGTATTAAGTTCTGCTCATATCTTTATTTATCTTTTTTCTATGTTCTCAGGGTTTATTGTTTTGATCTTCTGATGTCAATTAAAACACTTGGTTATTCATTTTAATAAATATTTTACTTATAAAGATTTGAACTTTTGAAGATTCCAGCTTACTTGTAAGTTTCTAAGGGTCAGGTCCTCTCCATTGTTGCTGGCCTAAGGTTTAGTTCACCATATAGCAATGTATATATTGACCTATTTTCCCCTCGACTTTCTGTGATTCCCTACATCTCACCTTTCTTTGCAGACAAGCCATTTGAAATACCCTTAACTTATTTCACAGCCAATAAGTCATTGAAATAATGTGTATTTTTAGAGAAATCTTCTTATATAATTAGGCAGAAAATCTCACCTGCCATAGTTTTCAAAACAGCATAATTTCACTCTTCTCAATGCTTAATCTGTTGTATTACACAACCTTTGAGTATTTAGCTTTATCAATGACATGTACTTTAAAAATGTTTTAGAGATCCTACCAGTCTTTGAAAACATCCTTGTTCCTTGTTTCAGGTCCAGTTTTATGTATATATTCTGCCTTGCACCTGATTATCCCAACAATTGATGGATGGCCTTGGGAATCTAATTCTGGTATTGATAGTCTTTACTGATTGTCTCCCCTCGTAGCTGATTTTTTCATTATTGTGTAAATTTAGATCATGAGCTCATGTTTAGCTAAACAGCTGACCTTGTAAGACGCTTAGGTGTGAACGCTCGTAAGCTTCCGCAGAAAGACGGCAAAGATTTATTTGTGTCCCTCCAATGAGTTGCCCACGAGGACACCGTTTTCTACAAGTGTTGGTCCAATACTCCCTCTAGAGGAATGGGACTCCGACAGGGCTGATTGGCGGCCCCCGATCTGGGGCAGGGGCAGTGGGGAGCCTGTGGCCCGGCCTGGAGCCTCTTTGCATGTGTCCCTGGGACACATCTGCCTGCGAACTTCGGTCACATGGCAGGAAACTACGATGCCCAGAACTATGGTTAGCTGTGCAGCGAGGTGTACTGTAAGGACAAGTTCCACACATACTTCAAGTAAGAGGTCGGCCTGAGTGGAAAGGTGAGAGTTTGGGCAGCTGTGCAGACAAAGAAGGCGCCCTTTGGCCTGGGCCTAAATGCTTGTGACACCCCACTGGACCTGCCGTGCTCTGAGGACCCTGCCCTGGGACCCCTGCTCCCCTGCCCTTTGTTCAGTCACAGCAGAGATGGCCACACCCACTCCTTCAGTGAGGGCAGAGTTCCAACCACCCTCAGCCCCGCCCCCTCTCCACAGGTTACCATGGACTACAGAGGCTGCATCCTGAGGCCAGGGCGTTCCGACAATGCCAAGGGCAGACATGATGACCTTAAATGATTTCCTCTTGTGTCAGGTTTGGTAAACTTTAGGAGCTAGGAAATGGTCCACTTTACAGAAATGTTCAAATTTACTGGCATTTCTTATATTCTCTGCTATAACATTGTCCTGATTCTTTCTGTATATTCTATACTTATGTTTTTGTTTTCCTTAATCAAAGTGTGTCTTTTCAATCTTTTCAAAGAAGATTCTTTGGACTTACTAAATCCCCTGAATTTTATACGTTTTCTGTTGTATTAAGTTCTGCTCATATCTTTATTTATCTTTTTTCTATGTTCTCAGGGTTTATTGTTTTGATCTTCTGATGTCAAGTAAAACACTTGGTTATTCATTTTAATAAATATTTTACTTATAAAGATTTGAACTTTTGAAGATTCCAGCTTACTTGTAAGTTTCTAAGGGTCAGGTCCTCTCCATTGTTGCTGGCCTAAGGTTTAGTTCACCATATAGCAATGTATATATTGACCTATTTTCCCCTCGACTTTCTGTGATTCCCTACATCTCACCTTTCTTTGCAGACAAGCCATTTGAAATACCCTTAACTTATTTCACAGCCAATAAGTCATTGAAATAATGTGTATTTTTAGAGAAATCTTCTTATATAATTAGGCAGAAAATCTCACCTGCCATAGTTTTCAAAACAGCATAATTTCACTCTTCTCAATGCTTAATCTGTTGTATTACACAACCTTTGAGTATTTAGCTTTATCAATGACATGTCCTTTAAAAATGTTTTAGAGATCCTACCAGTCTTTGAAAACATCCTTGTTCCTTGTTTCAGGTCCAGTTTTATGTATATATTCTGCCTTGCACCTGATTATCCCAACAATTGATGGATGGCCTTGGGAATCTAATTCTGGTATTGATAGTCTTTACTGATTGTCTCCCCTCGTAGCTGATTTTTTCATTATTGTGTAAATTTAGATCATGAGCTCATGTTTAGCTAAACAGCTGACCTTGTAAGACGCTTAGGTGTGAACGCTCGTAAGCTTCCGCAGAAAGACGGCAAAGATTTATTTGTGTCCCTCCAATGAGTTGCCCACGAGGACACCGTTTTCTACAAGTGTTGGTCCAATACTCCCTCTAGAGGAAGGGGACTCCGACAGGGCTGATTGGCGGCCCCCGATCTGGGGCAGGGGCAGTGGGCAGCCTGTGGCCCGGCCTGGAGCCTCTTTGCATGTGTCCCTGGGACACATCTGCCTGCGAACTTCGGTCACATGGCAGGAAACTACGATGCCCAGAACTATGGTTAGCTGTGCAGCGAGGTGTACTGTAAGGACAAGTTCCTCACATACTTCAAGTAAGAGGTCGGCCTGAGTGGAAAGGTGAGAGTTTGGGCAGCTGTGCAGACAAAGAAGGCGCCCTTTGGCCTGGGCCTAAATGCTTGTGACACCCCACTGGACCTGCCGTGCTCTGAGGACCCTGCCCTGGGACCCCTGCTCCCCTGCCCTTTGTTCAGTCACAGCAGAGATGGCCACACCCACTCCTTCAGTGAGGGCAGAGTTCCAACCACCCTCAGCCCCGCCCCCTCTCCACAGGTTACCATGGACTACAGAGGCTGCATCCTGAGGCCAGGGCGTTCCGACAATGCCAAGGGCAGACATGATGACCTTAAATGATTTCCTCTTGTATCAGGTTTGGTAAACTTTAGGAGCTAGGAAATGGTCCACTTTACAGAAATGTTCAAATTTACTGGCATTTCTTATATTCTCTGCTATAACATTGTCCTGATTCTTTCTGTATATTCTATACTTATGTTTTTGTTTTCCTTAATCAAAGTGTGTCTTTTCAATCTTTTCAAAGAAGATTCTTTGGACTTACTAAATCACCTGAATTTTATACGTTTTCTGTTGTATTAAGTTCTGCTCATATCTTTATTTATCTTTTTTCTATGTTCTCAGGGTTTATTGTTTTGATCTTCTGATGTCAAGTAAAACACTTGGTTATTCATTTTAATAAATATTTTACTTATAAAGATTTGAACTTTTGAAGATTCCAGCTTACTTGTAAGTTTCTAAGGGTCAGGTCCTCTCCATTGTTGCTGGCCTAAGGTTTAGTTCACCATATAGCAATGTATATATTGACCTATTTTCCCCTCGACTTTCTGTGATTCCCTACATCTCACCTTTCTTTGCAGACAAGCCATTTGAAATACCTTTAACTTATTTCACAGCCAATAAGTCATTGAAATAATGTGTATTTTTAGAGAAATCTTCTTATATAATTAGGCAGAAAATCTCACCTGCCATAGTTTTCAAAACAGCATAATTTCACTCTTCTCAATGCTTAATCTGTTGTATTACACAACCTTTGAGTATTTAGCTTTACCAATGACATGTCCTTTAAAAATGTTTTAGAGATCCTACCAGTCTTTGAAAACATCCTTGTTCCTTGTTTCAGTTCCAGTTTTATGTATATATTCTGCCTTGCACCTGATTATTCCAACAATTGATGGATGGCCTTGGGAATCTAATTCTGGTATTGATAGTCTTTACTGATTGTCTCCCCTCGTAGCTGATTTCTTCATTATTGTGTAAATTTAGATCATGAGCTCATGTTTAGCTAAACAGCTGACCTTGTAAGACGCTTAGGTGTGAACGCTCGTAAGCTTCCGCAGAAAGACGGCAAAGATTTATTGGTGTCCCTCCAATGAGTTGCCCACGAGGACACCGTTTTCTACAAGTGTTGGTCCAATACGCCCTCTAGAGGAAGGGGACTCCGACAGGGCTGATTGGCGGCCCCCGATCTGGGGCAGGGGCAGTGGGCAGCCTGTGGCCCGGTCTGGAGCCTCTTTGCATGTGTCCCTGGGACACATCTGCCTGCGAACTTCGGTCACCTGGCAGGAAGCTACGATGCCCAGACCTATGGTTAGCTGTGCAGCGAGGTGTACTGTGAGGACAGGTTCCACACACACTTCAAGTAAGAGGTCGGCCTGAGTGGAAAGGTGAGAGTTTGGGCAGCTGTGCAGACAAAGAAGGCACACTTTGGCCTGGGCCTAAATGCTTGTGACACCCCACTGGACCTGCCGTGCTCTGAGGGCCGTGCCCTGGGAACCCTGCTCCCCTGCCCTTTGTTCAGTCACAGCAGAGATGGCCACACCCACTCCTTCAGTGAGGGCAGAGTTCCAACCACCCTCAGCCCCGCCCCCTCTCCACAGGTTACCATGGACTACAGAGGCTGCATCCTGCGGCCAGGGCGTTCCGACAATGCCAAGGGCAGACATGATGACCTTAAATGATTTCCTCTTGTGTCAGGTTTGGTAAACTTTAGGAGCTAGGAAATGGTCCACTTTACAGAAATGTTCAAATTTACTGGCATTTCTTATATTCTCTGCTATAACATTGTCCTGATTCTTTCTGTATATTCTATACTTATGTTTTTGTTTTCCTTAATCAAAGTGTGTCTTTTCAATCTTTTCAAAGAAGATTCTTTGGACTTACTAAATCCCCTGAATTTTATACGTTTTCTGTTGTATTAAGTTCTGCTCATATCTTTATTTATCTTTTTTCTATGTTCTCAGGGTTTATTGTTTTGATCTTCTGATGTCAATTAAAACACTTGGTTATTCATTTTAATAAATATTTTACTTATAAAGATTTGAACTTTTGAAGATTCCAGCTTACTTGTAAGTTTCTAAGGGTCAGGTCCTCTCCATTGTTGCTGGCCTAAGGTTTAGTTCACCATATAGCAATGTATATATTGACCTATTTTCCCCTCGACTTTCTGTGATTCCCTACATCTCACCTTTCTTTGCAGACAAGCCATTTGAAATACCCTTAACTTATTTCACAGCCAATAAGTCATTGAAATAATGTGTATTTTTAGAGAAATCTTCTTATATAATTAGGCAGAAAATCTCACCTGACATAGTTTTCAAAACAGCATAATTTCACTCTTCTCAATGCTTAATCTGTTGTATTACACAACCTTTGAGTATTTAGCTTTATCAATGACATGTCCTTTAAAAATGTTTTAGAGATCCTACCAGTCTTTGAAAACATCCTTGTTCCTTGTTTCAGTTCCAGTTTTATGTATATATTCTGCCTTGCACCTGATTATTCCAACAATTGATGGATGGCCTTGGGAATCTAATTCTGGTATTGATAGTCTTTACTGATTGTCTCCCCTCGTAGCTGATTTCTTCATTATTGTGTAAATTTAGATCATGAGCTCATGTTTAGCTAAACAGCTGACCTTGTAAGACGCTTAGGTGTGAACGCTCGTAAGCTTCAGGAGAAAGTCGGCAAAATTTATTTGTGTCCCTCCAATGAGATGCCCACGAGGACACCGTTTTCTACAAGTGTTGGTCCAATACTCCCTCTAAAGGAAGGGGATTCCGACAGGGCTGATTGGCGGCCCCCGATCTGGGGCAGGGGCAGTGGGCAGCCTGTGGCCCGGTCTGGAGCCTCTTTGCATGTGTCCCTGGGACACATCTGCCTGCGAACTTCGGTCACCTGGCAGGAAGCTACGATGCCCAGACCTATGGTTAGCTGTGCAGCGAGGTGTACTGTGAGGACAGGTTCCACACACACTTCAAGTAAGAGGTCGGCCTGAGTGGAAAGGTGAGAGTTTGGGCAGCTGTGCAGACAAAGAAGGCACACTTTGGCCTGGGCCTAAATGCTTGTGACACCCCGCTGGACCTGCCGTGCTCTGAGGGCCCTGCCCTGGGCCCCCTGCTCCCCTGCCCTTTGTTCAGTCACAGCAGAGATGGCCACACCCACTCTTTCAGTGAGGGCAGAGTTCCAACCACCCTCAGCCCCGCCCCCTCTCCACAGGTTACCATGGACTACAGAGGCTGCATCCTGAGGCCAGGGCGTTCCGACAATGCCAAGGGCAGACATGATGACCTTAAATGATTTCCTCTTGTGTCAGGTTTGGTAAAATTTAGGAGCTAGGAAATGGTCCACTTTACAGAAATGTTCAAATTTACTGGCATTTCTTATATTCTCTGCTATAACATTGTCCTGATTCTTTCTGTATATTCTATACTTATGTTTTTGTTTTCCTTAATCAAAGTGTGTCTTTTCAATCTTTTCAAAGAAGATTCTTTGGACTTACTAAATCCCCTGAATTTTATACGTTTTCTGTTGTATTAAGTTCTGCTCATATCTTTATTTATCTTTTTTCTATGTTCTCAGGGTTTATTGTTTTGATCTTCTGATGTCAATTAAAACACTTGGTTATTCATTTTAATAAATATTTTACTTATAAAGATTTGAACTTTTGAAGATTCCAGCTTACTTGTAAGTTTCTAAGGGTCAGGTCCTCTCCATTGTTGCTGGCCTAAGGTTTAGTTCACCATATAGCAATGTATATATTGACCTATTTTCCCCTCGACTTTCTGTGATTCCCTACATCTCACCTTTCTTTGCAGACAAGCCATTTGAAATACCCTTAACTTATTTCACAGCCAATAAGTCATTGAAATAATGTGTATTTTTAGAGAAATCTTCTTATATAATTAGGCAGAAAATCTCACCTGCCATAGTTTTCAAAACAGCATAATTTCACTCTTCTCAATGCTTAATCTGTTGTATTACACAACCTTTGAGTATTTAGCTTTATCAATGACATGTCCTTTAAAAATGTTTTAGAGATCCTACCAGTCTTTGAAAACATCCTTGTTCCTTGTTTCAGTTCCAGTTTTATGTATATATTCTGCCTTGCACCTGATTATTCCAACAATTGATGGATGGCCTTGGGAATCTAATTCTGGTATTGATAGTCTTTACTGATTGTCTCCCCTCGTAGCTGATTTTTTCATTATTGTGTAAATTTAGATCATGAGCTCATGTTTAGCTAAACAGCTGACCTTGTAAGACGCTTAGGTGTGAACGCTCGTAAGCTTCAGGAGAATTTCGGCAAAATTTATTTGTGTCCCTCCAATGAGTTGCCCACGAGGACACCGTTTTCTACAAGTGTTGGTCCAATACGCCCTCTAAAGGAAGGGGATTCCGACAGGGCTGATTGGCGGCCCCCGATCTGGGGCAGGGGCAGTGGGCAGCCTGTGGCCCGGTCTGGAGCCTCTTTGCATGTGTCCCTGGGACACATCTGCCTGCGAACTTCGGTCACCTGGCAGGAAGCTACGATGCCCAGACCTATGGTTAGCTGTGCAGCGAGGTGTACTGTGAGGACAGGTTCCACACACACTTCAAGTAAGAGGTCGGCCTGAGTGGAAAGGTGAGAGTTTGGGCAGCTGTGCAGACAAAGAAGGCACACTTTGGCCTGGGCCTAAATGCTTCTGACACCCCACTGGACCTGCCGTGCTCTGAGGGCCCTGCCCTGGGCCCCCTGCTCCCCTGCCCTTTGTTCAGTCACAGCAGAGATGGCCACACCCACTCCTTCAGTGAGGGCAGAGTTCCAACCACCCTCAGCCCCGCCCCCTCTCCACAGGTTACCATGGACTACAGAGGCTGCATCCTGAGGCCAGGGCGTTCCGACAATGCCAAGGGCAGACATGATGACCTTAAATGATTTCCTCTTGTGTCAGGTTTGGTAAACTTTAGGAGCTAGGAAATGGTCCACTTTACAGAAATGTTCAAATTTACTGGCATTTCTTATATTCTCTGCTATAACATTGTCCTGATTCTTTCTGTATATTCTATACTTATGTTTTTGTTTTCCTTAATCAAAGTGTGTCTTTTCAATCTTTTCAAAGAAGATTCTTTGGACTTACTAAATCACCTGAATTTTATACGTTTTCTGTTGTATTAAGTTCTGCTCATATCTTTATTTATCTTTTTTCTATGTTCTCAGGGTTTATTGTTTTGATCTTCTGATGTCAATTCAAACACTTGGTTATTCATTTTAATAAATATTTTACTTATAAAGATTTGAACTTTTGAAGATTCCAGCTTACTTGTACGTTTCTAAGGGTCAGGTCCTCTCCATTGTTGCTGGCCTAAGGTTTAGTTCACCATATAGCAATGTATATATTGACCTATTTTCCCCTCGACTTTCTGTGATTCCCTACATCTCACCTTTCTTTGCAGACAAGCCATTTGAAATACCCTTAACTTATTTCACAGCCAATAAGTCATTGAAATAATGTGTATTTTTAGAGAAATCTTCTTATATAATTAGGCAGAAAATCTCACCTGCCATAGTTTTCAAAACAGCATAATTTCACTCTTCTCAATGCTTAATCTGTTGTATTACACAACCTTTGAGTATTTAGCTTTATCAATGACATGTACTTTAAAAATGTTTTAGAGATCCTACCAGTCTTTGAAAACATCCTTGTTCCTTGTTTCAGGTCCAGTTTTATGTATATATTCTGCCTTGCACCTGATTATCCCAACAATTGATGGATGGCCTTGGGAATCTAATTCTGGTATTGATAGTCTTTACTGATTGTCTCCCCTCGTAGCTGATTTTTTCATTATTCTGTAAATTTAGATCATGAGCTCATGTTTAGCTAAACAGCTGACCTTGTAAGACGCTTAGGTGTGAACGCTCGTAAGCTTCCGCAGAAAGACGGCAAAGATTTATTTGTGTCCCTCCAATGAGTTGCCCACGAGGACACCGTTTTCTACAAGTGTTGGTCCAATACTCCCTCTAGAGGAAGGGGACTCCGACAGGGCTGATTGGCGGCCCCCGATCTGCGGCAGGGGCAGTGGGCAGCCTGTGGCCCGGGCTGGAGCCTCTTTGCATGTGTCCCTGGGACACATCTGCCTGCGAACTTCGGTCACCTGGCAGGAAACTCCGATGCCCAGAACTATGGTTAGCTGTGCAGCGAGGTGAACTGTGAGGACAAGTTCCACACATACTTCAAGTAAGAGGTCGGCCTGAGTGGAAAGGTGAGAGTTTGGGCAGCTGTGCAGACAAAGAAGGCGCCCTTTGGCCTGGGCCTAAATGCTTGTGACACCCCACTGGACCTGCCGTGCTCTGAGGGCCCTGCCCTGGGAACCCTGCTCCCCTGCCCTTTGTTCAGTCACAGCAGAGATGGCCACACCCACTCCTTCAGTGAGGGCAGAGTTCCAACCACCCTCAGCCCCGCCCCCTCTCCACAGGTTACCATGGACTACAGAGGCTGCATCCTGAGGCCAGGGCGTTCCGACAATGCCAAGGGCAGACATGATGACCTTAAATGATTTCCTCTTGTGTCAGGTTTGGTAAACTTTAGGAGCTAGGAAATGGTCCACTTTACAGAAATGTTCAAATTTACTGGCATTTCTTATATTCTCTGCTATAACATTGTCCTGATTCTTTCTGTATATTCTATACTTATGTTTTTGTTTTCCTTAATCAAAGTGTGTCTTTTCAATCTTTTCAAAGAAGATTCTTTGGACTTACTAAATCACCTGAATTTTATACGTTTTCTGTTGTATTAAGTTCTGCTCATATCTTTATTTATCTTTTTTCTATGTTCTCAGGGTTTATTGTTTTGATCTTCTGATGTCAATTAAAACACTTGGTTATTCATTTTAATAAATATTTTACTTATAAAGATTTGAACTTTTGAAGATTCCAGCTTACTTGTACGTTTCTAAGGGTCAGGTCCTCTCCATTGTTGCTGGCCTAAGGTTTAGTTCACCATATAGCAATGTATATATTGACCTATTTTCCCCTCGACTTTCTGTGATTCCCTACATCTCACCTTTCTTTGCAGACAAGCCATTTGAAATACCCTTAACTTATTTCACAGCCAATAAGTCATTGAAATAATGTGTATTTTTAGAGAAATCTTCTTATATAATTAGGCAGAAAATCTCACCTGCCATAGTTTTCAAAACAGCATAATTTCACTCTTCTCAATGCTTAATCTGTTGTATTACACAACCTTTGAGTATTTAGCTTTATCAATGACATGTACTTTAAAAATGTTTTAGAGATCCTACCAGTCTTTGAAAACATCCTTGTTCCTTGTTTCAGGTCCAGTTTTATGTATATATTCTGCCTTGCACCTGATTATCCCAACAATTGATGGATGGCCTTGGGAATCTAATTCTGGTATTGATAGTCTTTACTGATTGTCTCCCCTCGTAGCTGATTTTTTCATTATTCTGTAAATTTAGATCATGAGCTCATGTTTAGCTAAACAGCTGACCTTGTAAGACGCTTAGGTGTGAACGCTCGTAAGCTTCCGCAGAAAGACGGCAAAGATTTATTTGTGTCCCTCCAATGAGTTGCCCACGAGGACACCGTTTTCTACAAGTGTTGGTCCAATACTCCCTCTAGAGGAAGGGGACTCCGACAGGGCTGATTGGCGGCCCACGATCTGCGGCAGGGGCAGTGGGCAGCCTGTGGCCCGGGCTGGAGCCTCTTTGCATGTGTCCCTGGGACACATCTGCCTGCGAACTTCGGTCACCTGGCAGGAAACTACGATGCCCAGAACTATGGTTAGCTGTGCAGCGAGGTGAACTGTGAGGACAAGTTCCACACATACTTCAAGTAAGAGGTCGGCCTGAGTGGAAAGGTGAGAGTTTGGGCAGCTGTGCAGACAAAGAAGGCGCCCTTTGGCCTGGGCCTAAATGCTTGTGACACCCCACTGGACCTGCCGTGCTCTGAGGGCCCTGCCCTGGGAACCCTGCTCCCCTGCCCTTTGTTCAGTCACAGCAGAGATGGCCACACCCACTCCTTCAGTGAGGGCAGAGTTCCAACCACCCTCAGCCCCGCCCCCTCTCCACAGGTTACCATGGACTACAGAGGCTGCATCCTGAGGCTAGGGCGTTCCGAAAATGCCAAGGGCAGACATGATGACCTTAAATGATTTCCTCTTGTGTCAGGTTTGGTAAACTTTAGGAGCTAGGAAATGGTCCACTTTACAGAAATGTTCAAATTTACTGGCATTTCTTATATTCTCTGCTATAACATTGTCCTGATTCTTTCTGTATATTCTATACTTATGTTTTTGTTTTCCTTAATCAAAGTGTGTCTTTTCAATCTTTTCAAAGAAGATTCTTTGGACTTACTAAATCACCTGAATTTTATACGTTTTCTGTTGTACTAAGTTCTGCTCATATCTTTATTTATCTTTTTTCTATGTTCTCAGGGTTTATTGTTTTGATCTTCTGATGTCAATTAAAACACTTGGTTATTCATTTTAATAAATATTTTACTTATAAAGATTTGAACTTTTGAAGATTCCAGCTTACTTGTACGTTTCTAAGGGTCAGGTCCTCTCCATTGTTGCTGGCCTAAGGTTTAGTTCACCATATAGCAATGTATATATTGACCTATTTTCCCCTCGACTTTCTGTGATTCCCTACATCTCACCTTTCTTTGCAGACAAGCCATTTGAAATACCCTTAACTTATTTCACAGCCAATAAGTCATTGAAATAATGTGTATTTTTAGAGAAATCTTCTTATATAATTAGGCAGAAAATCTCACCTGCCATAGTTTTCAAAACAGCATAATTTCACTCTTCTCAATGCTTAATCTGTTGTATTACACAACCTTTGAGTATTTAGCTTTATCAATGACATGTCCTTTAAAAATGTTTTAGAGATCCTACCAGTCTTTGAAAACATCCTTGTTCCTTGTTTCAGTTCCAGTTTTATGTATATATTCTGCCTTGCACCTGATTATTCCAACAATTGATGGATGGCCTTGGGAATCTAATTCTGGTATTGATAGTCTTTACTGATTGTCTCCCCTCGTAGCTGATTTCTTCATTATTGTGTAAATTTAGATCATGAGCTCATGTTTAGCTAAACAGCTGACCTTGTAAGACGCTTAGGTGTGAACGCTCGTAAGCTTCCGCAGAAAGACGGCAAAGATTTATTGGTGTCCCTCCAATGAGTTGCCCACGAGGACACCGTTTTCTACAAGTGTTGGTCCAATACTCCCTCTAGAGGAAGGGGACTCCGACAGGGCTGATTGGCGGCCCCCGATCTGGGGCAGGGGCAGTGGGCAGCCTGTGGCCCGGTCTGGAGCCTCTTTGCATGTGTCCCTGGGACACATCTGCCTGCGAACTTCGGTCACCTGGCAGGAAGCTACGATGCCCAGACCTATGGTTAGCTGTGCAGCGAGGTGTACTGTGAGGACAGGTTCCACACACACTTCAAGTAAGAGGTCGGCCTGAGTGGAAAGGTGAGAGTTTGGGCAGCTGTGCAGACAAAGAAGGCACACTTTGGCCTGGGCCTAAATGCTTGTGAGACCCCGCTGGACCTGCCGTGCTCTGAGGGCCCTGCCCTGGGCCCCCTGCTCCCCTGCCCTTTGTTCAGTCACAGCAGAGATGGCCACACCCACTCCTTCAGTGAGGGCAGAGTTCCAACCACCCTCAGCCCCGCCCCCTCTCCACAGGTTACCATGGACTACAGAGGCTGCATCCTGAGGCCAGGGCGTTCTGACAATGCCAAGGGCAGACATGATGACCTTAAATGATTTCCTCTTGTGTCAGGTTTGGTAAAATTTAGGAGCTAGGAAATGGTCCACTTTACAGAAATGTTCAAATTTACTGGCATTTCTTATATTCTCTGCTATAACATTGTCCTGATTCTTTCTGTATATTCTATACTTATGTTTTTGTTTTCCTTAATCAAAGTGTGTCTTTTCAATCTTTTCAAAGAAGATTCTTTGGACTTACTAAATCCCCTGAATTTTATACGTTTTCTGTTGTATTAAGTTCTGCTCATATCTTTATTTATCTTTTTTCTATGTTCTCATGGTTTATTGTTTTGATCTTCTGATGTCAATTAAAACACTTGGTTATTCATTTTAATAAATATTTTACTTATAAAGATTTGAACTTTTGAAGATTCCAGCTTACTTGTAAGTTTCTATGGGTCAGGTCCTCTCCATTGTTGCTGGCCTAAGGTTTAGTTCACCAAATAGCAATTTATATATTGACCTATTTTCCCCTCGACTTTCTGTGATTCCCTACATCTCACCTTTCTTTGCAGACAAGCCATTTGAAATACCCTTAACTTATTTCACAGCCAATAAGTCATTGAAATAATGTGTATTTTTAGAGAAATCTTCTTATATAATTAGGCAGAAAATCTCACCTGCCATAGTTTTCAAAACAGCATAATTTCCCTCTTCTCAATGCTTAATCTGTTGTATTACACAACCTTTGAGTATTTAGCTTTATCAATGACATGTCCTTTAAAAATGTTTTAGAGATCCTACCAGTCTTTGAAAACATCCTTGTTCCTTGTTTCAGGTCCAGTTTTATGTATATATTTTGCCTTGCACCTGATTATCCCAACAATTGATGGATGGCCTTGGGAATCTAATTCTGGTATTGATAGTCTTTACTGATTGTCTCCCCTCGTAGCTGATTTTTTCATTATTGTGTAAATTTAGGTCATGAGCTCATGTTTAGCTAAACATCTGACCTTGTAAGACGCTTAGGTGTGAACGCTCGTAAGCTTCCGCAGAAAGACGGCAAAGATTTATTTGTGTCCCTCCAATGAGTTGCCCACGAGGACACCGTTTTCTACAAGTGTTGGTCCAATACTCCCTCTAGAGGAAGGGGACTCCGACAGGGCTGATTGGCGGCCCCCGATCTGCGGCAGGGGCAGTGGGCAGCCTGTGGCCCGGGCTGGAGCCTCTTTGCATGTGTCCCTGGGACACATCTGCCTGCGAACTTCGGTCACCTGGCAGGAAACTACGATGCCCAGAACTATGGTTAGCTGTGCAGCGAGGTGAACTGTGAGGACAGGTTCCACACATACTTCAAGTAAGAGGTCGGCCTGAGTGGAAAGGTGAGAGTTTGGGCAGCTGTGCAGACAAAGAAGGCGCCCTTTGGCCTGGGCCTAAATGCTTGTGACACCCCACTGGACCTGCCGTGCTCTGAGGGCCCTGCCCTGGGAACCCTGCTCCCCTGCCCTTTGTTCAGTCACAGCAGAGATGGCCACACCCACTCCTTCAGTGAGGGCAGAGTTCCAACCACCCTCAGCCCCGCCCCCTCTCCACAGGTTACCATGGACTACAGAGGCTGCATCCTGAGGCTAGGGCGTTCCGAAAATGCCAAGGGCAGACATGATGACCTTAAATGATTTCCTCTTGTGTCAGGTTTGGTAAACTTTAGGAGCTAGGAAATGGTCCACTTTACAGAAATGTTCAAATTTACTGGCATTTCTTATATTCTCTGCTATAACATTGTCCTGATTCTTTCTGTATATTCTATACTTATGTTTTTGTTTTCCTTAATCAAAGTGTGTCGTTTCAATCTTTTCAAAGAAGATTCTTTGGACTTACTAAATCCCCTGAATTTTATACGTTTTCTGTTGTATTAAGTTCTGCTCATATCTTTATTTATCTTTTTTCTATGTTCTCAGGGTTTATTGTTTTGATCTTCTGATGTCAATTAAAACACTTGGTTATTCATTTTAATAAATATTTTACTTATAAAAATTTGAACTTTTGAAGATTCCAGCTTACTTGTAAGTTTCTAAGGGTCAGGTCCTCTCCATTGTTGCTGGCCTAAGGTTTAGTTCACCATATAGCAATGTATATATTGACCTATTTTCCCCTCGACTTTCTGTGATTCCCTACATCTCACCTTTCTTTGCAGACATGCCATTTGAAGTACCCTTAACTTATTTCACATCCAATAAGTCATTGAAATAATGTGTATTTTTAGAGAAATCTTCTTATATAATTAGGCAGAAAATCTCACCTGCCATAGTTTTCAAAACAGCATAATTTCACTCTTCTCAATCCTTAATCTGTTGTATTACACAACCTTTGAGTATTTAGCTTTATCAATGACATGTCCTTTAAAAATGTTTTAGAGATCCTACCAGTCTTTGAAAACATCCTTGTTCCTTGTTTCAGTTCCAGTTTTATGTATATATTCTGCCTTGCACCTGATTATTCCAACAATTGATGGATGGCCTTGGGAATCTAATTCTGGTATTGATAGTCTTTACTGATTGTCTCCCCTCGTAGCTGATTTCTTCATTATTGTGTAAATTTAGATCATGAGCTCATGTTTAGCTAAACAGCTGACCTTGTAAGACGCTTAGGTGTGAACGCTCGTAAGCTTCCGCAGAAAGACGGCAAAGATTTATTGGTGTCCCTCCAATGAGTTGCCCACGAGGACACCGTTTTCTACAAGTGTTGGTCCAATACGCCCTCTAGAGGAAGGGGACTCCGACAGGGCTGATTGGCGGCCCCCGATCTGGGGCAGGGGCAGTGGGCAGCCTGTGGCCCGGTCTGGAGCCTCTTTGCATGTGTCCCTGGGACACATCTGCCTGCGAACTTCGGTCACCTGGCAGGAAGCTACGATGCCCAGACCTATGGTTAGCTGTGCAGCGAGGTGTACTGTGAGGACAGGTTCCACACACACTTCAAGTAAGAGGTCGGCCTGAGTGGAAAGGTGAGAGTTTGGGCAGCTGTGCAGACAAAGAAGGCACACTTTGGCCTGGGCCTAAATGCTTGTGACACCCCGCTGGACCTGCCGTGCTCTGAGGGCCCTGCCCTGGGCCCCCTGCTCCCCTGCCCTTTGTTCAGTCACAGCAGAGATGGCCACACCCACTCCTTCAGTGAGGGCAGAGTTCCAACCACCCTCAGCCCCGCCCCCTCTCCACAGGTTACCATGGACTACAGAGGCTGCATCCTGAGGCCAGGGCGTTCCGACAATGCCAAGGGCAGACATGATGACGTTAAATGATTTCCTCTTGTGTCAGGTTTGGTAAAATTTAGGAGCTAGGAAATGGTCCACTTTACAGAAATGTTCAAATTTACTGGCATTTCTTATATTCTCTGCTATAACATTGTCCTGATTCTTTCTGTATATTCTATACTTATGTTTTTGTTTTCCTTAATCAAAGTGTGTCTTTTCAATCTTTTCAAAGAAGATTCTTTGGACTTACTAAATCACCTGAATTTTATACGTTTTCTGTTGTATTAAGTTCTGCTCATATCTTTATTTATCTTTTTTCTATGTTCTCAGGGTTTATTGTTTTGATCTTCTGATGTCAATTAAAACACTTGGTTATTCATTTTAATAAATATTTTACTTATAAAGATTTGAACTTTTGAAGATTCCAGCTTACTTGTAAGTTTCTAAGGGTCAGGTCCTCTCCATTGTTGCTGGCCTAAGGTTTAGTTCACCATATAGCAATGTATATATTGACCTATTTTCCCCTCGACTTTCTGTGATTCCCTACATCTCACCTTTCTTTGCAGACAAGCCATTTGAAATACCCTTAACTTATTTCACAGCCAATAAGTCATTGAAATAATGTGTATTTTTAGAGAAATCTTCTTATATAATTAGGCAGAAAATCTCACCTGACATAGTTTTCAAAACAGCATAATTTCACTCTTCTCAATGCTTAATCTGTTGTATTACACAACCTTTGAGTATTTAGCTTTATCAATGACATGTCCTTTAAAAATGTTTTAGAGATCCTACCAGTCTTTGAAAACATCCTTGTTCCTTGTTTCAGTTCCAGTTTTATATATATATTCTGCCTTGCACCTGATTATTCCAACAATTAATGGATGGCCTTGGGAATCTAATTCTGGTATTGATAGTCTTTACTGATTGTCTCCCCTCGTAGCTGATTTTTTCATTATTGTGTAAATTTAGATCATGAGCTCATGTTTAGCTAAACAGCTGACCTTGTAAGACGCTTAGGTGTGAACGCTCGTAAGCTTCAGGAGAAAGTCGGCAAAATTTATTTGTGTCCCTCCAATGAGTTGCCCACGAGGACACCGTTTTCTACAAGTGTTGGTCCAATACGCCCTCTAAAGGAAGGGGATTCCGACAGGGCTGATTGGCGGCCCCCGATCTGGGGCAGGGGCAGTGGGCAGCCTGTGGCACGGTCTGGAGCCTCTTTGCATGTGTCCCTGGGACACATCTGCCTGCGAACTTCGGTCACCTGGCAGGAAGCTACGATGCCCAGACCTATGGTTAGCTGTGCAGCGAGGTGTACTGTGAGGACAGGTTCCACACACACTTCAAGTAAGAGGTCGGCCTGAGTGGAAAGGTGAGAGTTTGGGCAGCTGTGCAGACAAAGAAGGCACACTTTGGCCTGGGCCTAAATGCTTGTGACACCCCACTGGACCTGCCGTGCTCTGAGGGCCCTGCCCTGGGCCCCCTGCTCCCCTGCCCTTTGTTCAGTCACAGCAGAGGTGGCCACACCCACTCCTTCAGTGAGGGCAGAGTTCCAACCACCCTCAGCCCCGCCCGCTCTCCACAGGTTACCATGGACTACAGAGGCTGCATCTTGAGGCCAGGGCGTTCCGACTATGCCAAGGGCAGACATGATGACCTTAAATGATTTCCTCTTGTGTCAGGTTTGGTAAACTTTAGGAGCTAGGAAATGGTCCACTTTACAGAAATGTTCAAATTTACTGGCATTTCATATATTCTCTGCTATAACATTGTCCTGATTCTTTCTGTATATTCTATACTTATGTTTTTGTTTTCCTTAATCAAAGTGTGTCTTTTCAATCTTTTCAAAGAAGATTCTTTGGACTTACTAAATCACCTGAATTTTATACGTTTTCTGTTGTATTAAGTTCTGCTCATATCTTTATTTATCTTTTTTCTATGTTCTCAGGGTTTATTGTTTTGATCTTCTGATGTCAATTAAAACACTTGGTTATTCATTTTAATAAATATTTTACTTATAAAGATTTGAACTTTTGAAGATTCCAGCTTACTTGTAAGTTTCTAAGGGTCAGGTCCTCTCCATTGTTGCTGGCCTAAGGTTTAGTTCACCATATAGCAATGTATATATTGACCTATTTTCCCCTCGACTTTCTGTGATTCCCTACATCTCACCTTTCTTTGCAGACAAGCCATTTGAAATACCCTTAACTTATTTCACAGCCAATAAGTCATTGAAATAATGTGTATTTTTAGGGAAATCTTCTTATATAATTAGGCAGAAAATCTCACCTGCCATAGTTTTCAAAACAGCATAATTTCACTCTTCTCAATGCTTAATCTGTTGTATTACACAACCTTTGAGTATTTAGCTTTATCAATGACATGTACTTTAAAAATGTTTTAGAGATCCTACCAGTCTTTGAAAACATCCTTGTTCCTTGTTTCAGTTCCAGTTTTATGTATATATTCTGCCTTGCACCTGATTATTCCAACAATTGATGGATGGCCTTGGGATTCTAATTCTGGTATTGATAGTCTTTACTGATTGTCTCCCCTCGTAGCTGATTTTTTCATTATTGTGTAAATTTAGATCATGAGCTCATGTTTAGCTAAACAGCTGACCTTGTAAGACGCTTAGGTGTGAACGCTCGTAAGCTTCAGGAGAAAGTCGGCAAAATTTATTTGTGTCCCTCCAATGAGATGCCCACGAGGACACCGTTTTCTACAAGTGTTGGTCCAATACTCCCTCTAAAGGAAGGGGATTCCGACAGGGCTGATTGGCGGCCCCCGATCTGGGGCAGGGGCAGTGGGCAGCCTGTGGCCCGGTCTGGAGCCTCTTTGCATGTGTCCCTGGGACACATCTGCCTGCGAACTTCGGTCACCTGGCAGGAAGCTACGATGCCCAGACCTATGGTTAGCTGTGCAGCGAGGTGTACTGTGAGGACAGGTTCCACACACACTTCAAGTAAGAGGTCGGCCTGAGTGGAAAGGTGAGAGTTTGGGCAGCTGTGCAGACAAAGAAGGCACACTTTGGCCTGGGCCTAAATGCTTCTGACACCCCGCTGGACCTGCCGTGCTCTGAGGGCCCTGCCCTGGGCCCCCTGCTCCCCTGCCCTTTGTTCAGTCACAGCAGAGATGGCCACACCCACTCCTTCAGTGAGGGCAGAGTTCCAACCACCCTCAGCCCCGCCCCCTCTCCACAGGTTACCATGGACTACAGAGGCTGCATCCTGAGGCCAGGGCGTTCCGACAATGCCAAGGGCAGACATGATGACCTTAAATGATTTCCTCTTGTGTCAGGTTTGGTAAACTTTAGGAGCTAGGAAATGGTCCACTTTACAGAAATGTTCAAATTTACTGGCATTTCTTATATTCTCTGCTATAACATTGTCCTGATTCTTTCTGTATATTCTATACTTATGTTTTTGTTTTCCTTAATCAAAGTGTGTCTTTTCAATCTTTTCAAAGAAGATTCTTTGGACTTACTAAATCACCTGAATTTTATACGTTTTCTGTTGTATTAAGTTCTGCTCATATCTTTATTTATCTTTTTTCTATGTTCTCAGGGTTTATTGTTTTGATCTTCTGATGTCAATTAAAACACTTGGTTATTCATTTTAATAAATATTTTACTTATAAAGATTTGAACTTTTGAAGATTCCAGCTTACTTGTACGTTTCTAAGGGTCAGGTCCTCTCCATTGTTGCTGGCCTAAGGTTTAGTTCACCATATAGCAATGTATATATTGACCTATTTTCCCCTCGACTTTCTGTGATTCCCTACATCTCACCTTTCTTTGCAGACAAGCCATTTGAAATACCCTTAACTTATTTCACAGCCAATAAGTCATTGAAATAATGTGTATTTTTAGAGAAATCTTCTTATATAATTAGGCAGAAAATCTCACCTGCCATAGTTTTCAAAACAGCATAATTTCACTCTTCTCAATGCTTAATCTGTTGTATTACACAACCTTTGAGTATTTAGCTTTATCAATGACATGTACTTTAAAAATGTTTTAGAGATCCTACCAGTCTTTGAAAACATCCTTGTTCCTTGTTTCAGGTCCAGTTTTATGTATATATTCTGCCTTGCACCTGATTATCCCAACAATTGATGGATGGCCTTGGGAATCTAATTCTGGTATTGATAGTCTTTACTGATTGTCTCCCCTCGTAGCTGATTTTTTCATTATTCTGTAAATTTAGATCATGAGCTCATGTTTAGCTAAACAGCTGACCTTGTAAGACGCTTAGGTGTGAACGCTCGTAAGCTTCCGCAGAAAGACGGCAAAGATTTATTTGTGTCCCTCCAATGAGTTGCCCACGAGGACACCGTTTTCTACAAGTGTTGGTCCAATACTCCCTCTAGAGGAAGGGGACTCCGACAGGGCTGATTGGCGGCCCCCGATCTGCGGCAGGGGCAGTGGGCAGCCTGTGGCCCGGGCTGGAGCCTCTTTGCATGTGTCCCTGGGACACATCTGCCTGCGAACTTCGGTCACCTGGCAGGAAACTACGATGCCCAGAACTATGGTTAGCTGTGCAGCGAGGTGAACTGTGAGGACAAGTTCCACACATACTTCAAGTAAGAGGTCGGCCTGAGTGGAAAGGTGAGAGTTTGGGCAGCTGTGCAGACAAAGAAGGCGCCCTTTGGCCTGGGCCTAAATGCTTGTGACACCCCACTGGACCTGCCGTGCTCTGAGGGCCCTGCCCTGGGAACCCTGCTCTCCTGCCCTTTGTTCAGTCACAGCAGAGATGGCCACACCCACTCCTTCAGTGAGGGCAGAGTTCCAACCACCCTCAGCCCCGCCCCCTCTCCACAGGTTACCATGGACTACAGAGGCTGCATCCTGAGGCTAGGGCGTTCCGAAAATGCCAAGGGCAGACATGATGACCTTAAATGATTTCCTCTTGTGTCAGGTTTGGTAAACTTTAGGAGCTAGGAAATGGTCCACTTTACAGAAATGTTCAAATTTACTGGCATTTCTTATATTCTCTGCTATAACATTGTCCTGATTCTTTCTGTATATTCTATACTTATGTTTTTGTTTTCCTTAATCAAAGTGTGTCTTTTCAATCTTTTCAAAGAAGATTCTTTGGACTTACTAAATCACCTGAATTTTATACGTTTTCTGTTGTACTAAGTTCTGCTCATATCTTTATTTATCTTTTTTCTATGTTCTCAGGGTTTATTGTTTTGATCTTCTGATGTCAATTAAAACACTTGGTTATTCATTTTAATAAATATTTTACTTATAAAGATTTGAACTTTTGAAGATTCCAGCTTACTTGTAAGTTTCTAAGGGTCAGGTCCTCTCCATTGTTGCTGGCCTAAGGTTTAGTTCACCATATAGCAATGTATATATTGACCTATTTTCCCCTCGACTTTCTGTGATTCCCTACATCTCACCTTTCTTTGCAGACAAGCCATTTGAAATACCCTTAACTTATTTCACAGCCAATAAGTCATTGAAATAATGTGTATTTTTAGAGAAATCTTCTTATATAATTAGGCAGAAAATCTCACCTGCCATAGTTTTCAAAACAGCATAATTTCACTCTTCTCAATGCTTAATCTGTTGTATTACACAACCTTTGAGTATTTAGCTTTATCAATGACATGTCCTTTAAAAATGTTTTAGAGATCCTACCAGTCTTTGAAAACATCCTTGTTCCTTGTTTCAGTTCCAGTTTTATGTATATATTCTGCCTTGCACCTGATTATTCCAACAATTGATGGATGGCCTTGGGAATCTAATTCTGGTATTGATAGTCTTTACTGATTGTCTCCCCTCGTAGCTGATTTCTTCATTATTGTGTAAATTTAGATCATGAGCTCATGTTTAGCTAAACAGCTGACCTTGTAAGACGCTTAGGTGTGAACGCTCGTAAGCTTCCGCAGAAAGACGGCAAAGATTTATTGGTGTCCCTCCAATGAGTTGCCCACGAGGACACCGTTTTCTACAAGTGTTGGTCCAATACTCCCTCTAGAGGAAGGGGACTCCGACAGGGCTGATTGGCGGCCCCCGATCTGGGGCAGGGGCAGTGGGCAGCCTGTGGCCCGGTCTGGAGCCTCTTTGCATGTGTCCCTGGGACACATCTGCCTGCGAACTTCGGTCACCTGGCAGGAAGCTACGATGCCCAGACCTATGGTTAGCTGTGCAGCGAGGTGTACTGTGAGGACAGGTTCCACACACACTTCAAGTAAGAGGTCGGCCTGAGTGGAAAGGTGAGAGTTTGGGCAGCTGTGCAGACAAAGAAGGCACACTTTGGCCTGGGCCTAAATGCTTGTGAGACCCCGCTGGACCTGCCGTGCTCTGAGGGCCCTGCCCTGGGCCCCCTGCTCCCCTGCCCTTTGTTCAGTCACAGCAGAGATGGCCACACCCACTCCTTCAGTGAGGGCAGAGTTCCAACCACCCTCAGCCCCGCCCCCTCTCCACAGGTTACCATGGACTACAGAGGCTGCATCCTGAGGCCAGGGCGTTCCGACAATGCCAAGGGCAGACATGATGACCTTAAATGATTTCCTCTTGTGTCAGGTTTGGTAAAATTTAGGAGCTAGGAAATGGTCCACTTTACAGAAATGTTCAAATTTACTGGCATTTCTTATATTCTCTGCTATAACATTGTCCTGATTCTTTCTGTATATTCTATACTTATGTTTTTGTTTTCCTTAATCAAAGTGTGTCTTTTCAATCTTTTCAAAGAAGATTCTTTGGACTTACTAAATCCCCTGAATTTTATACGTTTACTGTTGTATTAAGTTCTGCTCATATCTTTATTTATCTTTTTTCTATGTTCTCAGGGTTTATTGTTTTGATCTTCTGATGTCAATTAAAACACTTGGTTATTCATTTTAATAAATATTTTACTTATAAAGATTTGAACTTTTGAAGATTCCAGCTTACTTGTAAGTTTCTAAGGGTCAGGTCCTCTCCATTGTTGCTGGCCTAAGGTTTAGTTCACCATATAGCAATGTATATATTGACCTATTTTCCCCTCGACTTTCTGTGATTCCCTACATCTCACCTTTCTTTGCAGACAAGCCATTTGAAATACCCTTAACTTATTTCACAGCCAATAAGTCATTGAAATAATGTGTATTTTTAGAGAAATCTTCTTATATAATTAGGCAGAAAATCTCACCTGCCATAGTTTTCAAAACAGCATAATTTCACTCTTCTCAATGCTTAATCTGTTGTATTACACAACCTTTGAGTATTTAGCTTTATCAATGACATGTCCTTTAAAAATGTTTTAGAGATCCTACCAGTCTTTGAAAACATCCTTGTTCCTTGTTTCAGGTCCAGTTTTATGTATATATTTTGCCTTGCACCTGATTATCCCAACAATTGATGGATGGCCTTGGGAATCTAATTCTGGTATTGATAGTCTTTACTGATTGTCTCCCCTCGTAGCTGATTTTTTCATTATTGTGTAAATTTAGATCATGAGCTCATGTTTAGCTAAACATCTGACCTTGTAAGACGCTTAGGTGTGAACGCTCGTAAGCTTCCGCAGAAAGACGGCAAAGATTTATTTGTGTCCCTCCAATGAGTTGCCCACGAGGACACCGTTTTCTACAAGTGTTGGTCCAATACTCCCTCTAGAGGAAGGGGACTCCGACAGGGCTGATTGGCGGCCCCCGATCTGCGGCAGGGGCAGTGGGCAGCCTGTGGCCCGGGCTGGAGCCTCTTTGCATGTGTCCCTGGGACACATCTGCCTGCGAACTTCGGTCACCTGGCAGGAAACTACGATGCCCAGAACTATGGTTAGCTGTGCAGCGAGGTGAACTGTGAGGACAGGTTCCACACATACTTCAAGTAAGAGGTCGGCCTGAGTGGAAAGGTGAGAGTTTGGGCAGCTGTGCAGACAAAGAAGGCGCCCTTTGGCCTGGGCCTAAATGCTTGTGACACCCCACTGGACCTGCCGTGCTCTGAGGGCCCTGCCCTGGGAACCCTGCTCCCCTGCCCTTTGTTCAGTCACAGCAGAGATGGCCACACCCACTCCTTCAGTGAGGGCAGAGTTCCAACCACCCTCAGCCCCGCCCCCTCTCCACAGGTTACCATGGACTACAGAGGCTGCATCCTGAGGCTAGGGCGTTCCGAAAATGCCAAGGGCAGACATGATGACCTTAAATGATTTCCTCTTGTGTCAGGTTTGGTAAACTTTAGGAGCTAGGAAATGGTCCACTTTACAGAAATGTTCAAATTTACTGGCATTTCTTATATTCTCTGCTATAACATTGTCCTGATTCTTTCTGTATATTCTATACTTATGTTTTTGTTTTCCTTAATCAAAGTGTGTCTTTTCAATCTTTTCAAAGAAGATTCTTTGGACTTACTAAATCCCCTGAATTTTATACGTTTTCTGTTGTATTAAGTTCTGCTCATATCTTTATTTATCTGTTTTCTATGTTCTCAGGGTTTATTGTTTTGATCTTCTGATGTCAATTAAAACACTTGGTTATTCATTTTAATAAATATTTTACTTATAAAAATTTGAACTTTTGAAGATTCCAGCTTACTTGTAAGTTTCTAAGGGTCAGGTCCTCTCCATTGTTGCTGGCCTAAGGTTTAGTTCACCATATAGCAATGTATATATTGACCTATTTTCCCCTCGACTTTCTGTGATTCCCTACATCTCACCTTTCTTTGCAGACAAGCCATTTGAAGTACCCTTAACTTATTTCACATCCAATAAGTCATTGAAATAATGTGTATTTTTAGAGAAATCTTCTTATATAATTAGGCAGAAAATCTCACCTGCCATAGTTTTCAAAACAGCATAATTTCACTCTTCTCAATGCTTAATCTGTTGTATTACACAACCTTTGAGTATTTAGCTTTATCAATGACATGTCCTTTAAAAATGTTTTAGAGATCCTACCAGTCTTTGAAAACATCCTTGTTCCTTGTTTCAGTTCCAGTTTTATGTATATATTCTGCCTTGCACCTGATTATTCCAACAATTGATGGATGGCCTTGGGAATCTAATTCTGGTATTGATAGTCTTTACTGATTGTCTCCCCTCGTAGCTGATTTCTTCATTATTGTGTAAATTTAGATCATGAGCTCATGTTTAGCTAAACAGCTGACCTTGTAAGACGCTTAGGTGTGAACGCTCGTAAGCTTCCGCAGAAAGACGGCAAAGATTTATTGGTGTCCCTCCAATGAGTTGCCCACGAGGACACCGTTTTCTACAAGTGTTGGTCCAATACGCCCTCTAGAGGAAGGGGACTCCGACAGGGCTGATTGGCGGCCCCCGATCTGGGGCAGGGGCAGTGGGCAGCCTGTGGCCCGGTCTGGAGCCTCTTTGCATGTGTCCCTGGGACACATCTGCCTGCGAACTTCGGTCACCTGGCAGGAAGCTACGATGCCCAGACCTATGGTTAGCTGTGCAGCGAGGTGTACTGTGAGGACAGGTTCCACACACACTTCAAGTAAGAGGTCGGCCTGAGTGGAAAGGTGAGAGTTTGGGCAGCTGTGCAGACAAAGAAGGCACACTTTGGCCTGGGCCTAAATGCTTGTGAGACCCCGCTGGACCTGCCGTGCTCTGAGGGCCCTGCCCTGGGCCCCCTGCTCCCCTGCCCTTTGTTCAGTCACAGCAGAGATGGCCACACCCACTCCTTCAGTGAGGGCAGAGTTCCAACCACCCTCAGCCCCGCCCCCTCTCCACAGGTTACCATGGACTACAGAGGCTGCATCCTGAGGCCAGGGCGTTCCGACAATGCCAAGGGCAGACATGATGACGTTAAATGATTTCCTCTTGTGTCAGGTTTGGTAAAATTTAGGAGCTAGGAAATGGTCCACTTTACAGAAATGTTCAAATTTACTGGCATTTCTTATATTCTCTGCTATAACATTGTCCTGATTCTTTCTGTATATTCTATACTTATGTTTTTGTTTTCCTTAATCAAAGTGTGTCTTTTCAATCTTTTCAAAGAAGATTCTTTGGACTTACTAAATCCCCTGAATTTTATACGTTTTCTGTTGTATTAAGTTCTGCTCATATCTTTATTTATCTTTTTTCTATGTTCTCAGGGTTTATTGTTTTGATCTTCTGATGTCAATTAAAACACTTGGTTATTCATTTTAATAAATATTTTACTTATAAAGATTTGAACTTTTGAAGATTCCAGCTTACTTGTAAGTTTCTAAGGGTCAGGTCCTCTCCATTGTTGCTGGCCTAAGGTTTAGTTCACCATATAGCAATGTATATATTGACCTATTTTCCCCTCGACTTTCTGTGATTCCCTACATCTCACCTTTCTTTGCAGACAAGCCATTTGAAATACCCTTAACTTATTTCACAGCCAATAAGTCATTGAAATAATGTGTATTTTTAGAGAAATCTTCTTATATAATTAGGCAGAAAATCTCACCTGCCATAGTTTTCAAAACAGCATAATTTCACTCTTCTCAATGCTTAATCTGTTGTATTACACAACCTTTGAGTATTTAGCTTTATCAATGACATGTCCTTTAAAAATGTTTTAGAGATCCTACCAGTCTTTGAAAACATCCTTGTTCCTTGTTTCAGGTCCAGTTTTATGTATATATTTTGCCTTGCACCTGATTATCCCAACAATTGATGGATGGCCTTGGGAATCTAATTCTGGTATTGATAGTCTTTACTGATTGTCTCCCCTCGTAGCTGATTTTTTCATTATTGTGTAAATTTAGATCATGAGCTCATGTTTAGCTAAACATCTGACCTTGTAAGACGCTTAGGTGTGAACGCTCGTAAGCTTCCGCAGAAAGACGGCAAAGATTTATTTGTGTCCCTCCAATGAGTTGCCCACGAGGACACCGTTTTCTACAAGTGTTGGTCCAATACTCCCTCTAGAGGAAGGGGACTCCGACAGGGCTGATTGGCGGCCCCCGATCTGCGGCAGGGGCAGTGGGCAGCCTGTGGCCCGGGCTGGAGCCTCTTTGCATGTGTCCCTGGGACACATCTGCCTGCGAACTTCGGTCACCTGGCAGGAAACTACGATGCCCAGAACTATGGTTAGCTGTGCAGCGAGGTGAACTGTGAGGACAGGTTCCACACATACTTCAAGTAAGAGGTCGGCCTGAGTGGAAAGGTGAGAGTTTGGGCAGCTGTGCAGACAAAGAAGGCGCCCTTTGGCCTGGGCCTAAATGCTTGTGACACCCCACTGGACCTGCCGTGCTCTGAGGGCCCTGCCCTGGGAACCCTGCTCCCCTGCCCTTTGTTCAGTCACAGCAGAGATGGCCACACCCACTCCTTCAGTGAGGGCAGAGTTCCAACCACCCTCAGCCCCGCCCCCTCTCCACAGGTTACCATGGACTACAGAGGCTGCATCCTGAGGCTAGGGCGTTCCGAAAATGCCAAGGGCAGACATGATGACCTTAAATGATTTCCTCTTGTGTCAGGTTTGGTAAACTTTAGGAGCTAGGAAATGGTCCACTTTACAGAAATGTTCAAATTTACTGGCATTTCTTATATTCTCTGCTATAACATTGTCCTGATTCTTTCTGTATATTCTATACTTATGTTTTTGTTTTCCTTAATCAAAGTGTGTCTTTTCAATCTTTTCAAAGAAGATTCTTTGGACTTACTAAATCCCCTGAATTTTATACGTTTTCTGTTGTATTAAGTTCTGCTCATATCTTTATTTATCTGTTTTCTATGTTCTCAGGGTTTATTGTTTTGATCTTCTGATGTCAATTAAAACACTTGGTTATTCATTTTAATAAATATTTTACTTACAAAAATTTGAACTTTTGAAGATTCCAGCTTACTTGTAAGTTTCTAAGGGTCAGGTCCTCTCCATTGTTGCTGGCCTAAGGTTTAGTTCACCATATAGCAATGTATATATTGACCTATTTTCCCCTCGACTTTCTGTGATTCCCTACATCTCACCTTTCTTTGCAGACAAGCCATTTGAAGTACCCTTAACTTATTTCACATCCAATAAGTCATTGAAATAATGTGTATTTTTAGAGAAATCTTCTTATATAATTAGGCAGAAAATCTCACCTGCCATAGTTTTCAAAACAGCATAATTTCACTCTTCTCAATGCTTAATCTGTTGTATTACACAACCTTTGAGTATTTAGCTTTATCAATGACATGTCCTTTAAAAATGTTTTAGAGATCCTACCAGTCTTTGAAAACATCCTTGTTCCTTGTTTCAGTTCCAGTTTTATGTATATATTCTGCCTTGCACCTGATTATTCCAACAATTGATGGATGGCCTTGGGAATCTAATTCTGGTATTGATAGTCTTTACTGATTGTCTCCCCTCGTAGCTGATTTCTTCATTATTGTGTAAATTTAGATCATGAGCTCATGTTTAGCTAAACAGCTGACCTTGTAAGACGCTTAGGTGTGAACGCTCGTAAGCTTCCGCAGAAAGACGGCAAAGATTTATTGGTGTCCCTCCAATGAGTTGCCCACGAGGACACCGTTTTCTACAAGTGTTGGTCCAATACGCCCTCTAGAGGAAGGGGACTCCGACAGGGCTGATTGGCGGCCCCCGATCTGGGGCAGGGGCAGTGGGCAGCCTGTGGCCCGGTCTGGAGCCTCTTTGCATGTGTCCCTGGGACACATCTGCCTGCGAACTTCGGTCACCTGGCAGGAAGCTACGATGCCCAGACCTATGGTTAGCTGTGCAGCGAGGTGTACTGTGAGGACAGGTTCCACACACACTTCAAGTAAGAGGTCGGCCTGAGTGGAAAGGTGAGAGTTTGGGCAGCTGTGCAGACAAAGAAGGCACACTTTGGCCTGGGCCTAAATGCTTGTGACACCCCGCTGGACCTGCCGTGCTCTGAGGGCCCTGCCCTGGGCCCCCTGCTCCCCTGCCCTTTGTTCAGTCACAGCAGAGATGGCCACACCCACTCCTTCAGTGAGGGCAGAGTTCCAACCACCCTCAGCCCCGCCCCCTCTCCACAGGTTACCATGGACTACAGAGGCTGCATCCTGAGGCCAGGGCGTTCCGACAATGCCAAGGGCAGACATGATGACGTTAAATGATTTCCTCTTGTGTCAGGTTTGGTAAAATTTAGGAGCTAGGAAATGGTCCACTTTACAGAAATGTTCAAATTTACTGGCATTTCTTATATTCTCTGCTATAACATTGTCCTGATTCTTTCTGTATATTCTATACTTATGTTTTTGTTTTCCTTAATCAAAGTGTGTCTTTTCAATCTTTTCAAAGAAGATTCTTTGGACTTACTAAATCCCCTGAATTTTATACGTTTTCTGTTGTATTAAGTTCTGCTCATATCTTTATTTATCTTTTTTCTATGTTCTCAGGGTTTATTGTTTTGATCTTCTGATGTCAATTAAAACACTTGGTTATTCATTTTAATAAATATTTTACTTATAAAGATTTGAACTTTTGAAGATTCCAGCTTACTTGTAAGTTTCTAAGGGTCAGGTCCTCTCCATTGTTGCTGGCCTAAGGTTTAGTTCACCATATAGCAATGTATATATTGACCTATTTTCCCCTCGACTTTCTGTGATTCCCTACATCTCACCTTTCTTTGCAGACAAGCCATTTGAAATACCCTTAACTTATTTCACAGCCAATAAGTCATTGAAATAATGTGTATTTTTAGAGAAATCTTCTTATATAATAAGGCAGAAAATCTCACCTGCCATAGTTTTCAAAACAGCATAATTTCACTCTTCTCAATGCTTAATCTGTTGTATTACACAACCTTTGAGTATTTAGCTTTATCAATGACATGTCCTTTAAAAATGTTTTAGAGATCCTACCAGTCTTTGAAAACATCCTTGTTCCTTGTTTCAGTTCCAGTTTTATATATATATTCTGCCTTGCACCTGATTATTCCAACAATTAATGGATGGCCTTGGGAATCTAATTCTGGTATTGATAGTCTTTACTGATTGTCTCCCCTCGTAGCTGATTTTTTCATTATTGTGTAAATTTAGATCATGAGCTCATGTTTAGCTAAACAGCTGACCTTGTAAGACGCTTAGGTGTGAACGCTCGTAAGCTTCAGGAGAAAGTCGGCAAAATTTATTTGTGTCCCTCCAATGAGTTGCCCACGAGGACACCGTTTTCTACAAGTGTTGGTCCAATACGCCCTCTAAAGGAAGGGGATTCCGACAGGGCTGATTGGCGGCCCCCGATCTGGGGCAGGGGCAGTGGGCAGCCTGTGGCACGGTCTGGAGCCTCTTTGCATGTGTCCCTGGGACACATCTGCCTGCGAACTTCGGTCACCTGGCAGGAAGCTACGATGCCCAGACCTATGGTTAGCTGTGCAGCGAGGTGTACTGTGAGGACAGGTTCCACACACACTTCAAGTAAGAGGTCGGCCTGAGTGGAAAGGTGAGAGTTTGGGCAGCTGTGCAGACAAAGAAGGCACACTTTGGCCTGGGCCTAAATGCTTGTGACACCCCACTGGACCTGCCGTGCTCTGAGGGCCCTGCCCTGGGCCCCCTGCTCCCCTGCCCTTTGTTCAGTCACAGCAGAGGTGGCCACACCCACTCATTCAGTGAGGGCAGAGTTCCAACCACCCTCAGCCCCGCCCCCTCTCCACAGGTTACCATGGACTACAGAGGCTGCATCCTGAGGCCAGGGCGTTCCGACAATGCCAAGGGCAGACATGATGACCTTAAATGATTTCCTCTTGTGTCAGGTTTGGTAAACTTTAGGAGCTAGGAAATGGTCCACTTTACAGAAATGTTCAAATTTACTGGCATTTCTTATATTCTCTGCTATAACATTGTCCTGATTCTTTCTGTATATTCTATACTTATGTTTTTGTTTTCCTTAATCAAAGTGTGTCTTTTCAATCTTTTCAAAGAAGATTCTTTGGACTTACTAAATCACCTGAATTTTATACGTTTTCTGTTGTATTAAGTTCTGCTCATATCTTTATTTATCTTTTTTCTATGTTCTCAGGGTTTATTGTTTTGATCTTCTGATGTCAATTAAAACACTTGGTTATTCATTTTAATAAATATTTTACTTATAAAGATTTGAACTTTTGAAGATTCCAGCTTAATTGTACGTTTCTAAGGGTCAGGTCCTCTCCATTGTTGCTGGCCTAAGGTTTAGTTCACCATATAGCAATGTATATATTGACCTATTTTCCCCTCGACTTTCTGTGATTCCCTACATCTCACCTTTCTTTGCAGACAAGCCATTTGAAATACCCTTAACTTATTTCACAGCCAATAAGTCATTGAAATAATGTGTATTTTTAGAGAAATCTTCTTATATAATTAGGCAGAAAATCTCACCTGCCATAGTTTTCAAAACAGCATAATTTCACTCTTCTCAATGCTTAATCTGTTGTATTACACAACCTTTGAGTATTTAGCTTTATCAATGACATGTACTTTAAAAATGTTTTAGAGATCCTACCAGTCTTTGAAAACATCCTTGTTCCTTGTTTCAGGTCCAGTTTTATGTATATATTCTGCCTTGCACCTGATTATCCCAACAATTGATGGATGGCCTTGGGAATCTAATTCTGGTATTGATAGTCTTTACTGATTGTCTCCCCTCGTAGCTGATTTTTTCATTATTCTGTAAATTTAGATCATGAGCTCATGTTTAGCTAAACAGCTGACCTTGTAAGACGCTTAGGTGTGAACGCTCGTAAGCTTCCGCAGAAAGACGGCAAAGATTTATTTGTGTCCCTCCAATGAGTTGCCCACGAGGACACCGTTTTCTACAAGTGTTGGTCCAATACTCCCTCTAGAGGAAGGGGACTCCGACAGGGCTGATTGGCGGCCCCCGATCTGCGGCAGGGGCAGTGGGCAGCCTGTGGCCCGGGCTGGAGCCTCTTTGCATGTGTCCCTGGGACACATCTGCCTGCGAACTTCGGTCACCTGGCAGGAAACTACGATGCCCAGAACTATGGTTAGCTGTGCAGCGAGGTGAACTGTGAGGACAAGTTCCACACATACTTCAAGTAAGAGGTCGGCCTGAGTGGAAAGGTGAGAGTTTGGGCAGCTGTGCAGACAAAGAAGGCGCCCTTTGGCCTGGGCCTAAATGCTTGTGACACCCCACTGGACCTGCCGTGCTCTGAGGGCCCTGCCCTGGGAACCCTGCTCTCCTGCCCTTTGTTCAGTCACAGCAGAGATGGCCACACCCACTCCTTCAGTGAGGGCAGAGTTCCAACCACCCTCAGCCCCGCCCCCTCTCCACAGGTTACCATGGACTACAGAGGCTGCATCCTGAGGCTAGGGCGTTCCGAAAATGCCAAGGGCAGACATGATGACCTTAAATGATTTCCTCTTGTGTCAGGTTTGGTAAACTTTAGGAGCTAGGAAATGGTCCACTTTACAGAAATGTTCAAATTTACTGGCATTTCTTATATTCTCTGCTATAACATTGTCCTGATTCTTTCTGTATATTCTATACTTATGTTTTTGTTTTCCTTAATCAAAGTGTGTCTTTTCAATCTTTTCAAAGAAGATTCTTTGGACTTACTAAATCACCTGAATTTTATACGTTTTCTGTTGTACTAAGTTCTGCTCATATCTTTATTTATCTTTTTTCTATGTTCTCAGGGTTTATTGTTTTGATCTTCTGATGTCAATTAAAACACATGGTTATTCATTTTAATAAATATTTTACTTATAAAGATTTGAACTTTTGAAGATTCCAGCTTACTTGTAAGTTTCTAAGGGTCAGGTCCTCTCCATTGTTGCTGGCCTAAGGTTTAGTTCACCATATAGCAATGTATATATTGACCTATTTTCCCCTCGACTTTCTGTGATTCCCTACATCTCACCTTTCTTTGCAGACAAGCCATTTGAAATACCCTTAACTTATTTCACAGCCAATAAGTCATTGAAATAATGTGTATTTTTAGAGAAATCTTCTTATATAATTAGGCAGAAAATCTCACCTGCCATAGTTTTCAAAACAGCATAATTTCACTCTTCTCAATTCTTAATCTGTTGTATTACACAACCTTTGAGTATTTAGCTTTATCAATGACATGTCCTTTAAAAATGTTTTAGAGATCCTACCAGTCTTTGAAAACATCCTTGTTCCTTGTTTCAGTTCCAGTTTTATGTATATATTCTGCCTTGCACCTGATTATTCCAACAATTGATGGATGGCCTTGGGAATCTAATTCTGGTATTGATAGTCTTTACTGATTGTCTCCCCTCGTAGCTGATTTCTTCATTATTGTGTAAATTTAGATCATGAGCTCATGTTTAGCTAAACAGCTGACCTTGTAAGACGCTTAGGTGTGAACGCTCGTAAGCTTCCGCAGAAAGACGGCAAAGATTTATTGGTGTCCCTCCAATGAGTTGCCCACGAGGACACCGTTTTCTACAAGTGTTGGTCCAATACTCCCTCTAGAGGAAGGGGACTCCGACAGGGCTGATTGGCGGCCCCCGATCTGGGGCAGGGGCAGTGGGCAGCCTGTGGCCCGGTCTGGAGCCTCTTTGCATGTGTCCCTGGGACACATCTGCCTGCGAACTTCGGTCACCTGGCAGGAAGCTACGATGCCCAGACCTATGGTTAGCTGTGCAGCGAGGTGTACTGTGAGGACAGGTTCCACACACACTTCAAGTAAGAGGTCGGCCTGAGTGGAAAGGTGAGAGTTTGGGCAGCTGTGCAGACAAAGAAGGCACACTTTGGCCTGGGCCTAAATGCTTGTGAGACCCCGCTGGACCTGCCGTGCTCTGAGGGCCCTGCCCTGGGCCCCCTGCTCCCCTGCCCTTTGTTCAGTCACAGCAGAGATGGCCACACCCACTCCTTCAGTGAGGGCAGAGTTCCAACCACCCTCAGCCCCGCCCCCTCTCCACAGGTTACCATGGACTACAGAGGCTGCATCCTGAGGCCAGGGCGTTCCGACAATGCCAAGGGCAGACATGATGACCTTAAATGATTTCCTCTTGTGTCAGGTTTGGTAAAATTTAGGAGCTAGGAAATGGTCCACTTTACAGAAATGTTCAAATTTACTGGCATTTCTTATATTCTCTGCTATAACATTGTCCTGATTCTTTCTGTATATTCTATACTTATGTTTTTGTTTTCCTTAATCAAAGTGTGTCTTTTCAATCTTTTCAAAGAAGATTCTTTGGACTTACTAAATCCCCTGAAATTTATACGTTTACTGTTGTATTAAGTTCTGCTCATATCTTTATTTATCTTTTTTCTATGTTCTCAGGGTTTATTGTTTTGATCTTCTGATGTCAATTAAAACACTTGGTTATTCATTTTAATAAATATTTTACTTATAAAGATTTGAACTTTTGAAGATTCCAGCTTACTTGTAAGTTTCTAAGGGTCAGGTCCTCTCCATTGTTGCTGGCCTAAGGTTTAGTTCACCATATAGCAATGTATATATTGACCTATTTTCCCCTCGACTTTCTGTGATTCCCTACATCTCACCTTTCTTTGCAGACAAGCCATTTGAAATACCCTTAACTTATTTCACAGCCAATAAGTCATTGAAATAATGTGTATTTTTAGAGAAATCTTCTTATATAATTAGGCAGAAAATCTCACCTGCCATAGTTTTCAAAACAGCATAATTTCACTCTTCTCAATTCTTAATCTGTTGTATTACACAACCTTTGAGTATTTAGCTTTATCAATGACATGTCCTTTAAAAATGTTTTAGAGATCCTACCAGTCTTTGAAAACATCCTTGTTCCTTGTTTCAGTTCCAGTTTTATGTATATATTCTGCCTTGCACCTGATTATTCCAACAATTGATGGATGGCCTTGCGAATCTAATTCTGGTATTGATAGTCTTTACTGATTGTCTCACCTCGTAGCTGATTTCTTCATTATTGTGTAAATTTAGATCATGAGCTCATGTTTAGCTAAACAGCTGACCTTGTAAGACGCTTAGGTGTGAACGCTCGTAAGCTTCCGCAGAAAGACGGCAAAGATTTATTGGTGTCCCTCCAATGAGTTGCCCACGAGGACACCGTTTTCTACAAGTGTTGGTCCAATACTCCCTCTAGAGGAAGGGGACTCCGACAGGGCTGATTGGCGGCCCCCGATCTGGGGCAGGGGCAGTGGGCAGCCTGTGGCCCGGTCTGGAGCCTCTTTGCATGTGTCCCTGGGACACATCTGCCTGCGAACTTCGGTCACCTGGCAGGAAGCTACGATGCCCAGACCTATGGTTAGCTGTGCAGCGAGGTGTACTGTGAGGACAGGTTCCACACACACTTCAAGTAAGAGGTCGGCCTGAGTGGAAAGGTGAGAGTTTGGGCAGCTGTGCAGACAAAGAAGGCACACTTTGGCCTGGGCCTAAATGCTTGTGAGACCCCGCTGGACCTGCCGTGCTCTGAGGGCCCTGCCCTGGGCCCCCTGCTCCCCTGCCCTTTGTTCAGTCACAGCAGAGATGGCCACACCCACTCCTTCAGTGAGGGCAGAGTTCCAACCACCCTCAGCCCCGCCCCCTCTCCACAGGTTACCATGGACTACAGAGGCTGCATCCTGAGGCCAGGGCGTTCCGACAATGCCAAGGGCAGACATGATGACCTTAAATGATTTCCTCTTGTGTCAGGTTTGGTAAACTTTAGGAGCTAGGAAATGGTCCACTTTACAGAAATGTTCAAATTTACTGGCATTTCTTATATTCTCTGCTATAACATTGTCCTGATTCTTTCTGTATATTCTATACTTATGTTTTTGTTTTCCTTAATCAAAGTGTGTCTTTTCAATCTTTTCAAAGAAGATTCTTTGGACTTACTAAATCACCTGAATTTTATACGTTTTCTGTTGTATTAAGTTCTGCTCATATCTTTATTTATCTTTTTTCTATGTTCTCAGGGTTTATTGTTTTGATCTTCTGATGTCAATTAAAACACTTGGTTATTCATTTTAATAAATATTTTACTTATAAAGATTTGAACTTTTGAAGATTCCAGCTTACTTGTAAGTTTCTAAGGGTCAGGTCCTCTCCATTGTTGCTGGCCTAAGGTTTAGTTCACCATATAGCAATGTATATATTGACCTATTTTCCCCTCGACTTTCTGTGATTCCCTACATCTCACCTTTCTTTGCAGACAAGCCATTTGAAATACCCTTAACTTATTTCACAGCCAATAAGTCATTGAAATAATGTGTATTTTTAGAGAAATCTTCTTATATAATTAGGCAGAAAATCTCACCTGCCATAGTTTTCAAAACAGCATAATTTCACTCTTCTCAATGCTTAATCTGTTGTATTACACAACCTTTGAGTATTTAGCTTTATCAATGACATGTCCTTTAAAAATGTTTTAGAGATCCTACCAGTCTTTGAAAACATCCTTGTTCCTTGTTTCAGTTCCAGTTTTATGTATATATTCTGCCTTGCACCTGATTATTCCAACAATTGATGGATGGCCTTGGGAATCTAATTCTGGTATTGATAGTCTTTACTGATTGTCTCCCCTCGTAGCTGATTTTTTCATTATTGTGTAAATTTAGATCATGAGCTCATGTTTAGCTAAACAGCTGACCTTGTAAGACGCTTAGGTGTGAATGCTCGTAAGCTTCAGGAGAAAGTCGGCAAAATTTATTTGTGTCCCTCCAATGAGTTGCCCACGAGGACACCGTTTTCTACAAGTGTTGGTCCAATACTCCCTCTAAAGGAAGGGGATTCCGACAGGGCTGATTGGCGGCCCCCGATCTGGGGCAGGGGCAGTGGGCAGCCTGTGGCACGGTCTGGAGCCTCTTTGCATGTGTCCCTGGGACACATCTGCCTGCGAACTTCGGTCACCTGGCAGGAAGCTACGATGCCCAGACCTATGGTTAGCTGTGCAGCGAGGTGTACTGTGAGGACAGGTTCCACACACACTTCAAGTAAGAGGTCGGCCTGAGTGGAAAGGTGAGAGTTTGGGCAGCTGTGCAGACAAAGAAGGCACACTTTGGCCTGGGCCTAAATGCTTGTGACACCCCACTGGACCTGCCGTGCTCTGAGGGCCCTGCCCTGGGCCCCCTGCTCCCCTGCCCTTTGTTCAGTCACAGCAGAGGTGGCCACACCCACTCCTTCAGTGAGGGCAGAGTTCCAACCACCCTCAGCCCCGCCCCCTCTCCACAGGTTACCATGGACTACAGAGGCTGCATCCTGAGGCCAGGGCGTTCCGACAATGCCAAGGGCAGACATGATGACCTTAAATGATTTCCTCTTGTGTCAGGTTTGGTAAACTTTAGGAGCTAGGAAATGGTCCACTTTACAGAAATGTTCAAATTTACTGGCATTTCTTATATTCTCTGCTATAACATTGTCCTGATTCTTTCTGTATATTCTATACTTATGTTTTTGTTTTCCTTAATCAAAGTGTCTTTTCAATCTTTTCAAAGAAGATTCTTTGGACTTACTAAATCACCTCAATTTTATACGTTTTCTGTTGTATTAAGTTCTGCTCATATCTTTATTTATCTTTTTTCTATGTTCTCAGGGTTTATTGTTTTGATCTTCTGATGTCAATTAAAACACTTGGTTATTCATTTTAATAAATATTTTACTTATAAAGATTTGAACTTTTGAAGATTCCAGCTTACTTGTAAGTTTCTAAGGGTCAGGTCCTCTCCATTGTTGCTGGCCTAAGGTTTAGTTCACCATATAGCAATGTATATATTGACCTATTTTCCCCTCGACTTTCTGTGATTCCCTACATCTCACCTTTCTTTGCAGACAAGCCATTTGAAATACCCTTAACTTATTTCACAGCCAATAAGTCATTGAAATAATGTGTATTTTTAGAGAAATCTTCTTATATAATTAGGCAGAAAATCTCACCTGCCATAGTTTTCAAAACAGCATAATTTCACTCTTCTCAATGCTTAATCTGTTGTATTACACAACCTTTGAGTATTTAGCTTTATCAATGACATGTCCTTTAAAAATGTTTTAGAGATCCTACCAGTCTTTGAAAACATCCTTGTTCCTTGTTTCAGTTCCAGTTTTATGTATATATTCTGCCTTGCACCTGATTATTCCAACAATTGATGGATGGCCTTGGGAATCTAATTCTGGTATTGATAGTCTTTACTGATTGTCTCCCCTCGTAGCTGATTTTTTCATTATTGTGTAAATTTAGATCATGAGCTCATGTTTAGCTAAACAGCTGACCTTGTAAGACGCTTATGTGTGAACGCTCGTAAGCTTCAGGAGAAAGTCGGCAAAATTTATTTGTGTCCCTCCAATGAGTTGCCCACGAGGACACCGTTTTCTACAAGTGTTGGTCCAATACTCCCTCTAAAGGAAGGGGATTCCGACAGGGCTGATTGGCGGCTCCCGATCTGGGGCAGGGGCAGTGGGCAGCCTGTGGCACGGTCTGGAGCCTCTTTGCATGTGTCCCTGGGACACATCTGCCTGCGAACTTCGGTCACCTGGCAGGAAGCTACGATGCCCAGACCTATGGTTAGCTGTGCAGCGAGGTGTACTGTGAGGACAGGTTCCACACACACTTCAAGTAAGAGGTCGGCCTGAGTGGAAAGGTGAGAGTTTGGGCAGCTGTGCAGACAAAGAAGGCACACTTTGGCCTGGGCCTAAATGCTTGTGACACCCCACTGGACCTGCCGTGCTCTGAGGGCCCTGCCCTGGGCCCCCTGCTCCCCTGCCCTTTGTTCAGTCACAGCAGAGGTGGCCACACCCACTCCTTCAGTGAGGGCAGAGTTCCAACCACCCTCAGCCCCGCCCCCTCTCCACAGGTTACCATGGACTACAGAGGCTGCATCCTGAGGCCAGGGCGTTCCGACAATGCCAAGGGCAGACATGATGACCTTAAATGATTTCCTCTTGTGTCAGGTTTGGTAAACTTTAGGAGCTAGGAAATGGTCCACTTTACAGAAATGTTCAAATTTACTGGCATTTCTTATATTCTCTGCTATAACATTGTCCTGATTCTTTCTGTATATTCTATACTTATGTTTTTGTTTTCCTTAATCAAAGTGTCTTTTCAATCTTTTCAAAGAAGATTCTTTGGACTTACTAAATCACCTCAATTTTATACGTTTTCTGTTGTATTAAGTTCTGCTCATATCTTTATTTATCTTTTTTCTATGTTCTCAGGGTTTATTGTTTTGATCTTCTGATGTCAATTAAAACACTTGGTTATTCATTTTAATAAATATTTTACTTATAAAGATTTGAACTTTTGAAGATTCCAGCTTACTTGTAAGTTTCTAAGGGTCAGGTCCTCTCCATTGTTGCTGGCCTAAGGTTTAGTTCACCATATAGCAATGTATATATTGACCTATTTTCCCCTCGACTTTCTGTGATTCCCTACATCTCACCTTTCTTTGCAGACAAGCCATTTGAAATACCCTTAACTTATTTCACAGCCAATAAGTCATTGAAATAATGTGTATTTTTAGGGAAATCTTCTTATATAATTAGGCAGAAAATCTCACCTGCCATAGTTTTCAAAACAGCATAATTTCACTCTTCTCAATGCTTAATCTGTTGTATTACACAACCTTTGAGTATTTAGCTTTATCAATGACATGTACTTTAAAAATGTTTTAGAGATCCTACCAGTCTTTGAAAACATCCTTGTTCCTTGTTTCAGTTCCAGTTTTATGTATATATTCTGCCTTGCACCTGATTATTCCAACAATTGATGGATGGCCTTGGGAATCTAATTCTGGTATTGATAGTCTTTACTGATTGTCTCCCCTCGTAGCTGATTTTTTCATTATTGTGTAAATTTAGATCATGAGCTCATGTTTAGCTAAACAGCTGACCTTGTAAGACGCTTAGGTGTGAACGCTCGTAAGCTTCCGCAGAAAGACGGCAAAGATTTATTTGTGTCCCTCCAATGAGTTGCCCACGAGGACACCGTTTTCTACAAGTGTTGGTCCAATACTCCCTCTAGAGGAAGGGGACTCCGACAGGGCTGATTGGCGGCCCCCGATCTGGGGCAGGGGCAGTGGGCAGCCTGTGGCCCGGGCTGGAGCCTCTTTGCATGTGTCCCTGGGACACATCTGCCTGCGAACTTCGGTCACCTGGCAGGAAGCTACGATGCCCAGACCTATGGTTAGCTGTGCAGCGAGGTGTACTGTGAGGACAAGTTCCACACATACTTCAAGTAAGAGGTCGGCCTGAGTGGAAAGGTGAGAGTTTGGGCAGCTGTGCAGACAAAGAAGGCGCCCTTTGGCCTGGGCCTAAATGCTTGTGACACCCCACTGGACCTGCCGTGCTCTGAGGACCCTGCCCTGGGACCCCTGCTCCCCTGCCCTTTGTTCAGTCACAGCAGAGATGGCCACACCCACTCCTTCAGTGAGGGCAGAGTTCCAACCACCCTCAGCCCCGCCCCCTCTCCACAGGTTACCATGGACTACAGAGGCTGCATCCTGAGGCCAGGGCGTTCCGACAATGCCAAGGGCAGACATGATGACCTTAAATGATTTCCTCTTGTATCAGGTTTGGTAAACTTTAGGAGCTAGGAAATGGTCCACTTTACAGAAATGTTCAAATTTACTGGCATTTCTTATATTCTCTGCTATAACATTGTCCTGATTCTTTCTGTATATTCTATACTTATGTTTTTGTTTTCCTTAATCAAAGTGTGTCTTTTCAATCTTTTCAAAGAAGATTCTTTGGACTTACTAAATCACCTGAATTTTATACGTTTTCTGTTGTATTAAGTTCTGCTCATATCTTTATTTATCTTTTTTCTATGTTCTCAGGGTTTATTGTTTTGATCTTCTGATGTCAATTAAAACACTTGGTTATTCATTTTAATAAATATTTTACTTATAAAGATTTGAACTTTTGAAGATTCCAGCTTACTTGTAAGTTTCTAAGGGTCAGGTCCTCTCCATTGTTGCTGGCCTAAGGTTTAGTTCACCATATAGCAATGTATATATTGACCTATTTTCCCCTCGACTTTCTGTGATTCCCTACATCTCACCTTTCTTTGCAGACAAGCCATTTGAAATACCCTTAACTTATTTCACAGCCAATAAGTCATTGAAATAATGTGTATTTTTAGAGAAATCTTCTTATATAATTAGGCAGAAAATCTCACCTGCCATAGTTTTCAGAACAGCATAATTTCACTCTTCTCAATGCTTAATCTGTTGTATTACACAACCTTTGATTATTTAGCTTTATCAATGACATGTACTTTAAAAATGTTTTAGAGATCCTACCAGTCTTTGAAAACATCCTTGTTCCTTGTTTCAGTTCCAGTTTTATGTATATATTCTGCCTTGCACCTGATTATTCCAACAATTGATGGATGGCCTTGGGAATCTAATTCTGGTATTGATAGTCTTTACTGATTGTCTCCCCTCGTAGCTGATTTTTTCATTATTGTGTAAATTTAGATCATGAGCTCATGTTTAGCTAAACAGCTGACCTTGTAAGACGCTTAGGTGTGAACGCTCGTAAGCTTCAGGAGAAAGTCGGCAAAATTTATTTGTGTCCCTCCAATGAGTTGCCCACGAGGACACCGTTTTCTACAAGTGTTGGTCCAATACTCCCTCTAAAGGAAGGGGATTCCGACAGGGCTGATTGGCGGCCCCCGATCTGGGGCAGGGGCAGTGGGCAGCCTGTGGCCCGGTCTGGAGCCTCTTTGCATGTGTCCCTGGGACACATCTGCCTGCGAACTTCGGTCACCTGGCAGGAAGCTACGATGCCCAGACCTATGGTTAGCTGTGCAGCGAGGTGTACTGTGAGGACAGGTTCCACACACACTTCAAGTAAGAGGTCGGCCTGAGTGGAAAGGTGAGAGTTTGGGCAGCTGTGCAGACAAAGAAGGCACACTTTGGCCTGGGCCTAAATGCTTGTGACACCCCACTGGACCTGCCGTGCTCTGAGGGCCCTGCCCTGGGACCCCTGCTCCCCTGCCCTTTGTTCAGTCACAGCAGAGGTGGCCACACCCACTCCTTCAGTGAGGGCAGAGTTCCAACCACCCTCAGCCCCGCCCCCTCTCCACAGGTTACGATGGACTACAGAGGCTGCATCCTGAGGCCAGGGCGTTCCGACAATGCCAAGGGCAGACATGATGACCTTAAATGATTTCCTCTTGTGTCAGGTTTGGTAAACTTTAGGAGCTAGGAAATGGTCCACTTTACAGAAATGTTCAAATTTACTGGCATTTCTTATATTCTCTGCTATAACATTGTCCTGATTCTTTCTGTATATTCTATACTTATGTTTTTGTTTTCCTTAATCAAAGTGTGTCTTTTCAATCTTTTCAAAGAAGATTCTTTGGACTTACTAAATCACCTGAATTTTATACGTTTTCTGTTGTATTAAGTTCTGCTCATATCTTTATTTATCTTTTTTCTATGTTCTCAGGGTTTATTGTTTTGATCTTCTGATGTCAATTAAAACACTTGGTTATTCATTTTAATAAATATTTTACTTATAAAGATTTGAACTTTTGAAGATTCCAGCTTACTTGTAAGTTTCTAAGGGTCAGGTCCTCTCCATTGTTGCTGGCCTAAGGTTTAGTTCACCATATAGCAATGTATATATTGACCTATTTTCCCCTCGACTTTCTGTGATTCCCTACATCTCACCTTTCTTTGCAGACAAGCCATTTGAAATACCCTTAACTTATTTCACAGCCAATAAGTCATTGAAATAATGTGTATTTTTAGGGAAATCTTCTTATATAATTAGGCAGAAAATCTCACCTGCCATAGTTTTCAAAACAGCATAATTTCACTCTTCTCAATGCTTAATCTGTTGTATTACACAACCTTTGAGTATTTAGCTTTATCAATGACATGTACTTTAAAAATGTTTTAGAGATCCTACCAGTCTTTGAAAACATCCTTGTTCCTTGTTTCAGTTCCAGTTTTATGTATATATTCTGCCTTGCACCTGATTATTCCAACAATTGATGGATGGCCTTGGGAATCTAATTCTGGTATTGTTAGTCTTTACTGATTGTCTCCCCTCGTAGCTGATTTCTTCATTATTGTGTAAATTTAGATCATGAGCTCATGTTTAGCTAAACAGCTGACCTTGTAAGAGGCTTAGGTGTGAATGCTCGTAAGCTTCAGGAGAAAGTCGGCAAAATTTATTTGTGTCCCTCCAATGAGTTGCCCACGAGGACACCGTTTTCTACAAGTGTTGGTCCAATACTCCCTCTAAAGGAAGGGGATTCCGACAGGGCTGATTGGCGGCCCCCGATCTGGGGCAGGGGAAGTGGGCAGCCTGTGGCCCGGTCTGGAGCCTCTTTGCATGTGTCCCTGGGACACATCTGCCTGCGAACTTCGGTCACCTGGCAGGAAGTTACGATGCCAAGGCCTATGGTTAGCTGTGCAGCGAGGTGTACTGTGAGGACAGGTTCCACACACACTTCAAGTAAGAGGTCGGCCTGAGTGGAAAGGTGAGAGTTTGGGCAGCTGTGCAGACAAAGAAGGCGCCCTTTGGCCTGGGCCTAAATGCTTGTGACACCCCACTGGACCTGCCGTGCTCTGAGGGCCCTGCCCTGGGAACCCTGCTCCCCTGCCCTTTGTTCAGTCACAGCAGAGATGGCCACACCCACTCCTTCAGTGAGGGCAGAGTTCCAACCACCCTCAGCCCCGCCCCCTCTCCACAGGTTACCATGGACTACAGAGGCTGCATCCTGAGGCCAGGGCGTTCCGACAATGCCAAGGGCAGACATGATGACCTTAAATGATTTCCTCTTGTGTCAGGTTTGGTAAACTTTAGGAGCTAGGAAATGGTCCACTTTACAGAAATGTTCAAATTTACTGGCATTTCTTATATTCTCTGCTATAACATTGTCCTGATTCTTTCTGTATATTCTATACTTATGTTTTTGTTTTCCTTAATCAAAGTGTGTCTTTTCAATCTTTTCAAAGAAGATTCTTTGGACTTACTAAATCACCTGAATTTTATACGTTTTCTGTTGTATTAAGTTCTGCTCATATCTTTATTTATCTTTTTTCTATGTTCTCAGGGTTTATTGTTTTGATCTTCTGATGTCAATTAAAACACTTGGTTATTCATTTTAATAAATATTTTACTTATAAAGATTTGAACTTTTGAAGATTCCAGCTTACTTGTAAGTTTCTAAGGGTCAGGTCCTCTCCATTGTTGCTGGCCTAAGGTTTAGTTCACCATATAGCAATGTATATATTGACCTATTTTCCCCTCGACTTTCTGTGATTCCCTACATCTCACCTTTCTTTGCAGACAAGCCATTTGAAATACCCTTAACTTATTTCACAGCCAATAAGTCATTGAAATAATGTGTATTTTTAGAGAAATCTTCTTATATAATTAGGCAGAAAATCTCACCTGCCATAGTTTTCAAAACAGCATAATTTCACTCTTCTCAATGCTTAATCTGTTGTATTACACAACCTTTGAGTATTTAGCTTTATCAATGACATGTCCTTTAAAAATGTTTTAGAGATCCTACCAGTCTTTGAAAACATCCTTGTTCCTTGTTTCAGTTCCAGTTTTATGTATATATTCTGCCTTGCACCTGATTATTCCAACAATTGATGGATGGCCTTGGGAATCTAATTCTGGTATTGTTAGTCTTTACTGATTGTCTCCCCTCGTAGCTGATTTTTTCATTATTGTGTAAATTTAGATCATGAGCTCATGTTTAGCTAAACAGCTGACCTTGTAAGAGGCTTAGGTGTGAACACTCGTAAGCTTCAGGAGAAAGTCGGCAAAATTTATTTGTGTCCCTCCAATGATTTGCCCACGAGGACACCGTTTTCTACAAGTGTTGGTCCAATACGCCCTCTAAAGGAAGGGGATTCCGACAGGGCTGATTGGCGGCCCCCGATCTGGGGCAGGGGCAGTGGGCAGCCTGTGGCCCGGGCTGGAGCCTCTTTGCATGTGTCCCTGGGACACATCTGCCTGCGAACTTCGGTCACCTGGCAGGAAGCTACGATGCCCAGACCTATGGTTAGCTTTGCAGCGAGGTGTACTGTGAGGACAGGTTCCACACACACTTCAAGTAAGAGGTCGGCCTGAGTGGAAAGGTGAGAGTTTGGGCAGCTGTGCAGACAAAGAAGGCACACTTTGGCCTGGGCCTAAATGCTTGTGACACCCCACTGGACCTGCCGTGCTCTGAGGGTCCTGCCCTGGGCCCCCTGTTCCCCTGCCCTTTGTTCAGTCACAGCAGAGGTGGCCACACCCACTCCTTCAGTGAGGGCAGAGTTCCAACCACCCTCAGCCCCGCCCCCTCTCCACAGGTTACCATGGACTACAGAGGCTGCATCCTGAGGCCAGGGCGTTCCGACAATGCCAAGGGCAGACATGATGACCTTAAATGATTTCCTCTTGTGTCAGGTTTGGTAAACTTTAGGAGCTAGGAAATGGTCCACTTTACAGAAATGTTCAAATTTACTGGCATTTCTTATATTCTCTGCTATAACATTGTCCTGATTCTTTCTGTATATTCTATACTTATGTTTTTGTTTTCCTTAATCAAAGTGTGTCTTTTCAATCTTTTCAAAGAAGATTCTTTGGACTTACTAAATCACCTGAATTTTATACGTTTTCTGTTGTATTAAGTTCTGCTCATATCTTTATTTATCTTTTTTCTATGTTCTCAGGGTTTATTGTTTTGATCTTCTGATGTCAATTAAAACACTTGGTTATTCATTTTAATAAATATTTTACTTATAAAGATTTGAACTTTTGAAGATTCCAGCTTACTTGTAAGTTTCTAAGGGTCAGGTCCTCTCCATTGTTGCTGGCCTAAGGTTTAGTTCACCATATAGCAATGTATATATTGACCTATTTTCCCCTCGACTTTCTGTGATTCCCTACATCTCACCTTTCTTTGCAGACAAGCCATTTGAAATACCCTTAACTTATTTCACAGCCAATAAGTCATTGAAATAATGTGTATTTTTAGGGAAATCTTCTTATATAATTAGGCAGAAAATCTCACCTGCCATAGTTTTCAAAACAGCATAATTTCACTCTTCTCAATGCTTAATCTGTTGTATTACACAACCTTTGAGTATTTAGCTTTATCAATGACATGTACTTTAAAAATGTTTTAGAGATCCTACCAGTCTTTGAAAACATCCTTGTTCCTTGTTTCAGTTCCAGTTTTATGTATATATTCTGCCTTGCACCTGATTATTCCAACAATTGATGGATGGCCTTGGGAATCTAATTCTGGTATTGATAGTCTTTACTGATTGTCTCCCCTCGTAGCTGATTTTTTCATTATTGTGTAAATTTAGATCATGAGCTCATGTTTAGCTAAACAGCTGACCTTGTAAGACGCTTAGGTGTGAACGCTCGTAAGCTTCCGCAGAAAGACGGCAAAGATTTATTTGTGTCCCTCCAATGAGTTGCCCACGAGGACACCGTTTTCTACAAGTGTTGGTCCAATACTCCCTCTAGAGGAAGGGGACTCCGACAGGGCTGATTGGCGGCCCCCGATCTGGGGCAGGGGCAGTGGGCAGCCTGTGGCCCGGGCTGGAGCCTCTTTGCATGTGTCCCTGGGACACATCTGCCTGCGAACTTCGGTCACCTGGCAGGAAACTACGATGCCCAGAACTATGGTTAGCTGTGCAGCGAGGTGTACTGTGAGGACAAGTTCCACACATACTTCAAGTAAGAGGTCGGCCTGAGTGGAAAGGTGAGAGTTTGGGCAGCTGTGCAGACAAAGAAGGCGCCCTTTGGCCTGGGCCTAAATGCTTGTGACACCCCACTGGACCTGCCGTGCTCTGAGGACCCTGCCCTGGGACCCCTGCTCCCCTGCCCTTTGTTCAGTCACAGCAGAGATGGCCACACCCACTCCTTCAGTGAGGGCAGAGTTCCAACCACCCTCAGCCCCGCCCCCTCTCCACAGGTTACCATGGACTACAGAGGCTGCATCCTGAGGCCAGGGCGTTCCGACAATGCCAAGGGCAGACATGATGACCTTAAATGATTTCCTCTTGTATCAGGTTTGGTAAACTTTAGGAGCTAGGAAATGGTCCACTTTACAGAAATGTTCAAATTTACTGGCATTTCTTATATTCTCTGCTATAACATTGTCCTGATTCTTTCTGTATATTCTATACTTATGTTTTTGTTTTCCTTAATCAAAGTGTGTCTTTTCAATCTTTTCAAAGAAGATTCTTTGGACTTACTAAATCACCTGAATTTTATACGTTTTCTGTTGTATTAAGTTCTGCTCATATCTTTATTTATCTTTTTTCTATGTTCTCAGGGTTTATTGTTTTGATCTTCTGATGTCAATTAAAACACTTGGTTATTCATTTTAATAAATATTTTACTTATAAAGATTTGAACTTTTGAAGATTCCAGCTTACTTGTAAGTTTCTAAGGGTCAGGTCCTCTCCATTGTTGCTGGCCTAAGGTTTAGTTCACCATATAGCAATGTATATATTGACCTATTTTCCCCTCGACTTTCTGTGATTCCCTACATCTCACCTTTCTTTGCAGACAAGCCATTTGAAATACCCTTAACTTATTTCACAGCCAATAAGTCATTGAAATAATGTGTATTTTTAGGGAAATCTTCTTATATAATTAGGCAGAAAATCTCACCTGCCATAGTTTTCAAAACAGCATAATTTCACTCTTCTCAATGCTTAATCTGTTGTATTACACAACCTTTGAGTATTTAGCTTTATCAATGACATGTACTTTAAAAATGTTTTAGAGATCCTACCAGTCTTTGAAAACATCCTTGTTCCTTGTTTCAGTTCCAGTTTTATGTATATATTCTGCCTTGCACCTGATTATTCCAACAATTGATGGATGGCCTTGGGAATCTAATTCTGGTATTGATAGTCTTTACTGATTGTCTCCCCTCGTAGCTGATTTTTTCATTATTGTGTAAATTTAGATCATGAGCTCATGTTTAGCTAAACAGCTGACCTTGTAAGACGCTTAGGTGTGAACGCTCGTAAGCTTCCGCAGAAAGACGGCAAAGATTTATTTGTGTCCCTCCAATGAGTTGCCCACGAGGACACCGTTTTCTACAAGTGTTGGTCCAATACTCCCTCTAGAGGAAGGGGACTCCGACAGGGCTGATTGGCGGCCCCCGATCTGGGGCAGGGGCAGTGGGCAGCCTGTGGCCCGGGCTGGAGCCTCTTTGCATGTGTCCCTGGGACACATCTGCCTGCGAACTTCGGTCACCTGGCAGGAAGCTACGATGCCCAGACCTATGGTTAGCTGTGCAGCGAGGTGTACTGTGAGGACAAGTTCCACACATACTTCAAGTAAGAGGTCGGCCTGAGTGGAAAGGTGAGAGTTTGGGCAGCTGTGCAGACAAAGAAGGCGCCCTTTGGCCTGGGCCTAAATGCTTGTGACACCCCACTGGACCTGCCGTGCTCTGAGGACCCTGCCCTGGGACCCCTGCTCCCCTGCCCTTTGTTCAGTCACAGCAGAGATGGCCACACCCACTCCTTCAGTGAGGGCAGAGTTCCAACCACCCTCAGCCCCGCCCCCTCTCCACAGGTTACCATGGACTACAGAGGCTGCATCCTGAGGCCAGGGCGTTCCGACAATGCCAAGGGCAGACATGATGACCTTAAATGATTTCCTCTTGTATCAGGTTTGGTAAACTTTAGGAGCTAGGAAATGGTCCACTTTACAGAAATGTTCAAATTTACTGGCATTTCTTATATTCTCTGCTATAACATTGTCCTGATTCTTTCTGTATATTCTATACTTATGTTTTTGTTTTCCTTAATCAAAGTGTGTCTTTTCAATCTTTTCAAAGAAGATTCTTTGGACTTACTAAATCACCTGAATTTTATACGTTTTCTGTTGTATTAAGTTCTGCTCATATCTTTATTTATCTTTTTTCTATGTTCTCAGGGTTTATTGTTTTGATCTTCTGATGTCAATTAAAACACTTGGTTATTCATTTTAATAAATATTTTACTTATAAAGATTTGAACTTTTGAAGATTCCAGCTTACTTGTAAGTTTCTAAGGGTCAGGTCCTCTCCATTGTTGCTGGCCTAAGGTTTAGTTCACCATATAGCAATGTATATATTGACCTATTTTCCCCTCGACTTTCTGTGATTCCCTACATCTCACCTTTCTTTGCAGACAAGCCATTTGAAATACCCTTAACTTATTTCACAGCCAATAAGTCATTGAAATAATGTGTATTTTTAGAGGAATCTTCTTATATAATTAGGCAGAAAATCTCACCTGCCATAGTTTTCAGAACAGCATAATTTCACTCTTCTCAATGCTTAATCTGTTGTATTACACAACCTTTGATTATTTAGCTTTATCAATGACATGTACTTTAAAAATGTTTTAGAGATCCTACCAGTCTTTGAAAACATCCTTGTTCCTTGTTTCAGTTCCAGTTTTATGTATATATTCTGCCTTGCACCTGATTATTCCAACAATTGATGGATGGCCTTGGGAATCTAATTCTGGTATTGATAGTCTTTACTGATTGTCTCCCCTCGTAGCTGATTTTTTCATTATTGTGTAAATTTAGATCATGAGCTCATGTTTAGCTAAACAGCTGACCTTGTAAGACGCTTAGGTGTGAACGCTCGTAAGCTTCAGGAGAAAGTCGGCAAAATTTATTTGTGTCCCTCCAATGAGTTGCCCACGAGGACACCGTTTTCTACAAGTGTTGGTCCAATACTCCCTCTAAAGGAAGGGGATTCCGACAGGGCTGATTGGCGGCCCCCGATCTGGGGCAGGGGCAGTGGGCAGCCTGTGGCCCGGTCTGGAGCCTCTTTGCATGTGTCCCTGGGACACATCTGCCTGCGAACTTCGGTCACCTGGCAGGAAGCTACGATGCCCAGACCTATGGTTAGCTGTGCAGCGAGGTGTACTGTGAGGACAGGTTCCACACACACTTCAAGTAAGAGGTCGGCCTGAGTGGAAAGGTGAGAGTTTGGGCAGCTGTGCAGACAAAGAAGGCACACTTTGGCCTGGGCCTAAATGCTTGTGACACCCCACTGGACCTGCCGTGCTCTGAGGGCCCTGCCCTGGGCCCCCTGCTCCCCTGCCCTTTGTTCAGTCACAGCAGAGGTGGCCACACCCACTCCTTCAGTGAGGGCAGAGTTCCAACCACCCTCAGCCCCGCCCCCTCTCCACAGGTTACCATGGACTACAGAGGCTGCATCCTGAGGCCAGGGCGTTCCGACAATGCCAAGGGCAGACATGATGACCTTAAATGATTTCCTCTTGTGTCAGGTTTGGTAAACTTTAGGAGCTAGGAAATGGTCCACTTTACAGAAATGTTCAAATTTACTGGCATTTCTTATATTCTCTGCTATAACATTGTCCTGATTCTTTCTGTATATTCTATACTTATGTTTTTGTTTTCCTTAATCAAAGTGTGTCTTTTCAATCTTTTCAAAGAAGATTCTTTGGACTTACTAAATCACCTGAATTTTATACGTTTTCTGTTGTATTAAGTTCTGCTCATATCTTTATTTATCTTTTTTCTATGTTCTCAGGGTTTATTGTTTTGATCTTCTGATGTCAATTAAAACACTTGGTTATTCATTTTAATAAATATTTTACTTATAAAGATTTGAACTTTTGAAGATTCCAGCTTACTTGTAAGTTTCTAAGGGTCAGGTCCTCTCCATTGTTGCTGGCCTAAGGTTTAGTTCACCATATAGCAATGTATATATTGACCTATTTTCCCCTCGACTTTCTGTGATTCCCTACATCTCACCTTTCTTTGCAGACAAGCCATTTGAAATACCCTTAACTTATTTCACAGCCAATAAGTCATTGAAATAATGTGTATTTTTAGGGAAATCTTCTTATATAATTAGGCAGAAAATCTCACCTGCCATAGTTTTCAAAACAGCATAATTTCACTCTTCTCAATGCTTAATCTGTTGTATTACACAACCTTTGAGTATTTAGCTTTATCAATGACATGTACTTTAAAAATGTTTTAGAGATCCTACCAGTCTTTGAAAACATCCTTGTTCCTTGTTTCAGTTCCAGTTTTATGTATATATTCTGCCTTGCACCTGATTATTCCAACAATTGATGGATGGCCTTGGGAATCTAATTCTGGTATTGTTAGTCTTTACTGATTGTCTCCCCTCGTAGCTGATTTTTTCATTATTGTGTAAATTTAGATCATGAGCTCATGTTTAGCTAAACAGCTGACCTTGTAAGAGGCTTAGGTGTGAATGCTCGTAAGCTTCAGGAGAAAGTCGGCAAAATTTATTTGTGTCCCTCCAATGAGTTGCCCACGAGGACACCGTTTTCTACAAGTGTTGGTCCAATACTCCCTCTAAAGGAAGGGGATTCCGACAGGGCTGATTGGCGGCCCCCGATCTGGGGCAGGGGCAGTGGGCAGCCTGTGGCCCGGTCTGGAGCCTCTTTGCATGTGTCCCTGGGACACATCTGCCTCCGAACTTCGGTCACCTGGCAGGAAGTTACGATGCCAAGGCCTATGGTTAGCTGTGCAGCGAGGTGTACTGTGAGGACAGGTTCCACACACACTTCAAGTAAGAGGTCGGCCTGAGTGGAAAGGTGAGAGTTTGGGCAGCTGTGCAGACAAAGAAGGCGCCCTTTGGCCTGGACCTAAATGCTTGTGACACCCCACTGGACCTGCCGTGCTCTGAGGTCCCTGCCCTGGGCACCCTGCTCCCCTGCCCTTTGTTCAGTCACAGCAGAGATTGCCACACCCACTCCTTAGGTGAGGGCAGAGTTCCAACCACCCTCAGCCCCGCCCCCTCTCCGCAGGTTACCATGGACTACAGAGGCTGCATCCTGAGGCCAGGGCGTTCCGACAATGCCAAGGGCAGACATGATGACCTTAAATGATTTCCTCTTGTGTCAGGTTTGGTAAACTTTAGGAGCTAGGAAATGGTCCACTTTACAGAAATGTTCAAATTTACTGGCATTTCTTATATTCTCTGCTATAACATTGTCCTGATTCTTTCTGTATATTCTATACTTATGTTTTTGTTTTCCTTAATCAAAGTGTGTCTTTTCAATCTTTTCAAAGAAGATTCTTTGGACTTACTAAATCACCTCAATTTTATACGTTTTCTGTTGTATTAAGTTCTGCTCATATCTTTATTTATCTTTTTTCTATGTTCTCAGGGTTTATTGTTTTGATCTTCTGATGTCAATTAAAACACTTGGTTATTCATTTTAATAAATATTTTACTTATAAAGATTTGAACTTTTGAAGATTCCAGCTTACTTGTAAGTTTCTAAGGGTCAGGTCCTCTCCATTGTTGCTGGCCTAAGGTTTAGTTCACCATATAGCAATGTATATATTGACCTATTTTCCCCTCGACTTTCTGTGATTCCCTACATCTCACCTTTCTTTGCAGACAAGCCATTTGAAATACCCTTAACTTATTTCACAGCCAATAAGTCATTGAAATAATGTGTATTTTTAGGGAAATCTTCTTATATAATTAGGCAGAAAATCTCACCTGCCATAGTTTTCAAAACAGCATAATTTCACTCTTCTCAATGCTTAATCTGTTGTATTACACAACCTTTGAGTATTTAGCTTTATCAATGACATGTACTTTAAAAATGTTTTAGAGATCCTACCAGTCTTTGAAAACATCCTTGTTCCTTGTTTCAGTTCCAGTTTTATGTATATATTCTGCCTTGCACCTGATTATTCCAACAATTGATGGATGGCCTTGGGAATCTAATTCTGGTATTGTTAGTCTTTACTGATTGTCTCCCCTCGTAGCTGATTTTTTCATTATTGTGTAAATTTAGATCATGAGCTCATGTTTAGCTAAACAGCTGACCTTGTAAGAGGCTTAGGTGTGAATGCTCGTAAGCTTCAGGAGAAAGTCGGCAAAATTTATTTGTGTCCCTCCAATGAGTTGCCCACGAGGACACCGTTTTCTACAAGTGTTGGTCCAATACTCCCTCTAAAGGAAGGGGATTCCGACAGGGCTGATTGGCGGCCCCCGATCTGGGGCAGGGGCAGTGGGCAGCCTGTGGCCCGGTCTGGAGCCTCTTTGCATGTGTCCCTGGGACACATCTGCCTGCGAACTTCGGTCACCTGGCAGGAAGTTACGATGCCAAGGCCTATGGTTAGCTGTGCAGCGAGGTGTACTGTGAGGACAGGTTCCACACACACTTCAAGTAAGAGGTCGGCCTGAGTGGAAAGGTGAGAGTTTGGGCAGCTGTGCAGACAAAGAAGGCGCCCTTTGGCTTGGGCCTAAATGCTTGTGACACCCCACTGGACCTGCCGTGCTCTGAGGTCCCTGCCCTGGGCACCCTGCTCCCCTGCCCTTTGTTCAGTCACAGCAGAGATTGCCACACCCACTCCTTAGGTGAGGGCAGAGTTCCAACCACCCTCAGCCCCGCCCCCTCTCCGCAGGTTACCATGGACTACAGAGGCTGCATCCTGAGGCCAGGGCGTTCCGACAATGCCAAGGGCAGACATGATGACCTTAAATGATTTCCTCTTGTGTCAGGTTTGGTAAACTTTAGGAGCTAGGAAATGGTCCACTTTACAGAAATGTTCAAATTTACTGGCATTTCTTATATTCTCTGCTATAACATTGTCCTGATTCTTTCTGTATATTCTATACTTATGTTTTTGTTTTCCTTAATCAAAGTGTGTCTTTTCAATCTTTTCAAAGAAGATTCTTTGGACTTACTAAATCACCTCAATTTTATACGTTTTCTGTTGTATTAAGTTCTGCTCATATCTTTATTTATCTTTTTTCTATGTTCTCAGGGTTTATTGTTTTGATCTTCTGATGTCAATTAAAACACTTGGTTATTCATTTTAATAAATATTTTACTTATAAAGATTTGAACTTTTGAAGATTCCAGCTTACTTGTAAGTTTCTAAGGGTCAGGTCCTCTCCATTGTTGCTGGCCTAAGGTTTAGTTCACCATATAGCAATGTATATATTGACCTATTTTCCCCTCGACTTTCTGTGATTCCCTACATCTCACCTTTCTTTGCAGACAAGCCATTTGAAATACCCTTAACTTATTTCACAGCCAATAAGTCATTGAAATAATGTGTATTTTTAGAGAAATCTTCTTATATAATTAGGCAGAAAATCTCACCTGCCATAGTTTTCAGAACAGCATAATTTCACTCTTCTCAATGCTTAATCTGTTGTATTACACAACCTTTGAGTATTTAGCTTTATCAATGACATGTACTTTAAAAATGTTTTAGAGATCCTACCAGTCTTTGAAAACATCCTTGTTCCTTGTTTCAGTTCCAGTTTTATGTATATATTCTGCCTTGCACCTGATTATTCCAACAATTGATGGATGGCCTTGGGAATCTAATTCTGGTATTGATAGTCTTTACTGATTGTCTCCCCTCGTAGCTGATTTTTTCATTATTGTGTAAATTTAGATCATGAGCTCATGTTTAGCTAAACAGCTGACCTTGTAAGACGCTTAGGTGTGAACGCTCGTAAGCTTCAGGAGAAAGTCGGCAAAATTTATTTGTGTCCCTCCAATGAGTTGCCCACGAGGACACCGTTTTCTACAAGTGTTGGTCCAATACTCCCTCTAAAGGAAGGGGATTCCGACAGGGCTGATTGGCGGCCCCCGATCTGGGGCAGGGGCAGTGGGCAGCCTGTGGCCCGGTCTGGAGCCTCTTTGCATGTGTCCCTGGGACACATCTGCCTGCGAACTTCGGTCACCTGGCAGGAAGCTACGATGCCCATACCTATGGTTAGCTGTGCAGCGAGGTGTACTGTGAGGACAGGTTCCACACACACTTCAAGTAAGAGGTCGGCCTGAGTGGAAAGGTGAGAGTTTGGGCAGCTGTGCAGACAAAGAAGGCACACTTTGGCCTGGGCCTAAATGCTTGTGACACCCCACTGGACCTGCCGTGCTCTGAGGGCCCTGCCCTGGGCCCCCTGCTCCCCTGCCCTTTGTTCAGTCACAGCAGAGGTGGCCACACCCACTCCTTCAGTGAGGGCAGAGTTCCAACCACCCTCAGCCCCGCCCCCTCTCCACAGGTTACCATGGACTACAGAGGCTGCATCCTGAGGCCAGGGCGTTCCGACAATGCCAAGGGCAGACATGATGACCTTAAATGATTTCCTCTTGTGTCAGGTTTGGTAAACTTTAGGAGCTAGGAAATGGTCCACTTTACAGAAATGTTCAAATTTACTGGCATTTCTTATATTCTCTGCTATAACATTGTCCTGATTCTTTCTGTATATTCTATACTTATGTTTTTGTTTTCCTTAATCAAAGTGTGTCTTTTCAATCTTTTCAAAGAAGATTCTTTGGACTTACTAAATCACCTGAATTTTATACGTTTTCTGTTGTATTAAGTTCTGCTCATATCTTTATTTATCTTTTTTCTATGTTCTCAGGGTTTATTGTTTTGATCTTCTGATGTCAATTAAAACACTTGGTTATTCATTTTAATAAATATTTTACTTATAAAGATTTGAACTTTTGAAGATTCCAGCTTACTTGTAAGTTTCTAAGGGTCAGGTCCTCTCCATTGTTGCTGGCCTAAGGTTTAGTTCACCATATAGCAATGTATATATTGACCTATTTTCCCCTCGACTTTCTGTGATTCCCTACATCTCACCTTTCTTTGCAGACAAGCCATTTGAAATACCCTTAACTTATTTCACAGCCAATAAATCATTGAAATAATGTGTATTTTTAGGGAAATCTTCTTATATAATTAGGCAGAAAATCTCACCTGCCATAGTTTTCAAAACAGCATAATTTCACTCTTCTCAATGCTTAATCTGTTGTATTACACAACCTTTGAGTATTTAGCTTTATCAATGACATGTACTTTAAAAATGTTTTAGAGATCCTACCAGTCTTTGAAAACATCCTTGTTCCTTGTTTCAGTTCCAGTTTTATGTATATATTCTGCCTTGCACCTGATTATTCCAACAATTGATGGATGGCCTTGGGAATCTAATTCTGGTATTGTTAGTCTTTACTGATTGTCTCCCCTCGTAGCTGATTTTTTCATTATTGTGTAAATTTAGATCATGAGCTCATGTTTAGCTAAACAGCTGACCTTGTAAGACGCTTAGGAGTGAATGCTCGTAAGCTTCAGGAGAAAGTCGGCAAAATTTATTTGTGTCCCTCCAATGAGTTGCCCACGAGGACACCTTTTTCTACAAGTGTTGGTCCAATACGCCCTCTAGAGGATGGGGACTCCGACAGGGCTGATTGGCGGCCCCCGATCTGGGGCAGGGGCAGTGGGCAGCCTGTGGCCCGGGCTGGAGCCTCTTTGCATGTGTCCCTGGGACACATCTGCCTGCGAACTTCGGTCACCTGGCAGGAAACTACGATGCCCAGAACTATGGTTAGCTGTGCAGCGAGGTGTACTGTGAGGACAGGTTCCACACACACTTCAAGTAAGAGGTCGGCCTGAGTGGAAAGGTGAGAGTTTGGGCAGCTGTGCAGACAAAGAAGGCACACTTTGGCCTGGGCCTAAATGCTTGTGACACCCCACTGGACCTGCCGTGCTCTGAGGGCCCTGCCCTGGGCCCCCTGCTCCCCTGCCCTTTGTTCAGTCACAGCAGAGGTGGCCAGACCCACTCATTCAGTGAGGGCAGAGTTCCAACCACCCTCAGCCCCGCCCCCTCTCCACAGGTTACCATGGACTACAGAGGCTGCATCCTGAGGCCAGGGCGTTCCGACAATGCCAAGGGCAGACATGATGACCTTAAATGATTTCCTCTTGTGTCAGGTTTGGTAAACTTTAGGAGCTAGGAAATGGTCCACTTTACAGAAATGTTCAAATTTACTGGCATTTCTTATATTCTCTGCTATAACATTGTCCTGATTCTTTCTGTATATTCTATACTTATGTTTTTGTTTTCCTTAATCAAAGTGTGTCTTTTCAATCTTTTCAAAGAAGATTCTTTGGACTTACTAAATCACCTGAATTTTATACGTTTTCTGTTGTATTAAGTTCTGCTCATATCTTTATTTATCTTTTTTCTATGTTCTCAGGGTTTATTGTTTTGATCTTCTGATGTCAATTAAAACACTTGGTTATTCATTTTAATAAATATTTTACTTATAAAGATTTGAACTTTTGAAGATTCCAGCTTACTTGTAAGTTTCTAAGGGTCAGGTCCTCTCCATTGTTGCTGGCCTAAGGTTTAGTTCACCATATAGCAATGTATATATTGACCTATTTTCCCCTCGACTTTCTGTGATTCCCTACATCTCACCTTTCTTTGCAGACAAGCCATTTGAAATACCCTTAACTTATTTCACAGCCAATAAGTCATTGAAATAATGTGTATTTTTAGGGAAATCTTCTTATATAATTAGGCAGAAAATCTCACCTGCCATAGTTTTCAAAACAGCATAATTTCACTCTTCTCAATGCTTAATCTGTTGTATTACACAACCTTTGAGTATTTAGCTTTATCAATGACATGTACTTTAAAAATGTTTTAGAGATCCTACCAGTCTTTGAAAACATCCTTGTTCCTTGTTTCAGTTCCAGTTTTATGTATATTTTCTGCCTTGCACCTGATTATTCCAACAATTGATGGATGGCCTTGGGAATCTAATTCTGGTATTGTTAGTCTTTACTGATTGTCTCCCCTCGTAGCTGCTTTTTTCATTATTGTGTAAATTTAGATCATGAGCTCATGTTTAGCTAAACAGCTGACCTTGTAAGACGCTTAGGAGTGAATGCTCGTAAGCTTCAGGAGAAAGTCGGCAAAATTTATTTGTGTCCCTCCAATGAGTTGCCCACGAGGACACCTTTTTCTACAAGTGTTGGTCCAATACGCCCTCTAGAGGATGGGGACTCCGACAGGGCTGATTGGCGGCCCCCGATCTGGGGCAGGGGCAGTGGGCAGCCTGTGGCCCGGGCTGGAGCCTCTTTGCATGTGTCCCTGGGACACATCTGCCTGCGAACTTCGGTCACCTGGCAGGAAACTACGATGCCCAGAACTATGGTTAGCTGTGCAGCGAGGTGTACTGTGAGGACAGGTTCCACACACACTTCAAGTAAGAGGTCGGCCTGAGTGGAAAGGTGAGAGTTTGGGCAGCTGTGCAGACAAAGAAGGCACACTTTGGCCTGGGCCTAAATGCTTGTGACACCCCACTGGACCTGCCGTGCTCTGAGGGCCCTGCCCTGGGCCCCCTGCTCCCCTGCCCTTTGTTCAGTCACAGCAGAGGTGGCCAGACCCACTCATTCAGTGAGGGCAGAGTTCCAACCACCCTCAGCCCCGCCCCCTCTCCACAGGTTACCATGGACTACAGAGGCTGCATCCTGAGGCCAGGGCGTTCCGACAATGCCAAGGGCAGACATGATGACCTTAAATGATTTCCTCTTGTGTCAGGTTTGGTAAACTTTAGGAGCTAGGAAATGGTCCACTTTACAGAAATGTTCAAATTTACTGGCATTTCTTATATTCTCTGCTATAACATTGTCCTGATTCTTTCTGTATATTCTATACTTATGTTTTTGTTTTCCTTAATCAAAGTGTGTCTTTTCAATCTTTTCAAAGAAGATTCTTTGGACTTACTAAATCACCTGAATTTTATACGTTTTCTGTTGTATTAAGTTCTGCTCATATCTTTATTTATCTTTTTTCTATGTTCTCAGGGTTTATTGTTTTGATCTTCTGATGTCAATTAAAACACTTGGTTATTCATTTTAATAAATATTTTACTTATAAAGATTTGAACTTTTGAAGATTCCAGCTTACTTGTAAGTTTCTAAGGGTCAGGTCCTCTCCATTGTTGCTGGCCTAAGGTTTAGTTCACCATATAGCAATGTATATATTGACCTATTTTCCCCTCGACTTTCTGTGATTCCCTACATCTCACCTTTCTTTGCAGACAAGCCATTTGAAATACCCTTAACTTATTTCACAGCCAATAAGTCATTGAAATAATGTGTATTTTTAGGGAAATCTTCTTATATAATTAGGCAGAAAATCTCACCTGCCATAGTTTTCAAAACAGCATAATTTCACTCTTCTCAATGCTTAATCTGTTGTATTACACAACCTTTGAGTATTTAGCTTTATCAATGACATGTACTTTAAAAATGTTTTAGAGATCCTACCAGTCTTTGAAAACATCCTTGTTCCTTGTTTCAGTTCCAGTTTTATGTATATATTCTGCCTTGCACCTGATTATTCCAACAATTGATGGATGGCCTTGGGAATCTAATTCTGGTATTGTTAGTCTTTACTGATTGTCTCCCCTCGTAGCTGATTTTTTCATTATTGTGTAAATTTAGATCATGAGCTCATGTTTAGCTAAACAGCTGACCTTGTAAGACGCTTAGGAGTGAATGCTCGTAAGCTTCAGGAGAAAGTCGGCAAAATTTATTTGTGTCCCTCCAATGAGTTGCCCACGAGGACACCGTTTTCTACAAGTGTTGGTCCAATACGCCCTCTAGAGGATGGGGACTCCGACAGGGCTGATTGGCGGCACCCGATCTGGGGCAGGGGCAGTGGGCAGCCTGTGGCCCGGGCTGGAGCCTCTTTGCATGTGTCCCTGGGACACATCTGCCTGCGAACTTCGGTCACCTGGCAGGAAACTACGATGCCCAGAACTATGGTTAGCTGTGCAGCGAGGTGTACTGTGAGGACAGGTTCCACACACACTTCAAGTAAGAGGTCGGCCTGAGTGGAAAGGTGAGAGTTTGGGCAGCTGTGCAGACAAAGAAGGCACACTTTGGCCTGGGCCTAAATGCTTGTGACACCCCACTGGACCTGCCGTGCTCTGAGGGCCCTGCCCTGGGCCCCCTGCTCCCCTGCCCTTTGTTCAGTCACAGCAGAGGTGGCCAGACCCACTCATTCAGTGAGGGCAGAGTTCCAACCACCCTCAGCCCCGCCCCCTCTCCACAGGTTACCATGGACTACAGAGGCTGCATCCTGAGGCCAGGGCGTTCCGACAATGCCAAGGGCAGACATGATGACCTTAAATGATTTCCTCTTGTGTCAGGTTTGGTAAACTTTAGGAGCTAGGAAATGGTCCACTTTACAGAAATGTTCAAATTTACTGGCATTTCTTATATTCTCTGCTATAACATTGTCCTGATTCTTTCTGTATATTCTATACTTATGTTTTTGTTTTCCTTAATCAAAGTGTGTCTTTTCAATCTTTTCAAAGAAGATTCTTTGGACTTACTAAATCACCTGAATTTTATACGTTTTCTGTTGTATTAAGTTCTGCTCATATCTTTATTTATCTTTTTTCTATGTTCTCAGGGTTTATTGTTTTGATCTTCTGATGTCAATTAAAACACTTGGTTATTCATTTTAATAAATATTTTACTTATAAAGATTTGAACTTTTGAAGATTCCAGCTTACTTGTAAGTTTCTAAGGGTCAGGTCCTCTCCATTGTTGCTGGCCTAAGGTTTAGTTCACCATATAGCAATGTATATATTGACCTATTTTCCCCTCGACTTTCTGTGATTCCCTACATCTCACCTTTCTTTGCAGACAAGCCATTTGAAATACCCTTAACTTATTTCACAGCCAATAAGTCATTGAAATAATGTGTATTTTTAGGGAAATCTTCTTATATAATTAGGCAGAAAATCTCACCTGCCATAGTTTTCAAAACAGCATAATTTCACTCTTCTCAATGCTTAATCTGTTGTATTACACAACCTTTGAGTATTTAGCTTTATCAATGACATGTACTTTAAAAATGTTTTAGAGATCCTACCAGTCTTTGAAAACATCCTTGTTCCTTGTTTCAGTTCCAGTTTTATGTATATATTCTGCCTTGCACCTGATTATTCCAACAATTGATGGATGGCCTTGGGAATCTAATTCTGGTATTGTTAGTCTTTACTGATTGTCTCCCCTCGTAGCTGCTTTTTTCATTATTGTGTAAATTTAGATCATGAGCTCATGTTTAGCTAAACAGCTGACCTTGTAAGACGCTTAGGAGTGAATGCTCGTAAGCTTCAGGAGAAAGTCGGCAAAATTTATTTGTGTCCCTCCAATGAGTTGCCCACGAGGACACCTTTTTCTACAAGTGTTGGTCCAATACGCCCTCTAGAGGATGGGGACTCCGACAGGGCTGATTGGCGGCCCCCGATCTGGGGCAGGGGCAGTGGGCAGCCTGTGGCCCGGGCTGGAGCCTCTTTGCATGTGTCCCTGGGACACATCTGCCTGCGAACTTCGGTCACCTGGCAGGAAACTACGATGCCCAGAACTATGGTTAGCTGTGCAGCGAGGTGTACTGTGAGGACAGGTTCCACACACACTTCAAGTAAGAGGTCGGCCTGAGTGGAAAGGTGAGAGTTTGGGCAGCTGTGCAGACAAAGAAGGCACACTTTGGCCTGGGCCTAAATGCTTGTGACACCCCACTGGACCTGCCGTGCTCTGAGGGCCCTGCCCTGGGCCCCCTGCTCCCCTGCCCTTTGTTCAGTCACAGCAGAGGTGGCCAGACCCACTCATTCAGTGAGGGCAGAGTTCCAACCACCCTCAGCCCCGCCCCCTCTCCACAGGTTACCATGGACTACAGAGGCTGCATCCTGAGGCCAGGGCGTTCCGACAATGCCAAGGGCAGACATGATGACCTTAAATGATTTCCTCTTGTGTCAGGTTTGGTAAACTTTAGGAGCTAGGAAATGGTCCACTTTACAGAAATGTTCAAATTTACTGGCATTTCTTATATTCTCTGCTATAACATTGTCCTGATTCTTTCTGTATATTCTATACTTATGTTTTTGTTTTCCTTAATCAAAGTGTGTCTTTTCAATCTTTTCAAAGAAGATTCTTTGGACTTACTAAATCACCTGAATTTTATACGTTTTCTGTTGTATTAAGTTCTGCTCATATCTTTATTTATCTTTTTTCTATGTTCTCAGGGTTTATTGTTTTGATCTTCTGATGTCAATTAAAACACTTGGTTATTCATTTTAATAAATATTTTACTTATAAAGATTTGAACTTTTGAAGATTCCAGCTTACTTGTAAGTTTCTAAGGGTCAGGTCCTCTCCATTGTTGCTGGCCTAAGGTTTAGTTCACCATATAGCAATGTATATATTGACCTATTTTCCCCTCGACTTTCTGTGATTCCCTACATCTCACCTTTCTTTGCAGACAAGCCATTTGAAATACCCTTAACTTATTTCACAGCCAATAAGTCATTGAAATAATGTGTATTTTTAGGGAAATCTTCTTATATAATTAGGCAGAAAATCTCACCTGCCATAGTTTTCAAAACAGCATAATTTCACTCTTCTCAATGCTTAATCTGTTGTATTACACAACCTTTGAGTATTTAGCTTTATCAATGACATGTACTTTAAAAATGTTTTAGAGATCCTACCAGTCTTTGAAAACATCCTTGTTCCTTGTTTCAGTTCCAGTTTTATGTATATATTCTGCCTTGCACCTGATTATTCCAACAATTGATGGATGGCCTTGGGAATCTAATTCTGGTATTGTTAGTCTTTACTGATTGTCTCCCCTCGTAGCTGATTTTTTCATTATTGTGTAAATTTAGATCATGAGCTCATGTTTAGCTAAACAGCTGACCTTGTAAGACGCTTAGGAGTGAATGCTCGTAAGCTTCAGGAGAAAGTCGGCAAAATTTATTTGTGTCCCTCCAATGAGTTGCCCACGAGGACACCGTTTTCTACAAGTGTTGGTCCAATACGCCCTCTAGAGGATGGGGACTCCGACAGGGCTGATTGGCGGCACCCGATCTGGGGCAGGGGCAGTGGGCAGCCTGTGGCCCGGGCTGGAGCCTCTTTGCATGTGTCCCTGGGACACATCTGCCTGCGAACTTCGGTCACCTGGCAGGAAACTACGATGCCCAGAACTATGGTTAGCTGTGCAGCGAGGTGTACTGTGAGGACAGGTTCCACACACACTTCAAGTAAGAGGTCGGCCTGAGTGGAAAGGTGAGAGTTTGGGCAGCTGTGCAGACAAAGAAGGCACACTTTGGCCTGGGCCTAAATGCTTGTGACACCCCACTGGACCTGCCGTGCTCTGAGGGCCCTGCCCTGGGCCCCCTGCTCCCCTGCCCTTTGTTCAGTCACAGCAGAGGTGGCCAGACCCACTCATTCAGTGAGGGCAGAGTTCCAACCACCCTCAGCCCCGCCCCCTCTCCACAGGTTACCATGGACTACAGAGGCTGCATCCTGAGGCCAGGGCGTTCCGACAATGCCAAGGGCAGACATGATGACCTTAAATGATTTCCTCTTGTGTCAGGTTTGGTAAACTTTAGGAGCTAGGAAATGGTCCACTTTACAGAAATGTTCAAATTTACTGGCATTTCTTATATTCTCTGCTATAACATTGTCCTGATTCTTTCTGTATATTCTATACTTATGTTTTTGTTTTCCTTAATCAAAGTGTGTCTTTTCAATCTTTTCAAAGAAGATTCTTTGGACTTACTAAATCACCTGAATTTTATACGTTTTCTGTTGTATTAAGTTCTGCTCATATCTTTATTTATCTTTTTTCTATGTTCTCAGGGTTTATTGTTTTGATCTTCTGATGTCAATTAAAACACTTGGTTATTCATTTTAATAAATATTTTACTTATAAAGATTTGAACTTTTGAAGATTCCAGCTTACTTGTAAGTTTCTAAGGGTCAGGTCCTCTCCATTGTTGCTGGCCTAAGGTTTAGTTCACCATATAGCAATGTATATATTGACCTATTTTCCCCTCGACTTTCTGTGATTCCCTACATCTCACCTTTCTTTGCAGACAAGCCATTTGAAATACCCTTAACTTATTTCACAGCCAATAAGTCATTGAAATAATGTGTATTTTTAGGGAAATCTTCTTATATAATTAGGCAGAAAATCTCACCTGCCATAGTTTTCAAAACAGCATAATTTCACTCTTCTCAATGCTTAATCTGTTGTATTACACAACCTTTGAGTATTTAGCTTTATCAATGACATGTCCTTTAAAAATGTTTTAGAGATCCTACCAGTCTTTGAAAACATCCTTGTTCCTTGTTTCAGTTCCAGTTTTATGTATATATTCTGCCTTGCACCTGATTATTCCAACAATTGATGGATGGCCTTGGGAATCTAATTCTGGTATTGATAGTCTTTACTGATTGTCTCCCCTCGTAGCTGATTTTTTCATTATTGTGTAAATTTAGATCATGAGCTCATGTTTAGCTAAACAGCTGACCTTGTAAGACGCTTAGGTGTGAACGCTCGTAAGCTTCCGCAGAAAGACGGCAAAGATTTATTTGTGTCCCTCCAATGAGTTGCCCACGAGGACACCGTTTTCTACAAGTGTTGGTCCAATACACCCTCTAGAGGATGGGGACTCCGACAGGGCTGATTGGCGGCCCCCGATCTGGGGCAGGGGCAGTGGGCAGCCTGTGGCCCGGGCTGGAGCCTCTTTGCATGTGTCCCTGGGACACATCTGCCTGCGAACTTCGGTCACCTGGCAGGAAACTACGATGCCCAGAACTATGGTTAGCTGTGCAGCGAGGTGAACTGTGAGGACAGGTTCCACACATACTTCAAGTAAGAGGTCGGCCTGAGTGGAAAGGTGAGAGTTTGGGCAGCTGTGCAGACAAAGAAGGCGCCCTTTGGCCTGGGCCTAAATGCTTGTGACACCCCACTGGACCTGCCGTGCTCTGAGGGCCCTGCCCTGGGACCCCTGCTCCCCTGCCCTTTGTTCAGTCACAGCAGAGATGGCCACACCCACTCCTTCAGTGAGGGCAGAGTTCCAACCACCCTCAGCCCCGCCCCCTCTCCACAGGTTACCATGGACTACAGAGGCTGCATCCTGAGGCCAGGGCGTTCCGACAATGCCAAGGGCAGACATGATGACCTTAAATGATTTCCTCTTGTGTCAGGTTTGGTAAACTTTAGGAGCTAGGAAATGGTCCACTTTACAGAAATGTTCAAATTTACTGGCATTTCTTATATTCTCTGCTATAACATTGTCCTGATTCTTTCTGTATATTCTATACTTATGTTTTTGTTTTCCTTAATCAAAGTGTGTCTTTTCAATCTTTTCAAAGAAGATTCTTTGGACTTACTAAATCACCTGAATTTTATACGTTTTCTGTTGTATTAAGTTCTGCTCATATCTTTATTTATCTTTTTTCTATGTTCTCAGGGTTTATTGTTTTGATATTCTGATGTCAATTCAAACACTTGGTTATTCATTTTAATAAATATTTTTCTTATAAAGATTTGAACTTTTGAAGATTCCAGCTTACTTGTAAGTTTCTAAGGGTCAGGTCCTCTCCATTGTTGCTGGCCTAAGGTTTAGTTCACCATATAGCAATGTATATATTGACCTATTTTCCCCTCGACTTTCTGTGATTCCCTACATCTCACCTTTCTTTGCAGACAAGCCATTTGAAATACCCTTAACTTATTTCACAGCCAATAAGTCATTGAAATAATGTGTATTTTTAGAGAAATCTTCTTATATAATTAGGCAGAAAATCTCACCTGCCATAGTTTTCAGAACAGCATAATTTCACTCTTCTCAATGCTTAATCTGTTGTATTACACAACCTTTGAGTATTTAGCTTTATCAATGACATGTACTTTAAAAATGTTTTAGAGATCCTACCAGTCTTTGAAAACATCCTTGTTCCTTGTTTCAGTTCCAGTTTTATGTATATATTCTGCCTTGCACCTGATTATTCCAACAATTGATGGATGGCCTTGGGAATCTAATTCTGGTATTGATAGTCTTTACTGATTGTCTCCCCTCGTAGCTGATTTTTTCATTATTGTGTAAATTTAGATCATGAGCTCATGTTTAGCTAAACAGCTGACCTTGTAAGACGCTTAGGTGTGAACGCTCGTAAGCTTCAGGAGAAAGTCGGCAAAATTTATTTGTGTCCCTCCAATGAGTTGCCCACGAGGACACCGTTTTCTACAAGTGTTGGTCCAATACTCCCTCTAAAGGAAGGGGATTCCGACAGGGCTGATTGGCGGCCCCCGATCTGGGGCAGGGGCAGTGGGCAGCCTGTGGCCCGGTCTGGAGCCTCTTTGCATGTGTCCCTGGGACACATCTGCCTGCGAACTTCGGTCACCTGGCAGGAAGCTACGATGCCCAGACCTATGGTTAGCTGTGCAGCGAGGTGTACTGTGAGGACAGGTTCCACACACACTTCAAGTAAGAGGTCGGCCTGAGTGGAAAGGTGAGAGTTTGGGCAGCTGTGCAGACAAAGAAGGCACACTTTGGCCTGGGCCTAAATGCTTGTGACACCCCACTGGACCTGCCGTGCTCTGAGGGCCCTGCCCTGGGCCCCCTGCTCCCCTGCCCTTTGTTCAGTCACAGCAGAGGTGGCCACACCCACTCCTTCAGTGAGGGCAGAGTTCCAACCACCCTCAGCCCCGCCCCCTCTCCACAGGTTACCATGGACTACAGAGGCTGCATCCTGAGGCCAGGGCGTTCCGACAATGCCAAGGGCAGACATGATGACCTTAAATGATTTCCTCTTGTGTCAGGTTTGGTAAACTTTAGGAGCTAGGAAATGGTCCACTTTACAGAAATGTTCAAATTTACTGGCATTTCTTATATTCTCTGCTATAACATTGTCCTGATTCTTTCTGTATATTCTATACTTATGTTTTTGTTTTCCTTAATCAAAGTGTGTCTTTTCAATCTTTTCAAAGAAGATTCTTTGGACTTACTAAATCACCTGAATTTTATACGTTTTCTGTTGTATTAAGTTCTGCTCTTATCTTTATTTATCTTTTTTCTATGTTCTCAGGGTTTATTGTTTTGATCTTCTGATGTCAATTAAAACACTTGGTTATTCATTTTAATAAATATTTTACTTATAAAGATTTGAACTTTTGAAGATTCCAGCTTACTTGTAAGTTTCTAAGGGTCAGGTCCTCTCCATTGTTGCTGGCCTAAGGTTTAGTTCACCATATAGCAATGTATATATTGACCTATTTTCCCCTCGACTTTCTGTGATTCCCTACATCTCACCTTTCTTTGCAGACAAGCCATTTGAAATACCCTTAACTTATTTCACAGCCAATAAGTCATTGAAATAATGTGTATTTTTAGGGAAATCTTCTTATATAATTAGGCAGAAAATCTCACCTGCCATAGTTTTCAAAACAGCATAATTTCACTCTTCTCAATGCTTAATCTGTTGTATTACACAACCTTTGAGTATTTAGCTTTATCAATGACATGTACTTTAAAAATGTTTTAGAGATCCTACCAGTCTTTGAAAACATCCTTGTTCCTTGTTTCAGTTCCAGTTTTATGTATATATTCTGCCTTGCACCTGATTATTCCAACAATTGATGGATGGCCTTGGGAATCTAATTCTGGTATTGTTAGTCTTTACTGATTGTCTCCCCTCGTAGCTGATTTTTTCATTATTGTGTAAATTTAGATCATGAGCTCATGTTTAGCTAAACAGCTGACCTTGTAAGACGCTTAGGAGTGAATGCTCGTAAGCTTCAGGAGAAAGTCGGCAAAATTTATTTGTGTCCCTCCAATGAGTTGCCCACGAGGACACCGTTTTCTACAAGTGTTGGTCCAATACGCCCTCTAGAGGATGGGGACTCCGACAGGGCTGATTGGCGGCACCCGATCTGGGGCAGGGGCAGTGGGCAGCCTGTGGCCCGGGCTGGAGCCTCTTTGCATGTGTCCCTGGGACACATCTGCCTGCGAACTTCGGTCACCTGGCAGGAAACTACGATGCCCAGAACTATGGTTAGCTGTGCAGCGAGGTGTACTGTGAGGACAGGTTCCACACACACTTCAAGTAAGAGGTCGGCCTGAGTGGAAAGGTGAGAGTTTGGGCAGCTGTGCAGACAAAGAAGGCACACTTTGGCCTGGGCCTAAATGCTTGTGACACCCCACTGGACCTGCCGTGCTCTGAGGGCCCTGCCCTGGGCCCCCTGCTCCCCTGCCCTTTGTTCAGTCACAGCAGAGGTGGCCAGACCCACTCATTCAGTGAGGGCAGAGTTCCAACCACCCTCAGCCCCGCCCCCTCTCCACAGGTTACCATGGACTACAGAGGCTGCATCCTGAGGCCAGGGCGTTCCGACAATGCCAAGGGCAGACATGATGACCTTAAATGATTTCCTCTTGTGTCAGGTTTGGTAAACTTTAGGAGCTAGGAAATGGTCCACTTTACAGAAATGTTCAAATTTACTGGCATTTCTTATATTCTCTGCTATAACATTGTCCTGATTCTTTCTGTATATTCTATACTTATGTTTTTGTTTTCCTTAATCAAAGTGTGTCTTTTCAATCTTTTCAAAGAAGATTCTTTGGACTTACTAAATCACCTGAATTTTATACGTTTTCTGTTGTATTAAGTTCTGCTCATATCTTTATTTATCTTTTTTCTATGTTCTCAGGGTTTATTGTTTTGATCTTCTGATGTCAATTAAAACACTTGGTTATTCATTTTAATAAATATTTTACTTATAAAGATTTGAACTTTTGAAGATTCCAGCTTACTTGTAAGTTTCTAAGGGTCAGGTCCTCTCCATTGTTGCTGGCCTAAGGTTTAGTTCACCATATAGCAATGTATATATTGACCTATTTTCCCCTCGACTTTCTGTGATTCCCTACATCTCACCTTTCTTTGCAGACAAGCCATTTGAAATACCCTTAACTTATTTCACAGCCAATAAGTCATTGAAATAATGTGTATTTTTAGGGAAATCTTCTTATATAATTAGGCAGAAAATCTCACCTGCCATAGTTTTCAAAACAGCATAATTTCACTCTTCTCAATGCTTAATCTGTTGTATTACACAACCTTTGAGTATTTAGCTTTATCAATGACATGTCCTTTAAAAATGTTTTAGAGATCCTACCAGTCTTTGAAAACATCCTTGTTCCTTGTTTCAGTTCCAGTTTTATGTATATATTCTGCCTTGCACCTGATTATTCCAACAATTGATGGATGGCCTTGGGAATCTAATTCTGGTATTGATAGTCTTTACTGATTGTCTCCCCTCGTAGCTGATTTCTTCATTATTGTGTAAATTTAGATCATGAGCTCATGTTTAGCTAAACAGCTGACCTTGTAAGACGCTTAGGTGTGAACGCTCGTAAGCTTCCGCAGAAAGACGGCAAAGATTTATTTGTGTCCCTCCAATGAGTTGCCCACGAGGACACCGTTTTCTACAAGTGTTGGTCCAATACACCCTCTAGAGGATGGGGACTCCGACAGGGCTGATTGGCGGCCCCCGATCTGGGGCAGGGGCAGTGGGCAGCCTGTGGCCCGGGCTGGAGCCTCTTTGCATGTGTCCCTGGGACACATCTGCCTGCGAACTTCGGTCACCTGGCAGGAAACTACGATGCCCAGAACTATGGTTAGCTGTGCAGCGAGGTGAACTGTGAGGACAGGTTCCACACATACTTCAAGTAAGAGGTCGGCCTGAGTGGAAAGGTGAGAGTTTGGGCAGCTGTGCAGACAAAGAAGGCGCCCTTTGGCCTGGGCCTAAATGCTTGTGACACCCCACTGGACCTGCCGTGCTCTGAGGGCCCTGCCCTGGGACCCCTGCTCCCCTGCCCTTTGTTCAGTCACAGCAGAGATGGCCACACCCACTCCTTCAGTGAGGGCAGAGTTCCAACCACCCTCAGCCCCGCCCCCTCTCCACAGGTTACCATGGACTACAGAGGCTGCATCCTGAGGCCAGGGCGTTCCGACAATGCCAAGGGCAGACATGATGACCTTAAATGATTTCCTCTTGTGTCAGGTTTGGTAAACTTTAGGAGCTAGGAAATGGTCCACTTTACAGAAATGTTCAAATTACTGGCATTTCTTATATTCTCTGCTATAACATTGTCCTGATTCTTTCTGTATATTCTATACTTATGTTTTTGTTTTCCTTAATCAAAGTGTGTCTTTTCAATCTTTTCAAAGAAGATTCTTTGGACTTACTAAATCACCTGAATTTTATACGTTTTCTGTTGTATTAAGTTCTGCTCATATCTTTATTTATCTTTTTTCTATGTTCTCAGGGTTTATTGTTTTGATATTCTGATGTCAATTCAAACACTTGGTTATTCATTTTAATAAATATTTTTCTTATAAAGATTTGAACTTTTGAAGATTCCAGCTTACTTGTAAGTTTCTAAGGGTCAGGTCCTCTCCATTGTTGCTGGCCTAAGGTTTAGTTCACCATATAGCAATGTATATATTGACCTATTTTCCCCTCGACTTTCTGTGATTCCCTACATCTCACCTTTCTTTGCAGACAAGCCATTTGAAATACCCTTAACTTATTTCACAGCCAATAAGTCATTGAAATAATGTGTATTTTTAGAGAAATCTTCTTATATAATTAGGCAGAAAATCTCACCTGCCATAGTTTTCAGAACAGCATAATTTCACTCTTCTCAATGCTTAATCTGTTGTATTACACAACCTTTGAGTATTTAGCTTTATCAATGACATGTACTTTAAAAATGTTTTAGAGATCCTACCAGTCTTTGAAAACATCCTTGTTCCTTGTTTCAGTTCCAGTTTTATGTATATATTCTGCCTTGCACCTGATTATTCCAACAATTGATGGATGGCCTTGGGAATCTAATTCTGGTATTGATAGTCTTTACTGATTGTCTCCCCTCGTAGCTGATTTTTTCATTATTGTGTAAATTTAGATCATGAGCTCATGTTTAGCTAAACAGCTGACCTTGTAAGACGCTTAGGTGTGAACGCTCGTAAGCTTCAGGAGAAAGTCGGCAAAATTTATTTGTGTCCCTCCAATGAGTTGCCCACGAGGACACCGTTTTCTACAAGTGTTGGTCCAATACTCCCTCTAAAGGAAGGGGATTCCGACAGGGCTGATTGGCGGCCCCCGATCTGGGGCAGGGGCAGTGGGCAGCCTGTGGCCCGGTCTGGAGCCTCTTTGCATGTGTCCCTGGGACACATCTGCCTGCGAACTTCGGTCACCTGGCAGGAAGCTACGATGCCCAGACCTATGGTTAGCTGTGCAGCGAGGTGTACTGTGAGGACAGGTTCCACACACACTTCAAGTAAGAGGTCGGCCTGAGTGGAAAGGTGAGAGTTTGGGCAGCTGTGCAGACAAAGAAGGCACACTTTGGCCTGGGCCTAAATGCTTGTGACACCCCACTGGACCTGCCGTGCTCTGAGGGCCCTGCCCTGGGCCCCCTGCTCCCCTGCCCTTTGTTCAGTCACAGCAGAGGTGGCCAGACCCACTCATTCAGTGAGGGCAGAGTTCCAACCACCCTCAGCCCCGCCCCCTCTCCACAGGTTACCATGGACTACAGAGGCTGCATCCTGAGGCCAGGGCGTTCCGACAATGCCAAGGGCAGACATGATGACCTTAAATGATTTCCTCTTGTGTCAGGTTTGGTAAACTTTAGGAGCTAGGAAATGGTCCACTTTACAGAAATGTTCAAATTTACTGGCATTTCTTATATTCTCTGCTATAACATTGTCCTGATTCTTTCTGTATATTCTATACTTATGTTTTTGTTTTCCTTAATCAAAGTGTGTCTTTTCAATCTTTTCAAAGAAGATTCTTTGGACTTACTAAATCACCTGAATTTTATACGTTTTCTGTTGTATTAAGTTCTGCTCATATCTTTATTTATCTTTTTTCTATGTTCTCAGGGTTTATTGTTTTGATCTTCTGATGTCAATTAAAACACTTGGTTATTCATTTTAATAAATATTTTACTTATAAAGATTTGAACTTTTGAAGATTCCAGCTTACTTGTAAGTTTCTAAGGGTCAGGTCCTCTCCATTGTTGCTGGCCTAAGGTTTAGTTCACCATATAGCAATGTATATATTGACCTATTTTCCCCTCGACTTTCTGTGATTCCCTACATCTCACCTTTCTTTGCAGACAAGCCATTTGAAATACCCTTAACTTATTTCACAGCCAATAAGTCATTGAAATAATGTGTATTTTTAGGGAAATCTTCTTATATAATTAGGCAGAAAATCTCACCTGCCATAGTTTTCAAAACAGCATAATTTCACTCTTCTCAATGCTTAATCTGTTGTATTACACAACCTTTGAGTATTTAGCTTTATCAATGACATGTACTTTAAAAATGTTTTAGAGATCCTACCAGTCTTTGAAAACATCCTTGTTCCTTGTTTCAGTTCCAGTTTTATGTATATATTCTGCCTTGCACCTGATTATTCCAACAATTGATGGATGGCCTTGGGAATCTAATTCTGGTATTGTTAGTCTTTACTGATTGTCTCCCCTCGTAGCTGATTTTTTCATTATTGTGTAAATTAAGATCATGAGCTCATGTTTAGCTAAACAGCTGACCTTGTAAGAGGCTTAGGTGTGAATGCTCGTAAGCTTCAGGAGAAAGTCGGCAAAATTTATTTGTGTCCCTCCAATGAGTTGCCCACGAGGACACCGTTTTCTACAAGTGTTGGTCCAATACTCCCTCTAGAGGAAGGGGACTCTGACAGGGCTGATTGGCGGCCCCCGATCTGGGGCAGGGGCAGTGGGCAGCCTGTGGCCCGGTCTGGAGCCTCTTTGCATGTGTCCCTGGGACACATCTGCCTGCGAACTTCGGTCACCTGGCAGGAAGTTACGATGCCAAGGCCTATGGTTAGCTGTGCAGCGAGGTGTACTGTGAGGACAGGTTCCACACACACTTCAAGTAAGAGGTCGGCCTGAGTGGAAAGGTGAGAGTTTGGGCAGCTGTGCAGACAAAGAAGGCGCCCTTTGGCCTGGGCCTAAATGCTTGTGACACCCCACTGGACCTGCCGTGCTCTGAGGTCCCTGCCCTGGGACCCCTGCTCCCCTGCCCTTTGTTCAGTCACAGCAGAGATGGCCACACCCACTCCTTAGGTGAGGGCAGAGTTCCAACCACCCTCAGCCCCGCCCCCTCTCCGCAGGTTACCATGGACTACAGAGGCTGCATCCTGAGGCCAGGGCGTTCCGACAATGCCAAGGGCAGACATGATGACCTTAAATGATTTCCTCTTGTGTCAGGTTTGGTAAACTTTAGGAGCTAGGAAATGGTCCACTTTACAGAAATGTTCAAATTTACTGGCATTTCTTATATTCTCTGCTATAACATTGTCCTGATTCTTTCTGTATATTCTATACTTATGTTTTTGTTTTCCTTAATCAAAGTGTGTCTTTTCAATCTTTTCAAAGAAGATTCTTTGGACTTACTAAATCACCTGAATTTTATACGTTTTCTGTTGTATTAAGTTCTGCTCATATCTTTATTTATCTTTTTTCTATGTTCTCAGGGTTTATTGTTTTGATCTTCTGATGTCAATTAAAACACTTGGTTATTCATTTTAATAAATATTTTACTTATAAAGATTTGAACTTTTGAAGATTCCAGCTTACTTGTAAGTTTCTAAGGGTCAGGTCCTCTCCATTGTTGCTGGCCTAAGGTTTAGTTCACCATATAGCAATGTATATATTGACCTATTTTCCCCTCGACTTTCTGTGATTCCCTACATCTCACCTTTCTTTGCAGACAAGCCATTTGAAATACCCTTAACTTATTTCACAGCCAATAAGTCATTGAAATAATGTGTATTTTTAGGGAAATCTTCTTATATAATTAGGCAGAAAATCTCACCTGCCATAGTTTTCAAAACAGCATAATTTCACTCTTCTCAATGCTTAATCTGTTGTATTACACAACCTTTGAGTATTTAGCTTTATCAATGACATGTCCTTTAAAAATGTTTTAGAGATCCTACCAGTCTTTGAAAACATCCTTGTTCCTTGTTTCAGTTCCAGTTTTATGTATATATTCTGCCTTGCACCTGATTATTCCAACAATTGATGGATGGCCTTGGGAATCTAATTCTGGTATTGATAGTCTTTACTGATTGTCTCCCCTCGTAGCTGATTTTTTCATTATTGTGTAAATTTAGATCATGAGCTCATGTTTAGCTAAACAGCTGACCTTGTAAGACGCTTAGGTGTGAACGCTCGTAAGCTTCCGCAGAAAGACGGCAAAGATTTATTTGTGTCCCTCCAATGAGTTGCCCACGAGGACACCGTTTTCTACAAGTGTTGGTCCAATACACCCTCTAGAGGATGGGGACTCCGACAGGGCTGATTGGCGGCCCCCGATCTGGGGCAGGGGCAGTGGGCAGCCTGTGGCCCGGGCTGGAGCCTCTTTGCATGTGTCCCTGGGACACATCTGCCTGCGAACTTCGGTCACCTGGCAGGAAACTACGATGCCCAGAACTATGGTTAGCTGTGCAGCGAGGTGAACTGTGAGGACAGGTTCCACACATACTTCAAGTAAGAGGTCGGCCTGAGTGGAAAGGTGAGAGTTTGGGCAGCTGTGCAGACAAAGAAGGCGCCCTTTGGCCTGGGCCTAAATGCTTGTGACACCCCACTGGACCTGCCGTGCTCTGAGGGCCCTGCCCTGGGACCCCTGCTCCCCTGCCCTTTGTTCAGTCACAGCAGAGATGGCCACACCCACTCCTTCAGTGAGGGCAGAGTTCCAACCACCCTCAGCCCCGCCCCCTCTCCACAGGTTACCATGGACTACAGAGGCTGCATCCTGAGGCCAGGGCGTTCCGACAATGCCAAGGGCAGACATGATGACCTTAAATGATTTCCTCTTGTGTCAGGTTTGGTAAACTTTAGGAGCTAGGAAATGGTCCACTTTACAGAAATGTTCAAATTTACTGGCATTTCTTATATTCTCTGCTATAACATTGTCCTGATTCTTTCTGTATATTCTATACTTATGTTTTTGTTTTCCTTAATCAAAGTGTGTCTTTTCAATCTTTTCAAAGAAGATTCTTTGGACTTACTAAATCACCTGAATTTTATACGTTTTCTGTTGTATTAAGTTCTGCTCATATCTTTATTTATCTTTTTTCTATGTTCTCAGGGTTTATTGTTTTGATATTCTGATGTCAATTCAAACACTTGGTTATTCATTTTAATAAATATTTTTCTTATAAAGATTTGAACTTTTGAAGATTCCAGCTTACTTGTAAGTTTCTAAGGGTCAGGTCCTCTCCATTGTTGCTGGCCTAAGGTTTAGTTCACCATATAGCAATGTATATATTGACCTATTTTCCCCTCGACTTTCTGTGATTCCCTACATCTCACCTTTCTTTGCAGACAAGCCATTTGAAATACCCTTAACTTATTTCACAGCCAATAAGTCATTGAAATAATGTGTATTTTTAGAGAAATCTTCTTATATAATTAGGCAGAAAATCTCACCTGCCATAGTTTTCAAAACAGCATAATTTCACTCTTCTCAATGCTTAATCTGTTGTATTACACAACCTTTGAGTATTTAGCTTTATCAATGACATGTACTTTAAAAATGTTTTAGAGATCCTACCAGTCTTTGAAAACATCCTTGTTCCTTGTTTCAGTTCCAGTTTTATGTATATATTCTGCCTTGCACCTGATTATTCCAACAATTGATGGATGGCCTTGGGAATCTAATTCTGGTATTGATAGTCGTAACTGATTGTCTCCCCTCGTAGCTGATTTTTTCATTATTGTGTAAATTTAGATCATGAGCTCATGTTTAGCTAAACAGCTGACCTTGTAAGACGCTTAGGTGTGAACGCTCGTAAGCTTCAGGAGAAAGTCGGCAAAATTTATTTGTGTCCCTCCAATGAGTTGCCCACGAGGACACCGTTTTCTACAAGTGTTGGTCCAATACGCCCTCTAAAGGAAGGGGATTCCGACAGGGCTGATTGGCGGCCCCCGATCTGGGGCAGGGGCAGTGGGCATCCTGTGGCCCGGTCTGGAGCCTCTTTGCATGTGTCCCTGGGACACATCTGCCTGCGAACTTCGGTCACCTGGCAGGAAGCTACGATGCCCAGACCTATGGTTAGCTGTGCAGCGAGGTGTACTGTGAGGACAGGTTCCACACACACTTCAAGTAAGAGGTCGGCCTGAGTGGAAAGGTGAGAGTTTGGGCAGCTGTGCAGACAAAGAAGGCACACTTTGGCCTGGGCCTAAATGCTTGTGACACCCCACTGGACCTGCCGTGCTCTGAGGGCCCTGCCCTGGGCCCCATGCTCCCCTGCCCTTTGTTCAGTCACAGCAGAGATGGCCACACCCACTCCTTCAGTGAGGGCAGAGTTCCAACCACCCTCAGCCCCGCCCCCACTCCACAGGTTACCATGGACTACAGAGGCTGCATCCTGAGGCCAGGGCGTTCCGACAATGCCAAGGGCAGACATGATGACCTTAAATGATTTCCTCTTGTGTCAGGTTTGGTAAACTTTAGGAGCTAGGAAATGGTCCACTTTACAGAAATGTTCAAATTTACTGGCATTTCTTATATTCTCTGCTATAACATTGTCCTGATTCTTTCTGTATATTCTATACTTATGTTTTTGTTTTCCTTAATCAAAGTGTGTCTTTTCAATCTTTTCAAAGAAGATTCTTTGGACTTACTAAATCCCCTGAATTTTTTACGTTTTCTGTTGTATTAAGTTCTGCTCATATCTTTATTTATCTTTTTTCTATGTTCTCAGGGTTTATTGTTTTGATCTTCTGATGTCAATTAAAACACTTGGTTATTCATTTTAATAAATATTTTACTTATAAAGATTTGAACTTTTGAAGATTCCAGCTTACTTGTAAGTTTCTAAGGGTCAGGTCCTCTCCATTGTTGCTGGCCTAAGGTTTAGTTCACCATATAGCAATGTATATATTGACCTATTTTCCCCTCGACTTTCTGTGATTCCCTACATCTCACCTTTCTTTGCAGACAAGCCATTTGAAATACCCTTAACTTATTTCACAGCCAATAAGTCATTGAAATAATGTGTATTTTTAGAGAAATCTTCTTATATAATTAGGCAGAAAATCTCACCTGCCATAGTTTTCAAAACAGCATAATTTCACTCTTCTCAATGCTTAATCTGTTGTATTACACAACCTTTGAGTATTTAGCTTTATCAATGACATGTACTTTAAAAATGTTTTAGAGATCCTACCAGTCTTTGAAAACATCCTTGTTCCTTGTTTCAGTTCCAGTTTTATGTATATATTCTGCCTTGCACCTGATTATTCCAACAATTGATGGATGGCCTTGGGAATCTAATTCTGGTATTGTTAGTCTTTACTGATTGTCTCCCCTCGTAGCTGATTTTTTCATTATTGTGTAAATTTAGATCATGAGCTCATGTTTAGCTAAACAGCTGACCTTGTAAGACGCTTAGGTGTGAATGCTCGTAAGCTTCAGGAGAAAGTCGGCAAAATTTATTTGTGTCCCTCCAATGAGTTGCCCACGAGGACACCGTTTTCTACAAGTGTTGGTCCAATACTCCCTCTAAAGGAAGGGGATTCCGACAGGGCTGATTGGCGGCCCCCGATCTGGGGCAGGGGCAGTGGGCAGCCTGTGGCCCGGTCTGGAGCCTCTTTGCATGTGTCCCTGGGACACATCTGCCTGCGAACTTCGGTCACCTGGCAGGAAGCTACGATGCCCAGACCTATGGTTAGCTGTGCAGCGAGGTGTACTGTGAGGACAGGTTCCACACACACTTCAAGTAAGAGGTCGGCCTGAGTGGAAAGGTGAGAGTTTGGGCAGCTGTGCAGACAAAGAAGGCACACTTTGGCCTGGGCCTAAATGCTTGTGACACCCCACTGGACCTGCCGTGCTCTGAGGGCCCTGCCCTGGGCCCCCTGCTCCCCTGCCCTTTGTTCAGTCACAGCAGAGATGGCCACACCCACTCCTTCAGTGAGGGCAGTGTTCCAACCAACCTCAGCCCCGCCCCCTCTCCGCAGTTTACCATGGACTACAGAGGCTGCATCCTGAGGCCAGGGCGTTCCGAGAATGCCAAGGGCAGACATGATGACCTTAAATGATTTCCTCTTGTGTCAGGTTTGGTAAACTTTAGGAGCTAGGAAATGGTCCACTTTACAGAAATGTTCAAATTTACTGGCATTTCATATATTCTCTGCTATAACATTGTCCTGATTCTTTCTGTATATTCTTTACTTATGTTTTTGTTTTCCTTAATCAAAGTGTGTCTTTTCAATCTTTTCAAAGAAGATTCTTTGGACTTACTAAATCACCTCAATTTTATACGTTTTCTGTTGTATTAAGTTCTGCTCATATCTTTATTTATCTTTTTTCTATGTTCTCAGGATTTATTGTTTTGATCTTCTGATGTAAATTAAAACACTTGGTTATTCATTTTAATAAATATCTTACTTATATAGATTTGAACTTTTGAAGATTCCAGCTTACTTGTAAGTTTCTAAGGGTCAGGTCCTCTCCATTGTTGCTGGCCTAAGGTTTAGTTCACCATATAGCAATGTATATATTGACCTATTTTCCCCTCGACTTTCTGTGATTCCCTACATCTCACCTTTCTTTGCAGACAAGCCATTTGAAATACCCTTAACTTATTTCACAGCCAATAAGTCATTGAAATAATGTGTATTTTTAGAGAAATCTTCTTATATAATTAGGCAGAAAATCTCACCTGCCATAGTTTTCAAAACAGCATAATTTCACTCTTCTCAATGCTTAATCTGTTGTATTACACAACCTTTGAGTATTTAGCTTTATCAATGACATGTACTTTAAAAATGTTTTAGAGATCCTACCAGTCTTTGAAAACATCCTTGTTCCTTGTTTCAGTTCCAGTTTTATGTATATATTCTGCCTTGCACCTGATTATTCCAACAATTGATGGATGGCCTTGGGAATCTAATTCTGGTATTCATAGTCGTAACTGATTGTCTCCACTCGTAGCTGATTTTTTCATTATTGTGTAAATTTAGATCATGAGCTCATGTTTATCTAAACAGCTGACCTTGTAAGACGCTTAGGTGTGAACGCTCGTAAGCTTCAGGAGAAAGTCGGCAAAATTTATTTGTGTCCCTCCAATGAGTTGCCCACGAGGACACCGTTTTCTACAAGTGTTGGTCCAATACTCCCTCTAGAAGAAGGGGACTCTGACAGGGCTGATTGGCGGCCACCGATCTGGGGCAGGGGCAGTGTGCAGCCTGTGGCCCGGGCTGGAGCCTCTTTGCATGTGTACGTGGGACACATCTGCCTGCGAGCTTCGGTCACCTGGCAGAAAGCTACGATGCCCAGACCTATGGTTAGCTGTGCAGCGAGGTGTACTGTGAGGACAGGTTCCACACACACTTCAAGTAAGAGGTCGGCCTGAGTGGAAAGGTGAGAGTTTGGGCAGCTGTGCAGACAAAGAAGGTGCCCTTTGGCCAGGGCCTAAATGCTTGTGACACCCCACTGGACCTGCCGTGCTCTGAGGTCCCTGCCCTGGGCACCCTGCTCCCCTGCCCTTTGTTCAGTCACAGCAGAGATGGCCACACCCACTCCTTCAGTGAGGGCAGAGTTCCAACCACCCTCAGCCCCGCCCCCTCTCCGCAGGTTACCATGGACTACAGAGGCTGCATCCTGAGGCCAGGGCGTTCCGACAATGCCAAGGGCACACATGATGACCTTAAATGATTTCCTCTTGTGTCAGGTTTGGTAAACTTTAGGAGCTAGGAAATGGTCCACTTTACAGAAATGTTCAAATTTACTGGCATTTCTTATATTCTCTGCTATAACATTGTCCTGATTCTTTCTGTATATTCTATACTTATGTTTTTGTTTTCCTTAATCAAAGTGTGTCTTTTCAATCTTTTCAAAGAAGATTCTTTGGACTTACTAAATCACCTCAATTTTATACGTTTTCTGTTGTATTAAGTTCTGCTCATATCTTTATTTATCTTTTTTCTATGTTCTCAGGGTTTATTGTTTTGATCTTCTGATGTCAATTAAAACACTTGGTTATTCATTTTAATAAATATTTCACTTATAAAGATTTGAACTTTTGAAGATTCCAGCTTACTTGTAAGTTTCTAAGGGTCAGGTCCTCTCCATTGTTGCTGGCCTAAGGTTTAGTTCACCATATAGCAATGTATATATTGACCTATTTTCCCCTCGACTTTCTGTGATTCCCTACATCTCAACTTTCTTTGCAGACAAGCCATTTGAAATACCCTTAATTTATTTCACAGCCAATAAGTCATTGAAATAATGTGTATTTTTAGAGAAATCTTCTTATATAATTAGGCAGAAAATCTCACCTGCCATAGTTTTCAAAACAGCATAATTTCACTCTTCTCAATGCTTAATCTGTTGTATTACACAACCTTTGAGTATTTAGCTTTATCAATGACATGTACTTTAAAAATGTTTTAGAGATCCTACCAGTCTTTGAAAACATCCTTGTTCCTTGTTTCAGTTCCAGTTTTATGTATATATTCTGCCTTGCACCTGATTATTCCAACAATTGATGGATGGCCTTGGGAATCTAATTCTGGTATTGATAGTCTTTACTGATTGTCTCCCCTCGTAGCTGATTTTTTCATTATTGTGTAAATTTAGATCATGAGCTCATGTTTAGCTAAACAGCTGACCTTGTAAGACGCTTAGGTGTGAACGCTCGTAAGCTTCAGGAGAAAGTCGGCAAAATTTATTTGTGTCCCTCCAATGAGTTGCCCACGAGGACACCGTTTTCTACAAGTGTTGGTCCAATACTCCCTCTAAAGGAAGGGGATTCCGACAGGGCTGATTGGCGGCCCCCGATCTGGGGCAGGGGCAGTGGGCAGCCTGTGGCCCGGTCTGGAGCCTCTTTGCATGTGTCCCTGGGACACATCTGCCTGCGAACTTCGGTCACCTGGCAGGAAGCTACGATGCCCAGACCTATGGTTAGCTGTGCAGCGAGGTGTACTGTGAGGACAGGTTCCACACACACTTCAAGTAAGAGGTCGGCCTGAGTGGAAAGGTGAGAGTTTGGGCAGCTGTGCAGACAAAGAAGGCACACTTTGGCCTGGGCCTAAATGCTTGTGACACCCCACTGGACCTGCCGTGCTCTGAGGGCCCTGCCCTGGGCCCCCTGCTCCCCTGCCCTTTGTTCAGTCACAGCAGAGGTGGCCACACCCACTCCTTCAGTGAGGGCAGAGTTCCAACCACCCTCAGCCCCGCCCCCTCTCCACAGGTTACCATGGACTACAGAGGCTGCATCCTGAGGCCAGGGCGTTCCGACAATGCCAAGGGCAGACATGATGACCTTAAATGATTTCCTCTTGTGTCAGGTTTGGTAAACTTTAGGAGCTAGGAAATGGTCCACTTTACAGAAATGTTCAAATTTACTGGCATTTCTTATATTCTCTGCTATAACATTGTCCTGATTCTTTCTGTATATTCTATACTTATGTTTTTGTTTTCCTTAATCAAAGTGTGTCTTTTCAATCTTTTCAAAGAAGATTCTTTGGACTTACTAAATCACCTGAATTTTATACGTTTTCTGTTGTATTAAGTTCTGCTCATATCTTTATTTATCTTTTTTCTATGTTCTCAGGGTTTATTGTTTTGATCTTCTGATGTCAATTAAAACACTTGGTTATTCATTTTAATAAATATTTTACTTATAAAGATTTGAACTTTTGAAGATTCCAGCTTACTTGTAAGTTTCTAAGGGTCAGGTCCTCTCCATTGTTGCTGGCCTAAGGTTTAGTTCACCATATAGCAATGTATATATTGACCTATTTTCCCCTCGACTTTCTGTGATTCCCTACATCTCACCTTTCTTTGCAGACAAGCCATTTGAAATACCCTTAACTTATTTCACAGCCAATAAGTCATTGAAATAATGTGTATTTTTAGGGAAATCTTCTTATATAATTAGGCAGAAAATCTCACCTGCCATAGTTTTCAAAACAGCATAATTTCACTCTTCTCAATGCTTAATCTGTTGTATTACACAACCTTTGAGTATTTAGCTTTATCAATGACATGTCCTTTAAAAATGTTTTAGAGATCCTACCAGTCTTTGAAAACATCCTTGTTCCTTGTTTCAGTTCCAGTTTTATGTATATATTCTGCCTTGCACCTGATTATTCCAACAATTGATGGATGGCCTTGGGAATCTAATTCTGGTATTGATAGTCTTTACTGATTGTCTCCCCTCGTAGCTGATTTTTTCATTATTGTGTAAATTTAGATCATGAGCTCATGTTTAGCTAAACAGCTGACCTTGTAAGACGCTTAGGTGTGAACGCTCGTAAGCTTCCGCAGAAAGACGGCAAAGATTTATTTGTGTCCCTCCAATGAGTTGCCCACGAGGACACCGTTTTCTACAAGTGTTGGTCCAATACACCCTCTAGAGGATGGGGACTCCGACAGGGCTGATTGGCGGCCCCCGATCTGGGGCAGGGGCAGTGGGCAGCCTGTGGCCCGGGCTGGAGCCTCTTTGCATGTGTCCCTGGGACACATCTGCCTGCGAACTTCGGTCACCTGGCAGGAAACTACGATGCCCAGAACTATGGTTAGCTGTGCAGCGAGGTGAACTGTGAGGACAGGTTCCACACATACTTCAAGTAAGAGGTCGGCCTGAGTGGAAAGGTGAGAGTTTGGGCAGCTGTGCAGACAAAGAAGGCGCCCTTTGGCCTGGGCCTAAATGCTTGTGACACCCCACTGGACCTGCCGTGCTCTGAGGGCCCTGCCCTGGGACCCCTGCTCCCCTGCCCTTTGTTCAGTCACAGCAGAGATGGCCACACCCACTCCTTCAGTGAGGGCAGAGTTCCAACCACCCTCAGCCCCGCCCCCTCTCCACAGGTTACCATGGACTACAGAGGCTGCATCCTGAGGCCAGGGCGTTCCGACAATGCCAAGGGCAGACATGATGACCTTAAATGATTTCCTCTTGTGTCAGGTTTGGTAAACTTTAGGAGCTAGGAAATGGTCCACTTTACAGAAATGTTCAAATTTACTGGCATTTCTTATATTCTCTGCTATAACATTGTCCTGATTCTTTCTGTATATTCTATACTTATGTTTTTGTTTTCCTTAATCAAAGTGTGTCTTTTCAATCTTTTCAAAGAAGATTCTTTGGACTTACTAAATCACCTGAATTTTATACGTTTTCTGTTGTATTAAGTTCTGCTCATATCTTTATTTATCTTTTTTCTATGTTCTCAGGGTTTATTGTTTTGATATTCTGATGTCAATTCAAACACTTGGTTATTCATTTTAATAAATATTTTTCTTATAAAGATTTGAACTTTTGAAGATTCCAGCTTACTTGTAAGTTTCTAAGGGTCAGGTCCTCTCCATTGTTGCTGGCCTAAGGTTTAGTTCACCATATAGCAATGTATATATTGACCTATTTTCCCCTCGACTTTCTGTGATTCCCTACATCTCACCTTTCTTTGCAGACAAGCCATTTGAAATACCCTTAACTTATTTCACAGCCAATAAGTCATTGAAATAATGTGTATTTTTAGAGAAATCTTCTTATATAATTAGGCAGAAAATCTCACCTGCCATAGTTTTCAGAACAGCATAATTTCACTCTTCTCAATGCTTAATCTGTTGTATTACACAACCTTTGAGTATTTAGCTTTATCAATGACATGTACTTTAAAAATGTTTTAGAGATCCTACCAGTCTTTGAAAACATCCTTGTTCCTTGTTTCAGTTCCAGTTTTATGTATATATTCTGCCTTGCACCTGATTATTCCAACAATTGATGGATGGCCTTGGGAATCTAATTCTGGTATTGATAGTCTTTACTGATTGTCTCCCCTCGTAGCTGATTTTTTCATTATTGTGTAAATTTAGATCATGAGCTCATGTTTAGCTAAACAGCTGACCTTGTAAGACGCTTAGGTGTGAACGCTCGTAAGCTTCAGGAGAAAGTCGGCAAAATTTATTTGTGTCCCTCCAATGAGTTGCCCACGAGGACACCGTTTTCTACAAGTGTTGGTCCAATACTCCCTCTAAAGGAAGGGGATTCCGACAGGGCTGATTGGCGGCCCCCGATCTGGGGCAGGGGCAGTGGGCAGCCTGTGGCCCGGTCTGGAGCCTCTTTGCATGTGTCCCTGGGACACATCTGCCTGCGAACTTCGGTCACCTGGCAGGAAGCTACGATGCCCAGACCTATGGTTAGCTGTGCAGCGAGGTGTACTGTGAGGACAGGTTCCACACACACTTCAAGTAAGAGGTCGGCCTGAGTGGAAAGGTGAGAGTTTGGGCAGCTGTGCAGACAAAGAAGGCACACTTTGGCCTGGGCCTAAATGCTTGTGACACCCCACTGGACCTGCCGTGCTCTGAGGGCCCTGCCCTGGGCACCCTGCTCCCCTGCCCTTTGTTCAGTCACAGCAGAGGTGGCCACACCCACTCCTTCAGTGAGGGCAGAGTTCCAACCACCCTCAGCCCCGCCCCCTCTCCACAGGTTACCATGGATTACAGAGGCTGCATCCTGAGGCCAGGGCGTTCCGACAATGCCAAGGGCAGACATGATGACCTTAAATGATTTCCTCTTGTGTCAGGTTTGGTAAACTTTAGGAGCTAGGAAATGGTCCACTTTACAGAAATGTTCAAATTTACTGGCATTTCTTATATTCTCTGCTATAACATTGTCCTGATTCTTTCTGTATATTCTATACTTATGTTTTTGTTTTCCTTAATCAAAGTGTGTCTTTTCAATCTTTTCAAAGAAGATTCTTTGGACTTACTAAATCACCTGAATTTTATACGTTTTCTGTTGTATTAAGTTCTGCTCTTATCTTTATTTATCTTTTTTCTATGTTCTCAGGGTTTATTGTTTTGATCTTCTGATGTCAATTAAAACACTTGGTTATTCATTTTAATAAATATTTTACTTATAAAGATTTGAACTTTTGAAGATTCCAGCTTACTTGTAAGTTTCTAAGGGTCAGGTCCTCTCCATTGTTGCTGGCCTAAGGTTTAGTTCACCATATAGCAATGTATATATTGACCTATTTTCCCCTCGACTTTCTGTGATTCCCTACATCTCACCTTTCTTTGCAGACAAGCCATTTGAAATACCCTTAACTTATTTCACAGCCAATAAGTCATTGAAATAATGTGTATTTTTAGGGAAATCTTCTTATATAATTAGGCAGAAAATCTCACCTGCCATAGTTTTCAAAACAGCATAATTTCACTCTTCTCAATGCTTAATCTGTTGTATTACACAACCTTTGAGTATTTAGCTTTATCAATGACATGTACTTTAAAAATGTTTTAGAGATCCTACCAGTCTTTGAAAACATCCTTGTTCCTTGTTTCAGTTCCAGTTTTATGTATATATTCTGCCTTGCACCTGATTATTCCAACAATTGATGGATGGCCTTGGGAATCTAATTCTGGTATTGTTAGTCTTTACTGATTGTCTCCCCTCGTAGCTGATTTTTTCATTATTGTGTAAATTTAGATCATGAGCTCATGTTTAGCTAAACAGCTGACCTTGTAAGACGCTTAGGAGTGAATGCTCGTAAGCTTCAGGAGAAAGTCGGCAAAATTTATTTGTGTCCCTCCAATGAGTTGCCCACGAGGACACCGTTTTCTACAAGTGTTGGTCCAATACGCCCTCTAGAGGATGGGGACTCCGACAGGGCTGATTGGCGGCACCCGATCTGGGGCAGGGGCAGTGGGCAGCCTGTGGCCCGGGCTGGAGCCTCTTTGCATGTGTCCCTGGGACACATCTGCCTGCGAACTTCGGTCACCTGGCAGGAAACTACGATGCCCAGAACTATGGTTAGCTGTGCAGCGAGGTGTACTGTGAGGACAGGTTCCACACACACTTCAAGTAAGAGGTCGGCCTGAGTGGAAAGGTGAGAGTTTGGGCAGCTGTGCAGACAAAGAAGGCACACTTTGGCCTGGGCCTAAATGCTTGTGACACCCCACTGGACCTGCCGTGCTCTGAGGGCCCTGCCCTGGGCCCCCTGCTCCCCTGCCCTTTGTTCAGTCACAGCAGAGGTGGCCAGACCCACTCATTCAGTGAGGGCAGAGTTCCAACCACCCTCAGCCCCGCCCCCTCTCCACAGGTTACCATGGACTACAGAGGCTGCATCCTGAGGCCAGGGCGTTCCGACAATGCCAAGGGCAGACATGATGACCTTAAATGATTTCCTCTTGTGTCAGGTTTGGTAAACTTTAGGAGCTAGGAAATGGTCCACTTTACAGAAATGTTCAAATTTACTGGCATTTCTTATATTCTCTGCTATAACATTGTCCTGATTCTTTCTGTATATTCTATACTTATGTTTTTGTTTTCCTTAATCAAAGTGTGTCTTTTCAATCTTTTCAAAGAAGATTCTTTGGACTTACTAAATCACCTGAATTTTATACGTTTTCTGTTGTATTAAGTTCTGCTCATATCTTTATTTATCTTTTTTCTATGTTCTCAGGGTTTATTGTTTTGATCTTCTGATGTCAATTAAAACACTTGGTTATTCATTTTAATAAATATTTTACTTATAAAGATTTGAACTTTTGAAGATTCCAGCTTACTTGTAAGTTTCTAAGGGTCAGGTCCTCTCCATTGTTGCTGGCCTAAGGTTTAGTTCACCATATAGCAATGTATATATTGACCTATTTTCCCCTCGACTTTCTGTGATTCCCTACATCTCACCTTTCTTTGCAGACAAGCCATTTGAAATACCCTTAACTTATTTCACAGCCAATAAGTCATTGAAATAATGTGTATTTTTAGGGAAATCTTCTTATATAATTAGGCAGAAAATCTCACCTGCCATAGTTTTCAAAACAGCATAATTTCACTCTTCTCAATGCTTAATCTGTTGTATTACACAACCTTTGAGTATTTAGCTTTATCAATGACATGTACTTTAAAAATGTTTTAGAGATCCTACCAGTCTTTGAAAACATCCTTGTTCCTTGTTTCAGTTCCAGTTTTATGTATATATTCTGCCTTGCACCTGATTATTCCAACAATTGATGGATGGCCTTGGGAATCTAATTCTGGTATTGTTAGTCTTTACTGATTGTCTCCCCTCGTAGCTGATTTTTTCATTATTGTGTAAATTTAGATCATGAGCTCATGTTTAGCTAAACAGCTGACCTTGTAAGAGGCTTAGGTGTGAATGCTCGTAAGCTTCAGGAGAAAGTCGGCAAAATTTATTTGTGTCCCTCCAATGAGTTGCCCACGAGGACACCGTTTTCTACAAGTGTTGGTCCAATACTCCCTCTAGAGGAAGGGGACTCTGACAGGGCTGATTGGCGGCCCCCGATCTGGGGCAGGGGCAGTGGGCAGCCTGTGGCCCGGTCTGGAGCCTCTTTGCATGTGTCCCTGGGACACATCTGCCTGCGAACTTCGGTCACCTGGCAGGAAGTTACGATGCCAAGGCCTATGGTTAGCTGTGCAGCGAGGTGTACTGTGAGGACAGGTTCCACACACACTTCAAGTAAGAGGTCGGCCTGAGTGGAAAGGTGAGAGTTTGGGCAGCTGTGCAGACAAAGAAGGCGCCCTTTGGCCTGGGCCTAAATGCTTGTGACACCCCACTGGACCTGCCGTGCTCTGAGGTCCCTGCCCTGGGACCCCTGCTCCCCTGCCCTTTGTTCAGTCACAGCAGAGATGGCCACACCCACTCCTTAGGTGAGGGCAGAGTTCCAACCACCCTCAGCCCCGCCCCCTCTCCGCAGGTTACCATGGACTACAGAGGCTGCATCCTGAGGCCAGGGCGTTCCGACAATGCCAAGGGCAGACATGATGACCTTAAATGATTTCCTCTTGTGTCAGGTTTGGTAAACTTTAGGAGCTAGGAAATGGTCCACTTTACAGAAATGTTCAAATTTACTGGCATTTCTTATATTCTCTGCTATAACATTGTCCTGATTCTTTCTGTATATTCTATACTTATGTTTTTGTTTTCCTTAATCAAAGTGTGTCTTTTCAATCTTTTCAAAGAAGATTCTTTGGACTTACTAAATCACCTGAATTTTATACGTTTTCTGTTGTATTAAGTTCTGCTCATATCTTTATTTATCTTTTTTCTATGTTCTCAGGGTTTATTGTTTTGATCTTCTGATGTCAATTAAAACACTTGGTTATTCATTTTAATAAATATTTTACTTATAAAGATTTGAACTTTTGAAGATTCCAGCTTACTTGTAAGTTTCTAAGGGTCAGGTCCTCTCCATTGTTGCTGGCCTAAGGTTTAGTTCACCATATAGCAATGTATATATTGACCTATTTTCCCCTCGACTTTCTGTGATTCCCTACATCTCACCTTTCTTTGCAGACAAGCCATTTGAAATACCCTTAACTTATTTCACAGCCAATAAGTCATTGAAATAATGTGTATTTTTAGGGAAATCTTCTTATATAATTAGGCAGAAAATCTCACCTGCCATAGTTTTCAAAACAGCATAATTTCACTCTTCTCAATGCTTAATCTGTTGTATTACACAACCTTTGAGTATTTAGCTTTATCAATGACATGTCCTTTAAAAATGTTTTAGAGATCCTACCAGTCTTTGAAAACATCCTTGTTCCTTGTTTCAGTTCCAGTTTTATGTATATATTCTGCCTTGCACCTGATTATTCCAACAATTGATGGATGGCCTTGGGAATCTAATTCTGGTATTGATAGTCTTTACTGATTGTCTCCCCTCGTAGCTGATTTTTTCATTATTGTGTAAATTTAGATCATGAGCTCATGTTTAGCTAAACAGCTGACCTTGTAAGACGCTTAGGTGTGAACGCTCGTAAGCTTCCGCAGAAAGACGGCAAAGATTTATTTGTGTCCCTCCAATGAGTTGCCCACGAGGACACCGTTTTCTACAAGTGTTGGTCCAATACACCCTCTAGAGGATGGGGACTCCGACAGGGCTGATTGGCGGCCCCCGATCTGGGGCAGGGGCAGTGGGCAGCCTGTGGCCCGGGCTGGAGCCTCTTTGCATGTGTCCCTGGGACACATCTGCCTGCGAACTTCGGTCACCTGGCAGGAAACTACGATGCCCAGAACTATGGTTAGCTGTGCAGCGAGGTGAACTGTGAGGACAGGTTCCACACATACTTCAAGTAAGAGGTCGGCCTGAGTGGAAAGGTGAGAGTTTGGGCAGCTGTGCAGACAAAGAAGGCGCCCTTTGGCCTGGGCCTAAATGCTTGTGACACCCCACTGGACCTGCCGTGCTCTGAGGGCCCTGCCCTGGGACCCCTGCTCCCCTGCCCTTTGTTCAGTCACAGCAGAGATGGCCACACCCACTCCTTCAGTGAGGGCAGAGTTCCAACCACCCTCAGCCCCGCCCCCTCTCCACAGGTTACCATGGACTACAGAGGCTGCATCCTGAGGCCAGGGCGTTCCGACAATGCCAAGGGCAGACATGATGACCTTAAATGATTTCCTCTTGTGTCAGGTTTGGTAAACTTTAGGAGCTAGGAAATGGTCCACTTTACAGAAATGTTCAAATTTACTGGCATTTCTTATATTCTCTGCTATAACATTGTCCTGATTCTTTCTGTATATTCTATACTTATGTTTTTGTTTTCCTTAATCAAAGTGTGTCTTTTCAATCTTTTCAAAGAAGATTCTTTGGACTTACTAAATCACCTGAATTTTATACGTTTTCTGTTGTATTAAGTTCTGCTCATATCTTTATTTATCTTTTTTCTATGTTCTCAGGGTTTATTGTTTTGATATTCTGATGTCAATTCAAACACTTGGTTATTCATTTTAATAAATATTTTTCTTATAAAGATTTGAACTTTTGAAGATTCCAGCTTACTTGTAAGTTTCTAAGGGTCAGGTCCTCTCCATTGTTGCTGGCCTAAGGTTTAGTTCACCATATAGCAATGTATATATTGACCTATTTTCCCCTCGACTTTCTGTGATTCCCTACATCTCACCTTTCTTTGCAGACAAGCCATTTGAAATACCCTTAACTTATTTCACAGCCAATAAGTCATTGAAATAATGTGTATTTTTAGAGAAATCTTCTTATATAATTAGGCAGAAAATCTCACCTGCCATAGTTTTCAGAACAGCATAATTTCACTCTTCTCAATGCTTAATCTGTTGTATTACACAACCTTTGAGTATTTAGCTTTATCAATGACATGTACTTTAAAAATGTTTTAGAGATCCTACCAGTCTTTGAAAACATCCTTGTTCCTTGTTTCAGTTCCAGTTTTATGTATATATTCTGCCTTGCACCTGATTATTCCAACAATTGATGGATGGCCTTGGGAATCTAATTCTGGTATTGATAGTCGTAACTGATTGTCTCCCCTCGTAGCTGATTTTTTCATTATTGTGTAAATTTAGATCATGAGCTCATGTTTAGCTAAACAGCTGACCTTGTAAGACGCTTAGGTGTGAACGCTCGTAAGCTTCAGGAGAAAGTCGGCAAAATTTATTTGTGTCCCTCCAATGAGTTGCCCACGAGGACACCGTTTTCTACAAGTGTTGGTCCAATACGCCCTCTAAAGGAAGGGGATTCCGACAGGGCTGATTGGCGGCCCCCGATCTGGGGCAGGGGCAGTGGGCATCCTGTGGCCCGGTCTGGAGCCTCTTTGCATGTGTCCCTGGGACACATCTGCCTGCGAACTTCGGTCACCTGGCAGGAAGCTACGATGCCCAGACCTATGGTTAGCTGTGCAGCGAGGTGTACTGTGAGGACAGGTTCCACACACACTTCAAGTAAGAGGTCGGCCTGAGTGGAAAGGTGAGAGTTTGGGCAGCTGTGCAGACAAAGAAGGCACACTTTGGCCTGGGCCTAAATGCTTGTGACACCCCACTGGACCTGCCGTGCTCTGAGGGCCCTGCCCTGGGCCCCATGCTCCCCTGCCCTTTGTTCAGTCACAGCAGAGATGGCCACACCCACTCCTTCAGTGAGGGCAGAGTTCCAACCACCCTCAGCCCCGCCCCCACTCCACAGGTTACCATGGACTACAGAGGCTGCATCCTGAGGCCAGGGCGTTCCGAGAATGCCAAGGGCAGACATGATGACCTTAAATGATTTCCTCTTGTGTCAGGTTTGGTAAACTTTAGGAGCTAGGAAATGGTCCACTTTACAGAAATGTTCAAATTTACTGGCATTTCTTATATTCTCTGCTATAACATTGTCCTGATTCTTTCTGTATATTCTATACTTATGTTTTTGTTTTCCTTAATCAAAGTGTGTCTTTTCAATCTTTTCAAAGAAGATTCTTTGGACTTACTAAATCCCCTGAATTTTTTACGTTTTCTGTTGTATTAAGTTCTGCTCATATCTTTATTTATCTTTTTTCTATGTTCTCAGGGTTTATTGTTTTGATCTTCTGATGTCAATTAAAACACTTGGTTATTCATTTTAATAAATATTTTACTTATAAAGATTTGAACTTTTGAAGATTCCAGCTTACTTGTAAGTTTCTAAGGGTCAGGTCCTCTCCATTGTTGCTGGCCTAAGGTTTAGTTCACCATATAGCAATGTATATATTGACCTATTTTCCCCTCGACTTTCTGTGATTCCCTACATCTCACCTTTCTTTGCAGACAAGCCATTTGAAATACCCTTAACTTATTTCACAGCCAATAAGTCATTGAAATAATGTGTATTTTTAGAGAAATCTTCTTATATAATTAGGCAGAAAATCTCACCTGCCATAGTTTTCAAAACAGCATAATTTCACTCTTCTCAATGCTTAATCTGTTGTATTACACAACCTTTGAGTATTTAGCTTTATCAATGACATGTACTTTAAAAATGTTTTAGAGATCCTACCAGTCTTTGAAAACATCCTTGTTCCTTGTTTCAGTTCCAGTTTTATGTATATATTCTGCCTTGCACCTGATTATTCCAACAATTGATGGATGGCCTTGGGAATCTAATTCTGGTATTGTTAGTCTTTACTGATTGTCTCCCCTCGTAGCTGATTTTTTCATTATTGTGTAAATTTAGATCATGAGCTCATGTTTAGCTAAACAGCTGACCTTGTAAGACGCTTAGGTGTGAATGCTCGTAAGCTTCAGGAGAAAGTCGGCAAAATTTATTTGTGTCCCTCCAATGAGTTGCCCACGAGGACACCGTTTTCTACAAGTGTTGGTCCAATACTCCCTCTAAAGGAAGGGGATTCCGACAGGGCTGATTGGCGGCCCCCGATCTGGGGCAGGGGCAGTGGGCAGCCTGTGGCCCGGTCTGGAGCCTCTTTGCATGTGTCCCTGGGACACATCTGCCTGCGAACTTCGGTCACCTGGCAGGAAGCTACGATGCCCAGACCTATGGTTAGCTGTGCAGCGAGGTGTACTGTGAGGACAGGTTCCACACACACTTCAAGTAAGAGGTCGGCCTGAGTGGAAAGGTGAGAGTTTGGGCAGCTGTGCAGACAAAGAAGGCACACTTTGGCCTGGGCCTAAATGCTTGTGACACCCCACTGGACCTGCCGTGCTCTGAGGGCCCTGCCCTGGGCCCCCTGCTCCCCTGCCCTTTGTTCAGTCACAGCAGAGATGGCCACACCCACTCCTTCAGTGAGGGCAGTGTTCCAACCAACCTCAGCCCCGCCCCCTCTCCGCAGTTTACCATGGACTACAGAGGCTGCATCCTGAGGCCAGGGCGTTCCGAGAATGCCAAGGGCAGACATGATGACCTTAAATGATTTCCTCTTGTGTCAGGTTTGGTAAACTTTAGGAGCTAGGAAATGGTCCACTTTACAGAAATGTTCAAATTTACTGGCATTTCATATATTCTCTGCTATAACATTGTCCTGATTCTTTCTGTATATTCTTTACTTATGTTTTTGTTTTCCTTAATCAAAGTGTGTCTTTTCAATCTTTTCAAAGAAGATTCTTTGGACTTACTAAATCACCTCAATTTTATACGTTTTCTGTTGTATTAAGTTCTGCTCATATCTTTATTTATCTTTTTTCTATGTTCTCAGGATTTATTGTTTTGATCTTCTGATGTAAATTAAAACACTTGGTTATTCATTTTAATAAATATCTTACTTATATAGATTTGAACTTTTGAAGATTCCAGCTTACTTGTAAGTTTCTAAGGGTCAGGTCCTCTCCATTGTTGCTGGCCTAAGGTTTAGTTCACCATATAGCAATGTATATATTGACCTATTTTCCCCTCGACTTTCTGTGATTCCCTACATCTCACCTTTCTTTGCAGACAAGCCATTTGAAATACCCTTAACTTATTTCACAGCCAATAAGTCATTGAAATAATGTGTATTTTTAGAGAAATCTTCTTATATAATTAGGCAGAAAATCTCACCTGCCATAGTTTTCAAAACAGCATAATTTCACTCTTCTCAATGCTTAATCTGTTGTATTACACAACCTTTGAGTATTTAGCTTTATCAATGACATGTACTTTAAAAATGTTTTAGAGATCCTACCAGTCTTTGAAAACATCCTTGTTCCTTGTTTCAGTTCCAGTTTTATGTATATATTCTGCCTTGCACCTGATTATTCCAACAATTGATGGATGGCCTTGGGAATCTAATTCTGGTATTCATAGTCGTAACTGATTGTCTCCACTCGTAGCTGATTTTTTCATTATTGTGTAAATTTAGATCATGAGCTCATGTTTATCTAAACAGCTGACCTTGTAAGACGCTTAGGTGTGAACGCTCGTAAGCTTCAGGAGAAAGTCGGCAAAATTTATTTGTGTCCCTCCAATGAGTTGCCCACGAGGACACCGTTTTCTACAAGTGTTGGTCCAATACTCCCTCTAGAAGAAGGGGACTCTGACAGGGCTGATTGGCGGCCACCGATCTGGGGCAGGGGCAGTGTGCAGCCTGTGGCCCGGGCTGGAGCCTCTTTGCATGTGTACGTGGGACACATCTGCCTGCGAGCTTCGGTCACCTGGCAGAAAGCTACGATGCCCAGACCTATGGTTAGCTGTGCAGCGAGGTGTACTGTGAGGACAGGTTCCACACACACTTCAAGTAAGAGGTCGGCCTGAGTGGAAAGGTGAGAGTTTGGGCAGCTGTGCAGACAAAGAAGGTGCCCTTTGGCCAGGGCCTAAATGCTTGTGACACCCCACTGGACCTGCCGTGCTCTGAGGTCCCTGCCCTGGGCACCCTGCTCCCCTGCCCTTTGTTCAGTCACAGCAGAGATGGCCACACCCACTCCTTCAGTGAGGGCAGAGTTCCAACCACCCTCAGCCCCGCCCCCTCTCCGCAGGTTACCATGGACTACAGAGGCTGCATCCTGAGGCCAGGGCGTTCCGACAATGCCAAGGGCACACATGATGACCTTAAATGATTTCCTCTTGTGTCAGGTTTGGTAAACTTTAGGAGCTAGGAAATGGTCCACTTTACAGAAATGTTCAAATTTACTGGCATTTCTTATATTCTCTGCTATAACATTGTCCTGATTCTTTCTGTATATTCTATACTTATGTTTTTGTTTTCCTTAATCAAAGTGTGTCTTTTCAATCTTTTCAAAGAAGATTCTTTGGACTTACTAAATCACCTCAATTTTATACGTTTTCTGTTGTATTAAGTTCTGCTCATATCTTTATTTATCTTTTTTCTATGTTCTCAGGGTTTATTGTTTTGATCTTCTGATGTCAATTAAAACACTTGGTTATTCATTTTAATAAATATTTCACTTATAAAGATTTGAACTTTTGAAGATTCCAGCTTACTTGTAAGTTTCTAAGGGTCAGGTCCTCTCCATTGTTGCTGGCCTAAGGTTTAGTTCACCATATAGCAATGTATATATTGACCTATTTTCCCCTCGACTTTCTGTGATTCCCTACATCTCAACTTTCTTTGCAGACAAGCCATTTGAAATACCCTTAATTTATTTCACAGCCAATAAGTCATTGAAATAATGTGTATTTTTAGAGAAATCTTCTTATATAATTAGGCAGAAAATCTCACCTGCCATAGTTTTCAAAACAGCATAATTTCACTCTTCTCAATGCTTAATCTGTTGTATTACACAACCTTTGAGTATTTAGCTTTATCAATGACATGTACTTTAAAAATGTTTTAGAGATCCTACCAGTCTTTGAAAACATCCTTGTTCCTTGTTTCAGTTCCAGTTTTATGTATATATTCTGCCTTGCACCTGATTATTCCAACAATTGATGGATGGCCTTGGGAATCTAATTCTGGTATTGATAGTCTTTACTGATTGTCTCCCCTCGTAGCTGATTTTTTCATTATTGTGTAAATTTAGATCATGAGCTCATGTTTAGCTAAACAGCTGACCTTGTAAGACGCTTAGGTGTGAACGCTCGTAAGCTTCAGGAGAAAGTCGGCAAAATTTATTTGTGTCCCTCCAATGAGTTGCCCACGAGGACACCGTTTTCTACAAGTGTTGGTCCAATACGCCCTCTAAAGGAAGGGGATTCCGACAGGGCTGATTGGCGGCCCCCGATCTGGGGCAGGGGCAGTGGGCAGCCTGTGGCCCGGGCTGGAGCCTCTTTGCATGTGTCCCTGGGACACATCTGCCTGCGAACTTCGGTCACCTGGCAGGAAGCTACGATGCCCAGACCTATGGTTAGCTGTGCAGCGAGGTGTACTGTGAGGACAGGTTCCACACACACTTCAAGTAAGAGGTCGGCCTGAGTGGAAAGGTGAGAGTTTGGGCAGCTGTGCAGACAAAGAAGGCACACTTTGGCCTGGGCCTAAATGCTTGTGACACCCCACTGGACCTGCCGTGCTCTGAGGGCCCTGCCCTGGGCCCCCTGCTCCCCTGCCCTTTGTTCAGTCACAGCAGAGGTGGCCACACCCACTCCTTCAGTGAGGGCAGAGTTCCAACCACCCTCAGCCCCGCCCCCTCTCCACAGGTTACCATGGACTACAGAGGCTGCATCCTGAGGCCAGGGCGTTCCGACAATGCCAAGGGCAGACATGATGACCTTAAATGATTTCCTCTTGTGTCAGGTTTGGTAAACTTTAGGAGCTAGGAAATGGTCCACTTTACAGAAATGTTCAAATTTACTGGCATTTCTTATATTCTCTGCTATAACATTGTCCTGATTCTTTCTGTATATTCTATACTTATGTTTTTGTTTTCCTTAATCAAAGTGTGTCTTTTCAATCTTTTCAAAGAAGATTCTTTGGACTTACTAAATCACCTGAATTTTATACGTTTTCTGTTGTATTAAGTTCTGCTCATATCTTTATTTATCTTTTTTCTATGTTCTCAGGGTTTATTGTTTTGATCTTCTGATGTCAATTAAAACACTTGGTTATTCATTTTAATAAATATTTTACTTATAAAGATTTGAACTTTTGAAGATTCCAGCTTACTTGTAAGTTTCTAAGGGTCAGGTCCTCTCCATTGTTGCTGGCCTAAGGTTTAGTTCACCATATAGCAATGTATATATTGACCTATTTTCCCCTCGACTTTCTGTGATTCCCTACATCTCACCTTTCTTTGCAGACAAGCCATTTGAAATACCCTTAACTTATTTCACAGCCAATAAGTCATTGAAATAATGTGTATTTTTAGGGAAATCTTCTTATATAATTAGGCAGAAAATCTCACCTGCCATAGTTTTCAAAACAGCATAATTTCACTCTTCTCAATGCTTAATCTGTTGTATTACACAACCTTTGAGTATTTAGCTTTATCAATGACATGTCCTTTAAAAATGTTTTAGAGATCCTACCAGTCTTTGAAAACATCCTTGTTCCTTGTTTCAGTTCCAGTTTTATGTATATATTCTGCCTTGCACCTGATTATTCCAACAATTGATGGATGGCCTTGGGAATCTAATTCTGGTATTGATAGTCTTTACTGATTGTCTCCCCTCGTAGCTGATTTTTTCATTATTGTGTAAATTTAGATCATGAGCTCATGTTTAGCTAAACAGCTGACCTTGTAAGACGCTTAGGTGTGAACGCTCGTAAGCTTCCGCAGAAAGACGGCAAAGATTTATTTGTGTCCCTCCAATGAGTTGCCCACGAGGACACCGTTTTCTACAAGTGTTGGTCCAATACACCCTCTAGAGGATGGGGACTCCGACAGGGCTGATTGGCGGCCCCCGATCTGGGGCAGGGGCAGTGGGCAGCCTGTGGCCCGGGCTGGAGCCTCTTTGCATGTGTCCCTGGGACACATCTGCCTGCGAACTTCGGTCACCTGGCAGGAAACTACGATGCCCAGAACTATGGTTAGCTGTGCAGCGAGGTGAACTGTGAGGACAGGTTCCACACATACTTCAAGTAAGAGGTCGGCCTGAGTGGAAAGGTGAGAGTTTGGGCAGCTGTGCAGACAAAGAAGGCGCCCTTTGGCCTGGGCCTAAATGCTTGTGACACCCCACTGGACCTGCCGTGCTCTGAGGGCCCTGCCCTGGGACCCCTGCTCCCCTGCCCTTTGTTCAGTCACAGCAGAGATGGCCACACCCACTCCTTCAGTGAGGGCAGAGTTCCAACCACCCTCAGCCCCGCCCCCTCTCCACAGGTTACCATGGACTACAGAGGCTGCATCCTGAGGCCAGGGCGTTCCGACAATGCCAAGGGCAGACATGATGACCTTAAATGATTTCCTCTTGTGTCAGGTTTGGTAAACTTTAGGAGCTAGGAAATGGTCCACTTTACAGAAATGTTCAAATTTACTGGCATTTCTTATATTCTCTGCTATAACATTGTCCTGATTCTTTCTGTATATTCTATACTTATGTTTTTGTTTTCCTTAATCAAAGTGTGTCTTTTCAATCTTTTCAAAGAAGATTCTTTGGACTTACTAAATCACCTGAATTTTATACGTTTTCTGTTGTATTAAGTTCTGCTCATATCTTTATTTATCTTTTTTCTATGTTCTCAGGGTTTATTGTTTTGATATTCTGATGTCAATTCAAACACTTGGTTATTCATTTTAATAAATATTTTTCTTATAAAGATTTGAACTTTTGAAGATTCCAGCTTACTTGTAAGTTTCTAAGGGTCAGGTCCTCTCCATTGTTGCTGGCCTAAGGTTTAGTTCACCATATAGCAATGTATATATTGACCTATTTTCCCCTCGACTTTCTGTGATTCCCTACATCTCACCTTTCTTTGCAGACAAGCCATTTGAAATACCCTTAACTTATTTCACAGCCAATAAGTCATTGAAATAATGTGTATTTTTAGAGAAATCTTCTTATATAATTAGGCAGAAAATCTCACCTGCCATAGTTTTCAGAACAGCATAATTTCACTCTTCTCAATGCTTAATCTGTTGTATTACACAACCTTTGAGTATTTAGCTTTATCAATGACATGTACTTTAAAAATGTTTTAGAGATCCTACCAGTCTTTGAAAACATCCTTGTTCCTTGTTTCAGTTCCAGTTTTATGTATATATTCTGCCTTGCACCTGATTATTCCAACAATTGATGGATGGCCTTGGGAATCTAATTCTGGTATTGATAGTCTTTACTGATTGTCTCCCCTCGTAGCTGATTTTTTCATTATTGTGTAAATTTAGATCATGAGCTCATGTTTAGCTAAACAGCTGACCTTGTAAGACGCTTAGGTGTGAACGCTCGTAAGCTTCAGGAGAAAGTCGGCAAAATTTATTTGTGTCCCTCCAATGAGTTGCCCACGAGGACACCGTTTTCTACAAGTGTTGGTCCAATACTCCCTCTAAAGGAAGGGGATTCCGACAGGGCTGATTGGCGGCCCCCGATCTGGGGCAGGGGCAGTGGGCAGCCTGTGGCCCGGTCTGGAGCCTCTTTGCATGTGTCCCTGGGACACATCTGCCTGCGAACTTCGGTCACCTGGCAGGAAGCTACGATGCCCAGACCTATGGTTAGCTGTGCAGCGAGGTGTACTGTGAGGACAGGTTCCACACACACTTCAAGTAAGAGGTCGGCCTGAGTGGAAAGGTGAGAGTTTGGGCAGCTGTGCAGACAAAGAAGGCACACTTTGGCCTGGGCCTAAATGCTTGTGACACCCCACTGGACCTGCCGTGCTCTGAGGGCCCTGCCCTGGGCACCCTGCTCCCCTGCCCTTTGTTCAGTCACAGCAGAGGTGGCCACACCCACTCCTTCAGTGAGGGCAGAGTTCCAACCACCCTCAGCCCCGCCCCCTCTCCACAGGTTACCATGGATTACAGAGGCTGCATCCTGAGGCCAGGGCGTTCCGACAATGCCAAGGGCAGACATGATGACCTTAAATGATTTCCTCTTGTGTCAGGTTTGGTAAACTTTAGGAGCTAGGAAATGGTCCACTTTACAGAAATGTTCAAATTTACTGGCATTTCTTATATTCTCTGCTATAACATTGTCCTGATTCTTTCTGTATATTCTATACTTATGTTTTTGTTTTCCTTAATCAAAGTGTGTCTTTTCAATCTTTTCAAAGAAGATTCTTTGGACTTACTAAATCACCTGAATTTTATACGTTTTCTGTTGTATTAAGTTCTGCTCTTATCTTTATTTATCTTTTTTCTATGTTCTCAGGGTTTATTGTTTTGATCTTCTGATGTCAATTAAAACACTTGGTTATTCATTTTAATAAATATTTTACTTATAAAGATTTGAACTTTTGAAGATTCCAGCTTACTTGTAAGTTTCTAAGGGTCAGGTCCTCTCCATTGTTGCTGGCCTAAGGTTTAGTTCACCATATAGCAATGTATATATTGACCTATTTTCCCCTCGACTTTCTGTGATTCCCTACATCTCACCTTTCTTTGCAGACAAGCCATTTGAAATACCCTTAACTTATTTCACAGCCAATAAGTCATTGAAATAATGTGTATTTTTAGGGAAATCTTCTTATATAATTAGGCAGAAAATCTCACCTGCCATAGTTTTCAAAACAGCATAATTTCACTCTTCTCAATGCTTAATCTGTTGTATTACACAACCTTTGAGTATTTAGCTTTATCAATGACATGTACTTTAAAAATGTTTTAGAGATCCTACCAGTCTTTGAAAACATCCTTGTTCCTTGTTTCAGTTCCAGTTTTATGTATATATTCTGCCTTGCACCTGATTATTCCAACAATTGATGGATGGCCTTGGGAATCTAATTCTGGTATTGTTAGTCTTTACTGATTGTCTCCCCTCGTAGCTGATTTTTTCATTATTGTGTAAATTTAGATCATGAGCTCATGTTTAGCTAAACAGCTGACCTTGTAAGACGCTTAGGAGTGAATGCTCGTAAGCTTCAGGAGAAAGTCGGCAAAATTTATTTGTGTCCCTCCAATGAGTTGCCCACGAGGACACCGTTTTCTACAAGTGTTGGTCCAATACGCCCTCTAGAGGATGGGGACTCCGACAGGGCTGATTGGCGGCACCCGATCTGGGGCAGGGGCAGTGGGCAGCCTGTGGCCCGGGCTGGAGCCTCTTTGCATGTGTCCCTGGGACACATCTGCCTGCGAACTTCGGTCACCTGGCAGGAAACTACGATGCCCAGAACTATGGTTAGCTGTGCAGCGAGGTGTACTGTGAGGACAGGTTCCACACACACTTCAAGTAAGAGGTCGGCCTGAGTGGAAAGGTGAGAGTTTGGGCAGCTGTGCAGACAAAGAAGGCACACTTTGGCCTGGGCCTAAATGCTTGTGACACCCCACTGGACCTGCCGTGCTCTGAGGGCCCTGCCCTGGGCCCCCTGCTCCCCTGCCCTTTGTTCAGTCACAGCAGAGGTGGCCAGACCCACTCATTCAGTGAGGGCAGAGTTCCAACCACCCTCAGCCCCGCCCCCTCTCCACAGGTTACCATGGACTACAGAGGCTGCATCCTGAGGCCAGGGCGTTCCGACAATGCCAAGGGCAGACATGATGACCTTAAATGATTTCCTCTTGTGTCAGGTTTGGTAAACTTTAGGAGCTAGGAAATGGTCCACTTTACAGAAATGTTCAAATTTACTGGCATTTCTTATATTCTCTGCTATAACATTGTCCTGATTCTTTCTGTATATTCTATACTTATGTTTTTGTTTTCCTTAATCAAAGTGTGTCTTTTCAATCTTTTCAAAGAAGATTCTTTGGACTTACTAAATCACCTGAATTTTATACGTTTTCTGTTGTATTAAGTTCTGCTCATATCTTTATTTATCTTTTTTCTATGTTCTCAGGGTTTATTGTTTTGATCTTCTGATGTCAATTAAAACACTTGGTTATTCATTTTAATAAATATTTTACTTATAAAGATTTGAACTTTTGAAGATTCCAGCTTACTTGTAAGTTTCTAAGGGTCAGGTCCTCTCCATTGTTGCTGGCCTAAGGTTTAGTTCACCATATAGCAATGTATATATTGACCTATTTTCCCCTCGACTTTCTGTGATTCCCTACATCTCACCTTTCTTTGCAGACAAGCCATTTGAAATACCCTTAACTTATTTCACAGCCAATAAGTCATTGAAATAATGTGTATTTTTAGGGAAATCTTCTTATATAATTAGGCAGAAAATCTCACCTGCCATAGTTTTCAAAACAGCATAATTTCACTCTTCTCAATGCTTAATCTGTTGTATTACACAACCTTTGAGTATTTAGCTTTATCAATGACATGTACTTTAAAAATGTTTTAGAGATCCTACCAGTCTTTGAAAACATCCTTGTTCCTTGTTTCAGTTCCAGTTTTATGTATATATTCTGCCTTGCACCTGATTATTCCAACAATTGATGGATGGCCTTGGGAATCTAATTCTGGTATTGTTAGTCTTTACTGATTGTCTCCCCTCGTAGCTGATTTTTTCATTATTGTGTAAATTTAGATCATGAGCTCATGTTTAGCTAAACAGCTGACCTTGTAAGAGGCTTAGGTGTGAATGCTCGTAAGCTTCAGGAGAAAGTCGGCAAAATTTATTTGTGTCCCTCCAATGAGTTGCCCACGAGGACACCGTTTTCTACAAGTGTTGGTCCAATACTCCCTCTAGAGGAAGGGGACTCTGACAGGGCTGATTGGCGGCCCCCGATCTGGGGCAGGGGCAGTGGGCAGCCTGTGGCCCGGTCTGGAGCCTCTTTGCATGTGTCCCTGGGACACATCTGCCTGCGAACTTCGGTCACCTGGCAGGAAGTTACGATGCCAAGGCCTATGGTTAGCTGTGCAGCGAGGTGTACTGTGAGGACAGGTTCCACACACACTTCAAGTAAGAGGTCGGCCTGAGTGGAAAGGTGAGAGTTTGGGCAGCTGTGCAGACAAAGAAGGCGCCCTTTGGCCTGGGCCTAAATGCTTGTGACACCCCACTGGACCTGCCGTGCTCTGAGGTCCCTGCCCTGGGACCCCTGCTCCCCTGCCCTTTGTTCAGTCACAGCAGAGATGGCCACACCCACTCCTTAGGTGAGGGCAGAGTTCCAACCACCCTCAGCCCCGCCCCCTCTCCGCAGGTTACCATGGACTACAGAGGCTGCATCCTGAGGCCAGGGCGTTCCGACAATGCCAAGGGCAGACATGATGACCTTAAATGATTTCCTCTTGTGTCAGGTTTGGTAAACTTTAGGAGCTAGGAAATGGTCCACTTTACAGAAATGTTCAAATTTACTGGCATTTCTTATATTCTCTGCTATAACATTGTCCTGATTCTTTCTGTATATTCTATACTTATGTTTTTGTTTTCCTTAATCAAAGTGTGTCTTTTCAATCTTTTCAAAGAAGATTCTTTGGACTTACTAAATCACCTGAATTTTATACGTTTTCTGTTGTATTAAGTTCTGCTCATATCTTTATTTATCTTTTTTCTATGTTCTCAGGGTTTATTGTTTTGATCTTCTGATGTCAATTAAAACACTTGGTTATTCATTTTAATAAATATTTTACTTATAAAGATTTGAACTTTTGAAGATTCCAGCTTACTTGTAAGTTTCTAAGGGTCAGGTCCTCTCCATTGTTGCTGGCCTAAGGTTTAGTTCACCATATAGCAATGTATATATTGACCTATTTTCCCCTCGACTTTCTGTGATTCCCTACATCTCACCTTTCTTTGCAGACAAGCCATTTGAAATACCCTTAACTTATTTCACAGCCAATAAGTCATTGAAATAATGTGTATTTTTAGGGAAATCTTCTTATATAATTAGGCAGAAAATCTCACCTGCCATAGTTTTCAAAACAGCATAATTTCACTCTTCTCAATGCTTAATCTGTTGTATTACACAACCTTTGAGTATTTAGCTTTATCAATGACATGTCCTTTAAAAATGTTTTAGAGATCCTACCAGTCTTTGAAAACATCCTTGTTCCTTGTTTCAGTTCCAGTTTTATGTATATATTCTGCCTTGCACCTGATTATTCCAACAATTGATGGATGGCCTTGGGAATCTAATTCTGGTATTGATAGTCTTTACTGATTGTCTCCCCTCGTAGCTGATTTTTTCATTATTGTGTAAATTTAGATCATGAGCTCATGTTTAGCTAAACAGCTGACCTTGTAAGACGCTTAGGTGTGAACGCTCGTAAGCTTCCGCAGAAAGACGGCAAAGATTTATTTGTGTCCCTCCAATGAGTTGCCCACGAGGACACCGTTTTCTACAAGTGTTGGTCCAATACACCCTCTAGAGGATGGGGACTCCGACAGGGCTGATTGGCGGCCCCCGATCTGGGGCAGGGGCAGTGGGCAGCCTGTGGCCCGGGCTGGAGCCTCTTTGCATGTGTCCCTGGGACACATCTGCCTGCGAACTTCGGTCACCTGGCAGGAAACTACGATGCCCAGAACTATGGTTAGCTGTGCAGCGAGGTGAACTGTGAGGACAGGTTCCACACATACTTCAAGTAAGAGGTCGGCCTGAGTGGAAAGGTGAGAGTTTGGGCAGCTGTGCAGACAAAGAAGGCGCCCTTTGGCCTGGGCCTAAATGCTTGTGACACCCCACTGGACCTGCCGTGCTCTGAGGGCCCTGCCCTGGGACCCCTGCTCCCCTGCCCTTTGTTCAGTCACAGCAGAGATGGCCACACCCACTCCTTCAGTGAGGGCAGAGTTCCAACCACCCTCAGCCCCGCCCCCTCTCCACAGGTTACCATGGACTACAGAGGCTGCATCCTGAGGCCAGGGCGTTCCGACAATGCCAAGGGCAGACATGATGACCTTAAATGATTTCCTCTTGTGTCAGGTTTGGTAAACTTTAGGAGCTAGGAAATGGTCCACTTTACAGAAATGTTCAAATTTACTGGCATTTCTTATATTCTCTGCTATAACATTGTCCTGATTCTTTCTGTATATTCTATACTTATGTTTTTGTTTTCCTTAATCAAAGTGTGTCTTTTCAATCTTTTCAAAGAAGATTCTTTGGACTTACTAAATCACCTGAATTTTATACGTTTTCTGTTGTATTAAGTTCTGCTCATATCTTTATTTATCTTTTTTCTATGTTCTCAGGGTTTATTGTTTTGATATTCTGATGTCAATTCAAACACTTGGTTATTCATTTTAATAAATATTTTTCTTATAAAGATTTGAACTTTTGAAGATTCCAGCTTACTTGTAAGTTTCTAAGGGTCAGGTCCTCTCCATTGTTGCTGGCCTAAGGTTTAGTTCACCATATAGCAATGTATATATTGACCTATTTTCCCCTCGACTTTCTGTGATTCCCTACATCTCACCTTTCTTTGCAGACAAGCCATTTGAAATACCCTTAACTTATTTCACAGCCAATAAGTCATTGAAATAATGTGTATTTTTAGAGAAATCTTCTTATATAATTAGGCAGAAAATCTCACCTGCCATAGTTTTCAGAACAGCATAATTTCACTCTTCTCAATGCTTAATCTGTTGTATTACACAACCTTTGAGTATTTAGCTTTATCAATGACATGTACTTTAAAAATGTTTTAGAGATCCTACCAGTCTTTGAAAACATCCTTGTTCCTTGTTTCAGTTCCAGTTTTATGTATATATTCTGCCTTGCACCTGATTATTCCAACAATTGATGGATGGCCTTGGGAATCTAATTCTGGTATTGATAGTCGTAACTGATTGTCTCCCCTCGTAGCTGATTTTTTCATTATTGTGTAAATTTAGATCATGAGCTCATGTTTAGCTAAACAGCTGACCTTGTAAGACGCTTAGGTGTGAACGCTCGTAAGCTTCAGGAGAAAGTCGGCAAAATTTATTTGTGTCCCTCCAATGAGTTGCCCACGAGGACACCGTTTTCTACAAGTGTTGGTCCAATACGCCCTCTAAAGGAAGGGGATTCCGACAGGGCTGATTGGCGGCCCCCGATCTGGGGCAGGGGCAGTGGGCATCCTGTGGCCCGGTCTGGAGCCTCTTTGCATGTGTCCCTGGGACACATCTGCCTGCGAACTTCGGTCACCTGGCAGGAAGCTACGATGCCCAGACCTATGGTTAGCTGTGCAGCGAGGTGTACTGTGAGGACAGGTTCCACACACACTTCAAGTAAGAGGTCGGCCTGAGTGGAAAGGTGAGAGTTTGGGCAGCTGTGCAGACAAAGAAGGCACACTTTGGCCTGGGCCTAAATGCTTGTGACACCCCACTGGACCTGCCGTGCTCTGAGGGCCCTGCCCTGGGCCCCATGCTCCCCTGCCCTTTGTTCAGTCACAGCAGAGATGGCCACACCCACTCCTTCAGTGAGGGCAGAGTTCCAACCACCCTCAGCCCCGCCCCCACTCCACAGGTTACCATGGACTACAGAGGCTGCATCCTGAGGCCAGGGCGTTCCGAGAATGCCAAGGGCAGACATGATGACCTTAAATGATTTCCTCTTGTGTCAGGTTTGGTAAACTTTAGGAGCTAGGAAATGGTCCACTTTACAGAAATGTTCAAATTTACTGGCATTTCTTATATTCTCTGCTATAACATTGTCCTGATTCTTTCTGTATATTCTATACTTATGTTTTTGTTTTCCTTAATCAAAGTGTGTCTTTTCAATCTTTTCAAAGAAGATTCTTTGGACTTACTAAATCCCCTGAATTTTTTACGTTTTCTGTTGTATTAAGTTCTGCTCATATCTTTATTTATCTTTTTTCTATGTTCTCAGGGTTTATTGTTTTGATCTTCTGATGTCAATTAAAACACTTGGTTATTCATTTTAATAAATATTTTACTTATAAAGATTTGAACTTTTGAAGATTCCAGCTTACTTGTAAGTTTCTAAGGGTCAGGTCCTCTCCATTGTTGCTGGCCTAAGGTTTAGTTCACCATATAGCAATGTATATATTGACCTATTTTCCCCTCGACTTTCTGTGATTCCCTACATCTCACCTTTCTTTGCAGACAAGCCATTTGAAATACCCTTAACTTATTTCACAGCCAATAAGTCATTGAAATAATGTGTATTTTTAGAGAAATCTTCTTATATAATTAGGCAGAAAATCTCACCTGCCATAGTTTTCAAAACAGCATAATTTCACTCTTCTCAATGCTTAATCTGTTGTATTACACAACCTTTGAGTATTTAGCTTTATCAATGACATGTACTTTAAAAATGTTTTAGAGATCCTACCAGTCTTTGAAAACATCCTTGTTCCTTGTTTCAGTTCCAGTTTTATGTATATATTCTGCCTTGCACCTGATTATTCCAACAATTGATGGATGGCCTTGGGAATCTAATTCTGGTATTGTTAGTCTTTACTGATTGTCTCCCCTCGTAGCTGATTTTTTCATTATTGTGTAAATTTAGATCATGAGCTCATGTTTAGCTAAACAGCTGACCTTGTAAGACGCTTAGGTGTGAATGCTCGTAAGCTTCAGGAGAAAGTCGGCAAAATTTATTTGTGTCCCTCCAATGAGTTGCCCACGAGGACACCGTTTTCTACAAGTGTTGGTCCAATACTCCCTCTAAAGGAAGGGGATTCCGACAGGGCTGATTGGCGGCCCCCGATCTGGGGCAGGGGCAGTGGGCAGCCTGTGGCCCGGTCTGGAGCCTCTTTGCATGTGTCCCTGGGACACATCTGCCTGCGAACTTCGGTCACCTGGCAGGAAGCTACGATGCCCAGACCTATGGTTAGCTGTGCAGCGAGGTGTACTGTGAGGACAGGTTCCACACACACTTCAAGTAAGAGGTCGGCCTGAGTGGAAAGGTGAGAGTTTGGGCAGCTGTGCAGACAAAGAAGGCACACTTTGGCCTGGGCCTAAATGCTTGTGACACCCCACTGGACCTGCCGTGCTCTGAGGGCCCTGCCCTGGGCCCCCTGCTCCCCTGCCCTTTGTTCAGTCACAGCAGAGATGGCCACACCCACTCCTTCAGTGAGGGCAGTGTTCCAACCAACCTCAGCCCCGCCCCCTCTCCGCAGTTTACCATGGACTACAGAGGCTGCATCCTGAGGCCAGGGCGTTCCGAGAATGCCAAGGGCAGACATGATGACCTTAAATGATTTCCTCTTGTGTCAGGTTTGGTAAACTTTAGGAGCTAGGAAATGGTCCACTTTACAGAAATGTTCAAATTTACTGGCATTTCATATATTCTCTGCTATAACATTGTCCTGATTCTTTCTGTATATTCTTTACTTATGTTTTTGTTTTCCTTAATCAAAGTGTGTCTTTTCAATCTTTTCAAAGAAGATTCTTTGGACTTACTAAATCACCTCAATTTTATACGTTTTCTGTTGTATTAAGTTCTGCTCATATCTTTATTTATCTTTTTTCTATGTTCTCAGGATTTATTGTTTTGATCTTCTGATGTAAATTAAAACACTTGGTTATTCATTTTAATAAATATCTTACTTATATAGATTTGAACTTTTGAAGATTCCAGCTTACTTGTAAGTTTCTAAGGGTCAGGTCCTCTCCATTGTTGCTGGCCTAAGGTTTAGTTCACCATATAGCAATGTATATATTGACCTATTTTCCCCTCGACTTTCTGTGATTCCCTACATCTCACCTTTCTTTGCAGACAAGCCATTTGAAATACCCTTAACTTATTTCACAGCCAATAAGTCATTGAAATAATGTGTATTTTTAGAGAAATCTTCTTATATAATTAGGCAGAAAATCTCACCTGCCATAGTTTTCAAAACAGCATAATTTCACTCTTCTCAATGCTTAATCTGTTGTATTACACAACCTTTGAGTATTTAGCTTTATCAATGACATGTACTTTAAAAATGTTTTAGAGATCCTACCAGTCTTTGAAAACATCCTTGTTCCTTGTTTCAGTTCCAGTTTTATGTATATATTCTGCCTTGCACCTGATTATTCCAACAATTGATGGATGGCCTTGGGAATCTAATTCTGGTATTCATAGTCGTAACTGATTGTCTCCACTCGTAGCTGATTTTTTCATTATTGTGTAAATTTAGATCATGAGCTCATGTTTATCTAAACAGCTGACCTTGTAAGACGCTTAGGTGTGAACGCTCGTAAGCTTCAGGAGAAAGTCGGCAAAATTTATTTGTGTCCCTCCAATGAGTTGCCCACGAGGACACCGTTTTCTACAAGTGTTGGTCCAATACTCCCTCTAGAAGAAGGGGACTCTGACAGGGCTGATTGGCGGCCACCGATCTGGGGCAGGGGCAGTGTGCAGCCTGTGGCCCGGGCTGGAGCCTCTTTGCATGTGTACGTGGGACACATCTGCCTGCGAGCTTCGGTCACCTGGCAGAAAGCTACGATGCCCAGACCTATGGTTAGCTGTGCAGCGAGGTGTACTGTGAGGACAGGTTCCACACACACTTCAAGTAAGAGGTCGGCCTGAGTGGAAAGGTGAGAGTTTGGGCAGCTGTGCAGACAAAGAAGGTGCCCTTTGGCCAGGGCCTAAATGCTTGTGACACCCCACTGGACCTGCCGTGCTCTGAGGTCCCTGCCCTGGGCACCCTGCTCCCCTGCCCTTTGTTCAGTCACAGCAGAGATGGCCACACCCACTCCTTCAGTGAGGGCAGAGTTCCAACCACCCTCAGCCCCGCCCCCTCTCCGCAGGTTACCATGGACTACAGAGGCTGCATCCTGAGGCCAGGGCGTTCCGACAATGCCAAGGGCACACATGATGACCTTAAATGATTTCCTCTTGTGTCAGGTTTGGTAAACTTTAGGAGCTAGGAAATGGTCCACTTTACAGAAATGTTCAAATTTACTGGCATTTCTTATATTCTCTGCTATAACATTGTCCTGATTCTTTCTGTATATTCTATACTTATGTTTTTGTTTTCCTTAATCAAAGTGTGTCTTTTCAATCTTTTCAAAGAAGATTCTTTGGACTTACTAAATCACCTGAATTTTATACGTTTTCTGTTGTATTAAGTTCTGCTCATATCTTTATTTATCTTTTTTCTATGTTCTCAGGGTTTATTGTTTTGATCTTCTGATGTCAATTAAAACACTTGGTTATTCATTTTAATAAATATTTCACTTATAAAGATTTGAACTTTTGAAGATTCCAGCTTACTTGTAAGTTTCTAAGGGTCAGGTCCTCTCCATTGTTGCTGGCCTAAGGTTTAGTTCACCATATAGCAATGTATATATTGACCTATTTTCCCCTCGACTTTCTGTGATTCCCTACATCTCAACTTTCTTTGCAGACAAGCCATTTGAAATACCCTTAATTTATTTCACAGCCAATAAGTCATTGAAATAATGTGTATTTTTAGAGAAATCTTCTTATATAATTAGGCAGAAAATCTCACCTGCCATAGTTTTCAAAACAGCATAATTTCACTCTTCTCAATGCTTAATCTGTTGTATTACACAACCTTTGAGTATTTAGCTTTATCAATGACATGTACTTTAAAAATGTTTTAGAGATCCTACCAGTCTTTGAAAACATCCTTGTTCCTTGTTTCAGTTCCAGTTTTATGTATATATTCTGCCTTGCACCTGATTATTCCAACAATTGATGGATGGCCTTGGGAATCTAATTCTGGTATTGATAGTCTTTACTGATTGTCTCCCCTCGTAGCTGATTTTTTCATTATTGTGTAAATTTAGATCATGAGCTCATGTTTAGCTAAACAGCTGACCTTGTAAGACGCTTAGGTGTGAACGCTCGTAAGCTTCAGGAGAAAGTCGGCAAAATTTATTTGTGTCCCTCCAATGAGTTGCCCACGAGGACACCGTTTTCTACAAGTGTTGGTCCAATACACCCTCTAGAGGATGGGGACTCCGACAGGGCTGATTGGCGGCCCCCGATCTGGGGCAGGGGCAGTGGGCAGCCTGTGGCCCGGGCTGGAGCCTCTTTGCATGTGTCCCTGGGACACATCTGCCTGCGAACTTCGGTCACCTGGCAGGAAGCTACGATGCCCATACCTATGGTTAGCTGTGCAGCGAGGTGTACTGTGAGGACAGGTTCCACACACACTTCAAGTAAGAGGTCGGCCTGAGTGGAAAGGTGAGAGTTTGGGCAGCTGTGCAGACAAAGAAGGCACACTTTGGCCTGGGCCTAAATGCTTGTGACACCCCACTGGACCTGCCGTGCTCTGAGGGCCCTGCCCTGGGCCCCCTGCTCCCCTGCCCTTTGTTCAGTCACAGCAGAGATGGCCACACCCACTCCTTCAGTGAGGGCAGAGTTCCAACCACCCTCAGCCCCGCCCCCTCTCCACAGGTTACCATGGACTACAGAGGCTGCATCCTGAGGCCAGGGCGTTCCGACAATGCCAAGGGCAGACATGATGACCTTAAATGATTTCCTCTTGTGTTAGGTTTGGTAAACTTTAGGAGCTAGGAAATGGTCCACTTTACAGAAATGTTCAAATTTACTGGCATTTCTTATATTCTCTGCTATAACATTGTCCTGATTCTTTCTGTATATTCTATACTTATGTTTTTGTTTTCCTTAATCAAAGTGTGTCTTTTCAATCTTTTCAAAGAAGATTCTTTGGACTTACTAAATCACCTGAATTTTATACGTTTTCTGTTGTATTAAGTTCTGCTCATATCTTTATTTATCTTTTTTCTATGTTCTCAGGGTTTATTGTTTTGATCTTCTGATGTCAATTAAAACACTTGGTTATTCATTTTAATAAATATTTCACTTATAAAGATTTGAACTTTTGAAGATTCCAGCTTACTTGTAAGTTTCTAAGGGTCAGGTCCTCTCCATTGTTGCTGGCCTAAGGTTTAGTTCACCATATAGCAATGTATATATTGACCTATTTTCCCCTCGACTTTCTGTGATTCCCTACATCTCACCTTTCTTTGCAGACAAGCCATTTGAAATACCCTTAATTTATTTCACAGCCAATAAGTCATTGAAATAATGTGTATTTTTAGAGAAATCTTCTTATATAATTAGGCAGAAAATCTCACCTGCCATAGTTTTCAAAACAGCATAATTTCACTCTTCTCAATGCTTAATCTGTTGTATTACACAACCTTTGAGTATTTAGCTTTATCAATGACATGTACTTTAAAAATGTTTTAGAGATCCTACCAGTCTTTGAAAACATCCTTGTTCCTTGTTTCAGTTCCAGTTTTATGTATATATTCTGCCTTGCACCTGATTATTCCAACAATTCATGGATGGCCTTGGGAATCTAATTCTGGTATTGATAGTCTTTACTGATTGTCTCCCCTCGTAGCTGATTTTTTCATTATTGTGTAAATTTAGATCATGAGCTCATGTTTATCTAAACAGCTGACCTTGTAAGACGCTTAGGTGTCAACGCTCGTAAGCTTCCGCAGAAAGACGGCAAAGATTTATTTGTGTCCCTCCAATGAGTTGCCCACGAGGATACCGTTTTCTACAAGTGTTGGTCCAATACACCCTCTAGAGAATGGGGACTCCGACAGGGCTGATTGGCGGCCCCCGATCTGGGGCAGGGGCAGTGGGCAGCCTGTGGCCCAGGCTGGAGCCTCTTTGCATGTGTCCCTGGGACACATCTGCCTGCGAACATCGGTCACCTGGCAGGAAACTACGATGCCCAGAACTATGGTTAGCTGTGCAGCGAGGTGAACTGTGAGGACAGGTTCCCCACATACTTCAAGTAAGAGGTCGGCCTGAGTGGAAAGGTGAGAGTTTGGGCAGCTGTGCAGACAAAGAAGGCGCCCTTTGGCCTGGGCCTAAATGCTTGTGACACCCCACTGGACCTGCCGTGCTCTGAGGGCCCTGCCCTGGGACCCCTGCTCCCCTGCCCTTTGTTCAGTCACAGCAGAGATGGCCACACCCACTCCTTCAGTGAGGGCAGAGTTCCAACCACCCTCAGCCCCGCCCCCTCTCCACAGTTTACCATGGACTACAGAGGCTGCATCCTGAGGCCAGGGCGTTCCGACAATGCCAAGGGCAGACATGATGACCTTAAATGATTTCCTCTTGTGTCAGGTTTGGTAAACTTTAGGAGCTAGGAAATGGTCCACTTTACAGAAATGTTCAAATTTACTGGCATTTCTTATATTCTCTGCTATAACATTGTCCTGATTCTTTCTGTATATTCTATACTTATGTTTTTGTTTTCCTTAATCAAAGTGTGTCTTTTCAATCTTTTCAAAGAAGATTCTTTGGACTTACTAAATCACCTGAATTTTATACGTTTTCTGTTGTATTAAGTTCTGCTCATATCTTTATTTATCTTTTTTCTATGTTCTCAGGGTTTATTGTTTTGATCTTCTGATGTCAATTAAAACACTTGGTTATTCATTTTAATAAATATTTTACTTATAAAGATTTGAACTTTTGAAGATTCCAGCTTACTTGTAAGTTTCTAAGGGTCAGGTCCTCTCCATTGTTGCTGGCCTAAGGTTTAGTTCACAATATAGCAATGTATATATTGACCTATTTTCCCCTCGACTTTCTGTGATTCCCTACATCTCACCTTTCTTTGCAGACAAGCCATTTGAAATACCCTTAACTTAGTTCACAGCCAATAAGTCATTGAAATAATGTGTATTTTTAGAGAAATCTTCTTATATAATTAGGCAGAAAATCTCACCTGCCATAGTTTTCAAAACAGCATAATTTCACTCTTCTCAATGCTTAATCTGTTGTATTATACAACCTTTGAGTATTTAGCTTTATCAATGACATGTACTTTAAAAATGTTTTAGAGATCCTACCAGTCTTTGAAAACATCCTTGTTCCTTGTTTCAGTTCCAGTTTTTTGTATATATTCTGCCTTGCACCTGATTATTCCAACAATTGATGGATGGCCTTGGGAATCTAATTCTGGTATTGATAGTCGTAACTGATTGTCTCCCCTCGTAGCTGATTTTTTCATTATTGTGTAAATTTAGATCATGAGCTCATGTTTATCTAAACAGCTGACCTTGTAAGACGCTTAGGTGTGAACGCTCGTAAGCTTCAGGAGAAAGTCGGCAAAATTTATTTGTGTCCCTCCAATGAGTTGCCCACGAGGACACCGTTTTCTACAAGTGTTGGTCCAATACTCCCTCTAGAAGAAGGGGACTCTGACAGGGCTGATTGGCGGCCACCGATCTGGGGCAGGGGCAGTGTGCAGCCTGTGGCCCGGGCTGGAGCCTCTTTGCATGTGTACCTGGGACACATCTGCCTGCGAACTTCGGTCACCTGGCAGAAAGCTACGATGCCCAGAACTATGGTTAGCTGTGCAGCGAGGTGTACTGTGAGGACAGGTTCCACACACACTTCAAGTAAGAGGGCGGCCTGAGTGGAAAGGTGAGAGTTTGGGCAGCTGTGCAGACAAAGAAGGCGCCCTTTGGCCTGGGCCTAAATGCTTGTGACACCCCACTGGACCTGCCGTGCTCTGAGGTCCCTGCCCTGGGCACCCTGCTCCCCTGCCCTTTGTTCAGTCACAGCAGAGATGGCCACACCCACTCCTTCAGTGAGGGCAGAGTTCCAACCACCCTCAGCCCCGCCCCCTCTCCGCAGGTTACCGTGGACTACAGAGGCTGCATCCTGAGGCCAGGGCGTTCCGACAATGCCAAGGGCAGACATGATGACCTTAAATGATTTCCTCTTGTGTCAGGTTTGGTAAACTTTAGGAGCTAGGAAATGGTCCACTTTACAGAAATGTTCAAATTTACTGGCATTTCTTATATTCTCTGCTATAACATTGTCCTGATTCTTTCTGTATATTCTATACTTATGTTTTTGTTTTCCTTAATCAAAGTGTGTCTTTTCAATCTTTTCAAAGAAGATTCTTTGGACTTACTAAATCACCTCAATATTATACGTTTTCTGGTGTATTAAGTTCTGCTCATATCTTTATTTATCTTTTTTCTATGTTCTCAGGGTTTATTGTTTTGATCTTCTGATGTCAATTAAAACACTTGGTTATTCATTTTAATAAATATTTTACTTATAAAGATTTGAACTTTTGAAGATTCCAGCTTACTTGTAAGTTTCTAAGGGTCAGGTCCTCTCCATTGTTGCTGGCCTAAGGTTTAGTTCACCATATAGCAATGTATATATTGACCTATTTTCCCCTCGACTTTCTGTGATTCCCTACATCTCAACTTTCTTTGCAGACAAGCCATTTGAAATACCCTTAATTTATTTCACAGCCAATAAGTCATTGAAATAATGTGTATTTTTAGAGAAATCTTCTTATATAATTAGGCAGAAAATCTCACCTGCCATAGTTTTCAAAACAGCATAATTTCACTCTTCTCAATGCTTAATCTGTTGTATTACACAACCTTTGAGTATTTAGCTTTATCAATGACATGTACTTTAAAAATGTTGTAGAGATCCTACCAGTCTTTGAAAACATCCTTGTTCCTTGTTTCAGTTCCAGTTTTATGTATATATTCTGCCTTGCACCTGATTATTCCAACAATTGATGGATGGCCTTGGGAATCTAATTCTGGTATTGATAGTCTTTACTGATTGTCTCCCCTCGTAGCTGATTTTTTCATTATTGTGTAAATTTAGATCATGAGCTCATGTTTAGCTAAACAGCTGACCTTGTAAGACGCTTAGGTGTGAACGCTCGTAAGCTTCAGGAGAAAGTCGGCAAAATTTATTTGTGTCCCTCCAATGAGTTGCCCACGAGGACACCGTTTTCTACAAGTGTTGGTCCAATACGCCCTCTAAAGGAAGGGGATTCCGACAGGGCTGATTGGCGGCCCCCGATCTGGGGCAGGGGCAGTGGGCAGCCTGTGGCCCGGGCTGGAGCCTCTTTGCATGTGTCCCTGGGACACATCTGCCTGCGAACTTCGGTCACCTGGCAGGAAGCTACGATGCCCATACCTATGGTTAGCTGTGCAGCGAGGTGTACTGTGAGGACAGGTTCCACACACACTTCAAGTAAGAGGTCGGCCTGAGTGGAAAGGTGAGAGTTTGGGCAGCTGTGCAGACAAAGAAGGCACACTTTGGCCTGGGCCTAAATGCTTGTGACACCCCACTGGACCTGCCGTGCTCTGAGGGCCCTGCCCTGGGCCCCCTGCTCCCCTGCCCTTTGTTCAGTCACAGCAGAGATGGCCACACCCACTCCTTCAGTGAGGGCAGAGTTCCAACCACCCTCAGCCCCACCCCCTCTCCACAGGTTACCATGGACTACAGAGGCTGCATCCTGAGGCCAGGGCGTTCCGACAATGCCAAGGGCAGACATGATGACCTTAAATGATTTCCTCTTGTATCAGGTTTGGTAAACTTTAGGAGCTAGGAAATGGTCCACTTTACAGAAATGTTCAAATTTACTGGCATTTCTTATATTCTCTGCTATAACATTGTCCTGATTCTTTCTGTATATTCTATACTTATGTTTTTGTTTTCCTTAATCAAAGTGTGTCTTTTCAATCTTTTCAAAGAAGATTCTTTGGACTTACTAAATCACCTGAATTTTATACGTTTTCTGTTGTATTAAGTTCTGCTCATATCTTTATTTATCTTTTTTCTATGTTCTCAGGGTTTATTGTTTTGATCTTCTGATGTCAATTAAAACACTTGGTTATTCATTTTAATAAATATTTTACTTATAAAGATTTGAACTTTTGAAGATTCCAGCTTACTTGTAAGTTTCTAAGGGTCAGGTCCTCTCCATTGTTGCTGGCCTAAGGTTTAGTTCACCATATAGCAATGTATATATTGACCTATTTTCCCCTCGACTTTCTGTGATTCCCTACATCTCACCTTTCTTTGCAGACAAGCCATTTGAAATACCCTTAACTTATTTCACAGCCAATAAGTCATTGAAATAATGTGTATTTTTAGAGAAATCTTCTTATATAATTAGGCAGAAAATCTCACCTGCCATAGTTCTCAAAACAGCATAATTTCACTCTTCTCAATGCTTAATCTGTTGTATTACACAACCTTTGAGTATTTAGCTTTATCAATGACATGTCCTTTAAAAATGTTTTAGAGATCCTACCAGTCTTTGAAAACATCCTTGTTCCTTGTTTCAGTTCCAGTTTTATGTATATATTCTGCCTTGCACCTGATTATTCCAACAATTGATGGATGGCCTTGGGAATCTAATTCTGGTATTGATAGTCTTTACTGATTGTCTCCCCTCGTAGCTGATTTTTTTCATTATTGTGTAAATTTAGATCATGAGCTCATGTTTAGCTAAACAGCTGACCTTGTAAGACGCTTAGGTGTGAACGCTCGTAAGCTTCAGGAGAAAGTCGGCAAAATTTATTTGTGTCCCTCCAATGAGTTGCCCACGAGGACACCGTTTTCTACAAGTGTTGGTCCAATACTCCCTCTAAAGTAAGGGGATTCCGACAGGGCTGATTGGCGGCCCCCGATCTGGGGCAGGGGCAGTGGGCAGCCTGTGGCCCGGTCTGGAGCCTCTTTGCATGTGTCCCTGGGACACATCTGCCTGCGAACTTCGGTCACCTGGCAGGAAGCTACGATGCCCAGACCTATGGTTAGCTGTGCAGCGAGGTGTACTGCGCGGACAGGTTCCACACACACTTCAAGTAAGATGTCGGCCTGAGTGGAAAGTTGAGAGTTTGGGCAGCTGTGCAGAAAAAGAAGGCGCCCTTTGACCTGGGCCTAAATGCTTGTGACACCCCACTGGACCTGCCGGGCTCTGAGGGCCCAGCCCTGGGCCCCCTGCTCCCCTGCCCTTTGTTCAGTCACAGCAGAGATGGCCACACCCACTCCTTCAGTGAGGGCAGAGTTCCAACCACCCTCAGCCCCGCCCCCACTCCGAAGGTTACCATGGACTACAGAGGCTGCATCCTGATGCCAGGTCGTTCCGAGAATGCCAAGGGCAGACATGATGACCTTAAATGATTTCCTCTTGTGTCAGGTTTGGTAAACTTTAGGAGCTAGGAAATGGTCCACTTTACAGAAATGTTCAAATTTACTGGCATTTCATATATTCTCTGATATTACATTGTCCTGATTCTTTCTGTATATTCTCTACTTATGTTTTTGTTTTCCTTAATCAAAGTGTGTCTTTTCAATCTTTTCAAAGAAGATTCTTTGGACTTACTAAATCACCTCAATATTATACGTTTTCTGGTGTATTAAGTTCTGCTCATATCTTTATTTATCTTTTTTCTATGTTCTCAGGGTTTATTGTTTTGATCTTCTGATGTCAATTAAAACACTTGGTTATTCATTTTAATAAATATTTTACTAAAAAGATTTGAACTTTTGAAGATTCCAGCTTACTTGTAAGTTTCTAAGTGTCAGGTGCTCTCCATTGTTGCTGGCCGAACGTTTATTTCAACATATAGCAATGTATATATTGACCTATTTTCCCCTCGACTTTCTGTGATTCCCTACATCTCAGCTTTCTTTGAAGACAAGCCATTTGAAATACCCCTAACTTATTTCACAGCCAATAAGTCATTGAAATAATGTGTATTTTTTAGAGAAATCTTCTTATATAATTAGGCAGAAAATCTCATCTGCCATAGTTTTCAAAACAGCATAATTTCACTCTTCTCAATGCTTAATCTGTTGTATTACACAACCTTTGAGTATTTAGCTTTATCAATGACATGTACTTTAAAAATGTTGTAGAGATCCTATAAGTCTTTGAAAACATCCTTTTCCTTGTTTCAGTTCCAGTTTTATGTATATTTTCTGCCTTGCACCTGATTATTCCAACAATTAATGGATGGCCTTGGGAATCTAATTCTGGTATTGATAGTCTTTACTGAATGTCTCCACTCGTAGCTGATTTTTTCATTATTGTGTAAATTTAGATCATGAGCTCATGTTTAGCTAAACAGCTGACCTTGTAAGACGCTTAGGTGTGAACACTCGTAAGCTTCAGGAGAAAGTCGGCAAAATTTATTTGTGTCCCTCCAATGAGTTGCCCACGAGGACACCGTTTTCTACAAGTGTTGGTCCAATACTCCCTCTAGAGGAAGGGGACTCTGACAGGGCTGATTGGCGGCCCCCGATCTGGGGCAGGGGCAGTGTGCAGCCTGTGGCCCGGGCTGGAGCCTCTTTGCATGTGTCCCTGGGACACATCTGCCTGCGACCTTCGGTCACCTGGCAGAAAGATACGATGCCCAGACCTATGGTTAGCTGTGCAGCGAGGTGTACTGCGCGGACAGGTTCCACACACACTTCAAGTAAGATGTCGGCCTGAGTGGATAGTTGAGAGTTTGGGCAGCTGTGCAGACAAAGAAGGCGCCCTTTGACCTGGGCCTAAATGATTGTGACACCCCACTGGACCTGCCGGGCTCTGAGGGCCCAGCCCTGGACACCCTGCTCCCCTGCCCTTTGTTCAGTCACAGCAGAGATGGCCACACCCACTCCTTCAGTGAGGGCAGAGTTCCAACCACCCTCAGCCCCGCCCCCTCTCCGCAGGTTACCATGGACTACAGAGGCTGCATCCTGAGGCCAGGGCGTTCCGAGAATGCCAAGGGCAGACAGGATGACCTTAAATGATTTCCTCTTGTGTCAGGTTTGGTAAACTTTAGGAGCTAAGAAATGGTCCACTTACAGAAATGTTCAAATTTACTGGCATTTCATATATTCTCTGCTATAACATTGTCCTGATTCTTTCTGTATATTCTTTACTTATGTTTTTGTTTTCCTTAATCAAAGTGTGTCTTTTCAATCTTTTCAAAGAAGATTCTTTGGACTTACTAAATCACCTCAATTTTATACGTTTTCTGTTGTATTAAGTTCTGCTCATATCTTTATTTATCTTTTTTCTATGTTCTCAGGGTTTATTGTTTTGATCTTCTGATGTCAATTAAAACACATGGTTATTCATTTTAATAAATATTTTACTTATAAATATTTGAACTTTTGAAGATTCCAGCTTACTTGTAAGTTTCTAAAGGTCAGGTCCTCTCCATTGTTGCTGGCCTAAGGTTTAGTTCACCATATAGCAATGTATATATTGACCTATTTTCCCCTCGACTTTCTGTGATTCCCTACATCTCACCTTTCTTTGCAGACAAGCCATTTGAAATACCCTTAACTTATTTCACAGCCAATAAGTCATTGAAATAATGTGTATTTTTAGGGAAATCTTCTTATATAATTAGGCAGAAAATCTCACCTGCCATAGTTTTCAAAACAGCATAATTTCACTCTTCTCAATGCTTAATCTGTTGTATTACACAACCTTTGAGTATTTAGCTTTATCAATGACATGTACTTTAAAAATGTTTTAGAGATCCTACCAGTCTTTGAAAACATCCTTGTTCCTTGTTTCAGTTTCAGTTTTATGTATATTTTCTGCCTTGCACCTGATTATTCCAACAATTGATGGATGGCCTTGGGAATCTAATTCTGGTATTGATAGTTTTTGCTGATTGTCTCCCCTTGTAGCTGATTTCTTCATTATTGTGTAAATTTAGATCATGAGCTCATGTTTAGCTAAACAGCTGACCTTGTAAGACGCTTAGGTGTGAACGCTCGTAAGCTTCCGCAGAAAGTCGGCAAAGATTTATTTGTGTCCCTCCAATGAGTTGCCCAGGAGGACACCGTTTTCTACAAGTGTTGGTCCAATACTCCCTCTAGAGGCAGGGGATTCCGACAGGGCTGATTGGCAGCCTCCGATCTGGGGCAGGGGCAGTGGGCAGCCTGTGGCCCAGGCAGGAGCCTCTCTGCATGTGTCCCTGGGACCCATCTGCCTGCGTTCTTCGGTCACCTGACAGGACGCTACGATGCCCAGACCTATGGTTAGCTGTGCAGCGAGGGGCACTGCGTGGACAGGTTCCACACCACTTCAAGTAAGAGGTCGGCCTGAGTGGAAAGGTGAGAGTTTGGGCAGCTGTGCAGACAAAGAAGGCGCCCTTTGGCCTGGGCCTAAATGCTTGTGACTCCCCACTGGACCTGCCGGGCTCTGTAGGTCCTGCCCTGGGCCCCCTGCTCCCCTGCTCTTTGTTCAGTCACAGCAGAGATGGCCACACCCACTCCCTCAGTGAGGGCAGTGTTCCAAGCTCCCTCAGCCCCGCCCCCTCTCCGCAGGTTACCATGGACTACAGATGCTGCATTCTGAGGCCAGGGCGTTCCGAGAATGCCAAGGGCAGACATGATGACCTTAAATGATTTCCTCTTGTGTCAGGTTTGGTAAACTTTAGGAGCTAGGAAATGGTCCACTTTACAGAAATGTTCAAATTTACTGGCATTTCATATATTCTCTGATATTACATTGTCCTGATTCTTTCTGTATATTCTCTACTTATGTTTTTGTTTTCCTTATTCAAAGTGTGTCTTTTCAATCTTTTCAAAGAAGATTCTTTGGACTTACTAAATCACCTCAATATTATACGTTTTCTGGTGTATTAAGTTCTGCTCATATCTTTATTTATCTTTTTTCTATGTTCTCAGGGTTTATTGTTTTGATCTTCTGATGTCAATTAAAACACTTGGTTATTCATTTTAATAAATATTTTACTAAAAAGATTTGAACTTTTGAAGATTCCAGCTTACTTGTAAGTTTCTGAGTGTCAGGTTCTCTCCATTGTTGCTGGCCGAACGTTTATTTCAACATATAGCAATGTATATATTGACCTATATTCCCCTCGACTTTCTGTGATTCCCTACATCTCAGCTTTCTTTGAAGACAAGCCATTTGAAATACCCCTAACTTATTTCACAGCCAATAAGTCATTGAAATAATGTGTATTTTTTAGAGAAATCTTCTTATATAATTAGGCAGAAAATCTCATCTGCCATAGTTTTCAAAACAGCATAATTTCACTCTTCTCAATGCTTAATCTGTTGTATTACACAACCTTTGAGTATTTAGCTTTATCAATGACATGTACTTAAAAATGTTTTAGAGATCCTACCAGTCTTTGAAAACATCCTTGTTCCTTGTTTCAGTTCCAGTTTTATGTATATTTTCTGCCTTGCACCTGATTATTCCAACAATTGATGGATGGCCTTGGGAATCTAATTCTGGTATTGATAGTTTTTGCTGATTGTCTCCCCTTGTAGCTGATTTTTTCATTATTGTGTAAATTTAGATCATGAGCTCATGTTTAGCTAAACAGCTGACCTTGTAAGACGCTTAGGTGTGAACGCTCGTAAGCTTCAGGAGAAAGTCGGCAAAATTTATTTGTGTCCCTCCAATGAGTTGCCCACGAGGACACCGTTTTCTACAAGTGTTGGTCCAATACTCCCTCTAGAGGAAGGGGACTCTGACAGGGCTGATTGGCGGCCCCCGATCTGGGGCAGTGGCAGTGTGCAGCCTGTGGCCCGGGCTGGAGCCTCTTTGCATGTGTCCCTGGGACACATCTGCCTGCGAACTTCGGTCACCTGGCAGAAAGATACGATGCCCAGACCTATGGTTAGCTGTGCAGCGAGGTGTACTGTGAGGACAGGTTCCACACACACTTCAAGTAAGAGGTCGGCCTGAGTGGAAAGGTGAGAGTTTGGGCAGCTGTGCAGACAAAGAAGGCGCCCTTTGGCCTGGGCCTAAATGCTTGTGACACCCCACTGGACCTGCCGTGCTCTGAGGGCCCTGCCCTGGGCCCCCTGCTCCCCTGCCCTTTGTTCAGTCACAGCAGAGATGGCCACACCCACTCCTTCAGTGAGGGCAGAGTTCCAACCACCCTCAGCCCCGCCCCCTCTCCGCAGGTTTCCATGGACTACAGAGGCTGCATCCTGAGGCCAGGGCGTTCCGAGAATGCCAAGGGCAGACATGATGACCTTAAATGATTTCCTCTTGTGTCAGGTTTGGTAAACTTTAGGAGCTAGGGAATGGTCCACTTTACAGAAATGTTCAAATTTAGTGGCATTTCATATATTCTCTGCTATAACATTGTCCTGATTCTTTCTGTATATTCTTTACTTATGTTTTTGTTTTCCTTAATCAAAGTGTGTCTTTTCAATCTTTTCAAAGAAGATTCTTTGGACTTACTAAATCACCTCAATTTTATTCGTTTTCTGTTGTATTAAGTTCTGCTCATATCTTTATTTATCTTTTTTCTATGTTCTCAGGGTTTATTGTTTTGATCTTCTGATGTCAATTCAAACACTTGGTTATTCATTTTAATAAATATTTTACTTATAAAGATTTGAACTTTTGAAGATTCCAGCTTACTTGTAAGTTTCTAAGGGTCAGGTCCTCTCCATTGTTGCTGGCCTAAGGTTTAGTTCACCATATAGCAATGTATATATTGACCTATTTTCCCCTCGACTTTCTGTGATTCCCTCCATCTCACCTTTCTTTGCAGACAAGCCATTTGAAATACCCTTAACTTATTTCACAGCCAATAAGTCATTGAAATAATGTGTATTTTTAGAGAAATCTTCTTATATAATTAGGCAGAAAATCTCACCTGCCATAGTTTTCAAAACAGCATAATTTCACTCTTCTCAATGCTTAATCTGTTGTATTACACAACCTTTGAGTATTTAGCTTTATCAATGACATGTACTTTAAAAATGTTTTAGAGATCCTACCAGTCTTTGAAAACATCCTTGTTCCTTGTTTCAGTTCCAGTTTTATGTATATATTCTGCCTTGCACCTGATTATTCCAACAATTCATGGATGGCCTTGGGAATCTAATTCTGGTATTGATAGTCTTTACTGATTGTCTCCCCTCGTAGCTGATTTCTTCATTATTGTGTAAATTTAGATCATGAGCTCATGTTTAGCTAAACAGCTGACCTTGTAAGACGCTTAGGTGTGAACGCTCGTAAGCTTCAGAAGAAAGTCGGCAAAGATTTATTTCTGTCCCTCCAATGAGTTGCCCACGAGGACACCGTTTTCTACAAGTGTAGGTCCAATACTCCCTCTAGAGGCAGGGGACTCCGACAGGGCTGATTGGCGGCCCCCGATCTGGGGCAGGGGCAGTGGGCAGCCTGTGGCCCGGGCTGGAGCCTCTTTGCATGTGTCCCTGGGACACATCTGCCTGCGAACTTCGGTCACCTGGCAGGAAACTACGATGCCCAGACCTATGGTTAGCTGTGCAGCGAGTTGTACTGTGAGGACAGGTTCCACACATACTTCAAGTAAGAGGTCGTCCTAAGTGGAAAGGTGAGAGTATGGGCAGCTGTGCAGACAAAGAAGGCGCCCTTTGGCCTGGGCCTAAATGCTTGTGACACCCCACTGGACCTGCCGGGCTCTGAGGGCCCTGCCCTGGGACCCCTCCTCCCCTGCCCTTTGTTCAGTCACAGCAGAGATGACCACACCCACTCCTTCAGTGAGGGCAGAGTTCCATCCACCCTCAGCCCCGCCCCCTCTCCGCAGGTTACCATGGACTACAGAGGCTGCATGCTGAGGCCAGGGCGTTCCGAGTATGCCAAGGGCAGACATGATGACCTTAAATAATTTCCTCTTGTGTCAGGTTTGGTAAACTTTAGGAGCTAGGAAATGGTCCACTTTACAGAAATGTTCAAATTTACTGGCATTTCTTATATCCCCTGTATAACATTGTCCTGATTCTTTCTGTATAATCTTTACTTATGTTTTTGTTTTCCTTAATCAAAGTGTGTCTTTTCAATCTTTTCAAAGAAGATTCTTTGGACTTACTAAATCACCTGAATTTTATTCGTTTTCTGTTGTATTAAGTTCTGCTCATATCTTTATTTATCTTTTTTCTATGTTCTCAGGGTTTATTGTTTTGATCTTCTGATGTCAATTAAAACACTTGGTTATTCATTTTAATAAATATTTTACTTATAAAGATTTGAACTTTTGAAGATTCCAGCTTACTTGTAAGTTTCTAAGGGTCAGGTCCTCTCCATTGTTGCTGGCCTAAGGTTTAGTTCACCATATAGCAATGTATATATTGACCTATTTTCCCCTCGACTTTCTGTGATTCCCTACATCTCACCTTTCTTTGCAGACAAGCCATTTGAAATACCCTTAACTTATTTCACAGCCAATAAGTCATTGAAATAATGTGTATTTTTAGAGAAATCTTCTTATATAATTAGGCAGAAAATCTCACCTGCCATAGTTTTCAAAACAGCATAATTTCACTCTTCTCAATGCTTAATCTGTTGTATTACACAACCTTTGAGTATTTAGCTTTATCAATGACATGTCCTTTAAAAATGTTTTAGAGATCCTACCAGTCTTTGAAAACATCCTTGTTCCTTGTTTCAGTTCCAGTTTTATGTATATATTCTGCCTTGCACCTGATTATTCCAACATTTGATGGATGGCCTCGGGAATCTAATTCTGGTATTGATAGTCTTTACTGATTGTCTCCCCTCGTAGCTGATTTCTTCATTATTGTGTAAATTTAGATCATGAGCTCATGTTTAGCTAAACAGCTGACCTTGTAAGACGCTTAGGTGTGAACACTCGTAAGCTTCAGAAGAAAGTCGGCAAAGATTTATTTCTGTCCCTCCAATGAGTTGCCCAGGAGGACACCGTTTTCTACAAGTGTTGGTCCAATACTCCCTCTAGAGGCAGGGGACTCCGACAGGGCTGATTGGCGGACCCCGATCTGGGGCAGGGGCAGTGGGCAGCCTATTGCCCGGGCAGGAGCCTCTCTGCATGTGTCCCTGGGACCCACCTTCCTGCGAACTTCGGTCACCTGGCAGGAAGCTACGATGCCCAGACCTATGGTTAGCTGTGCAGCGAGGTGTACTGCTCGGACAGGTTCCACACACACTTCAAGTAAGATGTCGGCCTGAGTGGAAAGTTGAGAGTTTGGGCAGCTGTGCAGAAAAAGAAGGCGCCCTTTGACCTGGGCCTAAATGCTTGTGACACCCCACTGGACCTGCCGGGCTCTGAGGGCCCAGCCCTGGGTCCCCTGCTCCCCTGCCCTTTGTTCAGTCACAGCAGAGATGGCCACACCCACTCCTTCAGTGAGGGCAGAGTTCCAACCACCCTCAGCCCCGCCCCCACTCCGAAGGTTACCATGGACTACAGAGGCTGCATCCTGATGCCAGGGCGTTCCGAGAATGCCAAGGGCAGACATGATGACCTTAAATGATTTCCTCTTGTGTCAGGTTTGGTAAACTTTAGGAGCTAGGAAATGGTCCACTTTACAGAAATGTTCAAATTTACTGGCATTTCATATATTCTCTGCTATAACATTGTCCTGATTCTTTCTGTATATTCTTTACTTATGTTTTTGTTTTCCTTAATCAAAGTGTGTCTTTTCAATCTTTTCAAAGAAGATTCTTTGGACTTACTAAATCACCTCAATTTTATACGTTTTCTGTTGTATTAAGTTCTGCTCATATCTTTATTTATCTTTTTTCTATGTTCTCATGGTTTATTGTTTTGATCTTCTGATGTCAATTAAAACACTTGGTTATTCATTTTAATAAATATTTTACTTATAAAGATTTGAACTTTTGAAGATTCCAGCTTACTTGTAAGTTTCTAAGGGTCAGGTCGTCTCCATTGTTGCTGGCCTAAGGTTTAGTTCACCATATAGCAATGTATATATTGACCTATTTTCCCCTCGACTTTCTGTGATTCCCTACATCTCACCTTTCTTTGCAGACAAGCCATTTGAAATACCCTTAACTTATTTCACAGCCAATAAGTCATTGAAATAATGTGTATTTTTTAGGGAAATCTTCTTATATAATTAGGCAAAAAATCTCACCTGCCATAGTTTTCAAAACAGCATAATTTCACTCTTGTCAATGCTTAATCTGTTGTATTACACAACCTTTGAGTATTTAGCTTTATCAATGACATGTACTTTAAAAATGTTTTAGAGATCCTACCAGTCTTTGAAAACATCCTTGTTCCTTGTTTCAGTTCCAGTTTTATGTATATTTTCTGCCTTGCACCTGATTATTCCAACAATTGATGGATGGCCTTGGGAATCTAATTCTGGTATTGATAGTTTTTGCTGATTGTCTCCCCTTGTAGATGATTTCTTCATTATTGTGTAAATTTAGATCATGAGCTCATGTTTAGCTAAACAGCTGACCTTGTAAGACGCTTAGGTGTGAACGCTCGTAAGCTTCCGCAGAAAGTCGGCAAAGATTTATTTGTGTCCCTCCAATGAGTTGCCCACGAGGACACCGTTTTCTACAAGTGTTGGTCCAATACTCCCTCTAGAGGCAGGGGATTCCGACAGGGCTGATTGGCAGCCCCCGATCTGGGGAAGGGGCAGTGGGCAGCCTGTGGCCCAGGCAGGAGCCTCTCTGCATGTGTCCCTGGGACCCATCTGCCTGCGATCTTCGGTCACCTGACAGGAAGCTACGATGCCCAGACCTATGGTTAGCTGTGCAGCGAGGTGCACTGCGCGGACAGGTTCCACACACACTTCAAGTAAGAGGTCGGCCTCAGTGGAAAGGTGAGAGATTGGGCAGCTGTGCAGACAAAGAAGGCGCCCTTTGGCCTGGGCCTAAATGCTTGTGACTCCCCACTGGACCTGCCGGGCTCTGTGGGCCCTGCCCTGGGCCACCTGCTCCCCTGCCCTTTGTTCAGTCACAGCAGAGATGGCCACACCCACTCCCTCAGTGAGGGCAGTGTTCCAACCTCCCTCAGCCCCGCCCCCTCTCCGCAGGTTACCATGGACTACAGATGCTGCATCCTGAGGCCAGGGCGTTCCGAGAATGCCAAGGGCAGACATGATGACCTTAAATGATTTCCTCTTGTGTCAGGTTTGGTAAACTTTACGAGCTAGGAAATGGTCCACTTTACAGAAATGTTCAAATTTACTGGCATTTCATATATTCTCTGATATTACATTGTCCTGATTCTTTCTGTATATTCTCTACTTATGTTTTTGTTTTCCTTAATCAAAGTGTGTCTTTTCAATCTTTTCAAAGAAGATTCTTTGGACTTACTAAATCACCTCAATATTATACGTTTTCTGGTGTATTAAGTTCTGCTCATATCTTTATTTATCTTTTTTCTATGTTCTCAGGGTTTATTGTTTTGATCTTCTGATGTCAATTAAAACACTTGGTTATTCATTTTAATAAATATTTTACTAAAAAGATTTGAACTTTTGAAGATTCCAGCTTACTTGTAAGTTTCTAAGTGTCAGGTGCTCTCCATTGTTGCTGGCCTAAGGTTTATTTCAACATATAGCAATGTATATATTGACCTATTTTCCCCTCGACTTTCTGTGATTCCCTACATCTCAGCTTTCTTTGAAGACAAGCCATTTGAAATACCCCTAACTTATTTCACAGCCAATAAGTCATTGAAATAATGTGTATTTTTTAGAGAAATCTTCTTATATAATTAGGCAGAAAATCTCATCTGCCATAGTTTTCAAAACAGCATAATTTCACTCTTCTCAATGCTTAATCTGTTGTATTACACAACCTTTGAGTATTTAGCTTTATCAATGACATGTACTTTAAAAATGTTTTAGAGATCCTATAAGTCTTTGAAAACATCCTTTTCCTTGTTTCAGTTCCAGTTTTATGTATATTTTCTGCCTTGCACCTGATTATTCCAACAATTAATGGATGGCCTTGGGAATCTAATTCTGGTATTGATAGTCTTTACTGAATGTCTCCACTCGTAGCTGATTTTTTCATTATTGTGTAAATTTAGATCATGAGCTCATGTTTAGCTAAACAGCTGACCTTGTAAGACGCTTAGGTGTGAACACTCGTAAGCTTCAGGAGAAAGTCGGCAAAATTTATTTGTGTCCCTCCAATGAGTTGCCCACGAGGACACCGTTTTCTACAAGTGTTGGTCCAATACTCCCTCTAGAGGAAGGGGACTCTGACAGGGCTGATTGGCGGCCCCCGATCTGGGGCAGGGGCAGTGTGCAGCCTGTGGCCCGGGCTGGAGCCTCTTTGCATGTGTCCCTGGGACACATCTGCCTGCGACCTTCGGTCACCTGGCAGAAAGATACGATGCCCAGACCTATGGTTAACTGTGCAGCGAGGTGTACTGTGAGGACAGGTTCCACACACACTTCAAGTAAGAGGTCGGCCTGAGTGGAAAGGTGAGAGTTTGGGCAGCTGTGCAGACAAAGAAGGCGCCCTTTGGCCTGGGCCTAAATGCTTGTGACACCCCAGTGGACCTGCCGTGCTCTGAGGGCCCTGCCCTGGGCCCCCTGCTCCCCTGCCCTTTGTTCAGTCACAGCAGAGATGGCCACACCCACTCCTTCAGTGAGGGCAGAGTTCCAACCACCCTCAGCCCCGCCCCCTCTCCGCAGGTTACCATGGACTACAGAGGCTGCATGCTGAGGCCAGGGCGTTCCGAGTATGCCAAGGGCAGACATGATGACCTTAAATAATTTCCTCTTGTGTCAGGTTTGGTAAACTTTAGGAGCTAGGAAATGGTCCACTTTACAGAAATGTTCAAATTTACTGGCATTTCTTATATCCCCTGTATAACATTGTCCTGATTCTTTCTGTATATTCTTTACTTATGTTTTTGTTTTCCTTAATCAAAGTGTGTCTTTTCAATCTTTTCAAAGAAGATTCTTTGGACTTACTAAATCACCTGAATTTTATCCGTTTTCTGTTGTATTAAGTTCTGCTCATATCTTTATTTATCTTTTTTCTATGTTCTCAGGGTTTATTGTTTTGATCTTCTGATGTCAATTCAAACACTTGGTTATTCATTTTAATAAATATTTTACTTATAAAGATTGGAACTTTTGAAGATTCCAGCTTACTTGTAAGTTTCTAAGGGTCAGGTCCTCTCCATTGTTGCTGGCCTAAGGTTTAGTTCACCATATAGCAATGTATATATTGACCTATTTTCCCCTCGACTTTCTGTGATTCCCTACATCTCACCTTTCTTTGCAGACAAGCCATTTGAAATACCCTTAACTTATTTCACAGCCAATAAGTCATTGAAATAATGTGTATTTTTAGAGAAATCTTCTTATATAATTAGGCAGAAAATCTCACCTGCCATAGTTTTCAAAACAGCATAATTTCACTCTTCTCAATGCTTAATCTGTTGTATTACACAACCTTTGAGTATTTAGCTTTATCAATGACATGTCCTTTAAAAATGTTTTAGAGATCCTACCAGTCTTTGAAAACATCCTTGTTCCTTGTTTCAGTTCCAGTTTTATGTATATATTCTGCGTTGCACCTGATTATTCCAACAATTGATGGATGGCCTCGGGAATCTAATTCTGGTATTGATAGTCTTTACTGATTGTCTCCCCTCGTAGCTGATTTCTTCATTATTGTGTAAATTTAGATCATGAGCTCATGTTTAGCTAAACAGCTGACCTTGTAAGACGCTTAGGTGTGAACACTCGTAAGCTTCAGGAGAAAGTCGGCAAAGATTTATTTCTGTCCCTCCAATGAGTTGCCCAGGAAGACACCGTTTTCTACAAGTGTTGGTCCAATACTCCCTCTAGAGGCAGGGGACTCCGACAGGGCTGATTGGCGGACCCCGATCTGGGGCAGGGGCAGTGGGCAGCCTATTGCCCGGGCAGGAGCCTCTCTGCATGTGTCCCTGGGACACACCTTCCTGCGAACTTCGGTCACCTGGCAGGAAGCTATGATGCCCAGACCTATGGTTAGCTGTGCAGCGAGGTGTACTGCTCGGACAGGTTCCACACACACTTCAAGTAAGAGGTCGGCCTGAGTGGAAAGTTGAGAGTTTGGGCAGCTGTGCAGAAAAAGAAGGCGCCCTTTGACCTGGGCCTAAATGCTTGTGACACCCCACTGGACCTGCCGGGCTCTGAGGGCCCAGCCCTGGGCCCCCTGCTCCTCTGCCCTTTGTTCAGTCACAGCAGAGATGGCCACACCCACTCCTTCAGTGAGGGCAGAGTTCCAACCACCCTCAGCCCCGCCCCCACTCCGAAGGTTACCATGGACTACAGAGGCTGCATCCTGATGCCAGGGCGTTCCGAGAATGCCAAGGACAGACATGATGACCTTAAATGATTTCCTCTTGTGTCAGGTTTGGTAAACTTTAGGAGCTAGGAAATGGTCCACTTTACAGAAATGTTCAAATTTACTGGCATTTCATATATTCTCTGCTATAACATTGTCCTGATTCTTTCTGTATATTCTTTACTTATGTTTTTGTTTTCCTTAATCAAAGTGTGTCTTTTCAATCTTTTCAAAGAAGATTCTTTGGACTTACTAAATCACTTCAATTTTATACGTTTTCTGTTGTATTAAGTTCTGCTCATATCTTTATTTATCTTTTTTCTATGTTCTCAGGGTTTATTGTTTTGATCTTCTGATGTCAATTAAAACACTTGGTTATTCATTTTAATAAATATTTTACTTATAAAGATTTGAACTTTTGAAGATTCCAGCTTACTTGTAAGTTTCTAAGGGTCAGGTCCTCTCCATTGTTGCTGGCCTAAGGTTTAGTTCACCATATAGCAATGTATATATTGACCTATTTTCCCCTCGACTTTCTGTGATTCCCTACATCTCACCTTTCTTTGCAGACAAGCCATTTGAAATACCCTTAACTTATTTCACAGCCAATAAGTCATTGAAATAATGTGTATTTTTTAGAGAAATCTTCTTATATAATTAGGCAGAAAATCTCACCTGCCATAGTTTTCAAAACAGCATAATTTCACTCTTCTCAATGCTTAATCTGTTGTATTACACAACCTTTGAGTATTTAGCTTTATCAATGACATGTACTTTAAAAATGTTTTAGAGATCCTATAAGTCTTTGAAAACATCCTTTTCCTTGTTTCAGTTCCAGTTTTATGTATATTTTCTGCCTTGCACCTGATTATTCCAACAATTAATGGATGGCCTTGGGAATCTAATTCTGGTATTGATAGTCTTTACTGAATGTCTCCACTCGTAGCTGATTTTTTCATTATTGTGTAAATTTAGATCATGAGCTCATGTTTAGCTAAACAGCTGACCTTGTAAGACGCTTAGGTGTGAACACTCGTAAGCTTCAGGAGAAAGTCGGCAAAATTTATTTGTGTCCCTCCAATGAGTTGCCCACGAGGACACCGTTTTCTACAAGTGTTGGTCCAATACTCCCTCTAGAGGAAGGGGACTCTGACAGGGCTGATTGGCGGCCCCCGATCTGGGGCAGGGGCAGTGTGCAGCCTGTGGCCCGGGCTGGAGCCTCTTTGCATGTGTCCCTGGGACACATCTGCCTGCGACCTTCGGTCACCTGGCAGAAAGATACGATGCCCAGACCTATGGTTAACTGTGCAGCGAGGTGTACTGTGAGGACAGGTTCCACACACACTTCAAGTAAGAGGTCGGCCTGAGTGGAAAGGTGAGAGTTTGGGCAGCTGTGCAGACAAAGAAGGCGCCCTTTGGCCTGGGCCTAAATGCTTGTGACACCCCACTGGACTTGCCGTGCTCTGAGGGCCCTGCCCTGGGCCCCCTGCTCCCCTGCCCTTTGTTCAGTCACAGCAGAGATGGCCACACCCACTCCTTCAGTGAGGGCAGAGTTCCAACCACCCTCAGCCCCGCCCCCTCTCCACAGGTTACCATGGACTACAGAGGCTGCATACTGAGGCCAGGGCGTTCCGAGAATGCCAAGGGCAGACATGATGACCTTAAATGATTTCCTCTTGTGTCAGGTTTGGTAAACTTTAGGAGCTAGGGAATGGTCCACTTTACAGAAATGTTCAAATTTACTGGCATTTCATATATTCTCTGCTATAACATTGTCCTGATTCTTTCTGTATATTCTTTACTTATGTTTTTGTTTTCCTTAATCAAAGTGTGTCTTTTCAATCTTTTCAAAGAAGATTCTTTGGACTTACTAAATCACCTCAATTTTATACGTTTTCTGTTGTATTAAGTTCTGCTCATATCTTTATTTATCTTTTTTCTATGTTCTCAGGGTTTATTGTTTTGATCTTCTGATGTCAATTCAAACACTTGGTTATTCATTTTAATAAATATTTTACTTATAAAGATTTGAACTTTTGAAGATTCCAACTTACTTGTAAGTTTCTAAGGGTCAGGTCCTCTCCATTGTTGCTGGCCTAAGGTTTAGTTCACCATATAGCAATGTATATATTGACCTATTTTCCCCTCGACTTTCTGTGATTCCCTACATCTCACCTTTCTTTGCAGACAAGCCATTTGAAATACCCTTAACTTATTTCACAGCCAATAAGTCATTGAAATAATGTGTATTTTTAGAGAAATCTTCTTATATAATTAGGCAGAAAATCTCACCTGCCATAGTTTTCAAAACAGCATAATTTCACTCTTCTCAATGCTTAATCTGTTGTATTACACAACCTTTGAGTATTTAGCTTTATCAATGACATGTACTTTAAAAATGTTTTAGAGATCCTACCAGTCTTTGAAAACATCCTTGTTCCTTGTTTCAGTTCCAGTTTTATGTATATATTCTGCCTTGCACCTGATTATTCCAACAATTGATGGATGGCCTTGGGAATCTAATTCTGGTATTGATAGTCTTTACTGATTGTCTCCCCTCGTAGCTGATTTCTTCATTATTGTGTAAATTTAGATCATGAGCTCATGTTTAGCTAAACAGCTGACCTTGTAAGACGCTTAGGTGTGAACGCTCGTAAGCTTCAGGAGAAAGTCGGCAAAATTTATTTGTGTCCCTCCAATGAGTTGCCCACGAGGACACCGTTTTCTACAAGTGTTGGTCCAATACTCCGTCTAGAGGAAGGGGACTCCGACAGGGCTGATTGGCGGCCCCCGATCTGGGGCAGGGGCAGTGGGCAGCCTGTTGCCCTGGCAGGAGCCTCTCTGCATGTGTCCCTGGGACCCACCTTCCTGCGAACTTTGGTCACCTGGCAGGAAGCTACGATGCCCAGACCTATGGTTAGCTGTGCAGCGAGGTGTACTGCGCGGACAGGTTCCACACACACTTCAAGTAAGATGTCGGCCTGAGTGGAAAGTTGAGAGTTTGGGCAGCTGTGCAGACAAAGAAGGCGCCCTTTGACCTGGGCCTAAATGATTGTGACACCCCACTGGACCTGCCGGGCTCTGAGGGCCCAGCCCTGGACCCCCTGCTCCCCTGCCCTTTGTTCAGTCACAGCAGAGATGGCCACACCCACTCCTTCAGTGAGGGCAGAGTTCCAACCACCCTCAGCCCCGCCCCCTCTCCGCAGGTTACCATGGACTACAGAGGCTGCATCCTGAGGCCAGGGCGTTCCGAGAATGCCAAGGGCAGACATGATGACCTTAAATGATTTCCTCTTGTGTCAGGTTTGGTAAACTTTAGGAGCTAAGAAATGGTCCACTTACAGAAATGTTCAAATTTACTGGCATTTCATATATTCTCTGCTATAACATTGTCCTGATTCTTTCTGTATATTCTTTACTTATGTTTTTGTTTTCCTTAATCAAAGTGTGTCTTTTCAATCTTTTCAAAGAAGATTCTTTGGACTTACTAAATCACCTCAATTTTATACGTTTTCTGTTGTATTAAGTTCTGCTCATATCTTTATTTATCTTTTTTCTATGTTCTCAGGGTTTATTGTTTTGATCTTCTGATGTCAATTAAAACACATGGTTATTCATTTTAATAAATATTTTACTTATAAATATTTGAACTTTTGAAGATTCCAGCTTACTTGTAAGTTTCTAAGGGTCAGGTCCTCTCCATTGTTGCTGGCCTAAGGTTTAGTTCACCATATAGCAATGTATATATTGACCTATTTTCCCCTCGACTTTCTGTGATTCCCTACATCTCACCTTTCTTTGCAGACAAGCCATTTGAAATACCCTTAACTTATTTCACAGCCAATAAGTCATTGAAATAATGTGTATTTTTTAGGGAAATCTTCTTATATAATTAGGCAGAAAATCTCACCTGCCATAGTTTTCAAAACAGCATAATTTCACTCTTCTCAATGCTTAATCTGTTGTATTACACAACCTTTGAGTATTTAGCTTTATCAATGACATGTACTTTAAAAATGTTTTAGAGATCCTACCAGTCTTTGAAAACATCCTTGTTCCTTGTTTCAGTTTCAGTTTTATGTATATTTTCTGCCTTGCACCTGATTATTCCAACAATTGATGGATGGCCTTGGGAATCTAATTCTGGTATTGATAGTTTTTGCTGATTGTCTCCCCTTGTAGCTGATTTCTTCATTATTGTGTAAATTTAGATCATGAGCTCATGTTTAGCTAAACAGCTGACCTTGTAAGACGCTTAGGTGTGAACGCTCGTAAGCTTCCGCAGAAAGTCGGCAAAGATTTATTTGTGTCCCTCCAATGAGTTGCCCAGGAGGACACCGTTTTCTACAAGTGTTGGTCCAATACTCCCTCTAGAGGCAGGGGATTCCGACAGGGCTGATTGGCAGCCTCCGATCTGGGGCAGGGGCAGTGGGCAGCCTGTGGCCCAGGCAGGAGCCTCTCTGCATGTGTCCCTGGGACCCATCTGCCTGCGATCTTCGGTCACCTGACAGGACGCTACGATGCCCAGACCTATGGTTAGCTGTGCAGCGAGGAGCACTGCGTGGACAGGTTCCACACCACTTCAAGTAAGAGGTCGGCCTGAGTGGAAAGGTGAGAGTTTGGGCAGCTGTGCAGACAAAGAAGGCGCCCTTTGGCCTGGGCCTATATGCTTGTGACTCCCCACTGGACCTGCCGGGCTCTGTAGGCCCTGCCCTTGGCCCCCTGCTCCCCTGCCCTTTGTTCAGTCACAGCAGAGATGGCCACACCCACTCCCTCAGTGAGGGCAGTGTTCCAACCTCCCTCAGCCCCGCCCCCTCTCCGCAGGTTACCATGGACTACAGATGCTGCATTCTGAGGCCAGGGCGTTCCGAGAATGCCAAGGGCAGACATGATGACCTTAAATGATTTCCTCTTGTGTCAGGTTTGGTAAACTTTAGGAGCTAGGAAATGGTCCACTTTACAGAAATGTTCAAATTTACTGGCATTTCATATATTCTCTGATATTACATTGTCCTGATTCTTTCTGTATATTCTCTACTTATGTTTTTGTTTTCCTTAATCAAAGTGTGTCTTTTCAATCTTTTCAAAGAAGATTCTTTGGACTTACTAAATCACCTCAATATTATACGTTTTCTGGTGTATTAAGTTCTGCTCATATCTTTATTTATCTTTTTTCTATGTTCTCAGGGTTTATTGTTTTGATCTTCTGATGTCAATTAAAACACTTGGTTATTCATTTTAATAAATATTTTACTAAAAAGATTTGAACTTTTGAAGATTCCAGCTTACTTGTAAGTTTCTGAGTGTCAGGTGCTCTCCATTGTTGCTGGCCGAACGTTTATTTCAACATATAGCAATGTATATATTGACCTATATTCCCCTCGACTTTCTGTGATTCCCTACATCTCAGCTTTCTTTGAAGACAAGCCATTTGAAATACCCCTAACTTATTTCACAGCCAATAAGTCATTGAAATAATGTGTATTTTTTAGAGAAATCTTCTTATATAATTAGGCAGAAAATCTCATCTGCCATAGTTTTCAAAACAGCATAATTTCACTCTTCTCAATGCTTAATCTGTTGTATTACACAACCTTTGAGTATTTAGCTTTATCAATGACATGTACTTTAAAAATGTTTTAGACATCCTACCAGTCTTTGAAAACATCCTTGTTCCTTGTTTCAGTTCCAGTTTTATGTATATTTTCTGCCTTGCACCTGATTATTCCAACAATTGATGGATGGCCTTGGGAATCTAATTCTGGTATTGATAGTTTTTGCTGATTGTCTCCCCTTGTAGCTGATTTTTTCATTATTGTGTAAATTTAGATCATGAGCTCATGTTTAGCTAAACAGCTGACCTTGTAAGACGCTTAGGTGTGAACGCTCGTAAGCTTCAGGAGAAAGTCGGCAAAATTTATTTGTGTCCCTCCAATGAGTTGCCCACGAGGACACCGTTTTCTACAAGTGTTGGTCCAATACTCCCTCTAGAGGAAGGGGACTCTGACAGGGCTGATTGGCGGCCCCCTATCTGGGGCAGGGGCAGTGTGCAGCCTGTGGCCCGGGCTGGAGCCTCTTTGCATGTGTCCCTGGGACACATCTGCCTGCGAACTTCGGTCACCTGGCAGAAAGATACGATGCCCAGACCTATGGTTAGCTGTGCAGCGAGGTGTACTGTGAGGACAGGTTCCACACACACTTCAATAAGAGGTCGGCCTGAGTGGAAAGGTGAGAGTTTGGGCAGCTGTGCAGACAAAGAAGGCGCCCTTTGGCCTGGGCCTAAATGCTTGTGACACCCCACTGGACCTGCCGTGCTCTGAGGGCCCTGCCCTTGGCCCCCTGCTCCCCTGCCCTTTGTTCAGTCACAGCAGAGATGGCCACACCCACTCCTTCAGTGAGGGCAGAGTTCCAACCACCCTCAGCCCCGCCCCCTCTCCACAGGTTACCATGGACTACAGAGGCTGCATACTGAGGCCAGGGCGTTCCGAGAATGCCAAGGGCAGACATGATGACCTTAAATGATTTCCTCTTGTGTCAGGTTTGGTAAACTTTAGGAGCTAGGGAATGGTCCACTTTACAGAAATGTTCAAATTTACTGGCATTTCATATATTCTCTGCTATAACATTGTCCTGATTCTTTCTGTATATTCTTTACTTATGTTTTTGTTTTCCTTAATCAAAGTGTGTCTTTTCAATCTTTTCAAAGAAGATTCTTTGGACTTACTAAATCACCTCAATTTTATACGTTTTCTGTTGTATTAAGTTCTGCTCATATCTTTATTTATCTTTTTTCTATGTTCTCAGGGTTTATTGTTTTGATCTTCTGATGTCAATTCAAACACTTGGTTATTCATTTTAATAAATATTTTACTTATAAAGATTTGAACTTTTGAAGATTCCAGCTTACTTGTAAGTTTCTAAGGGTCAGGTCCTCTCCATTGTTGCTGGCCTAAGGTTTAGTTCACCATATAGCAATGTATATATTGACCTATTTTCCCCTCGACTTTCTGTGATTCCCTACATCTCACCTTTCTTTGCAGACAAGCCATTTGAAATACCCTTAACTTATTTCACAGCCAATAAGTCATTGAAATAATGTGTATTTTTAGAGAAATCTTCTTATATAATTAGGCAGAAAATCTCACCTGCCATAGTTTTCAAAACAGCATAATTTCACTCTTCTCAATGCTTAATCTGTTGTATTACACAACCTTTGAGTATTTAGCTTTATCAATGACATGTACTTTAAAAATGTTTTAGAGATCCTACCAGTCTTTGAAAACATCCTTGTTCCTTGTTTCAGTTCCAGTTTTATGTATATATTCTGCCTTGCACCTGATTATTCCAACAATTGATGGATGGCCTTGGGAATCTAATTCTGGTATTGATAGTCTTTACTGATTGTCTCCCCTCGTAGCTGATTTCTTCATTATTGTGTAAATTTAGATCATGAGCTCATGTTTAGCTAAACAGCTGACCTTGTAAGACGCTTAGGTGTGAACGCTCGTAAGCTTCCGCAGAAAGACGGCAACGATTTATTTGTGTCCCTCCAATGAGTTGCCCACGAGGACACCGTTTTCTACAAGTGTTGGTCCAATACTCCCTGTAGAGGAAGGGGACTCCGACAGGGCTGATTGGCGGCCCCCGATCTGGGGCAGGGGCAGTGGGCAGCCTGTGGCCCGGGCTGGAGCCTCTTTGCATGTGTCCCTGGGACACATCTGCCTGCGAACTTCGGTCACCTGGCAGGAAACTACGATGCCCAGACCTATGGTTAGCTGTGCAGCGAGGTGTACTGTGAGGACAGGTTCCACACATACTTCAAGTAAGAGGTCGGCCTAAGTGGAAAGGTGAGAGTATGGGCAGCTGTGCAGACAAAGAAGGCGCCCTTTGGCCTGGGCCTAAATGCTTGTGACACCCCACTGGACCTGCCGGGCTCTGAGGGCCCTGCCCTGGGACCCCTCCTCCCCTGCCCTTTGTTCAGTCACAGCAGAGATGACCACACCCACTCCTTCAGTGAGGGCAGAGTTCCAACCACCCTCAGCCCCGCCCCCTCTCCGCAGGTTACCATGGACTACAGAGGCTGCATGCTGAGGCCAGGGCGTTCCGAGTATGCCAAGGGCAGACATGATGACCTTAAATAATTTCCTCTTGTGTCAGGTTTGGTAAACTTTAGGAGCTAGGAAATGGTCCACTTTACAGAAATGTTCAAATTTACTGGCATTTCTTATATCCCCTGTATAACATTGTCCTGATTCTTTCTATATATTCTTTACTTATGTTTTTGTTTTCCTTAATCAAAGTGTGTCTTTTCAATCTTTTCAAAGAAGATTCTTTGGACTTACTAAATCACCTGAATTTTATACGTTTTCTGTTGTATTAAGTTCTGCTCATATCTTTATTTATCTTTTTTCTATGTTCTCAGGGTTTATTGTTTTGATCTTCTGATGTCAATTAAAACACTTGGTTATTCATTTTAATAAATATTTTACTTATAAAGATTGGAACTTTTGAAGATTCCAGCTTACTTGTAAGTTTCTAAGGGTCAGGTCCTCTCCATTGTTGCTGGCCTAAGGTTTAGTTCACCATATAGCAATGTATATATTGACCTATTTTCCCCTCGACTTTCTGTGATTCCCTACATCTCACCTTTCTTTGCAGACAAGCCATTTGAAATACCCTTAACTTATTTCACAGCCAATAAGTCATTGAAATAATGTGTATTTTTAGAGAAATCTTCTTATATAATTAGGCAGAAAATCTCACCTGCCATAGTTTTCAAAACAGCATAATTTCACTCTTCTCAATGCTTAATCTGTTGTATTACACAACCTTTGAGTATTTAGCTTTATCAATGACATGTCCTTTAAAAATGTTTTAGAGATCCTACCAGTCTTTGAAAACATCCTTGTTCCTTGTTTCAGTTCCAGTTTTATGTATATATTCTGCGTTGCACCTGATTATTCCAACAATTGATGGATGGCCTCGGGAATCTAATTCTGGTATTGATAGTCTTTACTGATTGTCTCCCCTCGTAGCTGATTTCTTCATTATTGTGTAAATTTAGATCATGAGCTCATGTTTAGCTAAACAGCTGACCTTGTAAGACGCTTAGGTGTGAACACTCGTAAGCTTCAGGAGAAAGTCGGCAAAGATTTATTTCTGTCCCTCCAATGAGTTGCCCAGGAAGACACCGTTTTCTACAAGTGTTGGTCCAATACTCCCTCTAGAGGCAGGGGACTCCGACAGGGCTGATTGGCGGACCCCGATCTGGGGCAGAGGCAGTGGGCAGCCTATTGCCCGGGCAGGAGCCTCTCTGCATGTGTCCCTGGGACCCACCTTCCTGCGAACTTCGGTCACCTGGCAGGAAGCTACGATGCCCAGACCTATGGTTAGCTGTGCAGCGAGGTGTACTGCTCGGACAGGTTCCACACACACTTCAAGTAAGATGTCGGCCTGAGTGGAAAGTTGAGAGTTTGGGCAGCTGTGCAGAAAAAGAAGGCGCCCTTTGACCTGGGCCTAAATGCTTGTGACACCCCACTGGACCTGCCGGGCTCTGAGGGCCCAGCCCTGGGCCCCCTGCTCCCCTGCCCTTTGTTCAGTCACAGCAGAGATGGCCACACCCACTCCTTCAGTGAGGGCAGAGTTCCAACCACCCTCATCCCCGCCCCCACTCCGAAGGTTACCATGGACTACAGAGGCTGCATCCTGATGCCAGGGCGTTCCGAGAATGCCAAGGGCAGACATGATGACCTTAAATGATTTCCTCTTGTGTCAGGTTTGGTAAACTTTAGGAGCTAGGAAATGGTCCACTTTACAGAAATGTTCAAATTTACTGGCATTTCATATATTCTCTGCTATAACATTGTCCTGATTCTTTCTGTATATTCTTTACTTATGTTTTTGTTTTCCTTAATCAAAGTGTGTCTTTTCAATCTTTTCAAAGAAGATTCTTTGGACTTACTAAATCACTTCAATTTTATACGTTTTCTGTTGTATTAAGTTCTGCTCATATCTTTATTTATCTTTTTTCTATGTTCTCAGGGTTTATTGTTTTGATCTTCTGATGTCAATTAAAACACTTGGTTATTCATTTTAATAAATATTTTACTTATAAAGATTTGAACTTTTGAAGATTCCAGCTTACTTGTAAGTTTCTAAGGGTCAGGTCCTCTCCATTGTTGCTGGCCTAAGGTTTAGTTCACCATATAGCAATGTATATATTGACCTATTTTCCCCTCGACTTTCTGTGATTCCCTACATCTCACCTTTCTTTGCAGACAAGCCATTTGAAATACCCTTAACTTATTTCACAGCCAATAAGTCATTGAAATAATGTGTATTTTTTAGAGAAATCTTCTTATATAATTAGGCAGAAAATCTCACCTGCCATAGTTTTCAAAACAGCATAATTTCACTCTTCTCAATGCTTAATCTGTTGTATTACACAACCTTTGAGTATTTAGCTTTATCAATGACATGTACTTTAAAAATGTTTTAGAGATCCTATAAGTCTTTGAAAACATCCTTTTCCTTGTTTCAGTTCCAGTTTTATGTATATTTTCTGCCTTGCACCTGATTATTCCAACAATTAATGGACGGCCTTGGGAATCTAATTCTGGTATTGATAGTCTTTACTGAATGTCTCCACTCGTAGCTGATTTTTTCATTATTGTGTAAATTTAGATCATGAGCTCATGTTTAGCTAAACAGCTGACCTTGTAAGACGCTTAGGTGTGAACACTCGTAAGCTTCAGGAGAAAGTCGGCAAAATTTATTTGTGTCCCTCCAATGAGTTGCCCACGAGGACACCGTTTTCTACAAGTGTTGGTCCAATACTCCCTCTAGAGGAAGGGGACTCTGACAGGGCTGATTGGCGGCCCCCGATCTGGGGCAGGGGCAGTGTGCAGCCTGTGTCCCGGGCTGGAGCCTCTTTGCATGTGTCCCTGGGACACATCTGCCTGCGAACTTCGGTCACCTGGCAGAAAGATACGATGCCCAGACCTATGGTTAACTGTGCAGCGAGGTGTACTGTGAGGACAGGTTCCACACACACTTCAAGTAAGAGGTCGGCCTGAGTGGAAAGGTGAGAGTTTGGGCAGCTGTGCAGACAAAGAAGGCGCCCTTTGGCCTGGGCCTAAATGCTTGTGACACCCCACTGGACTTGCCGTGCTCTGAGGGCCCTGCCCTGGGCCCCCTGCTCCCCTGCCCTTTGTTCAGTCACAGCAGAGATGGCCACACCCACTCCTTCAGTGAGGGCAGAGTTCCAACCACCCTCAGCCCCGCCCCCTCTCCACAGGTTACCATGGACTACAGAGGCTGCATACTGAGGCCAGGGCGTTCCGAGAATGCCAAGGGCAGACATGATGACCTTAAATGATTTCCTCTTGTGTCAGGTTTGGTAAACTTTAGGAGCTAGGGAATGGTCCACTTTACAGAAATGTTCAAATTTACTGGCATTTCATATATTCTCTGCTATAACATTGTCCTGATTCTTTCTGTATATTCTTTACTTATGTTTTTGTTTTCCTTAATCAAAGTGTGTCTTTTCAATCTTTTCAAAGAAGATTCTTTGGACTTACTAAATCACCTCAATTTTATACGTTTTCTGTTGTATTAAGTTCTGCTCATATCTTTATTTATCTTTTTTCTATGTTCTCAGGGTTTATTGTTTTGATCTTCTGATGTCAATTCAAACACTTGGTTATTCATTTTAATAAATATTTTACTTATAAAGATTTGAACTTTTGAAGATTCCAGCTTACTTGTAAGTTTCTAAGGGTCAGGTCCTCTCCATTGTTGCTGGCCTAAGGTTTAGTTCACCATATAGCAATGTATATATTGACCTATTTTCCCCTCGACTTTCTGTGATTCCCTACATCTCACCTTTCTTTGCAGACAAGCCATTTGAAATACCCTTAACTTATTTCACAGCCAATAAGTCATTGAAATAATGTGTATTTTTAGAGAAATCTTCTTATATAATTAGGCAGAAAATCTCACCTGCCATAGTTTTCAAAACAGCATAATTTCACTCTTCTCAATGCTTAATCTGTTGTATTACACAACCTTTGAGTATTTAGCTTTATCAATGACATGTACTTTAAAAATGTTTTAGAGATCCTACCAGTCTTTGAAAACATCCTTGTTCCTTGTTTCAGTTCCAGTTTTATGTATATATTCTGCCTTGCACCTGATTATTCCAACAATTGATGGATGGCCTTGGGAATCTAATTCTGGTATTGATAGTCTTTACTGATTGTCTCCCCTCGTAGCTGATTTCTTCATTATTGTGTAAGTTTAGATCATGAGCTCATGTTTAGCTAAACAGCTGACCTTGTAAGACGCTTAGGTGTGAACGCTCGTAAGCTTCAGGAGAAAGTCGGCAAAATTTATTTGTGTCCCTCCAATGAGTTGCCCACGAGGACACCGTTTTCTACAAGTGTTGGTCCAATACTCCGTCTAGAGGAAGGGGACTCCGACAGGGCTGATTGGCGGCCCCCGATCTGGGGCAGGGGCAGTGGGCAGCCTGTTGCCCTGGCAGGAGCCTCTCTGCATGTGTCCCTGGGACCCACCTTCCTGCGAACTTTGGTCACCTGGCAGGAAGCTACGATGCCCAGACCTATGGTTAGCTGTGCAGCGAGGTGTACTGCGCGGACAGGTTCCACACACACTTCAAGTAAGATGTCGGCCTGAGTGGAAAGTTGAGAGTTTGGGCAGCTGTGCAGACAAAGAAGGCGCCCTTTGACCTGGGCCTAAATGATTGTGACACCCCACTGGACCTGCCGGGCTCTGAGGGCCCAGCCCTGGACCCCCTGCTCCGCTGCCCTTTGTTCAGTCACAGCAGAGATGGCCACACCCACTCCTTCAGTGAGGGCAGAGTTCCAACCACCCTCAGCCCCGCCCCCTCTCCGCAGGTTACCATGGACTACAGAGGCTGCATCCTGAGGCCAGGGCGTTCCGAGAATGCCAAGGGCAGACATGATGACCTTAAATGATTTCCTCTTGTGTCAGGTTTGGTAAACTTTAGGAGCTAAGAAATGGTCCACTTACAGAAATGTTCAAATTTACTGGCATTTCATATATTCTCTGCTATAACATTGTCCTGATTCTTTCTGTATATTCTTTACTTATGTTTTTGTTTTCCTTAATCAAAGTGTGTCTTTTCAATCTTTTCAAAGAAGATTCTTTGGACTTACTAAATCACCTCAATTTTATACGTTTTCCGTTGTATTAAGTTCTGCTCATATCTTTATTTATCTTTTTTCTATGTTCTCAGGGTTTATTGTTTTGATCTTCTGATGTCAATTAAAACACTTGGTTATTCATTTTAATAAATATTTTACTTATAAAGATTTGAACTTTTGAAGATTCCAGCTTACTTGTAAGTTTCTAAGGGTCAGGTCCTCTCCATTGTTGCTGGCCTAAGGTTTAGTTCACCATATGGCAAGGTATATATTGACCTATTTTCCCCTCGACTTTCTGTGATTCCCTACATCTCACCTTTCTTTGCAGACAAGCCATTTGAAATACCCTTAACTTATTTCACAGCCAATAAGTCATTGAAATAATGTGTATTTTTTAGGGAAATCTTCTTATATAATTAGGCAGAAAATCTCACCTGCCATAGTTTTCAAAACAGCATAATTTCACTCTTCTCAATGCTTAATCTGTTGTATTACACAACCTTTGAGTATTTAGCTTTATCAATGACATGTACTTTAAAAATGTTTTAGAGATCCTACCAGTCTTTGAAAACATCCTTGTTCCTTGTTTCAGTTTCAGTTTTATGTATATTTTCTGCCTTGCACCTGATTATTCCAACAATTGATGGATGGCCTTGGGAATCTAATTCTGGTATTGATAGTTTTTGCTGATTGTCTCCCCTTGTAGCTGATTTCTTCATTATTGTGTAAATTTAGATCATGAGCTCATGTTTAGCTAAACAGCTGACCTTGTAAGACGCTTAGGTGTGAACGCTCGTAAGCTTCCGCAGAAAGTCGGCAAAGATTTATTTGTGTCCCTCCAATGAGTTGCCCAGGAGGACACCGTTTTCTACAAGTGTTGGTCCAATACTCCCTCTAGAGGCAGGGGATTCCGACAGGGCTGATTGGCAGCCTCCGATCTGGGGCAGGGGCAGTGGGCAGCCTGTGGCCCAGGCAGGAGCCTCTCTGCATGTGTCCCTGGGACCCATCTGCCTGCGATCTTCGGTCACCTGACAGGACGCTACGATGCCCAGACCTATGGTTAGCTGTGCAGCGAGGAGCACTGCGTGGACAGGTTCCACACCACTTCAAGTAAGAGGTCGGCCTGAGTGGAAAGGTGAGAGTTTGGGCAGCTGTGCAGAAAAAGAAGGCGCCCTTTGGCCTGGGCCTAAATGCTTGTGACTCCCCACTGGACCTGCCGGGCTCTGTAGGCCCTGCCCTTGGCCCCCTGCTCCCCTGCCCTTTGTTCAGTCACAGCAGAGATGGCCACACCCACTCCCTCAGTGAGGGCAGTGTTCCAACCTCCCTCAGCCCCGCCCCCTCTCCGCAGGTTACCATGGACTACAGATGCTGCATTCTGAGGCCAGGGCGTTCCGAGAATGCCAAGGGCAGACATGATGACCTTAAATGATTTCCTCTTGTGTCAGGTTTGGTAAACTTTAGGAGCTAGGAAATGGTCCACTTTACAGAAATGTTCAAATTTACTGGCATTTCATATATTCTCTGATATTACATTGTCCTGATTCTTTCTGTATATTCTCTACTTATGTTTTTGTTTTCCTTAATCAAAGTGTGTCTTTTCAATCTTTTCAAAGAAGATTCTTTGGACTTACTAAATCACCTCAATATTATACGTTTTCTGGTGTATTAAGTTCTGCTCATATCTTTATTTATCTTTTTTCTATGTTCTCAGGGTTTATTGTTTTGATCTTCTGATGTCAATTAAAACACTTGGTTATTCATTTTAATAAATATTTTACTAAAAAGATTTGAACTTTTGAAGATTCCAGCTTACTTGTAAGTTTCTGAGTGTCAGGTGCTCTCCATTGTTGCTGGCCGAACGTTTATTTCAACATATAGCAATGTATATATTGACCTATATTCCCCTCGACTTTCTGTGATTCCCTACATCTCAGCTTTCTTTGAAGACAAGCCATTTGAAATACCCCTAACTTATTTCACAGCCAATAAGTCATTGAAATAATGTGTATTTTTTAGAGAAATCTTCTTATATAATTAGGCAGAAAATCTCATCTGCCATAGTTTTCAAAACAGCATAATTTCACTCTTCTCAATGCTTAATCTGTTGTATTACACAACCTTTGAGTATTTAGCTTTATCAATGACATGTACTTTAAAAATGTTTTAGAGATCCTACCAGTCTTTGAAAACATCCTTGTTCCTTGTTTCAGTTCCAGTTTTATGTATATTTTCTGCCTTGCACCTGATTATTCCAACAATTGATGGATGGCCTTGGGAATCTAATTCTGGTATTGATAGTTTTTGCTGATTGTCTCCCCTTGTAGCTGATTTTTTCATTATTGTGTAAATTTAGATCATGAGCTCATGTTTAGCTAAACAGCTGACCTTGTAAGACGCTTAGGTGTGAACGCTCGTAAGCTTCAGGAGAAAGTCGGCAAAATTTATTTGTGTCCCTCCAATGAGTTGCCCACGAGGACACCGTTTTCTACAAGTGTTGGTCCAATACTCCCTCTAGAGGAAGGGGACTCTGACAGGGCTGATTGGCGGCCCCCGATCTGGGGCAGGGGCAGTGTGCAGCCTGTGGCCCGGGCTGGAGCCTCTTTGCATGTGTCCCTGGGACACATCTGCCTGCGAACTTCGGTCACCTGGCAGAAAGATACGATGCCCAGACCTATGGTTAGCTGTGCAGCGAGGTGTACTGTGAGGACAGGTTCCACACACACTTCAATAAGAGGTCGGCCTGAGTGGAAAGGTGAGAGTTTGGGCAGCTGTGCAGACAAAGAAGGCGCCCTTTGGCCTGGGCCTAAATGCTTGTGACACCCCACTGGACCTGCCGTGCTCTGAGGGCCCTGCCCTGGGCCCCCTGCTCCCCTGCCCTTTGTTCAGTCACAGCAGAGATATCCACACCCACTCCTTCAGTGAGGGCAGAGTTCCAACCACCCTCAGCCCCGCCCCCTCTCCGCAGGTTACCATGGACTACAGAGGCTGCATCCTGAGGCCAGGGCGTTCCGAGAATGCCAAGGGCAGACATGATGTCCTTAAATGATTTCCTCTTGTGTCAGGTTTGGTAAACTTTAGGAGCTAGGGAATGGTCCACTTTACAGAAATGTTCAAATTTACTGGCATTTCATATATTCTCTGCTATAACATTGTCCTGATTCTTTCTGTATATTCTTTACTTATGTTTTTGTTTTCCTTAATCAAAGTGTGTCTTTTCAATCTTTTCAAGGAAGATTCTTTGGACTTACCAAATCACCTCAATTTTATACGTTTTCTGTTGTATTAAGTTCTGCTCATATCTTTATTTATCTTTTTTCTATGTTCTCAGGGTTTATTGTTTTGATCTTCTGATGTCAATTAAAACACTTGGTTATTCATTTTAATAAATATTTTACTTATAAAGATTTGAACTTTTGAAGATTCCAGCTTACTTGTAAGTTTCTAAGGGTCAGGTCCTCTCCATTGTTGCTGGCCTAAGGTTTAGTTCACCATATAGCAATGTATATATTGACCTATTTTCCCCTCGACTTTCTGTGATTCCCTACATCTCACCTTTCTTTGCAGACAAGCCATTTGAAATACCCTTAACTTATTTCACAGCCAATAAGTCATTGAAATAATGTGTATTTTTAGAGAAATCTTCTTATATAATTAGGCAGAAAATCTCACCTGCCATAGTTTTCAAAACAGCATAATTTCACTCTTCTCAATGCTTAATCTGTTGTATTACACAACCTTTGAGTATTTAGCTTTATCAATGACATGTCCTTTAAAAATGTTTTAGAGATCCTACCAGTCTTTGAAAACATCCTTCTTCCTTGTTTCAGTTCCAGTTTTATGTATATTTTCTGCCTTGCACCTGATTATTCCAACAATTGATTGATGGCCTTGGGAATCTAATTCTGGTATTGATAGTCTTTACTGATTGTCTCCCCTCGTAGCTGATTTCTTCATTATTGTGTAAATTTAGATCATGAGCTCATGTTTAGCTAAACAGCTGACCTTGTAAGACGCTTAGGTGTGAACGCTCGTAAGCTTCAGAAGAAAGTCGGCAAAGATTTATTTCTGTCCCTCCAATGAGTTGCCCACGAGGACACCGTTTTCTACAAGTGTTGGTCCAATACTCCCTCTAGAGGCAGGGGACTCCGACAGGGCTGATTGGCGGCCCCCGATCTGGGGCAGGGGCAGTGGGCAGCCTGTTGCCCTGGCAGGAGCCTCTCTGCATGTGTCCCTGGGACCCACCTTCCTGCGAACTTTGGTCACCTGGCAGGAAGCTACGATGCCCAGACCTATGGTTAGCTGTGCAGCGAGGTGTACTGCGCGGACAGGTTCCACACACACTTCAAGTAAGATGTCGGCCTGAGTGGAAAGTTGAGAGTTTGGGCAGCTGTGCAGACAAAGAAGGCGCCCTTTGACCTGGGCCTAAATGATTGTGACACCCCACTGGACCTGCCGGGCTCTGAGGGCCCAGCCCTGGACCCCCTGCTCCCCTGCCCTTTGTTCAGTCACAGCAGAGATGGCCACACCCACTCCTTCAGTGAGGGCAGAGTTCCAACCACCCTCAGCCCCGCCCACTCTCCGCATGTTACCATAGACTACAGAGGCTGCATCCTGAGGCCAGGGCGTTCCGAGAATGCCAAGGGCAGACATGATGACCTTAAATGATTTCCTCTTGTGTCAGGTTTGGTAAACTTTAGGAGCTAAGAAATGGTCCACTTACAGAAATGTTCAAATTTACTGGCATTTCATATATTCTCTGCTATAACATTGTCCTGATTCTTTCTGTATATTCTTTACTTATGTTTTTGTTTTCCTTAATCAAAGTGTGTCTTTTCAATCTTTTCAAAGAAGATTCTTTGGACTTACTAAATCACCTCAATTTTATACGTTTTCTGTTGTATTAAGTTCTGCTCATATCTTTATTTATCTTTTTTCTATGTTCTCAGGGTTTATTGTTTTGATCTTCTGATGTCAATTAAAACACATGGTTATTCATTTTAATAAATATTTTACTTATAAATATTTGAACTTTTGAAGATTCCAGCTTACTTGTAAGTTTCTAAGGGTCAGGTCCTCTCCATTGTTGCTGGCCTAAGGTTTAGTTCACCATATAGCAATGTATATATTGACCTATTTTCCCCTCGACTTTCTGTGATTCCCTACATCTCACCTTTCTTTGCAGACAAGCCATTTGAAATACCCTTAACTTATTTCACAGCCAATAAGTCATTGAAATAATGTGTATTTTTTAGGGAAATCTTCTTATATAATTAGGCAGAAAATCTCACCTGCCATAGTTTTCAAAACAGCATAATTTCACTCTTCTCAATGCTTAATCTGTTGTATTACACAACCTTTGAGTATTTAGCTTTATCAATGACATGTACTTTAAAAATGTTTTAGAGATCCTACCAGTCTTTGAAAACATCCTTGTTCCTTGTTTCAGTTTCAGTTTTATGTATATTTTCTGCCTTGCACCTGATTATTCCAACAATTGATGGATGGCCTTGGGAATCTAATTCTGGTATTGATAGTTTTTGCTGATTGTCTCCCCTTGTAGCTGATTTTTTCATTATTGTGTAAATTTAGATCATGAGCTCATGTTTAGCTAAACAGCTGACCTTGTAAGACGCTTAGGTGTGAAAGCTCGTAAGCTTCAGGAGAAAGTCGGCAAAATTTATTTGTGTCCCTCCAATGAGTTGCCCACGAGGACACCGTTTTCTACAAGTGTTGGTCCAATACTCCCTCTAGAGGAAGGGGACTCTGACAGGGCTGATTGGCGGCCCCCTATCTGGGGCAGGGGCAGTGTGCAGCCTGTGGCCCGGGCTGGAGCCTCTTTGCATGTGTCCCTTGGACACATCTGCCTGCGAACTTCGGTCACCTGGCAGAAAGACACGATGCCCAGACCTATGGTTAGCTGTGCAGCGAGGTGTACTGTGAGGACAGGTTCCACACACACTTCAAGTAAGATGTCGGCCTGAGTGGAAAGGTGAGAGTTTGGGCAGCTGTGCAGACAAAGAAGGCGCCCTTTGGCCTGGGCCTAAATGCTTGTGACACCCCACTGGACCTGCCGTGCTCTGAGGGCCCTGCCCTGGGCCCCCTGCTCCCCTGCCCTTTGTTCAGTCACAGCAGAGATGGCCACACCCACTCCTTCAGTGAGGGCACAGTTCCAACCACCCTCAGCCCCGCCCCCTCTCCACAGGTTACCATGGACTACAGAGGCTGCATCCTGAGGCCAGGGCGTTCCGAGAATGCCAAAGGGCAGACATGATGACCTTAAATGATTTCCTCTTGTGTCAGGTTTGGTAAACTTTAGGAGCTAGGAAATGGTCCACTTTACAGAAATGTTCAAATTTACTGGCATTTCGTATATTCTCTGCTATAACATTGTCCTGATTCTTTCTGTATATTCTTTACTTATGTTTTTGTTTTCCTTAATCAAAGTGTGTCTTTTCAATCTTTTCAAAGAAGATTCTTTGGACTTACTAAATCACCTCAATTTTATACGTTTTCTGTTGTATTAAGTTCTGCTCATATCTTTATTTATCTTTTTTCTATGTTCTCAGGGTTTATTGTTTTGATCTTCTGATGTCAATTCAAACACTTGGTTATTCATTTTAATAAATATTTTACTTATAAAGATTTGAACTTTTGAAGATTCCAGCTTACTTGTAAGTTTCTAAGGGTCAGGTCCTCTCCATTGTTGCTGGCCTAAGGTTTAGTTCACCATATAGCAATGTATATATTGACCTATTTTCCCCTCGACTTTCTGTGATTCCCTACATCTCACCTTTCTTTGCAGACAAGCCATTTGAAATACCCTTAACTTATTTCACAGCCAATAAGTCATTGAAATAATGTGTATTTTTTAGGGAAATCTTCTTATATAATTAGGAAGAAAATCTCACCTGCCATAGTTTTCAAAACAGCATAATTTCACTCTTCTCAATGCTTAATCTGTTGTATTACACAACCTTTGAGTATTTAGCTTTATCAATGACATGTACTTTAAAAATGTTTTAGAGATCCTACCAGTCTTTGAAAACATCCTTGTTCCTTGTTTCAGTTCCAGTTTTATGTATATTTTCTGCCTTGCACCTGATTATTCCAACAATTGATGGATGGCCTTGGGAATCTAATTCTGGTATTGATAGTTTTTGCTGATTGTCTCCCCTTGTAGCTGATTTCTTCATTATTGTGTAAATTTAGATCATGAGCTCATGTTTAGCTAAACAACTGACCTTGTAAGACGCTTAGGTGTGAACGCTCGTAAGCTTCCGCAGAAAGTCGGCAAAGATTTATTTGTGTCCCTCCAATGAGTTGCCCAGGACGACACCGTTTTCTACAAGTGTTGGTCCAATACTCCCTCTAGAGGCAGGGGATTCCGACAGGGCTGATTGGCAGCCTCCGATCTGGGGCAGGGGCAGTGGGCAGCCTGTGGCCCAGGCAGGAGCCTCTCTGCATGTGTCCCTGGGACCCATCTGCCTGCGATCTTCGGTCACCTGACAGGAAGCTACGATGCCCAGACCTATGGTTAGCTGTGCAGCGAGGAGCACTGCGTGGACAGGTTCCACACCACTTCAAGTAAGAGGTCGGCCTGAGTGGAAAGGTGAGAGTTTGGGCAGCTGTGCAGACAAAGAAGGCGCCCTTTGGCCTGGGCCTAAATGCTTGTGACTCCCCATTGGACCTGCCGGGCTCTGTAGGCCCTGCCCATGGCCCCCTGCTCCCCTGCCCTTTGTTCAGTCACAGCAGAGATGGCCGCACCCACTCCCTCAGTGAGGGCAGTGTTCCAAGCTCCCTCAGCCCCGCCCCCTCTCCGCAGGTTACCATGGACTACAGATGCTGCATTCTGAGGCCAGGGCGTTCCGAGAATGCCAAGGGCAGACATGATGACCTTAAATGATTTCCTCTTGTGTCAGGTTTGGTAAACTTTAGGAGCTAGGAAATGGTCCACTTTACAGAAATGTTCAAATTTACTGGCATTTCATATATTCTCTGATATTACATTGTCCTGATTCTTTCTGTATATTCTCTACTTATGTTTTTGTTTTCCTTAATCAAAGTGTGTCTTTTCAATCTTTTCAAAGAAGATTCTTTGGACTTACTAAATCACCTCAATATTATACGTTTTCTGGTGTATTAAGTTCTGCTCATATCTTTATTTATCTTTTTTCTATGTTCTCAGGGTTTATTGTTTTGATCTTCTGATGTCAATTAAAACACTTGGTTATTCATTTTAATAAATATTTTACTATAAAGATTTGAACTTTTGAAGATTCCAGCTTACTTGTAAGATTCTGAGTGTCAGGTGCTCTCCATTGTTGCTGGCCGAACGTTTATTTCAACATATAGCAATGTATATATTGACCTATATTCCCCTCGACTTTCTGTGATTCCCTACATCTCAGCTTTCTTTGAAGACAAGCCATTTGAAATACCCCTAACTTATTTCACAGCCAATAAGTCATTGAAATAATGTGTATTTTTAGAGAAATCTTCTTATATAATTAGGCAGAAAATCTCATCTGCCATAGTTTTCAAAACAGCATAATTTCACTCTTCTCAATGCTTAATCTGTTGTATTACACAACCTTTGAGTATTTAGCTTTATCAATGACATGTACTTTAAAAATGTTTTAGAGATCCTACCAGTCTTTGAAAACATCCTTGTTCCTTGTTTCAGTTCCAGTTTTATGTATATTTTCTGCCTTGCACCTGATTATTCCAACAATTGATGGATGGCCTTGGGAATCTAATTCTGGTATTGATAGTTTTTGCTGATTGTCTCCCCTTGTAGCTGATTTTTTCATTATTGTGTAAATTTAGATCATGAGCTCATGTTTAGCTAAACAGCTGACCTTGTAAGACGCTTAGGTGTGAAAGCTCGTAAGCTTCAGGAGAAAGTCGGCAAAATTTATTTGTGTCCCTCCAATGAGTTGCCCACGAGGACACCGTTTTCTACATGTGTTGGTCCAATACTCCCTCTAGAGGAAGGGGACTCTGACAGGGCTGATTGGCGGCCCCCGATCTGGGGCAGGGGCAGTGTGCAGCCTGTGGCCCGGGCTGGAGCCTCTTTGCATGTGTCCCTGGGACACATCTGCCTGCGAACTTCGGTCACCTGGCAGAAAGATACGATGCCCAGACCTATGGTTAGCTGTGCAGCGAGGTGTACTGTGAGGACAGGTTCCACACACACTTCAAGTAAGAGGTCGGCCTGAGTGGAAAGGTGAGAGTTTGGGCAGCTGTGCAGACAAAGAAGGCGCCCTTTGGCCTGGGCCTAAATGCTTGTGACACCCCACTGGACCTGCCGTGCTCTGAGGGCCCTGCACTGGGCCCCCTGCTCCCCTGCCCTTTGTTCAGTCACAGCAGAGATGGCCACACCCACTCCTTCAGTGAGGGCAGAGTTCCAACCACCCTCAGCCCCGCCCCCTCTCCGCAGGTTTCCATGGACTACAGAGGCTGCATCCTGAGGCCAGGGCGTTCCGAGAATGCCAAGGGCAGACATGATGACCTTAAATGATTTCCTCTTGTGTCAGGTTTGGTAAACTTTAGGAGCTAGGGAATGGTCCACTTTACAGAAATGTTCAAATTTAGTGGCATTTCATATATTCTCTGCTATAACATTGTCCTGATTCTTTCTGTATATTCTTTACTTATGTTTTTGTTTTCCTTAATCAAAGTGTGTCTTTTCAATCTTTTCAAAGAAGATTCTTTGGACTTACTAAATCACCTCAATTTTATTCGTTTTCTGTTGTATTAAGTTCTGCTCATATCTTTATTTATCTTTTTTCTATGTTCTCAGGCTTTATTGTTTTGATCTTCTGATGTCAATTCAAACACTTGGTTATTCATTTTAATAAATATTTTACTTATAAAAATTTGAACTTTTGAAGATTCCAGCTTACTTGTAAGTTTCTAAGGGTCAGGTCCTCTCCATTGTTGCTGGCCTAAGGTTTAGTTCACCATATAGCAATGTATATATTGACCTATTTTCCCCTCGACTTTCTGTGATTCCCTACATCTCACCTTTCTTTGCAGACAAGCCATTTGAAATACCCTTAACTTAGTTCACAGCCAATAAGTCATTGAAATAATGTGTATTTTTAGAGAAATCTTCTTATATAATTAGGCAGGAAATCTCACCTGCCATAGTTTTCAAAACAGCATAATTTCACTCTTCTCAATGCTTAAACTGTTGTATTACACAACCTTTGAGTATTTAACTTTATCAATGACATGTCCTTTAAAAATGTTTTAGAGATCCTACCAGTCTTTGAAAACATCCTTGTTCCTTGTTTCAGTTCCAGTTTTATGTATATATTCTGCCTTGCACCTGATTATTCCAACAATTGATGGATGGCCTTGGGAATCTAATTCTGGTATTGATAGTCTTTACTGATTGTCTCCCCTCGTAGCTGATTTCTTCATTATTGTGTAGATTTAGATCATGAGCTCATGTTTAGCTAAACAGCTGACCTTGTAAGACGCTTAGGTTTGAACCCTCGTAAGCTTCAGAAGAAAGTCGGCAAAGATTTATTTCTGTCCCTCCAATGAGTTGCCCACGAGGACACCGTTTTCTACAAGTGTTGGTCCAATACTCCCTCTAGAGGCAGGGGACTCCGACAGGGCTGATTGGCGGCCCCCGATCTGGGGCAGGGGCAGTGGGCAGCCTGTTGCCCGGGCAGGAGCCTCTCTGCATGTGTCCCTGGGACCCACCTGCCTGCGAACTTCGGTCACCTGGCAGGAAGCTACGATGCCCAGACCTATGGTTAGCTGTGCAGCGAGGTGTACTGCGCAGACAGGTTCCACACACACTTCAAGTAAGATGTCGGCCTGAGTGGAAAGGTGAGAGTTTGGGCAGCTGTGCAGAAAAAGAAGGCGCCCTTTGACCTGGGCCTAAATGCTTGTGACACCCCACTGGACCTGCCGGGCTCTGAGGGCCCAGACCTGGGCCCACTGCTCCCCTGCCCTTTGTTCAGTCACAGCAGAGATGGCCACACCCACTCCTTCAGTGAGGGCAGAGTTCCAACCACCCTCAGCCCCGCCCCCTCTCCGCAGGTTACCATGGACTACAGAGGCTGCATCCTTAGGCCAGGGCATTCCGAGAATGCCAAGGGCAGACATGATGACCTTAAATGATTTCCTCTTGTGTCAGGTTTGGTAAACTTTAGGAGCTAGGAAATGGTCCACTTTACAGAAATGTTCAAATTTACTGGCATTTCATATATTCTCTGCTATAACATTGTCCTGATTCTTTCTATATATTCTTTACTTATGTTTTTGTTTTCCTTAATCAAAGTGTGTCTTTTCAATCTTTACAAAGAAGATTCTTTGGACTTACAAAATCACCTCAATTTTATTCGTTTTCTGTTGTATTAAGTTCTGCTCATATCTTTATTTATCTTTTTTCTATGTTCTCAGTGTTTATTGTTTTGATCTTCTGATGTCAATTAAAACACTTGGTTATTCATTTTAATAAATATTTTACTTATAAAGATTTGAACTTTTGAAGATTCCAGCTTACTTGTAAGTTTCTAAGGGTCAGGTCCTCTCCATTGTTGCTGGCCTAAGGTTTAGTTCACCATATAGCAATGTTTATATTGACCTATTTTCCCCTCGATTTTCTGTGATTCCCTACATCTCACCTTTCTTTGCAGACAACCCATTTGAAATACACTTAACTTATTTCACAGCCAATAAGTCATTGAAATAATGTGTATTTTTTAGAGAAATCTTCTTATATAATTAGGCAGAAAATCTCACCTGCCATAGTTTTCAAAACAGCATAATTTCACTCTTCTCAATGCTTAATCTGTTGTATTACACAACCTTTGAGTATTTAGCTTTATCAATGACATGTACTTTAAAAATGTTTTAGACATCCTACCAGTCTTTGAAAACATCCTTGTTCCTTGTTTCAGTTCCAGTTTTATGTATATTTTCTGCCTTGCACCTGATTATTCCAACAATTGATGGATGGCCTTGGGAATCTAATTCTGGTATTGATAGTTTTTGCTGATTGTCTCCCCTTGTAGCTGATTTCTTCATTATTGTGTAAATTTAGATCATGAGCTCATGTTTAGCTAAACAGCTGACCTTGTAAGACGCTTAGGTGTGAACGCTCGTAAGCTTCAGCAGAAAGTCGGCAAAGATTTATTTGTGTCCCTCCAATGAGTTGCCCAGGAGGACACCGTTTTCTACAAGTGTTGGTCCAATACTCCCTCTAGAGGCAGGGGACTCCGACAGGGCTGATTGGCAGCCCCCGATCTGGGGCAGGGGCTGTGGGCAGCCTGTTGCCCAGGCAGGAGCCTCTCTGCATGTGTCCCTGGGACCGATCTGCCTGCGATCTTCGGTCACCTGACAGGAAGCTACGATGCCCAGACCTATGGTTAGCTGTGCAGCGAGGTGCACTGCGCGGACAGGTTCCACACACACTTCAAGTAAGAGGTCGGCCTGAGTGGAAAGTTGAGAGTTTGGGCAGCTGTGCAGACAAAGAAGGCGCCCTTTGGCCTGGGCCTAAATGCTTGTGACACCCCACTGGACCTGCCGTGCTCAGAGGGCCCTGCCCTGGGCCCCCTGCTCCCCTGCCCTTTGTTCAGTCACAGCAGAGATGGCCACACCCACTCCTTCAGTGAGGGCAGAGTTCCAACCACCCTCAGCCCCGCCCCCTCTCCGCAGGTTACCATGGACTACAGAGGCTGCATCCTGAGGCCAGGGCGTTCCGAGAATGCCAAGGGCAGACATGATGACCTTAAATGATTTCCTCTTGTGTCAGCTTTGGTAAACTTTAGGAGCTAGGGAATGGTCCACTTTACAGAAATGTTCAAATTTAGTGGCATTTCATATATTCTCTGCTATAACTTTGTCCTGATTCTTTCTGTATATTCTTTACTTATGTTTTTGTTTTCCTTAATCAAAGTGTGTCTTTTCAATCTTTTCAAAGAAGATTCTTTGGACTTACTAAATCACCTCAATTTTATTCGTTTTCTGTTGTATTAAGTTCTGCTCATATCTTTATTTATCTTTTTTCTATGTTCTCAGGCTTTATTGTTTTGATTTTCTGATGTCAATTCAAACACTTGGTTATTCATTTTAATAAATATTTTACTTATAAAAATTTGAACTTTTGAAGATTCCAGCTTACTTGTAAGTTTCTAAGGGTCAGGTCCTCTCCATTGTTGCTGGCCTAAGGTTTAGTTCACCATATAGCAATGTATATATTGACCTATTTTCCCCTCGACTTTCTGTGATTCCCTACATCTCACCTTTCTTTGCAGACAAGCCATTTGAAATACCCTTAACTTATTTCACAGCCAATAAGTCATTGAAATAATGTGTATTTTTAGAGAAATCTTCTTATATAATTAGGCAGGAAATCTCACCTGCCATAGTTTTCAAAACAGCATAATTTCACTCTTCTCAATGCTTAAACTGTTGTATTACACAACCTTTGAGTATTTAACTTTATCAATGACATGTCCTTTAAAAATGTTTTAGAGATCCTACCAGTCTTTGAAAACATCCTTGTTCCTTGTTTCAGGTCCAGTTTTATGTATATATTCTGCCTTGCACCTGATTATTCCAACAATTAATGGATGGCCTTGGGAATCTAATTCTGGTATTGATAGTCTTTACTGATTGTCTCCCCTCGTAGCTGATTTCTTCATTATTGTGTAGATTTAGATCATGAGCTCATGTTTAGCTAAACAGCTGACCTTGTAAGACGCTTAGGTTTGAACCCTCGTAAGCTTCAGAAGAAAGTCGGCAAAGATTTATTTCTGTCCCTCCAATGAGTTGCCCACGAGGACACCGTTTTCTACAAGTGTTGGTCCAATACTCCCTCTAGAGGCAGGGGACTCCGACAGGGCTGATTGGCGGCCCCCGATCTGGGGCAGGGGCAGTGGGCAGCCTGTTGCCCGGGCAGGAGCCTCTCTGCATGTGTCCCTGGGACCCACCTGCCTGCGAACTTCGGTCACCTGGCAGGAAGCTACGATGCCCAGACCTATGGTTAGCTGTGCAGCGAGGTGTACTGCGCGGACAGGTTCCACACACACTTCAAGTAAGATGTCGGCCTGAGTGGAAAGGTGAGAGTTTGGGCAGCTGTGCAGAAAAAGAAGGCGCCCTTTGACCTGGGCCTAAATGCTTGTGACAGCCCACTGGACCTGCCGGGCTCTGAGGGCCCAGCCCTGGGCCCACTGCTCCCCTGCCCTTTGTTCAGTCACAGCAGAGATGGCCACACCCACTCCTTCAGTGAGGGCAGAGTTCCAACCACCCTCAGCCCCGCCCCCTCTCCGCAGGTTACCATGGACTACAGAGGCTGCATCCTTAGGCCAGGGCATTCCGAGAATGCCAAGGGCAGACATGATGACCTTAAATGATTTCCTCTTGTGTCAGGTTTGGTAAACTTTAGGAGCTAGGAAATGGTCCACTTTACAGAAATGTTCAAATTTACTGGCATTTCATATATTCTCTGCTATAACATTGTCCTGATTCTTTCTATATATTCTTTACTTATGTTTTTGTTTTCCTTAATCAAAGTGTGTCTTTTCAATCTTTACAAAGAAGATTCTTTGGACTTACAAAATCACCTCAATTTTATTCGTTTTCTGTTGTATTAAGTTCTGCTCATATCTTTATTTATCTTTTTTCTATGTTCTCAGGGTTTATTGTTTTGATCTTCTGATGTCAATTAAAACACTTGGTTATTCATTTTAATAAATATTTTACTTATAAAGATTTGAACTTTTGAAGATTCCAGCTTACTTGTAAGTTTCTAAGGGTCAGGTCCTCTCCATTGTTGCTGGCCTAAGGTTTAGTTCACCATATAGCAATGTATATATTGACCTATTTTCCCCTCGATTTTCAGTGATTCCCTACATCTCACCTTTCTTTGCAGACAACCCATTTGAAATACACTTAACTTATTTCACAGCCAATAAGTCATTGAAATAATGTGTATTTTTTAGAGAAATCTTCTTATATAATTAGGCAGAAAATCTCACCTGCCATAGTTTTCAAAACAGCATAATTTCACTCTTCTCAATGCTTAATCTGTTGTATTACACAACCTTTGAGTATTTAGCTTTATCAATGACATGTACTTTAAAAATGTTTTAGACATCCTACCAGTCTTTGAAAACATCCTTGTTCCTTGTTTCAGTTCCAGTTTTATGTATATTTTCTGCCTTGCACCTGATTATTCCAACAATTGATGGATGGCCTTGGGAATCTAATTCTGGTATTGATAGTTTTTGCTGATTGTCTCCCCTTGTAGCTGATTTCTTCATTATTGTGTAAATTTAGATCATGAGCTCATGTTTAGCTAAACAGCTGACCTTGTAAGACGCTTAGGTGTGAACGCTCGTAAGCTTCAGCAGAAAGTCGGCAAAGATTTATTTGTGTCCCTCCAATGAGTTGCCCAGGAGGACACCGTTTTCTACAAGTGTTGGTCCAATACTCCCTCTAGAGGCAGGGGACTCCGACAGGGCTGATTGGCAGCCCCCGATCTGGGGCAGGGGCTGTGGGCAGCCTGTTGCCCAGGCAGAAGCCTCTCTGCATGTGTCCCTGGGACCCATCTGCCTGCGATCTTCGGTCACCTGACAGGAAGCTACGATGCCCAGACCTATGGTTAGCTGTGCAGCGAGGTGCACTGCGCGGACAGGTTCCACACACACTTCAAGTAAGAGGTCGGCCTGAGTGGAAAGTTGAGAGTTTGGGCAGCTGTGCAGACAAAGAAGGCGCCCTTTGGCCTGGGCCTAAATGCTTGTGACACCCCACTGGACCTGCCGTGCTCAGAGGGCCCTGCCCTGGGCCCCCTGCTCCCCTGCCCTTTGTTCAGTCACAGCAGAGATGGCCACACCCACTCCTTCAGTGAGGGCAGAGTTCCAACCACCCTCAGCCCCGCCCCCTCTCCGCAGGTTACCATGGACTACAGAGGCTGCATCCTGAGGCCAGGGCGTTCCGAGAATGCCAAGGGCAGACATGATGACCTTAAATGATTTCCTCTTGTGTCAGCTTTGGTAAACTTTAGGAGCTAGGACATGGTCCACTTTACAGAAATGTTCAAATTTACTGGCATTTCATATATTCTCTGCTATAACTTTGTCCTGATTCTTTCTGTATATTCTTATGTTTTTGTTTTCCTTAATCAAAGTGTGTCTTTTCAATCTTTTCAAAGAAGATTCTTTGGACTTACTAAATCACCTCAATTTTATTCGTTTTCTGTTGTATTAATTTCTGCTCATATCTTTATTTATCTTTTTTCTATGTTCTCAGGGTTTATTGTTTTGATTTTCTGTTGTCAATTAAAACACTTGGTTATTCATTTTAATAAATATTTTACTTATAAAGATTTGAACTTTTGAAGATTCCAGCTTACTTGTAAGTTTCTAAGGGTCCGGTCCTCTCCATTGTTGCTGGCCTAAGGTTTAGTTCACCATATAGCAATGTATATATTGACCTATTTTCCCCTCGACTTTCTGTGATTCCCTACATCTCACCTTTCTTTGCAGACAAGCCATTTGAAATACCCTTAACTTATTTCAAGGCCAATAAGTCATTGAAATAATGTGTATTTTTTAGAGAAATCTTCTTATATAATTAGGCAGAAAATCTCACCTGCCATAGTTTTCAAAACAGCATAATTTCACTCTTCTCAATGCTTAATCTGTTGTATTACACAACCTTTGAGTATTTAGCTTTATCAATGACATGTACTTTAAAAATGTTTTAGAGATCCTACCAGTCTTTGAAAACATCCTTGTTCCTTGTTTCAGTTCCAGTTTTATGTATATTTTCTGCCTTGCACCTGATTATTCCAACAATTGATGGATGGCCTTGGGAATCTAATTCTGGTATTGATAGTTTTTGCTGATTGTCTCCCCTTGTAGCTGATTTCTTCATTATTGTGTAAATTTAGATCATGAGCTCATGTTTAGCTAAACAGCTAACCTTGTAAGACGCTTAGGTGTGAACGCTCGTAAGCTTCAGCAGAAAGTCGGCAAAGATTTATTTGTGTCCCTCCAATGAGTTGCCCACGAGGACAACGTTTTCTACAAGTGTTGGTCCAATACTCCCTCTAGAGGCAGGGGATTCCGACAGGGCTGATTGGCAGCCCCCGATCTGGGGCAGGGGCTGTGGGCAGCCTGTGGCCCAGGCAGGAGCCTCTCTGCATGTGTCCCTGGGAGCCATCTCCCTGCGATCTTCGGTCACCTGACAGGAAGCTACGATACCCAGACCTATGGTTAGCTGTGCAGCGAGGTGCACTGCGCGGACAGGTTCCACACACACTTCAAGTAAGAGGTCGGCCTGAGTGGAAAGGTGAGAGTTTGGGCAGCTGTGCAGACAAAGAAGGCGCCCTTTGGCCTGGGCCTAAATGCTTGTGACAGCCCACTGGACCTGCCGTGCTCTGAGGGCCCTGCCCTGGGCCCCCTGGTCCCCTGCCCTTTGTTCAGTCACAGCAGAGATGGCCACACCCACTCCTTCAGTGAGGGCAGAGTTCCAACCACCCTCAGCCCCGCCCCCTCTCCGCAGGTTACCATGGACTACAGAGGCTGCATCCTGAGGCCAGGGCGTTCCGAGAATGCCAAGGGCAGACATGATGACCTTAAATGATTTCCTCTTGTGTCAGGTTTGGTAAACTTTAGGAGCTAGGAAATGGTCCACTTTACAGAAATATTCAAATTTACTGGCATTTCATATATTCTCTGCTATAACATTGTCCTGATTCTTTCTGTATATTCTTTACTTATGTTTTTGTTTTCCTTAATCAAAGTGTGTCTTTTCAATCTTTTCAAAGAAGATTCTTTGGACTTACTAAATCACCTCAATTTTATACGTTTTCTGTTGTATTAAGTTCTGCTCATATCTTTATGTATCTTTTTTCTATGTTCTCATGGTTTATTGTTTTCATCTTCTGATGTCAATTAAAACACTTGGTTATTCATTTTAATAAATATTTTACTTATAAAGATTTGAACTTTTGAAGATTCCAGCTTACTTGTAAGTTTCTAAGGGTCAGGTCCTCTCCATTGTTGCTGGCCTAAGGTTTAGTTCACCATATAGCAATGTATATATTGACTTATTTTCCCCTCGACTTTCTGTGATTCCCTACATCTCACCTTTCTTTGAAGACAAGCCATTTGAAATACCCTTAACTTATTTCACAGCCAAAAGTCATTGAAATAATGTGTATTTTTAGAGAAATCTTCTTATATAATTACGCAGAAAATCTCACCTGCCATAGTTTTCAAAGCAGCATAATTTCACTCTTCTCAATGCTTAATCTGTTGTATTACACAACCTTTGAGTATTTAGCTTTATCAATGACATGTACTTTAAAAATGTTTTAGAGATCCTACCAGTCTTTGAAAACATCCTTGTTCCTTGTTTCAGGTCCAGTTTTATGTATATATTCTGCCTTGCACCTGATTATTCCAACAATTGATGGATGGCCTTGGGAATCTAATTCTGGTATTGATAGTCTTTACTGATTGTCTCCCCTCGTAGCTGATTTCTTCATTATTGAGTAAATTTAGATCATGAGCTCATGTTTAGCTAAACAGCTGACCTTGTAAGACGCTTAGGTGTGAACGCTCGTAATCTTCATCAGAAAGTCGGCAAAGATTTATGTGTGTCCCTCCAATGAGTTGCCCACGAGGACACCGTTTTCTAAAAGTGTTGGTCCAATACTCCCTCTAGAGGCAGGGGACTCCGACAGGGCTGATTGGCGGACCCCGATCTGGGGCAGGGGCAGTGGGCAGCCTGTGGCCCGGGCAGGAACCTCTCTTCATGTGTCCCTGGGACCCACGTGCCTGCGAACTTCGGTCACCTGGCAGGAAGCTACGATGCCCAGACCTATGGTTAGCTGTGCAGCGAGGTGTACTGCGCGGACAGGTTCCACACACACTTCATGTAAGTTGTCGGCCTGAGTGGAAAGGTGAGAGTTTGGGCAGCTGTGCAGAAAAAGAAGGCGCCCTTTGACCTGGGCCTAAATGCTTGTGACACCCCACTGGACCTGCCGGGCTCTGAGGGCACAGCCCTGGGCCCCCTTCTCCCCTGCCCTTTGTTCAGTCACAGCAGAGATGGCCACACCCACTCCTTCAGTGAGGGCAGAGTTCCAACCACCCTCAGCCCCGCCCCCTCTCGGCAGGTTACCATGGACTACAGAGGCTGCATCCTGAGGCCAGGGCATTCCGAGAATGCCAACGGCAGACATGATGACCTTAAATGATTTCCTCTTGTGTCAGGTTTGGTAAACTTTAGGAGCTAGGAAATGGTCCACTTTACAGAAATGTTCAAATTTACTGGCATTTCATATATTCTCTGCTATAACATTGTCCTGATTCTTTCTATATATTCTTTACTTATGTTTTTGTTTTCCTTAATCAAAGTGTGTCTTTTCAATCTTTTCAAAGAAGATTCTTTGGACTTACAAAAGCAACTCAATTTTATTCGTTTTCTGTTGTATTAAGTTCTGCTCATATCTTTATTTATCTTTTTTCTATGTTCTCAGGGTTTATTGTTTTGATCTTCTGATGTCAATTAAAACACTTGGTTATTCATTTTAATAAATATTTTACTTATAAAGATTTGAACTTTTGAAGATTCCAGCTTACTTGTAAGTTTCTAAGGGTCAGGTCCTCTCCATTGTTGCTGCCCTAAGGTTTAGTTCACCATATAGCAATGTATATATTGACCTATTTTCCCCTCGATTTTCTGTGATTCCCTACATCTCACCTTTCTTTGCAGACAAGCCATTTGAAATACACTTAACTTATTTCACAGCCAATAAGTCATTGAAATAATGTGTATTTTTTAGAGAAATCTTCTTATATAATTAGGCAGAAAATCTCACCTGCCATAGTTTTCAAAACAGCATAATTTCACTCTTCTCAATGCTTAATCTGTTGTATTACACAACCTTTGAGTATTTAGCTTTATCAATGACATGTACTTTAAAAATGTTTTAGAGATCCTACCAGTCTTTGAAAACATCCTTGTTCCTTGTTTCAGTTCCAGTTTTATGTATATTTTCTGCCTTGCACCTGATTATTGCAACAATTGATGGATGGCCTTGGGAATCTAATTCTGGTATTGATAGTTTTTGCTGATTGTCTCCCCTTGTAGCTGATTTCTTCATTATTGTGTAAATTTAGATCATGAGCTCATGTTTAGCTAAACAGCTGACCTTGTAAGACGCTTAGGTGTGAACGCTCGTAAGCTTCAGCAGAAAGTCGGCAAAGATTTATTTGTGTCCCTCCAATGAGTTGCCCAGGAGGACACCGTTTTCTACAAGTGTTGGTCCAATACTCCCTCTAGAGGCATGGGACTCCGACAGGGCTGATTGGCAGCCCCCGATCTGGGGCAGGGGCAGTGGGCAGCCTGTTGCCCAGGCAGGAGCCTCTCTGCATGTGTCCCTGGGACCCATCTGCCTGCGATCTTCGGTCACCTGACAGGAAGCTACGATGCCCAGACCTATGGTTAGCTGTGCAGCGAGGTGCACTGCGCGGACAGGTTCCACACACACTTCAAGTAAGAGGTCGGCCTGAGTGGAAAGTTGAGAGTTTGGGCAGCTGTGCAGACAAAGAAGGCGCCCTTTGGCCTGGGCCTAAATGCTTGTGACACCCCACTGGACTTGCAGTGCTCTGAGGGCCCTGCCCTGGGCCCCCTGCTCCCCTGCCCTTTGTTCAGTCAAAGCAGAGATAGCCAAACCCACTCCTTCAGTGAGGGCAGAGTTCCAACCACCCTCAGCCCCGACCCCTCTCCGCAGTTTACCATGGACTACAGAGGATGCATCCTGAGGCCAGGGCGTTCCGAGAATGCCAAGGGCAGACATGATGACCTTAAATGATTTCCTCTTGTGGCAGCTTTGGTAAACTTTAGGAGCTAGGACATGGTCCACTTTACAGAAATGTTCAAATTTACTGGCATTTCATATATTCTCTGCTATAACTTTGTCCTGATTCTTTCTGTATATTCTTTACTTATGTTTTTGTTTTCCTTAATCAAAGTGTGTCTTTTCAATCTTTTCAAAGAAGATTCTTTGGACTTACTAAATCACCTCAATTTTATTCGTTTTCTGTTGTATTAAGTTCTGCTCATATCTTTATTTATCTTTTTTCTATGTTCTCAGGGTTTATTGTTTTGATCTTCTGATGTCAATTTAAACACTTGGTTATTCATTTTAATAAATATTTTACTTATAAAGATTTGAACTTTTGAAGATTCCAGCTTACTTGTAAGTTTCTAAGGGTCCGGTCCTCTCCATTGTTGCTGGCCTAAGGTTTAGTTCACCATATAGCAATGTATATATTGACCTATTTTCCCCTCGACTTTCTGTGATTCCCTACATCTCACCTTTCTTTGCAGACAAGCCATTTGAAATACCCTTAACTTATTTCAAGGCCAATAAGTCATTGAAATAATGTGTATTTTTTAGAGAAATCTTCTTATATAATTAGGCAGAAAATCTCACCTGCCATAGTTTTCAAAACAGCATAATTTCACTCTTCTCAATGCTTAATCTGTTGTATTACACAACCTTTGAGTATTTAGCTTTATCAATGACATGTACTTTAAAAATGTTTTAGAAATCCTACCAGTCTTTGAAAACATCCTTGTTCCTTGTTTCAGTTCCAGTTTTATGTATATTTTCTGCCTTGCACCTGATTATTCCAACAATTGATGGATGGCCTTGGGAATCTAATTCTGGTATTGATAGTTTTTGCTGATTGTCTCCCCTTGTAGCTGATTTCTTCATTATTGTGTAAATTTAGATCATGAGCTCATGTTTAGCTAAACAGCTAACCTTGAAAGACGCTTAGGTGTGAACGCTCGTAAGCTTCAGCAGAAAGTCGGCAAAGATTTATTTGTGTCCCTCCAATGAGTTGCCCACGAGGACACCGTTTTCTACAAGTGTTGGTCCAATACTCCCTCTAGAGGCAGGGGACTCCGACAGGGCTGATTGGCGGCCCCCGATCTGGGGCAGGGGCAGTGGGCAGCCTGTGGCCCGGGCAGGAACCTCTTTGCATGTGTCCCTGGGATACATCTGCCTGCGAACTTCGGTCACCTGGCAGGAAGCTACGATGCCCAGACCTATGGTTAGCTGTGCAGCGAGGTGTACTGTGAGGGCAGGTTCCACACACACTTCAAGTAAGAGGTCGGCCTGAGTGGAAAGGTGAGAGTTTGGGCAGCTGTGCAGACAAAGAAGGCGCCCTTTGGCCTGGGCCTAAATGCTTGTGACACACCACTGGACCTGCCGTGCTCTGAGGGCCCTGCCCTGGGCCCCCTGCTCCCCTGCCCTTTGTTCAGTCACAGCAGAGATGGCCACACCCACTCCTTCAGTGAGGGCAGAGTTCCAACCACCCTCAGCCCCGCCCCCTCTCCGCAGGTTACCATGGACTACAGAGGCTGCATCCTGAGGCCAGGGCGTTCCGACAATGCCAAGGGCACACATGATGACCTTAAATGATTTCCTCTTGTGTCAGGTTTGGTAAACTTTAGGAGCTAGGAAATTGTCCACTTTACAGAAATGTTCAAATTTACTGGCATTTCATATATTCTCTTCTATAACATTGTCCTGATTCTTTCTGTATATTCTATACTTATGTTTTTGTTTTCCTTAATCAAAGTGTGTCTTTTCAGTCTTTTCAAAGAAGATTTTTTGGACTTACTAAATCACCTCAATTTTATACGTTTTCTGTTGTATTAAGTTCTGCTCATATCTTTATTTATCTTTTTTCTATGTTCTCAGGGTTTATTGTTTTGATCTTCTGATGTCAATTAAAACACTTGGTTATTCATTTTAATAAATATTTTACTTATAAAGATTTGAACTTTTGAAGATTCCAGCTTACTTGTAAGTTTCTAAGGGTCAGGTCCTCTCCATTGTTGCTGGCCTAAGGTTTAGTTCACCATATAGCAATGTATATATTGACCTATTTTCCCCTCGACTTTCTGTGATTCCCTACATCTCACCTTTCTTTGCAGACAAGCCATTTGAAATACCCTTAACTTATTTCACAGCCAATAAGTCATTGAAATAATGTGTAGTTTTTAGAGAAATCTTCTTATATAATTAGGCAGAAAATCTCACCTGCCATAGTTTTCAAAACAGCATAATTTCACTCTTCTCAATGCTTAATCTGTTGTATTACACAACCTTTGAGTATTTAGCTTTATCAATGACATGTACTTTAAAAATGTTTTAGAGATCCTACCAGTCTTTGAAAACATCCTTGTTCCTTGTTTCAGTTCCAGTTTTATGTATATATTCTGCCTTGCACCTGATTATTCCAACAATTGATGGATGGCCTTGGGAATCTAATTCTGGTATTGATAGTCTTTACTGATTGTCTCCCCTCGTAGCTGATTTCTTCATTATTGTGTAAATTTAGATCATGAGCTCATGTTTAGCTAAACAGCTGACCTTGTAAGACGCTTAGGTGTGAACGCTCGTAAGCTTCCGCAGAAAGACGACAAAGATTTATTTGTGTCCCTCCAATGAGTTGCCCACGAGGACACCGTTTTCTACAAGTGTTGGTCCAATACTCCCTCTAGAGGAAGGGGACTCCGACAGGGCTGATTGGCGGCCCCCGATCTGGGGCAGGGGCAGTGGGCAGCCTGTGGCCCGGGCAGGAGCCTCTTTGCATGTGTCCCTGGGACACATCTGCCTGCGAACTTCGGTCACCTGGCAGGAAGCTACGATGCCCAGACCTATGGTTAGCTGTGCAGCGAGGTGTACTGTGAGGACAGGTTCCACACACTCTTCAAGTAAGAGGTCGGCCTGAGTGGAAAGGTGAGAGTTTGGGCAGCTGTGCAGACAAAGAAGGCGCCCTTTGTCCTGGGCCTAAATGCTTGTGACACCCCACTGGACCTGCCGTGCTCTGAGTGCCCTGCCCTGGGCCCCCTGCTCCCCTGCCCTTTGTTCAGTCACAGCAGAGATGGCCACACCCACTCCTCCAGTGAGGCCAGAGTTCCAACCACCCTCAGCCCCGCCCCCTCTCCGCAGGTTACCATGGACTACAGAGGCTGCATCCTAAGACCAGGGCGTTCCGAGAAGGCCAAGGGCAGACATGATGACCTTAAATGATTTCCTCTTGTGTCAGGTTTGGTAAACTTTAGGAGCTAGGAAATGGTCCACTTTACAGAAATGTTCAAATTTACTGGCATTTCATATATTCTCTGCTATAACATTGTCCTGATTCTTTCTGTATATTCTATACTTATGTTTTTGTTTTCCTTAATCAAAGTGTGTCTTTTCAATCTTTTCAAAGAAGATTCTTTGGACTTACTAAATCACCTCAACTTTATACGTTTTCTGTTGTATTAAGTTCTGCTCATATCTTTATTTATCTTTTTTCTATGTTCTCAGGGTTTATTGTTTTGATCTTCTGATGTCAATTAAAACACTTGGTTATTCATTTTAATAAATATTTTACTCATAAAGATTTGAACTTTTGAAGATTCCAGCTTACTTGTAAGTTTCTAAGGGTCAGGTCCTCTCCATTGTTGCTGGCCTAAGGTTTAGTTCACCATATAGCAATGTATATATTGACCTATTTTCCCCTCGACTTTCTGTGATTCCCTCCATCTCACCTTTCTTTGCAGACAAGCCATTTGAAATACCCTTAACTTATTTCACAGCCAATAAGTCATTGAAATAATGTGTATTTTTAGAGAAATCTTCTTATATAATTAGGCAGAAAATCTCACCTGCCATAGTTTTCAAAACAGCATAATTTCACTCTTCTCAATGCTTAATCTGTTGTATTACACAACCTTTGAGTATTTAGCTTTATCAATGACATGTACTTTAAAAATGTTTTCGAGATCCTACCAGTCTTTGAAAACATCCTTGTTCCTTGTTTCAGTTCCAGTTTTATGTATATATTCTGCCTTGCACCTGATTATTCCAACAATTGATGGATGGCCTTGGGAATCTAATTCTGGTATTGATAGTCTTTACTGATTGTCTCCCCTCGTAGCTGATTTCTTCATTATTGTGTAAATTTGGATCATGAGCTCATGTTTAGCTAAACAGCTGACCTTGTAAGACGCTTACGTGTGAACGCTCATAAGCTTCAGGAGAAAGTCGGCAAAATTTATTTGTGTCCCTCCAATGAGTTGCCCACGAGGACACCGTTTTCCACAAGTGTTGGTCCAATACTCCCTCTAGAGGAAGGTGACTCCGACAGGGCTGATTGGCGGCCCCCGATCTGGGGCAGGGGCTGTGGGCAGCCTGTGGCACGGGCAGGAGCCTCTTTGCATGTGTCCCTGGGACACATCTGCCTGCGAACTTCGGTCACCTGGCAGGAAGCTACGATGCCCAGACCTATTGTTAGCTGTGAAGCGAGGTGTACTGTGAGGACAGGTTCCACACACACTTCAAGTAAGAGGTCGGCCTGAGTGGAAAGGTTAGAGTTTGGGCAGCTGTGCAGACAAAGAAGGCGCCCTTTGGCCTCGGCCTAAATGCTTGTGACACCCCACTGGACCTGCCGTGCTCTGAGGGCACTGCCCTGGGCCCTCTGGTCCCCTGCCCTTTGTTCAGTCACAGCAGAGATGGCCACACCCACTCCTTCAGTGAGGGCAGAGTTCCAACCACCCTCAGCCCCGCCCCCTCTCCGCAGGTTACCATGGACTACAGAGGCTGCATCCTGAGGCCAGGGCGTTCCGAGAATGCCAAGGGCAGACATGATGACATTAAATGATTTCCTCTTGTGTCAGGTTTGGTAAACTTTAGGAGCTAGGAAATGGTCCACTTTACAGAAATGTTCAAATTTACTGGCATTTCATATATTCTCTGCTATAACATTGTCCTGATTCTTTCTGTATATTCTATACTTATGTTTTTGTTTTCCTTAATCAAAGTGTGTATTTTCAATCTTTTCAAAGAAGATTCTTTGGACTTACTAAATCACCTCAACTTTATACGTTTTCTGTTGTATTAAGTTCTGCTCATATCTTTATTTATCTTTTTTCTATGTTCTCAGGGTTTATTGTTTTGATCTTCTGATGTCAATTAAAACACTTGGTTATTCATTTTAATAAATATTTTACTCATAAAGATTTGAACTTTTGAAGATTCCAGCTTACTTGTAAGTTTCTAAGGGTCAGGTCCTCTCCATTGTTGCTGGCCTAAGGTTTAGTTCACCATATAGCAATGTATATATTGACCTATTTTCCCCTCGACTTTCTGTGATTCCCTACATCTCACCTTTCTTTGCAGACAAGCCATTTGAAATACCCTTAACTTAGTTCACAGCCAATAAGTCATTGAAATAATGTGTATTTTTAGAGAAATCTTCTTATATAATTAGGCAGAAAATCTCACCTGCCATAGTTTTCAAAACAGCATAATTTCACTCTACTCAATGCTTAATCTGTTGTATTACACAACCTTTGAGTATTTAGCTTTATCAATGACATGTACTTTAAAAATGTTTTCGAGATCCTACCAGTCTTTGAAAACATCCTTGTTCCTTGTTTCAGTTCCTGTTTTATGTATATATTGTGCCTTGCACCTGATTATTCCAACAATTGATGGATGGCCTTGGGAATCTAATTCTGGTATTGATAGTCTTTACTGATTGTCTCCCCTCGTAGCTGATTTCTTCATTATTGTGTAAATTTGGATCATGAGCTCATGTTTAGCTAAACAGCTGACCATGTAAGACGCTTACGTGTGAACGCTCATAAGCTTCAGGAGAAAGTCGGCAAAATTTATTTGTGTCCCTCCAATGAGTTGCCCACGAGGACACCGTTTTCTACAAGTGTTGGTCCAATACTCCCTCTAGAGGAAGGTGACTCCGACAGGGCTGATTGGCGGCCCCCGATCTGGGGCAGGGGCTGTGGGCAGCCTGTGGCACGGGCAGGAGCCTCTTTGCATGTGTCCCTGGGACACATCTGCCTGCGAACTTCGGTCACCTGACAGGAAGCTACTATGCCCAGACATATGGTTAGCTGTGCAGCGAGGTGTACTGTGAGGACATGTTCCACACACACTTCAAGTAAGAGGTCGGCCTGAGTGGAAAGGTGAGAGTTTGGGCAGCTGTGCAGACAAAGAAGGCGCCCTTTGGCCTGGGCCTAAATGCTTGTGACACCCCACTGGACCTGCCGTGCTCTGAGGGCACTGCCCTGGGCCCCCTGGTCCTCTGCCCTTTGTTCAGTCACAGCAGAGATGGCCACACCCACTCCTCCAGTGAGGGCAGAGATCCAACCACCCTCAGCCCCGCCCCCTCTCCGCAGGTTACCATGGACTACAGAGGCTGCATCCTGAGGCCAGGGCGTTCCGAGAATGCCAAGGGCAGACATGATGACCTTAAATGATTTCCTCTTGTGTCAGGTTTGGTAAACTTTAGGAGCTAGGAAATGGTCCACTTTACAGAAATATTCAAATTTACTGGCATTTCATATATTCTCTGCTATAACATTGTCCTGATTCTTTCTGTATATTCTTTACTTATGTTTTTGTTTTCCTTAATCAAAGTGTGTCTTTTCAATCATTTCAAAGAAGATTCTTTGACATAACTAAATCACCTCAATTTTATACGTTTTCTGTTGTATTAAGTTCTGCTCATATCTTTATGTATCTTTTTTCTATGTTCTCAGGGTTTATTGTTTTGATCTTCTGATGTCAATTAAAACACTTGGTTATTCATTTTAATAAATATTTTACTTATAAAGATTTGAACTTTTGAAGATTCCAGCTTACTTGTAAGTTTCTAAGGGTCAGGTCCTCTCCATTGTTGCTGGCCTTAGGTTTAGTTCACCATATAGCAATGTATATATTGACCTATTTTCCCCTCGACTTTCTGTGATTCCCTACATCTCACCTTTCTTTGAAGACAAGCCATTTGAAATACCCTTAACTTATTTCACAGCCAATAAGTCATTGAAATAATGTGTATTTTTAGAGAAATCTTCTTATATAATTAGGCAGAAAATCTCACCTGCCATAGTTTTCAAAACAGCATAATTTCACTCTTCTCAATGCTTAATCTGTTGTATTACACAACCTTTGAGTATTTAGCTTTATCAATGACATGTACTTTAAAAATGTTTTAGAGATCCTACCAGTCTTTGAAAACATCCTTGTTCCTTGTTTCAGTTCCAGTTTTATGTGTATATTCTGTCTTGCACCTGATTATTCCAACAATTGATGGATGGCCTTGGGAATCTAATTCTGGTATTGATAGTCTTTACTGATTGTCTCCCCTCGTAGCTGATTTCTTCATTATTGAGTAAATTTAGATCATGAGCTCATGTTTAGCTAAACAGCTGACCTTGTAAGACGCTTAGGTGTGAATGCTCGTAATCTTCAGCAGAAAGTCGGCAAAGATTTATTTGTGTCCCTCCAATGAGTTGCCCACGAGGACACCGTTTTCTACAAGTGTTGGTCCAATACTCCCTCTAGAGGCAGGGGACTCCGACAGGGCTGATTGGCGGCCCCCGATCTGGGGCAGGGGCAGTGGGCAGCCTGTGGCCCTGGCTGGAGCCTCTTTGCATGTGTCCCTGGGACACATCTGCCTGCGAACTTCGGTCACCTGGCAGGAAGCTACGATGCCCAGACCTATGGTTAGCTGTTCAGCAAGGTGTACTGTGAGGGCAGGTTCCACACACACTTCAAGTAAGAGGTCGGGCTGAGTGGAAAGGTGAGAGTTTGGGCAGCTCTGCAGACAAAGAAGGCGCCCTTTGGCCTGGGCCTAAATGCTTGTGACACCCCACTGGACCTGCCGTGCTCTGAGGGCCCTGCCCTGGGCCCCCTGCTCCCCTGCCCTTTGTTCAGTCACAGCAGAGATGGCCACACCCACTCCTCCAGTGAGGCCAGACTTCCAAACACCCTCAGCCCCGCCCCCTCTCCGCAGGTTACCATGGACTACAGAGGCTGCATCCTGAGGCCAGGGCGTTCCGAGAAGGCCAAGGGCAGACATGATGACCTTAAATGATTTCCTCTTGTGTCAGGTTTGGTAAACTTTAGGAGCTAGGAAATGGTCCACTTTACAGAAATGTTCAAATTTACTGGCATTTCATATATTCTCTGCTATAACATTGTCCTGATTCTTTCTGTATATTCTATACTTATGTTTTTGTTTTCCTTAATCAAAGTGTGTCTTTTCAATCTTTTCAAAGAAGATTCTTTGGACTTACTAAATCACCTCAACTTTATACGTTTTCTGTTGTATTAAGTTCTGCTCATATCTTTATTTATCTTTTTTCTATGTTCTCAGGGTTTATTGTTTTGATCTTCTGATGTCAAGTAAAACACTTGGTTATTCATTTTAATAAATATTTTACTCATAAAGATTTGAACTTTTGAAGATTCCAGCTTACTTGTAAGTTTCTAAGGGTCAGGTCCTCTCCATTGTTGCTGGCCTAAGGTTTAGTTCACCATATAGCAATGTATATATTGACCTATTTTCCCCTCGACTTTCTGTGATTCCCTCCATCTCACCTTTCTTTGCAGACAAGCCATTTGAAATACCCTTAACTTATTTCACAGCCAATAAGTCATTGAAATAATGTGTATTTTTAGAGAAATCTTCTTATATAATTAGGCAGAAAATCTCACCTGCCATAGTTTTCAAAACAGCATAATTTCACTCTTCTCAATGCTTAATCTGTTGTATTACACAACCTTTGAGTATTTAGCTTTATCAATGACATGTACTTTAAAAATGTTTTAGAGATCCTACCAGTCTTTGAAAACATCCTTGTTCCTTGTTTCAGTTCCAGTTTTATGTATATATTCTGCCTTGCACCTGATTATTCCAACAATTGATGGATGGCCTTGGGAATCTAATTCTGGTATTGATAGTCTTTACTGATTGTCTCCCCTCGTAGCTGATTTTTTTCATTATTGTGTAAATTTAGATCATGAGCTCATGTTTAGCTAAACAGCTGACCTTGTAAGACGCTTAGGTGTGAACGCTCGTAAGCTTCAGGAGAAAGTCGGCAAAATTTATTTGTGTCCCTCCAATGAGTTGCCCACGAGGACACCGTTTTCTACAAGTGTTGGTCCAATACTCCCTCTAGAGGAAGGGGACTCCGACAGGGCAGATTGGCGGCCCCCGATCTGGGGCAGGGGCAGTGGTCAGCCTGTGGCCCGGGCTGGAGCCTCTTTGCATGTGTCCCTGGGACACATCTGCCTGCGAACTTCGGTCACCTGGCAGGAAGCTACGATGCCCAGACCTATGGTTAGCTGTGCAGCGAGGTGTACTGTGAGGACAGGTTCCACACACACTTCAAGTAAGAGGTCGGCCTGAGTGGAAAGGTGAGAGTTTGGGCAGCTGTGCAGACAAAGAAGGCGCCCTTTGGCCTGGGCCTAAATGCTTGTTTCACCCCACTGGACCTGCCATGCTCTGAGGGCCCTGCCCTGTGCCCCCTCCTCCCCTGCCCTTTTTTCAGTCACAGCAGAGATGGCCACACCCACTCTTTCAGTGAGGGCAGTGTTCCAACCACCCTCAGCCCCGCCCCCTCTCCGCAGGTTACCATGGACTACAGAGGCTGCATCCTGAGGCCAGGGCGTTCCGAGAATGCCAAGGGCAGACATGATGACCTTAAATGATTTCCTCTTGTGTCAGGTTTGGTAAACTTTAGGAGCTAGGAAATGGTCCACTTTACAGAAATGTTCAAATTTACTGGCATTTCTTATATTCTCTGCTATAACTTTGTCCTGATTCTTTCTGTATATTCTTTACTTATGTTTTTGTTTTCCTTAATCAAAGTGTGTCTTTTCAATCTTTTCAAAGAAGATTCTTTGGACTTACTAAATCACCTCAATTTTATACGTTTTCTGTTGTATTAAGTTCTGCTCATATCTTTATTTATCTTTTTTCTATGTTCTCAGGGTTTATTGTTTTGATCTTCTGATGTCAATTAAAACACTTGGTTATTCATTTTAATAAATATTTTACTCATAAACATTTGAACTTTTGAAGATTCCAGCTTACTTGTAAGTTTCTAAGGGTCAGGTCCTCTCCATTGTTGCTGGCCTAAGGTTTAGTTCACCATATAGCAATGTATATATTGACCTATTTTCCCCTCGACTTTCTGTGATTCCCTACATCTCACCTTTCTTTGCAGACAAGCCATTTGAAATACCCTTAACTTAGTTCACAGCCAATAAGTCATTGAAATAATGTGTATTTTTAGAGAAATCTTCTTATATAATTAGGCAGAAAATCTCACCTGCCATAGTTTTCAAAACAGCATAATTTCACTCTTCTCAATGCTTAATCTGTTGTATTACACAACCTTTGAGTATTTAGCTTTATCAATGACATGTACTTTAAAAATGTTTTAGACATCCTACCAGTCTTTGAAAACATCCTTGTTCCTTGTTCCAGTTCCAGTTTTATGTATATATTCTGCCTTGCAACTGATTATTCCAACAATTGATGGATGGCCTTGGGAATCTAATTCTGGTATTGATAGTCTTTACTGATTGTCTCCCCTCGTAGCTGATTTCTTCATTATTGTGTAAATTTAGATCATGAGCTCATGTTTAGCTAAACAGCTGACCTTGTAAGACGCTTAGGTGTGAACGCTCGTAAGCTTCCGCAGAAAGACGGCAAAGATTTATTTGTGTCCCTCCAATGAGTTGCCCACGAGGACACCGTTTTCTACAAGTGTTGGTCCAATACTCCCTCTAGAGGCAGGGGACTCCGACAGGGCTGATTGGCGGCCCCCGATCTGGGGCAGGGGCAGTGGGCAGCCTGTGGCCCGGGCTGGAGCCTCTTTGCATGTGTCCCTGGGACACATCTGCCTGCGAAGTTCGGTCACCTGGCAGGAAGCTACGATGCCCAGACCTATGGTTAGCTGTGCAGCGAGGTGTACTGTGAGGACAGGTTCCACACACACTTCAAGTAAGAGGTCGGCCTGAGTGGAAAGGTGAGAGTTTGGGCAGCTGTGCAGACAAAGAAGGCGCCCTTTGGCCTGGGCCTAAATGCTTGTTTCACCCCACTGGACCTGCCGTGCTCTGAGGGCCCTGCCCTGTGCCCCCTCCTCCCCTGCCCTTTTTTCAGTCACAGCAGAGATGGCCACACCCACTCTTTCAGTGAGGGCAGTGTTCCAACCACCCTCAGCCCCGCCCCCTCTCCGCAGGTTACCATGGACTACAGAGGCTGCATCCTGAGGCCAGGGCGTTCCGAGAATGCCAAGGGCAGACATGATGACCTTAAATGATTTCCTCTTGTGTCAGGTTTGGTAAACTTTAGGAGCTAGGAAATGGTCCACTTTACAGAAATGTTCAAATTTACTGGCATTTCTTATATTCTCTGCTATAACTTTGTCCTGATTCTTTCTGTATATTCTTTACTTATGTTTTTGTTTTCCTTAATCAAAGTGTGTCTTTTCAATCTTTTCAAAGAAGATTCTTTGGACTTACTAAATCACCTCAATTTTATACGTTTTCTGTTGTATTAAGTTCTGCTCATATCTTTATTTATCTTTTTTCTATGTTCTCAGGGTTTATTGTTTTGATCTTCTGATGTCAATTAAAACACTTGGTTATTCATTTTAATAAATATTTTACTCATAAACATTTGAACTTTTGAAGATTCCAGCTTACTTGTAAGTTTCTAAGGGTCAGGTCCTCTCCATTGTTGCTGGCCTAAGGTTTAGTTCACCATATAGCAATGTATATATTGACCTATTTTCCCCTCGACTTTCTGTGATTCCCTACATCTCACCTTTCTTTGCAGACAAGCCATTTGAAATACCCTTAACTTATTTCACAGCCAATAAGTCATTGAAATAATGTGTATTTTTAGAGAAATCTTCTTATATAATTAGGCAGAAAATCTCACCTGCCATAGTTTTCAAAACAGCATAATTTCACTCTTCTAAATGCTTAAACTGTTGTATTACACAACCTTTGAGTATTTAGCTTTATCAATGACATGTACTTTAAAAATGTTTTAGACATCCTACCAGTCTTTGAAAACATCCTTGTTCCTTGTTCCAGTTCCAGTTTTATGTATATATTCTGCCTTGCACCTGATTATTCCAACAATTGATGGATGGCCTTGGGAATCTAATTCTGGTATTGATAGTCTTTACTGATTGTCTCCCCTCGTAGCTGATTTCTTCATTATTGTGTAAATTTAGATCATGAGCTCATGTTTAGCTAAACAGCTGACCTTGTAAGACGCTTAGGTGTGAACGTATGCTTCCGCAGAAAGACGGCAAAGATTTATTTGTGTCCCTCCAATGAGTTGCCCACGAGGACACCGTTTTCTACAAGTGTTGGTCCAATACTCCCTCTAGAGGAAGGGGACTCCGACAGGGCTGATTGGCGGCCCCCGATCTGGGGCAGGGGCAGTAGGCAGCCTGTGGCCCGGGCAGGAGCCTCTTTGCATGTGTCCCTGGGACACATCTGCCTGCGAACTTCGGTCACCTGGCAGGAAGCTACGATGCCCAGACCTATGGTTAGCTGTGCAGCAAGGTGTACTGTGAGGACAGGTTCCACACACACTTCAAGTAAGAGGTCGGCCTGAGTGGGAAGGTGAGAGTTTGGGCAGCTGTGCAGACAAAGAAGGCGCCCTTTGGCCTGGGCCTAAATGCTTGTGACACCCCACTGGAACTGCCGTGCTCTGAGGGCCCTGCCCTGGGCCCCCTGCTCCCCTGCCCTTTGTTCAGTCACAGCAGAGATGGCCACACCCACTCCTTCAGTGAGGCCAGAGTTCCAACCACCCTCAGCCCCGCCCCCTCTCCGCAGGTTACCATGGACTACAGAGGCTGCATCCTGAGGCCAGGGCGTTCCGAGAATGCCAAGGGCAGACATGATGACCTTAAATGATTTCCTCTTGTGTCAGGTTTGGTAAACTTTAGGATCTAGGAAATGGTCCACTTTACAGAAATGTTCAAATTCACTGGCATTTCATATATTCTCTGTTATAACATTGTCCTGATTCTTTCTGTATATTCTTTACTTATGTTTTTGTTTTCCTTAATCAAAGTTTGTCTTTTCAATCTTTTCAAAGAAGATTCTTTGGACTTACTAAATCACCTCAATTTTATCCGTTTTCTGTTGTATTAAGTTCTGCTCATATCTTTATTTATCTTTTTTCTATGTTCTCAGGGTTTATTGTTTTGATCTTCTGATGTCAATTAAAACACTTGGTTATTCATTTTAATAAATATTTTACTTATAAAGATTTGAACTTTTGAAGATTCCAGCTTACTTGTAAGTTTCTAAGGGTCAGGTCCTCTCCATTGTTGCTGGCCTAAGGTTTAGTTCACCATATAGCAATGTATATATTGACCTATTTTCCCCTCGACTTTCTGTGATTCCCTACATCTCACCTTTCTTTGCAGACAAGCCATTTGAAATACCCTTAAATTATTTCACAGCCAATAAGTCATTGAAATAATGTGTATTTTTAGAGAAATCTTCTTATATACTTAGGCAGAAAATCTCACCTGCCATAGTTTTCAAAACAGCATAATTTCACTCTTCTCAATGCTTAATCTGTTGTATTACACAACCTTTGAGTATTTAGCTTTATCAATGACATGTACTTTAAAAATGTTTTAGACATCCTACCAGTCTTTGAAAACATCCTTGTTCCTTGTTCCAGTTCCAGTTTTATGTATATATTCTGCCTTGCAACTGATTATTCCAACAATTGATGGATGGCCTTGGGAATCTAATTCTGGTATTGATAGTCTTTACTGATTGTCTCCCCTCGTAGCTGATTTCTTCATTATTGTGTAAATTTAGATCATGAGCTCATGTTTAGCTAAACAGCTGACCTTGTAAGACGCTTAGGTGTGAACGCTCGTAAGCTTCCGCAGAAAGACGGCAAAGATTTATTTGTGTCCCTCCAATGAGTTGCCCACGAGGACACCGTTTTCTATAAGTGTTGGTCCAATACTCCCTCTAGAGGAAGGGGACTCCGACAGGGCAGATTGGCGGCCCCCGATCTGGGGCAGGGGCAGTGGTCAGCCTGTGGCCCGGGCTGGAGCCTCTTTGCATGTGTCCCTGGGACACATCTGCCTGCGAACTTCGGTCACCTGGCAGGAAGCTACGATGCCCAGACCTATGGTTAGCTGTGCAGCGAGGTGTACTGTGAGGACAGGTTCCACACACACTTCAAGTAAGAGGTCGGCCTGAGTGGAAAGGTGAGAGTTTGGGCAGCTGTGCAGACAAAGAAGGCGCCCTTTGGCCTGGGCCTAAATGCTTGTTTCACCCCACTGGACCTGCCGTGCTCTGAGGGCCCTGCCCTGTGCCCCCTCCTCCCCTGCCCTTTTTTCAGTCACAGCAGAGATGGCCACACCCACTCTTTCAGTGAGGGCAGTGTTCCAACCACCCTCAGCCCCGCCCCCTCTCCGCAGGTTACCATGGACTACAGAGGCTGCATCCTGAGGCCAGGGCGTTCCGAGAATGCCAAGGGCAGACATGATGACCTTAAATGATTTCCTCTTGTGTCAGGTTTGGTAAACTTTAGGAGCTAGGAAATGGTCCACTTTACAGAAATGTTCAAATTTACTGGCATTTCTTATATTCTCTGCTATAACTTTGTCCTGATTCTTTCTGTATATTCTTTACTTATGTTTTTGTTTTCCTTAATCAAAGTGTGTCTTTTCAATCTTTTCAAAGAAGATTCTTTGGACTTACTAAATCACCTCAATTTTATACGTTTTCTGTTGTATTAAGTTCTGCTCATATCTTTATTTATCTTTTTTCTATGTTCTCAGGGTTTATTGTTTTGATCTTCTGATGTCAATTAAAACACTTGGTTATTCATTTTAATAAATATTTTACTCATAAACATTTGAACTTTTGAAGATTCCAGCTTACTTGTAAGTTTCTAAGGGTCAGGTCCTCTCCATTGTTGCTGGCCTAAGGTTTAGTTCACCATATAGCAATGTATATATTGACCTATTTTCCCCTCGACTTTCTGTGATTCCCTACATCTCACCTTTCTTTGCAGACAAGCCATTTGAAATACCCTTAACTTATTTCACAGCCAATAAGTCATTGAAATAATGTGTATTTTTAGAGAAATCTTCTTATATAATTAGGCAGAAAATCTCACCTGCCATAGTTTTCAAAACAGCATAATTTCACTCTTCTAAATGCTTAATCTGTTGTATTACACAACCTTTGAGTATTTAGCTTTATCAATGACATGTACTTTAAAAATGTTTTAGACATCCTACCAGTCTTTGAAAACATCCTTGTTCCTTGTTCCAGTTCCAGTTTTATGTATATATTCTGCCTTGCACCTGATTATTCCAACAATTGATGGATGGCCTTGGGAATCTAATTCTGGTATTGATAGTCTTTACTGATTGTCTCCCCTCGTAGCTGATTTCTTCATTATTGTGTAAATTTAGATCATGAGCTCATGTTTAGCTAAACAGCTGACCTTGTAAGACGCTTAGGTGTGAACGCTCGTAAGCTTCCGCAGAAAGACGGCAAAGATTTATTTGTGTCCCTCCAATGAGTTGCCCACGAGGACACCGTTTTCTACAAGTGTTGGTCCAATACTCCCTCTAGAGGCAGGGGACTCCGACAGGGCTGATTGGCGGCCCCCGATCTGGGGCAGGGGCAGTGGGCAGCCTGTGGCCCGGGCTGGAGCCTCTTTGCATGTGTCCCTGGGACACATCTGCCTGCGAACTTCGGTCACCTGGCAGGAAGCTACGATGCCCAGACCTATGGTTAGCTGTGCAGCGAGGTGTACTGTGAGGACAGGTTCCACACACACTTCAAGTAAGAGGTCGGCCTGAGTGGAAAGGTGAGAGTTTGGGCAGCTGTGCAGACAAAGAAGGCGCCCTTTGGCCTGGGCCTAAATGCTTGTTTCACCCCACTGGACCTGCCGTGCTCTGAGGGCCCTGCCCTGTGCCCCCTCCTCCCCTGCCCTTTTTTCAGTCACAGCAGAGATGGCCACACCCACTCTTTCAGTGAGGGCAGTGTTCCAACCACCCTCAGCCCCGCCCCCTCTCCGCAGGTTACCATGGACTACAGAGGCTGCATCCTGAGGCCAGGGCGTTCCGAGAATGCCAAGGGCAGACATGATGACCTTAAATGATTTCCTCTTGTGTCAGGTTTGGTAAACTTTAGGAGCTAGGAAATGGTCCACTTTACAGAAATGTTCAAATTTACTGGCATTTCTTATATTCTCTGCTATAACTTTGTCCTGATTCTTTCTGTATATTCTTTACTTATGTTTTTGTTTTCCTTAATCAAAGTGTGTCTTTTCAATCTTTTCAAAGAAGATTCTTTGGACTTACTAAATCACCTCAATTTTATACGTTTTCTGTTGTATTAAGTTCTGCTCATATCTTTATTTATCTTTTTTCTATGTTCTCAGGGTTTATTGTTTTGATCTTCTGATGTCAATTAAAACACTTGGTTATTCATTTTAATAAATATTTTACTCATAAACATTTGAACTTTTGAAGATTCCAGCTTACTTGTAAGTTTCTAAGGGTCAGGTCCTCTCCATTGTTGCTGGCCTAAGGTTTAGTTCACCATATAGCAATGTATATATTGACCTATTTTCCCCTCGACTTTCTGTGATTCCCTACATCTCACCTTTCTTTGCAGACAAGCCATTTGAAATACCCTTAACTTATTTCACAGCCAATAAGTCATTGAAATAATGTGTATTTTTAGAGAAATCTTCTTATATAATTAGGCAGAAAATCTCACCTGCCATAGTTTTCAAAACAGCATAATTTCACTCTTCTAAATGCTTAATCTGTTGTATTACACAACCTTTGAGTATTTAGCTTTATCAATGACATGTACTTTAAAAATGTTTTAGACATCCTACCAGTCTTTGAAAACATCCTTGTTCCTTGTTCCAGTTCCAGTTTTATGTATATATTCTGCCTTGCAACTGATTATTCCAACAATTGATGGATGGCCTTGGGAATCTAATTCTGGTATTGATAGTCTTTACTGATTGTCTCCCCTCGTAGCTGATTTCTTCATTATTGTGTAAATTTAGATCATGAGCTCATGTTTAGCTAAACAGCTGACCTTGTAAGACGCTTAGGTGTGAACGCTCGTAAGCTTCCGCAGAAAGACGGCAAAGATTTATTTGTGTCCCTCCAATGAGTTGCCCACGAGGACACCGTTTTCTACAAGTGTTGGTCCAATACTCCCTCTAGAGGCAGGGGACTCCGACAGGGCTGATTGGCGGCCCCCGATCTGGGGCAGGGGCAGTGGGCAGCCTGTGGCCCGGGCTGGAGCCTCTTTGCATGTGTCCCTGGGACACATCTGCCTGCGAACTTCGGTCACCTGGCAGGAAGCTACGATGCCCAGACCTATGGTTAGCTGTGCAGCGAGGTGTACTGTGAGGACAGGTTCCACACACACTTCAAGTAAGAGGTCGGCCTGAGTGGAAAGGTGAGAGTTTGGGTAGCTGTGCAGACAAAGAAGGCGCCCTTTGGCCTGGGCCTAAATGCTTGTTTCACCCCACTGGACCTGCCGTGCTCTGAGGGCCCTGCCCTGTGCCCCCTCCTCCCCTGCCCTTTTTTCAGTCACAGCAGAGATGGCCACACCCACTCTTTCAGTGAGGGCAGTGTTCCAACCACCCTCAGCCCCGCCCCCTCTCCGCAGGTTACCATGGACTACAGAGGCTGCATCCTGAGGCCAGGGCGTTCCGAGAATGCCAAGGGCAGACATGATGACCTTAAATGATTTCCTCTTGTGTCAGGTTTGGTAAACTTTAGGAGCTAGGAAATGGTCCACTTTACAGAAATGTTCAAATTTACTGGCATTTCTTATATTCTCTGCTATAACTTTGTCCTGATTCTTTCTGTATATTCTTTACTTATGTTTTTGTTTTCCTTAATCAAAGTGTGTCTTTTCAATCTTTTCAAAGAAGATTCTTTGGACTTACTAAATCACCTCAATTTTATACGTTTTCTGTTGTATTAAGTTCTGCTCATATCTTTATTTATCTTTTTTCTATGTTCTCAGGGTTTATTGTTTTGATCTTCTGATGTCAATTAAAACACTTGGTTATTCATTTTAATAAATATTTTACTCATAAACATTTGAACTTTTGAAGATTCCAGCTTACTTGTAAGTTTCTAAGGGTCAGGTCCTCTCCATTGTTGCTGGCCTAAGGTTTAGTTCACCATATAGCAATGTATATATTGACCTATTTTCCCCTCGACTTTCTGTGATTCCCTACATCTCACCTTTCTTTGCAGACAAGCCATTTGAAATACCCTTAACTTATTTCACAGCCAATAAGTGATTGAAATAATGTGTATTTTTAGAGAAATCTTCTTATATAATTAGGCAGAAAATCTCACCTGCCATAGTTTTCAAAACAGCATAATTTCACTCTTCTAAATGCTTAATCTGTTGTATTACACAACCTTTGAGTATTTAGCTTTATCAATGACATGTACTTTAAAAATGTTTTAGACATCCTACCAGTCTTTGAAAACATCCTTGTTCCTTGTTCCAGTTCCAGTTTTATGTATATATTCTGCCTTGCAACTGATTATTCCAACAATTGATGGATGGCCTTGGGAATCTAATTCTGGTATTGATAGTCTTTACTGATTGTCTCCCCTCGTAGCTGATTTCTTCATTATTGTGTAAATTTAGATCATGAGCTCATGTTTAGCTAAACAGCTGACCTTGTAAGACGCTTAGGTGTGAACGCTCGTAAGCTTCCGCAGAAAGACGGCAAAGATTTATTTGTGTCCCTCCAATGAGTTGCCCACGAGGACACCGTTTTCTACAAGTGTTGGTCCAATACTCCCTCTAGAGGCAGGGGACTCCGACAGGGCTGATTGGCGGCCCCCGATCTGGGGCAGGGGCAGTGGGCAGCCTGTGGCCCGGGCTGGAGCCTCTTTGCATGTGTCCCTGGGACACATCTGCCTGCGAACTTCGGTCACCTGGCAGGAAGCTACGATGCCCAGACCTATGGTTAGCTGTGCAGCGAGGTGTACTGTGAGGACAGGTTCCACACACACTTCAAGTAAGAGGTCGGCCTGAGTGGAAAGGTGAGAGTTTGGGCAGCTGTGCAGACAAAGAAGGCGCCCTTTGGCCTGGGCCTAAATGCTTGTTTCACCCCACTGGACCTGCCGTGCTCTGAGGGCCCTGCCCTGTGCCCCCTCCTCCCCTGCCCTTTTTTCAGTCACAGCAGAGATGGCCACACCCACTCTTTCAGTGAGGGCAGTGTTCCAACCACCCTCAGCCCCGCCCCCTCTCCGCAGGTTACCATGGACTACAGAGGCTGCATCCTGAGGCCAGGGCGTTCCGAGAATGCCAAGGGCAGACATGATGACCTTAAATGATTTCCTCTTGTGTCAGGTTTGGTAAACTTTAGGAGCTAGGAAATGGTCCACTTTACAGAAATGTTCAAATTTACTGGCATTTCTTATATTCTCTGCTATAACTTTGTCCTGATTCTTTCTGTATATTCTTTACTTATGTTTTTGTTTTCCTTAATCAAAGTGTGTCTTTTCAATCTTTTCAAAGAAGATTCTTTGGACTTACTAAATCACCTCAATTTTATACGTTTTCTGTTGTATTAAGTTCTGCTCATATCTTTATTTATCTTTTTTCTATGTTCTCAGGGTTTATTGTTTTGATCTTCTGATGTCAATTAAAACACTTGGTTATTCATTTTAATAAATATTTTACTCATAAACATTTGAACTTTTGAAGATTCCAGCTTACTTGTAAGTTTCTAAGGGTCAGGTCCTCTCCATTGTTGCTGGCCTAAGGTTTAGTTCACCATATAGCAATGTATATATTGACCTATTTTCCCCTCGACTTTCTGTGATTCCCTACATCTCACCTTTCTTTGCAGACAAGCCATTTGAAATACCCTTAACTTATTTCACAGCCAATAAGTCATTGAAATAATGTGTATTTTTAGAGAAATCTTCTTATATAATTAGGCAGAAAATCTCACCTGCCATAGTTTTCAAAACAGCATAATTTCACTCTTCTAAATGCTTAATCTGTTGTATTACACAACCTTTGAGTATTTAGCTTTATCAATGACATGTACTTTAAAAATGTTTTAGACATCCTACCAGTCTTTGAAAACATCCTTGTTCCTTGTTCCAGTTCCAGTTTTATGTATATATTCTGCCTTGCACCTGATTATTCCAACAATTGATGGATGGCCTTGGGAATCTAATTCTGGTATTGATAGTCTTTACTGATTGTCTCCCCTCGTAGCTGATTTCTTCATTATTGTGTAAATTTAGATCATGAGCTCATGTTTAGCTAAACAGCTGACCTTGTAAGACGCTTAGGTGTGAACGTAAGCTTCCGCAGAAAGACGGCAAAGATTTATTTGTGTCCCTCCAATGAGTTGCCCACGAGGACACCGTTTTCTACAAGTGTTGGTCCAATACTCCCTCTAGAGGCAGGGGACTCCGACAGGGCTGATTGGCGGCCCCCGATCTGGGGCAGGGGCAGTAGGCAGCCTGTGGCCCGGGCAGGAGCCTCTTTGCATGTGTCCCTGGGACACATCTGCCTGCGAACTTCGGTCACCTGGCAGGAAGCTACGATGCCCAGACCTATGGTTAGCTGTGCAGCAAGGTGTACTGTGAGGACAGGTTCCACACACACTTCAAGTAAGAGGTCGGCCTGAGTGGGAAGGTGAGAGTTTGGGCAGCTGTGCAGACAAAGAAGGCGCCCTTTGGCCTGGGCCTAAATGCTTGTGACACCCCACTGGACCTGCCGTGCTCTGAGGGCCCTGCCCTGGGCCCCCTGCTCCCCTGCCCTTTGTTCAGTCACAGCAGAGATGGCCACACCCACTCCTTCAGTGAGGCCAGAGTTCCAACCACCCTCAGCCCCGCCCCCTCTCCGCAGGTTACCATGGACTACAGAGGCTGCATCCTGAGGCCAGGGCGTTCCGACAATGCCAAGGGCAGACATGATGACCTTAAATGATTTCCTCTTGTGTCAGGTTTGGTAAACTTTAGGATCTAGGAAATGGTCCACTTTACAGAAATGTTCAAATTTACTGGCATTTCATATATTCTCTGTTATAACATTGTCCTGATTCTTTCTGTATATTCTTTACTTATGTTTTTGTTTTCCTTAATCAAAGTTTGTCTTTTCAATCTTTTCAAAGAAGATTCATTGGACTTACTAAATCACCTCAATTTTATCCGTTTTCTGTTGTATTAAGTTCTGCTCATATCTTTATTTATCTTTTTTCTATGTTCTCAGGGTTTATTGTTTTGATCTTCTGATGTCAATTAAAACACTTGGTTATTCATTTTAATAAATGTTTTACTTATAAAGATTTGAACTTTTGAAGATTCCAGCTTACTTGTAAGTTTCTAAGGGTCAGGTCCTCTCCATTGTTGCTGGCCTAAGGTTTAGTTCACCATATAGCAATGTATATATTGACCTATTTTCCCCTCGACTTTCTGTGATTCCCTACATCTCACCTTTCTTTGCAGACAAGCCATTTGAAATACCCTTAAATTATTTCACAGCCAATAAGTCATTGAAATAATGTGTATTTTTAGAGAAATCTTCTTATATACTTAGGCAGAAAATCTCACCTGCCATAGTTTTCAAAACAGCATAATTTCACTCTTCTCAATGCTTAATCTGTTGTATTACACAACCTTTGAGTATTTAGCTTTATCAATGACATGTACTTTAAAAATGTTTGAGAGATCCTACCAGTCTTTGAAAACATCCTTGTTCCTTGTTTCAGTTCCAGTTTTATGTATATATTCTGCCGTGCACCTGATTACTCCAACAATTGATGGATGGCCTTGGGAATCTAATTCTGGTATTGATAGTCTTTACTGATTGTCTCCCCTCGTAGCTGATTTCTTCATTATTGTGTAAATTTAGATCATGAGCTCATGTTTAGCTCAACAGCTGACCTTGTAAGACGCTTAGGTGTGAACGCTCGTAAGCTTCCGCAGAAAGACGGCAAAGATTTATTTGTGTCCCTCCAATGAGTTGCCCACGAGGACACCGTTTTCTACAAGTGTTGGTCCAATACTCCCTCTACAGGAAGGGGACTCCGACAGGGCTGATTGGCGGCCCCCGATCTGGGGCAGGGGCAGTGGGCAGCCTGTGGCCCGGGCAGGAGCCTCTTTGCATGTGTCCCTGGGACACATCTGCCTGCGAACTTCGGTCACCTGGCAGGAAGCTACGATGCCCAGACCTATGGTTAGCTGTGAAGCGAGGTGTACTGTGAGGACAGGTTCCACACACACTTCAAGTAAGGGGTCGGCCTGAGTGGAAAGGTGAGAGTTTGGGCAGCTGTGCAGACAAAGAAGGCGCCCTTTGGCCTGGGCCTAAATGCTTGTTTCACCCCACTGGACCTGCCGTGCTCTGAGGGCCCTGCCCTGTGCCCCCTCCTCCCCTGCCCTTTTTTCAGTCACAGCAGAGATGGCCACACCCACTCTTTCAGTGAGGGCAGTGTTCCAACCACCCTCAGCCCCGCCCCCTCTCCGCAGGTTACCATGGACTACAGAGGCTGCATCCTGAGGCCAGGGCGTTCCGAGAATGCCAAGGGCAGACATGATGACCTTAAATGATTTCCTCTTGTGTCAGGTTTGGTAAACTTTAGGAGCTAGGAAATGGTCCACTTTACAGAAATGTTCAAATTTACTGGCATTTCTTATATTCTCTGCTATAACTTTGTCCTGATTCTTTCTGTATATTCTTTACTTATGTTTTTGTTTTCCTTAATCAAAGTGTGTCTTTTCAATCTTTTCAAAGAAGATTCTTTGGACTTACTAAATCACCTCAATTTTATACGTTTTCTGTTGTATTAAGTTCTGCTCATATCTTTATTTATCTTTTTTCTATGTTCTCAGGGTTTATTGTTTTGATCTTCTGATGTCAATTAAAACACTTGGTTATTCATTTTAATAAATATTTTACTCATAAACATTTGAACTTTTGAAGATTCCAGCTTACTTGTAAGTTTCTAAGGGTCAGGTCCTCTCCATTGTTGCTGGCCTAAGGTTTAGTTCACCATATAGCAATGTATATATTGACCTATTTTCCCCTCGACTTTCTGTGATTCCCTACATCTCACCGTTCTTTGCAGACAAGCCATTTGAAATACCCTTAACTTATTTCACAGCCAATAAGTCATTGAAATAATGTGTATTTTTAGAGAAATCTTCTTATATAATTAGGCAGAAAATCTCACCTGCCATAGTTTTCAAAACAGCATAATTTCACTCTTCTAAATGCTTAATCTGTTGTATTACACAACCTTTGAGTATTTAGCTTTATCAATGACATGTACTTTAAAAATGTTTTAGACATCCTACCAGTCTTTGAAAACATCCTTGTTCCTTGTTCCAGTTCCAGTTTTATGTATATATTCTGCCTTGCACCTGATTATTCCAACAATTGATGGATGGCCTTGGGAATCTAATTCTGGTATTGATAGTCTTTACTGATTGTCTCCCCTCGTAGCTGATTTCTTCATTATTGTGTACATTTAGATCATGAGCTCATGTTTAGCTAAACAGCTGACCTTGTAAGACGCTTCGGTGTGAACGCTCGTAAGCTTCCGCAGAAAGACGGCAAAGATTTATTTGTGTCCCTCCAATGAGTTGCCCACGAGGACACCGTTTTCTACAAGTGTTGGTCCAATACTCCCTCTAGAGGCAGGGGACTCCGACAGGGCTGATTGGCGGCCCCCGATCTGGGGCAGGGGCAGTGGGCAGCCTGTGGCCCGGGCAGGAGCCTCTTTGCATGTGTCCCTGGGACACATCTGCCTGCGAACTTCGGTCACCTGGCAGGAAGCTACGATGCCCAGACCTATGGTTAGCTGTGCAGCAAGGTGTACTGTGAGGACAGGTTCCACACACACTTCAAGTAAGAGGTCGGCCTGAGTGGGAAGGTGAGAGTTTGGGCAGCTGTGCAGACAAAGAAGGCGCCCTTTGGCCTGGGCCTAAATGCTTGTGACACCCCACTGGACCTGCCGTGCTCTGAGGGCCCTGCCCTGGGCCCCCTGCTCCCCTGCCCTTTGTTCAGTCACAGCAGAGATGGCCACACCCACTCCTTCAGTGAGGCCAGTGTTCCAACCACCCTCAGCCCCGCCCCCTCTCCGCAGGTTACCATGGACTACAGAGGCTGCATCCTGAGGCCAGGGCGTTCCGAGAATGCCAAGGGCAGACATGATGACCTTAAATGATTTCCTCTTGTGTCAGGTTTGGTAAACTTTAGGATCTAGGAAATGGTCCACTTTACAGAAATGTTCAAATTCACTGGCATTTCATATATTCTCTGTTATAACATTGTCCTGATTCTTTCTGTATATTCTTTACTTATGTTTTTGTTTTCCTTAATCAAAGTTTGTCTTTTCAATCTTTTCAAAGAAGATTCTTTGGACTTACTAAATCACCTCAATTTTATCCGTTTTCTGTTGTATTAAGTTCTGCTCATATCTTTATTTATCTTTTTTCTATGTTCTCAGGGTTTATTGTTTTGATCTTCTGATGTCAATTAAAACACTTGGTTATTCATTTTAATAAATATTTTACTTATAAAGATTTGAACTTTTGAATATTCCAGCTTACTTGTAAGTTTCTAAGGGTCAGGTCCTCTCCATTGTTGCTGGCCTAAGGTTTAGTTCACCATATAGCAATGTATATATTGACCTATTTTCCCCTCGACTTTCTGTGATTCCCTACATCTCACCTTTCTTTGCAGACAAGCCATTTGAAATACCCTTAAATTATTTCACAGCCAATAAGTCATTGAAATAATGTGTATTTTTAGAGAAATCTTCTTATATACTTAGGCAGAAAATCTCACCTGCCATAGTTTTCAAAACAGCATAATTTCACTCTTCTCAATGCTTAATCTGTTGTATTACACAACCTTTGAGTATTTAGCTTTATCAATGACATGTACTTTAAAAATGTTTGAGAGATCCTACCAGTCTTTGAAAACATCCTTGTTCCTTGTTTCAGTTCCAGTTTTATGTATATATTCTGCCGTGCACCTGATTATTCCAACAATTGATGGATGGCCTTGGGAATCTAATTCTGGTATTGATAGTCTTTACTGATTGTCTCCCCTCGTAGCTGATTTCTTCATTATTGTGTACATTTAGATCATGAGCTCATGTTTAGCTCAACAGCTGACCTTGTAAGACGCTTAGGTGTGAACGCTCGTAAGCTTCCGCAGAAAGACGGCAAAGATTTATTTGTGTCCCTCCAATGAGTTGCCCACGAGGACACCGTTTTCTACAAGTGTTGGTCCAATACTCCCTCTACAGGAAGGGGACTCCGACAGGGCTGATTGGCGGCCCCCGATCTGGGGCAGGGGCAGTGGGCAGCCTGTGGCCCGGGCAGGAGCCTCTTTGCATGTGTCCCTGGGACACATCTGCCTGCGAACTTCGGTCACCTGGCAGGAAGCTACGATGCCCAGACCTATGGTTAGCTGTGCAGCGAGGTGTACTGTGAGGACAGGTTCCACACACACTTCAAGTAAGGGGTCGGCCTGAGTGGAAAGGTGAGAGTTTGGGCAGCTGTGCAGACAAAGAAGGCGCCCTTTGGCCTGGGCCTAAATGCTTGTGACACCCCACTGGACCTGCCGTGCTCTGAGGGCCCTGCCCTGGGCCCCCTGCTCCCCTGCCCTTTGTTCAGTCACAGCAGAGATGGCCACACCCACTCCTCCAGTGAGGCCAGAGTTCCAACCACCCTCAGCCCCGCCCCCTCTCCGCAGGTTACCATGGACTACAGAGGCTGCATCCTGAGGCCAGGGCGTTCCGAGAATGCCAAGGGCAGACATGATGACCTTAAATGATTTCCTCTTGTGTCAGGTTTGGTAAACTTTAGGAGCTAGGAAATGGTCCACTTTACAGAAATGTTCAAATTTTTCTGGCATTTCATATATTCTCTGCTATAACATTGTCCTGATTCTTTCTGTATATTCTATACTTATGTTTTTGTTTTCCTTAATCAAAGTGTGTCTTTTCAATCTTTTCAAAGAAGATTCTTTGGACTTACTAAATCTCCTGAATTTTATACGTTTTCTGTTGTATTAAGTTCTGCTCATATCTTTATTTATCTTTTTTCTATGTTCTCAGGGTTTATTGTTTTGATCTTCTGATGTCAATTAAAACACTTGGTTATTCATTTTAATAAATATTTTACTTATAAAGATTTGAACTTTTGAAGATTCCAGCTTACTTGTAAGTTTCTAAGGGTCAGGTCCTCTCCATTGTTGCTGGCCTAAGGTTTAGTTCACCATATAGCAATGTATATATTGACCTATTTTCCCCTCGACTTTCTGTGATTCCCTACATCTCACCTTTCTTTGCAGACAAGCCATTTGAAATACCCTTAACTTAGTTCACAGCCAATAAGTCATTGAAATAATGTGTATTTTTAGAGAAATCTTCTTATATACTTAGGCAGAAAATCTCACCTGCCATAGTTTTCAAAACAGCATAATTTCACTCTTCTAAATGCTTAATCTGTTGTATTACACAACCTTTGAGTATTTAGCTTTATCAATGACATGTACTTTAAAAATGTTTGAGAGATCCTACCAGTCTTTGAAAACATCCTTGTTCCTTGTTTCAGTTCCAGTTTTATGTATATATTCTGCCGTGCACCTGATTATTCCAACAATTGATGGATGGCCTTGGGAATCTAATTCTGGTATTGATAGTCTTTACTGATTGTCTCCCCTCGTAGCTGATTTCTTCATTATTGTGTAAATTTAGATCATGAGCTCATGTTTAGCTCAACAGCTGACCTTGTAAGACGCTTAGGTGTGAACGCTCGTAAGCTTCCGCAGAAAGACGGCAAAGATTTATTTGTGTCCCTCCAATGAGTTGCCCACGAGGACACCGTTTTCTACAAGTGTTGGTCCAATACTCCCTCTAGAGGAAGGGGACTCCGACAGGGCTGATTGGCGGCCCCCGATCTGGGGCAGGGGCAGTGGGCAGCCTGTGGCCCGGGCAGGAGCCTCTTTGCATGTGTCCCTGGGACACATCTGCCTGCGAACTTCGGTCACCTGGCAGGAAGCTACGATGCCCAGACCTATGGTTAGCTGTGCAGCGAGGTGTACTGTGAGGACAGGTTCCACACTCACTTCAAGTAAGGGGTCGGCCTGAGTGGAAAGGTGAGAGTTTGGGCAGCTGTGCAGACAAAGAAGGCGCCCTTTGGCCTGGGCCTAAATGCTTGTGACACCCCACTGGACCTGCCGTGCTCTGAGGGCCCTGCCCTGGGCCCCCTGCTCCCTTGCCCTTTGTTCAGTCACAGCAGAGATGGCCACACCCACTCCTCCAGTGAGGCCAGAGTTCCAACCACCCTCAGCCCCGCCCCCTCTCCGCAGGTTACCATGGACTACAGAGGCTGCATCCTGAGGCCAGGGCGTTCCGAGAATGCCAAGGGCAGACATGATGACCTTAAATGATTTCCTCTTGTGTCAGGTTTGGTAAACTTTAGGAGCTAGGAAATGGTCCACTTTACAGAAATGTTCAAATTTTTCTGGCATTTCATATATTCTCTGCTATAACATTGTCCTGATTCTTTCTGTATATTCTATACTTATGTTTTTGTTTTCCTTAATCAAAGTGTGTCTTTTCAATCTTTTCAAAGAAGATTCTTTGGACTTACTAAATCTCCTGAATTTTATACGTTTTCTGTTGTATTAAGTTCTGCTCATATCTTTATTTATCTTTTTTCTATGTTCTCAGGGTTTATTGTTTTGATCTTCTGATGTCAATTAAAACACTTGGTTATTCATTTTAATAAATATTTTACTTATAAAGATTTGAACTTTTGAAGATTCCAGCTTACTTGTAAGTTTCTAAGGGTCAGGTCCTCTCCATTGTTGCTGGCCTAAGGTTTAGTTCACCATATAGCAATGTATATATTGACCTATTTTCCCCTCGACTTTCTGTGATTCCCTACATCTCACCTTTCTTTGCAGACAAGCCATTTGAAATACCCTTAACTTAGTTCACAGCCAATAAGTCATTGAAATAATGTGTATTTTTAGAGAAATCTTCTTATATAATTAGGCAGAAAATCTCACCTGCCATAGTTTTCAAAACAGCATAATTTCACTCTTCTCAATGCTTAATCTGTTGTATTACACAACCTTTGAGTATTTAGCTTTATCAATGACATGTACTTTAAAAATGTTTTAGAGATCCTACCAGTCTTTGAAAACATCCTTGTTCCTTGTTTCAGTTCCAGTTTTATGTATATATTCTGCCTTGCACCTGATTATTCCAACAATTGATGGATGGCCTTGGGAATCTAATTCTGGTATTGATAGTCTTTACTGATTGTCTCCCCTCGTAGCTGATTTCTTCATTATTGTGTACATTTAGATCATGAGCTCATGTTTAGCTAAACAGCTGACCTTGTAAGACGCTTCGGTGTGAACGCTCGTAAGCTTCCGCAGAAAGACGGCAAAGATTTATTTGTGTCCCTCCAATGAGTTGCCCACGAGGACACCGTTTTCTACAAGTGTTGGTCCAATACTCCGTCTAGAGGAAGGGGACTCCGACAGGGCTGATTGGCGGCCCCCGATCTGGGGCAGGGGCAGTGGGCAGCCTGTGGCCCGGGCAGGAGCCTCTTTGCATGTGTCCCTGGGACACATCTGCCTGCGAACTTCGGTCACCTGGCAGGAAGCTACGATGCCCAGACCTATGGTTAGCTGTGCAGCGAGGTGTACTGTAGGACAGTTTCCACACACACTTCAAGTAAGAGGTCGGCCTGAGTGGGAAGGTGAGAGTTTGGGCAGCTGTGCAGACAAAGAAGGCGCCCTTTGGCCTGGGCCTAAATGCTTGTGACACCCTACTGGACCTGCCGTGCTCTGAGGGCCCTTCCCTGGGCCCCCTGCTCCCCTGCCCTTTGTTCAGTCACAGCAGAGATGGCCACACCCACTCCTTCAGTGAGGCCAGAGTTCCAACCACCCTCAGCCCCGCCCCCTCTCCGCAGGTTACCATGGACTACAGAGGCTGCATCCTGAGGCCAGGGCGTTCTGAGAATGCCAAGGGCAGACATGATGACCTTAAATGATTTCCTCTTGTGTCAGGTTTGGTAAACTTTAGGAGCTAGGAAATGGTCCACTTTACAGAAATGTTCAAATTTACTGGCATTTCTTATATTCTCTGCTATAACTTTGTCCTGATTCTTTCTGTATATTCTTTACTTATGTTTTTGTTTTCCTTAATCAAAGTGTGTCTTTTCAATCTTTTCAAAGAAGATTCTTTGGACTTACTAAATCACCTCAATTTTATACGTTTTCTGTTGTATTAAGTTCTGCTCATATCTTTATTTATCTTTTTTCTATGTTCTCAGGGTTTATTGTTTTGATCTTCTGATGTCAATTAAAACACTTGGTTATTCATTTTAATAAATATTTTACTCATAAAGATTTGAACTTTTGAAGATTCCAGCTTACTTGTAAGTTTCTAAGGGTCAGGTCCTCTCCATTGTTGCTGGCCTAAGGTTTAGTTCACCATATAGCAATGTATATATTGACCTATTTTCCCCTCGACTTTCTGTGATTCCCTACATCTCACCTTTCTTTGCAGACAAGCCATTTGAAATACCCTTAACTTAGTTCACAGCCAATAAGTCATTGAAATAATGTGTATTTTTAGAGAAATCTTCTTATATAATTAGGCAGAAAATCTCACCTGCCATTGTTTTCAAAACAGCATAATTTCACTCTTCTCAATGCTTAATCTGTTGTATTACACAACCTTTGAGTATTTAGCTTTATCAATGACATGTACTTTAAAAATGTTTTAGAGATCCTACCAGTCTTTGAAAACATCCTTGTTCCTTGTTTCAGTTCCAGTTTTATGTATATATTCTGCCTTGCACCTGATTATTCCAACAATTGATGGATGGCCTTGGGAATCTAATTCTGGTATTGATAGTCTTTACTGATTGTCTCCCCTCGTAGCTGATTTCTTCATTATTGTGTAAATTTAGATCATGAGCTCATGTTTAGCTAAACAGCTGACCTTGTAAGACGCTTAGGTGTGAACGCTCGTAAGCTTCCGCAGAAAGACGGCAAAGATTTATTTGTGTCCCTCCAATGAGTTGCCCACGAGGACACCGTTTTCTACAAGTGTTGGTCCAATACTCCGTCTAGAGGAAGGGGACTCCGACAGGGCTGATTGGCGGCCCCCGATCTGGGGCAGGGGCAGTGGGCAGCCTGTGGCCCGGGCAGGAGCCTCTTTGCATGTGTCCCTGGGACACATCTGCCTGCGAACTTCGGTCACCTGGCAGGAAGCTACGATGCCCAGACCTATGGTTAGCTGTGCAGCGAGGTGTACTGTAGGACAGGTTCCACACACACTTCAAGTAAGAGGTCGGCCTGAGTGGGAAGGTGAGAGTTTGGGCAGCTGTGCAGACAAAGAAGGCACCCTTTGGCCTGGGCCTAAATGCTTGTGACACCCCACTGGACCTGCCGTGCTCTGAGGGCCCTGCCCTGGCCCCCTGCTCCCCTGCCCTTTGTTCAGTCACAGCAGAGATGGCCACACCCACTCCTTCAGTGAGGCCAGAGTTCCAACCACCCTCAGCCCCGCCCCCTCTCCGCAGGTTACCATGGACTACAGAGGCTGCATCCTGAGGCCAGGGCGTTCCGAGAATGCCAAGGGCAGACATGATGACCTTAAATGATTTCCTCTTGTGTCAGGTTTGGTAAACTTTAGGAGCTAGGAAATGGTCCACTTTACAGAAATGTTCAAATTTACTGGCATTTCATATATTCTCTGTTATAACATTGTCCTGATTCTTTCTGTATATTCTTTACATATGTTTTTGTTTTCCTTAATCAAAGTGTGTCTTTTCAATCTTTTCAAAGAAGATTCTTTGGACTTACTAAATCACCTCAATTTTATCCGTTTTCTCTTGTATTAAGTTCTGCTCATATCTTTATTTATCTTTTTTCTATGTTCTCAGGGTTTATTGTTTTGATCTTCTGATGTCAATTAAAACACTTGGTTATTCATTTTAATAAATATTTTACTTATAAAGATTTGAAGTTTTGAAGATTCCAGCTTACTTGTAAGTTTCTAAGGGTCAGGTCCTCTCCATTGTTGCTGGCCTAAGGTTTAGTTCACCATATAGCAATGTATATATTGACCTATTTTCCCCTCGACTTTCTGTGATTCCCTACATATCACCTTTCTTTGCAGACAAGCCATTTGAAATACCCTTAAATTATTTCACAGCCAATAAGTCATTGAAATAATGTGTATTTTTAGAGAAATCTTCTTATATACTTAGGCAGAAAATCTCACCTGCCATAGTTTTCAAAACAGCATAATTTCACTCTTCTCAATGCTTAATCTGTTGTATTACACAACCTTTGAGTATTTAGCTTTATCAATGACATGTACTTTAAAAATGTTTGAGAGATCCTACCAGTCTTTGAAAACATCCTTGTTCCTTGTTTCAGGTCCAGTTTTATGTATATATTCTGCCGTGCACCTGATTATTCCAACAATTGAGGGATGGCCTTGGGAATCTAATTCTGGTATTGATAGTCTTTACTGATTGTCTCCCCTCGTAGCTGATTTCTTCATTATTGTGTAAATTTAGATCATGAGCTCATGTTTAGCTCAACAGCTGACCTTGTAAGACGCTTAGGTGTGAACGCTCGTAAACTTCCGCAGAAAGACGGCAAAGATTTATTTGTGTCCCTCCAATGAGTTGCCCACGAGGACACCGTTTTCTACAAGTGTTGGTCCAATACTCCCTCTACAGGAAGGGGACTCCGACAGGGCTGATTGGCGGCCCCCGATCTGGGGCAGGGGCAGTGGGCAGCCTGTGGCCCGGGCAGGAGCCTCTTTGCATGTGTCCCTGGGACACATCTGCCTGCGAACTTCGGTCACCTGGCAGGAAGCTACGATGCCCAGACCTATGGTTAGCTGTGCAGCGAGGTGTACTGTAGGACAGGTTCCACACACACTTCAAGTAAGAGGTCGGCCTGAGTGGAAAGGTGAGAGTTTGGGCAGCTGTGCAGACAAAGAAGGCGCCCTTTGGCCTGGGCCTAAATGCTTGTGACACCCCACTGGACCTGCCGTGCTCTGAGGGCCCTGCCCTGTGCCCCCTCCTCCCCTGCCCTTTTTTCAGTCACAGCAGAGATGGCCACACCCACTCCTTCAGTGAGGGCAGTGTTCCAACCACCCTCAGCCCCGCCCCCTCTCCGCAGGTTACCATGGACTACAGAGGCTGCATCCTGAGGCCAGGGCGTTCCGAGAATGCCAAGGGCAGACATGATGACCTTAAATGATTTCCTCTTGTGTCAGGTTTGGTAAACTTTAGGAGCTAGGAAATGGTCCACTTTACAGAAATGTTCAAATTTACTGGCATTTCTTATATTCTCTGCTATAACTTTGTCCTGATTCTTTCTGTATATTCTTTACTTATGTTTTTGTTTTCCTTAATCAAAGTGTGTCTTTTCAATCTTTTCAAAGAAGATTCTTTGGACTTACTAAATCACCTCAATTTTATCCGTTTTCTGTTGTATTAAGTTCTGCTCATATCTTTATTTATCTTTTTTCTATGTTCTCAGGGTTTATTGTTTTGATCTTCTGATGTCAATTAAAACACTTGGTTATTCATTTTAATAAATATTTTACTTATAAAGATTTGAACTTTTGAAGATTCCAGCTTACTTGTAAGTTTCTAAGGGTCAGGTCCTCTCCATTGTTGCTGGCCTAAGGTTTAGTTCACCATATAGCAATGTATATATTGACCTATTTTCCCCTCGACTTTCTGTGATTCCCTACATCTCACCTTTCTTTGCAGACAAGCCATTTGAAATACCCTTAAATTAGTTCACAGCCAATAAGTCATTGAAATAATGTGTATTTTTAGAGAAATCTCCTTATATACTTAGGCAGAAAATCTCACCTGCCATAGTTTTCAAAACAGCATAATTTCACTCTTCTCAATGCTTAATCTGTTGTATTACACAACCTTTGAGTATTTAGCTTTATCAATGACATGTACTTTAAAAATGTTTTAGAGATCCTACCAGTCTTTGAAAACATCCTTGTTCCTTGTTTCAGTTCCAGTTTTATGTATATATTCTGCCTTGCACCTGATTATTCCAACAATTGATGGATGGCCTTGGGAATCTAATTCTGGTATTGATAGTCTTTACTGATTGTCTCCCCTCGTAGCTGATTTTTTCATTATTGTGTAAATTTAGATCATGAGCTCATGTTTAGCTAAACAGCTGACCTTGTAAGACGCTTAGGTGTGTACGCTCGTAAGCTTCCGCAGAAAGACGGCAAAGATTTATTTGTGTCCCTCCAATGAGTTGCCCACGAGGACACCGTTTTCTACAATTGTTGGTCCAATAATCCCTCTACAGGAAGGGGACTCCGACAGGGCTGATTGGCGGCCCCCGATCTGGGGCAGGGGCAGTGGGCAGCCTGTGGCCCGGGCAGGAGCCTCTTTGCATGTGTCCCTGGGACACATCTGCCTGTGAACTTCGGTCACCTGGCAGGAAGCTACGATGCCCAGACCTATGGTTAGCTGTGCAGCGAGGTGTACTGTGAGGACAGGTTCCACACACACTTCAAGTAAGAGGTCGGCCTGAGTGGAAAGGTGAGAGTTTGGGCAGCTGTGCAGAAAAAGAAGGCGCCCTTTGGCCTGGGCCTAAATGCTTGTGACAGCCCACTGGACCTGCCGTGCTCTGAGGGCCCTGCCCTGGGCCCCATGCTCCCCTGCCCTTTGTTCAGTCACAGCAGAGATGGCAACACCCACTCCTTCAGTGAGGCCAGAGTTCCAACCACCCTCAGCCCCACCCCCTCTCCGCAGGTTACCATGGACTACAGAGGCTGCATCCTGAGGCCAGGGCGTTCCGAGAAGGCCAAGGGCAGACATGATGACCTTAAGTGATTTCCTCTTGTGTCAGGTTTGGTAAACTTTAGGAGCTAGGAAATGGTCCACTTTACAGAAATGTTCAAATTTACTGGCATTTCATATATTCTCTGCTATAACATTGTCCTGATTCTTTCTGTATATTCTATACTTATGTTTCTGTTTTCCTTAATCAAAGTGTGTCTTTTCAATCTTTTCAAAGAAGATTCTTTGGACTTACTAAATCACCTCAATTTTATACGTTTTCTGTTGTATTAAGTTCTGCTCATATCTTTATTTATCTTTTTTCTATGTTCTCAGGGTTTATTGTTTTGATCTTCTGATGTCAATTAAAACACTTGGTTATTCATTTTAATAAATATTTTACTTATAAAGATTTGAACTTTTGAAGATTCCAGCTTACTTGTAAGTTTCTAAGGGTCAGGTCCTCTCCATTGTTGCTGGCCTAAGGTTTAGTTCACCATATAGCAATGTATATATTGACCTATTTTCCCCTCGACTTTCTGTGATTCCCTACATCTCACCTTTCTTTGCAGACAAGCCATTTGAAATACCCTTAACTTAGTTCACAGCCAATAAGTCATTGAAATAATGTGTATTTTTAGAGAAATCTTCTTATATAATTAGGCAGAAAATCTCACCTGCCATAGTTTTCAAAACAGCATAATTTCACTCTTCTCAATGCTTAATCTGTTGTATTACACAACCTTTGAGTATTTAGCTTTATCAATGACATGTACTTTAAAAATGTTTGAGAGATCCTACCAGTCTTTGAAAACATCCTTGTTCCTTGTTTCAGTTCCCGTTTTATGTATATATTCTGCCTTGCACCTGATTATTCCAACAATTGATGTCTGGCCTTGGGAATCTAATTCTGGTATTGATAGTCTTTACTGATTGTCTCCCCTCGTAGCTGATTTCTTCATTATTGTGTAAATTTAGATCATGAGCTCATGTTTAGCTAAACAGCTGACCTTGTAAGACGCTTAGGTGTGAACGCTCGTAAGCTTCCGCAGAAAGATGGCAAAGATTTATTTGTGTCCCTCCAATGAGTTGCCCACGAGGACACCGTTTTCTACAAGTGTTGTTCCAATACTCCCTCTAGAGGCAGGGGACTCCGACAGGGCTGATTGGCGGCCCCCGATCTGGGGCAGGGGCAGTGGGCAGCCTGTGGCCCGGGCAGGAGCCTCTTTGCATGTGTCCCTGGGACCCATCTGCCTGTGATCTTCGGTCACATGGCAGGAAGCTACGATGCCCATACCTATGGTTAGCTGTGCAGCGAGGTGTACTGTGAGGACAGGTTCCACACACACTTCAAGTAAGAGGTCGGCCTGAGTGGAAAGGTGAGAGTTTGGGCAGCTGTGCAGACAAAGAAGGCACACTTTGGCCTGGGCCTAAATGCTTGTGACACCCCACTGGACCTGCCGTGCTCTGAGGGCCCTGCCCTGGGCCCCCTGCTCCCCTGCCCTTTGTTCAGTCACAGCAGAGATGGCCACACCCACTCCTTCAGTGAGGGCAGAGTTCCAACCACCCTCAGCCCCGCCCCCTCTCCGCAGGTTACCATGCACTACAGAGGCTGCATCCTGAGGCCAGGGCGTTCCGAGAATGCCAAGGGCAGACATGATGACCTTAAATGATTTCCTCTTGTGTCAGGTTTGGTAAACTTTAGGAGCTAGGAAATGGTCCACTTTACAGAAATGTTCAAATTTACGGGCATTTCATATATTCTCTGCTATAACATTGTCCTGATTCTTTCTGTATATTCTATACTTATGTTTTTGTTTTCCTTAATCAAAGTGTGTCTTTTCAATCTTTTCAAAGAAGATTCTTTGGACTTACTAAATCACCTCAATTTTATCCTTTTTCTGTTGTCTTAAGTTCTGCTCATATCTTTATTTATATTTTTTCTATGTTCTCAGGGTTTATTGTTTTGATCTTCTGATGTCAATTAAAACACTTGGTTATTCATTTTAATAAATATTTTACTTATAAAGATTTGAACTTTTGAAGATTCCAGCTTACTTGTAAGTTTCTAAGGGTCAGGTCCTCTCCATTGTTGCTGGCCTAAGGTTTAGTTCACCATATAGCAATGTATATATTGACCTATTTTGCCCTCGACTTTCTGTGATTCCCTACATCTCACCTTTCTTTGCAGACAAGCCATTTGAAATACCCTTAACTTAGTTCACAGCCAATAAGTCATTGAAATAATGTGTATTTTTAGAGAAATCTTCTTATATAATTAGGCAGAAAATCTCACCTGCCATAGTTTTCAAAACAGCATAATTTCACTCTTCTCAATGCTTAATCTGTTGTATTACACAACCTTTGAGTATTTAGCTTTATCAATGTCATGTACTTTAAAAATGTTTTAGAGATCCTACCAGTCTTTGAAAACATCCTTGTTCCTTGTTTCAGTTCCAGTTTTATGTATATATTCTGCCTTGCACCTGATTATTCCTACAATTGATGGATGGCCTTGGGAATCTAATTCTGGTATTGATAGTCTTTACTGATTGTCTCCCCTCGTAGCTGATTTCTTCATTATTGTGTAAATTTAGATCATGAGCTCATGTTTAGCTAAACAGCTGACCTTGTAAGACGCTTAGGTGTGAACGCTCGTAAGCTTCCGCAGAAAGATGGCAAAGATTTATTTGTGTCCCTCCAATGAGTTGCCCACGAGGACACCGTTTTCTACAATTGTTGGTCCAATAATCCCTCTAGAGGAAGGGGACTCCGACAGGGCTGATTGGCGGCCCCCGATCTGGGGCAGGGGCAGTGGGCAGCCTGTGGCCCGGGCAGGAGCCTCTTTGCATGTGTCCCTGGGACACATCTGCCTGTGAACTTCGGTCACCTGGCAGGAAGCTACGATGCCCAGACCTATGGTTAGCTGTGCAGCGAAGTGTACTGTGAGGACAGGTTCCACACACACTTCAAGTAAGAGGTCGGCCTGAGTGGAAAGGTGAGAGTTTGGGCAGCTGTTCAGACAAAGAAGGCGCCCTTTGGCCTGGGCCTAAATGCTTGTGACAGCCCACTGGACCTGCCGTGCTCTGAGGGCCCTGCCCTGGGCCCCATGCTCCCCTGCCCTTTGTTCAGTCACAGCAGAGATGGCCACAACCACTCCTTCAGTGAGGCCAGAGTTCCAACCACCCTCAGCCCCACCCCCTCTCCGCAGGTTACCATGGACTACAGAGGCTGCATCCTGAGGCCAGGGCGTTCCGAGAATGCCAAGGTCAGACATGATGACCTTAAATGATTTCCTCTTGTGTCAGGTTTGGTAAACTTTAGGAGCTAGGAAATGGTCCACTTTACAGAAATGTTCAAATTTACTGGCATTTCATATATTCTCTGCTATAACATTGTCCTGATTCTTTCTGTATATTCTATACTTATGTTTTTGTTTTCCTTAATCAAAGTGTGTCTTTTCAATCTTTTCAAAGAAGATTCTTTGGACTTACTAAATCACCTGAATTTTATACGTTTTCTGTTGTATTAAGTTCTGCTCATATCTTTATTTATCTTTTTTCTATGTTCTCAGGGTTTATTGTTTTGATCTTCTGATGTCAATTATAACACTTGTTTATTCATTTTAATAAATATTTTACTTATAAAGATTTGAACTTTTGAAGATTCCAGCTTACTTGTAAGTTTCTAAGGGTCAGGTCCTCTCCATTGTTGCTGGCCTAAGGTTTAGTTCACCATATAGCAATGTATATATTGACCTATTTTCCCCTCGACTTTCTGTGATTCCCTACATCTCACCTTTCTTTGCAGACAAGCCATTTGAAATACCCTTAACTTAGTTCACAGCCAATAAGTCATTGAAATAATGTGTATTTTTAGAGAAATCTTCTTATATAATTAGGCAGAAAATCTCACCTGCCATAGTTTTCAAAACAGCATAATTTCACTCTTCTCAATGCTTAATCTGTTGTATTACACAACCTTTGAGTATTTAGCTTTATCAATGACATGTACTTTAAAAATGTTTGAGAGATCCTACCAGTCTTTGAAAACATCCTTGTTCCTTGTTTCAGTTCCAGTTTTATGTATATATTCTGCCTTGCACCTGATTATTCCAACAATTGATGTCTGGCCTTGGGAATCTAATTCTGGTATTGATAGTCTTTACTGATTGTCTCCCCTCGTAGCTGATTTCTTCATTATTGTGTAAATTTAGATCATGAGCTCATGTTTAGCTAAACAGCTGACCTTGTAAGACGCTTAGGTGTGAACGCTCGTAAGCTTCCGCAGAAAGATGGCAAAGATTTATTTGTGTCCCTCCAATGAGTTGCCCACGAGGACACCGTTTTCTACAATTGTTGGTCCAATAATCCCTCTACAGGAAGGGGACTCCGACAGGGCTGATTGGCGGCTTCCGATCTGGGGCAGGGGCAGTGGGCAGCCTGTGGCCCGGGCAGGAGCCTCTTTGCATGTGTCCCTGGGACACATCTGCCTGTGAACTTCGGTAACCTGGCAGGAAGCTACGATGCCCAGACCTATGGTTAGCTGTGCAGCGAGGTGTACTGTGAGGACAGGTTCCACACACACTTCAAGTAAGAGGTCGGCCTGAGTGGAAAGGTGAGAGTTTGGGCAGCTGTGCAGACAAAGAAGGCGCCCTTTGGCCTGGGCCTAAATGCTAGTGACAGCCCACTGGACCTGCCGTGCTCTGAGGGCCCTGCCCTGGGCCCCATGCTCCCCTGCCCTTTGTTCAGTCACAGCAGAGATGGCCACAACCACTCCTTCAGTGAGGCCAGAGTTCCAACCACAATCAGCCCCACCCCCTCTCCGCAGGTTACCATGGACTACAGAGGCTGCATCCTGAGGCCAGGGCGTTCCGAGAATGCCAAGGTCAGACATGATGACCTTAAATGATTTCCTCTTGTGTCAGGTTTGGTAAACTTTAGGAGCTAGGAAATGGTCCACTTTACAGAAATGTTCAAATTTACTGGCATTTCATATATTCTCTGCTATAACATTGTCCTGATTCTTTCTGTATATTCTATACTTATGTTTTTGTTTTCCTTAATCAAAGTGTGTCTTTTCAATCTTTTCAAAGAAGATTCTTTGGACTTACTAAATCTCCTGAATTTTATACGTTTTCTCTTGTATTAAGTTCTGCTCATATCTTTATTTATCTTTTTTCTATGTTCTCAGGGTTTATTGTTTTGATCTTCTGATGTCAATTAAAACACTTGGTTATTCATTTTAATAAATATTTTACTTATAAAGATTTGAACTTTTGAAGATTCCAGCTTACTTGTAAGTTTCTAAGGGTCAGGTCCTCTCCATTGTTGCTGGCCTAAGGTTTAGTTCACCATATAGCAATGTATATATTGACCTATTTTCCCCTCGACTTTCTGTGATTCCCTACATCTCACCTTTCTTTGCAGACAAGCCATTTGAAATACCCTTAACTTAGTTCACAGCCAATAAGTCATTGAAATAATGTGTATTTTTAGAGAAATCTTCTTATATAATTAGGCAGAAAATCTCACCTGCCATAGTTTTCAAAACAGCATAATTTCACTCTTCTCAATGCTTAATCTGTTGTATTACACAACCTTTGAGTATTTAGCTTTATCAATGACATGTACTTTAAAAATGTTTTAGACATCATACCAGTCTTTGAAAACATCCTTGTTCCTTGTTTCAGTTCCAGTTTTATGTATATATTCTGCCTTGCACCTGATTATTCCAAAAATTGATGGATGGCCTTGGGAATCTAATTCTGGTATTGATAGTCTTTACTGATTGTCTCCCCTCGTAGCTGATTTCTTCATTACTGTGTAAATTTAGATCATGAGCTCATGTTTAGCTAAACAGCTGACCTTGTAAGACGCTTAGGTGTGAACGCTCGTAAGCTTCCGCAGAAAGATGGCAAAGATTTATTTGTGTCCCTCCAATGAGTTGCCCACGAGGACACCGTTTTCTATAAGTGTTGGTCCAATACTCCCTCTAGAGGAAGGGGACTCCGACAGGGCTGATTCGCGGCCCCCGATCTGGGGCAGGGGCAGTGGGCAGCCTGTGGCCCGGGCTGGAGCCTCTTTGCATGTGTCCCTGGGACACATCTGCCTGCGAACTTCGGTCACCTGGCAGGAAGCTACGATGCCCAGACCTATGGTTAGCTGTGCAGCGAGGTGTACTGTGAGGACAGGTTCCACACACACTTCAAGTAAGAGGTCGGCCTGAGTGGAAAGGTGAGAGTTTGGGCAGCTGTGCAGACAAAGAAGGCGCCCTTTGGCCTGGGCCTAAATGCTTGTGACACCCCACTGGACCTGCCGTGCTCTGAGGGCCCTGCCCTGTGCCCCCTCCTCCCCTGCCCTTTTTTCAGTCACAGCAGATATGGCCACACCCACTCCTTCAGTGAGGGCAGTGTTCCAACCACCCTCAGCCCCGACCCCTCTCCGCAGGTTACCATGGACTACAGAGGCTGTATCCTGAGGCCAGGGCGTTCCGAGAATGCCAAGGGCAGACATGATGACCTTAAATGATTTCCTCTTGTGTCAGGTTTGGTAAACTTTAGGAGCTAGGAAATGGTCCACTTTACAGAAATGTTCAAATTTACTGGCATTTCATATATTCTCTGCTATAACATTGTCCTGATTCTTTCTGTATATTCTATACTTATGTTTTTGTTTTCCTTAATCAAAGTGTGTCTTTTCAATCTTTTCAAAGAAGATTCTTTGGACTTACTAAATCACCTCAATTTTATACGTTTTCTGTTGTACTAAGTTCTGCTCATATCTTTATTTATCTTTTTTCTATGTTCTCAGGGTTTATTGTTTTGATCTTCTGATGTCAATTAAAACACTTGGTTATTCATTTTAATAAATATTTTACTTATAAAGATTTGAACTTTTGAAGATTCCAGCTTACTTGTAAGTTTCTAAGGGTCAGGTCCTCTCCAATGTGGCTGGCCTAAGGTTTAGTTCACCATATAGCAATGTATATATTGACCTATTTTCCCCTCGACTTTCTGTGATTCCCTACATCTCACCTTTCTTTGCAGACAAGCCATTTGAAATACCCTTAAATTAGTTCACAGCCAATAAGTCATTGAAATAATGTGTATTTTTAGAGAAATCTTCTTATATACTTAGGCAGAAAATCTCACCTGCCATAGTTTTCAAAACAGCATAATTTCACTCTTCTCAATGCTTAATCTGTTGTATTACACAACCTTTGAGTATTTAGCTTTATCAATGACATGTACTTTAAAAATGTTTTAGAGATCCTACCAGTCTTTGAAAACATCCTTGTTCCTTGTTTCAGTTCCAGTTTTATGTATATATTCTGCCTTGCACCTGATTATTCCAACAATTGATGGATGGCCTTGGGAATCTATTTCTGGTATTGATAGTCTTTACTGATTGTCTCCCCTCGTAGCTGATTTTTTCATTATTGTGTAAATTTAGATCATGAGCTCATGTTTAGCTAAACAGCTGACCTTGTAAGATGCTTAGGTGTGTACGCTCGTAAGCTTCCGCAGAAAGACGGCAAAGATTTATTTGTGTCCCTCCAATGAGTTGCCCACGAGGACACCGTTTTCTACAATTGTTGGTCCAATAATCCCTCTACAGGAAGGGCACACCGACAGGGCTGATTGGCGGCCCCCGATCTGGGGCAGGGGCAGTGGGCAGCCTGTGGCCCGGGCTGGAGCCTCTTTGCATGTGTCCCTGGGACACATCTGCCTGTGAACTTCGGTCACCTGGCAGGAAGCTACGATGCCCAGACCTATGGTTAGCTGTGCAGTGAGGTGTACTGTGAGGACAGGTTCCACACACACTTCAAGTAAGAGGTCGGCCTGAGTGGAAAGGTGAGGGTTTGGGCAGCTGTGCAGACAAAGAAGGCGCCCTTTGGCCTGGGCCTAAATGCTTGTGACAGCCCACTGGACCTGCCGTGCTCTGAGGGCCCTGCCCTGGGCCCCATGCTCCCCTGCCCCTTGTTCAGTCACAGCAGAGATGGCAACACCCACTCCTTCAGTGAGGCCAGAGTTCCAACCACCCTCAGCCCCACCCCCTCTCCACAGGTTACCATGGACTACAGAGGCTGCATCCTGAGGCCAGGGCGTTCCGACAATGCCAAGGGCAGACATGATGACCTTAAATGATTTCCTCTTGTGTCAGGTTTGGTAAACTTTAGGAGCTAGGAAATGGTCCACTTTACAGAAATGTTCAAATTTACTGGCATTTCATATATTCTCTGCTATAACATTGTCCTGATTCTTTCTGTATATTCTATACTTATGTTTTTGTTTTCCTTAATCAAAGTGTGTCTTTTCAATCTTTTCAAAGAAGATTCTTTGGACTTACTAAATCACCTGAATTTTATACGTTTTCTGTTGTATTAAGTTCTGCTCATATCTTTATTTATCTTTTTTCTATGTTCTCAGGGTTTATTGTTTTGATCTTCTGATGTCAATTAAAACACTTGTTTATTCATTTTAATAAATATTTTACTTATAAAGATTTGAACTTTTGAAGATTCCAGCTTACTTGTAAGTTTCTAAGGGTCAGGTCCTCTCCATTGTTGCTGGCCTAAGGTTTAGTTCACCATATAGCAATGTATATATTGACCTATTTTCCCCTCGACTTTCTGTGATTCCCTACATCTCACCTTTCTTTGCAGACAAGCCATTTGAAATACCCTTAACTTAGTTCACAGCCAATAAGTCATTGAAATAATGTGTATTTTTAGAGAAATCTTCTTATATAATTAGGCAGAAAATCTCACCTGCCATAGTTTTCAGAACAGCATAATTTCACTCTTCTCAATGCTTAATCTGTTGTATTACACAACCTTTGAGTATTTAGCTTTATCAATGACATGTACTTTAAAAATGTTTTAGAGATCCTACCAGTCTTTGAAAACATCCTTGTTCCTTGTTTCAGTTCCAGTTTTATGTATATATTCTGCCTTGCACCTGATTATTCCAACAATTGATGGATGGCCTTGGGAATCTAATTCTGGTATTGATAGTCTTTACTGATTGTCTCCCCTCGTAGCTGATTTCTTCATTATTGTGTAAATTTAGATCATGAGCTCATGTTTAGCTAAACAGCTGACCTTGTAAGACGCTTAGGTGTGAACGCTCGTAAGCTTCCGCAGAAAGATGGCAAAGATTTATTTGTGTCCCTCCAATGAGTTGCCCACGAGGACACCGTTTTCTACAAGTGTTGTTCCAATACTCCCTCTAGAGGCAGGGGACTCCGACAGGGCTGATTGGCGGCCCCCGATCTGGGGCAGGGGCAGTGGGCAGCCTGTGGCCCGGGCAGGAGCCTCTTTGCATGTGTCCCTGGGACCCATCTGCCTGCGATCTTCGGTCACTTGGCAGGAAGCTACGATGCCCATACCTATGGTTAGCTGTGCAGCGAGGTGTACTGTGAGGACAGGTTCCACACACACTTCAAGTAAGAGGTCGGCCTGAGTGGAAAGGTGAGAGTTTGGGCAGCTGTGCAGACAAAGAAGGCACCCTTTGGCCTGGGCCTAAATGCTTGTGACACCCCACTGGACCTGCCGTGCTCTGAGGGCCCTGCCCTGGGCCCCCTGCTCCCTGCCCTTTGTTCAGTCACAGCAGAGATGGCCACACCCACTCCTTCAGTGAGGGCAGAGTTCCAACCACCCTCAGCCCCGCCCCCTCTCCGCAGGTTACCCTGGACTACAGAGGCTGCATCCTGAGGCCAGGGCGTTCCGAGAATGCCAAGGGCAGACATGATGACCTTAAATGATTTCCTCTTGTGTCAGGTTTGGTAAACTTTAGGAGCTAGGAAATGGTCCACTTTACAGAAATGTTCAAATTTACGGGTATTTCATATATTCTCTGCTATAACATTGTCCTGATTCTTTCTGTATATTCTATACTTATGTTTTTGTTTTCCTTAATCAAAGTGTGTCTTTTCAATCTTTTCAAAGAAGATTCTTTGGACTTATTAAATCACCTCAATTTTATCCTTTTTCTGTTGTCTTAAGTTCTGCTCATATCTTTATTTATATTTTTTCTATGTTCTCAGGGTTTATTGTTTTGATCTTCTGATGTCAATTAAAACACTTGGTTATTCATTTTAATAAATATTTTACTTATAAAGATTTGAACTTTTGAAGATTCCAGCTTACTTGTAAGTTTCTAAGGGTCAGGTCCTCTCCATTGTTGCTGGCCTAAGGTTTAGTTCACCATATAGCAATGTATATATTGACCTATTTTCCCCTCGACTTTCTGTGATTCCCTACATCTCACCTTTCTTTGCAGACAAGCCATTTGAAATACCCTTAACTTAGTTCACAGCCAATAAGTCATTGAAATAATGTGTATTTTTAGAGAAATCTTCTTATATAATTAGGCAGAAAATCTCACCTGCCATAGTTTTCAAAACAGCATAATTTCACTCTTCTCAATGCTTAATCTGTTGTATTACACAACCTTTGAGTATTTAGCTTTATCAATGACATGTACTTTAAAAATGTTTTAGAGATCCTACCAGTCTTTGAAAACATCCTTGTTCCTTGTTTCAGTTCCAGTTTTATGTATATATTCTGCCTTGCACCTGATTATTCCAACAATTGATGGATGGCCTTGGGAATCTAATTCTGGTATTGATAGTCTTTACTGATTGTCTCCCCTCGTAGCTGATTTCTTCATTATTGTGTAAATTTAGATCATGAGCTCATGTTTAGCTAAACAGCTGACCTTGTAAGACGCTTAGGTGTGAACGCTCGTAAGCTTCCGCAGAAAGATGGCAAAGATTTATTTGTGTCCCTCCAATGAGTTGCCCACGAGGACACCGTTTTCTACAATTGTTGGTCCAATAATCCCTCTACAGGAAGGGGACTCCGACAGGGCTGATTGGCGGCCCCCGATCTGGGGCAGGGGCAGTGGGCAGCCTGTGGCCCGGGCAGGAGCCTCTTTGCATGTGTCCCTGGGACACATCTGCCTGTGAACTTCGGTCACCTGGCAGGAAGCTACGATGCCCAGACCTATGGTTAGCTGTGCAGCGAGGTGTACTGTGAGGACAGGTTCCACACACACTTCAAGTAAGAGGTCGGCCTGAGTGGAAAGGTGAGAGTTTGGGCAGCTGTGCAGACAAAGAAGGCGCCCTTTGGCCTGGGCCTAAATGCTTGTGACAGCCCACTGGACCTGCCGTGCTCTGAGGGCCCTGCCCTGGGCCCCATGCTCCCCTGCCCTTTGTTCAGTCACAGCAGAGATGGCCACAACCACTCCTTCAGTGAGGCCAGAGTTCCAACCACCCTCAGCCCCACCCCCTCTCCGCAGGTTACCATGGACTACAGAGGCTGCATCCTGAGGCCAGGGCGTTCCGAGAATGCCAAGGTCAGACATGATGACTTTAAATGATTTCCTCTTGTGTCAGGTTTGGTAAACTTTAGGATCTAGGAAATGGTCCACTTTACAGAAATGTTCAAATTTACTGGCATTTCATATATTCTCTGCTATAACATTGTCCTGATTCTTTCTGTATATTCTATACTTATGTTTTTGTTTTCCTTAATCAAAGTGTGTCTTTTCAATCTTTTCAAAGAAGATTCTTTGGACTTACTAAATCACCTCAATTTTATCCGTTTTCTGTTGTATTAAGTTCTGCTCATATCTTTATTTATCTTTTTTCTATGTTCTCAGGGTTTATTGTTTTGATCTTCTGATGTCAATTAAAACACTTGTTTATTCATTTTAATAAATATTTTACTTATAAAGATTTGAACTTTTGAAGATTCCAGCTTACTTGTAAGTTTCTAAGGGTCAGGTCCTCTCCATTGTTGCTGGCCTAAGGTTTAGTTCACCATATAGCAATGTATATATTGACCTATTTTCCCCTCGACTTTCTGTGATTCCCTACATCTCACCTTTCTTTGCAGACAAGCCATTTGAAATACCCTTAACTTAGTTCACAGCCAATAAGTCATTGAAATAATGTGTATTTTTAGAGAAATCTTCTTATATAATTAGGCAGAAAATCTCACCTGCCATAGTTTTCAGAACAGCATAATTTCACTCTTCTCAATGCTTAATCTGTTGTATTACACAACCTTTGAGTATTTAGCTTTATCAATGACATGTACTTTAAAAATGTTTTAGAGATCCTACCAGTCTTTGAAAACATCCTTGTTCCTTGTTTCAGTTCCAGTTTTATGTATATATTCTGCCTTGCACCTGATTATTCCAACAATTGATGGATGGCCTTGGGAATCTAATTCTGGTATTGATAGTCTTTACTGATTGTCTCCCCTCGTAGCTGATTTCTTCATTATTGTGTAAATTTAGATCATGAGCTCATGTTTAGCTAAACAGCTGACCTTGTAAGACGCTTAGGTGTGAACGCTCGTAAGCTTCCGCAGAAAGATGGCAAAGATTTATTTGTGTCCCTCCAATGAGTTGCCCACGAGGACACCGTTTTCTACAAGTGTTGTTCCAATACTCCCTCTAGAGGCAGGGGACTCCGACAGGGCTGATTGGCGGCCCCCGATCTGGGGCAGGGGCAGTGGGCAGCCTGTGGCCCGGGCAGGAGCCTCTTTGCATGTGTCCCTGGGACCCATCTGCCTGCGATCTTCGGTCACTTGGCAGGAAGCTACGATGCCCATACCTATGGTTAGCTGTGCAGCGAGGTGTACTGTGAGGACAGGTTCCACACACACTTCAAGTAAGAGGTCGGCCTGAGTGGAAAGGTGAGAGTTTGGGCAGCTGTGCAGACAAAGAAGGCACCCTTTGGCCTGGGCCTAAATGCTTGTGACACCCCACTGGACCTGCCGTGCTCTGAGGGCCCTGCCCTGGGCCCCCTGCTCCCTGCCCTTTGTTCAGTCACAGCAGAGATGGCCACACCCACTCCTTCAGTGAGGGCAGAGTTCCAACCACCCTCAGCCCCGCCCCCTCTCCGCAGGTTACCCTGGACTACAGAGGCTGCATCCTGAGGCCAGGGCGTTCCGAGAATGCCAAGGGCAGACATGATGACCTTAAATGATTTCCTCTTGTGTCAGGTTTGGTAAACTTTAGGAGCTAGGAAATGGTCCACTTTACAGAAATGTTCAAATTTACGGGTATTTCATATATTCTCTGCTATAACATTGTCCTGATTCTTTCTGTATATTCTATACTTATGTTTTTGTTTTCCTTAATCAAAGTGTGTCTTTTCAATCTTTTCAAAGAAGATTCTTTGGACTTATTAAATCACCTCAATTTTATCCTTTTTCTGTTGTCTTAAGTTCTGCTCATATCTTTATTTATATTTTTTCTATGTTCTCAGGGTTTATTGTTTTGATCTTCTGATGTCAATTAAAACACTTGGTTATTCATTTTAATAAATATTTTACTTATAAAGATTTGAACTTTTGAAGATTCCAGCTTACTTGTAAGTTTCTAAGGGTCAGGTCCTCTCCATTGTTGCTGGCCTAAGGTTTAGTTCACCATATAGCAATGTATATATTGACCTATTTTCCCCTCGACTTTCTGTGATTCCCTACATCTCACCTTTCTTTGCAGACAAGCCATTTGAAATACCCTTAACTTAGTTCACAGCCAATAAGTCATTGAAATAATGTGTATTTTTAGAGAAATCTTCTTATATAATTAGGCAGAAAATCTCACCTGCCATAGTTTTCAAAACAGCATAATTTCACTCTTCTCAATGCTTAATCTGTTGTATTACACAACCTTTGAGTATTTAGCTTTATCAATGACATGTACTTTAAAAATGTTTTAGAGATCCTACCAGTCTTTGAAAACATCCTTGTTCCTTGTTTCAGTTCCAGTTTTATGTATATATTCTGCCTTGCACCTGATTATTCCAACAATTGATGGATGGCCTTGGGAATCTAATTCTGGTATTGATAGTCTTTACTGATTGTCTCCCCTCGTAGCTGATTTCTTCATTATTGTGTAAATTTAGATCATGAGCTCATGTTTAGCTAAACAGCTGACCTTGTAAGACGCTTAGGTGTGAACGCTCGTAAGCTTCCGCAGAAAGATGGCAAAGATTTATTTGTGTCCCTCCAATGAGTTGCCCACGAGGACACCGTTTTCTACAATTGTTGGTCCAATAATCCCTCTACAGGAAGGGGACTCCGACAGGGCTGATTGGCGGCCCCCGATCTGGGGCAGGGGCAGTGGGCAGCCTGTGGCCCGGGCAGGAGCCTCTTTGCATGTGTCCCTGGGACACATCTGCCTGTGAACTTCGGTCACCTGGCAGGAAGCTACGATGCCCAGACCTATGGTTAGCTGTGCAGCGAGGTGTACTGTGAGGACAGGTTCCACACACACTTCAAGTAAGAGGTCGGCCTGAGTGGAAAGGTGAGAGTTTGGGCAGCTGTGCAGACAAAGAAGGCGCCCTTTGGCCTGGGCCTAAATGCTTGTGACAGCCCACTGGACCTGCCGTGCTCTGAGGGCCCTGCCCTGGGCCCCATGCTCCCCTGCCCTTTGTTCAGTCACAGCAGAGATGGCCACAACCACTCCTTCAGTGAGGCCAGAGTTCCAACCACCCTCAGCCCCACCCCCTCTCCGCAGGTTACCATGGACTACAGAGGCTGCATCCTGAGGCCAGGGCGTTCCGAGAATGCCAAGGTCAGACATGATGACTTTAAATGATTTCCTCTTGTGTCAGGTTTGGTAAACTTTAGGATCTAGGAAATGGTCCACTTTACAGAAATGTTCAAATTTACTGGCATTTCATATATTCTCTGCTATAACATTGTCCTGATTCTTTCTGTATATTCTATACTTATGTTTTTGTTTTCCTTAATCAAAGTGTGTCTTTTCAATCTTTTCAAAGAAGATTCTTTGGACTTACTAAATCACCTCAATTTTATCCGTTTTCTGTTGTATTAAGTTCTGCTCATATCTTTATTTATCTTTTTTCTATGTTCTCAGGGTTTATTGTTTTGATCTTCTGATGTCAATTAAAACACTTGGTTATTCATTTTAATAAATATTTTACTTATAAAGATTTGAACTTTTGAAAATTCCAGCTTACTTGTAAGTTTCTAAGGGTCAGGTCCTCTCCATTGTTGCTGGCCTAAGGTTTAGTTCACCATATAGCAATGTATATATTGACCTATTTTCCCCTCGACTTTCTGTGATTCCCTACATCTCACCTTTCTTTGCAGACAAGCCATTTGAAATACCCTTAACTTAGTTCACAGCCAATAAGTCATTGAAATAATGTGTATTTTTAGAGAAATCTTCTTATATAATTAGGCAGAAAATCTCACCTACCATAATTTTCAAAACAGCATAATTTCACTCTTCTCAATGCTTAATCTGTTGTATTACACAACCTTTGAGTATTTAGCTTTATCAATGACATGTACTTTAAAAATGTTTTAGAGATCCTACCAGTCTTTGAAAACATCCTTGTTCCTTGTTTCAGTTCCAGTTTTATGTATATATTCTGCCTTGCACCTGATTATTCCAACAATTGATGGATGGCCTTGGGAATCTAATTCTGGTATTGATAGTCTTTACTGATTGTCTCCCCTCGTAGCTGATTTCTTCATTATTGTGTAATTTAGATCATGAGCTCATGTTTAGCTAAACAGCTGACCTTGTAAGACGCTTAGGTGTGAACGCTCGTAAGCTTCCGCAGAAAGATGGCAAAGATTTATTTGTGTCCCTCCAATGAGTTGCCCACGAGGACACCGTTTTCTACAATTGTTGGTCCAATAATCCCTCTACAGGAAGGGGACTCCGACAGGGCTGATTGGCGGCCCCCGATCTGGGGCAGGGGCAGTGGGCAGCCTGTGGCCCGGGCAGGAGCCTCTTTGCATGTGTCCCTGGGACACATCTGCCTGTGAACTTCGGTCACCTGGCAGGAAGCTACGATGCCCAGACCTATGGTTAGCTGTGCAGCGAGGTGTACTGTGAGGACAGGTTCCACACACACTTCAAGTAAGAGGTCGGCCTGAGTGGAAAGGTGAGAGTTTGGGCAGCTGTGCAGACAAAGAAGGCGCCCTTTGGCCTGGGCCTAAATGCTTGTGACAGCCCACTGGACCTGCCGTGCTCTGAGGGCCCTGCCCTGGGCCCCATGCTCCCCTGCCCTTTGTTCAGTCACAGCAGAGATGGCCACAACCACTCCTTCAGTGAGGCCAGAGTTCCAACCACCCTCAGCCCCACCCCCTCTCCGCAGGTTACCATGGACTACAGAGGCTGCATCCTGAGGCCAGGGCGTTCCGAGAATGCCAAGGTCAGACATGATGACCTTAAATGATTTCCTCTTGTGTCAGGTTTGGTAAACTTTAGGAGCTAGGAAATGGTCCACTTTACAGAAATGTTCAAATTTACTGGCATTTCATATATTCTCTGCTATAACATTGTCCTGATTCTTTCTGTATATTCTATACTTATGTTTTTGTTTTCCTTAATGAAAGTGTGTCTTTTCAATCTTTTCAAAGAAGATTCTTTGGACTTACTAAATCACCTCAATTTTATCCGTTTTCTGTTGTATTAAGTTCTGCTCATATCTTTATTTATCTTTTTTCTATGTTCTCAGGGTTTATTGTTTTGATCTTCTGATGTCAATTAAAACACTTGGTTATTCATTTTAATAAATATTTTACTTATAAAGATTTGAACTTTTGAAGATTCCAGCTTACTTGTAAGTTTCTAAGGGTCAGGTCCTCTCCATTGTTGCTGGCCTAAGGTTTAGTTCACCATATAGCAATGTATATATTGACCTATTTTCCCCTCGACTTTCTGTGATTCCCTACATCTCACCTTTCTTTGCAGACAAGCCATTTGAAATACCCTTAAATTATTTCACAGCCAATAAGTCATTGAAATAATGTGTATTTTTAGAGAAATCTTCTTATATAATTAGGCAGAAAATCTCACCTGCCATAGTTTTCAAAACAGCATAATTTCACACTTCTCAATGCTTAATCTGTTGTATTACACAACCATTGAGTATTTAGCTTTATCAATGACATGTCCTTTAAAAATGTTTTAGAGATCCTACCAGTCTTTGAAAACATCCTTGTTCCTTGTTTCAGTTCCAGTTTTATGTATATATTCTGCCTTGCACCTGATTATTCCAACAATTGATGGATGGCCTTGGGAATCTAATTCTGGTATTGATAGTCTTTACTGATTGTCTCCCCTCGTAGCTGATTTCTTCATTATTGTGTAAATTTAGATCATGAGCTCATGTTTAGCTAAACAGCTGACCTTGTAAGACGCTTAGGTGTGAATGCTCGTAAGCTTCCGCAGAAAGATGGCAAAGATTTATTTGTGTCCCTCCAATGAGTTGCCCACGAGGACACCGTTTTCTACAAGTGTTGGTCCAATACTCCCTCTAGAGGAAGGGGACTCCGACAGGGCTGATTGGCGGCCCCCGATCTGGGGCAGGGGCAGTGGGCAGCCTGTGGCCCGGGCAGGAGCCTCTTTGCATGTGTCCCTGGGACACATCTGCCTGCGAACTTCGGTCACCTGGCAGGAAGCTACGATGCCCATACCTATGGTTAGCTGTGCAGCGAGGTGTACTGTGAGGACAGGTTCCACACACACTTCAAGTAAGAGGTCGGCCTGAGTGGAAAGGTGAGAGTTTAGGCAGCTGTGCAGACAAAGAAGGCACCCTTTGGCCTGGGCCTAAATGCTTGTCACACCCCACTGGACCTGCCGTGCTCTAAGGGCGCTGCCCTGGGCCCCCTGCTCCCCTGCCCTTTGTTCAGTCACAGCAGAGATGGCCACACCCACTCCTTCAGTGAGGGCAGAGTTCCAACCACCCTCAGCCCCGCCCCCTCTCCGCAGGTTACCATGGACTACAGAGGCTGCATCCTGAGGCCAGGGCGTTCCGAGAATGCCAAGGGCAGACATGATGACATTAAATGATTTCCTCTTGTGTCAGGTTTGGTAAACTTTAGGAGCTAGGAAATGGTCCACTTTACAGAAATGTTCAAATTTACTGGCATTTCATATATTCTCTGTTATAACATTGTCCTGATTCTTTCTGTATATTCTATACTGATGTTTTTGTTTTCCTTAATCAAAGTGTGTCTTTTCAATCTTCTCAAAGAAGATTCTTTGGACTTACTAAATCACCTGAATTTTATACGTTTTCTGTTGTATTAAGTTCTGCTCATATCTTTATTTATCTTTTTTCTATGTTCTCAGGGTTTATTGTTTTGATCTTCTGATGTCAATTAAAACACTTGGTTATTCATTTTAATAAATATTTTACTTATAAAGATTTGAACTTTTGAAGATTCCAGCTTACTTGTAAGTTTCTAAGGGTCAGGTCCTCTCCATTGTTGCTGGCCTAAGGTTTAGTTCACCATATAGCAATGTATATATTGACCTATTTTCCCCTCGACTTTCTGTGATTCCCTACATCTCACCTTTCTTTGCAGACAAGCCATTTGAAATACCCTTAACTTATTTCACAGCCAATAAGTCATTGAAATAATGTGTATTTTTAGAGAAATCTTCTTATATAATTAGGCAGAAAATCTCACCTGCCATAGTTTTCAAAACAGCATAATTTCACTCTTCTCAATGCTTAATCTGTTGTATTACACAACCTTTGAGTATTTAGCTTTATCAATGACATGTACTTTAAATATGTTTTAGAGATCCTACCAGTCTTTGAAAACATCCTTGTTCCTTGTTTCAGTTCCAGTTTTATGTATATATTCTGCCTTGCACCTGATTATTCCAACAATTGATGGATGGCCTTGGGAATCTAATTCTGGTATTGATAGACTTTACTGATTGTCTCCCCTCGTAGCTGATTTCTTCATTATTGTGTAAATTTAGATCATGAGCTCATGTTTAGCTAAACAGCTGACCTTGTAAGACGCTTAGGTGTGAACGCTCGTAAGCTTCCGCAGAAAGATGGCAAAGATTTATTTGTGTCCCTCCAATGAGTTGCCCACGAGGACACCGTTTTCTACAAGTGTTGGTCCAATACTCCCTCTAGAGGAAGGGGACTCCGACAGGGCTGATTGGCGGCCCCCGATCTGGGGCAGGGGCAGTGGGCAGCCTGTGGCCCGGGCAGGAGCCTCTTTGCATGTGTCCCTGGGACACATCTGCCTGCGAACTTCGGTCACCTGGCAGGAAGCTACGATGCCCATACCTATGGTTAGCTGTGCAGCGAGGTGTACTGTGAGGACAGGTTCCACACACACTTCAAGTAAGAGGTCGGCCTGAGTGGAAAGGTGAGAGTTTGGGCAGCTGTGCAGACAAAGAAGGCACCCTTTGGCCTGGGCCTAAATGCTTGTGACACCCCACTGGACCTGCCGTGCTCTGAGGGCCCTGCCCTGGGCCCCCTGCTCCCCTGACCTTTGTTCAGTCACAGCAGAGATGGCCACACCCACTCCTCCAGTGAGGCCAGAGTTCCACCCACCCTCAGCCCCGCCCCCTCTCCGCAGGTTACCATGGACTACAGAGGCTGCATCCTGAGGCCAGGGCGTTCCGAGAATGCCAAGGGCAGACATGATGACCTTAAATGATTTCCTCTTGTGTCAGGTTTGGTAAACTTTAGGAGCTAGGAAATGGTCCACTTTACAGAAATGTTCAAATTTACTGGCATTTCATATATTCTCTGCTATAACATTGTCCTGATTCTTTCTGTATATTCTATACTTATGTTTTTGTTTTCCTTAATCAAAGTGTGTCTTTTCAATCTTTTCAAAGAAGATTCTTTGGACTTACTAAATCACCTCAATTTTATCCGTTTTCTGTTGTATTAAGTTCTGCTCATATCTTTATTTATCTTTTTTCTATGTTCTCAGGGTTTATTGTTTTGATCTTCTGATGTCAATTAAAACACTTGGTTATTCATTTTAATAAATATTTTACTTATAAAGATTTGAACTTTTGAAGATTCCAGCTTACTTGTAAGTTTCTAAGGGTCAGGTCCTCTCCATTGTTGCTGGCCTAAGGTTTAGTTCACCATATAGCAATGTATATATTGACCTATTTTCCCCTCGACTTTCTGTGATTCCCTACATCTCACCTTTCTTTGCAGACAAGCCATTTGAAATACCCTTAACTTATTTCACAGCCAATAAGTCATTGAAATAATGTGTATTTTTAGAGAAATCTTCTTATATAATTAGGCAGAAAATCTCACCTGCCATAGTTTTCAAAACAGCATAATTTCACTCTTCTCAATGCTTAATCTGTTGTATTACACAACCTTTGAGTATTTAGCTTTATCAATGACATGTACTTTAAATATGTTTTAGAGATCCTACCAGTCTTTGAAAACATCCTTGTTCCTTGTTTCAGTTCCAGTTTTATGTATATATTCTGCCTTGCACCTGATTATTCCAACAATTGATGGATGGCCTTGGGAATCTAATTCTGGTATTGATAGACTTTACTGATTGTCTCCCCTCGTAGCTGATTTCTTCATTATTGTGTAAATTTAGATCATGAGCTCATGTTTAGCTAAACAGCTGACCTTGTAAGACGCTTAGGTGTGAACGCTCGTAAGCTTCCGCAGAAAGATGGCAAAGATTTATTTGTGTCCCTCCAATGAGTTGCCCACGAGGACACCGTTTTCTACAAGTGTTGGTCCAATACTCCCTCTAGAGGAAGGGGACTCCGACAGGGCTGATTGGCGGCCCCCGATCTGGGGCAGGGGCAGTGGGCAGCCTGTGGCCCGGGCAGGAGCCTCTTTGCATGTGTCCCTGGGACACATCTGCCTGCGAACTTCGGTCACCTGGCAGGAAGCTACGATGCCCATACCTATGGTTAGCTGTGCAGCGAGGTGTACTGTGAGGACAGGTTCCACACACACTTCAAGTAAGAGGTCGGCCTGAGTGGAAAGGTGAGAGTTTGGGCAGCTGTGCAGACAAAGAAGGCACCCTTTGGCCTGGGCCTAAATGCTTGTGACACCCCACTGGACCTGCCGTGCTCTGAGGGCCCTGCCCTGGGCCCCCTGCTCCCCTGACCTTTGTTCAGTCACAGCAGAGATGGCCACACCCACTCCTCCAGTGAGGCCAGAGTTCCACCCACCCTCAGCCCCGCCCCCTCTCCGCAGGTTACCATGGACTACAGAGGCTGCATCCTGAGGCCAGGGCGTTCCGAGAATGCCAAGGGCAGACATGATGACCTTAAATGATTTCCTCTTGTGTCAGGTTTGGTAAACTTTAGGAGCTAGGAAATGGTCCACTTTACAGAAATGTTCAAATTTACTGGCATTTCATATATTCTCTGCTATAACATTGTCCTGATTCTTTCTGTATATTCTATATTTATGTTTTTGTTTTCCTTAATCAAAGTGTGTCTTTTCAATCTTTTCAAAGAAGATTCTTTGGACTTACTAAATCACCTCAATTTTATCCGTTTTCTGTTGTATTAAGTTCTGCTCATATCTTTATTTATCTTTTTTCTATGTTCTCAGGGTTTATTGTTTTGATCTTCTGATGTCAATTAAAACACTTGGTTATTCATTTTAATAAATATTTTACTTATAAAGATTTGAACTTTTGAAGATTCCAGCTTACTTGTAAGTTTCTAAGGGTCAGGTCCTCTCCATTGTTGCTGGCCTAAGGTTTAGTTCACCATATAGCAATGTATATATTGACCTATTTTCCCCTCGACTTTCTGTGATTCCCTACATCTCACCTTTCTTTGCAGACAAGCCATTTGAAATACCCTTAACTTATTTCACAGCCAATAAGTCATTGAAATAATGTGTATTTTTAGAGAAATCTTCTTATATAATTAGGCAGAAAATCTCACCTGCCATAGTTTTCAAAACAGCATAATTTCACTCTTCTCAATGCTTAATCTGTTGTATTACACAACCTTTGAGTATTTAGCTTTATCAATGACATGCACTTTAAATATGTTTTAGAGATCCTACCAGTCTTTGAAAACATCCTTGTTCCTTGTTTCAGTTCCAGTTTTATGTATATATTCTGCCTTGCACCTGATTATTCCAACAATTGATGGATGGCCTTGGGAATCTAATTCTGGTATTGATAGACTTTACTGATTGTCTCCCCTCGTAGCTGATTTCTTCATTATTGTGTAAATTTAGATCATGAGCTCATGTTTAGCTAAACAGCTGACCTTGTAAGACGCTTAGGTGTGAACGCTCGTAAGCTTCCGCAGAAAGATGGCAAAGATTTATTTGTGTCCCTCCAATGAGTTGCCCACGAGGACACCGTTTTCTACAAGTGTTGGTCCAATACTCCCTCTAGAGGAAGGGGACTCCGACAGGGCTGATTGGCGGCCCCCGATCTGGGGCAGGGGCAGTGGGCAGCCTGTGGCCCGGGCAGGAGCCTCTTTGCATGTGTCCCTGGGACACATCTGCCTGCGAACTTCGGTCACCTGGCAGGAAGCTACGATGCCCATACCTATGGTTAGCTGTGCAGCGAGGTGTACTGTGAGGACAGGTTCCACACACACTTCAAGTAAGAGGTCGGCCTGAGTGGAAAGGTGAGAGTTTGGGCAGCTGTGCAGACAAAGAAGGCACCCTTTGGCCTGGGCCTAAATGCTTGTGACACCCCACTGGACCTGCCGTGCTCTGAGGGCCCTGCCCTGGGCCCCCTGCTCCCCTGACCTTTGTTCAGTCACAGCAGAGATGGCCACACCCACTCCTCCAGTGAGGCCAGAGTTCCACCCACCCTCAGCCCCGCCCCCTCTCCGCAGGTTACCATGGACTACAGAGGCTGCATCCTGAGGCCAGGGCGTTCCGAGAATGCCAAGGGCAGACATGATGACCTTAAATGATTTCCTCTTGTGTCAGGTTTGGTAAACTTTAGGAGCTAGGAAATGGTCCACTTTACAGAAATGTTCAAATTTACTGGCATTTCATATATTCTTTGCTATAACATTGTCCTGATTCTTTCTGTATATTCTATATTTATGTTTTTGTTTTCCTTAATCAAAGTGTGTCTTTTCAATCTTTTCAAAGAAGATTCTTTGGACTTACTAAATCACCTCAATTTTATCCGTTTTCTGTTGTATTAAGTTCTGCTCATATCTTTATTTATCTTTTTTCTATGTTCTCAGGGTTTATTGTTTTGATCTTCTGATGTCAATTAAAACACTTGGTTATTCATTTTAATAAATATTTTACTTATAAAGATTTGAACTTTTGAAGATTCCAGCTTACTTGTAAGTTTCTAAGGGTCAGGTCCTCTCCATTGTTGCTGGCCTAAGGTTTAGTTCACCATATAGCAATGTATATATTGACCTATTTTCCCTTCGACTTTCTGTGATTCCCTACATCTCACCTTTCTTTGCAGACAAGCCATTTGAAATACCCTTAACTTAGTTCACAGCCAATAAGTCATTGAAATAATGTGTATTTTTAGAGAAATCTTCTTATATAATTAGGCAGAAAATCTCACCTGCCATAGTTTTCAAAACAGCATAATTTCACTCTTCTCAATGCTTAATCTGTTGTATTACACAACCTTTGAGTATTTAGCTTTATCAATGACATGTACTTTAAAAATGTTTTAGAGATCCTACCAGTCTTTGAAAACATCCTTGTTCCTTGTTTCAGTTCCAGTTTTATGTATATATTCTGCCTTGCACCTGATTATTCCAACAATTGATGGATGGCCTTGGGAATCTAATTCTGGTATTGATAGTCTTTACTGATTGTCTCCCCTCGTAGCTGATTTCTTCATTATTGTGTAAATTTAGATCATGAGCTCATGTTTAGCTAAACAGCTGACCTTGTAAGACGCTTAGGTGTGAACGCTCGTAAGCTTCCGCAGAAAGACGGCAAAGATTTATTTGTGTCCCTCCAATGAGTTGCCCACGAGGACACCGTTTTCTACAAGTGTAGGTCCAATACTCCCTCTAGAGGAAGGGGACTCCGACAGGGCTGATTGGCGGCCCCCGATCTGGGGCAGGGGCAGTGGGCAGCCTGTGGCCCGGGCTGGAGCCTCTTTGCATGTGTCCCTGGGACACATCTGCCTGCGAACTTCGGTCAACTGGCAGGAAGCTACGATGCCCATACCTATGGTTAGCTGTGCAGCGAGGTGTACTGTGAGGACAGGTTCCACACACACTTCAAGTAAGAGGTCGGCCTGAGTGGAAAGGTGAGAGTTTGGGCAGCTGTGCAGACAAAGAAGGCGCCCTTTGGCCTGGGCCTAAATGCTTGTGACACCCCACTGGACCTGCCGTGCTCTGAGGGCCCTGCCCTGGGCCCCCTCCTCCCCTTCCCTTTTTTCAGTCACAGCAGAGATGGCCACACCCACTCCTTCAGTGAGGGCAGTGTTCCAACCACCCTCAGCCCCGCCCCCTCTCCGCAGGTTACCATGGACTACAGAGGCTGCATCCTGAGGCCAGGGCGTTCCGAGAATGCCAAGGGCAGACATGATGACCTTAAATGATTTCCTCTTGTGTCAGGTTTGGTAAACTTTAGGAGCTAGGAAATGGTCCACTTTACAGAAATGTTCAAATTTACTGGCATTTCATATATTCTCTGCTATAACATTGTCCTGATTCTTTCTGTATATTCTATACTTATGTTTTTGTTTTCCTTAATCAAAGTGTGTCTTTTCAATCTTTTCAAAGAAGATTCTTTGGACTTACTAAATCACCTCAATTTTATACGTTTTCTGTTGTACTAAGTTCTGCTCATATCTTTATTTATCTTTTTTCTATGTTCTCAGGGTTTATTGTTTTGATCTTCTGATGTCAATTAAAACACTTGGTTATTCATTTTAATAAATATTTTACTTATAAAGATTTGAACTTTTGAAGATTCCAGCTTACTTGTAAGTTTCTAAGGGTCAGGTCCTCTCCAATGTGGCTGGCCTAAGGTTTAGTTCACCATATAGCAATGTATATATTGACCTATTTTCCCCTCGACTTTCTGTGATTCCCTACATCTCACCTTTCTTTGCAGACAAGCCATTTGAAATACCCTTAAATTAGTTCACAGCCAATAAGTCATTGAAATAATGTGTATTTTTAGAGAAATCTTCTTATATACTTAGGCAGAAAATCTCACCTGCCATAGTTTTCAAAACAGCATAATTTCACTCTTCTCAATGCTTAATCTGTTGTATTACACAACCTTTGAGTATTTAGCTTTATCAATGACATGTACTTTAAAAATGTTTTAGAGATCCTACCAGTCTTTGAAAACATCCTTGTTCCTTGTTTCAGTTCCAGTTTTATGTATATATTCTGCCTTGCACCTGATTATTCCAACAATTGATGGATGGCCTTGGGAATCTAATTCTGGTATTGATAGTCTTTACTGATTGTCTCCCCTCGTAGCTGATTTTTTCATTATTGTGTAAATTTAGATCATGAGCTCATGTTTAGCTAAACAGCTGACCTTGTAAGATGCTTAGGTGTGTACGCTCGTAAGCTTCCGCAGAAAGACGGCAAAGATTTATTTGTGTCCCTCCAATGAGTTGCCCACGAGGACACCGTTTTCTACAATTGTTGGTCCAATAATCCCTCTACAGGAAGGGGACACCGACAGGGCTGATTGGCGGCCCCCGATCTGGGGCAGGGGCAGTGGGCAGCCTGTGGCCCGGACAGGAGCCTCTTTGCATGTGTCCCTGGGACACATCTGCCTGTGAACTTCGGTCACCTGGCAGGAAGCTACGATGCCCAGACCTATGGTTAGCTGTGCAGCGAGGTGTACTGTGAGGACAGGTTCCACACACACTTCAAGTAAGAGGTCGGCCTGAGTGGAAAGGTGAGGGTTTGGGCAGCTGTGCAGACAAAGAAGGCGCCCTTTGGCCTGGGCCTAAATGCTTGTGACAGCCCACTGGACCTGCCGTGCTCTGAGGGCCCTGCCCTGGGCCCCATGCTCCCCTGCCCTTTGTTCAGTCACAGCAGAGATGGCAACACCCACTCCTTCAGTGAGGCCAGAGTTCCAACCACCCTCAGCCCCACCCCCTCTCCGCAGGTTACCATGGACTACAGAGGCTGCATCCTGAGGCCAGGGCGTTCCGAGAAGGCCAAGGGCAGACATGATGACCTTAAATGATTTCCTCTTGTGTCAGGTTTGGTAAACTTTAGGAGCTAGGAAATGGTCCACTTTACAGAAATGTTCAAATTTACTGGCATTTCATATATTCTCTGCTATAACATTGTCCTGATTCTTTCTGTATATTCTATACTTATGTTTTTGTTTTCCTTAATCAAAGTGTGTCTTTTCAATCTTTTCAAAGAAGATTCTTTGGACTTACTAAATCACCTGAATTTTATACGTTTTCTGTTGTATTAAGTTCTGCTCATATCTTTATTTATCTTTTTTCTATGTTCTCAGGGTTTATTGTTTTGATCTTCTGATGTCAATTAAAACACTTGTTTATTCATTTTAATAAATATTTTACTTATAAAGATTTGAACTTTTGAAGATTCCAGCTTACTTGTAAGTTTCTAAGGGTCAGGTCCTCTCCATTGTTGCTGGCCTAAGGTTTAGTTCACCATATAGCAATGTATATATTGACCTATTTTCCCCTCGACTTTCTGTGATTCCCTACATCTCACCTTTCTTTGCAGACAAGCCATTTGAAATACCCTTAACTTAGTTCACAGCCAATAAGTCATTGAAATAATGTGTATTTTTAGAGAAATCTTCTTATATAATTAGGCAGAAAATCTCACCTGCCATAGTTTTCAAAACAGCTTAATTTCACTCTTCTCAATGCTTAATCTGTTGTATTACACAACCTTTGAGTATTTAGCTTTATCAATGACATGTACTTTAAAAATGTTTGAGAGATCCTACCAGTCTTTGAAAACATCCTTGTTCCTTGTTTCAGTTCCAGTTTTATGTATATATTCTGCCTTGCACCTGATTATTCCAACAATTGATGGATGGCCTTGGGAATCTAATTCTGGTATTGATAGTCTTTACTGATTGTCTCCCCTCGTAGCTGATTTCTTCATTATTGTGTAAATTTAGATCATGAGCTCATGTTTAGCTAAACAGCTGACCTTGTAAGACGCTTAGGTGTGAACGCTCGTAAGCTTCCGCAGAAAGATGGCAAAGATTTTTTTGTGTCCCTCCAATGAGTTGCCCACGAGGACACCGTTTTCTACAAGTGTTGTTCCAATACTCACTCTAGAGGCAGGGGACTCCGACAGGGCTGATTGGCGGCCCCCGATCTGGGGCAGGGGCAGTGGGCAGCCTGTGGCCCGGGCAGGAGCCTCTTTGCATGTGTCCCTGGGACCCATCTGCCTGCGATCTTCGGTCACCTGGCAGGAAGCTACGATGCCCATACCTATGGTTAGCTGTGCAGCGAGGTGTACTGTGAGGACAGGTTCCACACACACTTCAAGTAAGAGGTCGGCCTGAGTGGAAAGGTGAGAGTTTGGGCAGCTGTGCAGACAAAGAAGGCACCCTTTGGCCTGGGCCTAAATGCTTGTGACACCCCACTGGACCTGCCGTGCTCTGAGGGCCCTGCCCTGGGCCCCCTGCTCCCCTGCCCTTTGTTCAGTCACAGCAGAGATGGCCACACCCACTCCTTCAGTGAGGGCAGAGTTCCAACCACCCTCAGCCCCGCCCCCTCTCCGCAGGTTACCATGGACTACAGAGGCTGCATCCTGAGGCCAGGGCGTTCCGAGAATGCCAAGGGCAGACATGATGACCTTAAATGATTTCCTCTTGTGTCAGGTTTGGTAAACTTTAGGAGCTAGGAAATGGTCCACTTTACAGAAATGTTCAAATTTACGGGCATTTCATATATTCTCTGCTATAACATTGTCCTGATTCTTTCTGTATATTCTATACTTATGTTTTTGTTTTCCTTAATCAAAGTGTGTCTTTTCAATCTTTTCAAAGAAGATTCTTTGGACTTATTAAATCACCTCAATTTTATCCTTTTTCTGTTGTCTTAAGTTCTGCTCATATCTTTATTTATATTTTTTCTATGTTCTCAGGGTTTATTGTTTTGATCTTCTGATGTCAATTAAAACACTTGGTTATTCATTTTAATAAATATTTTACTTATAAAGATTTGAACTTTTGAAGATTCCAGCTTACTTGTAAGTTTCTAAGGGTCAGGTCCTCTCCATTGTTGCTGGCCTAAGGTTTAGTTCACCATATAGCAATGTATATATTGACCTATTTTCCCCTCGACTTTCTGTGATTCCCTACATCTCACCTTTCTTTGCAGACAAGCCATTTGAAATACCCTTAACTTAGTTCACAGCCAATAAGTCATTGAAATAATGTGTATTTTTAGAGAAATCTTCTTATATAATTAGGCAGAAAATCTCACCTGCCATAGTTTTCAAAACAGCATAATTTCACTCTTCTCAATGCTTAATCTGTTGTATTACACAACCTTTGAGTATTTAGCTTTATCAATGTCATGTACTTTAAAAATGTTTTAGAGATCCTACCAGTCTTTGAAAACATCCTTGTTCCTTGTTTCAGTTCCAGTTTTATGTATATATTCTGCCTTGCACCTGATTATTCCAACAATTGATGGATGGCCTTGGGAATCTAATTCTGGTATTGATAGTCTTTACTGATTGTCTCCCCTCGTAGCTGATTTCTTCATTATTGTGTAAATTTAGATCATGAGCTCATGTTTAGCTAAACAGCTGACCTTGTAAGACGCTTAGGTGTGAACGCTCGTAAGCTTCCGCAGAAAGATGGCAAAGATTTATTTGTGTCCCTCCAATGAGTTGCCCACGAGGACACTGTTTTCTACAATTGTTGGTCCAATAATCCCTCTACAGGAAGGGGACTCCGACAGGGCTGATTGGCGGCCCCCGATCTGGGGCAGGGGCAGTGGGCAGCCTGTGGCCCGGGCAGGAGCCTCTTTGCATGTGTCCCTGGGACACATCTGCCTGTGAACTTCGGTCACCTGACAGGAAGCTACGATGCCCAGACCTATGGTTAGCTGTGCAGCGAGGTGTACTGTGAGGACAGGTTCCACACACACTTCAAGTAAGAGGTCGGCCTGAGTGGAAAGGTGAGAGTTTGGGCAGCTGTGCAGACAAAGAAGGCGCCCTTTGGCCTGGGCCTAAAAGCTTGTGACAGCCCACTGGACCTGCCGTGCTCTGAGGGCCCTGCCCTGGGCCCCATGCTCCCCTGCCCTTTGTTCAGTCACAGCAGAGATGGCCACAACCACTCCTTCAGTGAGGCCAGAGTTCCAACCACCCTCAGCCCCACCCCCTCTCCGCAGGTTACCATGGACTACAGAGGCTGCATCCTGAGGCCAGGGCGTTCCGAGAATGCCAAGGGCAGACATGATGACCTTAAATGATTTCCTCTTGTGTCAGGTTTGGTAAACTTTAGGAGCTAGGAAATGGTCCACTTTACAGAAATGTTCAAATTTACTGGCATTTCATATATTCTCTGCTATAACATTGTCCTGATTCTTTCTGTATATTCTATATTTATGTTTTTGTTTTCCTTAATCAAAGTGTGTCTTTTCAATCTTTTCAAAGAAGATTCTTTGGACTTACTAAATCACCTCAATTTTATCCGTTTTCTGTTGTATTAAGTTCTGCTCATATCTTTATTTATCTTTTTTCTATGTTCTCAGGGTTTATTGTTTTGATCTTCTGATGTCAATTAAAACACTTGGTTATTCATTTTAATAAATATTTTACTTATAAAGATTTGAACTTTTGAAGATTCCAGCTTACTTGTAAGTTTCTAAGGGTCAGGTCCTCTCCATTGTTGCTGGCCTAAGGTTTAGTTCACCATATAGCAATGTATATATTGACCTATTTTCCCCTCGACTTTCTGTGATTCCCTACATCTCACCTTTCTTTGCAGACAAGCCATTTGAAATACCCTTAACTTAGTTCACAGCCAATAAGTCATTGAAATAATGTGTATTTTTAGAGAAATCTTCTTATATAATTAGGCAGAAAATCTCACCTGCCATAGTTTTCAAAACAGCATAATTTCACTCTTCTCAATGCTTAATCTGTTGTATTACACAACCTTTGAGTATTTAGCTTTATCAATGTCATGTACTTTAAAAATGTTTTAGAGATCCTACCAGTCTTTGAAAACATCCTTGTTCCTTGTTTCAGTTCCAGTTTTATGTATATATTCTGCCTTGCACCTGATTATTCCAACAATTGATGGATGGCCTTGGGAATCTAATTCTGGTATTGATAGTCTTTACTGATTGTCTCCCCTCGTAGCTGATTTCTTCATTATTGTGTAAATTTAGATCATGAGCTCATGTTTAGCTAAACAGCTGACCTTGTAAGACGCTTAGGTGTGAACGCTCGTAAGCTTCCGCAGAAAGATGGCAAAGATTTATTTGTGTCCCTCCAATGAGTTGCCCACGAGGACACTGTTTTCTACAATTGTTGGTCCAATAATCCCTCTACAGGAAGGGGACTCCGACAGGGCTGATTGGCGGCCCCCGATCTGGGGCAGGGGCAGTGGGCAGCCTGTGGCCCGGGCAGGAGCCTCTTTGCATGTGTCCCTGGGACACATCTGCCTGTGAACTTCGGTCACCTGACAGGAAGCTACGATGCCCAGACCTATGGTTAGCTGTGCAGCGAGGTGTACTGTGAGGACAGGTTCCACACACACTTCAAGTAAGAGGTCGGCCTGAGTGGAAAGGTGAGAGTTTGGGCAGCTGTGCAGACAAAGAAGGCGCCCTTTGGCCTGGGCCTAAAAGCTTGTGACAGCCCACTGGACCTGCCGTGCTCTGAGGGCCCTGCCCTGGGCCCCATGCTCCCCTGCCCTTTGTTCAGTCACAGCAGAGATGGCCACAACCACTCCTTCAGTGAGGCCAGAGTTCCAACCACCCTCAGCCCCACCCCCTCTCCGCAGGTTACCATGGACTACAGAGGCTGCATCCTGAGGCCAGGGCGTTCCGAGAATGCCAAGGGCAGACATGATGACCTTAAATGATTTCCTCTTGTGTCAGGTTTGGTAAACTTTAGGAGCTAGGAAATGGTCCACTTTACAGAAATGTTCAAATTTACTGGCATTTCATATATTCTCTGCTATAACATTGTCCTGATTCTTTCTGTATATTCTATATTTATGTTTTTGTTTTCCTTAATCAAAGTGTGTCTTTTCAATCTTTTCAAAGAAGATTCTTTGGACTTACTAAATCACCTCAATTTTATCCGTTTTCTGTTGTATTAAGTTCTGCTCATATCTTTATTTATCTTTTTTCTATGTTCTCAGGGTTTATTGTTTTGATCTTCTGATGTCAATTAAAACACTTGGTTATTCATTTTAATAAATATTTTACTTATAAAGATTTGAACTTTTGAAGATTCCAGCTTACTTGTAAGTTTCTAAGGGTCAGGTCCTCTCCATTGTTGCTGGCCTAAGGTTTAGTTCACCATATAGCAATGTATATATTGACCTATTTTCCCCTCGACTTTCTGTGATTCCCTACATCTCACCTTTCTTTGCAGACAAGCCATTTGAAATACCCTTAACTTAGTTCACAGCCAATAAGTCATTGAAATAATGTGTATTTTTAGAGAAATCTTCTTATATAATTAGGCAGAAAATCTCACCTGCCATAGTTTTCAAAACAGCATAATTTCACTCTTCTCAATGCTTAATCTGTTGTATTACACAACCTTTGAGTATTTAGCTTTATCAATGACATGTACTTTAAAAATGTTTTAGAGATCCTACCAGTCTTTGAAAACATCCTTGTTCCTTGTTTCAGTTCCAGTTTTATGTATATATTCTGCCTTGCACCTGATTATTCCAACAATTGATGGATGGCCTTGGGAATCTAATTCTGGTATTGATAGTCTTTACTGATTGTCTCCCCTCGTAGCTGATTTCTTCATTATTGTGTAAATTTAGATCATGAGCTCATGTTTAGCTAAACAGCTGACCTTGTAAGACGCTTAGGTGTGAACGCTCGTAAGCTTCCGCAGAAAGACGGCAAAGATTTATTTGTGTCCCTCCAATGAGTTGCCCACGAGGACACCGTTTTCTACAAGTGTAGGTCCAATACTCCCTCTAGAGGAAGGGGACTCCGACAGGGCTGATTGGCGGCCCCCGATCTGGGGCAGGGGCAGTGGTCAGCCTGTGGCCCGGGCTGGAGCCTCTTTGCATGTGTCCCTGGGACACATCTGCCTGCGAACTTCGGTCAACTGGCAGGAAGCTACGATGCCCAGACCTATGGTTAGCTGTGCAGCGAGGTGTACTGTGAGGACAGGTTCCACACACACTTCAAGTAAGAGGTCGGCCTGAGTGGGAAGGTGAGAGTTTGGGCAGCTGTGCAGACAAAGAAGGCGCCCTTTGGCCTGGGCCTAAATGCTTGTGACAGCCCACTGGACCTGCCGTGCTCTGAGGGCCCTGCCCTGGGCCCCCTGCTCCCCTGCCCTTTGTTCAGTCACAGCAGAGATGGCCACACCCACTCCTTCAGTGAGGGCAGTGTTCCAACCACCCTCAGCCCCGCCCCCTCTCCGCAGGTTACCATGGACTACAGAGGCTGCATCCTGAGGCCAGGGCGTTCCGAGAATGCCAAGGGCAGACATGATGACCTTAAATGATTTCCTCTTGTGTCAGGTTTGGTAAACTTTAGGAGCTAGGAAATGGTCCACTTTACAGAAATGTTCAAATTTACTGGCATTTCATATATTCTCTGCTATAACATTGTCCTGATTCTTTCTGTATATTCTATACTTATGTTTTTGTTTTCCTTAATCAAAGTGTGTCTTTTCAATCTTTTCAAAGAAGATTCTTTGGACTTACTAAATCACCTCAATTTTATACGTTTTCTGTTGTACTAAGTTCTGCTCATATCTTTATTTATCTTTTTTCTATGTTCTCAGGGTTTATTGTTTTGATCTTCTGATGTCAATTAAAACACTTGGTTATTCATTTTAATAAATATTTTACTTATAAAGATTTGAACTTTTGAAGATTCCAGCTTACTTGTAAGTTTCTAAGGGTCAGGTCCTCTCCAATGTGGCTGGCCTAAGGTTTAGTTCACCATATAGCAATGTATATATTGACCTATTTTCCCCTCGACTTTCTGTGATTCCCTACATCTCACCTTTCTTTGCAGACAAGCCATTTGAAATACCCTTAAATTAGTTCACAGCCAATAAGTCATTGAAATAATGTGTATTTTTAGAGAAATCTTCTTATATACTTAGGCAGAAAATCTCACCTGCCATAGTTTTCAAAACAGCATAATTTCACTCTTCTCAATGCTTAATCTGTTGTATTACACAACCTTTGAGTATTTAGCTTTATCAATGACATGTACTTTAAAAATGTTTTAGAGATCCTACCAGTCTTTGAAAACATCCTTGTTCCTTGTTTCAGTTCCAGTTTTATGTATATATTCTGCCTTGCACCTGATTATTCCAACAATTGATGGATGGCCTTGGGAATCTATTTCTGGTATTGATAGTCTTTACTGATTGTCTCCCCTCGTAGCTGATTTTTTCATTATTGTGTAAATTTAGATCATGAGCTCATGTTTAGCTAAACAGCTGACCTTGTAAGATGCTTAGTTGTGTACGCTCGTAAGCTTCCGCAGAAAGACGGCAAAGATTTATTTGTGTCCCTCCAATGAGTTGCCCACGAGGACACCGTTTTCTACAATTGTTGGTCCAATAATCCCTCTACAGGAAGGGGACACCGACAGGGCTGATTGGCGGCCCCCGATCTGGGGCAGGGGCAGTGGGCAGCCTGTGGCCCGGACAGGAGCCTCTTTGCATGTGTCCCTGGGACACATCTGCCTGTGAACTTCGGTCACCTGGCAGGAAGCTACGATGCCCAGACCTATGGTTAGCTGTGCAGCGAGGTGTACTGTGAGGACAGGTTCCACACACACTTCAAGTAAGAGGTCGGCCTGAGTGGAAAGGTGAGAGTTTGGGCAGCTGTGCAGACAAAGAAGGCGCCCTTTGGCCTGGGCCTAAATGCTTGTGACAGCCCACTGGACCTGCCGTGCTCTGAGGGCCCTGCCCTGGGCCCCATGCTCCCCTGCCCTTTGTTCAGTCACAGCAGAGATGGCAACACCCACAACTTCAGTGAGGCCAGAGTTCCAACCACCCTCAGCCCCACCCCCTCTCCGCAGGTTACCATGGACTACAGAGGCTGCATCCTGAGGCCAGGGCGTTCCGACAATGCCAAGGGCAGACATGATGACCTTAAATGATTTCCTCTTGTGTCAGGTTTGGTAAACTTTAGGAGCTAGGAAATGGTCCACTTTACAGAAATGTTCAAATTTACTGGCATTTCATATATTCTCTGCTATAACATTGTCCTGATTCTTTCTGTATATTCTATACTTATGTTTTTGTTTTCCTTAATCAAAGTGTGTCTTTTCAATCTTTTCAAAGAAGATTCTTTGGACTTACTAAATCACCTGAATTTTATACGTTTTCTGTTGTATTAAGTTCTGCTCATATCTTTATTTATCTTTTTTCTATGTTCTCAGGGTTTATTGTTTTGATCTTCTGATGTCAATTAAAACACTTGGTTATTCATTTTAATAAATATTTTACTTATAAAGATTTGAACTTTTGAAGATTCCAGCTTATTGTAAGTTTCTAAGGGTCAGGTCCTCTCCATTGTTGCTGGCCTAAGGTTTAGTTCACCATATAGCAATGTATATATTGACCTATTTTCCCCTCGACTTTCTGTGATTCCCTACATCTCACCTTTCTTTGCAGACAAGCCATTTGAAATACCCTTAACTTAGTTCACAGCCAATAAGTCATTGAAATAATGTGTATTTTTAGAGAAATCTTCTTATATAATTAGGCAGAAAATCTCACCTGCCATAGTTTTCAAAACAGCATAATTTCACTCTTCTCAATGCTTAATCTGTTGTATTACACAACCTTTGAGTATTTAGCTTTATCAATGACATGTACTTTAAAAATGTTTGAGAGATCCTACCAGTCTTTGAAAACATCCTTGTTCCTTGTTTCAGTTCCAGTTTTATGTATATATTCTGCCTTGCACCTGATTATTCCAACAATTGATGGATGGCCTTGGGAATCTAATTCTGGTATTGATAGTCTTTACTGATTGTCTCCCCTCGTAGCTGATTTCTTCATTATTGTGTAAATTTAGATCATGAGCTCATGTTTAGCTAAACAGCTGACCTTGTAAGACGCTTAGGTGTGAACGCTCGTAAGCTTCCGCAGAAAGATGGCAAAGATTTATTTGTGTCCCTCCAATGAGTTGCCCACGAGGACACCGTTTTCTACAAGTGTTGGTCCAATACTCCCTCTACAGGAAGGGGACTCCGACAGGGCTGATTGGCGGCCCCCGATCTGGGGCAGGGGCAGTGGGCAGCCTGTGGCCCGGGCAGGAGCCTCTTTGCATGTGTCCCTGGGACACATCTGCCTGTGAACTTCGGTCACCTGGCAGGAAGCTACGATGCCCAGACCTATGGTTAGCTGTGCAGCGAGGTGTACTGTGAGGACAGGTTCCACACACACTTCAAGTAAGAGGTCGGCCTGAGTGGAAAGGTGAGAGTTTGGGCAGCTGTGCAGACAAAGAAGGCGCCCTTTGGCCTGGGCCTAAATGCTTGTGACAGCCCACTGGACCTGCCGTGCTCTGAGGGCCCTGCCCTGGGCCCCATGCTCCCCTGCCCTTTGTTCAGTCACAGCAGAGATGGCCACAACCACTCCTTCAGTGAGGCCAGAGTTCCAACCACCCTCAGCCCCACCCCCTCTCCGCAGGTTACCATGGACTACAGAGGCTGCATCCTGAGGCCAGGGCGTTCCGAGAATGCCAAGGGCAGACATGATGACCTTAAATGATTTCCTCTTGTGTCAGGTTTGGTAAACTTTAGGAGCTAGGAAATGGTCCACTTTACAGAAATGTTCAAATTTACTGGCATTTCATATATTCTCTGCTATAACATTGTCCTGATTCTTTCTGTATATTCTATACTTATGTTTTTGTTTTCCTTAATCAAAGTGTGTCTTTTCAATCTTTTCAAAGAAGATTCTTTGGACTTACTAAATCACCTGAATTTTATACGTTTTCTGTTGTATTTAGTTCTGCTCATATCTTTATTTATCTTTTTTCTATGTTCTCAGGGTTTATTGTTTTGATCTTCTGATGTCAATTAAAACACTTGGTTATTCATTTTAATAAATATTTTACTTATAAAGATTGAAACTTTTGAAGATTCCAGCTTACTTGTAAGTTTCTAAGGGTCAGGTCCTCTCCATTGTTGCTGGCCTAAGGTTTAGTTCACCATATAGCAATGTATATATTGACCTATTTTCCCCTCGACTTTCTGTGATTCCCTACATCTCACCTTTCTTTGCAGACAAGCCATTTGAAATACCCTTAACTTATTTCACAGCCAATAAGTCATTGAAATAATGTGTATTTTTAGAGAAATCTTCTTATATAATTAGGCAGAAAATCTCACCTGCCATAGTTTTCAAAACAGCATAATTTCACTCTTCTCAATGCTTAATCTGTTGTATTACACAACCTTTGAGTATTTAGCTTTATCAATGACATGTACTTTAAAAATGTTTTAGAGATCCTACCAGTCTTTGAAAACATCCTTGTGCCTTGTTTCAGTTCCAGTTTTATGTATATATTCTGCCTTGCACCTGATTATTCCAACAATTGATGGATGGCCTTGGGAATCTAATTCTGGTATTGATAGTCTTTACTGATTGTCTCCCCTCGTAGCTGATTTCTTCATTATTGTGTAAATTTAGATCATGAGCTCATGTTTAGCTAAACAGCTGACCTTGTAAGACGCTTAGGTGTGAACGCTCGTAAGCTTCCTCAGAAAGACGGCAAAGATTTATTTGTGTCCCTCCAATGAGTTGCCCACGAGGTCACCGTTTTCTACAAGTGTTGTTCTAATACTCCCTCTAGAGGCAGGGGACTCCGACAGGGCTGATTGGCGGCCCCCGATCTGGGGCAGGGGCAGTGGTCAGCCTGTGGCCCGGGCTGGAGACTCTTTGCATGTGTCCCTGGGACACATCTGCCTGCGAACTTCGGTCAACTGGCAGGAAGCTACGATGCCCAGACCTATGGTTAGCTATGCAGCGAAGTGTACTGTGAGGACAGGTTCCACACACACTTCAAGTAAGGGGTCGGCCTGAGTGGAAAGGTGAGAGTTTGGGCAGCTGTGCAGACAAAGAAGGCGCCCTTTGGCCTGGGCCTAAATGCTTGTGACACCCCACTGGACCTGCCGTGCTCTGAGGGCCCTGCACTGGGCCCCCTGCTCCCCTGCCCTTTGTTCAGTCACAGCAGAGATGGCCACAGCCACTCCTCCAGTGAGGCCAGAGTTCCAACCACCCTCAGCCCCGCCCCCTCTCCGCAGGTTACCATGGACTACAGAGGCTGCATCCTGAGGCCAGGGTGTTCCGAGAATGCCAAGGGCAGACATAATGACCTTAAATGATTTCCTCTTGTGTCAGGTTTGGTAAACTTTAGGAGCTAGGAAATGGTCCACTTTACAGAAATGTTCAAATTTACTGGCATTTCATATATTCTCTGCTATAACATTGTCCTGATTCTTTCTGTATATTCTATACTTATGTTTTTGTTTTCCTTAATCAAAGTGTGTCTTTTCAATCTTTTCAAAGAAGATTCTTTGGACTTACTAAATCACCTCAATTTTATACGTTTTCTGTTGTATTAAGTTCTGCTCATATCTTTATTTATCTTTTTTCTATGTTCTCAGGGTTTATTGTTTTGATCTTCTGATGTCAATTAAAACACTTGGTTATTCATTTTAATAAATATTTTACTTATAAAGATTTGAACTTTTGAAGATTCCAGCTTACTTGTAAGTTTCTAAGGGTCAGGTCCTCTCCATTGTTGCTGGCCTAAGGTTTAGTTCACCATATAGCAATGTATATATTGACCTATTTTCCCCTCGACTTTCTGTGATTCCCTACATCTCACCTTTCTTTGCAGACAAGCCATTTGAAATACCCTTAACTTATTTCACAGCCAATAAGTCATTGAAATAATGTGTATTTTTAGAGAAATCTTCTTATATAATTAGGCAGAAAATCTCACCTGCCATAGTTTTCAAAACAGCATAATTTCACTCTTCTCAATGCTTAATCTGTTGTATTACAAAACCGTTGAATATTTAGCTTTATCAAAGACATGTACTTTAAAAATGTTTTAGAGATCCTACCAGTCTTTGAAAACATCCTTGTTCCTTGTTTCAGTTCCAGTTTTATGTATATATTCTGCCTTGCACCTGATTATTCCAACAATTGATGGATGGCCTTGGGAATCTAATTCTGGTATTGATAGTCTTTACTGATTGTCTCCCCTCGTAGCTGATTTCTTCATTATTGTGTAAATTTAGATCATGAGCTCATGTTTAGCTAAACAGCTGACCTTGTAAGACGCTTAGGTGTGAACGCTCGTAAGCTTCCGCAGAAAGACGGCAAAGATTTATTTGTGTCCCTCCAATGAGTTGCCCACGAGGACACCGTTTTCTACAAGTGTTGGTCCAATACTCCCTCTAGAGGAATTGGATTCCGACAGGGCTGATTGGTGGCCCCCGATCTGGGGCAGGGGCAGTGGGCAGCCTGTGGCCCGGGCAGGAGCCTCTTTGCATGTGTCCCTGGAACACATGTGCCTGCGAACTTTGGTCACATGGCAGGAAGCTACGATGCCCAGACCTATGGTTAGCTGTGCAGCGAGGTGTACTGTGAGGACAGGTTCCACACACACTTCAAGTAAGAGGTCGGCCTGAGTGGGAAGGTGAGAGTTTGGGCAGCTGTGCAGACAAAGAAGGCGCCCTTTGGCCTGGGCCTAAATGCTTGTGACAGCCCACTGGACCTGCCGTGCTCTGAGGGCCCTGACCTGGGCCCCCTGCTCCCCTGCCCTTTGTTCAGTCACAGCAGAGATGGCCACACCCACTCCTTCAGTGAGGGCAGAGTTCCAACCACCCTCAGCCCCGCCCCCTCTCCGCAGGTTACCATGGACTACAGAGGCTGCATCCTGAGGCCAGGGCGTTCCGAGAATGCCAAGGGCAGACATGATGACCTTAAATGATTTCCTCTTGTGTCAGGTTTGGTAAACTTTAGGAGCTAGGAAATGGTCCACTTTACAGAAATGTTCAAATTTACTGGCATTTCATATATTCTCTGTTATAACATTGTCCTGATTCTTTCTGTATATTCTTTACTTATGTTTTTGTTTTCCTTAATCAAAGTGTGTCTTTTCAATCTTTTCAAAGAAGATTCTTTGGACATACTAAATCACCTCAATTTTATCCGTTTTCTGTTGTATTAAGTTCTGCTCATATCTTTATTTATCTTTTTTCTATGTTCTCAGGGTTTATTGTTTTGATCTTCTGATGTCAATTAAAACACTTGGTTATTCATTTTAATAAATATTTTACTTATAAAGATTTGAACTTTTGAAGATTCCAGCTTACTTGTAAGTTTCTAAGGGTCAGGTCCTCTCCATTGTTGCTGGCCTAAGGTTTAGTTCACCATATAGCAATGTATATATTGACCTATTTTCCCCTCGACTTTCTGTGATTCCCTACATCACACCTTTCTTTGCAGACAAGCCATTTGAAACACCCTTAAATTATTTCACAGCCAATAAGTCATTGAAATAATGTGTATTTTTAGAGAAATCTTCTTATATAATTAGGCAGAAAATCTCACCTGCCATAGTTTTCAAAACAGTATAATTTCACTCTTCTCAATGCTTAATCTGTTGTATTACAAAACCTTTGAGTATTTAGCTTTATCAATGACATGTACTTTAAAAATGTTTTAGACATCCTACCAGTCTTTGAAAACATCCTTGTTCCTTGTTTCAGTTCCAGTTTTATGTATATATTCTGCCTTGCACCTGATTATTCCAACAATTGATGGATGGCCTTGGGAATCTAATTCTGGTATTGATAGTCTTTACTGATTGTCTCCCCTCGTAGCTGATTTCTTCATTATTGTGTAAATTTAGATCATGAGCTCATGTTTAGCTAAACAGCTGACCTTGTAAGACGCTTAGGTGTGAACGCTCGTAAGCTTCCGCAGAAAGACGGCAAAGATTTATTTGTGTCCCTCCAATGAGTTGCCCACGAGGACACCGTTTTCTACAAGTGTTGGTCCAATACTCCCTCTAGAGGAAGGGGATTCCGACAGGGCTGATTGGTGGCCCCCGATCTGGGGCAGGGGCAGTGGGCAGCCTGTGGCCCGGGCAGGAGCCTCTTTGCATGTGTCCCTGGGACACATGTGCCTGCGAACTTTGGTCACCTGGCAGGAAGCTACGATGCCCAGACCTATGGTTAGCTGTGCAGCGAGGTGTACTGTGAGGACAGGTTCCACACACACTTCAAGTAAGAGGTCGGCCTGAGTGGGAAGGTGAGAGTTTGGGCAGCTGTGCAGACAAAGAAGGCGCCCTTTGGCCTGGGCCTAAATGCTTGTGACAGCCCACTGGACCTGCCGTGCTCTGAGGGCCCTGCCCTGGGCCCCCTGCTCCCCTGCCCTTTGTTCAGTCACAGCAGAGATGGCCACACCCACTCCTTCAGTGAGGGCAGAGTTCCAACCACCCTCAGCCCCGCCCCCTCTCCGCAGGTTACCATGGACTACAGAGGCTGCATCCTGAGGCCAGGGCGTTCCGAGAATGCCAAGGGCAGACATGATGACCTTAAATGATTTCCTCTTGTGTCAGGTTTGGTAAACTTTAGGAGCTAGGAAATGGTCCACTTTACAGAAATGTTCAAATTTACTGGCATTTCATATATTCTCTGTTATAACATTGTCCTGATTCTTTCTGTATATTCTTTACTTATGTTTTTGTTTTCCTTAATCAAAGTGTGTCTTTTCAATCTTTTCAAAGAAGATTCTTTGGACTTACTAAATCACCTCAATTTTATACGTTTTCTGTTGTATTAAGTTCTGCTCATATCTTTATTTATCTTTTTTCTATGTTCTCAGGGTTTATTGTTTTGATCTTCTGATGTCAATTAAAACACTTGGTTATTCATTTTAATAAATATTTTACTTATAAAGATTTGAACTTTTGAAGATTCCAGCTTACTTGTAAGTTTCTAAGGGTCAGGTCCTCTCCATTGTTGCTGGCCTAAGGTTTAGTTCAACATATAGCAATGTATATATTGACCTATTTTCCCCTCGACTTTCTGTGATTCCCTACATCACACCTTTCTTTGCAGACAAGCCATTTGAAATACCCTTAAATTATTTCACAGCCAATAAGTCATTGAAATAATGTGTATTTTTAGAGAAATCTTCTTATATAATTAGGCAGAAAATCTCACCTGCCATAGTTTTCAAAACAGCATAATTTCACTCTTCTCAATGCTTAATCTGTTGTATTACACAACCTTTGAGTATTTAGCTTTATCAATGACATGTACTTTAAAAATGTTTTAGAGATCCTACCAGTCTTTGAAAACATCCTTGTTCCTTGTTTCAGTTCCAGTTTTATGTATATATTCTGCCTTGCACCTGATTATTCCAACAATTGATGGATGGCCTTGGGAATCTAATTCTGGTATTGATAGTCTTTACTGATTGTCTCCCCTCGTAGCTGATTTCTTCATTATTGTGTAAATTTAGATCATGAGCTCATGTTTAGCTAAACAGCTGACCTTGTAAGACGCTTAGGTGTGAACGCTCGTAAGCTTCCGCAGAAAGACGGCAAAGATTTATTTGTGTCCCTCCAATGAGTTGCCCACGAGGACACCGTTTTCTACAAGTGTTGGTCCAATACTCCCTCTAGAGGAAGGGGACTCCGACAGGGCTGATTGGCGGCCCCCGATCTGGGGCAGGGGCAGTGGGCAGCCTGTGGCCCGGGCAGGAGCCTCTTTGCATGTGTCCCTTGGACATATCTGCCTGCGAACTTCGGTCACCTGGCAGGAAGCTACGATGCCCAGACCTATGGTTAGCTGTGCAGCGAGGTGTACTGTGAGGACAGGTTCCACACACACTTCAAGTAAGAGGTTGGCCTGAGTGGAAAGGTGAGAGTTTGGGCAGCTGTGCAGACAAAGAAGGCGCCCTTTGGCCTGGGCCTAAATGCTTGTGACAGCCCACTGGACCTGCCGTGCTCTGAGTGCCCTGCCCTGGGCGCCCTGCTCCCCTGCCCTTTGTTCAGTCACAGCAGAGATGGCCACCCCCACTCCTCCAGTGAGGCCAGAGTTCCACCCACCCTCAGCCCCGCCCCCTCTCCGCAGGTTACCATGGACTACAGAGGCTGCATCCTGAGGCCAGGGCGTTCCGAGAATGCCAAGGGCAGACATGATGACCTTAAATGATTTCCTCTTGTGTCAGGTTTGGTAAACTTTAGGAGCTAGGAAATGGTCCACTTTACAGAAATGTTCAAATTTACTGGCATTTCATATATTCTCTGCTATAACATTGTCCTGATTCTTTTTGTATATTCTATACTTATGTTTTTGTTTTCCTTAATCAAAGTGTGTCTTTTCAATCTTTTCAAAGAAGATTCTTTGGACTTACTAAATCACCTGAATTTTATACGTTTTCTGTTGTATTAAGTTCTGCTCATATCTTTATTTATCTTTTTTCTATGTTCTCAGGGTTTATTGTTTTGATCTTCTGATGTCAATTAAAACACTTGGTTATTCATTTTAATAAATATTTTACTTATAAAGATTGGAACTTTTGAAGATTCCAGCTTACTTGTAAGTTTCTAAGGGTCAGGTCCTCTCCATTGTTGCTGGCCTAAGGTTTAGTTCACCATATAGCAATGTATATATTGACCTATTTTCCCCTCGACTTTCTGTGATTCCCTCCATCTCACCTTTCTTTGCAGACAAGCCATTTGAAATACCCTTAACTTATTTCACAGCCAATAAGTCATTGAAATAATGTGTATTTTTAGAGAAATCTTCTTATATAATTAGGCAGAAAATCTCACCTGCCATAGTTTTCAAAACAGCATAATTTCACTCTTCTCAATGCTTAATCTGTTGTATTACACAACCTTTGAGTATTTAGCTTTATCAATGACATGTACTTTAAAAATGTTTTAGAGATCCTACCAGTCTTTGAAAACATCCTTGTTCCTTGTTTCAGTTCCAGTTTTATGTATATATTCTGCCTTGCACCTGATTATTCCAACAATTGATGGATGGCCTTGGGAATCTAATTCTGGTATTGATAGTCTTTACTGATTGTCTCCCCTCGTAGCTGATTTCTTCATTATTGTGTAAATTTAGATCATGAGCTCATGTTTAGCTAAACAGCTGACCTTGTAAGATGCTTAGGTGTGAACGCTCGTAAGCTTCCGCAGAAAGACGGCAAAGATTTATTTGTGTCCCTCCAATGAGTTGCCCACGAGGACACCGTTTTCTACAAGTGTTGGTCCAATACTCCCTCTAGAGGAAGGGGACTCCGACAGGGCTGATTGGCGGCCCCCGATCTGGGGCAGGGGCAGTGGTCAGCCTGTGGCCCGGGCTGGAGCCTCTTTGCATGTGTCCCTGGGCCACATCTGCCTGCGAACTTCGGTCAACTGACAGGAAGCTACGATGCCCAGACCTATGGTTAGCTATGCAGCGAAGTGTACTGTGAGGACAGGTTCCACACACACTTCAAGTAAGGGGTCGGCCTGAGTGGAAAGGTGAGAGTTTGGGCAGCTGTGCAGACAAAGAAGGCGCCCTTTGGCCTGGGCCTAAATGCTTGTGACACCCCACTGGACCTGCCGTGCTCTGAGGGCCCTGCACTGGGCCCCCTGCTCCCCTGCCCTTTGTTCAGTCACAGCAGAGATGGCCACAGCCACTCCTCCAGTGAGGCCAGAGTTCCACCCACCCTCAGCCCCGCCCCCTCACCGCAGGTTACCATGGACTACAGAGGCTGCATCCTGAGGCCAGGGCGTTCCGAGAATGCCAAGGGCAGACATGATGACCTTAAATGATTTCCTCTTGTGTCAGGTTTGGTAAACTTTAGGAGCTAGGAAATGGTCCACTTTACAGAAATGTTCAAATTTACTGGCATTTCATATATTCTCTGCTATAACATTGTCCTGATTCTTTCTGTATATTCTATACTTATGTTTTTGTTTTCCTTAATCAAAGTGTGTCTTTTCAATCTTTTCAAAGAAGATTCTTTGGACTTACTAAATCACCTCAATTTTATACGTTTTCTGTTGTATTAAGTTCTGCTCATATCTTTATTTATCTTTTTTCTATGTTCTCAGGGTTTATTGTTTTGATCTTCTGATGTCAATTAAAACACTTGGTTATTCATTTTAATAAATATTTTACTTATAAAGATTAGAACTTTTGAAGATTCCAGCTTACTTGTAAGTTTCTAAGGGTCAGGTCCTCTCCATTGTTGCTGGCCTAAGGTTTAGTTCACCATATAGCAATGTATATATTGACCTATTTTCCCCTCGACTTTCTGTGATTCCCTACATCTCACCTTTCTTTGCAGACAAGCCATTTGAAATACCCTTAACTTATTTCACAGCCAATAAGTCATTGAAATAATGTGTATTTTTAGAGAAATCTTCTTATATAATTAGGCAGAAAATCTCACCTGCCATAGTTTTCAAAACAGCATAATTTCACTCTTCTCAATGCTTAATCTGTTGTATTACACAACCTTTGAGTATTTAGCTTTATCAATGACATGTACTTTAAAAATGTTTTAGACATCCTACCAGTCTTTGAAAACATCCTTGTTCCTTGTTTCAGTTCCAGTTTTATGTATATATTCTGCCTTGCACCTGATTATTCCAACAATTGATGGATGGCCTTGGGAATCTAATTCTGGTATTGATAGTCTTTACTGATTGTCTCCCCTCGTAGCTGATTTCTTCATTATTGTGTAAATTTAGATCATGAGCTCATGTTTAGCTAAACAGCTGACCTTGTAAGACGCTTAGGTGTGAACACTCGTAAGCTTCCGCAGAAAGACGGCAAAGATTTATTTGTGTCCCTCCAATGAGTTGCCCACGAGGACACCGTTTTCTACAAGTGTTGGTCCAATACTCCCTCTAGAGGAAGGGGACTCCGACAGGGCTGATTGGCGGCCCCCGATCTGGGGCAGGGGCAGTGGGCAGCCTGTGGCCCGGGCTGGAGCCTCTTTGCATGTGTCCCTGGGACACATCTGCCTGCGAACTTCGGTCACCTGGCAGGAAACTACGATGCCCAGAACTATGGTTAGCTGTGCAGCGAGGTGTACTGTGAGGAAAGGTTCCACACATACTTCAAGTAAGAGGTCGGCCTGAGTGGAAAGGTGAGAGTTTGGGCAGCTGTGCAGACAAAGAAGGCGCCCTTTGGCCTGGGCCTAAATGCTTGTGACAGCCCACTGGACCTGCCGTGCTCTGAGGGCCCTGCCCTGGGCCCCCTGCTCCCCTGCCCTTTGTTCAGTCACAGCAGAGATGGCCACACCCACTCCTTCAGTGAGGGCAGAGTTCCAACCACCCTCAGCCCCGCCCCCTCTCCGCAGGTTACCATGGACTACAGAGGCTGCATCCTGAGGCCAGGGCGTTCCGAGAATGCCAAGGGCAGACATGATGACCTTAAATGATTTCCTCTTGTGTCAGGTTTGGTAAACTTTAGGAGCTAGGAAATGGTCCACTTTACAGAAATGTTCAAATTTACTGGCATTTCATATATTCTCTGTTATAACATTGTCCTGATTCTTTCTGTATATTCTTTACTTATGTTTTTGTTTTCCTTAATCAAAGTGTGTCTTTTCAATCTTTTCAAAGAAGATTCTTTGGACTTACTAAATCACCTCAATTTTATCCGTTTTCTGTTGTATTAAGTTCTGCTCATATCTTTATTTATCTTTTTTCTATGTTCTCAGGGTTTATTGTTTTGATCTTCTGATGTCAATTTAAACACTTGGTTATTCATTTTAATAAATATTTTACTTATAAAGATTTGAACTTTTGAAGATTCCAGCTTACTTGTAAGTTTCTAAGGGTCAGGTCCTCTCCATTGTTGCTGGCCTAAGGTTTAGTTCACCATATGGCAAGGTATATATTGACCTATTTTCCCCTCGACTTTCTGTGATTCCCTACATCTCACCTTTCTTTGCAGACAAGCCATTTGAAATACCCTTAACTTATTTCACAGCCAATAAGTCATTGAAATAATGTGTATTTTTAGAGAAATCTTCTTATATAATTAGGCAGAAAATCTCACCTGCCATAGTTTTCAAAACAGCATAATTTCACTCTTCTCAATGCTTAATCTGTTGTATTACACAACCTTTGAGTATTTAGCTTTATCAATGACATGTACTTTAAAAATGTTTTAGAGATCCTACCAGTCTTTGAAAACATCCTTGTTCCTTGTTTCAGTTCCAGTTTTATGTATATATTCTGCCTTGCACCTGATTATTCCAACAATTGATGGATGGCCTTGGGAATCTAATTCTGGTATTGATAGTCTTTACTGATTGTCTCCCCTCGTAGCTGATTTCTTCATTATTGTGTAAATTTAGATCATGAGCTCATGTTTAGCTAAACAGCTGACCTTGTAAGATGCTTAGGTGTGAACGCTCGTAAGCTTCCGCAGAAAGACGGCAAAGATTTATTTGTGTCCCTCCAATGAGTTGCCCACGAGGACACCATTTTCTACAAGTGTTGGTCCAATACTCCCTCTAGAGGAAGGGGACTCCGACAGGGCTGATTGGCGGCCCCCGATCTGGGGCTGGGGCAGTGGTCAGCCTGTGGCCCGGGCTGGAGCCTCTTTGCATGTGTCCCTGGGACACATCTGCCTGCGAACTTCGGTCAACTGACAGGAAGCTACGATGCCCAGACCTATGGTTAGCTATGCAGCGAAGTGTACTGTGAGGACAGGTTCCACACACACTTCAAGTAAGGGGTCGGCCTGAGTGGAAAGGTGAGAGTTTGGGCAGCTGTGCAGACAAAGAAGGCGCCCTTTGGCCTGGGCCTAAATGCTTGTGACACCCCACTGGACCTGCCGTGCTCTGAGGGCCCTGCACTGGGCCCCCTGCTCCCCTGCCCTTTGTTCAGTCACAGCAGAGATGGCCACAGCCACTCCTCCAGTGAGGCCAGAGTTCCACCCACCCTCAGCCCCGCCCCCTCTCCGCAGGTTACCATGGACTACAGAGGCTGCATCCTGAGGCCAGGGCGTTCCGAGAATGCCAAGGGCAGACATGATGACCTTAAATGATTTCCTCTTGTGTCAGGTTTGGTAAACTTTAGGAGCTAGGAAATGGTCCACTTTACAGAAATGTTCAAATTTACTGGCATTTCATATATTCTCTGCTATAACATTGTCCTGATTCTTTCTGTATATTTTATACTTATGTTTTTGTTTTCCTTAATCAAAGTGTGTCTTTTCAATCTTTTCAAAGAAGATTCTTTGGACTTACTAAATCACCTCAATTTTATACGTTTTCTGTTGTATTAAGTTCTGCTCATATCTTTATTTATCTTTTTTCTATGTTCTCAGGGTTTATTGTTTTGATCTTCTGATGTCAATTAAAACACTTGGTTATTCATTTTAATAAATATTTTACTTATAAAGATTAGAACTTTTGAAGATTCCAGCTTACTTGTAAGTTTCTAAGGGTCAGGTCCTCTCCATTGTTGCTGGCCTAAGGTTTAGTTCACCATATAGCAATGTATATATTGACCTATTTTCCCCTCGACTTTCTGTGATTCCCTACATCTCACCTTTCTTTGCAGACAAGCCATTTGAAATACCCTTAACTTATTTCACAGCCAATAAGTCATTGAAATAATGTGTATTTTTAGAGAAATCTTCTTATATAATTAGGCAGAAAATCTCACCTGCCATAGTTTTCAAAAGAGCATAATTTCACTCTTCTCAATGCTTAATCTGTTGTATTACAAAACCTTTGAGTATTTAGCTTTATCAATGACATGTACTTTAAAAATGTTTTAGACATCCTACCAGTCTTTGAAAACATCCTTGTTCCTTGTTTCAGTTCCAGTTTTATGTATATATTCTGCCTTGCACCTGATTATTCCAACAATTGATGGATGGCCTTGGGAATCTAATTCTGGTATTGATAGTCTTTACTGATTGTCTCCCCTCGTAGCTGATTTCTTCATTATTGTGTAAATTTAGATCATGAGCTCATGTTTAGCTAAACAGCTGACCTTGTAAGACGCTTAGGTGTGAACGCTCGTAAGCTTCCGCAGAAAGACGGAAAAGATTTATTTGTGTCCCTCCAATGAGTTGCCCACGAGGACACCGTTTTCTACAAGTGTTGGTCCAATACTCCCTCTAGAGGAAGGGGATTCCGACAGGGCTGATTGGTGGCCCCCGATCTGGGGCAGGGGCAGTGGGCAGCCTGTGGCCCGGGCAGGAGCCACTTTGCATGTGTCCCTGGGACACATCTGCCTGCGAACTTCGGTCACCTGGCAGGAAGCTACGATGCCCAGACCTATGGTTAGCTGTGCAGCGAGGTGTACTGTGAGGACAGGTTCCACACACACTTCAAGTAAGAGGTCGGCCTGAGTGGGAAGGTGAGAGTTTGGGCAGCTGTGCAGACAAAGAAGGCGCCCTTTGGCCTGGGCCTAAATGCTTGTGACAGCCCACTGGACCTGCCGTGCTCTGAGGGCCCTGCCCTGGGCCCCCTGCTCCCCTGCCCTTTGTTCAGTCACAGCAGAGATGGCCACACCCACTCCTTCAGTGAGGGCAGAGTTCCAACCACCCTCAGCCCCGCCCCCTCTCCGCAGGTTACCATGGACTACAGAGGCTGCATCCTGAGGCCAGGGCGTTCCGAGAATGCCAAGGGCAGACATGATGACCTTAAATGATTTCCTCTTGTGTCAGGTTTGGTAAACTTTAGGAGCTAGGAAATGGTCCACTTTACAGAAATGTTCAAATTTACTGGCATTTCATATATTCTCTGTTATAACATTGTCCTGATTCTTTCTGTATATTCTTTACTTATGTTTTTGTTTTCCTTAATCAAAGTGTGTCTTTTCAATCTTTTCAAAGAAGATTCTTTGGACTTACTAAATCACCTCAATTTTATCCGTTTTCTGTTGTATTAAGTTCTGCTCATATCTTTATTTATCTTTTTTCTATGTTCTCAGGGTTTATTGTTTTGATCTTCTGATGTCAATTTAAACACTTGGTTATTCATTTTAATAAATATTTTACTTATAAAGATTTGAACTTTTGAAGATTCCAGCTTACTTGTAAGTTTCTAAGGGTCAGGTCCTCTCCATTGTTGCTGGCCTAAGGTTTAGTTCACCATATGGCAAGGTATATATTGACCTATTTTCCCCTCGACTTTCTGTGATTCCCTACATCTCACCTTTCTTTGCAGACAAGCCATTTGAAATACCCTTAACTTATTTCACAGCCAATAAGTCATTGAAATAATGTGTATTTTTAGAGAAATCTTCTTATATAATTAGGCAGAAAATCTCACCTGCCATAGTTTTCAAAACAGCATAATTTCACTCTTCTCAATGCTTAATCTGTTGTATTACACAACCTTTGAGTATTTAGCTTTATCAATGACATGTACTTTAAAAATGTTTTAGAGATCCTACCAGTCTTTGAAAACATCCTTGTTCCTTGTTTCAGTTCCAGTTTTATGTATATATTCTGCCTTGCACCTGATTATTCCAACAATTGATGGATGGCCTTGGGAATCTAATTCTGGTATTGATAGTCTTTACTGATTGTCTCCCCTCGTAGCTGATTTCTTCATTATTGTGTAAATTTAGATCATGAGCTCATGTTTAGCTAAACAGCTGACCTTGTAAGATGCTTAGGTGTGAACGCTCGTAAGCTTCCGCAGAAAGACGGCAAAGATTTATTTGTGTCCCTCCAATGAGTTGCCCACGAGGACACCGTTTTCTACAAGTGTTGGTCCAATACTCCCTCTAGAGGAAGGGGACTCCGACAGGGCTGATTGGCGGCCCCCGATCTGGGGCAGGGGCAGTGGTCAGCCTGTGGCCCGGGCTGGAGCCTCTTTGCATGTGTCCCTGGGCCACATCTGCCTGCGAACTTCGGTCAACTGACAGGAAGCTACGATGCCCAGACCTATGGTTAGCTATGCAGCGAAGTGTACTGTGAGGACAGGTTCCACACACACTTCAAGTAAGGGGTCGGCCTGAGTGGAAAGGTGAGAGTTTGGGCAGCTGTGCAGACAAAGAAGGCGCCCTTTGGCCTGGGCCTAAATGCTTGTGACACCCCACTGGACCTGCCGTGCTCTGAGGGCCCTGCACTGGGCCCCCTGCTCCCCTGCCCTTTGTTCAGTCACAGCAGAGATGGCCACAGCCACTCCTCCAGTGAGGCCAGAGTTCCACCCACCCTCAGCCCCGCCCCCTCACCGCAGGTTACCATGGACTACAGAGGCTGCATCCTGAGGCCAGGGCGTTCCGAGAATGCCAAGGGCAGACATGATGACCTTAAATGATTTCCTCTTGTGTCAGGTTTGGTAAACTTTAGGAGCTAGGAAATGGTCCACTTTACAGAAATGTTCAAATTTACTGGCATTTCATATATTCTCTGCTATAACATTGTCCTGATTCTTTCTGTATATTTTATACTTATGTTTTTGTTTTCCTTAATCAAAGTGTGTCTTTTCAATCTTTTCAAAGAAGATTCTTTGGACTTACTAAATCACCTCAATTTTATACGTTTTCTGTTGTATTAAGTTCTGCTCATATCTTTATTTATCTTTTTTCTATGTTCTCAGGGTTTATTGTTTTGATCTTCTGATGTCAATTAAAACACTTGGTTATTCATTTTAATAAATATTTTACTTATAAAGATTAGAACTTTTGAAGATTCCAGCTTACTTGTAAGTTTCTAAGGGTCAGGTCCTCTCCATTGTTGCTGGCCTAAGGTTTAGTTCACCATATAGCAATGTATATATTGACCTATTTTCCCCTCGACTTTCTGTGATTCCCTACATCTCACCTTTCTTTGCAGACAAGCCATTTGAAATACCCTTAACTTATTTCACAGCCAATAAGTCATTGAAATAATGTGTATTTTTAGAGAAATCTTCTTATATAATTAGGCAGAAAATCTCACCTGCCATAGTTTTCAAAAGAGCATAATTTCACTCTTCTCAATGCTTAATCTGTTGTATTACAAAACCTTTGAGTATTTAGCTTTATCAATGACATGTACTTTAAAAATGTTTTAGACATCCTACCAGTCTTTGAAAACATCCTTGTTCCTTGTTTCAGTTCCAGTTTTATGTATATATTCTGCCTTGCACCTGATTATTCCAACAATTGATGGATGGCCTTGGGAATCTAATTCTGGTATTGATAGTCTTTACTGATTGTCTCCCCTCGTAGCTGATTTCTTCATTATTGAGTAAATTTAGATCATGAGCTCATGTTTAGCTAAACAGCTGACCTTGTAAGACGCTTAGGTGTGAACGCTCGTAAGCTTCCGCAGAAAGACGGCAAAGATTTATTTGTGTCCCTCCAATGAGTTGCCCACGAGGACACCGTTTTCTACAAGTGTTGGTCCAATACTCCCTCTAGAGGAAGGGGATTCCGACAGGGCTGATTGGTGGCCCCCGATCTGGGGCAGGGGCAGTGGGCAGCCTGTGGCCCGGGCAGGAGCCACTTTGCATGTGTCCCTGGGACACATCTGCCTGCGAACTTCGGTCACCTGTCAGGAAGCTACGATGCCCAGACCTATGGTTAGCTGTGCAGCGAGGTGTACTGTGAGGACAGGTTCCACACACACTTCAAGTAAGAGGTCGGCCTGAGTGGGAAGGTGAGAGTTTGGGCAGCTGTGCAGACAAAGAAGGCGCCCTTTGGCCTGGGCCTAAATGCTTGTGACAGCCCACTGGACCTGCCGTGCTCTGAGGGCCCTGCCCTGGGCCCCCTGCTCCCCTGCCCTTTGTTCAGTCACAGCAGAGATGGCCACACCCACTCCTTCAGTGAGGGCAGAGTTCCAACCACCCTCAGCCCCGCCCCCTCTCCGCAGGTTACCATGGACTACAGAGGCTGCATCCTGAGGCCAGGGCGTTCTGAGAATGCCAAGGGCAGACATGATGACCTTAAATGATTTCCTCTTGTGTCAGGTTTGGTAAACTTTAGGAGCTAGGAAATGGTCCACTTTACAGAAATGTTCAAATTTACTGGCATTTCATATATTCTCTGTTATAACATTGTCCTGATTCTTTCTGTATATTCTTTACTTATGTTTTTGTTTTCCTTAATCAAAGTGTGTCTTTTCAATCTTTTCAAAGAAGATTCTTTGGACTTACTAAATCACCTCAATTTTATACGTTTTCTGTTGTATTAAGTTCTGCTCATATCTTTATTTATCTTTTTTCTATGTTCTCAGGGTTTATTGTTTTGATCTTCTGATGTCAATTAAAACACTTGGTTATTCATTTTAATAAATATTTTACTTATAAAGATTTGAACTTTTGAAGATTCCAGCTTACTTGTAAGTTTCTAAGGGTCAGGTCCTCTCCATTGTTGCTGGCCTAAGGTTTAGTTCACCATATAGCAATGTATATATTGACCTATTTTCCCCTCGACTTTCTGTGATTCCCTACATCTCACCTTTCTTTGCAGACAAGCCATTTGAAATACCCTTAACTTAGTTCACAGCCAATAAGTCATTGAAATAATGTGTATTTTTAGAGAAATCTTCTTATATAATTAGGCAGAAAATCTCACCTGCCATAGTTTTCAAAAGAGCATAATTTCACTCTTCTCAATGCTTAATCTGTTGTATTACAAAACCTTTGAGTATTTAGCTTTATCAATGACATGTACTTTAAAAATGTTTTAGACATCCTACCAGTCTTTGAAAACATCCTTGTTCCTTGTTTCAGTTCCAGTTTTATGTATATATTCTGCCTTGCACCTGATTATTCCAACAATTGATGGATGGCCTTGGGAATCTAATTCTGGTATTGATAGTCTTTACTGATTGTCTCCCCTCGTAGCTGATTTCTTCATTATTGTGTAAATTTAGATCATGAGCTCATGTTTAGCTAAACAGCTGACCTTGTAAGACGCTTAGGTGTGAACGCTCGTAAGCTTCCGCAGAAAGACGGCAAAGATTTATTTGTGTCCCTCCAATGAGTTGCCCACGAGGACACCGTTTTCTACAAGTGTTGGTCCAATACTCCCTCTAGAGGAAGGGGATTCCGACAGGGCTGATTGGTGGCCCCCGATCTGGGGCAGGGGCAGTGGGCAGCCTGTGGCCCGGGCAGGAGCCACTTTGCATGTGTCCCTGGGACACATCTGCCTGCGAACTTCGGTCACCTGGCAGGAAGCTACGATGCCCAGACCTATGGTTAGCTGTGCAGCGAGGTGTACTGTGAGGACAGGTTCCACACACACTTCAAGTAAGAGGTCGGCCTGAGTGGGAAGGTGAGAGTTTGGGCAGCTGTGCAGACAAAGAAGGCGCCCTTTGGCCTGGGCCTAAATGCTTGTGACAGCCCACTGGACCTGCCGTGCTCTGAGGGCCCTGCCCTGGGCCCCCTGCTCCCCTGCCCTTTGTTCAGTCACAGCAGAGATGGCCACAACCACTCCTTCAGTGAGGGCAGAGTTCCAACCACCCTCAGCCCCGCCCCCTCTCCGCAGGTTACCATGGACTACAGAGGCTGCATCCTGAGGCCAGGGCGTTCCGAGAATGCCAAGGGCAGACATGATGACCTTAAATGATTTCCTCTTGTGTCAGGTTTGGTAAACTTTAGGAGCTAGGAAATGGTCCACTTTACAGAAATGTTCAAATTTACTGGCATTTCATATATTCTCTGTTATAACATTGTCCTGATTCTTTCTGTATATTCTTTACTTATGTTTTTGTTTTCCTTAATCAAAGTGTGTCTTTTCAATCTTTTCAAAGAAGATTCTTTGGACTTACTAAATCACCTCAATTTTATCCGTTTTCTGTTGTATTAAGTTCTGCTCATATCTTTATTTATCTTTTTTCTATGTTCTCAGGGTTTATTGTTTTGATCTTCTGATGTCAATTAAAACACTTGGTTATTCATTTTAATAAATATTTTACTTATAAAGATTTGAACTTTTGAAGATTCCAGCTTACTTGTAAGTTTCTAAGGGTCAGGTCCTCTCCATTGTTGCTGGCCTAAGTTTTAGTTCACCATATAGCAATGTATATATTGACCTATTTTCCCCTCGACTTTCTGTGATTTCCTCCATCTCACCTTTCTTTGCAGACAAGCCATTTGAAATACCCTTAAATTATTTCACAGCCAATAAGTCATTGAAATAATGTGTATTTTTAGAGAAATCTTCTTATATAATTAGGCAGAAAATCTCACCTGCCATAGTTTTCAAAACAGCATAATTTCACTCTTCTCAATGCTTAATCTGTTGTATTACAAAACCTTTGAGTATTTAGCTTTATCAATGACATGTACTTTAAAAATGTTTTAGACATCCTACCAGTCTTTGAAAACATCCTTGTTCCTTGTTTCAGTTCCAGTTTTATGTATATATTCTGCCTTGCACCTGATTATTCCAACAATTGATGGATGGCCTTGGGAATCTAATTCTGGTATTGATAGTCTTTACTGATTGTCTCCCCTCGTAGCTGATTTCTTCATTATTGTGTAAATTTAGATCATGAGCTCATGTTTAGCTAAACAGCTGACCTTGTAAGACGCTGAGGTGTGAACGCTCGTAAGCTTCCGCAGAAAGACGGCAAAGATTTATTTGTGTCCCTCAAATGAGTTGCCCACGAGGACACCGTTTTCTACAAGTGTTGGTCCAATACTCCCTCTAGAGGAAGGGGACTCCGACAGGGCTGATTGGCGGCCCCCGATCTGGGGCAGGGGCAGTGGGCAGCCTGTGGCCCGGGCAGGAGCCTCTTTGCATGTGTCCCTGGGACATATCTGCCTGCGAACTTCGGTCACCTGGCAGGAAGCTACGATGCCCAGACCTATGGTTAGCTGTGCAGCGAGGTGTACTGTGAGGACAGGTTCCACACACACTTCAAGTAAGAGGTCGGCCTGAGTGGAAAGGTGAGAGTTTGGGCAGCTGTGCAGACAAAGAAGGCGCCCTTTGGCCTGGGCCTAAATGCTTGTGACAGCCCACTGGACCTGCCGTGCTCTGAGGGCCCTGCCCTGGGCGCCCTGCTCCCCTGCCCTTTGTTCACTCACAGCAGAGATGGCCACACCCACTCCTCCAGTGAGGCCAGAGTTCCACCCACCCTCAGCCCCGCCCCCTCTCCGCAGGTTACCATGGACTACAGAGGCTGCATCGTGAGGCCAGGGCGTTCCGAGAATGCCAAGGGCAGACACGATGACCTTAAATGATTTCCTCTTGTGTCAGGTTTGGTAAACTTTAGGAGCTAGGAAATGGTCCACTTTACAGAAATGTTCAAATTTACTGGCATTTCATATATTCTCTGCTATAACATTGTCCTGATTCTTTCTGTATATTCTATACTTATGTTTTTGTTTTCCTTAATCAAAGTGTGTCTTCTCAATCTTTTCAAAGAAGATTCTTTGGACTTACTAAATCACCTCAATTTTATACGTTTTCTGTTGTATTAAGTTCTGCTCATATCTTTATTTATCTTTTTTCTATGTTCTCAGGGTTTATTGTTTTGATCTTCTGATGTCAATTAAAACACTTGGTTATTCATTTTAATAAATATTTTACTTATAAAGATTGGAACTTTTGAAGATTCCAGCCTACTTGTAAGTTTCTAAGGGTCAGGTCCTCTCCATTGTTGCTGGCCTAAGGTTTAGTTCACCATATAGCAATGTATATATTGACCTATTTTCCCCTCGACTTTCTGTGATTCCCTCCATCTCACCTTTCTTTGCAGACAAGCCATTTGAAATACACTTAACTTATTTCACAGCCAATAAGTCATTGAAATAATGTGTATTTTTAGAGAAATCTTCTTATATAATTAGGCAGAAAATCTCACCTGCCATAGTTTTCAAAACAGCATAATTTCACTCTTCTCAATGCTTAATCTGTTGTATTACACAACCTTTGAGTATTTAGCTTTATCAATGACATGTACTTTAAAAATGTTTTAGAGATCCTACCAGTCTTTGAAAACATCCTTGTTCCTTGTTTCAGTTCCAGTTTTATGTATATATTCTGCCTTGCACCTGATTATTCCAACAATTGATGGATGGCCTTGGGAATCTAATTCTGGTATTGATAGTCTTTACTGATTGTCTCCCCTCGTAGCTGATTTCTTCATTATTGTGTAAATTTAGATCATGAGCTCATGTTTAGCTAAACAGCTGACCTTGTAAGACGCTTAGGTGTGAACGCTCGTAAGCTTCCGCAGAAAGACGGCAAAGATTTATTTGTGTCCCTCCAATGAGTTGCCCACGAGGACACCGTTTTCTACAAGTGTTGGTCCAATACTCCCTCTAGAGGAAGGGAACTCAGACAGGGCTGATTGGCGGCCCCCGATCTGGGGCAGGGGCAGTGGGCAGCCTGTGGCCCGGGCTGGAGCCTCTTTGCATGTGTCCCTGGGACACATCTGCCTGCGAACTTCGGTCAACTGGCAGGAAGCTACGATGCCCAGACCTATGGTTAGCTGTGCAGCGAGGTGTACTGTGAGGACAGGTTCCACACACACTTCAAGTAAGAGGTCGGCCTGAGTGGAAAGGTGAGAGTTTGGGCAGCTGTGCAGACAAAGAAGGCGCCCTTTGGCCTGGGCATAAATGCTTGTGACACCCCACTGGACCTGCCGTGCTCTGAGGGCCCTGCCCTGGGCCCCCTGCTCCCCTGCCCTTTGTTCAGTCACAGCAGAGATGGCCACACCCACTCCTCCAGTGAGGCCAGAGTTCCACCCACCCTCAGCCCCGCCCCCTCTCCGCAGGTTACCATGGACTACAGAGGCTGCATCCTGAGGCCAGGGCGTTCCGAGAATGCCAAGGGCAGACATGATGACCTTAAATGATTTCCTCTTGTGTCAGGTTTGGTAAACTTTAGGAGCTAGGAAATGGTCCACTTTACAGAAATGTTCAAATTTACTGGCATTTCATATATTCTCTGCTATAACATTGTCCTGATTCTTTCTGTATATTCTATACTTATGTTTTTGTTTTCCTTAATCAAAGTGTGTCTTTTCAATCTTTTCAAAGAAGATTCTTTGGACTTACTAAATCACCTCAATTTTATACGTTTTCTGTTGTATTAAGTTCTGCTCATATCTTTATTTATCTTTTTTCTATGTTCTCAGGGTTTATTGTTTTGATCTTCTGATGTCAATTAAAACACTTGGTTATTCATTTTAATAAATATTTTACTTATAAAGATTGGAACTTTTGAAGATTCCAGCTTACTTGTAAGTTTCTAAGGGTCAGGTCCTCTCCATTGTTGCTGGCCTAAGGTTTAGTTCACCATATAGCAATGTATATATTGACCTATTTTCCCCTCGACTTTCTGTGATTCCCTCCATCTCACCTTTCTTTGCAGACAAGCCATTTGAAATACCCTTAACTTATTTCACAGCCAATAAGTCATTGAAATAATGTGTATTTTTAGAGAAATCTTCTTATATAATTAGGCAGAAAATCTCACCTGCCATAGTTTTCAAAACAGCATAATTTCACTCTTCTCAATGCTTAATCTGTTGTATTACACAACCTTTGAGTATTTAGCTTTATCAATGACATGTACTTTAAAAATGTTTTAGAGATCCTACCAGTCTTTGAAAACATCCTTGTTCCTTGTTTCAGTTCCAGTTTTATGTATATATTCTGCCTTGCACCTGATTATTCCAACAATTGATGGATGGCCTTGGGAATCTAATTCTGGTATTGATAGTCTTTACTGATTGTCTCCCCTCGTAGCTGATTTCTTCATTATTGTGTAAATTTAGATCATGAGCTCATGTTTAGCTAAACAGCTGACCTTGTAAGACGCTTAGGTGTGAACGCTCGTAAGCTTCCGCAGAAAGACGGCAAAGATTTATTTGTGTCCCTCCAATGAGTTGCCCACGAGGACACCGTTTTCTACAAGTGTAGGTCCAATACTCCCTCTAGAGGAAGGGGACTCCGACAGGGCTGATTGGCGGCCCCCGATCTGGGGCAGGGGCAGTGGTCAGCCTGTGGCCCGGGCTGGAGCCTCTTTGCATGTGTCCCTGGGACACATCTGCCTGCGAACTTCGGTCAACTGGCAGGAAGCTACGATGCCCAGACCTATGGTTAGCTGTGCAGCGAAGTGTACTGTGAGGACAGGTTCCACACACACTTCAAGTAAGAGGTCGGCCTGAGTGGAAAGGTGAGAGTTTGGGCAGCTGTGCAGACAAAGAAGGCGCCCTTTGGCCTGGGCCTAAATGCTTGTGACACCCCACTGGACCTGCCGTGCTCTGAGGGCCCTGCCCTGGGCCCCCTGCTCCCCTGCCCTTTGTTCAGTCACAGCAGAGATGGCCACACCCACTCCTCCAGTGAGGCCAGAGTTCCACCCACCCTCAGCCCCGCCCCCTCACCGCAGGTTACCATGGACTACAGAGGCTGCATCCTGAGGCCAGGGCGTTCCGAGAATGCCAAGGGCAGACATGATGACCTTAAATGATTTCCTCTTGTGTCAGGTTTGGTAAACTTTAGGAGCTAGGAAATGGTCCACTTTACAGAAATGTTCAAATTTACTGGCATTTCATATATTCTCTGCTATAACATTGTCCTGATTCTTTCTGTATATTCTATACTTATGTTTTTGTTTTCCTTAATCAAAGTGTGTCTTTTCAATCTTTTCAAAGAAGATTCTTTGGACTTACTAAATCACCTCAATTTTATCCGTTTTCTGTTGTATTAAGTTCTGCTCATAACTTTATTTATCTTTTTTCTATGTTCTCAGTGTTTATTGTTTTGATCTTCTGATGTCAATTAAAACACTTGGTTATTCATTTTAATAAATATTTTACTTATAAAGATTGGAACTTTTGAAGATTCCAGCTTACTTGTAAGTTTCTAAGGGTCAGGTCCTCTCCATTGTTGCTGGCCTAAGGTTTAGTTCACCATATAGCAATGTATATATTGACCTATTTTCCCCTCGACTTTCTGTAATTCCCTACATCTCACCTTTCTTTGCAGACAAGCCATTTGAAATACACTTAACTTAGTTCACAGCCAATAAGTCATTGAAATAATGTGTATTTTTAGAGAAATCTTCTTATATAATTAGGCAGAAAATCTCACCTTCCATAGTTTTCAAAACAGCATAATTTCACTCTTCTCAATGCTTAATCTGTTGTATTACACAACCTTTGAGTATTTAGCTTTATCAATGACATGTACTTTAAAAATGTTTTAGAGATCCTACCAGTCTTTGAAAACATCCTTGTTCCTTGTTTCAGTTCCAGTTTTATGTATATATTCTGCCTTGCACCTGATTATTCCAACAATTGATGGATGGCCTTGGGAATCTAATTCTGGTATTGATAGTCTTTACTGATTGTCTCCCCTCGTAGCTGATTTCTTCATTATTGTGTAAATTTAGATCATGAGCTCATGTTTAGCTAAACAGCTGACCTTGTAAGACCCTTAGGTGTGAACGCTCGTAAGCTTCCGCAGAAAGACGGCAAAGATTTATTTGTGTCCCTCCAATGAGTTGCCCACGAGGACACCGTTTTCTACAAGTGTTGGTCCAATACTCCCTCTAGAGGAAGGGGACTCAGACAGGGCTGATTGGCGGTCCCCGATCTGGGGCAGGGGCAGTGGGCAGCCTGTGGCCCGGGCAGGAGCCTCTTTGCAAGTGTCCCTGGGACACATCTGCCTGCGAACTTCGGTCACCTGGCAGGAAGCTACGATGCCCAGACCTATGGTTAGCTGTGCAGCGAGGTGTACTGTGAGGACAGGTTCCACACACACTTCAAGTAAGAGGTCGGCCTGAGTGGAAAGGTGAGAGTTTGGGCAGCTGTGCAGACAAAGAAGGCGCCCTTTGGCCTGGGCATAAATGCTTGTGACACCCCACTGGACCTGCCGTGCTCTGAGGGCCCTGCCCTGGGCCCCCTGCTCCCCTGCCCTTTGTTCAGTCACAGCAGAGATGGCCACACCCACTCCTCCAGTGAGGCCAGAGTTCCACCCACCCTCAGCCCCGCCCCCTCTCCGCAGGTTACCATGGACTACAGAGGCTGCATCCTGAGGCCAGGGCGTTCCGAGAATGCCAAGGGCAGACATGACGACCTTAAATGATTTCCTCTTGTGTCAGGTTTGGTAAACTTTAGGAGCTAGGAAATGGTCCACTTTACAGAAATGTTCAAATTTACTGGCATTTCATATATTCTCTGCTATAACATTGTCCTGATTCTTTCTGTATATTCTATACTTATGTTTTTGTTTTCCTTAATCAAAGTGTGTCTTTTCAATCTTTTCAAAGAAGATTCTTTGGACTTACTAAATCACCTCAATTTTATACGTTTTCTGTTGTATTAAGTTCTGCTCATATCTTTATTTATCTTTTTTCTATGTTCTCAGGGTTTATTGTTTTGATCTTCTGATGTCAATTAAAACACTTGGTTATTCATTTTAATAAATATTTTACTTATAAAGATTTGAACTTTTGAAGATTCCAGCTTACTTGTAAGTTTCTAAGGGTCAGGTCCTCTCCATTGTTGCTGGCCTAAGGTTTAGTTCACCATATAGCAATGTATATATTGACCTATTTTCCCCTCGACTTTCTGTGATTCCCTCCATCTCACCTTTCTTTGCAGACAAGCCATTTGAAATACCCTTAACTTATTTCACAGCCAATAAGTCATTGAAATAATGTGTATTTTTAGAGAAATCTTCTTATATAATTAGGCAGAAAATCTCACCTGCCATAGTTTTCAAAACAGCATAATTTCACTCTTCTCAATGCTTAATCTGTTGTATTACACAACCTTTGAGTATTTAGCTTTATCAATGACATGTACTTTAAAAAAGTTTGAGAGATCCTACCAGTCTTTGAAAACATCCTTGTTCCTTGTTTCAGTTCCAGTTTTATGTATATATTCTGCCTTGCACCTGATTATTCCAACAATTGATGGATGGCCTTGGGAATCTAATTCTGGTATTGATAGTCTTTACTGATTGTCTCCCCTCGTAGCTGATTTCTTCATTATTGTGTAAATTTAGATCATGAGCTCATGTTTAGCTAAACAGCTGACCTTGTAAGACGCTTAGGTGTGAACGCTCGTAAGCTTCCGCAGAAAGACGGCAAAGATTTATTTGTGTCCCTCCAATGAGTTGCCCACGAGGACACCGTTTTCTACAAGTGTTGTTCCAATACTCCCTCTAGAGGAAGGGGACTCCGACAGGGCTGATTGGCGGCCCCCGATCTGGGGCAGGGGCAGTGGTCAGCCTGTGGCCCGGGCTGGAGCCTCTTTGCATGTGTCCCTGGGACACATCTGCCTGCGAACTTCGGTCAACTGGCAGGAAGCTACGATGCCCAGACCTATGGTTAGCTATGCAGCGAAGTGTACTGTGAGGACAGGTTCCACACACACTTCAAGTAAGAGGTCGGCCTGAGTGGAAAGGTGAGAGTTTGGGCAGCTGTGCAGACAAAGAAGGCGCCCTTTGGCCTGGGCCTAAATGCTTGTGACACCCCACTGGACCTGCCGTGCTCTGAGGGCCCTGCACTGGGCCCCCTGCTCCCCTGCCCTTTGTTCAGTCACAGCAGAGATGGCCACAGCCACTCCTCCAGTGAGGCCAGAGTTCCACACACCCTCAGCCCCGCCCCCTCACCGCAGGTTACCATGGACTACAGAGGCTGCATCCTGAGGCCAGGGCGTTCCGAGAATGCCAAGGGCAGACATGATGACCTTAAATGATTTCCTCTTGTGTCAGGTTTGGTAAACTTTAGGAGCTAGGAAATGGTCCACTTTACAGAAATGTTCAAATTTACTGGCATTTCATATATTCTCTGCTATAACATTGTCCTGATTCTTTCTGTATATTCTATACTTATGTTTTTGTTTTCCTTAATCAAAGTGTGTCTTTTCAATCTTTTCAAAGAAGATTCTTTGGACTTACTAAATCACCTCAATTTTATACGTTTTCTGTTGTATTAAGTTCTGCTCATATCTTTATTTATCTTTTTTCTATGTTCTCAGGGTTTATTGTTTTGATCTTCTGATGTCAATTAAAACACTTGGTTATTCATTTTAATAAATATTTTACTTATAAAGATTTGAACTTTTGAAGATTCCAGCTTACTTGTAAGTTTCTAAGGGTCAGGTCCTCTCCATTGTTGCTGGCCTAAAGTTTAGTTCACCATATAGCAATGTATATATTGACCTATTTTCCCCTCGACTTTCTGTGATTCCCTCCATCTCACCTTTCTTTGCAGACAAGCCATTTGAAATACCCTTAACTTATTTCACAGCCAATAAGTCATTGAAATAATGTGTATTTTAAGAGAAATCTTCTTATATAATTAGGCAGAAAATCTCACCTGCCATAGTTTTCAAAACAGCATAATTTCACTCTTCTCAATGCTTAATCTGTTGTATTACACAACCTTTGAGTATTTAGCTTTATCAATGACATGTACTTTAAAAATGTTTTAGAGATCCTACCAGTCTTTGAAAACATCCTTGTTCCTTGTTTCAGTTCCAGTTTTATGTATATATTCTGCCTTGCACCTGATTATTCCAACAATTGATGGATGGCCTTGGGAATCTAATTCTGGTATTGATAGTCTTTACTGATTGTCTCCCCTCGTAGCTGATTTCTTCATTATTGTGTAAATTTAGATCATGAGCTCATGTTTAGCTAAAGAGCTGACCTTGTAAGACCCTTAGGTGTGAACGCTCGTAAGCTTCCGCAGAAAGACGGCAAAGATTTATTTGTGTCCCTCCAATGAGTTGCCCACGAGGACACCGTTTTCTACAAGTGTTGGTCCAATACTCCCTCTAGAGGAAGGGGACTCAGACAGGGCTGATTGGCGGTCCCCGATCTGGGGCAGGGGCAGTGGGCAGCCTGTGGCCCGGGCAGGAGCCTCTTTGCATGTGTCCCTGGGACACATCTGCCTGCGAACTTCGGTCACCTGGCAGGAAGCTACGATGCCCAGACCTATGGTTAGCTGTGCAGCGAGGTGTACTGTGAGGACAGGTTCCACACACACTTCAAGTAAGAGGTCGGCCTGAGTGGAAAGGTGAGAGTTTGGGCAGCTGTGCAGACAAAGAAGGCGCCCTTTGGCCTGGGCATAAATGCTTGTGACACCCCACTGGACCTGCCGTGCTCTGAGGGCCCTGCCCTGGGCCCCCTGCTCCCCTGCCCTTTGTTCAGTCACAGCAGAGATGGCCACACCCACTCCTCCAGTGAGGCCAGAGTTCCACCCACCCTCAGCCCCGCCCCCTCTCCGCAGGTTACCATGGACTACAGAGGCTGCATCCTGAGGCCAGGGCGTTCCGAGAATGCCAAGGGCAGACATGACGACCTTAAATGATTTCCTCTTGTGTCAGGTTTGGTAAACTTTAGGAGCTAGGAAATGGTCCACTTTACAGAAATGTTCAAATTTACTGGCATTTCATATATTCTCTGCTATAACATTGTCCTGATTCTTTCTGTATATTCTATACTTATGTTTTTGTTTTCCTTAATCAAAGTGTGTCTTTTCAATCTTTTCAAAGAAGATTCTTTGGACTTACTAAATCACCTGAATTTTATACGTTTTCTGTTGTATTAAGTTCTGCTCATATCTTTATTTATCTTTTTTCTATGTTCTCAGGGTTTATTGTTTTGATCTTCTGATGTCAATTAAAACACTTGGTTATTCATTTTAATAAATATTTTACTTATAAAGATTTGAACTTTTGAAGATTCCAGCTTACTTGTAAGTTTCTAAGGGTCAGGTCCTCTCCATTGTTGCTGGCCTAAGGTTTAGTTCACCATATAGCAATGTATATATTGACCTATTTTCCCCTCGACTTTCTGTGATTCCCTCCATCTCACCTTTCTTTGCAGACAAGCCATTTGAAATACCCTTAACTTATTTCACAGCCAATAAGTCATTGAAATAATGTGTATTTTTAGAGAAATCTTCTTATATAATTAGGCAGAAAATCTCACCTGCCATAGTTTTCAAAACAGCATAATTTCACTCTTCTCAATGCTTAATCTGTTGTATTACACAACCTTTGAGTATTTAGCTTTATCAATGACATGTACTTTAAAAAAGTTTGAGAGATCCTACCAGTCTTTGAAAACATCCTTGTTCCTTGTTTCAGTTCCAGTTTTATGTATATATTCTGCCTTGCACCTGATTATTCCAACAATTGATGGATGGCCTTGGGAATCTAATTCTGGTATTGATAGTCTTTACTGATTGTCTCCCCTCGTAGCTGATTTCTTCATTATTGTGTAAATTTAGATCATGAGCTCATGTTTAGCTAAACAGCTGACCTTGTAAGACGCTTAGGTGTGAACGCTCGTAAGCTTCCGCAGAAAGACGGCAAAGATTTATTTGTGTCCCTCCAATGAGTTGCCCACGAGGACAACGTTTTCTACAAGTGTTGTTCCAATACTCCCTCTAGAGGAAGGGGACTCCGACAGGGCTGATTGGCGGCCCCCGATCTGGGGCAGGGGCAGTGGTCAGCCTGTGGCCCGGGCTGGAGCCTCTTTGCATGTGTCCCTGGGACACATCTGCCTGCGAACTTCGGTCAACTGGCAGGAAGCTACGATGCCCAGACCTATGGTTAGCTATGCAGCGAAGTGTACTGTGAGGACAGGTTCCACACACACTTCAAGTAAGAGGTCGGCCTGAGTGGAAAGGTGAGAGTTTGGGCAGCTGTGCAGACAAAGAAGGCGCCCTTTGGCCTGGGCCTAAATGCTTGTGACACCCCACTGGACCTGCCGTGCTCTGAGGGCCCTGCACTGGGCCCCCTGCTCCCCTGCCCTTTGTTCAGTCACAGCAGAGATGGCCACAGCCACTCCTCCAGTGAGGCCAGAGTTCCACACACCCTCAGCCCCGCCCCCTCACCGCAGGTTACCATGGACTACAGAGGCTGCATCCTGAGGCCAGGGCGTTCCGAGAATGCCAAGGGCAGACATGATGACCTTAAATGATTTCCTCTTGTGTCAGGTTTGGTAAACTTTAGGAGCTAGGAAATGGTCCACTTTACAGAAATGTTCAAATTTACTGGCATTTCATATATTCTCTGCTATAACATTGTCCTGATTCTTTCTGTATATTCTATACTTATGTTTTTGTTTTCCTTAATCAAAGTGTGTCTTTTCAATCTTTTCAAAGAAGATTCTTTGGACTTACTAAATCACCTCAATTTTATACGTTTTCTGTTGTATTAAGTTCTGCTCATATCTTTATTTATCTTTTTTCTATGTTCTCAGGGTTTATTGTTTTGATCTTCTGATGTCAATTAAAACACTTGGTTATTCATTTTAATAAATATTTTACTTATAAAGATTTGAACTTTTGAAGATTCCAGCTTACTTGTAAGTTTCTAAGGGTCAGGTCCTCTCCATTGTTGCTGGCCTAAGGTTTAGTTCACCATATAGCAATGTATATATTGACCTATTTTCCCCTCGACTTTCTGTGATTCCCTCCATCTCACCTTTCTTTGCAGACAAGCCATTTGAAATACCCTTAACTTATTTCACAGCCAATAAGTCATTGAAATAATGTGTATTTTAAGAGAAATCTTCTTATATAATTAGGCAGAAAATCTCACCTGCCATAGTTTTCAAAACAGCATAATTTCACTCTTCTCAATGCTTAATCTGTTGTATTACACAACCTTTGAGTATTTAGCTTTATCAATGACATGTACTTTAAAAATGTTTTAGAGATCCTACCAGTCTTTGAAAACATCCTTGTTCCTTGTTTCAGTTCCAGTTTTATGTATATATTCTGCCTTGCACCTGATTATTCCAACAATTGATGGATGGACTTGGGAATCTAATTCTGGTATTGATAGTCTTTACTGATTGTCTCCCCTCGTAGCTGATTTCTTCATTATTGTGTAAATTTAGATCATGAGCTCATGTTTAGCTAAACAGCTGACCTTGTAAGACGCTTAGGTGTGAACGCTCGTAAGCTTCCGCAGAAAGACGGCAAAGATTTATTTGTGTCCCTCCAATGAGTTGCCCACGAGGACACCGTTTTCTACAAGTGTTGGTCCAATACTCCCTCTAGAGGAACGGAACTCAGACAGGGCTGATTGGCGGTCCCCGATCTGGGGCAGGGGCAGTGGGCAGCCTGTGGCCCGGGCTGGAGCCTCTTTGCATGTGTCCCTGGGACACATCTGCCTGCGAACTTCGGTCAACTGGCAGGAAGCTACGATGCCCAGACCTATGGTTAGCTGTGCAGCGAGGTTTACTGTGAGGACAGGTTCCACACACACTTCAAGTAAGAGGTCGGCCTGAGTGGAAAGGTGAGAGTTTGGGCAGCTGTGCAGACAAAGAAGGCGCCCTTTGGCCTGGGCATAAATGCTTGTGACACACCACTGGACCTGCCGTGCTCTGAGGGCCCTGCCCTGGGCGCCCTGCTCCCCTGCCCTTTGTTCAGTCACAGCAGAGATGGCCACACACACTCCTCCAGAGAGGCCAGAGTTCCACCCACCCTCAGCCCCGCCCCCTCTCCGCAGGTCACCATGGACTACAGAGGCTGCATCCTGAGGCCAGGGCATTCCGAGAATGCCAAGGGCAGACATGATGACCTTAAATAATTTCCTCTTGTGTCAGGTTTGGTAAACTTTAGGAGCTAGGAAATGGTCCACTTTACAGAAATGTTCAAATTTACTGGCATTTCATATATTCTCTGCTATAACATTGTCCTGATTCTTTCTGTATATTCTATACTTATGTTTTTGTTTTCCTTAATCAAAGTGTGTCTTTTCAATCTTTTCAAAGAAGATTCTTTGGACTTACTAAATCACCTCAATTTTATACGTTTTCTGTTGTATTAAGTTCTGCTCATATCTTTATTTATCTTTTTTCTATGTTCTCAGGGTTTATTGTTTTGATCTTCTGATGTCAATTAAAACACTTGGTTATTCATTTTAATAAATATTTTACTTATAAAGATTGGAACTTTTGAAGATTCCAGCTTACTTGTAAGTTTCTAAGGGTCAGGTCCTCTCCATTGTTGCTGGCCTAAGGTTTAGTTCACCATATAGCAATGTATATATTGACCTATTTTCCCCTCGACTTTCTGTGATTCCCTACATCTCACCTTTCTTTGCAGACAAGCCATTTGAAATACCCTTAACTTATTTCACAGCCAATAAGTCATTGAAATAATGTGTATTTTTAGAGAAATCTTCTTATATAATTAGGCAGAAAATCTCACCTGCCATAGTTTTCAAAAGAGCATAATTTCACTCTTCTCAATGCTTAATCTGTTGTATTACAAAACCTTTGAGTATTTAGCTTTATCAATGACATGTACTTTAAAAATGTTTTAGACATCCTACCAGTCTTTGAAAATATCCTTGTTCCTTGTTTCAGTTCCAGTTTTATGTATATATTCTGCCTTGCACCTGATTATTCCAACAATTGATGGATGGCCTTGGGAATCTAATTCTGGTATTGATAGTCTTTACTGATTGTCTCCCCTCGTAGCTGATTTCTTCATTATTGTGTAAATTTAGATCATGAGCTCATGTTTAGCTAAACAGCTGACCTTGTAAGACGCTTAGGTGTGAACGCTCGTAAGCTTCCGCAGAAAGACGGCAAAGATTTATTTGTGTCCCTCCAATGAGTTGCCCACGAGGACACCGTTTTCTACAAGTGTTGGTCCAATACTCCCTCTAGAGGAAGGGGATTCCGACAGGGCTGATTGGTGGCCCCCGATCTGGGGCAGGGGCAGTGGGCAGCCTGTGGCCCGGGCAGGAGCCCCTTTGCATGTGTCCCTGGGACACATCTGCCTGCGAACTTTGGTCACCTGGCAGGAAGCTACGATGCCCAGACCTATGGTTAGCTGTGCAGCGAGGTGTACTGTGAGGACAGGTTCCACACACACTTCAAGTAAGAGGTCGGCCTGAGTGGGAAGGTGAGAGTTTGGGCAGCTGTGCAGACAAAGAAGGCGCCCTTTGGCCTGGGCCTAAATGCTTGTGACAGCCCACTGGACCTGCCGTGCTCTGAGGGCCCTGCCCTGGGCCCCCTGCTCCCCTGCCCTTTGTTCAGTCACAGCAGAGATGGCCACACCCACTCCTTCAGTGAGGGCAGAGTTCCAACCACCCTCAGCCCCGCCCCCTCTCCGCAGGTTACCATGGACTACAGAGGCTGCATCCTGAGGCCAGGGCGTTCCGAGAATGCCAAGGGCAGACATGATGACCTTAAATGATTTCCTCTTGTGTCAGGTTTGGTAAACTTTAGGAGCTAGGAAATGGTCCACTTTACAGAAATGTTCAAATTTACTGGCATTTCATATATTCTCTGTTATAACATTGTCCTGATTCTTTCTGTATATTCTTTACTTATGTTTTTGTTTTCCTTAATCAAAGTGTGTCTTTTCAATCTTTTCAAAGAAGATTCTTTGGACTTACTAAATCACCTCAATTTTATCCGTTTTCTGTTGTATTAAGTTCTGCTCATATCTTTATTTATCTTTTTTCTATGTTCTCAGGGTTTATTGTTTTGATCTTCTGATGTCAATTAAAACACTTGGTTATTCATTTTAATAAATATTTTACTTATAAAGATTTGAACTTTTGAAGATTCCAGCTTACTTGTAAGTTTCTAAGGGTCAGGTCCTCTCCATTGTTGCTGGCCTAAGGTTTAGTTCACCATATAGCAATGTATATATTGACCTATTTTCCCCTCGACTTTCTGTGATTCCCTCCATCTCACCTTTCTTTGCAGACAAGCCATTTGAAATACCCTTAACTTATTTCACAGCCAATAAGTCATTGAAATAATGTGTATTTTAAGAGAAATCTTCTTATATAATTAGGCAGAAAATCTCACCTGCCATAGTTTTCAAAACAGCATAATTTCACTCTTCTCAATGCTTAATCTGTTGTATTACACAACCTTTGAGTATTTAGCTTTATCAATGACATGTACTTTAAAAATGTTTTAGAGATCCTACCAGTCTTTGAAAACATCCTTGTTCCTTGTTTCAGTTCCAGTTTTATGTATATATTCTGCCTTGCACCTGATTATTCCAACAATTGATGGATGGCCTTGGGAATCTAATTCTGGTATTGATAGTCTTTACTGATTGTCTCCCCTCGTAGCTGATTTCTTCATTATTGTGTAAATTTAGATCATGAGCTCATGTTTAGCTAAACAGCTGACCTTCTAAGAAGCTTAGGTGTGAACGCTCGTAAGCTTCCGCAGAAAGACGGCAAAGATTTATTTGTGTCCCTCCAATGAGTTGCCCACGAGGACACCGTTTTCTACAAGTGTTGGTCCAATACTCCCTCTAGAGGAAGGGGACTCCGACAGGGCTGATTGGCGGCCCCCGATCTGGGGCAGGGGCAGTGGTCAGCCTGTGGCCCGGGCTGGAGCCTCTTTGCATGTGTCCCTGGGACACATCTGCCTGCGAACTTCGGTCAACTGGCAGGAAGCTACGATGCCCAGACCTATGGTTAGCTGTGCAGCGAAGTGTACTGTGAGGACAGGTTCCACACACACTTCAAGTAAGAGGTCGGCCTGAGTGGAAAGGTGAGAGTTTGGGCAGCTGTGCAGACAAAGAAGGCGCCCTTTGGCCTGGGCCTAAATGCTTGTGACACCCCACTGGACCTGCCGTGCTCTGAGGGCCCTGCCCTGGGCCCCCTGCTCCCCTGCCCTTTGTTCAGTCACAGCAGAGATGGCCACACCCACTCCTCCAGTGAGGCCAGAGTTCCACCCACCCTCAGCCCCGCCACCTCACCGCAGGTTACCATGGACTACAGAGGCTGCATCCTGAGGCCAGGGCGTTCCGAGAATGCCAAGGGCAGACATGATGACCTTAAATGATTTCCTCTTGTGTCAGGTTTGGTAAACTTTAGGAGCTAGGAAATGGTCCACTTTACAGAAATGTTCAAATTTACTGGCATTTCATATATTCTCTGCTATAACATTGTCCTGATTCTTTCTGTATATTCTATACTTATGTTTTTGTTTTCCTTAATCAAAGTGTGTCTTTTCAATCTTTTCAAAGAAGATTCTTTGGACTTACTAAATCACCTCAATTTTATCCGTTTTCTGTTGTATTAAGTTCTGCTCATAACTTTATTTATCTTTTTTCTATGTTCTCAGTGTTTATTGTTTTGATCTTCTGATGTCAATTAAAACACTTGGTTATTCATTTTAATAAATATTTTACTTATAAAGATTTGAACTTTTGAAGATTCCAGCTTACTTGTAAGTTTCTAAGGGTCAGGTCCTCTCCATTGTTGCTGGCCTAAGGTTTAGTTCACCATATAGCAATGTATATATTGACCTATTTTCCCCTCGACTTTCTGTAATTCCCTACATCTCACCTTTCTTTGCAGACAAGCCATTTGAAATACCCTTAACTTAGTTCACAGCCAATAAGTCATTGAAATAATGTGTATTTTTAGAGAAATCTTCTTATATAATTAGGCAGAAAATCTCACCTGCCATAGTTTTCAAAACAGCATAATTTCACTCTTCTCAATGCTTAATCTGTTGTATTACACAACCTTTGAGAATTTAGCTTTATCAATGACATGTACTTTAAAAATGTTTTAGAGATCCTACCAGTCTTTGAAAACATCCTTGTTCCTTGTTTCAGTTCCAGTTTTATGTATATATTCTGCCTTGCACCTGATTATTCCAACAATTGATGGATGGCCTTGGGAATCTAATTCTGGTATTGATAGTCTTTACTGATTGTCTCCCCTCGTAGCTGATTTCTTCATTATTGTGTAAATTTAGATCATGAGCTCATGTTTAGCTAAACAGCTGACCTTGTAAGACTCTTAGGTGTGAACGCTCGTAAGCTTCCGCAGAAAGACGGCAAAGATTTATTTGTGTCCCTCCAATGAGTTGCCCACGAGGACACCGTTTTCTACAAGTGTTGGTCCAATACTCCCTCTAGAGGAAGGGAACTCAGACAGGGCTGATTGGCGGCCCCCGATCTGGGGCAGGGGCAGTGGGCAGCCTGTGGCCCGGGCTGGAGCCTCTTTGCATGTGTCCCTGGGACACATCTGCCTGCGAACTTCGGTCAACTGGCAGGAAGCTACGATGCCCAGACCTATGGTTAGCTGTGCAGCGAGGTGTACTGTGAGGACAGGTTCCACACACACTTCAAGTAAGAGGTCGGCCTGAGTGGAAAGGTGAGAGTTTGGGCAGCTGTGCAGACAAAGAAGGCGCCCTTTGGCCTGGGCATAAATGCTTGTGACACCCCACTGGACCTGCCGTGCTCTGAGGGCCCTGCCCTGGGCCCCCTGCTCCCCTGCCCTTTGTTCAGTCACAGCAGAGATGGCCACACCCACTCCTCCAGTGAGGCCAGAGTTCCACCCACCCTCAGCCCCGCCCCCTCTCCGCAGGTTACCATGGACTACAGAGGCTGCATCCTGAGGCCAGGGCGTTCCGAGAATGCCAAGGGCAGACATGATGACCTTAAATGATTTCCTCTTGTGTCAGGTTTGGTAAACTTTAGGAGCTAGGAAATGGTCCACTTTACAGAAATGTTCAAATTTACTGGCATTTCATATATTCTCTGCTATAACATTGTCCTGATTCTTTCTGTATATTCTATACTTATGTTTTTGTTTTCCTTAATCAAAGTGTGTCTTTTCAATCTTTTCAAAGAAGATACTTTGGACTTACTAAATCACCTCAATTTTATACGTTTTCTGTTGTATTAAGTTCTGCTCATATCTTTATTTATCTTTTTTCTATGTTCTCAGGGTTTATTGTTTTGATCTTCTGATGTCAATTAAAACACTTGGTTATTCATTTTAATAAATATTTTACTTATAAAGATTTGAACTTTTGAAGATTCCAGCTTACTTGTAAGTTTCTAAGGGTCAGGTCCTCTCCATTGTTGCTGGCCTAAGGTTTAGTTCACCATATAGCAATGTATATATTGACCTATTTTCCCCTCGACTTTCTGTGATTCCCTACATCTCACCTTTCTTTGCAGACAAGCCATTTGAAATACCCTTAAATTATTTCACAGCCAATAAGTCATTGAAATAATGTGTATTTTTAGAGAAATCTTCTTATATAATTAGGGAGAAAATCTCACCTGCCATAGTTTTCAAAACAGCATAATTTCACTCTTCTCAATGCTTAATCTGTTGTATTACACAACCTTTGAGTATTTAGCTTTATCAATGACATGTACTTTAAAAATGTTTTAGAGATCCTACCAGTCTTTGAAAACATCCTTGTTCCTTGTTTCAGTTCCAGTTTTATGTATATATTCTGCCTTGCACCTGATTATTCCAACAATTGATGGATGGCCTTGGGAATCTAATTCTGGTATTGATAGTCTTTACTGATTGTCTCCCCTCGTAGCTGATTTCTTCATTATTGTGTAAATTTAGATCATGAGCTCATGTTTAGCTAAACAGCTGACCTTGTAAGACGCTTAGGTGTGAACGCTCGTAAGCTTCCGCAGAAAGACGGCAAAGATTTATTTGTGTCCCTCCAATGAGTTGCCCACGAGGACACCGTTTTCTACAAGTGTTGGTCCAATACTCCCTCTAGAGGAAGGGGACTCCGACAGGGCTGATTGGCGGCCCCCGATCTGGGGCAGGGGCAGTGGGCAGCCTGTGGCCCGGGCAGGAGCCTCTTTGCATGTGTCCCTGGGACATATCTGCCTGCGAACTTCGGTCACCTGGCAGGAAGCTACGATGCCCAGACCTATGGTTAGCTGTGCAGCGAGGTGTACTGTGAGGACAGGTTCCACACACACTTCAAGTAAGAGGTCGGCCTGAGTGGAAAGGTGAGAGTTTGGGCAGCTGTGCAGACAAAGAAGGCGCCCTTTGGCCTGGGCCTAAATGCTTGTGACAGCCCACTGGACCTGCCGTGCTCTGAGGGCCCTGCCCTGGGCGCCCTGCTCCCCTGCCCTTTGTTCAGTCACAGCAGAGATGGCCACACCCACTCCTCCAGTGAGGCCAGAGTTCCACCCACCCTCAGCCCCGCCCCCTCTCCGCAGGTTACCATGGACTACAGAGGCTGCATCCTGAGGCCAGAGCGTTCCGAGAATGCCAAGGGCAGACATGATGACCTTAAATGATTTCCTCTTGTGTCAGGTTTGGTAAACTTTAGCAGCTAGGAAATGGTCCACTTTACAGAAATGTTCAAATTTACTGGCATTTCATATATTCTCTGCTATAACATTGTCCTGATTCTTTCTGTATATTCTATACTTATGTTTTTGTTTTCCTTAATCAAAGTGTGTCTTTTCAATCTTCTCAAAGAAGATTCTTTGGACTTACTAAATCACCTCAATTTTATACGTTTTCTGTTGTATTAAGTTCTGCTCATATCTTTATTTATCTTTTTTCTATGTTCTCAGGGTTTATTGTTTTGATCTTCTGATGTCAATTAAAACACTTGGTTATTCATTTTAATAAATATTTTACTTATAAAGATTGGAACTTTTGAAGATTCCAGCTTACTTGTAAGTTTCTAAGGGTCAGGTCCTCTCCATTGTTGCTGGCCTAAGGTTTAGTTCACCATATAGCAATGTATATATTGACCTAGTTTCCCCTCGACTTTCTGTGATTCCCTCCATCTCACCTTTCTTTGCAGACAAGCCATTTGAAATACCCTTAACTTATTTCACAGCCAATAAGTCATTGAAATAATGTGTATTTTTAGAGAAATCTTCTTATATAATTAGGCAGAAAATCTCACCTTCCATAGTTTTCAAAACAGCATAATTTCACTCTTCTCAATGCTTAATCTGTTGTATTACACAACCTTTGAGTATTTAGCTTTATCAATGACATGTACTTTAAAAATGTTTTAGAGATCCTACCAGTCTTTGAAAACATCCTTGTTCCTTGTTTCAGTTCCAGTTTTATGTATATATTCTGCCTTGCACCTGATTATTCCAACAATTGATGGATGGCCTTGGGAATCTAATTCTGGTATTGATAGTCTTTACTGATTGTCTCCCCTCGTAGCTGATTTCTTCATTATTGTGTAAATTTAGATCATGAGCTCATGTTTAGCTAAACAGCTGACCTTGTAAGACGCTTAGGTGTGAACGCTCGTAAGCTTCCGCAGAAAGACGGCAAAGATTTATTTGTGTCCCTCCAATGAGTTGCCCACGAGGACACCGTTTTCTACAAGTGTTGGTCCAATACTCCCTCTAGAGGAAGGGGAGTCAGACAGGGCTGATTGGCGGTCCCCGATCTGGGGCAGGGGCAGTGGGCAGCCTGTGGCCCGGGCAGGAGCCTCTTTGCATGTGTCCCTGGGACACATCTGCCTGCGAACTTCGGTCACCTGGCAGGAAGCTACGATGCCCAGACCTATGGTTAGCTGTGCAGCGAGGTGTACTGTGAGGACAGGTTCCACACACACTTCAAGTAAGAGGTCGGCCTGAGTGGAAAGGTGAGAGTTTGGGCAGCTGTGCAGACAAAGAAGGCGCCCTTTGGCCTGGGCATAAATGCTTGTGACACCCCACTGGACCTGCCGTGCTCTGAGGGCCCTGCCCTGGGCCCCCTGTTCCCCTGCCCTTTGTTCAGTCACAGCAGAGATGGCCACACCCACTCCTCCAGTGAGGCCAGAGTTCCACCCACCCTCAGCCCCGCCCCCTCTCCGCAGGTTACCATGGACTACAGAGGCTGCATCCTGAGGCCAGGGCGTTCCGAGAATGCCAAGGGCAGACATGACGACCTTAAATGATTTCCTCTTGTGTCAGGTTTGGTAAACTTTAGGAGCTAGGAAATGGTCCACTTTACAGAAATGTTCAAATTTACTGGCATTTCATATATTCTCTGCTATAACATTGTCCTGATTCTTTCTGTATATTCTATACTTATGTTTTTGTTTTCCTTAATCAAAGTGTGTCTTTTCAATCTTTTCAAAGAAGATTCTTTGGACTTACTAAATCACCTCAATTTTATACGTTTTCTGTTGTATTAAGTTCTGCTCATATCTTTATTTATCTTTTTTCTATGTTCTCAGGGTTTATTGTTTTGATCTTCTGATGTCAATTAAAACACTTGGTTATTCATTTTAATAAATATTTTACTTATAAAGATTTGAACTTTTGAAGATTCCAGCTTACTTGTAAGTTTCTAAGGGTCAGGTCCTCTCCATTGTTGCTGGCCTAAGGTTTAGTTCACCATATAGCAATGTATATATTGACCTATTTTCCCCTCGACTTTCTGTGATTCCCTCCATCTCACCTTTCTTTGCAGACAAGCCATTTGAAATACCCTTAACTTATTTCACAGCCAATAAGTCATTGAAATAATGTGTATTTTTAGAGAAATCTTCTTATATAATTAGGCAGAAAATCTCACCTGCCATAGTTTTCAAAACAGCATAATTTCACTCTTCTCAATGCTTAATCTGTTGTATTACACAACCTTTGAGTATTTAGCTTTATCAATGACATGTACTTTAAAAATGTTTTAGAGATCCTACCAGTCTTTGAAAACATCCTTGTTCCTTGTTTCAGTTCCAGTTTTATGTATATATTCTGCCTTGCACCTGATTATTCCAACAATTGATGGATGGCCTTGGGAATCTAATTCTGGTATTGATAGTCTTTACTGATTGTCTCCCCTCGTAGCTGATTTCTTCATTATTGTGTAAATTTAGATCATGAGCTCATGTTTAGCTAAACAGCTGACCTTGTAAGACGCTTAGGTGTGAACGCTCGTAAGCTTCCGCAGAAAGACGGCAAAGATTTATTTGTGTCCCTCCAATGAGTTGCCCACGAGGACACCGTTTTCTACAAGTGTTGGTCCAATACTCCCTCTAGAGGAAGGGGATTCCGACAGGGCTGATTGGCGGCCCCCGATCTGGGGCAGGGGCAGTGGGCAGCCTGTGGCCCGGGCAGGAGCCTCTTTGCATGTGTCCCTGGGACATATCTGCCTGCGAACTTCGGTCACCTGGCAGGAAGCTACGATGCCCAGACCTATGGTTAGCTGTGCAGCGAGGTGTACTGTGAGGACAGGTTCCACACACACTTCAAGTAAGAGGTCGGCCTGAGTGGAAAGGTGAGAGTTTGGGCAGCTGTGCAGACAAAGAAGGCGCCCTTTGGCCTGGGCCTAAATGCTTGTGACAGCCCACTGGACCTGCCGTGCTCTGAGGGCCCTGCCCTGGGCGCCCTGCTCCCCTGCCCTTTGTTCAGTCACAGCAGAGATGGCCACACCCACTCCTACAGTGAGGCCAGAGTTCCACCCACCCTCAGCCCCGCCCCCTCTCCGCAGGTTTCCATGGACTACAGAGGCTGCATCCTGAGGCCAGGGCGTTCCGAGAATGCCAAGGGCAGACATGATGACCTTAAATGATTTCCTCTTGTGTCAGGTTTGGTAAACTTTAGGAGCTAGGAAATGGTCCACTTTACAGAAATGTTCAAATTTACTGGCATTTCATATATTCTCTGCTATAACATTGTCCTGATTCTTTCTGTATATTCTATACTTATGTTTTTGTTTTCCTTAATCAAAGTGTGTCTTTTCAATCTTCTCAAAGAAGATTTTTTGGACTTACTAAATCACCTCAATTTTATACGTTTTCTGTTGTATTAAGTTCTGCTCATATCTTTATTTATCTTTTTTCTATGTTCTCAGGGTTTATTGTTTTGATCTTCTGATGTCAATTAAAACACTTGGTTATTCATTTTAATAAATATTTTACTTATAAAGTTTGGAACTTTTGAAGATTCCAGCTTACTTGTAAGTTTCTAAGGGTCAGGTCCTCTCCATTGTTGCTGGCCTAAGGTTTAGTTCACCATATAGCAATGTATATATTGACCTATTTTCCCCTCGACTTTCTGTGATTCCCTACATCTCACCTTTCTTTGCAGACAAGCCATTTGAAATACACTTAACTTATTTCACAGCCAATAAGTCATTGAAATAATGTGTATTTTTAGAGAAATCTTCTTATATAATTAGGCAGAAAATCTCACCTGCCATAGTTTTCAAAACAGCATAATTTCACTCTTCTCAATGCTTAATCTGTTGTATTACACAACCTTTGAGTATTTAGCTTTATCAATGACATGTACTTTAAAAATGTTTTAGAGATCCTACCAGTCTTTGAAAACATCCTTGTTCCTTGTTTCAGTTCCAGTTTTATGTATATATTCTGCCTTGCACCTGATTATTCCAACAATTGATGTATGGCCTTGGGAATCTAATTCTGGTATTGATACTCTTTCCTGATTGTCTTCCCTCGTAGCTGATTTTTTCATTATTGTGTAAATTTAGATCATGAGCTCATGTTTAGCTAAACAGCTGACCTTGTAAGACGCTTAGGTGTGAACGCTCGTAAGCTTCCGCAGAAAGACGGCAAAGATTTATTTGTGTCCCTCCAATGAGTTGCCCACGAGGACACCGTTTTCTACAAGTGTTGGTCCAATACTCCCTGTAGAGGTAGGGGACTCCGACAGGGCTGATTGGCGGCCCCCGATCTGGGGCAGGGGCAGTGGGCAGCCTGTGGCCCGGGCAGGAGCCTCTTTGCATGTGTCCCTGGGAAACATCTGCCTGCGAACTTCGGTCACCTGCCAGGAAGCTACGATGCCCAGACCTATGGTTAGCTGTGCAGCGAAGTGTACTGTGAGGACAGGTTCCACACACACTTCAAGTAAGAGGTCGGCCTGAGTGGAAAGGTGAGAGTTTGGGCAGCTCTGCAAACAAAGAAGGCGCCCTTTGGCCTGGGCCTAAATGCTTGTGACACCCCACTGGACTTGCCGGCTCTGAGGGCCCTGCCCTTGGCCCCCTGCTCCCCTGCCCTTTGTTCAGTCACAGCAGAGATGGCCACAGCCACTCCTCCAGTGAGGCCAGAGTTCCACCCACCCTCAGCCCCGCCCCATCTCCGCAGGTTACCATGGACTACAGAGGCTGCATCCTGAGGCCAGGGCGTTCCGAGAATGCCAAGGGCAGACATGATGACCTTAAATGATTTCCTCTTGTGTCAGGTTTGGTAAACTTTAGGAGCTAGGAAATGGTCCACTTTACAGAAATGTTCAAATTTACTGGCATTTCATATATTCTCTGCTATAACATTGTCCTGATTCTTTCTGTATATTCTATACTTATGTTTTTGTTTTCCTTAATCAAAGTGTGTCTTTTCAATCTTTTCAAAGAAGATTCTTTGGACTTACTAAATCACCTGAATTTTATACGTTTTCTGTTGTATTAAGTTCTGCTCATATCTTTATTTATCTTTTTTCTATGTTCTCAGGGTTTATTGTTTTCATCTTCTGATGTCAATTAAAACACTTGGTTATTCATTTTAATAAATATTTTACTTATAAAGATTGGAACTTTTGAAGATTCCAGCTTACTTGTAAGTTTCTAAGGGTCAGGTCCTCTCCATTGTTGCTGGCCTAAGGTTTAGTTCACCATATAGCAATGTATATATTGACCTATTTTCCCCTCGACTTTCTGTGATTCCCTACATCTCACCTTTCTTTGCAGACAAGCCATTTGAAATACCCTTAACTTATTTCACAGCCAATAAGTCATTGAAATAATGTGTATTTTTAGAGAAATCTTCTTATATAATTAGGCAGAAAATCTCACTTGCCATAGTTTTCAAAACAGCATAATTTCACTCTTCTCAATTCTTAATCTGTTGTATTACACAACCTTTGAGTATTTAGCTTTATCAATGACATGTCCTTTAAAAATGTTTTAGACATCCTACCAGTCTTTGAAAACATCCTTGTTCCTTGTTTCAGTTCCAGTTTTATGTATATATTCTGCCTTGCACCTGATTATTCCAGCAATTGATGGATGGCCTTGGGAATCTAATTCTGGTATTGATACTCTTTCCTGATTGTCTTCCCTCGTAGCTGATTTTTTCATTATTGTGTAAATTTAGATCATGAGCTCATGTTTAGCTAAACAGCTGACCTTGTAAGACGCTTAGGTGTGAACGCTCGTAAGCTTCCGCAGAAAGACGGCAAAGATTTATTTGTGTCCCTCCAATGAGTTGCCCACGAGGACACCGTTTTCTACAAGTGTTGGTCCAATACTCCCTCTAGAGGTAGGGGACTCCGACAGGGCTGATTGGCGGCCCCCGATCTGGGGCAGGGGCAGTGGGCAGCCTGTGGCCCGGGCTGGAGCCTCTTTGCATGTGTCCCTGGGACACATCTGCCTGCGAACTTCGGTCACCTGGCAGGAAGCTACGATGCCCAGACCTATGGTTAGCTGTGCAGCGAAGTGTACTGTGAGGACAGGTTCCACACACACTTCAAGTAAGAGGTCGGCCTGAGTGGAAAGGTGAGAGTTTGGGCAGCTGTGCAGACAAAGAAGGCGCCCTTTGGCCTGGGCCTAAATGCTTGTGACAGCCCACTGGACCTGCCGTGCTCTGAGGGCCCTGCCCTGGGCGCCCTGCTCCCCTGCCCTTTGTTCAGTCACAGCAGAGATGGCCACACCCACTCCTACAGTGAGGCCAGAGTTCCACCCACCCTCAGCCCCGCCCCCTCTCCGCAGGTTACCATGGACTACAGAGGCTGCATCCTGAGGCCAGGGCGTTCCGAGAATGCCAAGGGCAGACATGATGACCTTAAATGATTTCCTCTTGTGTCAGGTTTGGTAAACTTTAGGAGCTAGGAAATGGTCCACTTTACAGAAATGTTCAAATTTACTGGCATTTCATATATTCTCTGCTATAACATTGTCCTGATTCTTTCTGTATATTCTATACTTATGTTTTTGTTTTCCTTAATCAAAGTGTGTCTTTTCAATCTTCTCAAAGAAGATTTTTTGGACTTACTAAATCACCTCAATTTTATACGTTTTCTGTTGTATTAAGTTCTGCTCATATCTTTATTTATCTTTTTTCTATGTTCTCAGGGTTTATTGTTTTGATCTTCTGATGTCAATTAAAACACTTGGTTATTCATTTTAATAAATATTTTACTTATAAAGTTTGGAACTTTTGAAGATTCCAGCTTACTTGTAAGTTTCTAAGGGTCAGGTCCTCTCCATTGTTGCTGGCCTAAGGTTTAGTTCACCATATAGCAATGTATATATTGACCTATTTTCCCCTCGACTTTCTGTGATTCCCTACATCTCAACTTTCTTTGCAGACAAGCCATTTGAAATACACTTAACTTATTTCACAGCCAATAAGTCATTGAAATAATGTGTATTTTTAGAGAAATCTTCTTATATAATTAGGCAGAAAATCTCACCTGCCATAGTTTTCAAAACAGCATAATTTCACTCTTCTCAATGCTTAATCTGTTGTATTACACAACCTTTGAGTATTTAGCTTTATCAATGACATGTACTTTAAAAATGTTTTAGAGATCCTACCAGTCTTTGAAAACATCCTTGTTCCTTGTTTCAGTTCCAGTTTTATGTATATATTCTGCCTTGCACCTGATTATTCCAACAATTGATGTATGGCCTTGGGAATCTAATTCTGGTATTGATACTCTTTCCTGATTGTCTTCCCTCGTAGCTGATTTTTTCATTATTGTGTAAATTTAGATCATGAGCTCATGTTTAGCTAAACAGCTGACCTTGTAAGACGCTTAGGTGTGAACGCTCGTAAGCTTCCGCAGAAAGACGGCAAAGATTTATTTGTGTCCCTCCAATGAGTTGCCCACGAGGACACCGTTTTCTACAAGTGTTGGTCCAATACTCCCTGTAGAGGTAGGGGACTCCGACAGGGCTGATTGGCGGCCCCCGATCTGGGGCAGGGGCAGTGGGCAGCCTGTGGCCCGGGCAGGAGCCTCTTTGCATGTGTCCCTGGGAAACATCTGCCTGCGAACTTCGGTCACCTGCCAGGAAGCTACGATGCCCAGACCTATGGTTAGCTGTGCAGCGAAGTGTACTGTGAGGACAGGTTCCACACACACTTCAAGTAAGAGGTCGGCCTGAGTGGAAAGGTGAGAGTTTGGGCAGCTCTGCAAACAAAGAAGGCGCCCTTTGGCCTGGGCCTAAATGCTTGTGACACCCCACTGGACTTGCCGGCTCTGAGGGCCCTGCCCTTGGCCCCCTGCTCCCCTGCCCTTTGTTCAGTCACAGCAGAGATGGCCACAGCCACTCCTCCAGTGAGGCCAGAGTTCCACCCACCCTCAGCCCCGCCCCATCTCCGCAGGTTACCATGGACTACAGAGGCTGCATCCTGAGGCCAGGGCGTTCCGAGAATGCCAAGGGCAGACATGATGACCTTAAATGATTTCCTCTTGTGTCAGGTTTGGTAAACTTTAGGAGCTAGGAAATGGTCCACTTTACAGAAATGTTCAAATTTACTGGCATTTCATATATTCTCTGCTATAACATTGTCCTGATTCTTTCTGTATATTCTATACTTATGTTTTTGTTTTCCTTAATCAAAGTGTGTCTTTTCAATCTTTTCAAAGAAGATTCTTTGGACTTACTAAATCACCTGAATTTTATACGTTTTCTGTTGTATTAAGTTCTGCTCATATCTTTATTTATCTTTTTTCTATGTTCTCAGGGTTTATTGTTTTCATCTTCTGATGTCAATTAAAACACTTGGTTATTCATTTTAATAAATATTTTACTTATAAAGATTGGAACTTTTGAAGATTCCAGCTTACTTGTAAGTTTCTAAGGGTCAGGTCCTCTCCATTGTTGCTGGCCTAAGGTTTAGTTCACCATATAGCAATGTATATATTGACCTATTTTCCCCTCGACTTTCTGTGATTCCCTACATCTCACCTTTCTTTGCAGACAAGCCATTTGAAATACCCTTAACTTATTTCACAGCCAATAAGTCATTGAAATAATGTGTATTTTTAGAGAAATCTTCTTATATAATTAGGCAGAAAATCTCACTTGCCATAGTTTTCAAAACAGCATAATTTCACTCTTCTCAATTCTTAATCTGTTGTATTACACAACCTTTGAGTATTTAGCTTTATCAATGACATGTCCTTTAAAAATGTTTTAGACATCCTACCAGTCTTTGAAAACATCCTTGTTCCTTGTTTCAGTTCCAGTTTTATGTATATATTCTGCCTTGCACCTGATTATTCCAGCAATTGATGGATGGCCTTGGGAATCTAATTATGGTATTGATACTCTTTCCTGATTGTCTTCCCTCGTAGCTGATTTTTTCATTATTGTGTAAATTTAGATCATGAGCTCATGTTTAGCTAAACAGCTGACCTTGTAAGACGCTTAGGTGTGAACGCTCGTAAGCTTCCGCAGAAAGACGGCAAAGATTTATTTGTGTCCCTCCAATGAGTTGCCCACGAGGACACCGTTTTCTACAAGTGTTGGTCCAATACTCCCTCTAGAGGTAGGGGACTCCGACAGGGCTGATTGGCGGCCCCCGATCTGGGGCAGGGGCAGTGGGCAGCCTGTGGCCCGGGCTGGAGCCTCTTTGCATGTGTCCCTGGGACACATCTGCCTGCGAACTTCGGTCACCTGGCAGGAAGCTACGATGCCCAGACCTATGGTTAGCTGTGCAGCGAAGTGTACTGTGAGGACAGGTTCCACACACACTTCAAGTAAGAGGTCGGCCTGAGTGGAAAGGTGAGAGTTTGGGCAGCTGTGCAGACAAAGAAGGCGCCCTTTGGCCTGGGCCTAAATGCTTGTGACAGCCCACTGGACCTGCCGTGCTCTGAGGGCCCTGCCCTGGGCCCCGTGCTCCCCTGCCCTTTGTTCAGTCACAGCAGAGATGGCCACACCCACTCCTCCAGTGAGGCCAGAGTTCCACCCACCCTCAGCCCCGCCCCCTCTCCGCAGTTTACCATGGACTACAGAGGCTGCATCCTGAGGCCAGGGCATTCCGAGAATGCCAAGGGCAGACATGATGACCTTAAATGATTTCCTCTTGTGTCAGGTTTGGTAAACTTTAGGAGCTAGGAAATGGTCCACTTTACAGAAATGTTCAAATTTACTGGCATTTCATATATTCTCTGCTATAACATTGTCCTGATACTTCCTGTATATTCTATACTTATATTTTTGTTTTCCTTAATCAAAGTGTGTCTTTTCAATCTTTTCAAAGAAGATTCTTTGGACTTACTAAATCACCTGAATTTTATACGTTTTCTGTTGTATTAAGTTCTGCTCATATCTTTATTTATCTTTTTTCTATGTTCTCAGGGTTTATTGTTTTGATCTTCTGATGTCAATTAAAACACTTGGTTATTCATTTTAATAAATATTTTACTTATAAAGATTGGAACTTTTGAAGATTCCAGCTTACTTGTAAGTTTCTAAGGGTCAGGTCCTCTCCATTGTTGCTGGCCTAAGGTTTAGTTCACCATATAGCGATGTACATATTGACCTATTTTCCCCTCGACTTTCTGTGATTCCCTACATCTCACCTTTCTTTGCAGACAAGCCATTTGAAATACCCTTAACTTATTTCACAGCCAATAAGTCATTGAAATAATGTGTATTTTTAGAGAAATCTTCTTATATAATTAGGCAGAAAATCTCACCTGCCATAGTTTTCAAAACAGCATAATTTCACTCTTCTCAATGCTTAATCTGTTGTATTACACAACCTTTGAGTATTTAGCTTTATCAATGACATGTACTTTAAAAATGTTTGAGAGATCCTACCAGTCTTTGAAAACATCCTTGTTCCTTGTTTCAGTTCCAGTTTTATGTATATATTCTGCCTTGCACCTGATTATTCCAACAATTGATGGATGGCCTTGGGAATCTAATTCTGGTATTGATAGTCTTTACTGATTGTCTCCCCTCGTAGCTGATTTTTTCATTATTGTGTAAATTTAGATCATGAGCTCATGTTTAGCTAAACAGCTGACCTTGTAAGACGCTTAGGTGTGAACGCTAGTAATCTTCAGGAGAAAGTCGGCAAAATTTATTTGTGTCCCTCCAATGAGTTGCCCACGAGGACACCGATTTCTACAAGTGTTGGTCCAATACTCCCTCTAGAGGAAGGGGACTCCGACAGGGCTGATTGGCGGCCCCCGATCTGGGGCAGTGGCAGTGGGCAGCCTGTGGCCCGGGCTGGAGCCTCTTTGCATGTGTGCCTGGCACACATCTGCCTGCGAACTTCGGTCACCTGGCAGGAAGCTACGATGCCCAGACCTATGGTTAGCTGTGCAGCGAGGTGTACTGTGAGGACAGGTTCCACACACACTTCAAGTAAGAGGTCGGCCTGAGTGGAAAGGTGAGAGTTTGGGCAGCTGTGCAGACAAAGAAGGCGCCCTTTGGCCTGGGCCTAAATGCTTGTGACACCCCAATGGACATTCCGTGCTCTGAGGGCCCTGCCCTGGGCCCCCTGCTCCCCTGCCCTTTGTTCAGTCACAGCAGAAATGGCCACACCCACTCCTTCAGTGAAGGCAGAGTTCCAACCAACCTCAGCTCCTCCCCCTCTCCGCAGGTTACCATGGACTACAGAGGCTGCATCCTGAGGCCAGGGCATTCCGAGAATGCCAAGGGCAGACATGATGACCTTAAATGATTTCCTCTTGTGTCAGGTTTGGTAAACTTTAGGAGCTAGGAAATGGTCCACTTTACAGAAATGTTCAAATTTACTGGCATTTCATATATTCTCTGCTATAACATTGTCCTGATTCTTTCTGTATATTCTTTACTTATGTTTTTCTTTTCCTTAATCAAAGTGTGTCTTTTCAATCTTTTCAAAGAAGATTCTTTGGACTTACTAAATCACCTGAATTTTATACGTTTTCTGTTGTATTAACTTCTGCTCATATCTTTATTTATCTTTTTTCTATGTTCTCAGGGTTTATTGTTTTGATCTTCTGATGTCAATTAAAATACTTGGTTATTCATTTTAATAAATATTTTACTTATAAAGATTTGAACTTTTGAAGATTCCAGCTTACTTGTAAGTTTCTAAGGGTCAGGTCCTCTCCATTGTTGCTGGCCTAAGGTTTAGTTCACCATATAGCAATGTATATATTGACCTATTTTCCCCTCGACTTTCTGTGATTCCCTATATCTCAACTTTCTTTACAGACAAGCCATTTGAAATACCCTTAACTTATTTCACAGCCAATAAGTCATTGAATTAATGTGTATTTTTAGAGAAATCTTCTTATATAATTAGGCAGAAAATCTCACCTGCCATAGTTTTCAAGACAGCATAATTTGCCTCTTCTCAATGCTTAATCTGTTGTATTACACAACCTTTGAGTATTTAGCTTTATCAATGACATGTACTTTAAAAATGTTTTAGAGATCCTACCAGTCTTTGAAAACATCCTTGTTCCTTGTTTCAGTTCCAGTTTTATGTATATATTCTGCCTTGCACCTGATTATTCCAACAATTGATGGATGGCCTTGGGAATCTAATTCTGGTATTGATACTCTTTACTGATTGTCTCCCCTCGTAGCTGATTTTTTTAATTATTGTGTAAATTTAGATCATGATCTCATGTTTAGCTAAACAGCTGACCTTGTAAGACGCTTAGATGTGTACGATCGCAAGCTTCAGGGGAAAGTCGGCAAATTTTATTTGTGTCCCTCCAATGAGTTGCCCACGAGGACACCGTTTTCTACAAGTGTGGGTCCAATACTCCCTCTAGAGGCAGGGGACTCCGACACGGCTGTTTGGCGGCCCCCGATCTGGGGCAGGGGCAGTGGGCAGCCTGTGGCCCGGGCAGGAGCCTCTTTGCATGTGTCCCTGGGACATATCTGCCTGCGAACTTCGGTCACCTGGCAGGAAGCTACGATGCCCAGACCTATGGTTAGCTGTGAAGCGAGGTGTACTGTGAGGACAGGTTCCACACACACTTCAAGTAAGAGGTCGGCCTGAGTGGAAAGGTGAGAGTTTGGGCAGATGTGCAGACAAAGAAGGCGCCCTTTGGCCTGGGCCTAAATGCTTGTGACACACCCCTAGACCTGCCATGCTCTGAGGGCCCTGCCCTGGGCCCCCTGAACCCCTGCCCTTTGTTCAGTCACAGCAGAGATGGCCACACCCACTCCTTCAGTGAGGCCAGAGTTCCAACCACCCGCAGCCCCGCCCACTCTCCACAGGTTACCATGGACTACAGAGGCTGCATCCTGAGGCCAGGGCGTTCCGAGAATGCCAAGGGCAGACATGATGACCTTAAATGATTTCCTCTTGTGTCAGGTTTGGTAAACTTTAGGAGCTAGGAAATGGTCCACTTTACAGAAATGTTCAAATTTACTGGCATTTCATATATTCTCTGCTATAACATTGTCCTGATTCTTTCTGTATATTCTTTACTTATGTTTTTGTTTTCCTTAATCAAAGTGTGTCTTTTCAATCTTTTCAAAGAAGATTCTTTGGACTTACTAAATCACCTGAATTTTATACTTTTTCTGTTGTATTAAGTTCTGCTCATATCTTTATTTATCTTTTTTCTATGTTCTCAGGGTTTATTGTTTTGATCTTCTGATGTCAATTAAAACACTTGGTTATTCATTTTAATAAATATTTTACTTATAAAGATTTGAACTTTTGAAGATTCCAGCTTACTTGTAAGTTTCTAAGGGTCAGGTCCTCTCCATTGTTGCTGGCCTAAGGTTTAGTTCACCATATAGCAATGTATATATTGAACTATTTTCCCCTCGACTTTCTGTGATTCCCTACATCTCACCTTTCTTTGCAGACAAGCCATTTGAAATACCCTTAACTTAGTTCACAGCCAATAAGTCATTGAAATAATGTGTATTTTTAGAGAAATCTTCTTATATAATTAGGCAGAAAATCTCACCTGCCATAGTTTTCAAAACAGCATAATTTCACTCTTCTCAATGCTTAATCTGTTGTATTACACAACCTTTGAGTATTTAGCTTTATCAATGACATGTCCTTTAAAAATGTTTGAGAGATCCTACCAGTCTTTGAAAACATCCTTGTTCCTTGTTTCAGTTCCAGTTTTATGTATATATTCTGCCTTGCACCTGATTATTCCAACAATTGATGGATGGCCTTGGGAATCTAATTCTGGTATTGATAGTCTTTACTGATTGTCTCCCCTCGTAGCTGATTTCTTCATTATTGTGTAAATTTAGATCATGAGCTCATGTTTAGCTAAACAGCTGACCTTGTAAGACGCTTAGGTGTGAATGCTCGTAAGCTTCCGCAGAAAGACGGCAAAGATTTATTTGTGTCCCTCCAATGAGTTGCCCAGGAGGACACCGTTTTCTACAAGTGTTGGTCCAATACTCCCTCTAGAGGCAGGGGACTCCGACAGGGCTGATTGGCGGCCCCCGATCTGGGGCAGGGGCAGTGGGCAGCCTGTGGCCCGGGGTGGAGCCTCTTTGCATGTGTCCCTGGGACACATATGCCTGCAAACTTCGGTCACCTGGCAGGAAGCTACGATGCCCAGACCTATGGTTAGCTGTGCAGCGAGGTGTACTGTGAGGACAGGTTCCACACACACTTCAAGTAAGAGTTCGGCCTGAGTGAAAAGGTGAGAGTTTGGGCAGCTGTGCAGACAAAGAAGGCGCCCTTTGGCCTGGGCCTAAATGCTTGTGACACACCACTGGACCTGCCGTGCTCTGAGGGCCCTGCCCTGGGCCCCCTGCTCCCCTGCCCTTTGTTCAGTCACAGCAGAGATGGCCACACCCACTCCTTCAGTGAGGGCAGAGTTCCAACCACCCTCAGCCCCGCCCCCTCTCCGCAGGTTACCATGGACTACAGAGGCTGCATCCTGAGGCCAGGGCGTTCCGAGAATGCCAAGGGCAGACATGATGACCTTAAATGATTTCCTCTTGTGTCAGGTTTGGTAAACTTTAGGAGCTAGGAAATGGTCCACTTTACAGAAATGTTCAAATTTACTGGCATTTCATATATTCTCTGCTATAACATTGTCCTGATTCTTTCTGTATATTCTATACTTATGTTTTTGTTTTCCTTAATCAAAGTGTGTCTTTTCAATCTTTTCAAAGAAGATTCTTTGGACTTACTAAATCACCTGAATTTTATATGTTTTCTGTTGTATTAAGTTCTGCTCATATCTTTATTTATCTTTTTTCTATGTTCTCAGGGTTTATTGTTTTGATCTTCTGATGTCAATTAAAACACTTGGTTATTCATTTTGATAAATATTTTACTTATAAAGATTTGAACTTTTGAAGATTCCAGCTTACTTGTAAGTTTCTAAGGGTCAGGTTCTCTCCATTGTTGCTGGCCTAAGGTTTAGTTCACCATATAGCAATGTATATATTGACCTATTTTCCCCTCGACTTTCTGTGATTCCCTACATCTCACCTTTCTTTGGAGACAAGCCATTTGAAATACCCTTAACTTATTTCACAGCCAATAAGTCATTGAAATAATGTGTATTTTTAGAGAAATCTTCTTATATAATTAGGCAGAAAATCTCACCTGCCATAGTTTTCAAAACAGCATAATTTCACTCTTCTCAATGCTTAATCTGTTGTATTACACAACCTTTGAGTATTTAGCTTTATCAATGACATGTACTTTAAAAATGTTTTAGAGATCCTACCAGTCTTTGAAAACATCCTTGTTCCTTGTTTCAGTTCCAATTTTATGTATATATTCTGCCTTGCACCTGATTATTCCAACAATTGATGGATGGCCTTGGGAATCTAATTCTGGTATTGATAGTCTTTACTGATTGTCTCCCCTCGTAGCTGATTTCTTCATTATTGTGTAAATTTAGATCATGAGCTCATGTTTAGCTAAACAGCTGACCTTGTAAGACGCTTAGGTGTGAACGCTCGTAAGCTTCCGCAGAAAGACGGCAAAGATTTATTTGTGTCCCTCCAATGAGTTGCCCACGAGGACACCGTTTTCTACAAGTGTTGGTCCAATACTCCCTCTAGAGGAAGGGGACTCAGACAGGGCTGATTGGCGGCCCGCGATCTGGGGCAGGGGCAGTGGGCAGCCTGTGGCACGGGCTGGAGCCTCTTTGCATGTGTCCATGGGACACATCTGCCTGCGAACTTCGGTCAACTGGCAGGAAGCTACGATGCCCAGACCTATGGTTAGCTGTGCAGCGAGGTGTACTGTGAGGACAGGTTCCACACACACTTCAAGTAAGAGGTCGGCCTGAGTGGAAAGGTGAGAGTTTGGGCAGCTGTGCAGACAAAGAAGGCGCCCTTTGGCCTGGGCCTAAATGCTTGTGACACCCCACTGTAACTGCCGTGCTCTGAGGGCCCTGCCCTGGGCCCCCTGCTCCCCTGCCCTATGTTCAGTCACAGCAGTGATGGCCACACCCACTCCTTTATTGAGGGCAGAGTTCCAACCAACCTCAGCTCTGACCCCTCTCCGCAGGTTACCATGGACTACAGAGGCTGCATCCTGAGGCCAGGGCTTTCCGAGAATGCCAAGGGCAGACATGATGACCTTAAATGATTTCCTCTTGTGTCAGGTTTGGTAAACTTTTGGAGCTAGGAAATGGTCCACTTTACAGAAATGTTCAAATTTACTGGCATTTCATATATTCTCTGCTATAACATTGTCCTGATTCTTTCTGTATATTCTATACTTATGTTTTTGTTTTCCTTAATCACAGTGTGTCTTTTCAATCTTTTCAAAGAAGATTCTTTGGACTTACTAAATCACCTGAATTTTATACGTTTTCTGTTGTATTAAGTTCTGCTCATATCTTTATTTATCTTTTTTCTATGTTCTCAGGGTTTATTGTTTTGATCTTCTGATGTCAATTAAAATACTTGGTTATTCATTTTAATAAATATTTTACTTATAAAGATTTGAACTTTTGAAGATTCCAGTTTACTTGTAAGTTTCTAAGGGTCAGGTCCTCTCCATTGTTGCTGGCCTAAGGTTTAGTTCACCATATAGCAATGTATATATTGACCTATTTTCCCCTCGACTTTCTGTGATTCCCTACATCTCAACTTTCTTTACAGACAAGCCATTTGAAATACCCTTAACTTATTTCACAGCCAAAAAGTCATTGAATTAATGTGTATTTTTAGAGAAATCTTCTTATATAATTAGGCAGAAAATCTCACCTGCCATAGTTTTCAAGACAGCATAATTTGACTCTTCTCAATGCTTAATCTGTTGTATTACACAACTTTTGAGTATTTAGCTTTATCAATGACATGTACTTTAAAAATGTTTGAGAGATCCTACCAGTCTTTGAAAACATCCTTGTTCCTTGTTTCATTTCCAGTTTTATGTATATATTCTGCCTTGCACCTGATTATTCCAACAATTGATGGATGGCCTTGGGAATCTAATTCTGGTATTGATACTCTTTACTGATTGTCTCCACTCGTAGCTGATTTTTTTAATTATTGTGTAAATTTAGATCATGATCTCATGTTTAGATAAACAGCTGAACTTGTAAGACGCTTAGATGTGTACGATCGCAAGCTTCAGGAGAAAGTCGGCAAATTTTATTTGTGTCCCTCCAATGAGTTGCCCACGAGGACACCGTTTTCTACAAGTGTTGGTCCAATACGCCCTCTAGAGGCAGGGGAATCCGACACGGCTGTTTGGCGGCCCCCGATCTGGGGCAGGGGCAGTGGGCAGCCTGTGGCCCGGGCTGGAGCCTCTTTGCATGTGTCCCTGGGAAACATCTGCCTGCGAACTTCGGTCACCTGGCAGGAAGCTACGATGCCCAGACCTATGGTTAGCTGTGCAGCGAAGTGTACTGTGAGGACAGGTTCCACACACACTTCAAGTAAGAGGTCGGCCTGAGTGGAAAGGTGAGAGTTTGGGCAGCTGTGCAGACAAAGAAGGCGCCCTTTGGCCTGGGCCTAAATGCTTGTGACAGCCCACTGGACCTGCCGTGCTCTGAGGGCCCTGCAATGGGCGCCCTGCTCCCCTGCCCTTTGTTCAGTCACAGCAGAGATGGCCACACCCACTCCTCCAGTGAGGCCAGAGTTCCACCCACCCTCAGCCCCGCCCCCTCTCCGTAGGTTACCATGGACTACAGAGGCTGCATCCTGAGGCCAGGGCGTTCCGAGAATGCCAAGGGCAGACATGATGACCTTAAATGATTTCCTCTTGTGTCAGGTTTGGTAAACTTTAGGAGCTAGGAAATGGTCCACTTTACAGAAATGTTCAAATTTACTGGCATTTCATATATTCTCTGCTATAACATTGTCCTGATTCTTTCTGTATATTCTATACTTATGTTTTTGTTTTCCTTAATCAAAGTGTGTCTTTTCAATCTTTTCAAAGAAGATTCTTTGGACTTACTAAATCACCTCAATTTTATACGTTTTCTGTTGTATTAAGTTCTGCTCATATCTTTTCTTATCTTTTTTCTATGTTCTCAGGGTTTATTGTTTTGATCTTCTGATGTCAATTAAAACACTTGGTTATTCATTTTAATAAATATTTTACTTATAAAGATTGGAACTTTTGAAGATTCCAGCTTACTTGTAAGTTTCTAAGGGTCAGGTCCTCTCCATTGTTGCTGGCCTAAGGTTTAGTTCACCATATAGCAATGTATATATTGACCTATTTTCCCCTCGACTTTCTGTGATTCCCTACATCTCACCTTTCTTTGCAGACAAGCCATTTGAAATACCCTTAACTTATTTCACAGCCAATAAGTCATTGAAATAATGTGTATTTTTAGAGAAATCTTCTTATATAATTAGGCAGAAAATCTCACTTGCCATAGTTTTCAAAACAGCATAATTTCACTCTTCTCAATTCTTAATTTGTTGTATTACACAACCTTTGAGTATTTAGCTTTATCAATGACATGTACTTTAAAAATGTTTTAGAGATCCTACCAGTCTTTGAAAACATCCTTGTTCCTTGTTTCAGGTCCAGTTTTATGTATATATTCTGCCTTGCACCTGATTATTCCAACAATTGATGGATGGCCTTGGGAATCTAATTCTGGTATTGATAGTCTTTACTGATTGTCTCCCCTCGTAGCTGATTTCTTCATTATTGTGTAAATTTAGATCATGAGCTCATGTTTAGCTAAACAGCTGACCTTGTAAGACGCTTAGGTGTGAACGCTCGTAAGCTTCCGCAGAAAGACGGCAAAGATTTATTTGTATCCCTCCAATGAGTTGCCCACGAGGACACCGTTTTCTACAAGTGTTGGTCCAATACTCCCTCTAGAGGAAGGGGACTCCGACAGGGCTGATTTGCGGCCCCCGATCTGGGGCAGGGGCAGTGGGCAGCCTGTGACCCGGGCTGGAGCCTCTTTGCATGTGTCCCTGGGACACATCTGCCTGCGAACTTCGGTCACCTGGCAGGAAGCTACGATGCCCAGACCTATGGTTAGCTGTGCAGCGAAGTGTACTGTGAGGACAGGTTCCACACACACTTCAAGTAAGAGGTCGGCCTGAGTGGAAAGGTGAGAGTTTGGGCAGCTCTGCAAACAAAGAAGGCGCCCTTTGGCCTGGGCCTAAATGCTTGTGACACCCCACTGGACCTGCCGGCTCTGAGGGCCCTGCCCTGGGCCCCGTGCTCCCCTGCCCTTTGTTCAGTCACAGCAGAGATGGCCACACCCACTCCTCCAGTGAGGCCAGAGTTCCACCCACCCTCAGCCCCGCCCCCTCTCCGCAGGTTACCATGGACTACAGAGGCTGCATCCTGAGGCCAGGGCGTTCCGAGAATGCCAAGGGCAGACATGATGACCTTAAATGATTTCCTCTTGTGTCAGGTTTGGTAAACTTTAGGAGCTAGGAAATGGTCCACTTTACAGAAATGTTCAAATTTACTGGCATTTCATATATTCTCTGCTATAACATTGTCCTGATACTTTCTGTATATTCTATACTTATATTTTTGTTTTCCTTAATCAAAGTGTGTATTTTCAATCTTTTCAAAGAAGATTCTTTGGACTTACTAAATCACCTGAATTTTATACGTTTTCTGTTGTATTAAGTTCTGCTCATATCTTTATTTATCTTTTTTCTATGTTCTCAGGGTTTATTGTTTTGATCTTGTGATGTCAATTAAAACACTTGGTTATTCATTTTAATAAATATTTTACTTATAAAGATTGGAACTTTTGAAGATTCCAGCTTACTTGTAAGTTTCTAAGGGTCAGGTCCTCTCCATTGTTGCTGGCCTAAGGTTTAGTTCACCATATAGCGATGTACATATTGACCTATTTTCCCCTCGACTTTCTGTGATTCCCTACATCTCACCTTTCTTTGCAGACAAGCCATTTGAAATACCCTTAACTTATTTCACAGCCAATAAGTCATTGAAATAATGTGTATTTTTTAGAGAAATCTTCTTATATAATTAGGCAGAAAATCTCACCTGCCATAGTTTTCAAAACAGCATAATTTCACTCTTCTCAATGCTTAATCTGTTGTATTACACAACCTTTGAGTATTTAGCTTTATCAATGACATGTACTTTAAAAATGTTTGAGAGATCCTACCAGTCTTTGAAAACATCCTTGTTCCTTGTTTCAGTTCCAGTTTTATGTATATATTCTGCCTTGCACCTGATTATTCCAACAATTGATGGATGGCCTTGGGAATCTAATTCTGGTATTGATAGTCTTTACTGATTGTCTCCCCTCGTAGCTGATTTCTTCATTATTGTGTAAATTTAGATCATGAGCTCATGTTTAGCTAAACAGCTGACCTTGTAAGACGCTTAGGTGTGAACGCTCGTAAGCTTCAGGAGAAAGTCGGCAAAATTTATTTGTGTCCCTCCAATGAGTTGCCCACGAGGACACCGATTTCTACAAGTGTTGGTCCAATACTCCCTCTAGAGGAAGGGGACTCCGACAGGGCTGATTGGCGGCCCCCGATCTGGGGCAGTGGCAGTGGGCAGCCTGTGGCCCGGGCTGGAGCCTCTTTGCATGTGTGCCTGGCACACATCTGCCTGCGAACTTCGGTCACCTGGCAGGAAGCTACGATGCCCAGACCTATGGTTAGCTGTGCAGCGAGGTGTACTGTGAGGACAGGTTCCACACACACTTCAAGTAAGAGGTCGGCCTGAGTTGAAAGGTGAGAGTTTTGGCAGCTGTGCAGACAAAGAAGGCGCCCTTTGGCCTGGGCCTAAATGCTTGTGACACCCCACTGGACCTGCCGTGCTCTGAGGGCCCTGCCCTGGGCCCCCTGCTCCCCTGCCCTTTGTTCAGTCACAGCAGAAATGGCCACACCCACTCCTTCAGTGAGGGCAGAGTTCCAACCAACCTCAGCTCCTCCCCCTCTCCGCAGGTTACCATGGAGTACAGAGGCTGCATCCTGAGGCCAGGGCGTTCCGAGAATGCCAAGGGCAGACATGATGACCTTAAATGATTTCCTCTTGTGTCAGGTTTGGTAAACTTTAGGAGCTAGGAAATGGTCCACTTACAGAAATGTTCAAATTTACTGGCATTTCATATATTCTCTGCTATAACATTGTCCTGATTCTTTCTGTATATTCTTTACTTATGTTTTTCTTTTCCTTAATCAAAGTGTGTCTTTTCAATCTTTTCAAAGAAGATTCTTTGGACTTACTACATCACCTGAATTTTATACGTTTTCTGTTGTATTAAGTTCTGCTCATATCTTTATTTATCTTTTTTCTATGTTCTCAGGGTTTATTGTTTTGATCTTCTGATGTCAATTAAAATACTTGGTTATTCATTTTAATAAATATTTTACTTATAAAGATTTGAACTTTTGAAGATTCCAGCTTACTTGTAAGTTTCTAAGGGTCAGGTCCTCTCCATTGTTGCTGGCCTAAGGTTTAGTTCACCATATAGCAATGTATATATTGACCTATTTTCCCCTCGACTTTCTGTGATTCCCTACATCTCAACTTTCTTTACAGACAAGCCATTTGAAATACCCTTAACTTATTTCACAGCCAATAAGTCATTGAATTAATGTGTATTTTTAGAGAAATCTTCTTATATAATTAGGCAGAAAATCTCACCTGCCATAGTTTTCAAGACAGCATAATTTGCCTCTTCTCAATGCTTAATCTGTTGTATTACACAACCTTTGAGTATTTAGCTTTATCAATGACATGTACTTTAAAAATGTTTTAGAGATCCTACCAGTCTTTGAAAACATCCTTGTTCCTTGTTTCAGTTCCAGTTTTATGTATATATTCTGCCTTGCACCTGATTATTCCAACAATTGATGGATGGCCTTGGGAATCTAATTCTGGTATTGATACTCTTTACTGATTGTCTCCCCTCGTAGCTGATTTTTTTAATTATTGTGTAAATTTAGATCATGATCTCATGTTTAGCTAAACAGCTGACCTTGTAAGACGCTTAGATGTGTACGATCGCAAGCTTCAGGGGAAAGTCGGCAAATTTTATTTGTGTCCCTCCAATGAGTTGCCCACGAGGACACCGTTTTCTACAAGTGTTGGTCCAATACTCCCTCTAGAGGCAGGGGACTCCGACACGGCTGTTTGGCGGCCCCCGATCTGGGGCAGGGGCAGTGGGCAGCCTGTGGCCCGGGCAGGAGCCCCTTTGCATGTGTCCCTGGGACATATCTGCCTGCGAACTTCGGTCACCTGGCAGGAAGCTACGATGCCCAGACCTATGGTTAGCTGTGCAGCGAGGTGTACTGTGAGGACAGGTTCCACACACACTTCAAGTAAGAGGTCGGCCTGAGTGGAAAGGTGAGAGTTTGGGCAGCTGTGCAGACAAAGAAGGCGCACTTTGGCCTGGGCCTAAATGCTTGTGACACACCCCTAGACCTGCCATGCTCTGAGGGCCCTGCCCTGGGCCCCCTGCACCCCTGCCCTTTGTTCAGTCACAGCAGAGATGGCCACACCCACTCCTTCAGTGAGGCCAGAGTTCCAACCACCCTCAGCCCCGCCCACTCTCCACAGGTTACCATGGACTACAGAGGCTGCATCCTGAGGCCAGGGCGTTCCGAGAATGCCAAGGGCAGACATGATGACCTTAAATGATTTCCTCTTGTGTCAGGTTTGGTAAACTTTAGGAGCTAGGAAATGGTCCACTTTACAGAAATGTTCAAATTTACTGGCATTTCATATATTCTCTGCTATAACATTGTCCTGATTCTTTCTGTATATTCTTTACTTATGTTTTTGTTTTCCTTAATCAAAGTGTGTCTTTTCAATCTTTTCAAAGAAGATTCTTTGGACTTACTAAATCACCTCAATTTTATACGTTTTCTGTTGTATTAAGTTCTGCTCATATCTTTATTTATCTTTTTTCTATGTTCTCAGGGTTTATTGTTTTGATCTTCTGATGTCAATTAAAACACTTGGTTATTCATTTTAATAAATATTTTACTTATAAAGATTTGAACTTTTGAAGATTCCAGCTTACTTGTAAGTTTCTAAGGGTCAGGTCCTCTCCATTGTTGCTGGCCTAAGGTTTAGTTCACCATATAGCAATGTATATATTGAACTATTTTCCCCTCGACTTTCTGTGATTCCCTACATCTCACCTTTCTTTGCAGACAAGCCATTTGAAATACCCTTAACTTAGTTCACAGCCAATAAGTCATTGAAATAATGTGTATTTTTAGAGAAATCTTCTTATATAATTAGGCAGAAAATCTCACCTGCCATAGTTTTCAAAACAGCATAATTTCACTCTTCTCAATGCTTAATCTGTTGTATTACACAACCTTTGAGTATTTAGCTTTATCAATGACATGTACTTTAAAAATGTTTGAGAGATCCTACCAGTCTTTGAAAACATCCTTGTTCCTTGTTTCAGTTCCAGTTTTATGTATATATTCTGCCTTGCACCTGATTATTCCAACAATTGATGGATGGCCTTGGGAATCTAATTCTGGTATTGATAGTCTTTACTGATTGTCTCCCCTCGTAGCTGATTTCTTCATTATTGTGTAAATTTAGATCATGAGCTCATGTTTAGCTAAACAGCTGACCTTGTAAGACGCTTAGGTGTGAATGCTCGTAAGCTTCCGCAGAAAGACGGCAAAGATTTATGTGTTTCCCTCCAATGAGTTGCCCACGAGGACACCGTTTTCTACAAGTGTTGGTCCAATACTCCCTCTAGAGGCAGGGGACTCCGACAGGGCTGATTGGCGGCCCCCGATCTGGGGCAGGGGCAGTGGGCAGCCTGTGGCCCGGGGTGGAGCCTCTTTGCATGTGTCCCTGGGACACATATGCCTGCAAACTTCGGTCACCTGGCAGGAAGCTACGATGCCCAGACCTATGGTTAGCTGTGCAGCGAGGTGTACTGTGAGGACAGGTTCCACACACACTTCAAGTAAGAGGTCGGCCTGAGTGGAAAGGTGAGAGTTTGGGCAGCTGTGCAGACAAAGAAGGCGCCCTTTGGCCTGGGCCTAAATGCTTGTGACACACCACTGGACCTGCCGTGCTCTGAGGGCCCTGCCCTGTGCCCCCTGCTCCCCTGCCCTTTGTTCAGTCACAGCAGAGATGGCCACACCCACTCCTTCAGTGAGGGCAGAGTTCCAACCACCCTCAGCCCCGCCCCCTCTCCGCAGGTTACCATGGACTACAGAGGCTGCATCCTGAGGCCAGGGCGTTCCAAGAATGCCAAGGGCAGACATGATGACCTTAAATGATTTCCTCTTGTGTCAGGTTTGGTAAACTTTAGGAGCTAGGAAATGGTCCACTTTACAGAAATGTTCAAATTTACTGGCATTTCATATATTCTCTGCTATAACATTGTCCTGATTCTTTCTGTATATTCTATACTTATGTTTTTGTTTTCCTTAATCAAAGTGTGTCTTTTCAATCTTTTCAAAGAAGATTCTTTGGACTTACTAAATCACCTGAATTTTATATGTTTTCTGTTGTATTAAGTTCTGCTCATATCTTTATTTATCTTTTTTCTATGTTCTCAGGGTTTATTGTTTTGATTTTCTGATGTCAATTAAAACACTTGGTTATTCATTTTGATAAATATTTTACTTATAAAGATTTGAACTTTTGAAGATTCCAGCTTACTTGTAAGTTTCTAAGGGTCAGGTTCTCTCCATTGTTGCTGGCCTAAGGTTTAGTTCACCATATAGCAATGTATATATTGACCTATTTTCCCCTCGACTTTCTGTGATTCCCTACATCTCACCTTTCTTTGGAGACAAGCCATTTGAAATACCCTTAACTTATTTCACAGCCAATAAGTCATTGAAATAATGTGTATTTTTAGAGAAATCTTCTTATATAATTAGGCAGAAAATCTCACCTGCCATAGTTTTCAAAACAGCATAATTTCACTCTTCTCAATGCTTAATCTGTTGTATTACACAACCTTTGAGTATTTAGCTTTATCAATGACATGTACTTTAAAAATGTTTTAGAGATCCTACCAGTCTTTGAAAACATCCTTGTTCCTTGTTTCAGTTCCAGTTTTATGTATATATTCTGCCTTGCACCTGATTATTCCAACAATTGATGGATGGCCTTGGGAATCTAATTCTGGTATTGATAGTCTTTACTGATTGTCTCCCCTCGTAGCTGATTTCTTCATTATTGTGTAAATTTAGATCATGAGCTCATGTTTAGCTAAACAGCTGACCTTGTAAGACGCTTAGGTGTGAACGCTCGTAAGCTTCCGCAGAAAGATGGCAAAGATTTATTTGTGTCCCTCCAATGAGTTGCCCACGAGGACACCGTTTTCTACAAGTGTTGGTCCAATACTCCCTCTAGAGGAAGGGGACTCAGACAGGGCTGATTGGCGGCCCGCGATCTGGGGCAGGGGCAGTGGGCAGCCTGTGGCACGGGCTGGAGCCTCTTTGCATGTGTCCCTGGGACACATCTGCCTGCGAACTTCGGTCAACTGGCAGGAAGCTACGATGCCCAGACCTATGGTTAGCTCTGCAGCGAGGTGTACTGTGAGGACAGGTTCCACACACACTTCAAGTAAGAGGTCGGCCTGAGTGGAAAGGTGAGAGTTTGGGCAGCTGTGCAGACAAAGAAGGCGCCCTTTGGCCTGGGCCTAAATGCTTGTGACACACCACTGTACCTGCCGTGCTCTGAGGGCCCTGCCCTGGGCCCCCTGCTCCCCTGCCCTATGTTCAGTCACAGCAGAGATGGCCACACCCACTCCTTCATTGAGGGCAGAGTTCCAACCAACCTCAGCTCTGACCCCTCTCCGCAGGTTACCATGGACTACAGAGGCTGCATCCTGAGGCCAGGGCTTTCCGAGAATGCCAAGGGCAGACATGATGACCTTAAATGATTTCCTCTTGTGTCAGGTTTGGTAAACTTTTGGAGCTAGGAAATGGTCCACTTTACAGAAATGTTCAAATTTACTGGCATTTCATATATTCTCTGCTATAACATTGTCCTGATTCTTTCTGTATATTCTATACTTATGTTTTTGTTTTCCTTAATCAAAGTGTGTCTTTTCAATCTTTTCAAAGAAGATTCTTTGGACTTACTAAATCACCTGAATTTTATACGTTTTCTGTTGTATTAAGTTCTGCTCATATCTTTATTTATCTTTTTTCTATGTTCTCAGGGTTTATTGTTTTGATCTTCTGATGTCAATTAAAATACTTGGTTATTCATTTTAATAAATATTTTACTTATAAAGATTTGAACTTTTGAAGATTCCAGTTTACTTGTAAGTTTCTAAGGGTCAGGTCCTCTCCATTGTTGCTGGCCTAAGGTTTAGTTCACCATATAGCAATGTATATATTGAACTATTTTCCCCTCGACTTTCTGTGATTCCCTACATCTCAACTTTCTTTACAGACAAGCCATTTGAAATACCCTTAACTTATTTCACAGCCAAAAAGTCATTGAATTAATGTGTATTTTTAGAGAAATTTTCTTATATAATTAGGCAGAAAATCTCACCTGCCATAGTTTTCAAGACAGCATAATTTCACTCTTCTCAATGCTTAATCTGTTGTATTACACAACCTTTGAGTATTTAGCTTTATCAATGACATGTACTTTAAAAATGTTTGAGAGATCCTACCAGTCTTTGAAAACATCCTTGTTCCTTGTTTCATTTCCAGTTTTATGTATATATTCTGCCTTGCACCTGATTATTCCAACAATTGATGGATGGCCTTGGGAATCTAATTCTGGTATTGATACTCTTTACTGATTGTCTCCACTCGTAGCTGATTTTTTTAATTATTGTGTAAATTTAGATCATGATCTCATGTTTAGATAAACAGCTGAACTTGTAAGACGCTTAGATGTGTACGATCGCAAGCTTCAGGAGAAAGTCGGCAAATTTTATTTGTGTCCCTCCAATGAGTTGCCCACGAGGACACCGTTTTCTACAAGTGTTGGTCCAATACGCCCTCTAGAGGCAGGGGAATCCGACACGGCTGTTTGGCGGCCCCCGATCTGGGGCAGGGGCTGTGGGCAGCCTGTGGCCCGGGCTGGAGCCTCTTTGCATGTTTCCCTGGGACACATCTGCCTGCGAACTTCGGTCACCTGGCAGGAAGCTACGATGCCCAGACCTATGGTTAGCTGTGCAGCGAGGTGTACTGTGAGGACAGGTTCCACACACACTTCAAGTAAGAGGTTGGCCTGAGTGGAAAGGTGAGTGTTTGGGCAGCTGTGCAGAAAAAGAAGTCGCCCTTTGGCCTGGGCCTAAATGCTTGTGACACCCCCCTAGATCTGCCATGCTCTGAGGGCCCTGCCCTGGGCCCCTTGCACCACTGCCCTTTGTTCAGTCACAGCAGAGATGGCCACACCCACTCCTTCAGTGAGGCCAGAGTTCCAACCACCCTCAGCCCCGCCCCCTCTCCACAGGTTACCATGGACTACAGAGGCTGCATACTGAGGCCAGGGAGTTCCGAGAATGCCAAGGGCAGACATGATGACCTTAAATGATTTCCTCTTGTGTCAGGTTTGGTAAACTTTAGGAGCTAGGAAATGGTCCACTTTACAGAAATGTTCAAATTTACTGGCATTTCATATATTCTCTGCTATAACATTGTCCTGATTCTTTCTGTATATTCTTTACTTATGTTTTTGTTTTCCTTAATCAAAGTGTGTCTTTTCAATCTTTTCAAAGAAGATTCTTTGGACTTACTAAATCACCTCAATTTTATACGTTTTCTGTTGTATTAAGTTCTGCTCATATCTTTATTTATCTTTTTTCTATATTCTCAGGGTTTATTGTTTTGATCTTCTGATGTCAATTAAAACACTTGGTTATTCATTTTAATAAATATTTTACTTATAAAGATTTGAACTTTTGAAGATTCCAGCTTACTTGTAAGTTTCTAAGGGTCAGGTCCTCTCCATTGTTGCTGGCCTAAGGTTTAGTTCACCATATAGCAATGTATATATTGAACTATTTTCCCCTCGACTTTCTGTGATTCCCTACATCTCACCTTTCTTTGCAGACAAGCCATTTGAAATACCCTTAACTTAGTTCACAGCCAATAAGTCATTGAAATAATGTGTATTTTTAGAGAAATCTTCTTATATAATTAGGCAGAAAATCTCACCTGCCATAGTTTTCAAAACAGCATAATTTCACTCTTCTCAATGCTTAATCTGTTGTATTACACAACCTTTGAGTATTTAGCTTTATCAATGACATGTACTTTAAAAATGTTTTAGAGATCATACCAGTCTTTGAAAACATCCTTGTTCCTTGTTTCAGGTCCAGTTTTATGTGTATATTCTGTCTTGCACCTGATTATTCCAACAATTGATGGATGGCCTTGGGAATCTAATTCTGGTATTGATAGTCTTTACTGATTGTCTCCCCTCGTAGCTGATTTCTTCATTATTGTGTAAATTTAGATCATGAGCTCATGTTTAGCTAAACAGCTGACCTTGTAAGACGCTTAGGTGTGAACGCTCGTAAGCTTCAGGAGAAAGTCGGCATAATTTATTTGTGTCCCTCCAATGAGTTGCCCACGAGGACACCGTTTTCTACAAGTGTTGGTCCAATACTCCCTCTAGAGGAAGGGGACTCCGACAGGGCTGATTGGCGGCCCCCGATCTGGGGCAGGGGCAGTGGTCAGCCTGTGGCCCGGGCTGGAGCCTCTTTGCATGTGTCCCTGGGACACATCTGCCTGCGAACTTCGGTCACCTGGAAGGAAGCTACGATGCCCAGACCTATGGTTAGCTGTGCAGCGAGGTGTACTGTGAGGAGAGGTTCCACACACACTTCAAGTAAGAGGTCGGCCTGAGTGGAAAGGTGAGAGTTTGGGCAGCTGTGCAGACAAAGAAGGCGCCCTTTGGCCTGGGCCTAAATGCTTGTGACACCCCACTGGACCTGCCGTGCTCTGAGGACCCTGCGCTGGGCCCCCTGCTCCCCTGCCCTTTGTTCATTCACAGCAGAGATGGCCACACCCACTCCTTCAGTGAGGGCAGAGTTCCAACCACCCTCAGCCCCGCCCCCTCTCCGCAGGTTACCATGGACTACAGAGGCTGCATCCTGAGGCCAGGGCGTTCCGAGAATGCCAAGGGCAGACATGATGACCTTAAATGATTTCCTCTTGTGTCAGGTTTGGTAAACTTTAGGAGCTAGGAAATGGTCCACTTTACAGAAATGTTCAAATTTACTGGCATTTCATATATTCTCTGCTATAACATTGTCCTGATTCTTTCTGTATATTCTATACTTATGTTTTTGTTTTCCTTAATCAAAGTGTGTCTTTTCAATCTTTTCAAACAAGATTCTTTGGACTTACAAAATCACCTGAATTTTATACGTTTTCTGTTGTATTAAGTTCTGCTCATATCTTTATTTATCTTTTTTCTATGTTCTCAGGGTTTATTGTTTTGGTCTTCTGATGTCAATTAAAACACTTGGTTATTCATTTTAATAAATATTTTACTTATAAAGATTTGAACTTTTGAAGATTCCAGCTTACTTGTAGGTTTCTAAGGGTCAGGTCTTCTCCATTGTTGCTGGCCTAAGGTTTAGTTCACCATATAGCAATGTATATATTGACCTATTTTCCCCTCGACTTTCTGTGATTCCCTACATCTCACCTTTCTTTGCAGACAAGCCATTTGAAATACCCTTAACTTATTTCACAGCCAATAAGTCATTGAAATAATGTGTATTTTTAGAGAAATCTTCTTATATAATTAGGCAGAAAATCTCACCTGCCATAGTTTTCAAAACAGCATAATTTCACTCTTCTCAATGCTTAATCTGTTGTATTACACAACCTTTGAGTATTTAGCTTTATCAATGACATGTACTTTAAAAATGTTTTAGACATCCTACCAGTCTTTGAAAACATCCTTGTTCCTTGTTTCACGTCCAGTTTTATGTATATATTCTGCCTTGCACCTGATTATTCCAACAATTGATGGATGGCCTTGGGAATCTAATTCTGCTATTGATAGTCTTTACTGATTGTCTCCCCTCGTAGCTGATTTCTTCATTATTGTGTAAATTTAGATCATGAGCTCATGTTTAGCTAAACAGCTGACCTTGTAAGACGCTTAGGTGTGAACGCTCGTAAGCTTCCGCAGAAAGACGGCAAAGATTTATTTGTGTCCCTCCAATGAGTTGCCCACGAGGACACCGTTTTCTACAAGTGTTGGTCCAATACTCCCTCTAGAGGAAGGGGACTCCGACACGGCTGATTGGCGGCCCTCGATCTGGGGCAGGGGCAGTGGGCAGCCTGTGGCCCGGGCAGGAGCCTCTTTGCATGTGTCCCTGGGACACATGTGCCTGTGAACTTCGGTCACCTGGCAGGAAGCTACGATGCCCAGACCTATGGTTAGCTGTGCAGCCAGGTGTACTGTGAGGACAGGTTCCACACACACTTCAAGTAAGAGGTCGGCCTGAGTGGAAAGGTGAGAGTTTGGGCAGCTGTGCAGACAAAGAAGGCGCCCTTTGGCCTGGGCCTAAATGCTTGTGACAGCCCACTGGACCTGCCGGGCTCTGAGGGCCCTGCCCTGGGCCCCCTGCTCCCCTGCCCTTTGTTCAGTCACAGCAGAGATGGCCACACCCACTCCTTCAGTGAGGGCAGAGTTCCAACCAACCTCAGCCCCGTCCCCTCTCCGCAGGTTACCATGGACTACAGAGACTGCATCCTGAGGCCAGGGCGTTCCGAGAATGCCAAGGGCAGACATGATGACCTTAAATGATTTCCTCTTGTGTCAGGTTTGGTAAACTTTAGGAGCTAGGAAATGGTCCACTTTACAGAAATGTTCAAATTTACTGGCATTTCATATATTCTCTGCTATAACATTGTCCTGATTCTTTCTGTATATTCTTTACTTATGTTTTTGTTTTCCTTAATCAAAGTGTGTCTTTTCTATCTTTTCAAAGAAGATTCTTTGGACTTACTAAATCACCTGAATTTTATACTTTTTCTGTTGTATTAACTTCTGCTCATATCTTTATTTATCTTTTTTCTATGTTCTCAGGGTTTATTGTTTTGATCTTCTGATGTCAATTAAAACACTTGGTTATTCATTTTAATAAATATTTTACTTATAAAGATTTGAACTTTTGAAGATTCCAGCTTACTTGTAAGTTTCTAAGGGTCAGTTCCTCTCCATTGTTGCTGGCCTAAGGTTTAGTTCAACATATAGCAATGTATATATTGACCTATTTTCCCCTCGACTTTCTGTGATTCCCTACATCTCACCTTTCTTTGCAGACAAGCCATTTGAAATACCCTTAACTTATTTCACAGCCAAGAAGTCATTGAAATAATGTGTAGTTTTTAGAGAAATCTTCTTATATAATTAGGCGGAAAATCTCACCTGCCATAGTTTTCAAAACAGCATAATTTCACTCTTCTCAATGCTTAATCTGTTGTATTACACAACCTTTGAGTATTTAGCTTTATCAATGACATGTCCTTTAAAAATGTTTTAGAGATCCTACCAGTCTTTGAAAACATCCTTGTTCCTTGTTTCAGTTCCAGTTTTATGTATATATTCTGCCTTGCACCTGATTATTCCAACAATTGATGGATGGCCTTGGGAATCTAATTCTGGTATTGATAGTCTTTACTGATTGTCTCCCCTCGTAGCTGATTTTTTCATTATTGTGTAAATTTAGATCATGTGCTCATGTTTAGCTAAACAGCTGACCTTGTAAGACGCTTAGGTGTGAACGCTCGTAAGCTTCAGGAGAAAGTCGGCAAAATTTATTTGTGTCCCTCCAATGAGTTGCCCACGAGGACACCGTTTTCTACAAGTGTTGGTCCAATACTCCCTCTAGAGGAAGGGGACTCCGACAGGGCTGATTGGCGGCCCCCGATCTGGGGCAGGGGCAGTGGGCAGCCTGTGGCCCGGGCTGGAGCCTCTTTGCATGTGTCCCTGGGACACATCTGCCTGCAAACTTCGGTCACCTGGCAGGAAGCTACGATGCCCAGAACTATGGTTAGCTGTGCAGAGAGGTGTACTGTGAGGACAGGTTCCACACACACTTCAAGTAAGAGGTCGGCCTGAGTGGAAAGGTGAGAGTTTGGGCAGCTGTGCAGACAAAGAAGGCGCCCTTTGGCCTGGGCCTAAATGCTTGTGACATCCCACTGGACCTGCCTTGCTCTGAGGGCCATGCCCTAGGCCCCCTGCTCCCCTGCCCTTTGTTCAGTCACAGCAGAAATGGCCACACCCACTCCTTCAGTGAGGGCAGAGTTCCAACCAACCTCAGCTCCGCCACCTCTCCGCAGGTTACCATGGACTACAGAGGCTGCATCCTGAGGCCAGGGCGTTCCGAGAATGCCAAGGGCAGACATGATGACCTTAAATGATTTCCTCTTGTGTCAGGTTTGGTAAACTTTAGGAGCTAGGTAATGGTCCACTTACAGAAATGTTCAAATTTACTGGCATTTCATATATTCTCTGCTATAACATTGTGCTGATTCTTTCTGTATATTCTTTACTTATGTTTTTGTTTTCCTTAATCAAAGTGTGTCTTTTCAATCTTTGCAAAGAAGATTCTTTGGACTTACTAAATCACCTGAATTTTATACGTTTTCTGTTGTATTAAGTTCTGCTCATATCTTTATTTATCTTTTTTCTATGTTCTCAGTGTTTATTGTTTTGATCATCTGATGTCAATTAAAACACTTGGTTATTCATTTTAATAAATATTTTACTTATAAAGATTTGAACTTTTGAAGATTCCAGCTTACTTGTAAGTTTCTAAGGGTCAGGTCCTCTCCATTGTTGCTGGCCTAAGGTTTAGTTCACCATATAGCAATGTATATATTGACCTATTTTCCCCTCGACTTTCTGTGATTCCCTACATCTCACCTTTCTTTGCAGACAAGCCATTTGAAATACCCTTAACTTATTTCACAGCCAATAAGTCATTGAAATAATGTGTATTTTTAGAGAAATCTTCTTATATAATTAGGCAGAAAATCTCACCTGCCATAGTTTTCAAAACAGCATAATTTCACTCTTCTCAATGCTTAATCTGTTGTATTACACAACCTTTGAGTATTTAGCTTTATCAGTGACATGTACTTTAAAAATGTTTTAGAGATCCTACCAGTCTTTGAAAACATCCTTGTTCCTTGTTTCAGTTCCAGTTTTATGTATATATTCTGCCTTGCACCTGATTATTCCAACAATTGATGGATGGCCTTGGGAATCTAATTCTGGTATTGATACTCTTTACTGATTGTCTCCCCTCGTAGCTGATTTTTTCATTATTGTGTAAATTTAGATCATGATCTCATGTTTAGCTAAACAGCTGACCTTGTAAGATGCTTAGGTGTGTACGCTCGCAAGCTTCAGGAGAAAGTCGGCAAAATTTATTTGTGTCCCTCCAATGAGTTGCCCACGAGGACACCGTTTTCTACAAGTGTTGGTCCAATACTCCCTCTAGAGACAGGGGACTCCGACACGGCTGATTGGCGGCCCCCGATCTGGGGCAGGGGCAGTGGGCAGCCTGTGGCCCGGGCAGGAGCCTCTTTGCATGGGTCCCTGGGACACATCTGCCTGCGAACTTCGGTCACCTGGCAGGAAGCTACGATGCCCAGACCTATGGTTAGCTGTGCAGCGAGGTGTACTGTGAGGACAGGTTCCACACACACTTCAAGTAAGAGGTCGGCCTGAGTGGAAAGGTGAGAGTTTGGGCAGCTGTGCCGACAAAGAAGGCGCCCTTTGGCCTGGGCCTAAATGCTTGTGACACCACACTGGACCTGCCGTGCTCTGAGGGCCCTGCCCTGGGCCCCCTGCTCCCCTGCCCTTTGTTCAGTCACAGCAGAGATGGCCACACCCACTCCTTCAGTGAGGCCAGAGTTCCAACCACCCTCAGCCCCGCCCCCTCTCCGCAGGTTACCATGGACTACAGAGGCTGCATCCTGAGGCCAGGGCGTTCCGAGAATGCCAAGGGCAGACATGATGACCTTAAATGATTTCCTCTTGTGTCAGGTTTGGTAAACTTTAGGAGCTAGGAAATGGTCCACTTTACAGAAATGTTCAAATTTACTGGCATTTCATATATTCTCTGCTATAACATTGTCCTGATTCTTTCTGTATATTCTATACTTATGTTTTTGTTTTCCTTAATCAAAGTGTGTCTTTTCAATCTTTTCAAAGAAGATTCTTTGGACTTACTAAATCACCTGAATTTTATCCGTTTTCTGTTGTATTAACTTCTGCTCATATCTTTATTTATCTTTTTTCTATGTTCTCAGGGTTTATTGTTTTCATTTTCTGATGTCAATTAAAACACTTGGTTATTCATTTTAATAAATATTTTACTTATAAAGATTTGAACTTTTGAAGATTCCAGCTTACTTGTAAGTTTCTAAGGGTCAGGTCCTCTCCATTGTTGCTGGCCTAAGGTTTAGTTCACCATATAGCAATGTATATATTGACCTATTTTCCCCTCGACTTTCTGTGATTCCCTACATCTCACCTTTCTTTGCAGACAAGCCATTTGAAATACCCTTAACTTAGTTCACAGCCAATAAGTCATTGAAATAATGTGTATTCTTAGAGAAATCTTCTTATATAATTAGGCAGAAAATCTCACCTGCCATAGTTTTCAAAACAGCATAATTTCACTCTTCTCAATGCTTAATCTGTTGTATTACATAACCTTTGAGTATTTAGCTTTATCAGTGACATGTACTTTAAAAATGTTTTAGAGATCCTACCAGTCTTTGAAAACATCCTTGTTCCTTGTTTCAGTTCCAGTTTTATGTATATATTCTGCCTTGCACCTGATTATTCCAACAATTGATGGATGGCCTTGGGAATCTAATTCTGGTATTGATACTCTTTACTGATTGTCTCCCCTCGTAGCTGATTTTTTCATTATTGTGTAAATTTAGATCATGAGCTCATGTTTAGCTAAACAGCTGACCTTGTAAGACGATTAGGTGTGAACGCTAGTAATCTTCAGGAGAAAGTCCGCAAAATTTATTTGTGTCCCTCCAATGAGTTGCCCACGAGGACACCGTTTTCTACAAGTGTTGGTCCAATACTCCCTCTAGAGGAAGGGGATTCCGACAGGGCTGATTGGCGGCCCCCGATCTGGGGCAGGGGCTGTAGGCAGCCTGTGGCCCGGGCTGGAGCCTCTTTGCATGTGTCCCTGGGACACATCTGCCTGCGAACTTCGGTCACCTGGCAGGAAGCTTCGATGCCCAGACCTATGCTTAGCTGTGCAGCGATGTGTACTGTGAGGACAGGTTCCACACACACTTCAAGTAAGAGGTCGGCCTGAGTGGAAAGGTGAGAGTTTGGGCAGCTGTTCAGACAAAGAAGGCGCCCTTTGGCATGGGCCTAAATGCTTGTGACAGCCCACTGGACCTGCCGTGCTCTGAGGGCCCTGACCTGGGCCCCCTGCTCCCCTGCCCTTTGTTCAGTCACAGCAGAGATGGCCACACCCACTCCTTCAGTGAGGCCAGAGTTCCAAGCAACCTCAGCCCCGTCCCCTCTCCGCAGTTTACCATGGACTACAGAGGCTGCATCCTGAGGCCAGGGCGTTCCGAGAATGCCAAGGGCAGACATGATGACCTTAAATGATTTCCTCTTGTGTCAGGTTTGGTAAACTTTAGGAGCTAGGAAATGGTCCACTTTACAGAAATGTTCAAATTTACTGGCATTGCATATATTCTCTGCTATAACATTATCCTGATTCTTTCTGTATATACTTTACTTATGTTTTTGTTTTCCTTAATCAAAGTGTGTCTTTTCAATCTTTTCAAAGAAGATTCTTTGGACTTACTAAATCACCTGAATTTTATACTTTTTCTGTTGTATTAACTTCTGCTCATATCTTTATTTATCTTTTTTCTATGTTCTCAGGGTTTATTGTTTTGATCTTCTGATGTCAATTAAAACACTTGGTTATTCATTTTAATAAATATTTTACTTATAAAGATTTGAACTTTTGAAGATTCCAGCTTACTTGTAAGTTTCTAAGGGTCAGGTCCTCTCCATTGTTGCTGACCTAAGGTTTAGTTCACCATATAGCAATGTATATATTGACCTATTTTCCCCTCGACTTTCTGTGATTCCCTACATCTCACCTTTCTTTGCAGACAAGCCATTTGAAATACCCTTAACTTATTTCACAGCCAATAAGTCATTGAAATAATGTGTAGTTTTTAGAGAAATCTTCTTATATAATTAGGCAGAAAATCTCACCTGCCATAGTTTTCAAAACAGCATAATTTCACTCTTCTCAATGCTTAATCTGTTGTATTACACAACCTTTGAGTATTTAGCTTTATCAATGACATGTACTTTAAAAATGTTTTAGAGATCCTACCAGTCTTTGAAAACATCCTTGTTCCTTGTTTCAGTTCCAGTTTTATGTATATATTCTGCCTTGCACCTGATTATTCCAACAATTGATGGATGGCCTTGGGAATCTAATTCTGGTATTGATAGTCTTTACTGATTGTCTCCCCTCGTAGCTGATTTTTTCATTATTGTGTAAATTTTGATCATGAGCTCATGTTTAGCTAAACAGCTGACCTTGTAAGACGCTTAGGTGTGAATGCTCGTAAGCTTCAGGAGAAAGTCGGCAAAATTTATTTGTGTCCCTCCAATGAGTTGCCCACGAGGACACCGTTTTCTACAAGTGTTGGTCCAATACTCCCTCTAGAGGAAGGGGACTCCGACAGGGCTGATTGGCGGCCCCCGATCTGGGGCAGGGGCAGTGGGCAGCCTGTGGCCCGGGCTGGAGCCTCTTTACATGTGTCCCTGGGACACATCTGCCTGCAAACTTCGGTCACCTGGCAGGAAGCTACGATGCCCAGACCTATGGTTAGCTGTGCAGCGAGGTGTACTGTGAGGACAGGTTCCACACACACTTCAAGTAAGAGGTCGGCCTGAGTGGAAAGGTGAGAGTTTGGGCAGCTGTGCAGACAAAGAAGGCGCCCTTTGGCCTGGGCCTAAATGCTTGTGACAGCCCACTGGACCTGCCGTGCTCTGACGGCCATGCCCTGGGCCCCCTGCTCCCCTGCCCTTTGTTCAGTCACAGCAGAAATGGCCACACCCACTCCTTCAGTGAGGGCAGAGTTCCAACCAACCTCAGCTCCGCCACCTCTCCGCAGGTTACCATGGACTACAGAGGCTGCATCCTGATGCCAGGGCGTTCCGAGAATGCCAAGGGCAGACATGATGACCTTAAATGATTTCCTCTTGTGTCAGGTTTGGTAAACTTTAGGAGCTAGGAAATGGTCCACTTACAGAAATGTTCAAATTTACTGGCATTTCATATATTCTCTGCTATAACATTGTGCTGATTCTTTCTGTATATTCTTTACTTATGTTTTTGTTTTCCTTAATCAAAGTGTGTCTTTTCAATCTTTGCAAAGAAGATTCTTTGGACTTACTAAATCACCTGAATTTTATACGTTTTCTGTTGTATTAAGTTCTGCTCATATCTTTATTTATCTTTTTTCTATGTTCTCTGTGTTTATTGTTTTGATCCTCTGATGTCAATTAAAACACTTGGTTATTCATTTTAATAAATATTTTACTTATAAAGATTTGAACTTTTGAAGATTCCAGCTTACTTGTAAGTTTCTAAGGGTCAGGTCCTCTCCATTGTTGCTGGCCTAATGTTTAGTTCAACATATAGCAATGTATATATTGACCTATTTTCCCCTCGACTTTCTGTGATTCCCTACATCTCACCTTTCTTTGCAGACAAGCCATTTGAAATACCCATAACTTATTTCACAGCCAATAAGTCATTGAAATAATGTGTATTTTTAGAGAAATCTTCTTATATAATTAGGCAGAAAATCTCACCTGCCATAGTTTTCAAAACAGCATAATTTCACTCTTCTCAATGCTTAATCTGTTGTATTACACAACCTTTGAGTATTTAGCTTTATCAGTGACATGTACTTTAAAAATGTTTTAGAGAACCTACCAGTCTTTGAAAACATCCTTGTTCCTTGTTTCAGTTCCAGTTTTATGTATATATTCTGCCTTGCACCTGATTATTCCAACAATTGATGGATGGCCTTGGGAATCTAATTCTGGTATTGATACCCTTACTGATTGTCTCCCCTCGTAGCTGATTTTTTCATTATTGTGTAAATTTAGATCATGAGCTCATGTTTAGCTAAACAGCTGACCTTGTAAGACGCTTAGGTGTGTACGCTCGCAAGCTTCAGGAGAAAGTCGGCAAAATTTATTTGTGTCCCTCCAATGAGTTGCCCACGAGGACACCGTTTTCTACAAGTGTTGGTCCAATACTCCCTCTAGAGACAGGGGACTCCGACACGGCTGATTGGCGGCCCCCGATCTGGGGCAGGGGCAGTGGGCAGCCTGTGGCCCGGGCAGGAGCCTCTTTGCATGTGTCCCTGGGACACATCTGCCTGCGAACTTCGGTCACCTGGCAGGAAGCTACGATGCCCAGACCTATGGTTAGCTGTGCAGCGAGGTGTACTGTGAGGACAGGTTCCACACACACTTCAAGTAAGAGGTCGGCCTGAGTGGAAAGGTGAGAGTTTGGGCAGCTGTGCCGACAAAGAAGGCGCCCTTTGGCCTGGGCCTAAATGCTTGTGACACCCCACTGGACCTGCCGTGCTCTGAGGGCCCTGCCCTGGGCCCCCTGCTCCCCTGCCCTTTGTTCAGTCACAGCAGAGATGGCCACACCCACTCCTCCAGTGAGGCCAGAGTTCCACCCACCCTCAGCCCCGCCCCCTCTCCGCAGGTTACCATGGACTACAGAGGCTGCATCCTGAGGCCAGGGCGTTCCGAGAATGCCAAGGGCAGACATGATGACCTTAAATGATTTCCTCTTGTGTCAGGTTTGGTAAACTTTAGGAGCTAGGAAATGGTCCACTTTACAGAAATATTCAAATTTACTGGCATTTCATATATTCTCTGCTATAACATTGTCCTGATTCTTTCTGTATATTCTATACTTATGTTTTTGTTTTCCTTAATCAAAGTGTGTCTTTTCAATCTTTTCAAAGAAGATTCTTTGGACTTACTAAATCACCTGAATTTTATACGTTTTCTGTTGTATTAAGTTCTCCTCATATCTTTATTTATCTTTTTTCTATGTTCTCAGGGTTTATTGTTTTGATCTTCTGATGTCAATTAAAACACTTGGTTATTCATTTTAATAAATATTTTACTTATAAAGATTTGAACTTTTGAAGATTCCAGCTTACTTGTAAGTTTCTAAGGGTCAGGTCCTCTCCATTGTTGCTGGCCTAATGTTTAGTTCACCATATAGCAATGTATATATTGACCTATTTTCCCCTCGACTTTCTGTGATTCCCTACATCTCACCTTTCTTTGCAGACAAGCCATTTGAAATACCCTTAACTTATTTCACAGCCAATAAGTCATTGAAATAATGTGTATTTTTAGAGAAATCTTCTTGTATAATTAGGCAGAAAATCTCACCTGCCATAGTTTTCAAAACAGCATAATTTCACTCTTCTCAATGCTTAATCTGTTGTATTACACAACCTTTGAGTATTTAGCTTTATCAGTGACATGTACTTTAAAAATGTTTTAGAGATCCTACCAGTCTTTGAAAACATCCTTGTTCCTTGTTTCAGTTCCAGTTTTATGTATATATTCTGCCTTGCACCTGATTATTCCAACAATTGATGGATGGCCTTGGGAATCTAATTCTGGTATTGATAGTCCTTACTGATTGTCTCCCCTCGTAGCTGATTTTTTCATTATTGTGTTAATTTAGATCATGAGCTCATGTTTAGCTAAACAGCTGACCTTGTAAGACGCTTAGGTGTGAACACTCGTAAGCTTCAGCAGAAAGTCGGCAAAATTTATTTGTGTCCCACCAATGAGTTGCCCACGAGGACACCGTTTTCTACAAGTGTTGGTCCAATACTCCCTCTAGAAGAAGGGGACTCCGACAGGGCTGATTGGCGGCCCCCGATCTGGGGCAGGGGCAGTGGGCAGCCTGTGGCCCGGGCTGGAGCCTCTTTGCATGTGTCCCTGGGACACATCTGCCTGCAAACTTCGGTAAACTGGCAGGAAGCTACGATGCCCAGACCTATGGTTAGCTGTGCAGCGAGGTGTACTGTGAGGACAGGTTCCACACACACTTCAAGTAAGAGGTCGGCCTGAGTGGAAAGGTGAGAGTTTGGGCAGCTGTGCAGACAAAGAAGGCGCCCTTTGGCCTGGGCCTAAATGCTTGTGACAGCCCACTGGACCTGCCGTGCTCTGAGGGCCCTGCCCTGGGCCCCCTGCTCCCCTGCCCTTTGTTCAGTCACAGCAGAGATGGCCACACCCACTCCTTCAGTGAGGGCAGAGTTCCAACCAACCTCAGCCCCGTCCCCTCTCCGCAGGTTACCATGGACTACAGAGACTGCATCCTGAGGCCAGGGCGTTCCGAGAATGCCAAGGGCAGACATGATGACCTTAAATGATTTCCTCTTGTGTCAGGTTTGGTAAACTTTAGGAGCTAGGAAATGGTCCACTTTACAGAAATGTTCAAATTTACTGGCATTTCATATATTCTCTGCTATAACATTGTCCTGATTCTTTCTGTATATTCTTTACTTATGTTTTTGTTTTCCTTAATCAAAGTGTGTCTTTTCAATCTTTTCAAAGAAGATTCTTTGGACTTACTAAATCACCTGAATTTTATACTTTTTCTGTTGTATTAACTTCTGCTCATATCTTTATTTATCTTTTTTCTATGTTCTCAGGGTTTATTGTTTTGATCTTCTGATGTCAATTAAAACACTTGGTTATTCATTTTAATAAATATTTTACTTATAAAGATTTGAACTTTTGAAGATTCCAGCTTACTTGTAAGTTTCTAAGGGTCAGTTCCTCTCCATTGTTGCTGGCCTAAGGTTTAGTTCAACATATAGCAATGTATATATTGACCTATTTTCCCCTCGACTTTCTGTGATTCCCTACATCTCACCTTTCTTTGCAGACAAGCCATTTGAAATACCCTTAACTTATTTCACAGCCAAGAAGTCATTGAAATAATGTGTAGTTTTTAGAGAAATCTTCTTATATAATTAGGCGGAAAATCTCACCTGCCATAGTTTTCAAAACAGCATAATTTCACTCTTCTCAATGCTTAATCTGTTGTATTACACAACCTTTGAGTATTTAGCTTTATCAATGACATGTCCTTTAAAAATGTTTTAGAGATCCTACCAGTCTTTGAAAACATCCTTGTTCCTTGTTTCAGTTCCAGTTTTATGTATATATTCTGCCTTGCACCTGATTATTCCAACAATTGATGGATGGCCTTGGGAATCTAATTCTGGTATTGATAGTCTTTACTGATTGTCTCCCCTCGTAGCTGATTTTTTCATTATTGTGTAAATTTAGATCATGTGCTCATGTTTAGCTAAACAGCTGACCTTGTAAGACGCTTAGGTGTGAACGCTCGTAAGCTTCAGGAGAAAGTCGGCAAAATTTATTTGTGTCCCTCCAATGAGTTGCCCACGAGGACACCGTTTTCTACAAGTGTTGGTCCAATACTCCCTCTAGAGGAAGGGGACTCCGACAGGGCTGATTGGCGGCCCCCGATCTGGGGCAGGGGCAGTGGGCAGCCTGTGGCCCGGGCTGGAGCCTCTTTGCATGTGTCCCTGGGACACATCTGCCTGCAAACTTCGGTCACCTGGCAGGAAGCTACGATGCCCAGAACTATGGTTAGCTGTGCAGAGAGGTGTACTGTGAGGACAGGTTCCACACACACTTCAAGTAAGAGGTCGGCCTGAGTGGAAAGGTGAGAGTTTGGGCAGCTGTGCAGACAAAGAAGGCGCCCTTTGGCCTGGGCCTAAATGCTTGTGACATCCCACTGGACCTGCCTTGCTCTGAGGGCCATGCCCTGGGCCCCCTGCTCCCCTGCCCTTTGTTCAGTCACAGCAGAAATGGCCACACCCACTCCTTCAGTGAGGGCAGAGTTCCAACCAACCTCAGCTCCGCCACCTCTCCGCAGGTTACCATGGACTACAGAGGCTGCATCCTGAGGCCAGGGCGTTCCGAGAATGCCAAGGGCAGACATGATGACCTTAAATGATTTCCTCTTGTGTCAGGTTTGGTAAACTTTAGGAGCTAGGTAATGGTCCACTTACAGAAATGTTCAAATTTACTGGCATTTCATATATTCTCTGCTATAACATTGTGCTGATTCTTTCTGTATATTCTTTACTTATGTTTTTGTTTTCCTTAATCAAAGTGTGTCTTTTCAATCTTTTCAAAGAAGATTCTTTGGACTTACTAAATCACCTGAATTTTATACGTTTTCTGTTGTATTAAGTTCTGCTCATATCTTTATTTATCTTTTTTCTATGTTCTCAGGGTTTATTGTTTTGATCATCTGATGTCAATTAAAACACTTGGTTATTCATTTTAATAAATATTTTACTTATAAAGATTTGAACTTTTGAAGATTCCAGCTTACTTGTAAGTTTCTAAGGGTCAGGTCCTCTCCATTGTTGCTGGCCTAAGGTTTAGTTCACCATATAGCAATGTATATATTGACCTATTTTCCCGTCGACTTTCTGTGATTCCCTACATCTCACCTTTCTTTGCAGACAAGCCATTTGAAATACCCTTAACTTATTTCACAGCCAATAAGTCATTGAAATAATGTGTATTTTTAGAGAAATCTTCTTATATAATTAGGCAGAAAATCTCACCTGCCATAGTTTTCAAAACAGCATAATTTCACTCTTCTCAATGCTTAATCTGTTGTATTACACAACCTTTGAGTATTTAGCTTTATCAGTGACATGTACTTTAAAAATGTTTTAGAGATCCTACCAGTCTTTGAAAACATCCTTGTTCCTTGTTTCAGTTCCAGTTTTATGTATATATTCTGCCTTGCACCTGATTATTCCAACAATTGATGGATGGCCTTGGGAATCTAATTCTGGTATTGATACTCTTTACTGATTGTCTCCCCTCGTAGCTGATTTTTTCATTATTGTGTAAATTTAGATCATGATCTCATGTTTAGCTAAACAGCTGACCTTGTAAGATGCTTAGGTGTGTACGCTCGCAAGCTTCAGGAGAAAGTCGGCAAAATTTATTTGTGTCCCTCCAATGAGTTGCCCACGAGGACACCGTTTTCTACAAGTGTTGGTCCAATACTCCCTCTAGAGACAGGGGACTCCGACACGGCTGATTGGCGGCCCCCGATCTGGGGCAGGGGCAGTGGGCAGCCTGTGGCCCGGGCAGGAGCCTCTTTGCATGGGTCCCTGGGACACATCTGCCTGCGAACTTCGGTCACCTGGCAGGAAGCTACGATGCCCAGACCTATGGTTAGCTGTGCAGCGAGGTGTACTGTGAGGACAGGTTCCACACACACTTCAAGTAAGAGGTCGGCCTGAGTGGAAAGGTGAGAGTTTGGGCAGCTGTGCCGACAAAGAAGGCGCCCTTTGGCCTGGGCCTAAATGCTTGTGACACCACACTGGACCTGCCGTGCTCTGAGGGCCCTGCCCTGGGCCCCCTGCTCCCCTGCCCTTTGTTCAGTCACAGCAGAGATGGCCACACCCACTCCTTCAGTGAGGCCAGAGTTCCAACCACCCTCAGCCCCGCCCCCTCTCCGCAGGTTACCATGGACTACAGAGGCTGCATCCTGAGGCCAGGGCGTTCCGAGAATGCCAAGGGCAGACATGATGACCTTAAATGATTTCCTCTTGTGTCAGGTTTGGTAAACTTTAGGAGCTAGGAAATGGTCCACTTTACAGAAATGTTCAAATTTACTGGCATTTCATATATTCTCTGCTATAACATTGTCCTGATTCTTTCTGTATATTCTATACTTATGTTTTTGTTTTCCTTAATCAAAGTGTGTCTTTTCAATCTTTTCAAAGAAGATTCTTTGGACTTACTAAATCACCTGAATTTTATCCGTTTTCTGTTGTATTAAGTTCTGCTCATATCTTTATTTATCTTTTTTCTATGTTCTCAGGGTTTATTGTTTTCATTTTCTGATGTCAATTAAAACACTTGGTTATTCATTTTAATAAATATTTTACTTATAAAGATTTGAACTTTTGAAGATTCCAGCTTACTTGTAAGTTTCTAAGGGTCAGGTCCTCTCCATTGTTGCTGGCCTAAGGTTTAGTTCACCATATAGCAATGTATATATTGACCTATTTTCCCCTCGACTTTCTGTGATTCCCTACATCTCACCTTTCTTTGCAGACAAGCCATTTGAAATACCCTTAACTTAGTTCACAGCCAATAAGTCATTGAAATAATGTGTATTCTTAGAGAAATCTTCTTATATAATTAGGCAGAAAATCTCACCTGCCATAGTTTTCAAAACAGCATAATTTCACTCTTCTCAATGCTTAATCTGTTGTATTACATAACCTTTGAGTATTTAGCTTTATCAGTGACATGTACTTTAAAAATGTTTTAGAGATCCTACCAGTCTTTGAAAACATCCTTGTTCCTTGTTTCAGTTCCAGTTTTATGTATATATTCTGCCTTGCACCTGATTATTCCAACAATTGATGGATGGCCTTGGGAATCTAATTCTGGTATTGATACTCTTTACTGATTGTCTCCCCTCGTAGCTGATTTTTTCATTATTGTGTAAATTTAGATCATGAGCTCATGTTTAGCTAAACAGCTGACCTTGTAAGACGATTAGGTGTGAACGCTAGTAATCTTCAGGAGAAAGTCCGCAAAATTTATTTGTGTCCCTCCAATGAGTTGCCCACGAGGACACCGTTTTCTACAAGTGTTGGTCCAATACTCCCTCTAGAGGAAGGGGATTCCGACAGGGCTGATTGGCGGCCCCCGATCTGGGGCAGGGGCTGTAGGCAGCCTGTGGCCCGGGCTGGAGCCTCTTTGCATGTGTCCCTGGGACACATCTGCCTGCGAACTTCGGTCACCTGGCAGGAAGCTTCGATGCCCAGACCTATGCTTAGCTGTGCAGCGATGTGTACTGTGAGGACAGGTTCCACACACACTTCAAGTAAGAGGTCGGCCTGAGTGGAAAGGTGAGAGTTTGGGCAGCTGTTCAGACAAAGAAGGCGCCCTTTGGCCTGGGCCTAAATGCTTGTGACAGCCCACTGGACCTGCCGTGCTCTGAGGGCCCTGACCTGGGCCCCCTGCTCCCCTGCCCTTTGTTCAGTCACAGCAGAGATGGCCACACCCACTCCTTCAGTGAGGCCAGAGTTCCAAGCAACCTCAGCCCCGTCCCCTCTCCGCAGTTTACCATGGACTACAGAGGCTGCATCCTGAGGCCAGGGCGTTCCGAGAATGCCAAGGGCAGACATGATGACCTTAAATGATTTCCTCTTGTGTCAGGTTTGGTAAACTTTAGGAGCTAGGAAATGGTCCACTTTACAGAAATGTTCAAATTTACTGGCATTGCATATATTCTCTGCTATAACATTATCCTGATTCTTTCTGTATATACTTTACTTATGTTTTTGTTTTCCTTAATCAAAGTGTGTCTTTTCAATCTTTTCAAAGAAGATTCTTTGGACTTACTAAATCACCTGAATTTTATACTTTTTCTGTTGTATTAACTTCTGCTCATATCTTTATTTATCTTTTTTCTATGTTCTCAGGGTTTATTGTTTTGATCTTCTGATGTCAATTAAAACACTTGGTTATTCATTTTAATAAATATTTTACTTATAAAGATTTGAACTTTTGAAGATTCCAGCTTACTTGTAAGTTTCTAAGGGTCAGGTCCTCTCCATTGTTGCTGACCTAAGGTTTAGTTCACCATATAGCAATGTATATATTGACCTATTTTCCCCTCGACTTTCTGTGATTCCCTACATCTCACCTTTCTTTGCAGACAAGCCATTTGAAATACCCTTAACTTATTTCACAGCCAATAAGTCATTGAAATAATGTGTAGTTTTTAGAGAAATCTTCTTATATAATTAGGCAGAAAATCTCACCTGCCATAGTTTTCAAAACAGCATAATTTCACTCTTCTCAATGCTTAATCTGTTGTATTACACAACCTTTGAGTATTTAGCTTTATCAATGACATGTACTTTAAAAATGTTTTAGAGATCCTACCAGTCTTTGAAAACATCCTTGTTCCTTGTTTCAGTTCCAGTTTTATGTATATATTCTGCCTTGCACCTGATTATTCCAACAATTGATGGATGGCCTTGGGAATCTAATTCTGGTATTGATAGTCTTTACTGATTGTCTCCCCTCGTAGCTGATTTTTTCATTATTGTGTAAATTTTGATCATGAGCTCATGTTTAGCTAAACAGCTGACCTTGTAAGACGCTTAGGTGTGAATGCTCGTAAGCTTCAGGAGAAAGTCGGCAAAATTTATTTGTGTCCCTCCAATGAGTTGCCCACGAGGACACCGTTTTCTACAAGTGTTGGTCCAATACTCCCTCTAGAGGAAGGGGACTCCGACAGGGCTGATTGGCGGCCCCCGATCTGGGGCAGGGGCAGTGGGCAGCCTGTGGCCCGGGCTGGAGCCTCTTTACATGTGTCCCTGGGACACATCTGCCTGCAAACTTCGGTCACCTGGCAGGAAGCTACGATGCCCAGACCTATGGTTAGCTGTGCAGCGAGGTGTACTGTGAGGACAGGTTCCACACACACTTCAAGTAAGAGGTCGGCCTGAGTGGAAAGGTGAGAGTTTGGGCAGCTGTGCAGACAAAGAAGGCGCCCTTTGGCCTGGGCCTAAATGCTTGTGACAGCCCACTGGACCTGCCGTGCTCTGACGGCCATGCCCTGGGCCCCCTGCTCCCCTGCCCTTTGTTCAGTCACAGCAGAAATGGCCACACCCACTCCTTCAGTGAGGGCAGAGTTCCAACCAACCTCAGCTCCGCCACCTCTCCGCAGGTTACCATGGACTACAGAGGCTGCATCCTGAGGCCAGGGCGTTCCGAGAATGCCAAGGGCAGACATGATGACCTTAAATGATTTCCTCTTGTGTCAGGTTTGGTAAACTTTAGGAGCTAGGAAATGGTCCACTTACAGAAATGTTCAAATTTACTGGCATTTCATATATTCTCTGCTATAACATTGTGCTGATTCTTTCTGTATATTCTTTACTTATGTTTTTGTTTTCCTTAATCAAAGTGTGTCTTTTCAATCTTTGCAAAGAAGATTCTTTGGACTTACTAAATCACCTGAATTTTATACGTTTTCTGTTGTATTAAGTTCTCCTCATATCTTTATTTATCTTTTTTCTATGTTCTCAGTGTTTATTGTTTTGATCCTCTGATGTCAATTAAAACACTTGGTTATTCATTTTAATAAATATTTTACTTATAAAGATTTGAACTTTTGAAGATTCCAGCTTACTTGTAAGTTTCTAAGGGTCAGGTCCTCTCCATTGTTGCTGGCCTAATGTTTAGTTCAACATATAGCAATGTATATATTGACCTATTTTCCCCTCGACTTTCTGTGATTCCCTACATCTCACCTTTCTTTGCAGACAAGCCATTTGAAATACCCATAACTTATTTCACAGCCAATAAGTCATTGAAATAATGTGTATTTTTAGAGAAATCTTCTTATATAATTAGGCAGAAAATCTCACCTGCCATAGTTTTCAAAACAGCATAATTTCACTCTTCTCAATGCTTAATCTGTTGTATTACACAACCTTTGAGTATTTAGCTTTATCAGTGACATGTACTTTAAAAATGTTTTAGAGATCCTACCAGTCTTTGAAAACATCCTTGTTCCTTGTTTCAGTTCCAGTTTTATGTATATATTCTGCCTTGCACCTGATTATTCCAACAATTGATGGATGGCCTTGGGAATCTAATTCTGGTATTGATACCCTTACTGATTGTCTCCCCTCGTAGCTGATTTTTTCATTATTGTGTAAATTTAGATCATGAGCTCATGTTTAGCTAAACAGCTGACCTTGTAAGACGCTTAGGTGTGTACGCTCGCAAGCTTCAGGAGAAAGTCGGCAAAATTTATTTGTGTCCCTCCAATGAGTTGCCGACGAGGACACCGTTTTCTACAAGTGTTGGTCCAATACTCCCTCTAGAGACAGGGGACTCCGACACGGCTGATTGGCGGCCCCCGATCTGGGGCAGGGGCAGTGGGCAGCCTGTGGCCCGGGCAGGAGCCTCTTTGCATGTGTCCCTGGGACACATCTGCCTGCGAACTTCGGTCACCTGGCAGGAAGCTACGATGCCCAGACCTATGGTTAGCTGTGCAGCGAGGTGTACTGTGAGGACAGGTTCCACACACACTTCAAGTAAGAGGTCGGCCTGAGTGGAAAGGTGAGAGTTTGGGCAGCTGTGCAGACAAAGAAGGCGCCCTTTGGCCTGGGCCTAAATGCTTGTGACACCCCACTGGACCTGCCGTGCTCTGAGGGCCCTGCCCTGGGCCCCCTGCTCCCCTGCCCTTTGTTCAGTCACAGCAGAGATGGCCACACCCACTCCTCCAGTGAGGCCAGAGTTCCACCCACCCTCAGCCCCGCCCCCTCTCCGCAGGTTACCATGGACTACAGAGGCTGCATCCTGAGGCCAGGGCGTTCCGAGAATGCCAAGGGCAGACATGATGACCTTAAATGATTTCCTCTTGTGTCAGGTTTGGTAAACTTTAGGAGCTAGGAAATGGTCCACTTTACAGAAATATTCAAATTTACTGGCATTTCATATATTCTCTGCTATAACATTGTCCTGATTCTTTCTGTATATTCTATACTTATGTTTTTGTTTTCCTTAATCAAAGTGTGTCTTTTCAATCTTTTCAAAGAAGATTCTTTGGACTTACTAAATCACCTGAATTTTATACGTTTTCTGTTGTATTAAGTTCTCCTCATATCTTTATTTATCTTTTTTCTATGTTCTCAGGGTTTATTGTTTTGATCTTCTGATGTCAATTAAAACACTTGGTTATTCATTTTAATAAATATTTTACTTATAAAGATTTGAACTTTTGAAGATTCCAGCTTACTTGTAAGTTTCTAAGGGTCAGGTCCTCTCCATTGTTGCTGGCCTAATGTTTAGTTCACCATATAGCAATGTATATATTGACCTATTTTCCCCTCGACTTTCTGTGATTCCCTACATCTCACCTTTCTTTGCAGACAAGCCATTTGAAATACCCTTAACTTATTTCACAGCCAATAAGTCATTGAAATAATGTGTATTTTTAGAGAAATCTTCTTGTATAATTAGGCAGAAAATCTCACCTGCCATAGTTTTCAAAACAGCATAATTTCACTCTTCTCAATGCTTAATCTGTTGTATTACACAACCTTTGAGTATTTAGCTTTATCAGTGACATGTACTTTAAAAATGTTTTAGAGATCCTACCAGTCTTTGAAAACATCCTTGTTCCTTGTTTCAGTTCCAGTTTTATGTATATATTCTGCCTTGCACCTGATTATTCCAACAATTGATGGATGGCCTTGGGAATCTAATTCTGGTATTGATAGTCCTTACTGATTGTCTCCCCTCGTAGCTGATTTTTTCATTATTGTGTTAATTTAGATCATGAGCTCATGTTTAGCTAAACAGCTGACCTTGTAAGACGCTTAGGTGTGAACACTCGTAAGCTTCAGCAGAAAGTCGGCAAAATTTATTTGTGTCCCACCAATGAGTTGCCCACGAGGACACCGTTTTCTACAAGTGTTGGTCCAATACTCCCTCTAGAAGAAGGGGACTCCGACAGGGCTGATTGGCGGCCCCCGATCTGGGGCAGGGGCAGTGGGCAGCCTGTGGCCCGGGCTGGAGCCTCTTTGCATGTGTCCCTGGGACACATCTGCCTGCAAACTTCGGTAAACTGGCAGGAAGCTACGATGCCCAGACCTATGGTTAGCTGTGCAGCGAGGTGTACTGTGAGGACAGGTTCCACACACACTTCAAGTAAGAGGTCGGCCTGAGTGGAAAGGTGAGAGTTTGGGCAGCTGTGCAGACAAAGAAGGCGCCCTTTGGCCTGGGCCTAAATGCTTGTGACAGCCCACTGGACCTGCCGTGCTCTGAGGGCCCTGCCCTGGGCCCCCTGCTCCCCTGCCCTTTGTTCAGTCACAGCAGAGATGGCCACACCCACTCCTCCAGTGAGGCCAGAGTTCCACCCACCCTCAGCCCCGCCCCCTCTCCGCAGGTTACCATGGACTACAGAGGCTGCATCCTGAGGCCAGTGCGTTCCGAGAATGCCAAGGGCAGACATGATGACCTTAAATGATTTCCTCTTGTGTCAGGTTTGTTAAACTTTAGGAGCTATGAAATGGTCCACTTTACAGAAATGTTCAAATTTACTGGCATTTCATATATTCTCTGCTATAACATTGTCCTGATTCTTTCTGTATATTCTATACTTATGTTTTTGTTTTCCTTAATCAAAGTGTGTCTTTTCAATCTTTTCAAAGAAGATTCTTTGGACTTACTAAATCACCTGAATTTTATACGTTTTCTGTTGTATTAAGTTCTGCTCATATCTTTATTTATCTTTTTTCTATGTTCTCAGTGTTTATTGATTTGATCTTCTGATGTCAATTAAAACACGTGGTTATTCATTTTAATAAATATTTTACTTATAAAGATTTGAACTTTTGAAGATTCCAGCTTACTTGTAAGTTTCTAAGGGTCAGGTCCTCTCCATTGTTGCTGGCCTAATGTTTAGTTCAACATATAGCAATGTATATATTGACCTATTTTCCCCTCGACTTTCTGTGATTCCCTACATCTCACCTTTCTTTGCAGACAAGCCATTTGAAATACCCATAACTTATTTCACAGCCAATAAGTCATTGAAATAATGTGTATTTTTAGAGAAATCTTCTTATATAATTAGGCAGAAAATCTCACCTGCCATAGTTTTCAAAACAGCATAATTTCACTCTTCTCAATGCTTAATCTGTTGTATTACACAACCTTTGAGTATTTAGCTTTATCAGTGACATGTACTTTAAAAATGTTTTAGAGATCCTACCAGTCTTTGAAAACATCCTTGTTCCTTGTTTCAGTTCCAGTTTTATGTATATATTCTGCCTTGCACCTGATTATTCCAACAATTGATGGATGGCCTTGGGAATCTAATTCTGGTATTGATACCCTTACTGATTGTCTCCCCTCGTAGCTGATTTTTTCATTATTGTGTAAATTTAGATCATGAGCTCATGTTTAGCTAAACAGCTGACCTTGTAAGACGCTTAGGTGTGTACGCTCGCAAGCTTCAGGAGAAAGTCGGCAAAATTTATTTGTGTCCCTCCAATGAGTTGCCCACGAGGACACCGTTTTCTACAAGTGTTGGTCCAATACTCCCTCTAGAGACAGGGGACTCCGACACGGCTGATTGGCGGCCCCCGATCTGGGGCAGCGGCAGTGGGCAGCCTGTGGCCCGGGCAGGAGCCTCTTTGCATGTGTCCCTGGGACACATCTGCCTGCGAACTTCGGTCACCTGGCAGGAAGCTACGATGCCCAGACCTATGGTTAGCTGTGCAGCGAGGTGTACTGTGAGGACAGGTTCCACACACACTTCAAGTAAGAGGTCGGCCTGAGTGGAAAGGTGAGAGTTTGGGCAGCTGTGCAGACAAAGAAGGCGCCCTTTGGCCTGGGCCTAAATGCTTGTGACACCCCACTGGACCTGCCGTGCTCTGAGGGCCCTGCCCTGGGCCCCCTGCTCCCCTGCCCTTTGTTCAGTCACAGCAGAGATGGCCACACCCACTCCTCCAGTGAGGCCAGAGTTCCACCCACCCTCAGCCCCGCCCCCTCTCCGCAGGTTACCATGGACTACAGAGGCTGCATCCTGAGGCCAGGGCGTTCCGAGAATGCCAAGGGCAGACATGATGACCTTAAATGATTTCCTCTTGTGTCAGGTTTGGTAAACTTTAGGAGCTAGGAAATGGTCCACTTTACAGAAATGTTCAAATTTACTGGCATTGCATATATTCTCTGCTATAACATTATCCTGATTCTTTCTGTATATACTTTACTTATGTTTTTGTTTTCCTTAATCAAAGTGTGTCTTTTCAATCTTTTCAAAGAAGATTCTTTGGACTTACTAAATCACCTGAATTTTATACTTTTTCTGTTGTATTAACTTCTGCTCATATCTTTATTTATCTTTTTTCTATGTTCTCAGGGTTTATTGTTTTGATCTTCTAATGTCAATTAAAACACTTGGTTATTCATTTTAATAAATATTTTACTTATAAAGATTTGAACTTTTGAAGATTCCAGCTTACTTGTAAGTTTCTAAGGGTCAGGTCCTCTCCATTGTTGCTGGCCTAAGGTTTAGTTCACCATATAGCAATGTATATATTGACCTATTTTCCCCTCGACTTTCTGTGATTCCCTACATCTCACCTTTCTTTGCAGACAAGCCATTTGAAATACCCTTAACTTATTTCACAGCCAATAAGTCATTGAAATAATGTGTAGTTTTTAGAGAAATCTTCTTATATAATTAGGCAGAAAATCTCACCTGCCATAGTTTTCAAAACAGCATAATTTCACTCTTCTCAATGCTTAATCTGTTGTATTACACAACCTTTGAGTATTTAGCTTTATCAATGACATGTACTTTAAAAATGTTTTAGAGATCCTACCAGTCTTTGAAAACATCCTTGTTCCTTGTTTCAGTTCCAGTTTTATGTATATATTCTGCCTTGCACCTGATTATTCCAACAATTGATGGATGGCCTTGGGAATCTAATTCTGGTATTGATAGTCTTTACTGATTGTCTCCCCTCGTAGCTGATTTTTTCATTATTGTGTAAATTTAGATCATGAGCTCATGTTTAGCTAAACAGCTGACCTTGTAAGACGCTTAGGTGTGAATGCTCGTAAGCTTCAGGAGAAAGTCGGCAAAATTTATTTGTGTCCCTCCAATGAGTTGCCCACGAGGACACCGTTTTCTACAAGTGTTGGTCCAATACTCCCTCTAGAGGAAGGGGACTCCGACAGGGCTGATTGGCGGCCCCCGATCTGGGGCAGGGGCATTGGGCAGCCTGTGGCCCGGGCTGGAGCCTCTTTACATGTGTCCCTGGGACACATCTGCCTGCAAACTTCGGTCACCTGGCAGGAAGCTACGATGCCCAGACCTATGGTTAGCTGTGCAGCGAGGTGTACTGTGAGGACAGGTTCCACACACACTTCAAGTAAGAGGTCGGCCTGAGTGGAAAGGTGAGAGTTTGGGCAGCTGTGCAGACAAAGAAGGCGCCCTTTGGCCTGGGCCTAAATGCTTGTGACAGCCCACTGGACCTGCCGGGCTCTGAGGGCCCTGCCCTGGGCCCCCTGCTCCCCTGCCCTTTGTTCAGTCACAGCAGAGATGGCCACACCCACTCCTTCAATGAGGGCAGAGTCCCAAGCAACCTCAGCCCTGTCCCCTCTCCGCAGGTTACCATGGACTAGAGAGGCTGCATCCTGAGGCCAGGGCGTTCCGAGAATGCCAAGGGCAGACATGATGACCTTAAATGATTTCCTCTTGTGTCAGGTTTGGTAAACTTTAGGAGCTAGGTAATGGTCCACTTTACAGAAATGTTCAAATTTACTGGCATTGCATATATTCTCTGCTATAACATTGTCCTGATTCTTTCTGTATATTCTGTACTTATGTTTTTGTTTTCCTTAATCAAAGTGTGTCTTTTCAATCTTTTCAAAGAAGATTCTTTGGACTTACTAAATCACCTGAATTTTATACTTTTTCTGTTGTATTAACTTCTGCTCATATCTTTATTTATCTTTTTTCTATGTTCTCAGGGTTTATTGTTTTGATCTTCTGATGTCAATTAAAACACTTGGTTATTCATTTTAATAAATATTTTACTTATAAAGATTTGAACTTTTGAAGATTCCAGCTTACTTGTAAGTTTCTAAGGGTCAGGTCCTCTCCATTGTTGCTGGCCTAAGGTTTAGTTCACCATATAGCAATGTATATATTGACCTATTTTCCCCTCGACTTTCTGTGATTCCCTACATCTCACCTTTCTTTGCAGACAAGCCATTTGAAATACCCTTAACTTATTTCACAGCCAATAAGTCATTGAAATAATGTGTATTTTTTAGAGAAATCTTCTTATATAATTAGGCAGAAAATCTCACCTGCCATAGTTTTCAAAACAGCATAATTTCACTCTTCTCAATGCTTAATCTGTTGTATTACACAACCTTTGAGTATTTAGCTTTATCAATGACATGTACTTTAAAAATATTTTAGAGATCCTACCAGTCTTTGAAAACATCTTTGTTCCTTGTTTCAGTTCCAGTTTTATGTATATATTCTGCCTTGCACCTGATTATTCCAACAATTGATGGATGGCCTTGGGAATCTAATTCTGGTATTGATAGTCTTTACTGATTGTCTCCCCTCGTAGCTGATTTTTTCATTATTGTGTAAATTTAGATCATGAGCTCATGTTTAGCTAAACAGCTGACCTTGTAAGACGCTTAGGTGTGAATGCTCGTAAGCTTCAGGAGAAAGTCGGCAAAATTTATTTGTGTCCCTCCAATGAGTTGCCAACGAGGACACCGTTTTCTACAAGTGTTGGTCCAATACTCCCTCTAGAGGAAGGGGACTCCGACAGGGCTGATTGGCGGCCCCCGATCTGGGGCAGGGGCAGTGGGCAGCCTGTGGCCCGGGCTGGAGCCTCTTTACATGTGTCCCTGGGACACATCTGCCTGCAAACTTCGGTCACCTGGCAGGAAGCTACGATGCCCAGACCTATGGTTAGCTGTGCAGCGAGGTGTACTGTGAGGACAGGTTCCACACACACTTCAAGTAAGAGGTCGGCCTGAGTGGAAAGGTGAGAGTTTGGGCAGCTGTGCAGACAAAGAAGGCGCCCTTTGGCCTGGGCCTAAATGCTGGTGACAGCCCACGGGACCTACCTTGCTCTGAGGGCCCTGCCCTGGGCCCCCTGCTCCCCTGCCCTTTGTTCAGTCACAGCAGAAATGGCCACACCCACTCCTTCAGTGAGGGCAGAGTTCCAATCAACCTCAGCTCCGCCACCTCTTCGCAGGTTACCATGGACTACAGAGGCTGCATCCTGAGGCCAGGGCGTTCCGAGAATGCCAAGGGCAGACATGATGACCTTAAATGATTTCCTCTTGTGTCAGGTTTGGTAAACTTTAGGAGCTAGGTAATGGTCCACTTACAGAAATGTTCAAATTTACTGGCATTTCATATATTCTCTGCTATAACATTGTCCTGATTCTTTCTGTATATTCTTTACTTATGTTTTTGTTTTCCTTAATCAAAGTGTGTCTTTTCAATCTTTTCAAAGAAGATTCTTTGGACTTACTAAATCACCTGAATTTTATACGTTTTCTGTTGTATTAAGTTCTGCTCATATCTTTATTTATCTTTTTTCTATGTTCTCAGGGTTTATTGTTTTGATCATCTGATGTCAATTAAAACACTTGGTTATTCATTTTAATAAATATTTTACTTATAAAGATTTGAACTTTTGAAGATTCCAGCTTACTTGTAAGTATCTAAGGGTCAGGTCCTCTCCATTGTTGCTGGCCTAATGTTTAGTTCAACATATAGCAATGTATATATTGACCTATTTTCCCCTCGACTTTCTGTGATTCCCTACATCTCACCTTTCTTTGCAGACAAGCCATTTGAAATACCCTTAACTTATTTCACAGCCAATAAGTCATTGAAATAATGTGTATTTTTAGAGAAATCTTCTTATATAATTAGGCAGAAAATCTCACCTGCCATAGTTTTCAAAACAGCATAATTTCACTCTTCTCAATGCTTAATCTGTTGTATTACACAACCTTTGAGTATTTAGCTTTATCAGTGACATGTACTTTAAAAATGTTTGAGAGATCCTACCAGTCTTTGAAAACATCCTTGTTCGTTGTTTCAGTTCCAGTTTTATGTATATATTCTGCCTTGCACCTGATTATTCCAACAATTGATGGATGGCCTTGGGTATCTAATTCTGGTATTGATACCCTTACTGATTGTCTCCCCTCGTAGCTGATTTTTTCATTATTGTGTAAATTTAGATCATGAGCTCATGTTTAGCTAAACAGCTGACCTTGTAAGACGCTTAGGTGTGTACGCTCGCAAGCTTCAGGAGAAAGTCGGCAAAATTTATATGTGTCCCTCCAATGAGTTGCCCACGAGGACACCGTTTTCTACAAGTGTTGGTCCAATACTCCCTCTAGAGACAGGGGACTCCGACACGGCTGATTGGCGGCCCCCGATCTGGGGCAGCGGCAGTGGGCAGCCTGTGGCACGGGCAGGAGCCTCTTTGCATGTGTCCCTGGGACACATCTGCCTGCGAACTTCGGTCACCTGGCAGGAAGCTACGATGCCCAGACCTATGGTTAGCTGTGCAGCGAGGTGTACTGTGAGGACAGGTTCCACACACACTTCAAGTAAGAGGTCGGCCTGAGTGGAAAGGTGAGAGTTTGGGCAGCTGTGCAGACAAAGAAGGCGCCCTTTGGCCTGGGCCTAAATGCTTGTGACACCCCACTGGACCTGCCGTGCTCTGAGGGCCCTGCCCTGGGCCCCCTGCTCCCCTGCCCTTTGTTCAGTCACAGCAGAGATGGCCACACCCACTCCTCCAGTGAGGCCAGTGTTCCACTCACCCTCAGCCCCGCCCCCTCTCCGCAGGTTACCATGGACTACAGAGGCTGCATCCTGAGGCCAGGGCGTTCCGAGAATGCCAAGGGCAGACATGATGACCTTAAATGATTTCCTCTTGTGTCAGGTTTGGTAAACTTTAGGAGCTAGGAAATGGTCCACTTTACAGAAATATTCAAATTTACTGGCATTTCATATATTCTCTGCTATAACATTGTCCTGATTCTTTCTGTATATTCTATACTTATGTTTTTGTTTTCCTTAATCAAAGTGTGTCTTTTCAATCTTTTCAAAGAAGATTCTTTGGACTTACTAAATCACCTGAATTTTATACGTTTTCTGTTGTATTAAGTTCTGCTCATATCTTTATTTATCTTTTTTCTATGTTCTCAGGGTTTATTGTTTTGATCTTCTGATGTCAATTAAAACACTTGTTTATTCATTTTAATAAATATTTTACTTATAAAGATTTGAACTTTTGAAGATTCCAGCTTACTTGTAAGTTTCTAAGGGTCAGGTCCTCTCCATTGTTGCTGGCCTAAAGTTTAGTTCACCATATAGCAATGTATATATTGACCTATTTTCCCCTCGACTTTCTGTGATTCCCTACATCTCACCTTTCTTTGCAGACAAGCCATTTGAAATACCCTTAACTTATTTCACAGCCAATAAGTCATTGAAATAATGTGTATTTTTAGAGAAATCTTCTTATATAATTAGGCAGAAAATCTCACCTGCCATAGTTTTCAAAACAGCATAATTTCACTCTTCTCAATGCTTAATCTGTTGTATTACACAACCTTTGAGTATTTAGCTTTATCAGTGACATGTACTTTAAAAATGTTTTAGAGATCCTACCAGTCTTTGAAAACATCCTTGTTCCTTGTTTCAGTTCCAGTTTTATGTATATATTCTGCCTTGCACCTGATTATTCCAACAACTGATGGATGGCCTTGGGATTCTAATTCTGGTATTGATAGTCCTTACTGATTGTCTCCCCTCGTAGCTGATTTTTTCATTATTGTGTAAATTTAGATCATGAGCTCATGTTTAGATAAACAGCTGACCTGGTAAGACGCTTAGGTGTGAACGCTCGTAAGCTTCAGCAGAAAGTCGGCAAAATTTATTTGTGTCCCTCCAATGAGTTGCCCACGAGGACACCGTTTTCTACAAGTGTTGGTCCAATACTCACTCTAGAGGAAGGGGACTCCGACAGGGCTGATTGGCAGCCACCGATCTGGGGCAGGGGCAGTGGGCAGCCTTTGGCCCGGGCTGGAGCCTCTTTGCATGTGTCCCTGGGACACATCTGCCTGCAAACTTCGGTAAACTGGCAGGAAGCTACGATGCCCAGACCTATGGTTAGCTGTGCAGCGAGGTGTACTGTGAGGACAGGTTCCACACACACTTCAGTAAGAGGTCGGCCTGAGTGGAAAGGTGAGAGTTTGGGCAGCTGTGCAGACAAAGAAGGCGCCCTTTGGCCTGGGCCTAAATTCTTGTGACAGCCCACTGGACCTGCCGTGCTCTGAGGGCCCTGCCCTGGGCCCCCTGCTCCCCTGCCCTTTGTTCAGTCACAGCAGAGATGGCCACACCCACTCCTTCAGTGAGGCCAGAGTTCCAACCACCCTCAGCCCCGCCCCCTCTCCGCAGGTTACCATGGACTACAGAGGCTGCATCCTGAAGCCAGGGCGTTCCGAGAATGCCAAGGGCAGACATGATGACTTTAAATGATTTCCTCTTGTCTCAGGTTTGGTAAACTTTAGGAGCTAGGAAATGGTCCACTTACAGAAATGTTCAAATTTACTGGCATTTCATATATTCTCTGCTATATCATTGTCCTGATTCTTTCTGTATATTCTTTACTTATGTTTTTGTTTTCCTTAATCAAAGTGTGTCTTTTCAATCTTTTCAAAGAAGATTCTTTGGACTTACTAAATCACCTGAATTTTATACGTTTTCTGTTGTATTAAGTTCTGCTCATATCTTTATTTATCTTTTTTCTATGTTCTCAGGGTTTATTGTTTTGATCTTCTGATGTCAATTAAAACACTTGGTTATTCATTTTAATAAATATTTTACTTATAAAGATTTGAACTTTTGAAGATTCCAGCTTACTTGTAAGTTTCTAAGGGTCAGGTCCTCTCCATTGTTGCTGGCCTAAGGTTTAGTTCACCATATAGCAATGTATATATTGACCTATTTTACCCTCGACTTTCTGTGATTCCCTACATCTCACCTTTCTTTGCAGACAAGCCATTTGAAATACCCTTAACTTATTTAACAGCCAATAAGTCATTGAAATAATGTGTAGTTTTTAGAGAAATCTTCTTATATAATTAGGCAGAAAATCTCACCTGCCATAGTTTTCAAAACAGCATAATTTCACTCTTCTCAATGCTTAATCTGTTGTATTACACAAGCTTTGAGTATTTAGCTTTATCAATGACATGTACTTTAAAAATGTTTTAGAGATCCTACCAGTCTTTGAAAACATCCTTGTTCCTTGTTTCAGTTCCAGTTTTATGTATATATTCTGCCTTGCACCTGATTATTCCAACAATTGATGGATGGCCTTGGGAATCTAATTCTGGTATTGATAGTCTTTAATGATTGTCTCCCCTCGTAGCTGATTTTTTCATTATTGTGTAAATTTAGATCATGATCTCATGTTTAGCTAAACAGCTGACCTTGTAAGACGCTTAGGTGTGAACGCTAGTAAGCTTCAGGAGAAAGTCCGCAAAATTTATTTGTGTCCCTCCAATGAGTTGCCCACGAGGACACCGTTTTCTACAAGTGTTGGTCCAATACTCCCTCTAGAGGAAGGGGACTCCGACAGGGCTGATTGGCGGCCCCCGATCTGGGGCAGTGGCTGTGGGCAGCCTGTGGCCCGGGCTGGAGCCTCTTTGCATGTGTCCCTGGGACACATCTGCCTGCGAACTTCGGTCACCTGGCAGGAAGCTACGATGCCCAGACCTATGGTTAGCTGTGCAGCGAGGTGTACTGTGAGGACAGGTTCCACACACACTTCAAGTAAGAGGTCGGCCTGAGTGGAAAGGTGAGAGTTTGGGCAGCTGTGCAGACAAAGAAGGCGCCCTTTGGCCTGGGCCTAAATGCTTGTGACAGCCCACTGGACCTGCCGTGCTCTGAGGGCCCTGCCTTGGGCCCCCTGCTCCCCTGCCCTTTGTTCAGTCACAGCAGAGATGGCCACACCCACTCCTTCAGTGAGGGCAGAGTTCCAAGCAACCTCAGCCCCGTCCCCTCTCCGCAGGTTACCATGGACTACAGAGGCTGCATCCTGAGGCCAGGGCGTTCCGAGAATGCCAAGGGCAGACATGATGACCTTAAATGATTTCCTCTTGTGTCAGGTTTGGTAAACTTTAGGAGCTAGGAAATGGTCCACTTTACAGAAATGTTCAAATTTACTGGCATTTCATATATTCTCTGCTATAACATTGTCCTGATTCTTTCTGTATATTCTTTCCTTATGTTTTTGTTTTCCTTAATCAAAGTGTGTCTTTTCAATCTTTTCAAAGAAGATTCTTTGGACTTACTAAATCACCTGAATTTTATACGTTTTCTGTTGTATTAAGTTTTGCTCATATCTTTATTTATCTTTTTTCTATGTTCTCCGGGTTTATTGTTTTGATCTTCTGATGTCAATTAAAACACTTGGTTATTCATTTTAATAAATATTTTACTTATAAAGATTTGAACTTTTGAAGATTCCAGCTTACTTGTAAGTTTCTAAGGGTCAGGTCCTCTCCATTGTTGCTGGCCTAAGGTTTAGTTCACCATATAGCAATGTATATATTGACCTATTTTCCCCTCGACTTTCTGTGATTCCCTACATCTCACCTTTCTTTGCAGACAAGCCATTTGAAATACCCTTAACTTATTTCACAGCCAATAAGTCATTGAAATAATGTGTATTTTTTAGAGAAATCTACTTATATAATTAGGCAGAAAATCTCACCTGCCATAGTTTTCAAAAGAGCATAATTTCACTCTTCTCAATGCTTAATCTGTTGTATTACACAACCTTTGAGTATTTAGCTTTATCAATGACATGTATAGATCCTACCAGTCTTTGAAAACATCCTTGTTCCTTGTTTCAGGTCCAGTTTTATGTATATATTCTGCCTTGCACCTGATTATTCCAACAATTGATGGATGGCCTTGGGAATCTAATTCTGGTATTGATAGTCTTTACTGATTGTCTCCCATCGTAGCTGATTTTTTCATTATTGTGTAAATTTAGATCATGAGCTCATGTTTAGCTAAACAGCTGACCTTGTAAGACGCTTAGGTGTGAACGCTCGTAAGCTTCAGCAGAAAGTCGGCAAAGATTTATTTGTGTCCCTCCAATGAGTTGCCCACGAGGACACCGTTTTCTACAAGTGTTGGTCCAATACTCCCTCTAGAGGAAGGGGACTCCAACAGGGCTGATTGGCGGGCCCCGATCTGGGGCAGGGGCAGTGGGCAGCCGGTGGCCCGGGCTGGAGCCTCTTTGCATGTGTCCCTTGGACACATCTTCCTGCGAACTTCGGTCACATGGCAGGAAGCTACGATGCCCAGACCTATGGTTAGCTGTGCAGCGAGGTGTACTGTGAGGACAGGTTCCACACACACTTCAAGTAAGAGGTCGGCCTGAGTGGGAAGGTGAGAGTTTGGGCAGCTGTGCAGACAAAGAAGGCGCCCTTTGGCCTGAGCCTAAATGCTTGTGACACCCCACTGGACCTGCCGTGCTCTGAGGGCCCTGCCCTGGGCCCCCTGCTCCCCTGCCCTTTGTTCAGTCACAGCAGAGATGGCCACACCCACTCCTTCAGTGAGGGCAGAGTTCCAACCACCCTCAGCCCCGCCCCCTCTCCGCAGGTTACCATGGACTACAGAGGCTGCATCCTGAGGCCAGGGCGTTCCGACAATGCCAAGGGCAGACATGATGACCTTAAATGATTTCCTCTTGTGTCAGGTTTGGTAAACTTTAGGAGCTAGGAAATGGTCCACTTTACAGAAATGTTCAAATTTACTGGCATTTCATATATTCTCTGCTATAACATTGTCCTGATTCTTTCTGTATATTCTTTACTTATGTTTTTGTTTTCCTTAATCAAAGTGTGTCTTTTCAATCTTTTCAAAGAAGATTCTTTGGACTTACTAAATCACCTCAATTTTATACGTTTTCTGTTGTATTAAGTTCTGCTCATATCTTTATTTATCTTTTTTCTATGTTCTCAGGGTTTATTGTTTTGATCTTCTGATGTCAATTAAAACACTTGGTTATTCATTTTAATAAATATTTTACTTATAAAAATTTGAACTTTTGAAGATTCCAGCTTACTTGTAAGTTTCTAAGGGTCAGGTCCTCTCCATTGTTGCTGGCCTAAGGTTTAGTTCAACATATAGCAATGTATATATTGACCTATTTTCCCCTCGACTTTCTGTGATTCCCTACATCTCACCTTTCTTTGCAGACAAGCCATTTGAAATACCCTTAACTTATTTTACAGCGAATAAGTCATTGAAATAATGTGTAGTTTTTAGAGAAATCTTCTTATATAATTAGGCAGAAAATCTCACCTGCCATAGTTGTCAAAACAGCATAATTTCATTCTTCTCAATGCTTAATCTGTTGTATTACACAACCTTTGAGTATTTAGCTTTATCAATGACATGTCCTTTAAAAATGTTTTAGAAATCCTACCAGTCTTTGAAAACATCCTTGTTTCTTGTTTCAGTTCCAGTTTTATGTATATATTCTGCCTTGCACCTGATTATTCCAACAATTGATGGATGGCCTTGGCAATCTAATTCTGGTATTGATAGTCTTTACTGATTGTCTCCCCTCGTAGCTGATTTCTTCATTATTGTGTAAATTTAGATCATGAGCTCATGTTTAGCTAAACATCTGACCTTGTAAGACGCTTAGGTGTGAACGCTCGTAAGCTTCAGCAGAAAGACGGCAAAGATTTATTTGTGTCCCTCCAATGAGTTGCCCACGAGGACACCGTTTTCTACAAGTGTTGGTCCAATACTCCCTCTAGAGGAAGGGGACTCCGACAGGGCCGATTGGCGGCCCCCGATCTGGGGCAGGGGCAGTGGGCAGCCTGTGGCCCGGGCTGGAGCCTCTTTGCATGTGTCCCTGGGACACATCTGCCTGCGAACTTCGGTCACCTGGCAGGAAGCTACGATGCCCAGACCTATGGTTAGCTGTGCAGTGATGTGTACTGTGAGGACAGGTTCCACACACACTTCAAGTAAGATGTCGGCCTGAGTGGGAAGGTGAGAGTTTGGGCAGCTGTGCAGACAAAGAAGGCGCCCTTTGGCCTGGGCCTAAATGCTTGTGACAGCCCACTGGACCTGCCGTGCTCTGAGGGCCCTGCTCTGGGCCCCCTGCTCACCTGCCCTTTGTTCAGTCACAGCAGAGATGGCCACACCCACTCCTTCAGTGAGGGCAGAGTTCCAACCACCCTCAGCTCCGCCCCCTCTCCGCAGGTTACCATGGACTACAGAGGCTGCATCCTGAGGCCAGGGCGTTCCGAGAATGCCAAGGGCAGACATGATGACCTTAAATGATTTCCTCTTCTGTCAGGTTTGGTAAACTTTAGGAGCTAGGAAATGGTCCACTTTACAGAAATGTTCAAATTTACTGGCATTTCATATATTCTCTGCTATAACATTGTCCTGATTCTTTCTGTATATTCTTTACTTATGTTTTTGTTTTCCTTAATCAAAGTGTGTCTTTTCAATCTTTTCAAAGAAGATTCTTTGGACTTACTAAATCACCTCAATTTTATACGTTTTCTGTTGTATTAAGTTCTGCTCATATCTTTATTTATCTTTTTTCTATGTTCTAAGGGTTTATTGTTTTGATCTTCTGATGTCAATTAAAACACTTGGTTATTCATTTTAATAAATATTTTACTTATAAAGATTTGAACTTTTGAAGATTCCAGCTTACTTGTAAGTTTCTAAGGGTCAGGTCCTCTCCATTGTTGCTGGCCTAAGGTTTAGTTCACCATATAGCAATGTATATATTGACCTATTTTCCCCTCGACTTACTTTGATTCCCTACATCTCACCTTTCTTTGCAGACAAGCCATTTGAAATACCCTTAACTTATTTCACAGCCAATAAGTCATTGAAATAATGTGTATTTTTAGAGAAATCTTCTTCTATAGTTAGGCAGAAAATCTCACCTGCCATAGTTTTCAAGACAGCATAATTTCACTCTTCTCAATGCTTAATCTGTTGTATTACACAACCTTTGAGTATTTAGCTTTATCAATGACATGTACTTTAAAAATGTTTTAGAGATCCTACCAGTCTTTGAAAACATCCTTGTTCCTTGGTTCAGTTCCAGTTTTATGTATATATTCTGCCTTGCACCTGATTATTCCAACAATTGATGGATGGCCTTGGGAATCTAATTCTGGTATTGATAGTCTTTACTGATTGTCTCCCCTCGTAGCTGATTTCTTCATTATTGTGTAAATTTAGATAATGAGCTCATGTTTAGCTAAACAGCTGACCTTGTAAGACGCTTAGGTGTGAACGCTCGTAAGCTTCAGCAGAAAGACGGCAAAGATTTATTTGTGTCCCTCCAATGAGTTGCCCACGAGGACACCGTTTTCTACAAGTGTTGGTCCAATACTCCCTGTAGAGGAAGGGGACTCCGACAGGGCTGATTGGCGGGCCCCGATCTGGGGCAGGGGCAGTGGGCAGCCTGTGGCCCGGGCTGGAGCGTCTTTGCATGTGTCCCTGGGACACATCTGCCTGCGAACTTCGGTCAACTGGCAGGAAGCTACGATGCCCAGACCTATGGTTAGCTGTGCAGCGAAGTGTACTGTGAGGACAGGATCCACATACCCTTCAAGTAAGGGGTCGGCCTGAGTGGGAAGGTGAGAGTTTGGGCAGCTGTGCAGACAAAGAAGGCGCCCTTTGGCCTGGGCCTAAATGCTTGTGACAGCCCACTGGACCTGCCGTGCTCTGAGGGCCCTGCCCTGGGCCCCTGCTCCCCTGCCCTTTGTTCAGTCACAGCAGAGATGGCCACACCCACTCCTTCAGTGAGGGCAGAGTTCCAACCACCCTCAGCCCCGCCCCCTCTCCGCAGGTTACCATGGACTACAGAGGCTGCATCCTGAGGCCAGCGCGTTCCGAGAATGCCAAGGGCAGACATGATGACCTTAAATGATTTCCTCTTGTGTCAGGTTTGGTAAACTTTAGGAGCTAGGAAATGGTCCACTTTACAGAAATGTTCAAATTTACTGGCATTTCATATATTCTCTGCTATAACATTGTCCTGATTCTTTCTGTATATTCTTTACTTATGTTTTTGTTTTCCTTAATCAAAGTGTGTCTTTTCAATCTTTTCAAAGAAGATTCTTTGGACTTACTAAATCACCTCAATTTTATACGTTTTCTGTTGTATTAAGTTCTGCTCATATCTTTATTTATCTTTTTTCTATGTTCTCAGGGTTTATTGTTTGCAACTTCTGATGTCAATTAAAACACTTGGTTATTCATTTTAATAAATATTTTACTTATAAAGATTTGAACTTTTGAAGATTCCAGCTTACTTGTAAGTTTCTAAGGGTCAGGTCCTCTCCATTGTTGCTGGCCTAAGGTTTAGTTCACCATATAGCAATGTATATATTGACCTATTTTCCCCTCGACTTTCTGTGATTCCCTACATCTCACCTTTCTTTGCAGACAAGCCATTTGAAATACCCTTAACTTATTTCACAGCCAATAAGTCATTGAAATAATGTGTAGTTATTAGAGAAATCTTCTTATATAAATAGGCAGAAAATCTCACCTGCCATAGTTTTCAAAACAGCATAATTTCACTCTTCTCAATGCTTAATCTGTTGTATTACACAACCTTTGAGTATTTAGCTTTATCAATGACATGTCCTTTAAAAATGTTTTAGAGATCCTACCAGTCTTTGAAAACATCCTTGTTCCTTGTTTCAGTTCCAGTTTTATGTATATATTCTGCCTTGCACCTGATTATTCCAACAATTGATGGATGGCCTTGGGAATCTAATTCTGGTATTGATAGTCTTTACTGATTGTCTCCCCTCGTAGCTGATTTCTTCATTATTGTGTAAATTTAGATCATGAGCTCATGTTTAGCTAAACAGCTGACCTTGTAAGACGCTTAGGTGTGAACGCTCATAAGCTTCAGGAGAAAGTCGGCAAAATTTATTTGTGTCCCTCCAATGAGTTGCCCACGAGGACACCGTTTTCTACAAGTGTTGGTCCAATACTCCCTCTAGAGGAACGGGACTCCGACATGGCTGATTGGTGGCCCCGATCTGGGGCAGGGGCAGTGGGCACCCTATGGCCCGGGCTGGAGCCTCTTTGCATGTGTCCCTTGGAAACATCTTCCTGCGAACTTCGGTCACATGGCAGGAAGCTACGATGCCCAGACCTATGGTTAGCTGTGCAGCGAGGTGTACTGTGAGGACAGGTTCCACACACACTTCAAGTAAGAGGTCGGCCTGAGTGGAAAGGTGAGAGTTTGGGCAGCTGTGCAGACAAAGAAGGCGCCCTTTGTCTTGGGCCTAAATGCTTGTGACACCCCACTGGACCTGCCGTGCTCTGAGGGCCCTACGCTGGGCCCCCTGCTCCCCTGCCCTTTGTTCAGTCACAGCAGAGATTGCCACACCCACTCCCTCAGTGAGGGCAGAGTTCCAACCACCCTCAGCCCCGCCCCCTCTCCGCAGGTTACCCTGGACTACAGAGGCTGCATCCTGAGGCCAGGGCGTTCCGAGAATGCCAAGGTCAGACATGATGACCTTAAATGATTTCCTCTTGTGTCAGGTTTGGTAAACTTTAGGACCTAGGAAATGTTCCACTTACAGAAATGTTCAAATTTACTGGCATTTCATATATACTGTGCTATAACATTGCCCTGATTCTTTCTGTATATTCTTTACTTATGTTTTTGTTTTCCTTAATCAAAGTGTGTCTTTTCAATCTTTTCAAAGAAGATTCTTTGGACTTACTAAATCACCTCAATTTTATACGTTTTCCGTTGTATTAAGTTCTGCTCATATCTTTATTTATCTTTTTTCTATGTTCTCAGGGTTTATTGTTTTGATCTTCTGATGTCAATTAAAACACTTGTTTATTCAGTTTAATAAATATTTTACGTATAAAGATTTGAACTTTTGAATTTTCCAGCTTACTTGTAAGTTTCTAAGGGTCAGGTCCTCTCCATTGTTGCTGGCCTAAGGTTTAGTTCACCATATAGCAATGTATATATTGACCTATTTTCCCCTCGACTTTCTGTGATTCCCTACATCTCACCTTTCTTTGCAGACAAGCCATTTGAAATACCCTTCACTTATTTCACAGCCAATAAGTCATTGAAATAATGTGTAGTTTTTAGAGAAATCTTCTTATATAATTAGGCAGAAAATCTCACCGGCCATAGTTTTCAAAAGAGCATAATTTCACTCTTCTCAATGCTTAATCTGTTGTATTACACAACCTTTGAGTATTTAGCTTTATCAATGACATGTCCTTTAAAAATGTTTTAGAGATCCTACCAGTCTTTGAAAACATCCTTGTTCCTTGTTTCAGTTCCAGTTTTATGTATATATTCTGCCTTGCACCTGATTATTCCAACAATTGATGGATGGCCTTGGGAATCTGTTTCTGGTATTGATAGTCTTTACTGATTGTCTCCCCTCGTAGCTGATTTCTTCATTATTGTGTAAATTTAGATCATGAGCTCATGTTTAGCTAAACAGCTGACCTTGTAAGACGCTTAGGTGTGAACGCTCGTAAGCTTCAGCAGAAAGAAGGCAAAGATTTATTGGTGTCCCTCCAATGAGTTGCCCACGAGGACACCGTTTTCTACAAGTGTTGGTCCAATACTCCCTCTAGAGGCAGGGGACTCCGACAGGGCTGATTGGCGGCCCACGATCTGGGGCAGGGGCAGTGGGCAGCCTGTGCCCCGGGCAGGAGCCTCTTTGCATGTGTCCCTGGGACACATCTGCCTGCGAACTTCGGTCACCTGGCAGGAAGCTACGATGCCCAGACCTATGGTTAGGTGTGCAGCGAGGTGTACTGTGAGGACAGGTTCCACACACACTTCAAGTAAGAGGTAGGCCTGAGTGGAAAGGTGAGAGTTTGGGCAGCTGTGCAGACAAAGAAGGCGCCCTTTGGCCTGGGCCTAAATGCTTGTGACACCCCACTGGACCTGCCGTGCTCTGAGGGCCCTGCCCTGGGCCCACTGCTCCCCTGCCCTTTGTTCAGTCACAGCAGAGATGGCCACACCCACTCCTTCAGTGAGGGCAGAGTTCCAACCTCCCTCAGCCCCGCCCCCTCTCCGCAGGTTACCATGGAATACAGAGGCTGCATCCTGAGGACAGGGCGTTCCGAGAATGCCAAGGGCAGACAGGATGACCTTAAATGATTTCCTCTTGTGTCAGGTTTGGTAAACTTTAGGAGCTAGGAAATGGTCCACTTTACAGAAATGTTCAAATTTACTGGCATTTCATATATTCTCTGCTATAACTTTGTCCTGATTCTTTCTGTATATTCTTTACTTATGTTTTTGTTTTCCTTAATCAAAGTGTGTCTTTTCAATCTTTTCAAAGAAGATTCTTTGGACTTACTAAATCACCTCAATTTTATACGTTTTCTGTTGTATTAAGTTCTGCTCATATCTTTATTTATCTTTTTTCTATATTCTCAGGGTTTATTGTTTTGATCTTCTGATGTCAATTAAAACACTTGTTTATTCATTTTAATAAATATTTTATTTATAAAGATTTGAGCTTTTGAAGATTCCAGCTTACTTGTAAGTTTCTAAGGGTCAGGTCCTCTCCATTGTTGCTGGCCTAAGGTTTAGTTCACCATATAGCAATGTATATATTGACCTATTTTCCCCTCGACTTTCTGTGATTCCTTACATCTCACCTTTCTTTGCTGACAAGCCATTTGAAATACCCTTAACTTATTTCACAGCCAATAAGTCATTGAAATAATGTGTATTTTTTAGAGAAATCTTCTTATATACTTAGGCAGAAAATCTCACCTGCCATAGTTTTCAAAACAGCATAATTTAACTCTTCTCAATGCTTAATCTGTTGTATTACACAACCTTTGAGTATTTAGCTTTGTCAATGACATGTCCTTTAAAAATGTTTTAGAGATCCTACCAGTCTTTGAAAACATCCTTGTTCCTTGTTTCAGTTCCAGTTTTATGTATATTTTCTGCCTTGCACCTGATTATTCCAACAATTGATGGATGGCCTTGGGAATCTAATTCTGGTATTGAAAGTCTTTACTCTTTGTCTCCCCTCGTAGCTGATTTCTTCATTATTGTGTAAATTTAGATCATGAGCTCATGTTTAGATAAACAGCTGACCTTGTAAGACGCTTAGGTGTGAACGCTCGTAAGCTTCAGCAGAAAGTCGGCAAAGATTTATCTGTGTCCCTCCAATGAGTTGCCCACGAGGACACCGTTTTCTACAAGTGTTGGTCCAATACTCCCTCTAGAGGCAGGGGATTCCGACAGGGCTGATTGGCGGCACCCGATCTGGGGCAGGGGCAGTGGGCAGCCTGTGGCCCGGGCAGGAGCCTCTTTGCATGTGTCCCTGGGACACATCTGCCTGTGAACTTCGGTCACCTGGCAGGAAGCTACGATGCCCAGACCTATGGTTAGCTGTGCAGCGAGGTGTACTGTGAGGACAGGTTCCACACACACTTCAAGTAAGAGGTCGGCCTGAGTGGAAAGGTGAGAGTTTGGGCAGCTGTGCAGACAAAGAAGGCGCCCTTTGGCCTGGGCCTAAATGCTTGTGACACCCCACTGGACCTGCCGTGCTCTGAGGGCCCTGCCCTGGGCCCCCTGCTCCCCTGCCCTTTGTTCAGTCACAGCAGAGATGGCCACACCCACTCCCTCATTGAGGGCAGAGTTCCAACCACCCTCAGCCCCGCCCCCTCTCCGCAGTTTACCATGGACTACAGAGGCTGCATCCTGAGGCCAGTGCATTCCGAGAATGCCAAGGGCAGACATGATGACCTTAAATGATTTCCTCTTGTGTCAGTGTTGGTAAACTTTAGGAGCTAGGAAATGGTCCACTTTAGAGAAATGTTCAAATTTACTGGCATTTCATATATTCTCTGCTATAACATTGTCCTGATTCTTTCTGTATATTCTTTACTTATGTTTTTGTTTTCCTTAATCAAAGTGTGTCTTTTCAATCTTTTCAAAGAAGATTCTTTGGACTTAACTAAATCACCTCAATTTTATACGTTTTCTGTTGTATTAAGTTCTGCTCATATCTTTATCTTTTTTCTATGTTCTCAGGGTTTATTGTTTTGATCTTCTGATGTCAATTAAAACACTTGGTTATTCATTTTAATTAATATTTTACTTATAAAGATTTGAACTTTTGAAGATTCCAGCTTACTTGTTAGTTTCTAAGGGTCAGGTCCTCTCCATTGTTGCTGGCCTAAGGTTTAGTTCACCATATAGCAATGTATATATTGACCTATATTCCCCTCGACTTTCTGTGATTCCCTACATCTCACCTTTCTTTGCAGACAAGCCATTTGAAATACCCTTAACTTATTTCACAGCCAATAAGTCATTGAAATAATGTGTAGTTTTTAGAGAAATCTTCTTATATAACTAGGCAGAAAATCTCACCTGCCATAGTTTTCAAAACAGCATAATTTCACTCTTCTCAATGCTTAATCTGTTGTATTATACAACCTTTGAGTATTTAGCTTTATCAATGACATGTCCTTTAAAAATGTTTTAGAGATCCTACCAGTCTTTGAAAATATCCTTGTTCCTTGCTTCAGTTCCAGTTATATGGATATTTTCTGCCTTGCACCTGATTATTCCAACAATTGATGGATGGCCTTGGGAATCTAATTCTGGTATTGATAGTCTTTACTGATTTTCTGACCTTGTAGCTGATTTCTTCATTATTGTGTAAATTTAGATCATGAGCTCATGTTTAGCTAAACAGCTGACCTTGTAAGACACTTAGGTGTGAACGCTCGTAAGCTTCAGCAGAAAGTCGGCAAAGGTTTATTTGTGTCCCTCCAATGAGTTGCCCACAAGGACACCGTTTTCTACAAGTGTTGTTGCAATACTCCCTCTAGAGGCAGGGGACTCCGACAGGGCTGATTGGTGGCCCCCGATCTGGGGCAGGGGCAGTGGGCAGCCTGTGGCCCGGGCAGGAGCCTCTTTGCATGTGTCCCTGGGACACATCTGCCTGCGAACTTCGGTCACCTGGCAGGAAGCTACGATGCCCAGACCTATGGTTAGCGGTGTAGCGAGGTGTACTGTGAGGACAGGTTCCACACACACTTCAAGTAAGAGGTCGGCCTGAGTGGAAAGATGAGAGTTTGGGCAGCTGTGCAGACAAAGAAGGCGCCCTTTGGCCTGGGCCTAAATGCTTGTGACACCCCACTGGACCTGCCGTGCTCTGAGGGCCCTGCCCTGGGCCCGCTGCTCCCTTGTCCTTTGTTCAGTCACAGCAGAGATGGCCACACCCACTCCTTCAGTGAGGGCAGAGTTCCAACCACCCTCAGCCCCGCCCCCTCTCCGCAGGTTACCATGGACTATAGAGGTTGCATCCTGAGGCCAGGGCGTTCCGAGAATGCCAAGGGCAGTCATGATGACCTTAAATTATTTCCTCTTCTGTCAGATTTGGTAAACTTTAGGAACTAGGAAATGGTCCACTTTACAGAAATGTTCAAATTTACTGGCATTTCATATATTCTCTGCTATAACATTGTCCTGATTCTTTCTGTATATTCTTTACTTATGTTTTTGTTTTCCTTAATCAAAGTGTGTCTTTTCAATCTTTTCAAAGAAGATTCTTTGGACTTACTAAATCACCTCAATTTTATACGTTTTCTTTTGTATTAAGTTCTGCTCATATCTTTATTTATCTTTTTTCTATGTTCTCAGGGTTTATTGTTTTGATCTTCTGATGTCAATTAAAACACTTGGTTATTCATTTTGATAAATATTTTACTTATAAAGATTTGAACTTTTGAAGATTCCAGCTTACTTGTAAGTTTCTAAGGGTCAGGTCCACTCCTTTGTTGCTGGCGTAAGGTTTAGTTCACCAAATAGCAATGTATATATTGACCTATTTTCCCCTCGACTTTCTGTGATTCCCTACATCTCACCTTTCTTTGCAGACAAGCAATTTGAAATACCCTTAACTTATTTCACAGCCAATAAGTCATTGAAATAATGTGTAGTTATTAGTGAAATCTTCTTATATAATTAGGCCGAAAATCTCATCTGCCATTGTTTTCAAAACAGCATAATTTCACTCTTCTCAATGCTTAATCTGTTGTATTACACAACCTTTGAGTATTTAGCTTTATCAATGACATGTCCTTTAAAAATGTTTTAGACATCCTACCAGTCTTTGAAAACATCCTTGTTCCTTGTTTCAGTTCCAGTTTTATGTATATATTCTGCCTTGCACCTGATTATTCCAACAATTGATGGATGGCCTTGGGAATCTAATTCTGCTATTGATAGTCTTTACTGATTGTCTCCCCTCGTAGCTGATTTCTTCATTATTGTGTAAATTTAGATCATGAGCTCATGTTTAGCTAAACAGCTGACCTTGTAAGACGCTTAGGTGTGAACGCTTGTAAGCTTCAGGAGAAAGTCGGCAAAGATTTATTTGTGTCCCTCCAATGAGTTGCCCACGAGGACACCGTTTTCTACAAGTGTTGGTCCAATACTCCCTCTAGAGGAAGGGGACTCCGACAGGGCTGATTGGCGGCCCCCGATCTGGGGCAGGGGCATTGGGCAGCTTGTGGCCCGGGCAGGAGCCTCTTTGCATGTGTCCCTGGGACACATTTGCCTTCGAACTTCGGTCACCTGGCAGGAAGCTATGATGCCCAGACCTATGGTTAGCTGTGCAGCGAGGTGTACTGTGAGGACAGGTTCCACACACACTTCAAGTAAGAGGTCGGCCTGAGTGGAAAGTTGAGAGTTTGGGCAGCTGTGCAGACAAAGAAGGCGCCCTTTGGCCTGGGCCTAAATGCTTGTGACAGCCCACTGGACCTGCCGTGCTCTGAGGGCCCTGCCCTGGGCCCCCTGCTCCCCTGCCCTTTGTTCAGTCACAGCAGAGATGGCCACACCCACTCCTTCAGTGAGGCCAGAGTTCCAACCACCCTCAGCCCCGCCCCCTCTTCGCAGGTTACCATGGACTACAGAGGCTGCATCCTGAGGCCAGGGCGTTCCGAGAATGCCAAGGGCAGACATGATGACCTTAAATGATTTCCTCTTGTGTCAGGTTTGGTAAACTTTAGGAGCTAGGAAATGGTCCACTTTACAGAAATGTTCAAATTTACTGGCATTTCATATATTCTCTGCTATAACATTGTCCTGATTCTTTCTGTATATCCTTTACATATGTTTTTGTTTTCCTTAATCAAAGTGTGTCTTTTCAATCTTTTCAAAGAAGATTCTTTGGACTTACTAAATCACCTGAATTTTATACGTTTTCTGTTGTATTAAGTTCTGCTCATATCTTTATTTATCTTTTTTCTATGTTCTCAGGGTTTATTGTTTTGATCTTCTGATGTCAATTAAAACACTTGGTTATTCATTTTAATAAATATTTTACTTATAAAGATTTGAACTTTTGAAGATTCCAGCTTACTTGTAAGTTTCTAAGGGTCAGGTCCTCTCCATTGTTGCTGGCCTAAGGTTTAGTTCACCATATAGCAATGTATATATTGACCTATTTTCCCCTCGACTTTCTGTGATTCCCTACATCTCACCTTTCTTTGCAGACAAGCCATTTGAAATACCCTTAACTTATTTCACAGCCAATAAGTCATTGAAATAATGTGTATTTTTAGAGAAATCTTCTTATATAATTAGGCAGAAAATCTCACCTGCCATAGTTTTCAAAACAGCATAATTTCACTCTTCTCAATGCTTAATCTGTTGTATTACACAACCTTTGAGTATTTAGCTTTATCAATGACATGTCCTTTAAAAATGTTTTAGAGATCCTACCAGTCTTTGAAAACATCCTTGTTCCTTGTTTCAGTTCCAGTTTTATGTATATATTCTGCCTTGCACCTGATTATTCCAACAATTGATGGATGGCCTTGGGAATCTAATTCTGGTATTGATAGTCTTTACTGATTGTCTCCACTCATAGCTGATTTCTTCATTATTGTGTAAATTTAGATCATGAGCTCATGTTTTGCTAAACAGCTGACCTTGTAAGACGCTTAGGTGTGAACGCTCGTAAGCTTCAGCAGAAAGTCGGCAAAGATTTATTTGTGTCCCTCCAATGATTTGCCCACGAGGACACCGTTTTCTACAAGTGTTGGTCCAATACTCCCTCTAGAGGCAGCGGACCCCGACAGGGCTGATTGGCGGCGCCCGATCAGGGGCAGGGGCAGTGGGCAGCCTGTGGACCTGGCAGGAGCCTCTTTGCATGTGTCCCTGGGACACATCTGCCTGTGAACTTCGGTCACCTGGCAGGAAGCTACGATGCCCAGACCTATAGTTAGCTGTGCAGCGAGGTGTACTGTGAGGACATGTTCCACACACACTTCAAGTAAGAGGTCGGCCTGAGTGGAAAGGTGAGAGTTTGGGCAGCTGTGCAGACAAAGAAGGCGCCCTTTGTCCTGGGCATAAATGCTTGTGACACCCCACTGGACCTGCCGTGCTCTGAGGGCCCTGCCCTGGGCCCCCTGCTCCCCTGCTCTTTGTTCAGTCACAGCAGAAATGGCCACACCCACTCCTTCAGTGAGGGCAGAGTTCCAACCACCCTCAGCCCCGCCCCCTCTCCGCAGGTTACCATGGACTACAGAGGCTGCATCCTGAGGCCAGGGCGTTCCGAGAATGCCAAGGGCAGACATGATGACCTTAAATGATTTCCTCTTGTGTCAGGTTTGGTAAACTTTAGGAGCTAGGAAATGGTCCACTTTACAGAAATGTTCAAATTTACTGGCATTTCATATATTCTCTGCTATAACTTTGTCCTGATTCTTTCTGTATATTCTTTACTTATGTTTTTGTTTTCCTTAATCAAAGTGTGTCTTTTCAATCTTTTCAAAGAAGATTCTTTGGACTTACTAAATCACCTCAATTTTATACGTTTTCTGTTGTATTAAGTTCTGCTCATATCTTTATTTATCTTTTTTCTATGTTCTCAGGGTTTATTGTTTTGATCTTCTGATGTCAATTAAAACACTTGTTTATTCATTTTAATAAATATTTTATTTATAAAGATTTGAACTTTTGAAGATTCCAGCTTACTTGTAAGTTTCTAAGGGTCAGGTCCTCTCCATTGTTGCTGGCCTAAGGTTTAGTTCACCATATAGCAATGCATATATTGACCTATTTTCCCCTCGACTTTCTGTGATTCCCTCCATCTCACCTTTTTTGCAGACAAACCATTTGAAATACCCTTAACTTATTTCACAGCCAATAAGTCATTGAAATAATGTGTATTTTTTAGAGAAATCTTCTTATATACTTAGGCAGAAAATCTCACCTGCCATAGTTTTCAAAACAGCATAATTTCACTCTTCTCAATGCTTAATCTGTTGTATTACACAACCTTTGAGTATTTAGCTTTGTCGATGACATGTCCTTTAAAAATGTTTTAGAGATCCTACCAGTCTTTGAAAACATCCTTGTTCCTTGTTTCAGTTCCAGTTTTATGTATATTTTCTGCCTTGCACCTGATTATTCCAACAATTGATGGATGGCCTTGGGAATCTAATTCTGGTATTGAAAGTCTATACTGTTTGTCTCCCCTCTTAGCTGATTTCTTCATTATTGTGTAAATTTAGATCATGAGCTCATGTTTAGCTAAACAGCTGACCTTGTAAGACGCTTAGGTGTGAACGCTCGTAAGCTTCAGCAGAAAGTCGGCAAAGATTTATTTGTGTCCCTCCAATGAGTTGCCCACGAGGACACCGTTTTCTACAAGTGTTGGTCCAATACTCCCTCTAGAGGCAGGGGACTCCGACAGGGCTGATTGGCGGCCCCCGATCTGGGGCAGGGGCAGTGGGCAGCCTGTAGCCCGGGCAGGAGCCTCTTTGCATGTGTCCCTGGGACACTTCTGCCTGTGAACTTCGGTCACCTGGCAGGAAGCTACGATGCCCAGACCTATGGTTAGCTGTGCAGCGAGGTGTACTGTGAGGACAGGTTCCACACACACTTCAATTAAGAGGTCGGCCTGAGTGGAAAGGTCAGAGTTTGGGCAGCTGTGCAGACAAAGAAGGCGCCCTTTGTCCTGGGCCTAAATGCTTGTGACACCCCACTGGACCTGCCGTGCTCTGAGGGCCCTGCCCTGGGCCCCCTGCTCCCCTGCCCTTTGTTCAGTCACAGCAGAGATGGCCACACCCACTCCTTCAGTGAGGGCAGAGTTCCAACCACCCTCAGCCCCGCCCCCTCTCCGCAGGTTACCATGGACTACAGAGGCTGCATCCTGAGGCCAGGGCGTTCCGAGAATGCCAAGGGCAGACATGATGACCTTAAATGATTTCCTCTTGTGTCAGGTTTGGTAAACTTTAGGAGCTAGGAAATGGTCCACTTTACAGAAATGTTCAAATTTACTGGCATTTCATACATTCTTTGCTATAACATTGCCCTGACTCTTTCTGTATATTCTTTACTTATGTTTTTGTTTTCCTTAATCAAAGTGTGTCTTTTCAATCTTTTCAAAGAAGATTCTTTGGACTTACTAAATCACCTCAATTTTATACGTTTTCTGTTGTATTAAGTTCTGCTCATATCTTTATCTTTTTTCTATGTTCTCTGGGTTTATTGTTTTGATCTTCTGATGTCAATTAAAACACTTGGTTATTCATTTTAATTAATATTTTACTTATAAAGATTTGAACTTTTGAAGATTCCAGCTTACTTGTTAGTTTCTAAGGGTCAGTTCCTCTCCATTGTTGCTGGCCTAAGGTTTAGTTCACCATATAGCAATGTATATATTGACATATTTTCCCCTCGACTTTCTGTGATTCCCTACATCTCACCTTTCTTTGCAGACAAGCCATTTGAAATACCCTTCACTTATTTCACAGCCAATAAGTCATTGAAATAATGTGTAGTTATTAGAGAAATCTTCTTATATAAATAGGCAGAAAATCTCACCTGCCATAGTTTTCAAAACAGCATAATTTCACTCTTCTCAATGCTTAATCTGTTGTATTACACAACCTTTGAGTATTTAGCTTTATCAATGACATGTACTTTAAAAATGTTTTAGAGATCCTACCAGTCTTTGAAAACATCCTTGTTCCTTGTTTCAGTTCCAGTTTTATGTATATATTCTGCCTTGCACCTGATTATTCCAACAATTGATGGATGGCCTTGGGAATCTAATTCTGGTATTGATACTCTTTACTGATTGTCTCCCCTCATAGCTGATTTTTTCATTATTGTGTAAATTTAGATCATGAGCTCATGTTTAGCTAAACAGCTGACCTTGTAAGACGCTTAGTTGTGTACGCTCGCAAGCTTCAGGAGAAAGTCGGCAAAATTTATTTGTGTCCCTCCAATGAGTTGCCCACGAGGACACCGTTTTATACAAGTGTTGGTCCAACACTCCCTCTAGAGGAAGGGGACTCCTATAGCGATGATTGGCGGCCCCCGATCAGGGGCAGGGGCAGTGGGCAGCCTGTGGCCCGGGCTGCAGCGTCTTTGCATGTGTCCCTGGGACACATCTCCCTGCGAACTTCAGTCACCTGGCAGGAAGCTACGATGCCCAGACCTATGGTTAGCTGTGCAGCAAGGTGTACTGTGAGGACAGGTTCCACACACACTTCAAGTAAGAGGTCGGCCTGAGTGGAAAGGTGAGAGTTTGGGCAGCTGTGCAGACAAAGAAGGCGCACTTTGGCCTGGGCCTAAATGCTTGTGACACCCCACTGGACCTGCCGTGCTCTGAGGGCCCTGCCCTGGGCCCCCTGCTCCCCTGCCCTTTGTTCAGTCACAGCAGAGATGACCACACCCACTCCTTCAGTGAGGGCAGAGTTCCAACCACCCTCAGCCCCGCCCCCTCTCCACAGGTTACCATGGACTACAGAGGCTGCATCCTGAGGCCAGGGCGTTCCGAGAATGCCAAGGGCAGACATAATGACCTTAAATGATTTCCTCTTGTGTCAGGTTTGGTAAACTTTAGGAGCTAGGAAATGGTCCACTTACAGAAATGTTCAAATTTACTGGCATTTCATATATTTTCTGCTATAACATTGTCCTGATCCTTTCTGTATATTCTTTACTTATGTTTTTGTTTTCCTTAATCAAACTGTGTCTTTTCAATCTTTTCAAAGAAGATTCTTTGGACTTACTAAATCACCTGAATTTTATACGTTTTCTGTTGTATTAAGTTCTGCTCATATCTTTATTTATCTTTTTTCTATGTTCTCAGGGTTTATTGTTTTGATCTTCTGATGTCAATTAAAACACTTGGTTATTCATTTTAATAAATATTTTACTTATAAAGATTTGAACTTTTGAAGATTCCAGCTTACTTGTAAGTTTCTAAGGGTCAGGTCCTCTCCATTGTTGCTGGCCTAAGGTTTAGTTCACCATATAGCAATGTATATATTGACCTATTTTCCCCTCGACTTTCTGTGATTCCCTACATCTCACCTTTCTTTGCAGACAAGCCATTTGAAATACCCTTAACTTATTTCACAGCCAATAAGTCATTGAAATAATGTGAATTTTTACAGAAATCTTCTTATATAATTAGGCAGAAAATCTCACCTGCCATAGTTTTCAAAACAGCATAATTTCACTCTTCTCAATGCTTAATCTGTTGTATTACACAACCTTTGAGTATTTAGCTTTATCAATGACATGTAGTTTAAAAATGTTTTAGAGATCCTACCAGTCTTTGAAAACATCCTTGTTCCTTGTTTCAGTTCCAGTTTTATGTATATATTCTGCCTCGCACCTGATTCTTCCAACAATTGATGGATGGCCTTGGGAATCTAATTCTGGTATTTATACTCTTTACTGTTTGTCTCCCCTCGTAGCTGATTTTTTCATTATTGTGTAAATTTAGATCATGAGCTCATGTTTAGCTAAACAGCTGACCTTGTAAGACGCTTAGGTGTGAACGCTCGTAAGCTTCCGCAGAAAGACGGCAAAGATTTTTTTGTGTCCCTCCAATGAGTTGCCCACGAGGACACCGTTTTCTACAAGTGTTGGTCCAATACTCCCTCTAGAGGCAGGGGACTCCTACAGGGCTGATTGGCGGCCCCCGATCTGGGGCAGGGGCTGTGGGCAGCCTGTGGCCCGGGCTGGAGCCTCTTTGCATGTGTCCCTGGGACACATCTGCCTGCGAACTTCGGTCACCTGGCAGGAAGCTACGATGCCCAGACCTATGGTTAGCTGTGCAGCGAGGTGTACTGTGAGGACAGGTTCCACACACACTTCAAGTAAGAGGTCGGCCTGAGTGGAAAGGTGAGAGTTTGGGCAGCTGTGCAGAAAAAGAATGCGCCCTTTGGCCTGGGCCTAAATGCTTGTGACACCACACTGGACCTGCCGTGCTCTGAGGGCCCTGCCCTCGGCCCCCTGCTCCCCTGCGCTTTGTTCAGTCACAGCAGAGATGGCCACACCCACTCCTTCAGTGAGGCCAGAGTTCCAACCACCCTCAGCCCCGCCCCCTCTCCGCAGGTTACCATGGACTACAGAGGCTGCATCCTGAGGCCAGGGCGTTCCGAGAATGACAAGGGCAGACATGATGACCTTAAATGATTTCCTCTTGTGTCAGGTTTGGTAAACTTTAGGAGCTAGGAAATGGTCCACTTTACAGAAATGTTCAAATTTACTGGCATTTCATATATTCTCTGCTATAAATTGTCCTGATTCTTTCTGTATATTCTTTACTTATGTTTTTGTTTTCCTTAATCAAAGTGTGTCTTTTCAATCTTTTCAAAGAAGATTCTTTGGACTTACTAAATCACCTGAATTTTATACGTTTTCTGTTGTATTAAGTTATGCTGATATCTTTATTTATCTTTTTTCTATGTTCTCACGGTTTTTTGTTTTGATCTTCTGATGTCAATTAAAACACTTGGTTATTCATTTTAATAAATATTTTACTTATAAAGATTTGAACTTTTGAAGATTCCAGCTTACTTGTAAGTTTCTAAGGGTCAGGTCCTCTCCATTGTTGCTGGCCTAAGGTTTAGTTCACCATATAGCAATGCATATATTGACCTATTTTCCCCTCGACTTTCTGTGATTCCCTACATCTCACCTTTCTTTGCAGACAAGCCATTTGAAATACCCTTAACTTATTTCACAGCCAATAAGTCATTGAAATAATGTGTATTTTTAGAGAAATCTTCTTATATAATTAGGCAGAAATCTCACCTGCCATAGTTTTCAAAACAGCATAATTTCACTCTTCTCAATGCTTAATCTGTTGTATTACACAACCTTTGAGTATTTAGCTTTATCAATGACATGTACTTTAAAAATGTTTTAGAGATCCTACCAGTCTTTGAAAACATCCTTGTTCCTTGTTTCAGTTCCAGTTTTATGTATATATTCAGCCTTGCACATGATTATTCCCACAATTGATGGATGGCCTTGGGAATCTAATTCTGGTATTTATAGTCTTTACTGATTGTCTCCCCTCGTAGCTGATTTCTTCATTATTGTGTAAATTTAGATCATGAGCTCATGTTTAGCTAAACAGCTGACCTTCTAAGAAGCTTAGGTGTGAACGCTCGTAACCTTCAGCAGAAAATCGGCAAAGATTTATTTGTGTCCCTCCATTGAGTTGCCCACGAGGACACCGTTTTCTACAAGTGTTGGTCCAATACTCCCTCTAGAGGCAGGGGACTCCAACAGGGCTGATTGGCGGCCCCCGATCTGGGGCAGGGGCAGTGGGCAGCCTGTGGCCCGGGCAGGAACCTCTTTGCATGTGTCCCTGGGACACATCTTCCTGCGAACTTCGGTCACCTGGCAGGAAGCTACGATGCCCAGACCTATGGTTAGCTGTGCAGCGAGGTGTAATGTGAGGGCAGGTTCCACACACACTTCAAGTAAGAGGTCGGCCTGAGTGGAAATGTGAGAGTTTGGGCAGCTGTGCAGACAAAGAAGGCGCCCTTTGCTCTGGGCCTAAATGCTTGTGACACCCCACTGGACCTGCAGTGCTCTGAGGGCCCAGCCCTGGGCCCCCTGCTCCACTGCCCTTTGTTCAGTCACAGCAGAGATGGCCACACCCACTCCTTCAGTGAGGGCAGAGTTCCAACCACCCTCAGCCCCGCCCCCTCTCCGCAGGTTACCATGGACTACAGAGGCTGCATCCTGAGGCCAGGGCGTTCCGAGAATGCCAAGGGCAGACATGATGACCTTAAATGATTTCCTCTTGTGTCAGGTTTGGTAAACTTTAGGAGCTAGGAAATGGTCCACTTTACAGAAATGTTCAAATTTACTGGCATTTCATATATTCTCTGCTATAACATTGTGCTGATTCTTTCTGTATATTCTTTACTTATGTTTTTGTTTTCCTTAATCAAAGTGTGTCTTTTCAATCTTTTCAAAGAAGATTCTTTGGACTTACTAAATCACCTCAATTTTATACGTTTTCTGTTGTATTAAGTTCTGCTCATATCTTTATTTATCTTTTTTCTATGTTCTCAGGGTTTATTGTTTTGATCTTCTGATGTCAATTAAAACACTTGGTTATTCATTTTAATAAATATTTTACTTATAAAGATTTGAACTTTTGAAGATTCCAGCTTACTTTTAAGTTTCTAAGGGTCACGTCCTCTCCATTGTTGCTGGCCTAAGATTTAGTTCACCATATAGCAATGAAATTATTGACCTATTTTCCCCTCGACTTTCTGTGATTCCCTACATCTCAACTTTCTTTGCAGACAAGCCATTTGAAATACCCTTAACTTATTTCACAGCCAATAAGTCATTGAAATAATGTGTATTTTTAGAGAAATCTTCTTATATAATTAGGCAGAAAATCTCACCTGCCATAGTTTTCAAAACAGCATAATTTCACTCTTCTCAATGCTTAATCTGTTGTATTACACATCCTTTGAGTATTTAGCTTTATCAATGACATGTACTTTAAAAATGTTTTAGAGATCCTTCCAGTCTTTGAAATCATACTTGTTCCTTGTTTCACGTCCAGTTTTATTTATATATTCTGCCTTGCACCTGATTAATCCAACAATTGATGGATGGCCTTGGGAATCTAATTCTCTTATTGATAGTCTTTAATGATTGTCTCCCCTCGTAGCTGATTTCTTCATTATTGTGTAAATTTAGATCATGAGCTCATGTTTAGCTAAACAGCTGACCTTCTAAGAAGCTTAGGTGTGAACGCTCGTAAGCTTCAGCAGAAAGTCGGCAAAGATTTATTTGTGTCCCTCCAATGAGTTGCCCACGAGGACACCGTTTTCTACAAGTGTTGGTCCAATACTCCCTCTAGAGGCAGGGGACTCCGACAGGGCTGATTGGCGGCCCCCGATCTGGGGCAGGGGCTGTGGGCAGCCTGTGGCCCGGGCAGGAACCTCTTTGCATGTGTCCCTGGGACACATCTGCCTGCGAACTTCCGTCAACAGGCAGGAAGCTACGATGCCCAGACCTATGGTTAGCTGTGCAGCGAAGTGTACTGTGAGGGCAGGTTCCACACACACTTCAAGTAAGAGGTCGGCCTGAGTGGAAAGGTGAGAGTTTGGGCAGCTGTGCAGACAAAGAAGGCGCCCTTTGGCCTGGGCCTAAATGCTTGTGACAGCCCACTGGACCTGCCGTGCTCTGAGGGCCCTTCCCTGGGCCCCCTGCTCCACTGCCCTTTGTTCAGTCACAGCAGAGATGGCCACACCCACTCCTTCAGTGAGGGCAGAGTTCCAACCACCCTCAGCCCCGCCCCCTCTCCGCATGTTACCCTGGACTACAGAGGCTGCATCCTGAGGCCAGGGCGTTCCGAGAATGCCAAGGGCAGACATGATGACCTTAAATGATTTCCTCTTGTGTCAGGTTTGGTAAACTTTAGGAGCTAGGAAATGGTCCACTTTACAGAAATGTTCAAATTTACTGGCATTTCATATATTCTCTGCTATAACATTGTCCTGATTCTTTCTGTATATTCTTTACTTATGTTTTTGTTTTCCTTAATCAAAGTGTGTCTTTTCAATCTTTTCAAAGAAGATTCTTTGGACTTACTAAATCCCCTCAATTTTATACGTTTTCTGTTGTATTAAGTTCTGCTCATATCTTTATTTATCTTTTTTCTATGTTCTCAGGGTTTATTGTTTTGATCTTCTGATGTCAATTAAAACATTTGGTTATTCATTTTAATAAATATTTTACTTATAAAGATTTGAACTTTTGAAGATTCCAGCTTACTTGTAAGTTTCTAAGGGTCAGGTCCTCTCCATTGTTGCGGGCCTAAGACTTAGTTCACCATATAGCAATGTATATATTGACCTATTTTCCCTCGACTTTCTGTGATTCCCTACATCTCACCTTTCTTTGCAGACAAGCCATTTGAAATACCCTTAACTTATTTCACAGCCAATAAGTCATTGAAATAATGTGTATTTTTAGAGAAATCTTCTTATATAATTTGGAAAAAAATCTCACCTGCCATAGTTTTCAAAACAGCATAATTTCACTCTTCTCAATGCTTAATCTGTTGTATTACACAACCTTTGAGTATTTAGCTTTATCAATGACATGTCCTTTAAAAATGTTTTAGAGATCCTACCAGTCTTTGAAAACATCCTTGTTCCTTGTTTCAGTTCAAGTTTTATGTATATATTCTGCCTTGCACCTGATTATTCCAACAATTGATGGATGGCCTTGGGAATCTAATTCTGGTATTGATAGTCTTTACTGATTGTCTCCCCTCGTAGCTGATTTCTTCATTATTGTGTAAATTTAGATCATGAGCTCATGTTTAGCTAAACAGCTGACCTTGTTAGACGCTTAGGTGTGAACGCTCGTAAGCTTCCGCAGAAAGACGGCAAAGATTTATTTGTGTCCCTCCAATGAGTTGCCCACGAGGACACCGTTTTATACAAGTGTCGGTCCAATACTCCCTCTAGAGGCAGGGGACTCCGACAGGGCTGATTGGCGGCCCCCGATCTGGGGCAGGGGCAGTGGGCAGCCTGTGGCCCGGGCAGGAGCCTCTTTGCATGTGTCCCTGGGACACATCTTCCTGCGAACTTTGGTCACCTTGCAGGAAGCTACGATGCCCAGACCTATGGTTAGCTGTGCAGTGAGGTGTACTGTGAGGACAGGTTCCACACACACTTCAAGTAAGAGGTCGGCCTGAGTGGAAAGGTGAGAGTTTGGGCAGCTGTGCAGCCAAAGAAGGCGCCCTTTGGCCTGGGCCTAAATGCTTGTGACACCCCACTGGACCTGCCGTGCTCTGAGGGCCCTGCCCTGGACCCCTGCTCCCCTTCCCTTTGTTCAGTCACAGCAGAGATGGCCAGACCCACTCCTTCAGTGAGGGCAGAGTTCCAACCACCCTCAGCCCCGCCCCCTCTCCACTGTTTACCAGGGACTACAGAGGCTGCATCCTGAGGCCAGGGCGTTCCGAGAATGCCAAGGGCAGACATGATGACCTTAAATGATTTCCTCTTGTGTCAGGTTTGGTAAACTTTAGGAGCTAGGAAATGGTCCACTTTACAGAAATGTTCAAATTTACTGGCATTTCTTATATTCTCTGCTTTAACATTTTCCTGTTTCTTTCTGTATATTCTTTACTTATTTTTTTGTTTTCCTTAATCAAAGTGTGTCTTTTCAATCTTTTCAAAGAAGATTCTTTGGACTTACTAAATCCCCTCAATTTTATACGTTTTCTGTTGTATTAAGTTCTGCTCATATTTTTATTTATCTTTTTTCTATGTTCTCAGGGTTTATTGTTTTGTTCTTCTGATGTCAATTAAAACACTTGGTTATTCATTTTAATAAATATTTTACTTATAAAGATTTGAACTTTTGAAGATTCCAGCTTACTTGTAAGTTTCTAAGGGTCGGGTGCTCTCCATTGTTGCTGGCCTAAGGTTTAGTTCACCATATAGCAATGTATATATTGACCTATTTTCCCCTCGACTTTCTGTGATTCCCTACATCTCACATTTCTTTGCAGACAAGCCATTTGAAATACCCTTAACTTATTTCACAGCCAATAAGTCTTTGAAATAATGTGTAGTTTTTAGAGAAATCTTCTTATATAATTAGGCAGAAAATCTCACCTGCCATAGTTTTCAAAACAGCATAATTTCACTCTTCTCAATGCTTAATCTCTTGTATTACACAACCTTTGAGTATTTAGCTTTATCAATGACATGTACTTTAAAAATGTTTTAGAGATCCTACCAGTCTTTGAAAACATCCTTGTTCCTTGTTTCAGTTCCAGTTTTATGTATATTTTTTGCCTTGCACCTGATTTTTCCAACAATTGATGGATGGCCTTGGGAATCTAATTCTGGTATTGATAGTCTTTACTGATTGTCTCCCCTCGTAGCTGATTTCTTCATTATTGTGTAAATTTAGATCATGAGCTCATGTTTAGCTAACCACCTGACCTTGTAAGACGCTTAGGTGTGAACGCTCGTAAGCTTCAGGAGAAAGTCGGCAAAATTTATTTGTTTCCTTCCAATGAGTTGCTCATGAGGACACCGTTTTCTACAAGTGTTGGTCCAATACTCACTCTAGAGGAAGGGGACTCCGACAGGGCTGCTTGGCGGCCCCCGATCTGGGGCAGGGGCAGTGGGCGGCCTGTGCCCCACGCAGGAGCCTCTCTGCATGTGTCCCAGGGACCCATCTGCCTGCGAACATAGGTCACCTGACAGGAAGCTACGATGCCCAGACCTATGGTTAGCTGTGCAGTGAGGTGTACTGCGCGGACAGGTTCCACACACACTTCAAGTAAGAGGTCGGCCTGAGTGGAAAGGTGAGAGTTTGGGCAGCTGTGCAGACAAAGAAGGCGCCCTTTGGCATGGGCCTAAAAGCTTGTGACTCCCCACTGGACCTGCCGGTCTCTGTGGGACCTGCCATGGGCCCCCTGCTCCCCTGCCCTTTGTTCAGTCACAGCAGAGATGGCCACACCCACTCCCTCAGTGAGGGCAGTGTTCCAACCTCCCTCAGCCCTGCCCCCTCTCCGCAGGTTACCATGGACTACAGATGCTGCTTTCTGAGGCCAGAGCGTTCCGAGAATGCCAAGGGCAGACATGATGACCTTTAATGATTTCCTCTTTTGTCAGGTTTGGTAAACTTTAGGAGCTAGGAAATGGTCCACTTTACAGAAATGTTCAAATTTACTGGCATTTCATATATTCTCTGATATTACATTGTCCTGATTCTTTCTGTATATTCTTTACTTATGTTTTTGTTTTCCTTAATCAAAGTGTGTCTTTTCAATCTTCTCAAATAAGATTCTTTGGACATACTAAATCACCTCAATTTTATACGTTTTCTGGTGTATTATGTTCTGCTCATATCTTTATTTATCTTTTTTCTATGTTCTCAGGGTTTATTGTTTTGATCTTCTGATGTCAATTAAAACACTTGGTTATTCATTTTAATAAATATTTTACTTGTAAAGATTTGAACTTTTGAAGATTCCAGCTTACTTGTAAGTTTCTAAGGGTCAGGTGCTCTCCATTGTTGCTGGCCGAACGTTTAGTTCAACATATAGCAATGTATATATTGACCTATTTTCCCCTCGACTTTCTCTGATTCCCTACATCTCACCTTTCTTTGAAGACAAGCCATTTGAAATATCCTTAACTTATTTCACAGCCAATAAGTCATTGAAATAATGTGTATTTTTTAGAGAAATCTTCTTATATAATTAGGCAGAAAATCTCATCTGCCATAGTTTTCAAAACAGCATAATTTCACTCTTCTCAATGCTTAATCTGTTGTATTACACAACCTTTGAGTATTTAGCTTTATCAATGACATGTACTTTAAAAATGTTTTAGAGATACTACCAGTCTTTGAAAACATCCTTGTTCCTTGTTTCAGTTCCAGTTTTATGTATATATTCTGCCTTGCACCTGATTATTCCAACAATTGATGGATGGCCTTGGGAATCTAATTCTGGTATTGATAGTCTTTACTGATTGTCTCCCCTCGTAGTTGATTTCTTCATTATTGTGTAAATTTAGATCATGAGCTCATGTTTACCTAAACTGCTGACCTTGTAAGACGCTTAGGTGTGAACGCTCGTAAGCTTCAGGAGAAAGTCGGCAAAATTTATTTGTGTCCCTCCAATGAGTTGCCCACGAGGACACCGTTTTCTACAAGTGTTGGTCCAATACTCCCTCTAGAGGCAGGGGACTCCGACAGGGCTGATTGGCGGCTCCCGATCTGGGGCAGGGGCAGTGGGGATCCTGTTGCCCGTGCAGGAGCCTCTCTGCATGTGTCCCTGGGACCCATCTGCCTGCGAACTTCGGTCCCCTGGCAGGAAGCTACGATGCCCAGACCTATGGTTAGCTGTGCAGCGAGGTGTACTGCGTGGACAGGTTCCACACACACTTAAAGTAAGAGGTCGGCCTGAGTGGAAAGGTGAGAGATTGGGCAGCTGTGCAGAAAAAGAAGGCGCCCTTTGACCTGGGCCTAAATTCTTGTGACACCCCACTGGACCTGCCGGGCTCTGAGGGCCCTGCCGTGGGCCCCCTGCTCCCCTGCCCTTTGTTCAGTCACAGCAGAGATGGCCACACCCACTCCTTCAGTGAGGGCAGAGTTCCAACCACCCTCAGCCCCGCCCCCTATCCGCAGGTTACCATGGACTACAGAGGCTGCATCCTGAGGCCAGGGCGTTCCGAGAATGCCAAGGGCAGACATGATGACCTTAAATGATTTCCTCTTGTGTCAGGTTTGGTAAACTTTAGGAGCTAGGAAATGGTCCACTTTACAGAAATGTTCAAATTTACTGGCATTTCATATATTCTCTGCTATAACATTATCCTGATTCTTTCTGTATATTCTTTACTTATGTTTTTGTTTTCCTTAATCAAAGAGTGTCTTTTCAATCTTTTCAAAGAAGATTCTTTGGACTTACTAAATCACCTCAATTTTATTCGTTTTCTGTTGTATTAAGTTCTGCTCCTATCTTTATTTATCTTTTTTCTATGTTCTCAGGGTTTATTGTTTTGATCTTCTGATGTCAATTAAAACACTTGGTTATTCATTTTAATAAATATTTTACTTATAAAGATTTGAACTTTTGAAGATTCCAGCTTACTTGTAAGTTTCTAAGGGTCAGGTCCTCTCCATTGTTGCTGGCCTAAGCTTTAGTTCACCATATAGCAATGTATATATTGACCTATTTTCCCCTCGACTTTCTGTGATTCCCTACATCTCACCTTTCTTTGCAGACAAGCCATTTGAAATACCCTTAACTTATTTCACAGCCAATAAGTCATTGAAATAATGTGTATTTTTTAGAGAAATCTTCTTATATAATTAGGCAGAAAATCTCACCTGCCATAGTTTTCAAAACAGCATAATTTCACTCTTCTCAATGCTTAATCTGTTGTATTACACAACCTTTGAGTATTTAGCTTTATCAATGACATGTACTTTAAAAATGTTTTAGAGATCCTACCAGTCTTTGAAAACATCCGTGTTCCTTGTTTCAGTTCCAGTTTTATGTATATTTTCTGCCTTGCACCTGATTATTCCAACATTTGATGGATGGCCTTGGGAATCTAATTCTGGTATTGATAGTCTTTACTGATTGTCTCCCCTCGTAGTTGATTTCTTCACTATTGTGTAAATTTAGATCATGAGCTCATGTTTACCTTAGCAGCTGAACTTGTAAGACGCTTAGGTGTGAACGCTCGTAAGCTTAAGAAGAAAGTCGGCAATGATTTATTTCTGTCCCTCCAATGAGTTGCCCACGAGGACACCGTTTTCTACAAGTGTTGGTCCAATACTCCCTCTAGAGGCAGGGGACTCCGACAGGGATGATTGGCGGCCCCAGATCTGGGGCAGGGGCAGTGGGCAGCCTGTGGCCCGGGCAGGTGCCTCTCTTCATGTGTCCCTGGGCCCCATCTGCCTGCGAACTTCGGTCACCTGGCAGGAAGCTACGATGCCCAGACCTATGGTTAGCTGTGCAGCGAGGTGTACTGCGCGGACAGGTTCCACACACACTTCAAGTAAGAGATCGGCCTGAGTGGAAAGGTGAGAGTTTGTGCAGCTGTGAAGACAAAGAAGGCGCCCTTTGGCCTGGGCCTAAATGCTTGTGACACCCCACTGGACCTGCCGTGCTCTGAGGGCCCTGCCCTGAGCCTCCTGCTCCCCTGCCCTTTGTTCAATCACAGCAGAGATGGACACACCCACTCCCTCAGTGAGGGCAGTGTTCCAACCACCCTCAGCCCCGCCCCCTCTCCGCAGGTTACCATGGACTACAGAGGCTGCATCCTGAGGCCAGGGCGTTCCGAGAATGCCAAGGGCAGACATGATGACCTTAAATGATTTCCTCTTGTGTCAGGTTTGGTAAACTTTAGGAGCTAGGAAATGGTCCACTTTACAAAAATGTTCAAATTTACTGGCATTTCATATATTCTCTGATATTACATTGTCCTGATTCTTTCTGTATATTCTCTACTTATGTTTTTGTTTTCCTTAATCAAAGTGTGTCTTTTCAATCTTTTCAAAGAAGATTTTTTGGACTTACTAAATCACCTCAATTTTATACGTTTTCTGTTATATTAAGTTCTGCTCATATCTTTATTTATCTTTTTTCTATGTTCTCAGGGTTTATTGTTTTGATCTTCTGATGTCAATTAAAATACTTCGTTATTCATTTTAATAAATATTTTACTTATAAAGATTTGAACTTTTGAAGGTTCCAGCATACTTGTAAGTTTCTAAGGGTCAGGTGCTCTCCATTGTTGCTGGCCGAACGTTTAGTTCAACATATAGCAATGTATATATTGACCTATTTTCCCCTCGACTTTCTATGATTCCCTACATCTCACCTTTCTTTGAAGACAAGCCATTTGAAATACCCTTAACTTATTTCACAGCCAATAAGTCATTGAAATAATGTGTATTTTTTAGAGAAATCTTCTTATATAATTAGGCAGAAAATCTGACCTGCCATAGTTTTCAAAACAGCATAATTTCACTCTTCTCAATTATTAATCTGTTGTATTACACAACCTTTGAGTATTCAGCTTTATCAATGACATGTACTTTAAAAATGTTTAAGAGATCCTACCAGTCTTTGAAAATATCCTTGTGCCTTGTTTCAGTTCCAGTTTTATGTATATTTTCTGCCTTGCACCTGATTATTCCAACAATTGATGGATGGCCTTCGGAATCTAATTCTGGTATTGATAGTTTTTGCTGATTGTCTCCCCTTGTAGCTGATTTCTTCATTATTGTGTAAATTTAGATCATGAGCTCATGTTTAGCTAAACAGCTGACCATGTAAGACGCTTAGGTGTGAACGCTCGTAAGCTTCCGCAGAAAGACGGCAAAGATTTATTTGTGTCCGCCAATGAGTTGCCCACGAGGACACCGTTTTCTACAAGTGTTGGTCCAATACTCCCTCTAGAGGCAGGGGACTCCGACAGGGCTGATTGGCGGCCCCCGATCTGGGGCAGGGGCAGTGGGCAGCCTGTGGCCCGGGCAGGAGCCTCTTTGCATGTGTCCCTGGGACACATCTGCCTGCGAACTTCGGTCACCTGGCAGGAAGCTACGATGCCCAGACCTATGGTTAGCTGTGCAGCGAGGTGTACTGTGAGGACAGGTTCCACACACACTTCAAGTAAGAGGTCGGCCTGAGTGGAAAGGTGAGAGTTTGGGCAGCTGTGCAGACAAAGAAGGCGCCCTTTGGCCTGGGCCTAAATGCTTGTGACAGCCCACTGGACCTGCCGTGCTCTGAGGGCCCTGCCCTGGGCCCACTGCTCCCCTGCCCTTTGTTCAGCCACAGCAGAGATGGCCACAACCACTCCTTCAGTGAGGGCAGAGTTCCAACCACCCTCAGCCCCGCCCCCTCTCCGCAGGTTACCATGGACTACAGAGGCTGCATCCTGATGCCAGGGCGTTCCGAGAATGCCAAGGGCAGACATGATGACCTTAAATGATTTCCTCTTGTGTCAGGTTTGGTAAACTTTAGGAGCTAGGAAATGGTCCACTTACAGAAATGTTCAAATTTACTGGCATTTCATATATTCTCTGCTATAACATTGTCCTGATTCTTTCTGTATATTCTTTACTTATGTTTTTGTTTTCCTTAATCAAAGTGTGTCTTTTCAATCTTTTCAAAGAAGATTCTTTGGACTTACTAAATCACCTGAATTTTATCCGTGTTCTGTTGTATTAAGTTCTGCTCATATCTTTATTTATCTTTTTTCTATGTTCTCAGGGTTTATTGTTTTGATCTTCTGATGTTAATTAAAACACTTGGTTATTCATTTTAATAAATATTTTACTTATAAAGATTTGAACTTTTGAAGATTCCAGCTTACTTGTAAGTTTCTAAGGGTCAGGTCCTCTCCATTGTTGCTGGACTAAGGTTTAGTTCACCATATAGCAATGTATATTTTGACCTATTTTCCCCTCGACTTTCTGTGATTCCCTACATCTCACCTTTCTTTGCAGACAAGCCATTTGAAATACCCTTAAATTATTTCACAGCCAATAAGTCATTGAAATAATGTGTATTTTTAGAGAAATCTCCTTATATAATTAGGCAGAAAATTTCACCTGCCATAGTTTTCAAAACAGCATAATTTCACTCTTCTCAATGCTTAATCTGTTGTATTACACAACCTTTGAGTATTTAGCTTTATCAATGACATGTACTTTAAAAATGTTTTAGAGATCCTACCAGTCTTTGAAAACATCCTTGTTCCTTGTTTCAGTTCCAGTTTTATGTATATATTCTGCCTTGCACCTGATTATTCCAACAATTGATGGATGGCCTTGGGAATCTAATTCTGGTATTGATAGTCTTTACAGATTTTCTCCCCTCGTAGCTGATTTCTTCATTATTGTGTAAATTTAGATCATGAGCTCATGTTTAGCTAAACAGCTGACCATGTAAGACGCTTAGGTGTGAACGCTCGTAAGCTTCCGCTGAAAGACGGCAAAGATTTATTTGTGTCCGCCAATGAGTTGCCCACGAGGACACCGTTTTCTACAAGTGTTGGTCCAAAACACCCTCTAGAGGCAGGGGACTCCGACAGGGCTGATTGGCGGCCCCCGATCTGGGGCACGGGCAGTGGGCAGCCTGTGGCCCGGGAAGGAGCCTCTTTGCATGTGTCCCTGGGTCACATCTGCCTGCGAACTTCGGTCACCTGGCAGGAAGCTACGATGCCCAGACCTATGGTTAGCTGTGCAGCGAGGTGCACTGTGAGGGCAGGTTCCACACACACTTCAAGTAAGAGGTCGGCCTGAGTGGAAAGGTGAGAGTTTGGGCAGCTGTGCAGACAAAGAAGGCGCCCTTTGGCATGGGCCTAAATGTTTGTGACAGCCCACTGGACCTGCCATGCTCTGAGGGCCCTGCCCTGGGCCCACTGCTCCCCTGCCCTTTGTTCAGCCACAGCAGAGATGGCCACACCCACTCCTTCAGTGAGGGCAGAGTTCCAACCACCCTCAGCCCCGCCCCCTCTCCACAGGTTACCATGGACTACAGAGGCTGCATCCTGAGGCCAGGGCGTTCCGAGAAGGCCAAGGGCAGACATGATGACCTTAAATGATTTCCTCTTGTGTCAGGTTTGGTAAACTTTAGGAGCTAGGAAATGGTCCACTTACAGAAATGTTCAAATTTACTGGCATTTCATATATTCTCTGCTATAACATTGTCCTGATTCTTTCCGTATATTCTTTACTTATGTTTTTGTTTTCCTTAATCAAAGTGTGTCTTTTCAATCTTTTCAAAGAAGATTCTTTGGACTTACTAAATCACCTGAATTTTATACGTTTTCTGTTGTATTAAGTTCTGCTCATATCTTTATTTATCTTTTTTCTATGTTCTCAGGGTTTATTGTTTTGATCTTCTGATGTCAATTAAAACACTTGGTTATTCATTTTAATAAATATTTTACTTATAAAGATTTGAACTTTTGAAGATTCCAGCTTACTTGTAAGTTTCTAAGGGTCAGGTCCTCTCCATTGTTGCTGGCCTAAGGTTTAGTTCACCATATCGCAATGTATATATTGACCTATTTTCCCCTCGACTTTCTGTGATTCCCTACATCTCACCTTTCTTTGCAGATAAGCCATTTGAAATACCCTTAACTTATTTCACAGCCAATAAGTCATTGAAATAATGTGTATTTTTAGAGAAATTTTCTTATATAATTAGGCAGAAAATCTCACCTGCCATAGTTTTCAAAACAGCATAATTTCACTCTTCTCAATGCTTAATCTGTTGTATTACACAACCTTTGAGTATTTAGCTTTATCAATGACATGTACTTTAAAAATGTTTTAGAGATCCTACCAGTCTTTGAAAACATCCTTGTTCCTTGTTTCAGTTCCAGTTTTATGTATATATTCTGCCTTGCACCTGATTATTCCAACAATTGATGGATGGCCTTGGGAATCTAATTCTGGTATTGATAGTCTTTACTGATTGTCTCCCCTCATAGCTGATTTCTTCATTATTGTGTAAATTTAGATCATGAGATCATGTTTAGCTAAACAGCTGACCTTGTAAGACGCTTAGGTGTGAACGTTCGTAAGCTTCCTCAGAAAGACGGCAAAGATTTATTTGTGTCCCTCCAATGAGTTGCCCACGAGGACACCGTTTTCTACAAGTGTTGGTCCAATACTCCCTCTAGAGGCAGGGGACTCCGACAGGGCTGATTGGCGGCCCCCAATCTGGGGAAGGGCAGTGGGCAGCCTGTGGCCCGGGCAGGAGCCTCTTTGCATGTGTCCCTGGGACACATCTGCCTGCGAACTTCGGTCACCTGGCAGGAAGCTACGATGCCCAGACCTATGGTTAGCTGTGCAGCGAGGTGTACTGTGAGGACAGGTTCCACACACACTTCAAGTAAGAGGTCGGCCTGAGTGGAAAGGTGAGAGTTTGGGCAGCTGTGCAGACAAAGAAGGCACCCTTTGGCCAGGGCATAAATGCTTGTGACACACCACTGGACCAGCCGTGCTCTGAGGGCCCTGCCCTGGGCCCCCTGCTCCCCTGCCCTTTGTTCAGTCACAGCAGAGATGGCCACACCCACTCCTTCAGTGAGGCCAGAGTTCCAACCTCCCTCAGCCCCGCCCCATCTCCGCAGGTTACCATGGACTGCAGAGGCTGCATCCTGAGGCCAGGGCGTTCCGAGAATGCCAAGGGCAGGCATGATGACCTTAAATGATTTCCTCTTGTGTCAGGTTTGGTAAACTTTAGGAGCTAGGAAATGGTCCACTTACAGAAATGTTCAAATTTACTGGCATTTCATATATTCTCTGCTATTACATTGTCCTGATTCTTTCTGTATATTCTTTACTTATGTTTTTGTTTTCCTTAATCAAAGTGTGTCTTTTCAATCTTTTCAAAGAAGATTCTTTGAACTTACTAAATCCCCTCAATTTTATACGTTTTGTGTTGTATTAAGTTCTGCTCATATCTTTATTTATCTTTTTTCTATGTTCTCAGGGTTTATTGTTTTGATCTTCTGATGTCAATTAAAACACTTGGTTATTCATTTTAATAAATATTTTACTTATAAAGATTTGAACTTTTGAAGATTCCAGCTTACTTGTAAGTTTCTAAGGGTCAGGTCCTCTCCATTGTTGCTGGCCTAAGGTTTAGTTCACCATATCGCAATGTATATATTGAACTATTTCCCCTCGACTTTCTGTGATTCCCTACATCTCACCTTTCTTTGCAGACAAGCCATTTGAAATACCCTTAACTTATTTCACAGCCAATAAGTCATTGAAATAATGTGTATTTTTAGAGAAATCTTCTTATATAATTAGGCAGAAAATCTCACCTGCCATAGTTTTCAAAACAGCATAATTTCACTCTTCTCAATGCTTAATCTGTTGTATTACACAACCTTTGAGTATTTAGCTTTATCAATGACATGTACTTTAAAAATGTTTTAGAGATCCTACCAGTCTTTGAAAACATCCTTGTTCCTTGTTTCAGTTCCAGTTTTATGTATATATTCTGCCTTGCACCTGATTATTCCAACAATTGATGGATGGCCTTGGGAATCTAATTCTGGTATTGATAGTCTTTACTGATTGTCTCCCCTCGTAGCTGATTTCTTCATTATTGTGTAAATTTAGATCATGAGCTCGTGTTTAGCTAAACAGCTGACCTTGTAAGACGCTTAGGTGTGAACGCTCGTAAGCTTCCTCAGAAAGACGGCAAAGATTTATTTGTGTCCCTCCAATGAGTTGCCCACGAGGACACCGTTTTCTACAAGTGTTGGTCCAATACTCCCTCTAGAGGCAGGGGACTCCGACAGGGCTGATTGGCGGCCCCCGATCTGGGGCAGGGGCAGTGGGCAGCCTGTGGCCCGGGCAGGAGCCTCTTTGCATGTGTCCCTGGGACACATCTGCCTGCGAACTTCGGTCACCTGGCAGGAAGCTACGATGCCCAGAACTATGGTTAGCTGTGCAGCGAGGTGTACTGTGAGGACAGGTTCCACACACACTTCAAGTAAGAGGTCGGCCTGAGTGGAAAAGTGAGAGTTTGGGCAGCTGTGCAGACAAAGAAGGCGCCCTTTGGCCTGGGCCTAAATGCTTGTGACACCCCACTGTACCTGCCGTGCTCTGAGGGCCCTGCCCTGGGCCCCCTGCTCCCCTGCCCTTTGTTCAGTCACAGCAGAGATGGCCACACCCACTCCTTCAGTGAGGCCAGAGTTCCAACCACCCTCAGCCCCGCCCCCTCTCCACAGTTTACCAAGGACTACAGAGGCTGCATCCTGAGGCCAGGGCGTTCCGAGAATGCCAAGGGCAGACATGATGACCTTAAATGATTTCCTCTTGTGTCAGGTTTGGTAAACTTTAGGAGCTAGGAAATGGTCCACTTTACAGAAATGTTCAAATTTACTGGCATTTCTTATATTCTCTGCTATAACATTGTCCTGATTCTTTCTGTATATTCTTTACTTATGTTTTTGTTTTCCTTAATCAAAGTGTGTCTTTTCAATCTTTTCAAAGAAGATTCTTTGGACTTACTAAATCACCTCAATTTTATACGTTTTCTGTTGTATTAAGTTCTGCTCATATCTTTATTTATCTTTTTTCTATGTTCTCAGGGTTTATTGTTTTGATCTTCTGATGTCAATTAAAACACTTGGTTATTCATTTTAATAAATATTTTACTTATAAAGATTTGAACTTTTGAAGATTCCAGCTTACTTGTAAGTTTCTAAGGGTCAGGTCCTCTCCATTGTTGCTGGCCTAAGGTTTAGTTCACCATATAGCAATGTATATATTGACCTATTTTCCCCTCGACTTTCTGTGATTCCCTACATCTCACCTTTCTTTGCAGACAAGCCATTTGAAATACCCTTAACTTATTTCACAGCCAATAAGTCATTGAAATAATGTGTATTTTTAGAGAAATCTTCTTATATAATTAGGCAGAAAATCTCACCTGCCATAGTTTTCAAAACAGCATAATTTCACTCTTCTCTATGCTTAATCTGTTGTATTACACAACCTTTGAGTATTTAGCTTTATCAGTGACATGTAGAGATCCTACCAGTCTTTGAAAACATCATTGTTCCTTGTTTCAGTTCCAGTTTTATGTATATATTCTGCCTTGCACCTGATTATTCCAACAATTGATGGATGGCCTTGGGAATCTAATTCTGGTATTGATAGTCTTTACTGATTGTCTCCCCTCGTAGCTGATTTCTTCATTATTGTGTAAATTTAGATCATGAACTCATGTTTAGCTAAACAGCTGACCTTGTAAGACGCTTAGGTGTGAACGCTCGTAAGATTCAGCAGAAAGGCGGCAAAGATTTATTTGTGTCCCTCCAATGAGTTGCCCACGAGGACACCGTTTTCTACAAGTGTTGGTCCAATACTCCCTCTAGAGGCAGGGGACTCCAACTTGGCTGATTGGTGGCCCCCGATCTGGGGCAGGGGCAGTGGGCAGCCTGTGGCCCGGGCAGGAGCCTCTTTGCATGTGTCCCTGGGACACATCTGCCTGCGAACTTCGGTCACCTGGCAGGAAGCTACGATGCCCAGACCTATGGTTAGCTGTGCAGCGAGGTGTACTGTGAGGACAGGTTCCACACAAACTTCAAGTAAGAGGTCGGCCTGAGTGGAAAGGTGAGAGTTTGGGCAGCTGTGCAGACAAAGAAGTCGCCCTTTGGCATGGGCCTAAATGCTTGTGACACCCCACTGGACCTGCCGTGCTCTGAGGGCCCTGCACTGGGCCCCCTGCTCCCCTGCCCTTTGTTCAGTCACAGCAGAGATGTCCACACCCACTCCTTCAGTGAGGCCTGATTTCCAACCTCACTCAGCCCCGCCCCATCTCCGCAGATTACCATGGACTACAGAGGCTGCCTCCTGAGGCTAGGGCGTTCCGAGAATGCCAAGGGCAGACATGATGACCTTAAATCATTTCCTCTTGTGTCAGGTTTGGTAAACTTTAGGAGCTAGGAAATGGTCCACTTTACAGAAATGTTCAAATTTACTGGCATTTCATATATTCTCTGCTATAACATTGTCCTGATTCTTTCTGTGTATTCTATAATTATGTTTTTGTTTTCCTTAATCAAAGTGTGAGTTTTCAATCTTTTCAAAGAAGATTCTATCGACTTACTAAATCACCTGAATTTTATACGTTTTCTGTTGTATTAAGTTCTGCTCATATCTTTATTTATCTTTTTTCTATGTTCTCAGGGTTTATTGTTTTGATCTTCTGATGTCAATTAAAACACTTGGTTATTCATTTTAATAAATATTTTACTTATAAAGATTTGAACTTTTGTAGAACCCAGCTTACTTGTAAGTTTCTAAGGGTCAGGTCCACTCCATTGTTGCTGGCCTAAGGTTTAGTTCACCATATAGCAATGTATATATTGACCTATTTTCCCCTCGACTTTCTGTGATTCCCTACATCTCACCTTTCTTTGCAGACAAGCCATTTGAAATACCCTTAACTTATTTCACAGCCAATAAGTCATTGAAATAATGTGTATTTTTAGAGAAATCTAATTATATAATTAGGCAGAAAATCTCACCTGCCATAGTTTTCAAAACAGCATAATTTCACTCTTCTCAATGCTTAATCTGTTGTATTACACAACCTTTGAGTATTTAGCTTTATCAATGACATGTCCTTTAAAAATGTTTTAGAGATCCTACCAGTCTTTGAAAACATCCTTGTTCCTTGTTTCAGTTCCAGTTTTATGTATATATTCTGCCTTGCACCTGATTATTCCAACAATTGATGGATGGCCTTGGGAATCTAATTCTGGTATTGATAGTCTTTACTGATTGTCTCCCCTCGTAGTTGATTTCTTCATTATTGTGTAAATTTAGATCATGAGCTCATGTTTAGCTAAACTGCTGACCTTGTAAGACGCTTAGGTGTGAACGCTCGTAAGCTTCAGGAGAAAGTCGGCAAAATTTATTTGTGTCCCTCCAATGAGTTGCCCACGAGGACACCGTTTTCTACAAGTGTTGGTCCAATACTCCCTCTAGAGGAAGGGGACTCCAACAGGGCTGATTGGCGGCCCCCGATCTGGGGCAGGGGCAGTGGGCGGCTTATGGCCCAGGCTGGAGCCTCTTTGCATGTGTCCCTGGGACACATCTGCCTGCGAACTTCGGTCACCTGGCAGGAAGCTACGATGCCCAGACCTATGGTTAGCTGTGCAGCGAGTTGTACTGTGAGGACAGGTTCCACACACACTTCAATTAAGATGTCGGCCTGAGTGGAAAGGTGAGAGTTTGGGCAGCTGTGCATACAAAGAAGGCGCCCTTTGGCCTGGGACTAAATGCTTGTGACAGCCCACTGGACCTGCCGTGCTCTGAGGGCCCTGCCCTGGGTCCCTTGCTCCCCTGACCTTTGTTCAGTCACAGCAGAGATGGCCACACCCACTCCTTCAGTGAGGGCAGAGTTCCAACCACCCTCAGCACCGCCCCCTCTCCGCAGGTTACCATGGACTACAGATGCTGCATCCTGAGGCCAGGGCGTTCCGCGAATGCCAAGGGCAGACATGATGACCTTAAATGATTTCCTCTTGTGTCAGTTTTGGTAAATTTTAGGAGCTAGGAAATGGTCCACTTTACAGAAATGTTCAAATTTACTGGCATTTCATATATTCTCTGCTATAACATTGTCCTGATTCTTTCTGTATATTCTTTACTTATGTTTTTGTTTTCCTTAATCAAAGTGTGTCTTTTCAATCTTTTCAAAGAAGATTCTTTGGACTTACTAAATCACCTCAATTTTTTACGTTTTCTGTTGTATTAAGTTCTGCTCATATCTTTATTTATCTTTTTCTATGTTCTCAGGGTTTATTGTTTTGATCTTCTGATTTCAATTAAAACACTTGTTTATTCATTTTAATAAATATTTTACTTATAAAGATTTGAACTTTTGAAGATTCCAGCTTACTTGTAAGTTTCTAAGGGTCACGTCCTCTCCACAGTTGCTGGCCTAAGGTTTACTTCACCATATAGCAATGTATATATTGACCTATTTTTCCCTCGACTTTCGGTGATTCCCCACATCTCACCTTTCTTTGCAGAAAAGCCATTTGAAATACCCTTAACTTATTTCACAGCCAATAAGTCATTGAAATAATGTGTATTTTTTAGGGAAATCTTCTTATATAATTAGGCAGAAAATCTCACCTGCCATAGTTTTCAAAACATCATAATTTCACTCTTCTCAATGCTTAATCTGTTGTATTACACAACCTTTGAGTATTTAGCTTTATCAATGACATGTACTTTAAAAATGTTTTAGAGATCCTACCAGTCTTTGAAAACATCCTTGTTCCTTGTTTCAGTTCCAGTTTTATGTATATATTCTGCCTTGCACCTGATTATTCCAACAATTGATGGATGGCCTTGGGAATCTATTTCTGGTATTGATACTCTTTCCTGATTGTCTTCCCTCGTAGCTGATTTTTTCATTATTGTGTAAATTTAGATCATGAGCTCATGTTTAGCTAAACAGCTGACCTTTTAAGACGCTTAGGTGTGTACGCTCGCAAGCTTCAGGAAAAAGTCGGCAAAATTTATTTGTGTCCCTCCAATGAGTTGCCCACGAGGACACCGTTTTCTACAAGTGTTGGTCCAATACTCCCTCTAGAGGAAGGGGACTCCGACAGGGCTGATTGGCGGCCCCCGATCTGGGGCAGGGGCAGTGGGCAGCCTGTGGCCCGGGCTGGAGCCTCTTTGCATGTGTCCCTGGGACACATCTGCCTGCGAACTTCGGTCACCTGGCAGGAAGCTACGATGTCCAGACCTATGTTTAACTGTGCAGCAAGGTGTACTGTGAGGACAGGTTCCACACACACTTCAAGTAAGAGGTCGGCCTGAGTGGAAAGGTGAGAGTTTGGGCAGCTGTGCAGACAAAGAAGGCGCCCTTTGGCCTGGGCCTAAATGCTTTTGACAGCCCACTGGACCTGCCGTGCTCTGAGGGCCCTGCCCTGGGCCCCCTGCTCCCCTGCCCTTTGTTCAGTCACAGCAGAGATGGCCACACCCACTCCTTCAGTGAGGGCAGAGTTCCAACCACCCTCAGCCCCGCCCCCTCTCCGCAGGTTACCCTGGACTACAGAGGCTGCATCCTGAGGCCAGGGCGTTCTGAGAATGCCAAGGGCAGACATGATGACCTTAAATGATTTCCTCTTGTGTCAGGTTTGGTAAACTTTAGGAGCTAGGAAATGGTCCACTTTACAGAAATGTTCAAATTTACTGGCATTTCATATATTCTCTGCTATAACGTTGTGCTGATTCTTTCTGTATATTCTTTACTTATGTTTTTGTTTTCCTTAATCAAAGTGTGTCTTTTCAATCTTTTCAAAGAAGATTCTTTGGACTTACTAAATCACCTCAATTTTATACGTTTTCCGTTGTATTAAGTTCTGCTCATATCTTTATTTATCTTTTTTCTATGTTCTCAGGGTTTATTGTTTTGATCTTCTGATGTCAATTAAAACACTTGGATATTCAGTTTAATAAATATTTTACTTATAAAGATTTGAACTTTTGAAGATTCCAGCTTACTTGTAAGTTTCTAAGGGTCAGGTCCTCTCCATTGTTGCTGGCCTAAGGTTTAGTTCACCATATAGCAATGTATATATTGACCTAGTTTCCCCTCGACTTTCTGTGATTCCCTACATCTCACCTTTCTCTGCAGACAAGCCATTTGAAATACCCTTAACTTATTTCACAGCCAATAAGTCATTGAAATAATGTGTATTTTTAGAGAAATCTTCTTATATAATTAGACAGAAAATCTCACCTGCCATAGTTTTCAAAACAGCATAATTTCACTCTTCTCAATGCTTAATCTGTTGTATTACACAACCTTTGAGTATTTAGCTTTATCAATGACATGTAGAGATCCTACCAGTCTTTGAAAACATCCTTGTTCCTTGTCTCAGGTCCAGTTTTATGTATATATTTTGCCTTGCACCTGATTATTCCAACAATTGACGGATGGCCTTGGGAATCTAATTCTGGTATTGATAGTCTTTACTGATTGTCTCCCCTCGTAGCTGAATTCTTCATTATTGTGTAAATTTAGATCATGAGCTCATGTTTAGCTAAACAGCTGACCTTGTAAGACGCTTAGGTGTGAACACTGGTAAGCTTCAGCAGAAAGATGGCAAAGATTTACTAGTGTCCCACCAATGAGTTGCCCACGAGGACACCGTTTTCTACAAGTGTTGGTCCAATACTCCCTCTAGAGGAAGGGCCTCCGACAGGGCTGATTGGCGGCCCCCGATCTGGGGCAGGGGCAGTGGGCAGCCTGTGGCCCGGGCTGGAGCCTCTTTGCATGTGTCCCTGGGACACATCTGCCTGCGAACTTCGGTCAACTGGCAGGAAGCTACGATGCCCAGACCTATGGTTAGCTGTGCAGCGAGGTGTACTGTGAGGACAGGTTCCACACACACTTCAAGTAAGAGGTCGGCCTGAGTGGAAAGGTGAGAGTTTGGGCAGCTGTGCAGACAAAGAAGGCGCCCTTTGGCCTGGGCCTAAATGCTTGTGACAGCCCACTGGACCTGCCGAGCTCTGAGCGCCCTGCCCTGGGCCCCCTGCTCCCCTGCCCTTTGTTCAGTCACATCAGAGATGGCCACACCCACTCCTTCAGTGAGGGCAGAGTTCCAACCACCCTCAGCCCCGCCCCCTCTCCGCAGGTTACCATGTACTACAGAGGCTGCATCCTGAGGCCAGGGCATTCCGAGAATGCCAAGGGCAGACATGATGACCTTAAATGATTTCCTCTTGTGTCAGGTTTGGTAAACTTTAGGAGCTAGGAAATGGTCCACTTTACAGAAATGTTCAAATTTACGGGCATTTCATTTATTCTCTGCTATAACATTGTGCTGATTCTTTCTGTATATTCTTTACTTATGTTTTTGTTTTCCTTAATCAAAGTGTGTCTTTTCAATCTTTTCAAAGAAGATTCTTTGGACTTACTAAATCACCTCAATTTTATACGTTTTCTGTTGTATTAAGTTCTGCTCATATCTTTATTTATCTTTTTTCTATGTTCTCAGTGTTTATTGTTTTGATCTTCTGATGTCAATTAAAACACTTGGTTATTCATTTTAATAAATATTTTACTTATAAAGATTTGAACTTTTGAAGATTCCAGCTTACTTGTAAGTTTCTAAGGGTCAGGTCCTCTCCATTGTTGCTGGCCTAAGGTTTAGTTCACCATATAGCAATGTATATATTGACCTATTTTCCCCTCGACTTTCTGTGATTCCCTACATCTCACCTTTCTTTGCAGACAAGCCATTTGAAATGCCCTTAACTTATTTCACAGCCAATAAGTCATTGAAATAATGTGTATTTTTAGAGAAATATTCTTATATAATTAGGCAGAAAATCTCACCTGCCATAGTTTTCAAAACAGCATAATTTCACTCTTCTCAATGCTTAATCTGTTGTATTACACAACCTTTGAGTATTTAGCTTTATCAATGACATGTACTTTAAAAATATTTTAGAGATCCTACCAGTCTTTGAAAACATCCTTGTTCATTGTTTCAGTTCCAGTTTTATGTATATATTCTGCCTTGCACCTGATTATTCCAACAATTGATGGATGGCCTTGGGAATCTAATTCTGGTATTGATACTCTTTCCTGATTGTCTTCCATCGTAGCTGATTTTTCATTATTGTGTAAATTTAGATCATGAGCTCATGTTTAGCTAAACAGCTGACCTTGTAAGACGCTTAGGTGTGTACGCTCGCAAGCTTCAGGAAAAAGTCGGCAAAATTTATTTGTGTCCCTCCAATGAGTTGCCCACGAGGACACCGTTTTCTACAAGTGTTGGTCCAATACTCCCTCTAGAGGAAGGGGACTACGACAGGGCTGATTGGCGGCCCCCGATCTGGGGCAGGGGCAGTGGGCAGCCTGTGGCCCGGGCTGGAGCCTCTTTGCATGTGTCCCTGGGACACATCTGCCTGCGAACTTCGGTCACCTGGCAGGAAGCTACGATGTCCAGACCTATGGTTAACTGTGCAGCAAGGTGTACTGTGAGGACAGGTTCCATACACACTTCAAGTAAGAGGTCGGCCTGAGTGGAAAGGTGAGAGTTTGGGCAGCTGTGCAGACAAAGAAGGCGCCCTTTGGCCTGGGCCTAAATGCTTGTGACAGCCCACTGTACCTGCCGTGCTCTGAGGGCCCTGCCCTGGGCCCCCTGCTCCCCTGCCCTTTGTTCAGTCACAGCAGAGATGGCCACACCCACTCCTACAGTGAGGGCAGAGTTCCAACCACCCTCAGCCCCGCCCCCTCTCCGCAGTTTACCCTGGACTACAGAGGCTGCATCCTGAGGCCAGGGCGTTCCGAGAATGCCAAGGGCAGACATGATGACCTTAAATGATTTCCTCTTGTGTCAGGTTTGGTAAACTTTAGGAGCTAGGAAATGGTCCACTTTACAGAAATGTTCAAATTTACTGGCATTTCATATATTCTCTGCTATAACATTGTGCTGATTCTTTCTGTATATTCTTTACTTATGTTTTTGTTTTCCTTAATCAAAGTGTGTCTTTTCAATCTTTTCAAAGAAGATTCTTTGGACTTACTAAATCACCTCTATTTTATACGTTTTCCGTTGTATTAAGTTCTGCTCATATCTTTATTTATCTTTTTTCTATGTTCTCAGGGTTTATTGTTTTGATCTTCTGATGTCAATTAAAACACTTGGATATTCAGTTTAATAAATATTTTACTTATAAAGATTTGAACTTTTGAAGATTCCAGCTTACTTGTAAGTTTCTAAGGGTCAGGTCCTCTCCATTGTTTCTGGCCTAAGGTTTAGTTCACCATATAGCAATGTATATATTGACCTAGTTTCCCCTCGACTTTCTGTGATTCCCTACATCTCACCTTTCTCTGCAGACAAGCCATTTGAAATACCCTTAACTTATTTCACAGCCAATAAGTCATTGAAATAATGTGTATTTTTAGAGAAATCTTCTTATATAATTAGACAGAAAATCTCACCTGCCATAGTTTTCAAAACAGCATAATTTCACTCTTCTCAATGCTTAATCTGTTGTATTACACAACCTTTGAGTATTTAGCTTTATCAATGACATGTAGAGATCCTACCAGTCTTTGAAAACATCCTTGTTCCTTGTCTCAGGTCCAGTTTTATGTATATATTTTGCCTTGCACCTGATTATTCCAACAATTGACGGATGGCCTTGGGAATCTAATTCTGGTATTGATAGTCTTTACTGATTGTCTCCCCTCGTAGCTGATTTCTTCATTATTGTGTAAATTTAGATCATGAGCTCATGTTTAGCTAAACAGCTGACCTTGTAAGACGCTTAGGTGTGAACACTGGTAAGCTTCAGCAGAAAGATGGCAAAGATTTACTAGTGTCCCACCAATGAGTTGCCCACGAGGACACCGTTTTCTACAAGTGTTGGTCCAATACTCCCTCTAGAGGAAGGGCCTCCGACAGGGCTGATTGGCGGCCCCCGATCTGGGGCAGGGGCAGTGGGCAGCCTGTGGCCCGGGCTGGAGCCTCTTTGCATGTGTCCCTGGGACACATCTGCCTGCGAACTTCGGTCACCTGGCAGGAAGCTACGATGCCCAGACCTATGGTTAGCTGTGCAGCGAGGTGTACTGTGAGGACAGGTTCCACACACACTTCAAGTAAGAGGTCGGCCTGAGTGGAAAGGTGAGAGTTTGGGCAGCTGTGCAGACAAAGAAGGCGCCCTTTGGCCTGGGCCTAAATGCTTGTGACAGCCCACTGGACCTGCCGAGCTCTGAGCGCCCTGCCCTGGGCCCCCTGCTCCCCTGCCCTTTGTTCAGTCACATCAGAGATGGCCACACCCACTCCTTCAGTGAGGGCAGAGTTCCAACCACCCTCAGCCCCGCCCCCTCTCCGCAGGTTACCATGTACTACAGAGGCTGCATCCTGAGGCCAGGGCGTTCCGAGAATGCCAAGGGCAGACATGATGACCTTAAATGATTTCCTCTTGTGTCAGGTTTGGTAAACTTTAGGAGCTAGGAAATGGTCCACTTTACAGAAATGTTCAAATTTACGGGCATTTCATTTATTCTCTGCTATAACATTGTGCTGATTCTTTCTGTATATTCTTTACTTATGTTTTTGTTTTCCTTAATCAAAGTGTGTCTTTTCAATCTTTTCAAAGAAGATTCTTTGGACTTACTAAATCACCTCAATTTTATACGTTTTCTGTTGTATTAAGTTCTGCTCATATCTTTATTTATCTTTTTTCTATGTTCTCAGGGTTTATTGTTTTGATCTTCTGATGTCAATTAAAACACTTGGTTATTCATTTTAATAAATATTTTACTTATAAAGATTTGAACTTTTGAAGATTCCAGCTTACTTGTAAGTTTCTAAGGGTCAGGTCCTCTCCATTGTTGCTGGCCTAAGGTTTAGTTCACCATATAGCAATGTATATATTGACCTATTTTCCCCTCGACTTTCTGTGATTCCCTACATCTCACCTTTCTTTGCAGACAAGCCATTTGAAATACCCTTAACTTATTTCACAGCCAATAAGTCATTGAAATAATGTGTATTTTTAGAGAAATCTTCTTATATAATTAGGCAGAAAATCTCACCTGCCATAGTTTTCAAAACAGCATAATTTCACTCTTCTCAATGCTTAATCTGTTGTATTACACAACCTTTGAGTATTTAGCTTTATCAATGACATGTACTTTAAAAATATTTTAGAGATCCTACCAGTCTTTGAAAACATCCTTGTTCATTGTTTCAGTTCCAGTTTTATGTATATATTCTGCCTTGCACCTGATTATTCCAACAATTGATGGATGGCCTTGGGAATCTAATTCTGGTATTGATACTCTTTCCTGATTGTCTTCCATCGTAGCTGATTTTTCATTATTGTGTAAATTTAGATCATGAGCTCATGTTTAGCTAAACAGCTGACCTTGTAAGACGCTTAGGTGTGTACGCTCGCAAGCTTCAGGAAAAAGTCGGCAAAATTTATTTGTGTCCCTCCAATGAGTTGCCCACGAGGACACCGTTTTCTACAAGTGTTGGTCCAATACTCCCTCTAGAGGAAGGGGACTACGACAGGGCTGATTGGCGGCCCCCGATCTGGGGCAGGGGCAGTGGGCAGCCTGTGGCCCGGGCTGGAGCCTCTTTGCATGTGTCCCTGGGACACATCTGCCTGCGAACTTCGGTCACCTGGCAGGAAGCTACGATGTCCAGACCTATGGTTAACTGTGCAGCAAGGTGTACTGTGAGGACAGGTTCCACACACACTTCAAGTAAGAGGTCGGCCTGAGTGGAAAGGTGAGAGTTTGGGCAGCTGTGCAGACAAAGAAGGCGCCCTTTGGCCTGGGACTAAATGCTTGTGACAGCCCACTGGACCTGCCGTGCTCTGAGGGCCCTGCCCTGGGCCCCCTGCTCCCCTGCCCTTTGTTCAGTCACAGCAGAGATGGCCACACCCACTCCTACAGTGAGGGCAGAGTTCCAACCACCCTCAGCCCCGCCCCCTCTCCGCAGGTTACCCTGGACTACAGAGGCTGCATCCTGAGGCCAGGGCGTTCCGAGAATGCCAAGGGCAGACATGATGACCTTAAATGATTTCCTCTTGTGTCAGGTTTGGTAAACTTTAGGAGCTAGGAAATGGTCCACTTTACAGAAATGTTCAAATTTACTGGCATTTCATATATTCTCTGCTATAACATTGTGCTGATTCTTTCTGTATATTCTTTACTTATGTTTTTGTTTTCCTTAATCAAAGTGTGTCTTTTCAATCTTTTCAAAGAAGATTCTTTGGACTTACTAAATCACCTCAATTTTATACGTTTTCCGTTTTATTAAGTTCTGCTCATATCTTTATTTATCTTTTTTCTATGTTCTCAGGGTTTATTGTTTTGATCTTCTGATGTCAATTAAAACACTTGGTTATTCATTTTAATAAATATTTTACTTATAAAGATTTGAACTTTTGAAGATTCCAGCTTACTTGTAAGTTTCTAAGGGTCAGGTCCTCTCCATTGTTGCTGGCCTAAGGTTTAGTTCACCATATGGCAAGGTATATATTGACCTATTTTCCCCTCGACTTTCTGTGATTCCCTACATCTCACCTTTCTTTGCAGACAAGCCATTTGAAATACCCTTAACTTATTTCACAGCCAATAAGTCATTGAAATAATGTGTATTTTTAGAGAAATCTTCTTATATAATTAGGCAGAAAATCTCACCTGCCATAGTTTTCAAAAGAGCATAATTTCACTCTTCTCAATGCTTAATCTGTTGTATTACACAACCTTTGAGTATTTAGCTTTATCAATGACATGTACTTTAAAAATGTTTTAGAGATCCTACCAGTCTTTGAAAACATCCTTGTTCCTTGTTTCAGGTCCAGTTTTATGTATATATTCTGCCTTGCACCTGATTATTCCAACAATTGATGGATGGCCTTGGGAATCTAATTCTGGTATTGATAGTCTTTACTGATTGTCTCCCCTCGTAGCTGATTTCTTCATTATTGTGTAAATTTAGATCATGAGCTCATGTTTAGCTAAACAGCTGACCTTGTAAGACGCTTAGGTGTGAACACTCGTAAGCTTCAGCAGAAAGATGGCAAAGATTTATTTGCGTCCCTCCAATGAGTTGCCCACGAGGACACCGTTTTCTACAAGTGTTGGTCCAATACTCCCTCTAGAGGAAGGGCCTCCGAGAGGGCTGATTGGTGGCCCCCGATCTGGGGCAGGGGCAGTGGGCAGCCTGTGGCCCGGGCTGGAGCCTCTTTGCATGTGTCCCTGGGACACATCTGCCTGCGAACTTCGGTCACCTGGCAGGAAGCTACGATGCCCAGACCTATGGTTAGCTCTGCCGCGAGGTGTACTGTGAGGACAGGTACCACACACACTTCAAGTAAGTGGTCGGCCTGAGTGGAAAGGTGAGAGTTTGGGCAGCTGTGCAGACAAAGAAGGCGCCCTTTGGCCTGGGCCTAAATGCTTGTGACACCCCACTGGACCTGCCGTGCTCTGAGGGCCCTGCCCTGGGCCCCCTGCTCCCCTGCCCTTTGTTCAGTCACAGCAGAGATGGCCACACCCACTCCTTCAGTGAGGCCAGAGTTCCAACCTCCCTCAGCCCCGCCCCATCTCCGCAGGTTACCATGGACTGCAGAGGCTGCATCCTGAGGCCAGGGCGTTCCGAGAATGCCAAGGGCAGGCATGATGACCTTAAATGATTTCCTCTTGTGTCAGGTTTGGTAAACTTTAGGAGCTAGGAAATGGTCCACTTTACAGAAATGTTCAAATTTACTGGCATTTCTTATATTCTCTGCTATAACATTGTCCTGATTCTTTCTGTATATTCTTTACTTATGTTTTTGTTTTCCTTAATCAAAGTGTGTCTTTTCAATCTTTTCAAAGAAGATTCTTTGGACTTACTAAATCACCTCAATTTTATACGTTTTCTGTTGTATTAAGTTCTGCTCATATCTTTATTTATCTTTTTTCTATGTTCTCAGGGTTTATTGTTTTCATCTTCTGATGTCAATTAAAACACTTGGTTATTCATTTTAATAAATATTTTACTTATAAAGATTTGAACTTTTGAAGATTCCAGCTTACTTGTAAGTTTCTAAGGGTCAGGTCCTCTCCATTGTTGCTGGCCTAAGGTTTAGTTCACCATATAGCAATGTATATATTGACCTATTTTCCCCTCGACTTTCTGTGATTCCCTACATCTCACCTTTCTTTGCAGACAAGCCATTTGAAATACCCTTAACTTATTTCACAGCCAATAAGTCATTGAAATAATGTGTATTTTTAGAGAAATCTTCTTATATAATTAGGCAGAAAATCTCACCTGCCATAGTTTTCAAAACAGCATAATTTCACTCTTCTCTATGCTTAATCTGTTGTATTACACAACCTTTGAGTATTTAGCTTTATCAATGACATGTAGAGATCCTACCAGTCTTTGAAAACATCCTTGTTCCTTGTTTCAGTTCCAGTTTTATGTATATATTCTGCCTTGCACCTGATTATTCCAACAATTGATGGATGGCCTTGGGAATCTAATTCTGGTATTGATAGTCTTTACTGATTGTCTCCCCTCGTAGCTGATTTCTTCATTATTGTGTAAATTTAGATCATGAACTCATGTTTAGCTAAACAGCTGACCTTGTAAGACGCTTAGGTGTGAACGCTCGTAAGCTTCAGCAGAAAGATGGCAAAGATTTATTTGTGTCCCTCCAATGAGTTGCCCACGAGGACACCGTTTTCTACAAGTGTTGGTCCAATACTCCCTCTAGAGGCAGGGGACTCCAACTTGGCTGATTGGTGGCCCCCGATCTGGGGCAGGGGCAGTGGGCAGCCTGTGGCCCGGGCAGGAGCCTCTTTGCATGTGTCCCTGGGACACATCTGCCTGCGAACTTCGGTCACCTGGCAGGAAGCTACGATGCCCAGACCTATGGTTAGCTGTGCAGCGAGGTGTACTGTGAGGACAGGTTCCACACAAACTTCAAGTAAGAGGTCGGCCTGAGTGGAAAGGTGAGAGTTTGGGCAGCTGTGCAGACAAAGAAGTCGCCCTTTGGCATGGGCCTAAATGCTTGTGACACCCCACTGGACCTGCCGTGCTCTGAGGGCCCTGCACTGGGCCCCCTGCTCCCCTGCCCTTTGTTCAGTCACAGCAGAGATGTCCACACCCACTCCTTCAGTGAGGCCTGATTTCCAACCTCACTCAGCCCCGCCCCATCTCCGCAGATTACCATGGACTACAGAGGCTGCCTCCTGAGGCTAGGGCGTTCCGAGAATGCCAAGGGCAGACATGATGACCTTAAATCATTTCCTCTTGTGTCAGGTTTGGTAAACTTTAGGAGCTAGGAAATGGTCCACTTTACAGAAATGTTCAAATTTACTGGCATTTCATATATTCTCTGCTATAACATTGTCCTGATTCTTTCTGTGTATTCTATAATTATGTTTTTGTTTTCCTTAATCAAAGTGTGAGTTTTCAATCTTTTCAAAGAAGATTCTATCGACTTACTAAATCACCTGAATTTTATACGTTTTCTGTTGTATTAAGTTCTGCTCATATCTTTATTTATCTTTTTTCTATGTTCTCAGGGTTTATTGTTTTGATCTTCTGATGTCAATTAAAACACTTGGTTATTCATTTTAATAAATATTTTACTTATAAAGATTTGAACTTTTGTAGAACCCAGCTCACTTGTAAGTTTCTAAGGGTCAGGTCCTCTCCATTGTTGCTGGCCTAAGGTTTAGTTCACCATATAGCAATGTATATATTGACCTATTTTCCCCTCGACTTTCTGTGATTCCCTACATCTCACCTTTCTTTGCAGACAAGCCATTTGAAATACCCTTAACTTATTTCACAGCCAATAAGTCATTGAAATAATGTGTATTTTTAGAGAAATCTAATTATATAATTAGGCAGAAAATCTCACCTGCCATAGTTTTCAAAACAGCATAATTTCACTCTTCTCAATGCTTAATCTGTTGTATTACACAACCTTTGAGTATTTAGCTTTATCAATGACATGTCCTTTAAAAATGTTTTAGAGATCCTACCAGTCTTTGAAAACATCCTTGTTCCTTGTTTCAGTTCCAGTTTTATGTATATATTCTTCCTTGCACCTGATTATTCCAACAATTGATGGATGGCCTTGGGAATCTAATTCTGGTATTGATAGTCTTTACTGATTGTCTCCCCTCGTAGTTGATTTCTTCATTATTGTGTAAATTTAGATCATGAGCTCATGTTTAGCTAAACTGCTGACCTTGTAAGACGCTTAGGTGTGAATGCTCGTAAGCTTCAGGAGAAAGTCGGCAAAATTTATTTGTGTCCCTCCAATGAGTTGCCCACGAGGACACCGTTTTCTACAAGTGTTGGTCCAATACTCCCTCTAGAGGAAGGGGACTCCAACAGGGCTGATTTGCGGCCCCCGATCTGGGGCAGGGGCAGTGGGCGGCTTATGGCCCAGGCTGGAGCCTCTTTGCATGTGTCCCTGGGACACATCTGCCTGCGAACTTCGGTCACCTGGCAGGAAGCTACGATGCCCAGACCTATGGTTAGCTGTGCAGCGAGTTGTACTGTGAGGACAGGTTCCACACACACTTCAATTAAGATGTCGGCCTGAGTGGAAAGGTGAGAGTTTGGGCAGCTGTGCATACAAAGAAGGCGCCCTTTGGCCTGGGACTAAATGCTTGTGACAGCCCACTGGACCTGCCGTGCTCTGAGGGCCCTGCCCTGGGTCCCTTGCTCCCCTGACCTTTGTTCAGTCACAGCAGAGATGGCCACACCCACTCCTTCAGTGAGGGCAGAGTTCCAACCACCCTCAGCACCGCCCCCTCTCCGCAGGTTACCATGGACTACAGATGCTGCATCCTGAGGCCAGGGCGTTCCGCGAATGCCAAGGGCAGACATGATGACCTTAAATGATTTCCTCTTGTGTCAGTTTTGGTAAATTTTAGGAGCTAGGAAATGGTCCACTTTACAGAAATGTTCAAATTTACTGGCATTTCATATATTCTCTGCTATAACATTGTCCTGATTCTTTCTGTATATTCTTTACTTATGTTTTTGTTTTCCTTAATCAAAGTGTGTCTTTTCAATCTTTTCAAAGAAGATTCTTTGGACTTACTAAATCACCTCAATTTTTTACGTTTTCTGTTGTATTAAGTTCTGCTCATATCTTTATTTATCTTTTTCTATGTTCTCAGGGTTTATTGTTTTGATCTTCTGATTTCAATTAAAACACTTGTTTATTCATTTTAATAAATATTTTACTTATAAAGATTTGAACTTTTGAAGATTCCAGCTTACTTGTAAGTTTCTAAGGGTCACGTCCTCTCCACAGTTGCTGGCCTAAGGTTTACTTCACCATATAGCAATGTATATATTGACCTATTTTTCCCTCGACTTTCGGTGATTCCCCACATCTCACCTTTCTTTGCAGACAAGCCATTTGAAATACCCTTAACTTATTTCACAGCCAATAAGTCATTGAAATAATGTGTATTTTTTAGGGAAATCTTCTTATATAATTAGGCAGAAAATCTCACCTGCCATAGTTTTCAAAACATCATAATTTCACTCTTCTCAATGCTTAATCTGTTGTATTACACAACCTTTGATTATTTAGCTTTATCAATGACATGTACTTTAAAAATGTTTTAGAGATCCTACCAGTCTTTGAAAACATCCTTGTTCCTTGTTTCAGTTCCAGTTTTATGTATATATTCTGCCTTGCACCTGATTATTCCAACAATTGATGGATGGCCTTGGGAATCTAATTCTGGTATTGATACTCTTTCCTGATTGTCTTCCCTCGTAGCTGATTTTTTCATTATTGTGTAAATTTAGATCATGAGCTCATGTTTAGCTAAACAGCTGACCTTGTAAGACGCTTAGGTGTGTACGCTCGCAAGCTTCAGGAAAAAGCCGGCAAAATTTATTTGTGTCCCTCCAATGAGTTGCCCACGAGGACACCGTTTTCTACAAGTGTTGGTCCAATACTCCCTCTAGAGGAAGGGGACTCCGACAGGGCTGATTGGCGGCCCCCGATCTGGGGCAGGGGCAGTGGGCAGCCTGTGGCCCGGGCTGGAGCCTCTTTGCATGTGTCCCTGGGACACATCTGCCTGCGAACTTCGATCACCTGGCAGGAAGCTACGATGTCCAGACCTATGTTTAACTGTGCAGCAAGGTGTACTGTGAGGACAGGTTCCACACACACTTCAAGTAAGAGGTCGGCCTGAGTGGAAAGGTGAGAGTTTGGGCAGCTGTGCAGACAAAGAAGGCGCCCTTTGGCCTGGGCCTAAATGCTTTTGACAGCCCACTGGACCTGCCGTGCTCTGAGGGCCCTGCCCTGGGCCCCCTGCTCCCCTGCCCTTTGTTCAGTCACAGCAGAGATGGCCACACCCACTCCTTCAGTGAGGGCAGAGTTCCAACCACCCTCAGCCCCGCCCCCTCTCCGCAGGTTACCCTGGACTACAGAGGCTGCATCCTGAGGCCAGGGCGTTCCGAGAATGCCAAGGGCAGACATGATGACCTTAAATGATTTCCTCTTGTGTCAGGTTTGGTAAACTTTAGGAGCTAGGAAATGGTCCACTTTACAGAAATGTTCAAATTTACTGGCATTTCATATATTCTCTGCTATAACGTTGTGCTGATTCTTTCTGTATATTCTTTACTTATGTTTTTGTTTTCCTTAATCAAAGTGTGTCTTTTCAATCTTTTCAAAGAAGATTCTTTGGACTTACTAAATCACCTCAATTTTATACGTTTTCCGTTGTATTAAGTTCTGCTCATATCTTTATTTATCTTTTTTCTATGTTCTCAGGGTTTATTGTTTTGATCTTCTGATGTCAATTAAAACACTTGGATATTCAGTTTAATAAATATTTTACTTATAAAGATTTGAACTTTTGAAGATTCCAGCTTACTTGTAAGTTTCTAAGGGTCAGGTCCTCTCCATTGTTGCTGGCCTAAGGTTTAGTTCACCATATAGCAATGTATATATTGACCTAGTTTCCCCTCGACTTTCTGTGATTCCCTACATCTCACCTTTCTCTGCAGACAAGCCATTTGAAATACCCTTAACTTATTTCACAGCCAATAAGTCATTGAAATAATGTGTATTTTTAGAGAAATCTTCTTATATAATTAGACAGAAAATCTCACCTGCCATAGTTTTCAAAACAGCATAATTTCACTCTTCTCAATGCTTAATCTGTTGTATTACACAACCTTTGAGTATTTAGCTTTATCAATGACATGTAGAGATCCTACCAGTCTTTGAAAACATCCTTGTTCCTTGTCTCAGGTCCAGTTTTATGTATATATTTTGCCTTGCACCTGATTATTCCAACAATTGACGGATGGCCTTGGGAATCTAATTCTGGTATTGATAGTCTTTACTGATTGTCTCCCCTCGTAGCTGATTTCTTCATTATTGTGTAAATTTAGATCATGAGCTCATGTTTAGCTAAACAGCTGACCTTGTAAGACGCTTAGGTGTGAACACTGGTAAGCTTCAGCAGAAAGATGGCAAAGATTTACTAGTGTCCCACCAATGAGTTGCCCACGAGGACACCGTTTTCTACAAGTGTTGGTCCAATACTCCCTCTAGAGGAAGGGCCTCCGACAGGGCTGATTGGCGGCCCCCGATCTGGGGCAGGGGCAGTGGGCAGCCTGTGGCCCGGGCTGGAGCCTCTTTGCATGTGTCCCTGGGACACATCTGCCTGCGAACTTCGGTCACCTGGCAGGAAGCTACGATGCCCAGACCTATGGTTAGCTGTGCAGCGAGGTGTACTGTGAGGACAGGTTCCACACACACTTCAAGTAAGAGGTCGGCCTGAGTGGAAAGGTGAGAGTTTGGGCAGCTGTGCAGACAAAGAAGGCGCCCTTTGTCTTGGGCCTAAATGCTTGTGACAGCCCACTGGACCTGCCGAGCTCTGAGCGCCCTGCCCTGGGCCCCCTGCTCCCCTGCCCTTTGTTCAGTCACATCAGAGATGGCCACACCCACTCCTTCAGTGAGGGCAGAGTTCCAACCACCCTCAGCCCCGCCCCCTCTCCGCAGGTTACCATGTACTACAGAGGCTGCATCCTGAGGCCAGGGCGTTCCGAGAATGCCAAGGGCAGACATGATGACCTTAAATGATTTCCTCTTGTGTCAGGTTTGGTAAACTTTAGGAGCTAGGAAATGGTCCACTTTACAGAAATGTTCAAATTTACGGGCATTTCATTTATTCTCTGCTATAACATTGTGCTGATTCTTTCTGTATATTCTTTACTTATGTTTTTGTTTTCCTTAATCAAAGTGTGTCTTTTCAATCTTTTCAAAGAAGATTCTTTGGACTTACTAAATCACCTCAATTTTATCCGTTTTCTGTTGTATTAAGTTCTGCTCATATCTTTATTTATCTTTTTTCTATGTTCTCAGGGTTTATTGTTTTGATCTTCTGATGTCAATTAAAACACTTGGTTATTCATTTTAATAAATATTTTACTTATAAAGATTTGAACTTTTGAAGATTCCAGCTTACTTGTAAGTTTCTAAGGGTCAGGTCCTCTCCATTGTTGCTGGCCTGAGGTTTAGTTCACCATATAGCAATGTATATATTGACCTATTTTCCCCTCGACTTTCTGTGATTCCCTACATCTCACCTTTCTTTGCAGACAAGCCATTTGAAATACCCTTAACTTATTTCACAGCCAATAAGTCATTGAAATAATGTGTATTTTTAGAGAAATCTTCTTATATAATTAGGCAGAAAATCTCACCTGCCATAGTTTTCAAAACAGCATAATTTCACTCTTCTCAATGCTTAATCTGTTGTATTACACAACCTTTGAGTATTTAGCTTTATCAATGACATGTACTTTAAAAATATTTTAGAGATCCTACCAGTCTTTGAAAACATCCTTGTTCATTGTTTCAGTTCCAGTTTTATGTATATATTCTGCCTTGCACCTGATTATTCCAACAATTGATGGATGGCCTTGGGAATCTAATTCTGGTATTGATACTCTTTCCTGATTGTCTTCCATCGTAGCTGATTTTTCATTATTGTGTAAATTTAGATCATGAGCTCATGTTTAGCTAAACAGCTGACCTTGTAAGACGCTTAGGTGTGTACGCTCGCAAGCTTCAGGAAAAAGTCGGCAAAATTTATTTGTGTCCCTCCAATGAGTTGCCCACGAGGACACCGTTTTCTACAAGTGTTGGTCCAATACTCCCTCTAGAGGAAGGGGACTACGACAGGGCTGATTGGCGGCCCCCGATCTGGGGCAGGGGCAGTGGGCAGCCTGTGGCCCGGGCTGGAGCCTCTTTGCATGTGTCCCTGGGACACATCTGCCTGCGAACTTCGGTCACCTGGCAGGAAGCTACGATGTCCAGACCTATGGTTAACTGTGCAGCAAGGTGTACTGTGAGGACAGGTTCCACACACACTTCAAGTAAGAGGTCGGCCTGAGTGGAAAGGTGAGAGTTTGGGCAGCTGTGCAGACAAAGAAGGCGCCCTTTGGCCTGGGCCTAAATGCTTGTGACACCCCACTGGACTTGCCGTGCTCTGAGGGCCCTGCCCTGGGCCCCCTGCTCCCCTGCCCTTTGTTCAGTCACAGCAGAGATGGCCACACCCACTCCTACAGTGAGGGCAGAGTTCCAACCACCCTCAGCCCCGCCCCCTCTCCGCAGGTTACCCTGGACTACAGAGGCTGCATCCTGAGGCCAGGGCGTTCCGAGAATGCCAAGGGCAGACATGATGACCTTAAATGATTTCCTCTTGTGTCAGGTTTGGTAAACTTTAGGAGCTAGGAAATGGTCCACTTTACAGAAATGTTCAAATTTACTGGCATTTCATATATTCTCTGCTATAACATTGTGCTGATTCTTTCTGTATATTCTTTACTTATGTTTTTGTTTTCCTTAATCAAAGTGTGTCTTTTCAATCTTTTCAAAGAAGATTCTTTGGACTTACTAAATCACCTCAATTTTATACGTTTTCCGTTTTATTAAGTTCTGCTCATATCTTTATTTATCTTTTTTCTATGTTCTCAGGGTTTATTGTTTTGATCTTCTGATGTCAATTAAAACACTTGGTTATTCATTTTAATAAATATTATACTTATAAAGATTTGAACTTTTGAAGATTCCAGCTTACTTGTAAGTTTCTAAGGGTCAGGTCCTCTCCATTGTTGCTGGCCTAATGTTTAGTTCAACATATAGCAATGTATATATTGACCTATTTTCCCCTCGACTTTCTGTGATTCCCTACATCTCACCTTTCTTTGCAGACAAGCCATTTGAAATACCCTTAACTTATTTCACAGCCAATAAGTCATTGAAATAATGTGTATTTTTAGAGAAATCTTCTTATATAATTAGACAGAAAATCTCACCTGCCATAGTTTTCAAAACAGCATAATTTCACTCTTCTCAATGCTTAATCTGTTGTATTACCCAAACTTTGAGTATTTAGCTTTATCAATGACATGTACTTTAAAAATGTTTTAGAGATCCTACCAGTCTTTGAAAACATCCTTGTTCCTTGTTTCAGTTCCAGTTTTATGTATATATTCTGCCTTGCACCTGATTATTCCAACAATTGATTGATGGCCTTGGGAATCTAATTCTGGTATTGATACTCTTTCCTGATTGTCTTCCCTCGTAGCTGATTATTTCATTATTGTGTAAATTTAGATCATGAGCTCATGTTTAGCTAAACAGCTGACCTTGTAAGACACTTAGGTGTGTACGCTCGCAAGCTTCAGGAAAAAGTCGGCAAGATTTATTTGTGTGCCTCCAATGAGTTGCCCACGAGGACACCGTTTTCTACAAGTGTTGGTCCAATACTCCCTCTAGAGGAAGGGGACTCCGACAGGGCTGATTGGGGGCCCCCAATCTGGGGCAGGGGCAGTGGGCAGCCTGTGGCCCGGGTTGGAGCCTCTTTGCATGTGTCCCTGGGACACATCTGCCTGCGAACTTCGGTCACCTGGCAGGAAGATACGATGTCCAGACCTATGGTTAACTGTGCAGCAAGGTGTACTGTGAGGACAGGTTCCACACACACTTCAAGTAAGAGGTCGGCCTGAGTGGAAAGGTGAGAGTTTGGGCAGCTGTGAAGACAAAGAAGGCGCCCTTTGGCCTGGGCCTAAATGCTTGTGACACCCCACTGGACTTGCCGTGCTCTGAGGGCCCTGCCCTGGGCACCCTGCTCCCCTGCCCTTTGTTCAGTCACAGCAGAGATCGCCACACCCACTCCTTCAGTGAGGGCAGAGTTCCAACCACCCTCAGCCCCGACCCCTCTCCGCAGGTTACCATGGACTACGGAGGCTGCATCCTGAGGCCAGGGCGTTCCGAGAATGCCAAGGGCAGACATGATGACCTTAAATGATTTCCTCTTGTGTCAGGTTTGGTAAACTTTAGGAGCTAGGAAATGGTCCACTTTACAGAAATGTTCAAATTTACTGGCATTTCATATATTCTCTGCTATAACATTGTCCTGATTCTTTCTGTATATTCTTTACTTATGTTTTTGTTTTCCTTAATCAAAGTGTGTCTTTTCAATCTTTTCAAAGAAGATTCTTTGGACTTACTAAATCACCTCAATTTTATACGTTTTCCGTTGTATTAAGTTCTGCTCATATCTTTATTTATCTTTTTTCTATGTTCTCAGGGTTTATTGTTTTGATCTTCTGATGTCAATTAAAACACTTGGTTATTCATTTTAATAAATATTTTACTTATAAAGATTTGAACTTTTGAAGATTCCAGCTTACTTGTAAGTTTCTAAGGGTCAGGTCCTCTCCATTGTTGCTGGCCTAAGGTTTAGTTCACCATATGGCAAGGTATATATTGACCTATTTTCCCCTCGACTTTCTGTGATTCCCTACATCTCACCTTTCTTTGCAGACAAGCCATTTGAAATACCCTTAACTTATTTCACAGCCAATAAGTCATTGAAATAATGTGTATTTTTAGAGAAATCTTCTTATATAATTAGGCAGAAAATCTCACCTGCCATAGTTTTCAAAAGAGCATAATTTCACTCTTCTCAATGCTTAATCTGTTGTATTACACAACCTTTGAGTATTTAGCTTTATCAATGACATGTACTTTAAAAATGTTTTAGAGATCCTACCAGTCTTTGAAAACATCCTTGTTCCTTGTTTCAGGTCCAGTTTTATGTATATATTCTGCCTTGCACCTGATTATTCCAACAATTGATGGATGGCCTTGGGAATCTAATTCTGGTATTGATAGTCTTTACTGATTGTCTCCCCTCGTAGCTGATTTCTTCATTATTGTGTAAATTTAGATCATGAGCTCATGTTTAGCTAAACAGCTGACCTTGTAAGACGCTTAGGTGTGAACACTCGTAAGCTTCAGCAGAAAGATGGCAAAGATTTATTTGCGTCCCTCCAATGAGTTGCCCACGAGGACACCGTTTTCTACAAGTGTTGGTCCAATACTCCCTCTAGAGGAAGGGCCTCCGAGAGGGCTGATTGGTGGCCCCCGATCTGGGGCAGGGGCAGTGGGCAGCCTGTGGCCCGGGCTGGAGCCTCTTTGCATGTGTCCCTGGGACACATCTGCCTGCGAACTTCGGTCACCTGGCAGGAAGCTACGATGCCCAGACCTATGGTTAGCTCTGCCGCGAGGTGTACTGTGAGGACAGGTACCACACACACTTCAAGTAAGTGGTCGGCCTGAGTGGAAAGTTGAGAGTTTGGGCAGCTGTGCAGACAAAGAAGGCGCCCTTTGGCCTGGGCCTAAATGCTTGTGACACCCCACTGGACCTGCCGTGCTCTGAGGGCCCTGCCCTGGGCCCCCTGCTCCCCTGCCATTTGTTCAGTCACAGCAGAGATGGCCTCACCCACTCCTTCAGTGAGGGCAGAGTTCCAACCAGCCTCAGCCCCGCCCCCTCTCCGCAGGTTACCCTGGACTACAGAGGCTGCATCCTGAGGCCAGGGCGTTCCGAGAATGCCAAGGGCAGACATGATGACCTTAAATGATTTCCTCTTGTGTCAGGTTTGGTAAATCTTAGGAGCTAGGAAATGGTCCACTTTACAGAAATGTTCAAATTTACTGGCATTTCATATATTCTCTGCTATAACATTGTGCTGATTCTTTCTGTATATTCTTTACTTATGTTTTTGTTTTCCTTAATCAAAGTGTGTCTTTTCAATCTTTTCAAAGAAGATTCTTTGGACTTACTAAATCAACTCAATTTTATACGATTTCTGTTGTATTAAGTTCTGCTCATATCTTTATTTATCTTTTTTCTATGTTCTCAGGGTTTATTGTTTTGATCTTCTGATGTCAATTAAAACACTTGGTTATTCATTTTAATAAATATTTTACTTATAAAGATTTGAACTTTTGAAGATTCCAGCTTACTTGTAAGTTTCTAAAGGTCAGGTCCTCTCCATTGTTGCTGGCCTAAGGTTTAGTTCAACATATAGCAATGTATATATTGACCTATTTTCCCCTCGACTTTCTGTGATTCCCTACATCTCACCTTTCTTTGCAGACAAGCCATTTGAAATACCCTTAACTTATTTCACAGCCAATAAGTCATTGAAATAATGTGTATTTTTAGAGAAATCTTCTTATATAATTAGACAGAAAATCTCACCTGCCATAGTTTTCAAAACAGCATAATTTCACTCTTCTCAATGCTTAATCTGTTGTATTACCCAAACTTTGAGTATTTAGCTTTATCAAAGACATGTACTTTAAAAATGTTTTAGAGATCCTACCAGTCTTTGAAAACATCCGTGTTCCTTCTTTCAGGTCCAGTTTTATGTATATATTCTGCCTTGCACCTGATTATTCCAACAATTGATGGATGGCCTTGGGAATCTAATTCTGGTATTGATACTCTTTCCTGATTGTCTTCCCTCGTAGCTGATTATTTCATTATTGTGTAAATTTAGATCATGAGCTCATGTTTAGCTAAACAGCTGACCTTGTAAGACGCTTAGGTGTGTACGCTCGCAAGCTTCAGGAAAAAGTCGGCAAAATTTATTTGTGTCCCTCCAATGAGTTGCCCACGAGGACACCGTTTTCTACAAGTGTTGGTCCAATACTCCCTCTAGAGGAAGGGGACTCCGACAGGGCTGATTGGGGGCCCCCAATCTGGGGCAGGGGCAGTGGGCAGCCTGTGGCCCGGGCTGGAGCCTCTTTGCATGTGTCCCTGGGATACATCTGCCTGCGAACTTCGGTCACCTGGCAGGAAGATACGATGTCCAGACCTATGGTTAACTGTGCAGCAAGGTGTACTGTGAGGACAGGTTCCACACACACTTCAAGTAAGAGGTCGGCCTGAGTGGAAAGGTGAGAGTTTGGGCAGCTGTGAAGACAAAGAAGGCGCCCTTTGGCCTGGGCCTAAATGCTTGTGACACCCCACTGGACCTGCCGTGCTCTGAGGGCCCTGCCCTGGGCCCCCTGCTCCCCTGCCCTTTGTTCAGTCACAGCAGAGATCGCCACACCCACTCCTTCAGTGAGGGCAGAGTTCCAACCACCCTCAGCCCCGCCCCCTCTCCGCAGGTTACCATGGACTACGGAGGCTGCATCCTGAGGCCAGGGCGTTCCGAGAATGCCAAGGGCAGACATGATGACCTTAAATGATTTCCTCTTGTGTCAGGTTTGGTAAACTTTAGGAGCTAGGAAATGGTCCACTTTACAGAAATGTTCAAATTTACTGGCATTTCGTATATTCTCTGCTATAACATTGTCCTGATTCTTTCTGTATATTCTTTACTTATGTTTTTGTTTTCCTTAATCAAAGTGTGTCTTTTCAATCTTTTCAAAGAAGATTCTTTGGACTTACTAAATCACCTCAATTTTATACGTTTTCCGTTGTATTAAGTTCTGCTCATATCTTTATTTATCTTTTTTCTATGTTCTCAGGGTTTATTGTTTTGATCTTCTGATGTCAATTAAAACACTTGGTTATTCATTTTAATAAATATTTTACTTATAAAGATTTGAACTTTTGAAGATTCCAGCTTACTTGTAAGTTTCTAAGGGTCAGGTCCTCTCCATTGTTGCTGGCCTAAGGTTTAGTTCACCATATGGCAAGGTATATATTGACCTATTTTCCCCTCGACTTTCTGTGATTCCCTACATCTCACCTTTCTTTGCAGACAAGCCATTTGAAATACCCTTAACTTATTTCACAGCCAATAAGTCATTGAAATAATGTGTATTTTTAGAGAAATCTTCTTATATAATTAGGCAGAAAATCTCACCTGCCATAGTTTTCAAAAGAGCATAATTTCACTCTTCTCAATGCTTAATCTGTTGTATTACACAACCTTTGAGTATTTAGCTTTATCAATGACATGTACTTTAAAAATGTTTTAGAGATCCTACCAGTCTTTGAAAACATCCTTGTTCCTTGTTTCAGGTCCAGTTTTATGTATATATTCTGCCTTGCACCTGATTATTCCAACAATTGATGGATGGCCTTGGGAATCTAATTCTGGTATTGATAGTCTTTACTGATTGTCTCCCCTCGTAGCTGATTTCTTCATTATTGTGTAAATTTAGATCATGAGCTCATGTTTAGCTAAACAGCTGACCTTGTAAGACGCTTAGGTGTGAACACTCGTAAGCTTCAGCAGAAAGATGGCAAAGATTTATTTGCGTCCCTCCAATGAGTTTCCCACGAGGACACCGTTTTCTACAAGTGTTGGTCCAATACTCCCTCTAGAGGAAGGGCCTCCGACAGGGCTGATTGGTGGCCCCCGATCTGGGGCAGGGGCAGTGGGCAGCCTGTGGCCCGGGCTGGAGCCTCTTTGCATGTGTCCCTGGGACACATCTGCCTGCGAACTTCGGTCACCTGGCAGGAAGCTACGATGCCCAGACCTATGGTTAGCTCTGCCGCGAGGTGTACTGTGAGGACAGGTACCACACACACTTCAAGTAAGTGGTCGGCCTGAGTGGAAAGGTGAGAGTTTGGGCAGCTGTGCAGACAAAGAAGGCGCCCTTTGGCCTGGGCCTAAATGCTTGTGACACCCCACTGGACCTGCCGTGCTCTGAGGGCTCTGCCCTGGGCCCCCTGCTCCCCTGCCATTTGTTCAGTCACAGCAGAGATGGCCTCACCCACTCCTTCAGTGAGGGCAGAGTTCCAACCAGCCTCAGCCCCGCCCCCTCTCCGCAGGTTACCCTGGACTACAGAGGCTGCATCCTGAGGCCAGGGCGTTCCGAGAATGCCAAGGGCAGACATGATGACCTTAAATGATTTCCTCTTGTGTCAGGTTTGGTAAATCTTAGGAGCTAGGAAATGGTCCACTTTACAGAAATGTTCAAATTTACTGGCATTTCATATATTCTCTGCTATAACATTGTGCTGATTCTTTCTGTATATTCTTTACTTATGTTTTTGTTTTCCTTAATCAAAGTGTGTCTTTTCAATCTTTTCAAAGAAGATTCTTTGGACTTACTAAATCACCTCAATTTTATACGATTTCTGTTGTATTAAGTTCTGCTCATATCTTTATTTATCTTTTTTCTATGTTCTCAGGGTTTATTGTTTTGATCTTCTGATGTCAATTAAAACACTTGGTTATTCATTTTAATAAATATTTTACTTATAAAGATTTGAACTTTTGAAGATTCCAGCTTACTTGTAAGTTTCTAAGGGTCAGGTCCTCTCCATTGTTGCTGGCCTAAGGTTTAGTTCAACATATAGCAATGTATATATTGACCTATTTTCCCCTCGACTTTCTGTGATTCCCTACATCTCACCTTTCTTTGCAGACAAGCCATTTGAAATACCCTTAACTTATTTTACAGCCAATAAGTCATTGAAATAATGTGTATTTTTAGAGAAATCTTCTTATATAATTAGACAGAAAATCTCACCTGCCATAGTTTTCAAAACAGCATAATTTCACTCTTCTCAATGCTTAATCTGTTGTATTACACAACATTTGAGTATTTAGCTTTATCAATGACATGTACTTTAAAAATGTTTTAGAGATCCTACCAGTCTTTGAAAACATCCTTGTTCCTTGTTTCAGTTCCAGTTTTATGTATATATTCTGCCTTGCACCTGATTATTCCAACAATTGATGGATGGCCTTGGGAATCTAATTCTGGTATTGATACTCTTTCCTGATTGTCTTCCCTCGTAGCTGATTTTTTCATTATTGTGTAAATTTAGATCATGAGCTCATGTTTAGCTAAACAGCTGACCTTGTAAGACGCTTAGGTGTGTACGCTCGCAAGCTTCAGGAAAAAGTCGGCAAAATTTATTTGTGTCCCTCTAATGAGTTGCCCACGAGGACACCGTTTTCTACAAGTGTTGGTCCAATACTCCCTCTAGAGGAAGGGGACTCCGACAGGGCTGATTGGCGGCCCCCGATCTGGGGCAGGGGCAGTGGGCAGCCTGTGGCCCGGGCTGGAGCCTCTTTGCATGTGTCCCTGGGACACATCTGCCTGCGAACTTCGGTCACCTGGCAGGAAGCTACGATGTCCAGACCTATGGTTAACTGTGCAGCAAGGTGTACTGTGAGGACAGGTTCCACACACACTTCAAGTAAGAGGTCGGCCTGAGTGGAAAGGTGAGAGTTTGGGCAGCAGTGCAGACAAAGAAGGCGCCCTTTGGCCTGGGCCTAAATGCTTGTGACACCCCACTGGACCTGCCGTGCTCTGAGGGCCCTGCCCTGGGCCTCCTGCTCCCCTGCCCTTTGTTCAGTCACAGCAGAGATGGCCACACCCACTCCTTCAGTGAGGGCAGAGTTCCAACCACCCTCAGCCCCGCCCCCTCTCCGCAGGTTACCCTGGACTACAGAGGCTGCATCCTGAGGCCAGGGCGTTCCGAGAATGCCAAGGGCAGACATGATGACCTTAAATGATTTCCTCTTGTGTCAGGTTTGGTAAACTTTAGGAGCTAGGAAATGGTCCACTTTACAGAAATGTTCAAATTTACTGGCATTTCATATATTCTCTGCTATAACATTGTCCTGATTCTTTCTGTATATTCTTTACTTATGTTTTTGTTTTCCTTAATCAAAGTGTGTCTTTTCAATCTTTTCAAAGAAGATTCTTTGGACTTACTAAATCACCTCAATTTTACACGTTTTCCGTTGTATTAAGTTCTGCTCATATCTTTATTTATCTTTTTTCTATGTTCTCAGGGTTTATTGTTTTGATCTTCTGATGTCAATTAAAACACTTGGTTATTCATTTTAATAAATATTTTACTTATAAAGATTTGAACTTTTGAAGATTCCAGCTTACTTGTAAGTTTCTAAGGGTCAGGTCCTCTCCATTGTTGCTGGCCTAAGGTTTAGTTCACCATATAGCAATGTATATATTGACCTATTTTCCCCTCGACTTTCTGTGATTCCCTACATCTCACCTTTCTTTGCAGACAAGCCATTTGAAATACCCTTAACTTATTTCACAGCCAATAAGTCATTGAAATAATGTGTATTTTTAGAGAAATCTTCTTATATAATTAGGCAGAAAATCTCACCTGCCATAGTTTTCAAAAGAGCATAATTTCACTCTTCTCAATGCTTAATCTGTTGTATTACACAACCTTTGAGTATTTAGCTTTATCAATGACATGTACTTTAAAAATGTTTTAGAGATCCTACCAGTCTTTGAAAACATCCTTGTTCCTTGTTTCAGGTCCAGTTTTATGTATATATTCTGCCTTGCACCTGATTATTCCAACAATTGATGGATGGCCTTGGGAATCTAATTCTGGTATTGATAGTCTTTACTGATTGTCTCCCCTCGTAGCTGATTTCTTCATTATTGTGTAAATTTAGATCATGAGCTCATGTTTAGCTAAACAGCTGACCTTGTAAGACGCTTAGGTGTGAACACTCGTAAGCTTCAGCAGAAAGATGGCAAAGATTTATTTGCGTCCCTCCAATGAGTTTCCCACGAGGACACCGTTTTCTACAAGTGTTGGTCCAATACTCCCTCTAGAGGAAGGGCCTCCGACAGGGCTGATTGGTGGCCCCCGATCTGGGGCAGGGGCAGTGGGCAGCCTGTGGCCCGGGCTGGAGCCTCTTTGCATGTGTCCCTGGGACACATCTGCCTGCGAACTTCGGTCACCTGGCAGGAAGCTACGATGCCCAGACCTATGGTTAGCTCTGCCGCGAGGTGTACTGTGAGGACAGGTACCACACACACTTCAAGTAAGTGGTCGGCCTGAGTGGAAAGGTGAGAGTTTGGGCAGCTGTGCAGACAAAGAAGGCGCCCTTTGGCCTGGGCCTAAATGCTTGTGACACCCCACTGGACCTGCCGTGCTCTGAGGGCTCTGCCCTGGGCCCCCTGCTCCCCTGCCATTTGTTCAGTCACAGCAGAGATGGCCTCACCCACTCCTTCAGTGAGGGCAGAGTTCCAACCAGCCTCAGCCCCGCCCCCTCTCCGCAGGTTACCCTGGACTACAGAGGCTGCATCCTGAGGCCAGGGCGTTCCGAGAATGCCAAGGGCAGACATGATGACCTTAAATGATTTCCTCTTGTGTCAGGTTTGGTAAATCTTAGGAGCTAGGAAATGGTCCACTTTACAGAAATGTTCAAATTTACTGGCATTTCATATATTCTCTGCTATAACATTGTGCTGATTCTTTCTGTATATTCTTTACTTATGTTTTTGTTTTCCTTAATCAAAGTGTGTCTTTTCAATCTTTTCAAAGAAGATTCTTTGGACTTACTAAATCACCTCAATTTTATACGATTTCTGTTGTATTAAGTTCTGCTCATATCTTTATTTATCTTTTTTCTATGTTCTCAGGGTTTATTGTTTTGATCTTCTGATGTCAATTAAAACACTTGGTTATTCATTTTAATAAATATTTTACTTATAAAGATTTAAACTTTTGAAGATTCCAGCTTACTTGTAAGTTTCTAAGGGTCAGGTCCTCTCCATTGTTGCTGGCCTAAGGTTTAGTTCAACATATAGCAATGTATATATTGACCTATTTTCCCCTCGACTTTCTGTGATTCCCTACATCTCACCTTTCTTTGCAGACAAGCCATTTGAAATACCCTTAACTTATTTTACAGCCAATAAGTCATTGAAATAATGTGTATTTTTAGAGAAATCTTCTTATATAATTAGACAGAAAATCTCACCTGCCATAGTTTTCAAAACAGCATAATTTCACTCTTCTCAATGCTTAATCTGTTGTATTACACAACATTTGAGTATTTAGCTTTATCAATGACATGTACTTTAAAAATGTTTTAGAGATCCTACCAGTCTTTGAAAACATCCTTGTTCCTTGTTTCAGTTCCAGTTTTATGTATATATTCTGCCTTGCACCTGATTATTCCAACAATTGATGGATGGCCTTGGGAATCTAATTCTGGTATTGATACTCTTTCCTGATTGTCTTCCCTCGTAGCTGATTTTTTCATTATTGTGTAAATTTAGATCATGAGCTCATGTTTAGCTAAACAGCTGACCTTGTAAGACGCTTAGGTGTGTACGCTCGCAAGCTTCAGGAAAAAGTCGGCAAAATTTATTTGTGTCCCTCTAATGAGTTGCCCACGAGGACACCGTTTTCTACAAGTGTTGGTCCAATACTCCCTCTAGAGGAAGGGGACTCCGACAGGGCTGATTGGCGGCCCCCGATCTGGGGCAGGGGCAGTGGGCAGCCTGTGGCCCGGGCTGGAGCCTCTTTGCATGTGTCCCTGGGACACATCTGCCTGCGAACTTCGGTCACCTGGCAGGAAGCTACGATGTCCAGACCTATGGTTAACTGTGCAGCAAGGTGTACTGTGAGGACAGGTTCCACACACACTTCAAGTAAGAGGTCGGCCTGAGTGGAAAGGTGAGAGTTTGGGCAGCAGTGCAGACAAAGAAGGCGCCCTTTGGCCTGGGCCTAAATGCTTGTGACACCCCACTGGACCTGCCGTGCTCTGAGGGCCCTGCCCTGGGCCTCCTGCTCCCCTGCCCTTTGTTCAGTCACAGCAGAGATGGCCACACCCACTCCTTCAGTGAGGGCAGAGTTCCAACCACCCTCAGCCCCGCCCCCTCTCCGCAGGTTACCCTGGACTACAGAGGCTGCATCCTGAGGCCAGGGCGTTCCGAGAATGCCAAGGGCAGACATGATGACCTTAAATGATTTCCTCTTGTGTCAGGTTTGGTAAACTTTAGGAGCTAGGAAATGGTCCACTTTACAGAAATGTTCAAATTTACTGGCATTTCATATATTCTCTGCTATAACATTGTCCTGATTCTTTCTGTATATTCTTTACTTATGTTTTTGTTTTCCTTAATCAAAGTGTGTCTTTTCAATCTTTTCAAAGAAGATTCTTTGGACTTACTAAATCACCTCAATTTTACACGTTTTCCGTTGTATTAAGTTCTGCTCATATCTTTATTTATCTTTTTTCTATGTTCTCAGGGTTTATTGTTTTGATCTTCTGATGTCAATTAAAACACTTGGTTATTCATTTTAATAAATATTTTACTTATATAGATTTGAACTTTTGAAGATTCCAGCTTACGTGTAAGTTTCTAAGGGTCAGGTCCTCTCCATTGTTGCTGGCCTAAGGTTTAGTTCACCATATAGCAATGTATATATTGACCTATTTTCCCCTCGACTTTCTGTGATTCCCTACATCTCACCTTTCTTTGCAGACAAGCCGTTTGAAATACCCTTAACTTATTTCTCAGCCAATAAGTCATTGAAATAATGTGTATTTTTAGAGAAATCTTCTTATATAATTATGCAGAAAATCTCACCTGCCATAGTTTTCAAAACAGCATAATTTCACTCTTCTCAATGTTTAATCTGTTGTATTACACAACCTTTGAGTATTTAGCTTTATCAATGACATGTACTTTAAAAATGTTTTAGAGATCCTACCAGTCTTTGAAAACATCCTTGTTCCTTCTTTCAGTTCCAGTTTTATGTATATATTCTGCCTTGCACCTGATTATTCCAACAATTGATGGATGGCCTTGGGAATCTAATTCTGGTATTGATACTCTTTCCTGATTGTCTTCCCTCGTAGCTGATTTTTCATTATTGTGTAAATTTAGATCATGAGCTCATGTTTAGCTAAACAGCTGACCTTGTAAGACGCTTAGGTGTGTACGCTCGCAAGCTTCAGGAAAAAGTCGGCAAAATTTATATGTGTCCCTCCAATGAGTTGCCCACGAGGACACCGTTCTCTACAAGTGTTGGTCCAATACTCCCTCTAGAGGAAGGGGACTCCGACAGGGCTGATTGGCAGCCCCCGATCTGGGGCAGGGGCAGTGGGCAGCCTGTGGCCCGGGCTGGAGCCTCTTTGCATGTGTCCCTGGGACACATGTGCCTGCGAACTTCGGTCACCTGGCAGGAAGCTACGATGTCCAGACCTATGGTTAACTGTGCAGCAAGGTGTACTGTGAGGACAGGTTCCACACACACTTCAAGTAAGAGGTCGGCCTGAGTGGAAAGGTGAGAGTTTGGGCAGCAGTGCAGACAAAGAAGGCGCCCTTTGGCCTGGGCCTAAATGCTTGTGACAGCCCACTGGACCTGCCGAGCTCTGAGCGCCCTGCCCTGGGCCCCCTGCTCCCCTGCCCTTTGTTCAGTCACATCAGAGATGGCCACACCCACTCCTTCAGTGAGGGCAGAGTTCCAACCACCCTCAGTCCCGCCCCCTCTCCGCAGGTTACCATGGACTACAGAGGCTGCATCCTGAGGCCAGGGCGTTCCGAGAATGCCAAGGGCAGACATGATGACCTTAAATGATTTCCTCTTGTGTCAGGTTTGGTAAACTTTAGGAGCTAGGAAATGGTCCACTTTACAGAAATGTTCAAATTTAGGGGCATTTCATATATTCTCTGCTATAACATTGTGCTGATTCTTTCTGTATATTCTTTACTTATGTTTTTGTTTTCCTTACTCAAAGTGTGTCTTTTCAATCTTTTCAAAGAAGATTCTTTGGACTTACTAAATCACCTCAATTTTATACGTTTTCTGTTGTATTAAGTTCTGCTCATATCTTTATTTATCTTTTTTCTATGTTCTCAGGGTTTATTGTTTTGATCTTCTGATGTCAATTAAAACACTTGGTTATTCATTTTAATAAATATTTTACTTATAAAGATTGGAACTTTTGAAGATTCCAGCTTACTTGTAAGTTTCTAAGGGTCAGGTCCTCTCCATTGTTGCTGGCCTAAGGTTTAGTTCACCATATGGCAATGTATATATTGACCTATTTTCCCCTCGACTTTCTGTGATTCCCTACATCTCACCTTTCTTTGCAGACAAGCCATTTGAAATACCCTTAACTTATTTCACAGCCAATAAGTCATTGAAATAATGTGTATTTTTAGAGAAATCTTCTTATATAATTAGGCAGAAAATCTCACCTGCCATAGTTTTCAAAACAGCATAATTTCACTCTTCTCAATGCTTAATCTGTTGTATTACACAACCTTTGAGTATTTACCATTATCAATGACATGTACTTTAAAAATGTTTTAGAGATCCTACCAGTCTTTGAAAACATCCTTGTTCCTTGTTTCAGGTCCAGTTTTATGTATATATTCTGCCTTGCACCTGATTATTCCAACAATTGATGGATGGCCTTGGGAATCTAATTCTGGTATTGATACTCTTTCCTGATTGTCTTCCCTCGTAGCTGATTTTTCATTATTGTGTAAATTTAGATCATGAGCTCATGTTTAGCTAAACAGCTGACCTTGTAAGACGCTTAGGTGTGTACGCTCGCAAGCTTCAGGAAAAAGTCGGCAAAATTTATATGTGTCCCTCCAATGAGTTGCCCACGAGGACACCGTTTTCTACAAGTGTTGGTCCAATACTCCCTCTAGAGGAAGGGGACTCCGACAGGGCTGATTGGCAGCCCCCGATCTGGGGCATGGGCAGTGGGCAGCCTGTGGCCCGGGCTGGAGCCTCTTTGCATGTGTCCCTGGGACACATGTGCCTGCGAACTTCGGTCACCTGGCAGGAAGCTACGATGTCCAGACCTATGGTTAACTGTGCAGCAAGGTGTACTGTGAGGACAGGTTCCACACACACTTCAAGTAAGAGGTCGGCCTGAGTGGAAAGGTGAGAGTTTTGGCAGCTGTGCAGACAAAGAAGGCGCCCTTTGGCCTGGGCCTAAATGCTTGTGACAGCCCACTGGACCTGCCGAGCTCTGAGCGCCCTGCCCTGGGCCCCCTGCTCCCCTGCCCTTTGTTCAGTCACAGCAGAGATGGCCACACCCACTCCTACAGTGAGGGCAGAGTTCCAACCACCCTCAGCCCCGCCCCCTCTCCGCAGGTTACCCTGGACTACAGAGGCTGCATCCTGAGGCCAGGGCGTTCCGAGAATGCCAAGGGCAGACATGATGACCTTAAATGATTTCCTCTTGTGTCAGGTTTGGTAAACTTTAGGAGCTAGGAAATGGTCCACTTTACAGAAATGTTCAAATTTACTGGCATTTCATATATGCTCTGCTATAACATTGTGCTGATTCTTTCTGTATATTCTTTACTTATGTTTTTGTTTTCCTTAATCAAAGTGTGTCTTTTCAATCTTTTCAAAGAAGATTCTTTGGACTTACTAAATCACCTCAATTTTATACGTTTTCCGTTGTATTAAGTTCTGCTCATATCTTTATTTATCTTTTTTCTATGTTCTCAGGGTTTATTGTTTTGATCTTCTGATGTCAATTAAAACACTTGGTTATTCATTTTAATAAATATTATACTTATAAAGATTTGAACTTTTGAAGATTCCAGCTTACTTGTAAGTTTCTAAGGGTCAGGTCCTCTCCATTGTTGCTGGCCTAAGGTTTAGTTCACCATATAGCAATGTATATATTGACCTATTTTCCCCTCGACTTTCTGTGATTCCCTACATCTCACCTTTCTTTGCAGACAAGCCATTTGAAATACCCTTAACTTATTTCACAGCCAATAAGTCATTGAAATAATGTGTATTTTTAGAGAAATCTTCTTATATAATTAGGCAGAAAATCTCACCTGCCATAGTTTTCAAAACAGCATAATTTCACTCTTCTCAATGCTTAATCTGTTGTATTACACAACCTTTGAGTACTTAGCTTTATCAATGACATGTACTTTAAAAATGTTTTAGAGATCCTACCAGTCTTTGAAAACATCCTTGTTCCTTCTTTCAGTTCCAGTTTTATGTATATATTCTGCCTTGCACCTGATTATTCCAACAATTGATGGATGGCCTTGGGAATCTAATTCTGGTATTGATACTCTTTCCTGATTGTCTCCCCTCGTAGCTGATTATTGCATTATTGTGTAAATTTAGATCATGAGCTCATGTTTAGCTAAACAGCTGACCTTGTAAGACGCTTAGGTGTGTACGCTCGCAAGCTTCACGAAAAAGTCGGCAAAATTTATTTGTTTCCCTCCAATGAGTTGCCCACGAGGACACCGTTTTCTACAAGTGTTGGTCCAATACTCCCTCTAGAGGAAGGGGACTCCGACAGGGCTGATTGGCGGCCCCCAATCTGGGGCAGGGGCAGTGGGCAGCCTGTGGCCCGGGCTGGAGCCTCTTTGCATGTGTCCCTGGGACACATCTGCCTGCGAACTTCGGTCACCTGGCAGGAAGCTACGATGTCCAGACCTATGGTTAACTGTGCAGCAAGGTGTACTGTGAGGACAGGTTCCACACACACTTCAAGTAAGAGGTCGGCCTGAGTGGAAAGGTGAGAGTTTGGGCAGCTGTGAAGACAAAGAAGGCGCCCTTTGGCCTGGGCCTAAATGCTTGTGACACCCCACTGGTCCTGCCGTGCTCTGAGGGCCCTGCCCTGGGCCCCCTGCTCCCCTGCCCTTTGTTCAGTCACAGCAGATATGGCCACACCCACTCCTTCAGTGAGGGCAGAGTTCCAACCACCCTCAGCCCCGCCCCCTCTCCGCAGGTTACCATGGACTAAGGAGGCTGCATCCTGAGGCCAGGGCGTTCCGAGAATGCCAAGGGCAGACATGATGACCTTAAATGATTTCCTCTTGTGTCAGGTTTGGTAAACTTTAGGAGCTAGGAAATGGTCCACTTTACAGAAATGTTCAAATTTACTGGCATTTCATATATTCTCTGCTATAACATTGTCCTGATTCTTTCTGTATATTCTTTACTTATGTTTTTGTTTTCCTTAATCAAAGTGTGTCTTTTCAATCTTTTCAAAGAAGATTCTTTGGACTTACTAAATCACCTCAATTTTATACGTTTTCCGTTGTATTAAGTTCTGCTCATAACTTTATTTATCTTTTTTCTATGTTCTCAGGCTTTATTGTTTTGATCTTCTGATGTCAATTAAAACACTTGGTTATTCATTTTAATAAATATTTTACTTATAAAGATTTGAACTTTTGAAGATTCCAGCTTACTTGTAAGTTTCTAAGGGTCAGGTCCTCTCCATTGTTGCTGGCCTAAGGTTTAGTTCACCATATGGCAAGGTATATATTGACCTATTTTCCCCTCGACTTTCTGTGATTCCCTACATCTCACCTTTCTTTGCAGACAAGCCATTTGAAATACCCTTAACTTATTTCACAGCCAATAAGTCATTGAAATAATGTGTATTTTTAGAGAAATCTTCTTATATAATTAGGCAGAAAATCTCACCTGCCATAGTTTTCAAAACAGCATAATTTCACTCTTCTCAATGCTTAATCTGTTGTATTACACAACCTTTGAGTATTTAGCTTTATCAATGACATGTACTTTAAAAATGTTTTAGAGATCCTACCAGTCTTTGAAAACATCCTTGTTCCTTGTTTCAGGTCCAGTTTTATGTATATATTCTGCCTTGCACCTGATTATTCCAACAATTGATGGATGGCCTTGGGAATCTAATTCTGGTATTGATAGTCTTTACTGATTGTCTCCCCTCGTAGCTGATTTCTTCATTATTGTGTAAATTTAGATCATGAGCTCATGTTTAGCTAAACAGCTGACCTTGTAAGACGCTTAGGTGTGAACACTCGTAAGCTTAAGCAGAAAGATGGCAAAGATTTATTTGCGTCCCTCCAATGAGTTGCCCACGAGGACACCGTTTTCTACAAGTGTTGGTCCAATACTCCCTCTAGAGGAAGGGCCTCCGAGAGGGCTGATTGGTGGCCCCCGATCTGGGGCAGGGGCAGTGGGCAGCCTGTGTCCCGGGCTGGAGCCTCTTTGCATGTGTCCCTGGGACACATCTGCCTGCGAACTTCGGTCACCTGGCAGGAAGCTACGATGCCCAGACCTATGGTTAGCTCTGCCGCGAGGTGTACTGTGAGGACAGTTTCCACACACACTTCAAGTAAGTGGTCGGCCTGAGTGGAAAGGTGAGAGTTTGGGCAGCTGTGCAGACAAAGAAGGCGCCCTTTGGCCTGGGCCTAAATGCTTGTGACACCCCACTGGACCTGCCGTGCTCTGAGGGCCCTGCCCTGGGCCCCCTGCTCCCCTGCCATTTGTTCAGTCACAGCAGAGATGGCCTCACCCACTCCTTCAGTGAGGGCAGAGTTCCAACCAGCCTCAGCCCCGCCCCCTCTCCGCTGGTTACCCTGGACTACAGAGGCTGCATCCTGAGGCCAGGGCGTTCCGAGAATGCCAAGGGCAGACATGATGACCTTAAATGATTTCCTCTTGTGTCAGGTTTGGTAAACCTTAGGAGCTAGGAAATGGTCCACTTTACAGAAATGTTCAAATTTACTGGCATTTCTTATATTCTCTGCTATAACATTGTGCTGATTCTTTCTGTATATTCTTTACTTATGTTTTTGTTTTCCTTAATCAAAGTGTGTCTTTTCAATCTTTTCAAAGAAGATTCTTTGGACTTACTAAATCACCTCAATTTTATACGATTTCTGTTGTATTAAGTTCTGCTCATATCTTTATTTATCTTTTTTGTATGTTCTCAGGGTTTATTGTTTTGATCTTCTGATGTCAATTAAAACACTTGGTTATTCATTTTAATAAATATTTTACTTATAAAGATTTGAACTTTTGAAGATTCCAGCTTACTTGTAAGTTTCTAAGGGTCAGGTCCTCTCCATTGTTGCTGGCCTAAGGTTTAGTTCAACATATAGCAATGTATATATTGACCTATTTTCCCCTCGACTTTCTGTGATTCCCTACATCTCACCTTTGTTTGCAGACAAGCCATTTGAAATACCCTTAACTTATTTCACAGCCAATAAGTCATTGAAATAATGTGTATTTTTAGAGAAATCTTCTTATATAATTAGAAAGAAAATCTCACCTGCCATAGTTTTCAAAACAGCATAATTTCACTCTTCTCAATGCTTAATCTGTTGTATTACACAACCTTTGAGTATTTAGCTTTATCAATGACATGTACTTTAAAAATGTTTTAGAGATCCTACCAGTCTTTGAAAACATCCTTGTTCCTTGTTTCAGTTCCAGTTTTATGTATATATTCTGCCTTGCACCTGATTATTCCAACAATTGATGGATGGCCTTGGGAATCTAATTCTGGTATTGATACTCTTTCCTGATTGTCTTCCCTCGTAGCTGATTTTTTCATTATTGTGTAAATTTAGATCATGAGCTCATGTTTAGCTAAACAGCTGACCTTGTGAGACGCTTAGGTGTGTACGCTCGCAAGCTTCAGGAAAAAGTCGGCAAAATTTATTTGTGTCCCTCCAATGAGTTGCCCACGAGGACAACGTTTTATACAAGTGTTGGTCCAATACTCCCTCTAGAGGAAGGGGACTCCGACAGGGCTGATTGGGGGCCCCCGATCTGGGGCAGGGGCAGTGGGCAGCCTGTGGCCCGGGCTGGAGCCTCTTTGCATGTGTCCCTGGGACACATCTGCCTGCGAACTTCGGTCACCTGGCAGGAAGCTACGATGTCCAGACCTATGGTTAACTGTGCAGCAAGGTGTACTGTGAGGACAGGTTCCACACACACTTCAAGTAAGAGGTCGGCCTGAGTGGAAAGGTGAGAGTTTGGGCAGCAGTGCAGACAAAGAAGGCGCCCTTTGGCCTGGGCCTAAATGCTTGTGACACCCCACTGGACCTGCCGTGCTCTGAGGGCCCTGCCCTGGGCCCCCTGCTCCCCTGCCCTTTGTTCAGTCACAGCAGAGATGGCCACACCCACTCCTTCAGTGAGGGCAGAGTTCCAACCACCCTCAGCCCCGCCCCCTCTCCGCAGGTTACCCTGGACTACAGAGGCTGCATCTTGAGGCCAGGGCGTTCCGAGAATGCCAAGGGCAGACATGATGACCTTAAATGATTTCCTCTTGTGTCAGGTTTGGTAAACTTTAGGAGCTAGGAAATGGTCCACTTTACAGAAATGTTCAAATTTACTGGCATTTCATATATTCTCTGCTATAACATTGTGCTGATTCTTTTTTTTTTTTTTTTTTTTTTTAATTTATTTTATTTTTTTGCTTTATAACAAATTTAATCAGTTATACATATACATATGTTTCCATATCCCCTCCCTTTTGCGTCTCCCTCCCACCCTCCCTATCCCACCCCTCCAGGCAGTCACAAAGTACCGAGCTGATCTCCCTGTGCTATGCGGCTGCTTCCCACTAGCTATCTACCTCACGTTTGGTAGTGTATATATGTCCATGCCGCTCTTTCACTTTGTCACAGCTTACCCTTCCCCCTCCCCATATCCTCAAGTCCATTCTCTAGTAGGTCTGTGTCTTTATTCCTGTCTTACCCCTATGTTCTTCATGACATTTTTTTTTTCTTAAATTCCATATATATGTGTTAGCATACAGTATTTGTCTTTCTCTTTCTGACTTACTTCACTCTGTATGACAGACTCTAGGTCTATCCACCTCATTACAAATAGCTCAATTTCATTTCTTTTTATGGCTGAGTAATATTCCATTGTATATATGTGCCACATCTTCTTTATCCATTCTTCCGATGATGGACACTTAGGTTGTTTCCATCTCCGGGCTATTGTAAATAGGGCTGCTATGAACATTTTGGTACATGTCTCTTTTTGAATTATGGTTTTCTCAGGGTATATGCCCAGTAGTGGGATTGCTGGGTCATATGGTAGTTCTATTTGTAATTTTTTAAGGAACCTCCATACCGTTCTCCATAGGGGCTGTACCAATTCACATTCCCACCAGCAGTGCAAGAGTGTTCCCTTTTTTCCACACCCTCTCCAGCATTTATTGTTTCTAGATTTTTTGATGATGGCCATTCTGACTGGTGTGAGATGATATCTCATTGTAGTTTTGATTTGCATTTCTCTAATGAGTAAAGATGTTGAGCATCCTTTCATGTGTTTGTTGGCAGTCTGTATATCTTCTGTGGAGAAATGTCTATTTAGGTCTTCTGCCCATTTTTGGATTGGGTTGTTTGTTTTTTTGTTATTGAGCTGCATGTGCTGCTTATAAATTTTGGAGATTAATCCTTTGTCAGTTGCTTCATTTGCAAATATTTTCTCCCATTCTGAGGGTTGTCTTTTGGTCTTGTTTATGGTTTCCTTTGCTGTGCAAAAGCTTTTAAGTTTCATTAGGTCCCATGTGTTTATTTTTGTCTTTATTTCCATTTCTCTAGGAGGTGGGTCAAAAAGGATCTTGCTGTGATTTATGTCATAGAGTGTTCTGCCTATGTTTTCCTCTAAGAGTTTGATAGTGTCTGGCCTTACATTTAGGTCTTTAATCCATTTTGAGCTTATTTTTGTGTATGGTGTTAGGGAGTGATCTAATCTCATACTTTTACATGTCCCTATCCAGTTTTCCCAGCACCACTTATTGAAGAGACTGTCCTTTCTCCACTGTACATTCCTGCCTCCTTTATCAAAGATAAGGTGACCATATGTCCGTGCGTTTAACTCTGGGCTTTCTATCCTGTTCCATTGATCTATCTTTCTGTTTTTGTGCCAGTACCATACTGTCTTGATGACTGTAGCTTTGTAGTATAGTCTGAAGTCAGGGAGCCTGATTCCTCCAGCTCCATTTTTCGTTCTCAAGATTGCTTTGGCTATTCGGGGTCTTTTGTGTTTCCATACAAATTGTGAAATTTTTTGTTCTAGTTCTGTGAAAAATGCCAGTGGTAGTTTGATAGGGATTGCATTGAACCTGTAGATTGCTTTGGGTAGTAGAGTCATTTTCACAATGTTGATTCTTCCAATCCAAGAACATGGTACATCTCTCCATCTATTTGTATCATCTTTAATTTCTTTCATCAGTGTCTTATAATTTTCTGCATACAGGTCTTTTGTCTCCTTAGGTAGGTTTATTCCTAGATATTTTATTCTTTTTGTTGCAATGGTAAATGGGAGTGTTTCCTTGATTTCACTTTCAGATTTTTCATCATCAGTATATAGGAATGCCAGAGATTTCTGTGCATTAATTTTGTATCCTGCAACTTTACCAAATTCATTGATTAACTCTAGTAGTTTTCTGGTAGCATCTTTAGGATTCTCTATGTATAGTATCATGTCATCTGCAAAGAGTGACAGCTTTACTTCTTCTTTTCCAATTTGGATTCCTTTTATTTCCTTTTCTTCTCTGATTGCTGTGGCTAAAACTTCCAAAACTAGGTTGAATAAGAGTGGTGAAAGTGGGCAACCTTGTCTAGTTCCTGATCTTAGTGGAAATGGTTTCAGTTTTTCACCATTGAGGACGATGCTGGCTGTGGGTTTGTCATATATGGCCTTTATTATGTTGAGGAAAGTTCCCTCTATGCCTACTTTCTGCAGGGTTTTTATCATAAATGGGTGTTGAATTTTGTCGAAAGCTTTCTCTGCATCTATTGAGATGATCATATGGTTTTTCTCCTTCAGTTTGTTAATATGGTGTATCACGTTGATTGATTTGCGTATATTGAAGAATCCTTGCATTCCTGGAATAAACCCCACTTGATCATGGTGTATGATCCTTTTAATGTGCTGTTGGATTCTGTTTGCTAGTATTTTGTTGAGGATTTTTGCATCTATGTTCATCAGTGATATTGGCCTGTAGTTTTCTTTCTTTGTGACATCCTTGCCTGGTTTTGGTATCAAGGTGATGGTGGCCTCGTAGAATGAGTTTGGGAGTGTTCCTCCCTCTGCTATATTTTGGAAGAGTTTCAGAAGGATAGGTGTTAGCTCTTCTCTAAATGTTTGATAGAATTCGCCTGTGAAGCCATCTGGTCCTGGGCTTTTGTTTGTTGGAAGATTTTTTATCACAGTTTCAATTTCAGTGCTTGTGATTGGTCTGTTCATATTTTCTATTTCTTCCTGATTCAGTCTTGGCAGGTTGTGCATTTCTAAGAATTTGTCCATTTCTTCCAGGTTGTCCATTTTATTGGCATAGAGTTGCTTATAGTAATCTCTCATGATCTTTTGTATTTCTGCAGTGTCAGTTGTTACTTCTCCTTTTTCATTTCTAATTCTATTGATTTGAGTCTTCTCCCTTTTTTTCTTGATGAGTCTGGCTAATGGTTTATCAATTTTGTTTATCTTCTCAAAGAACCAGCTTTTAGTTTTATTGATCTTTGCTATCGTTTCCTTCATTTCTTTTTCATTTATTTCTGATCTGATTTTTATGATTTCTTTCCTTCTGCTAACTTTGGGATGTTTTTGTTCTTCTTTCTCTAATTGCTTTAGGTGCAAGGTTAGGTTGTTTATTCGAGATGTTTCCTGTTTCTTAAGGTGGGATTGTATTGCTATAAACTTCCCTCTTAGAACTGCTTTTGCTGCATCCCATAGGTTTTGGGTCGTCGTGTCTCCATTGTCATTTGTTTCTAGGTATTTTTTAATTTCCTCTTTGATTTCTTCAGTGATCACTTCGTTATTAAGTAGTGTATTGTTTAGCCTCCATGTGTTTGTATTTTTTACAGCTCTTTTCCTGTAATTGATATCTAGTCTCATAGCATTGTGGTCGGAAAAGATACTTGATACAATTTCAATTTTCTTAAATTTACCAAGGCTTGATTTGTGACCCAAGATATGATCTATCCTGGAGAATGTTCCATGAGCACTTGAGAAAAATGTGTATTCTGTTGTTTTTGGATGGAATGTCCTATAAATGTCAATTAAGTCCATCTTGTTTAATGTATCATTTAAAGCTTGTGTTTCCTTATTTATTTTCATTTTGGATGATCTGTCCATTGGTGAAAGTGGGGTGTTAAAGTCCCCTACTATGAGTGTGTTACTGTCGATTTCTCCTTTTATGGATGTTAGTATTTGCCTTATGTATTGAGGTGCTCCTATGTTTGGTGCATAAATATTTACAATTGTTATATCTTCTTCTTGGATCGATCCCTTGATCATTATGTAGTGTCCTTCTTTGTCTCTTCTAGTAGTCCTTATTTTAAAGTCTATTTTGTCTGATATGAGAATTGCTACTCCAGCTTTCTTTTGGTTTCCATTTGCATGGAATATCTTTTTCCATCCCCTTACTTTCAGTCTGTATGTGTCTCTAGGTCTGAAGTGGGTCTCTTGTAGACAGCATATAGATGGGTCTTGTTTTTGTATCCATTCAGCCACTCTGTGTCTTTTGGTGGGAGCATTTAGTCCATTTACATTTAAGGTAATTATCGATATGTATGTTCCTATTCCCATTTTCTTAATTGTTTTGGGTTCATTATTGTAGGTCTTTTACTTCTGTTGTGTTTCTTGCCTAGAGAAGTTCCTTTAGCATTTGTTGTAAAGCTGGTTTGGTGGTGCTGAACTCTCTCAGCTTTTGCTTGTCTGTAAACGTTTTAATTTCTCCATCAAATCTGAATGAGATCCTTGCTGGGTAGAGTAATCTTGGTTGCAGGTTTTTCTCCTTCATCACTTTAAGTATGTCCTGCCACTCCCTTCTGGCTTGTAGAGTTTCTGCTGAGAGATCAGCTGTTATTCTGATGGGGATTCCCTTGTGTGTTATTTGTTGTTTTTGCCTTGCTGCTTTTAATAGGATTTCTTTGTGTTTAATTTTTGACAGTTTGATTAATATGTGTCTTGGCGTATTTCTCCTTGGATTTATTCTGTATGGGACTCTCTGTGCCTCCTGGACTTGATTAACTATTTCCTTTCCCATATTAGGGAAGTTTTCAACTATAATCTCTTCAAATATTTTCTCAGTCCCTTTCTTTTTCTCTTCTTCTTCTGGAACCCCTATAATTCGAATGTTGGTGCATTTAATGTTGTCCCAGAGGTCTCTGAGACTGTCCTCTGTTCTTTTCATTCTTTTTTCTTTATTTTGCTCTGCAGCAGTTATTTCCACTATTTTATCTTCCACCTCACTTATCCGTTCTTCTGCCTCAGTTATTCTGCTATTGATCCCATCTAGAGTATTTTTTATTTCATGTATTGTGTTTTTAATCGATGTTTGATTCATCTTTAGTTCTTCTAGGTCCTTGTTAACTGTTTCTTGCATTTTGTCTATTCTATTTCCAAGATTTTGGATCTGGGAAATAGAATCTTGGATCATCTTTACCATCATTATTCTGAATTCTTTTTCAGGTAGAGTGCCTATTACCTCTTCATTTGTTAGGTCTGGTGGGTTTTTATCTTGCTCCTTCTCCTGCTGTGTGTTTTTCTGTCTTCTCATTTTGCTTATGTTACTGTGTTTGGGGTCTCCTTTTTGCAGGCTGCAGGTTCGTAGTTCCTGTTGTTTTTGGTGTCTGTCCCCAGTGGCTAAGGTTGGTTTAGTGGGTTGTGTAGGCTTCCTGGTGGAGGGGACTAGTGCCTGTGTTCTGGTGGATGAGGCTGGATCTTGTCTTTCTGGTGGGCAGGTCCACGTCTGGTGGTGTGTTTTGGGGTGTCTGTGGACTTTTTATGATTTTAGGCCACCTCTCTGCTAATGGGTGGCGTTGTGTTCCTGTCTTGCTAGTTGTTTGGCTCAGGGTGTCCAGCACTGTAGCCTGCTGGTCGTTGAGTGAAGCTGGGTGCTGGTGTTGAGATGGAGATCTCTGGAAGATTTTCGCCGTTTGATATTATGTGGAGCTGGGAGGTCTCTTGTGGACCAGTGTCCTGAAGTTGGCTCTCCCACCTCAGAGGCACAGCACTGACTCCGGGCTCCTCAATTTGGGATGATGTGTTGTCTATTCATGTATTCCGCAGATGCAGGGTACATCAAGTTGATTGTGGAGCTTTAATCCGCTGCTTCTGAGGCTGCTGGGAGAGGTTTCCCTTTCTCTTCTTTGTTCTCACAGCTCCTGGGTCTCAGCTTTGGATTTGGCCCCGCCTCTGCGTGTAGGTCGCTGGAGGGCGTCTGTTCTTCGCTCAGATAGGACAGGGTTAAAGGAGAAGCCTCTTCGGGGACTCTGGCTCACTCAGGCCGGGCGGGAGGGAGGGGCACGGAGTGCGGGGCAAGCCTGCAGCGGCAGAGGTCGGCGTGACGTTGCACCAGCCCGAGGCGCGCCGTGCGTTCTCCCAGGGAAGCCGCCCCTGGATCCCCGGACCCCGGCAGTGGCGGGCTGCACAGGCTCCCGGAAGGGCGGTGTGGGCAGTGACCTGTGCTCGCACACAGGCTTCTTGGCGGCGGCAGCAGCAGCCCCAGCGTCCCACGCCTGTCACTGGGCTCCGCGCTTTCAGTCGCGACTCGCGCCCGTCCGTGGAGCCCCTTTAAGCAGCGCTCTTAATCCCCTCTCCTAGCGCACCAGGAAACCAAGAGGGGAGAAAAAGTCTCTTGCCTCTTCGGCAGCTCCAGAGTTTTCCCGGACTCCCTCCCGGCTAGCTGTGGCACATTAGCCCCCTTCAGGCTGAGTTCTCGCCGCCAGCCCCAGTCCTCTCCCTGCGCTCTGACCGAAGCCCGAGCCTCAGCTTCCAGCGCTGCGCGCCCCAGCGGGCGAGCAGACAAGCCTTTCGGGCTGGTGAGTGCCGCTCGGCACCGATCCTCTGTGTGCGGATCTCTCCGCTTTGCCCTACCCAGGTATGTGGGGAGTTTCTTGCCTTTTGGGAGGTCTGGGGTCTTCTGCCAGCGTTCAGTAGGTGTTCTGTAGAAGTTGTTCCACGTGTAGCTGTATTTCTGGTGTATCCGTGGGGAGGAAGGTGATCTCCGCGTCTTACTCTTCCGCCATCTTACCCGGAAGTCTGTGCTGATTCTTTCTGTATATTCTTTACTTATGTTTTTGTTTTCCTTAATCAAAGTGTGTCTTTTCAATCTTTTCAAAGAAGATTCTTTGGACTTACTAAATCACCTCAATTTTATACGTTTTCCGTTGTATTAAGTTCTGCTCATATCTTTATTTATCTTTTTTCTATGTTCTCAGGGTTTATTGTTTTGATCTTCTGATGTCAATTAAAACACTTGGTTATTCATTTTAATAAATATTTTACTTATAAAGATTTGAACTTTTAAAGATTCCAGCTTACTTGTAAGTTTCTAAGGGTCAGGTCCTCTCCATTGTTGCTGGCCTAAGGTTTAGTTCACCATATGGCAAGGTATATATTGACCTATTTTCCCCTCGACTTTCTGTGATTCCCTACATCTCACCTTTCTTTGCAGACAAGCCATTTGAAATACCCTTAACTTATTTCACAGCCAATAAGTCATTGAAATAATGTGTATTTTTAGAGAAATCTTCTTATATAATTAGGCAGAAAATCTCACCTGCCATAGTTTTCAAAACAGCATAATTTCACTCTTCTCAATGCTTAATCTGTTGTATTACACAACCTTTGAGTATTTAGCTTTATCAATGACATGTACTTTAAAAATGTTTTAGAGATCCTACCAGTCTTTGAAAACATCCTTGTTCCTTGTTTCAGGTCCAGTTTTATGTATATATTCTGCCTTGCACCTGATTATTCCAACAATTGATGGATGGCCTTGGGAATCTAATTCTGGTATTGATAGTCTTTACTGATTGTCTCCCCTCGTAGCTGATTTCTTCATTATTGTGTAAATTTAGATCATGAGCTCATGTTTAGCTAAACAGCTGACCTTGTAAGACGCTTAGGTGTGAACACTGGTAAGCTTCAGCATAAAGATGGCAAAGATTTATTTGCGTCCCTCCAATGAGTTGCCTATGAGGACACCGTTTTCTACAAGTGTTGGTCCAATACTCCCTCTAGAGGAAGGGCCTCCGACAGGGCTGATTGGCGGCCCCCGATCTGGGGCAGGGGCAGTGGGCAGCCTGTGGCCCAGGCTGGAGCCTCTTTGCATGTGTCCCTGGAACACATCTGCCTGCGAACTTCGGTCACCTGGCAGGAAGCTACGATGCCCAGACCTATGGTTAGCTGTGCAGAGATGTGTACTGTGAGGACAGGTTCCACACACACTTCAAGTAAGTGGTCGGCCTGAGTGGAAAGGTGAGAGTTTGGGCAGCTGTGCAGACAAAGAAGGCGCCCTTTGGCCTGGGCCTAAATGCTTGTGACACCCCACTGGACCTGCCGTGTTCTGAGGGCCCTGCCCTGGGCCCCCTGCTCCCCTGCCATTTGTTCAGTCACAGCAGAGATGGCCACACCCACTCCTTCAGTGAGGGCAGAGTTCCAACCACCCTCAGCCCCGCCCCCTCTCCGCAGGTTACCCTGGACTACAGAGGCTGCATCCTGAGGCCAGGGCGTTCCGAGAATGCCAAGGGCAGACATGATGACCTTAAATGATTTCCTCTTGTGTCAGGTTTGGTAAACCTTAGGAGCTAGGAAATGGTCCACTTTACAGAAATGTTCAAATTTACTGGCATTTCATATATTCTCTGCTATAACATTGTGCTGATTCTTTCTGTATATTCTTTACTTATGTTTATGTTTTCCTTAATCAAAGTGTGTCTTTTCAATCTTTTCAAAGAAGATTCTTTGGACTTACTAAATCACCTCAATTTTATACGTTTTCTATTGTATTACGTTCTGCTCATATCTTTATTTATCTTTTTTCTATGTTCTCAGGGTTTATTGTTTTGATCTTCTGATGTCAATTAAAACACTTGGTTATTCATTTTAATAAATATTTTACTTATAAAGATTTGAACTTTTGAAGATTCCAGCTTACTTGTAAGTTTCTAAGGGTCAGGTCCTCTCCATTGTTGCTGGCCTAAGGTTTAGTTCACCATATAGCAATGTATATATTGACCTATTTTCCCCTCGACTTTCTGTGATTCCCTACATCTCACCTGTCTTTGCAGACAAGCCATTTGAAATACCCTTAACTTATTTCACAGCCAATAAGTCATTGAAATAATGTGTATTTTTAGAGAAATCTTCTTATATAATTAGGCAGAAAATCTCACCTGCCATAGATTTCAAAACAGCATAATTTCACTCTTCTCAATGCTTAATCTGTTGTATTACACAACCTTTGAGTATTTAGCTTTATCAATGACATGTAGAGATCCTACCAGTCTTTGAAAACATCCTTGTTCCTTGTTTCAGGTCCAGTTTTATGTATATATTCTGCCTTGCACCTGATTATTCCAACAATTGATGGATGGCCTTGGGAATCTAATTCTGGTATTGATACTCTTTCCTGATTGTCTTCCCTCGTAGCTGATTTTTTCATTATTGTGTAAATTTAGATCATGAGCTCATGTTTAGCTAAACAGCTGACCTTGTAAGACGCTTAGGTGTGTACGCTTGCAAGCTTCAGGAAAAAGTCGGCAAAATTTATTTGTGTCCCTCCAATGAGTTGCCCACGAGGAAACCGTTTTCTACAAGTGTTGGTCCAATACTCCCTCTAGAGGAAGGGGACTCCGACAGGGCTGATTGGCGGCCCCCGATCTGGGGCAGGGGCAGTGGGCAGCCTGTGGCCCGGGCTGGAGCCTCTTTGCATGTGTCCCTGGGACACATCTGCCTGCGAACTTCGGTCACCTGGCAGGAAGCTACGATGTCCAGACCTATGGTTAACTGTGCAGCAAGGTGTACTGTGAGGACAGGTTCCACACACACTTCAAGTAAGAGGTCGGCCTGAGTGGAAAGGTGAGAGTTTGGGCAGCTGTGCAGACAAAGAAGGCGCCCTTTGGCCTGGGCCTAAATGCTTGTGACAGCCCACTGGACCTGCCGTGCTCTGAGGGCCCTGCCCTGGACCCCCTGCTCCCCTGCCCTTTGTTCAGTCACAGCAGAGATGGCCACACCCACTCCTACAGTGAGGGCAGAGTTCCAACCACCCTCAGCCCCGCCCCCTCAACGCAGGTTACCCTGGACTACAGAGGCTGCATCCTGAGGCCAGGGCGTTCCGAGAATGCCAAGGGCAGACATGATGACCTTAAATGATTTCCTCTTGTGTCAGGTTTGGTAAACTTTAGGAGCTAGGAAATGGTCCACTTTACAGAAATGTTCAAATTTACTGGCATTTCATATATTCTCTGCTATAACATTGTGCTGATTCTTTCTGTATATTCTTTACTTATGTTTTTGTTTTCCTTAATCAAAGTGTGTCTTTTCAATCTTTTCAAAGAAGATTCTTTGGACTTACTAAATCACCTCAATTTTATACGTTTTCTGTTGTATTAAGTTCTGCTCATATCTTTATTTACCTTTTTTCTATGTTCTCAGGGTTTATTGTTTTGATCTTCTGATGTCAATTAAAACACTTGGTTATTCATTTTAATAAATATTTTACTTATAAAGATTTGAACTTTTGAAGATTCCAGCTTACTTGTAAGTTTCTAAGGGTCAGGTCCTCTCCATTGTTGCTGGCCTAAGGTTTAGTTCACCATATAGCAATGTATATATTGACCTATTTTCCCCTCGACTTTCTGTGATTCCCTACATCTCACCTTTCTTTGCAGACAAGCCATTTGAAATACCCTTAACTTATTTCACAGCCAATAAGTCATTGAAATAATGTGTATTTTTAGAGAAATCTTCTTATATAATTAGGCAGAAAATCTCACCTGCCATAGTTTTCAAAACAGCATAATTTCACTCTTCTCAATGCTTAATCTGTTGTATTACACAACCTTTGAGTATTTAGCTTTATCAATGACATGTAGAGATCCTACCAGTCTTTGAAAACATCCTTGTTCCTTGTTTCAGGTCCAGTTTTATGTATATATTCTGCCTTGCACCTGATTATTCCAACAATTGATGGATGGCCTTGGGAATCTAATTCTGGTATTGATAGTCTTTACTGATTGTCTCCCCTCGTAGCTGATTTCTTCATTATTGTGTAAATTTAGATCATGAGCTCATGTTTAGCTAAACAGCTGACCTTGTAAGACGCTTAGGTGTGAACACTGGTAAGCTTCAGCAGAAAGATGGCAAAGATTTATTTGCGTCCCTCCAATGAGTTGCCCACGAGGACACCGTTTTCTACAAGTGTTGGTCCAATACTCCCTCTAGAGGAAGGGCCTCCGACAGGGCTGATTGGCGGCCCCCGATCTGGGGCAGGGGCAGTGGGCAGCCTGTGGCCCAGGCTGGAGCCTCTTTGCATGTGTCCCTGGAACACATCTGCCTGCGAACTTCGGTCACCTGGCAGGAAGCTACGATGCCCAGACCTATGGTTAGCTGTGCAGAGATGTGTACTGTGAGGACAGGTTCCACACACACTTCAAGTAAGTGGTCGGCCTGAGTGGAAAGGTGAGAGTTTGGGCAGCTGTGCAGACAAAGAAGGCGCCCTTTGGCCTGGGCCTAAATGCTTGTGACACCCCACTGGACCTGCCGTGCTCTGAGGGCCCTGCCCTGGGCCCCCTGCTCCCCTGCCATTTGTTCAGTCACAGCAGAGATGGCCACACCCACTCCTTCAGTGAGGGCAGAGTTCCAACCAGCCTCAGCCCCGCCCCCTCTCCGCAGGTTACCCTGGACTACAGAGGCTGCATCCTGAGGCCAGGGCGTTCCGAGAATGCCAAGGGCAGACATGATGACCTTAAATGATTTCCTCTTGTGTCAGCTTTGGTAAACCTTAGGAGCTAGGAAATGGTCCACTTTACAGAAATGTTCAAATTTACTGGCATTTCATATATTCTCTGCTATAACATTGTGCTGATTCTTTCTGTATATTCTTTACTTATGTTTTTGTTTTCCTTAATCAAAGTGTGTCTTTTCAATCTTTTCAAAGAAGATTCTTTGGACTTACTAAATCACCTCAATTTTATACGTTTTCTGTTGTATTAAGTTCTGCTCATATCTTTATTTATCTTTTTTCTATGTTCTCAGGGTTTATTGTTTTGATCTTCTGATGTCAATTAAAACACTTGGTTATTCATTTTAATAAATATTTTACTTATAAAGATTTGAACTTTTGAAGATTCCAGCTTACTTGTAAATTTCTAAGGGTCAGGTCCTCTCCATTGTTGCTGGCCTAAGGTTTAGTTCACCATATAGCAATGTATATATTGACCTATTTTCCCCTCGACTTTCTGTGATTCCCTACATCTCACCTTTCTTTGCAGACAAGCCATTTGAAATACCCTTAACTTATTTCACAGCCAATAAGTCATTGAAATAATGTGTATTTTTTAGAGAAATCTTCTTATATAATTAGGCAGAAAATCTCACCTGCCATAGTTTTCAAAACAGCATAATTTCACTCTTCTCAATGCTTAATCTGTTGTATTACACAACCTTTGAGTATTTAGCTTTATCAATGACATGTACTTTAAAAATGTTTTAGAGATCCTACCAGTCTTTGAAAACATCCTTGTTCCTTGTTTCAGTTCCAGTTTTATGTATATATTCTGCCTTGCACCTGATTATTCCAACAATTGATGGATGGCCTTGGGAATCTAATTCTGGTATTGATACTCTTTCCTGATTGTCTTCCCTCGTAGCTGATTTTTTCATTATTGTGTAAATTTAGATCATGAGCTCATGTTTAGCTAAACAGCTGACCTTGTAAGACGCTTAGGTGTGTACGCTTGCAAGCTTCAGGAAAAAGTCGGCAAAATTTATTTGTGTCCCTCCAATGAGTTGCCCACGAGGAAACCGTTTTCTACAAGTGTTGGTCCAATACTCCCTCTAGAGGAAGGGGACTACGACAGGGCTGATTGGCGGCCCCCGATCTGGGGCAGGGGCAGTGGGCAGCCTGTGGCCCGGGCTGGAGCCTCTTTGCATGTGTCCCTGGGACACATCTGCCTGCGAACTTCGGTCACCTGGCAGGAAGCTACGATGTCCAGACCTATGGTTAACTGTGCAGCAAGGTGTACTGTGAGGACAGGTTCCACACACACTTCAAGTAAGAGGTCGGCCTGAGTGGAAAGGTGAGAGTTTGGGCAGCTGTGAAGACAAAGAAGGCGCCCTTTGGCCTGGGCCTAAATGCTTGTGACAGCCCACTGGTCCTGCTGGGCTCTGAGGTCCCTGCCCTGGGCCCCCTGCTCTCCTGCCCTTTGTTCAGTCAGAGCAGAGATGGCCACACCCACTCCTTCAGTGAGGGCAGAGTTCCAACCACCCTCAGCCCCGCCCCCTCTCCGCAGGTTACCCTGGACTACAGAGGCTGCATCCTGAGGCCAGGGCGTTCCGAGAATGCCAAGGGCAGACATGATGACCTTAAATGATTTCCTCTTGTGTCAGGTTTGGTAAACTTTAGGAGCTAGGAAATGGTCCACTTTACAGAAATGTTCAAATTTACTGGCATTTCATATATTCTCTGCTATAACATTGTCCTGATTCTTTCTGTATATTCTTTACTTATGTTTTTGTTTTCCTTAATCAAAGTGTGTCTTTTCAATCTTTTCAAAGAAGATTCTTTGGACTTACTAAATCACCTCAATTTTGTACGTTTTCCGTTGTATTAAGTTCTGCTCATATTTTTATTTATCTTTTTTCTATGTTCTCAGGGTTTATTGTTTTGATCTTCTGATGTCAATTAAAACACTTGGTTATTCATTTTAATAAATATTTTACTTATAAAGATTTGAACTTTTGAAGATTCCAGCTCACTTGTAAGTTTCTAAGGGTCAGGTCCTCTCCATTGTTGCTGGCCTAAGGTTTAGTTCACCATATAGCAATGTATATATTGACCTATTTTCCCCTCGACTTTCTGTGATTCCCTACATCTCACCTGTCTTTGCAGACAAGCCATTTGAAATACCCTTAACTTATTTCACAGCCAATAAGTCATTGAAATAATGTGTATTTTTAGAGAAATCTTCTTATATAATTAGGCAGAAAATCTCACCTGCCATAGATTTCAAAACAGCATAATTTCACTCTTCTGAATGCTTAATCTGTTGTATTACACAACCTTTGAGTATTTAGCTTTATCAATGACATGTAGAGATCCTACCAGTCTTTGAAAACATCCTTGTTCCTTGTTTCAGGTCCAGTTATATGTATATATTCTGCCTTGCACCTGATTATTCCAACAATTGAGGGATGGCCTTGGGAATCTAATTCAGGTATTGATAGTCTTTACTGATTGTCTCCCCTCGTAGCTGATTTCTTCATTATTGTGTAAATTTAGATCATGAGCTCATGTTTAGCTAAACAGCTGACCTTGTAAGACGCTTAGGTGTGAACACTGGTAAGCTTCAGCAGAAAGATGGCAAAGATTTATTTGCGTCCCTCCAATGAGTTGCCCACGAGGACACCGTTTTCTACAAGTGTTGGTCCAATACTCCCTCTAGAGGAAGGGCTTCCGACAGGGCTGATTGGCGGCCCCCGATCTGGGGCAGGGGCAGTGGGCAGCCTGTGGCCCGGGCTGGAGCCTCTTTGCATGTGTCCCTGGAACACATCTGCCTGCGAACTTCGGTCACCTGGCAGGAAGCTACGATGCCCAGACCTATGGTTAGCTGTGCAGAGATGTGTACTGTGAGGACAGGTTCCACACACACTTCAAGTAAGTGGTCGGCCTGAGTGGAAAGGTGAGAGTTTGGGCAGCTGTGCAGACAAAGAAGGCGCCCTTTGGCCTGGGACTAAATGCTTGTGACACCCCACTGGACCTGCCGGGCTCTGAGGGCCCTGCCCTGGGCCCCCTGCTCCCCTGCCATTTGTTCAGTCACAGCAGAGATGGCCACACCCACTCCTTCAGTGAGGGCAGAGTTCCAACCACCCTCAGCCCCGCCCCCTCTCCGCAGTTTACCCTGGACTACAGAGGCTGCAACCTGAGGCCAGGGCGTTCCGAGAATGCCAAGGGCAGACATGATGACCTTAAATGATTTCCTCTTGTGTCAGGTTTGGTAAACCTTAGGAGCTAGGAAATGGTCCACTTTACAGAAATGTTCAAATTTACTGGCATTTCATATATTCTCTGCTATAACATTGTGCTGATTCTTTCTGTATATTCTTTACTTATGTTTTTGTTTTCCTTAATCAAAGTGTGTCTTTTCAATCTTTTCAAAGAAGATTCTTTGGACTTACTAAATCACCTCAATTTTATACGTTTTCTGTTGTATTAAGTTCTGCTCATATCTTTATTTATCTTTTTTCTATGTTCTCAGGGTTTATTGTTTTGATCTTCTGATGTCAATTAAAACACTTGGTTATTCATTTTAATAAATATTTTACTTATAAAGATTTGAACTTTTGAAGATTCCAGCTTACTTGTAAGTTTCTAAGGGTCAGGTCCTCTCCATTGTTGCTGGCCTAAGGTTTAGTTCACCATATAGCAATGTATATATTGACCTATTTTCCCCTCGACTTTCTGTGATTCCCTACATCTCACCTTTCTTTGCAGACAAGCCATTTGAAATACCCTTAACTTATTTCACAGCCAATAAGTCATTGAAATAATGTGTATTTTTTAGAGAAATCTTCTTATATAATTAGGCAGAAAATCTCACCTGCCATAGTTTTCAAAACAGCATAATTTCACTCTTCTCAATGCTTAATCTGTTGTATTACACAACCTTTGAGTATTTAGCTTTATCAATGACAGGTAGAGATCCTACCAGTCTTTGAAAACATCCTTGTTCCTTGTTTTAGGTCCAGTTTTATGTATATATTCTGCCTTGCACCTGATTATTCCAACAATTGATGGATTGCCTTGGGAATCTAATTCTGATATTGATAGTCTTTACTGATTGTCTCACCTCGTAGCTGATTTCTTCATTATTGTGTAAATTTAGATCATGAGCTCATGTTTAGCTAAACAGCTGACCTTGTAAGACGCTTAGGTGTGAACGCTCGTAAGCTTCAGCAGAAAGATGGCAAAGATTTATTTGTGTCCCTCCAATGAGTTGCCCACGAGGACACCGTTTTCTACAAGTGTTGGTCCAATACTCCTTCTAGAGGCAGGGGACTCAGACAGGGCTGATTGGCGGCCCCCGGTCTGGGGCAGGGGCAGTGGGCAGCCTGTCGCCCGGGCAGGAGCCTCTTTGCATGTGTCCCTGGGACACATCTGCCTGCGAACTTCGGTCACCTGGCAGGAAGCTACGATGCCCAGACCTATGGTTAGCTGTGCAGCGAGGTGTACTGTGAGGACAGGTTCCACACACACTTCAAGTAAGAGGTCGGCCTGAGTGGAAAGGTGAGAGTTTGGGCAGCAGTGCAGACAAAGAAGGCGCCCTTTGGCCTGGGCCTAAATGCTTGTGACACCCCACTGGACCTGCCGTGATCTGAGGGCAGAGCCCTGGGCCCCCTGCTCCCCTGCCCTTTGTTCAGTCACAGCAGAGATGGCCACACCCACTCCTTCAGTGAGGGCAGAGTTCCAACCACCCTCAGCCCCACCCCCTCTCCGCAGGTTACCATGGACTACAGAGGCTGCATCCTGAGGCCAGGGCGTTCCGAGAATGCCAAGGGCAGACATGATGACCTTAAATGATTTCCTCTTGTGTCAGCTTTGGTAAACCTTAGGAGCTAGGAAATGGTCCACTTTACAGAAATGTTCAAATTTACTGGCATTTCATATATTCTCTGCTATAACATTGTGCTGATTCTTTCTGTATATTCTTTACTTATGTTTTTGTTTTCCTTAATCAAAGTGTGTCTTTTCAATCTTTTCAAAGAAGATTCTTTGGACTTACTAAAACACCTCAATTTTATACGTTTTCTGTTGTATTAAGTTCTACTCATATCTTTATTTATCTTTTTTTCTATGTTCTCAGGGTTTATTGTTTTGATCTTCTGATGTCAATTAAAACACTTGGTTATTCATTTTAATAAATATTTTACTTATAAAGATTTGAACTTTTGAAGATTCCAGCTCACTTGTAAGTTTCTAAGGGTCAGGTCCTCTCCATTGTTGCTGGCCTAAGGTTTAGTTCACCATATAGCAATGTATATATTGACCTATTTTCCCCTCGACTTTCTGTGATTCCCTACATCTCACCTTTCTTTGCAGACAAGCCATTTGAAATACCCTTAACTTATTTCACAGCCAATAAGTCATTGAAATAATGTGTATTTTTAGAGAAATCTTCTTATATAATTAGGCAGAAAATCTCACCTGCCATAGTTTTCAAAACAGCATAATTTCACTCTTCTCAATGCTTAATCTGTTGTATTACACAACCTTTGAGTATTTAGCTTTATCAATGACATGTACTTTAAAAATGTTTTAGAGATCCTACCAGTCTTTGAAAACATCCTTGTTCCTTGTTTCAGTTCCAGTTTTATGTATATATTCTGCCTTGCACCTGATTATTCCAACAATTGATGGATGGCCTTGGGAATCTAATTCTGGTATTGATACTCTTTCCTGATTGTCTTCCCTCGTAGCTGATTTTTTCATTATTGTGTAAATTTAGATCATGAGCTCATGTTTAGCTAAACAGCTGACCTTGTAAGACGCTTAGGTGTGTACGCTCGCAAGCTTCAGGAAAAAGTCGGCAAAATTTATTTGTGTCCCTCCAATGAGTTGCCCACGAGGAAACCGTTTTCTACAAGTGTTGGTCCAATACTCCCTCTAGAGGAAGGGGACTCCGACAGGGCTGATTGGCGGCCCCCGATCTGGGGCAGGGGCAGTGGGCAGCCTGTGGCCCGGGCTGGAGCCTCTTTGCATGTGTCCCTGGGACACATCTGCCTGCGAACTTCGGTCACCTGGCAGGAAGCTACGATGTCCAGACCTATGGTTAACTGTGCAGCAAGGTGTACTGTGAGGACAGGTTCCACACACACTTCAAGTAAGAGGTCGGCCTGAGTGGAAAGGTGAGAGTTTGGGCAGCTGTGCAGACAAAGAAGGCGCCCTTTGGCCTGGGCCTAAATGCTTGTGACAGCCCACTGGACCTGCTGGGCTCTGAGGTCCCTGCCCTGGGCCCCCTGCTCCCCTGCCCTTTGTTCAGTCAGAGCAGAGATGGCCACACCCACTCCTTCAGTGAGGGCAGAGTTCCAACCACCCTCAGCCCCGCCCCCTCTCCGCAGGTTACCCTGGACTACAGAGGCTGCATCCTGAGGCCAGGGCGTTCCGAGAATGCCAAGGGCAGACATGATGACCTTAAATGATTTCCTCTTGTGTCAGGTTTGGTAAACTTTAGGAGCTAGGAAATGGTCCACTTTACAGAAATGTTCAAATTTACTGGCATTTCATATATTCTCTGCTATAACATTGTCCTGATTCTTTCTGTATATTCTTTACTTATGTTTTTGTTTTCCTTAATCAAAGTGTGTCTTTTCAATCTTTTCAAAGAAGATTCTTTGGACTTACTAAATCACCTCAATTTTATACGTTTTCCGTTGTATTAAGTTCTGCTCATATTTTTATTTATCTTTTTTCTATGTTCTCAGGGTTTATTGTTTTGATCTTCTGATGTCAATTAAAACACTTGGTTATTCATTTTAATAAATATTTTACTTATAAAGATTTGAACTTTTGAAGATTCCAGCTTACTTGTAAGTTTCTAAGGGTCAGGTCCTCTCCATTGTTGCTGGCCTAAGGTTTAGTTCACCATATAGCAATGTATATATTGACCTATTTTCCCCTCGACTTTCTGTGATTCCCTACATCTCACCTTTCTTTGCAGACAAGCCATTTGAAATACCCTTAACTTATTTCACAGCCAATAAGTCATTGAAATAATGTGTATTTTTAGAGAAATCTTCTTATATAATTAGGCAGAAAATCTCACCTGCCATAGATTTCAAAACAGCATAATTTCCCTCTTCTGAATGCTTAATCTGTTGTATTACACAACCTTTGAGTATTTAGCTTTATCAATGACATGTAGAGATCCTACCAGTCTTTGAAAACATCCTTGTTCCTTGTTTCAGGTCCAGTTTTATGTATATATTCTGCCTTGCACCTGATTATTCCAACAATTGAGGGATGGCCTTAGGAATCTAATTCTGGTATTGATAGTCTTTACTGATTGTCTCCCAACGTAGCTGATTTCTTCATTATTGTGTAAATTTAGATCATGAGCTCATGTTTAGCTAAACAGCTGACCTTGTAAGACGCTTAGGTGTGAACACTCGTAAGCTTCAGCAGAAAGATGGCAAAGATTTACTTGTGTCCCTCCAATGAGTTGCCCACGAGGACACCGTTTTCTACAAGTGTTGGTCCAATACTCCCTCTAGAGGAATGGCCTCCGACAGGGCTGATTGGCGGCCCCCGATCTGGGGCAGGGGCAGTGGGCAGCCTGTGGCCCGGGCTGGAGCCTCTTTGCATGTGTCCCTGGGACACATCTGCCTGCGAACGTCGGTCACCTGGCAGGAAGCTACGATGCCCAGACCTATGGTTAGCTGTGCAGCGAGGTGTACTCTGAGGACAGGTTCCACACACACTTCAAGTAAGAGGTCGGCCTGAGTGGAAAGGTGAGAGTTTGGGCAGCGGTGCAGACAAAGAAGGCGCCCTTTGGCCTGGGCCTAAATGCTTGTGACAGCCCACTGGACCTGCCGTGCTCTGAGGGCCCTGCCCTGGGCCCCCTGCTCCCCTGCCATTTGTTCAGTCACAGCAGAGATGGCCACACCCACTGCTTCAGTGAGGGCAGAGTTCCAACCAGCCTCAGCCCCGCCCCCTCTCCGCAGGTTACCATGGACTACAGAGGCTGCATCCTGAGGCCAGGGCGTTCCGAGAATGCCAAGGGCAGACATGATGACCTTAAATGATTTCCTCTTGTGTCAGGTTTGGTAAACTTTAGGAGCTAGGAAATGGTCCACTTTACAGAAATGTTCAAATTTACTGGCATTTCATATATTCTCTGCTATAACATTGTCCTGATTCTTTCTGTATATTCTTTACTTATGTTTTTGTTTTCCTTAATCAAAGTGTGTCTTTTCAATCTTTTCAAAGAAGATTCTTTGGACTTACTAAATCACCTCAATTTTATACGTTTTCTGTTGTATTAAGTTCTGCTCATATCTTTATTTATCTTTTTTCTATGTTCTCAGGGTTTATTGTTTTGATCTTCTGATGTCAATTAAAACACTTGGTTATTCATTTTAATAAATATTTTACTTATAAAGATTTGAACTTTTGAAGATTCCAGCTTACTTGTAAGTTTCTAAGGGTCAGGTCCTCTCCATTGTTGCTGGCCTAAGGTTTAGTTCACCATATAGCAATGTATATATTGACCTATTTTCCCCTCGACTTTCTGTGATTCCCTACATCTCACCTTTCTTTGCAGACAAGCCATTTGAAATACCCTTAACTTATTTCACAGCCAATAAGTCATTGAAATAATGTGTATTTTTAGAGAAATCTTCTTATATAATTAGGCAGAAAATCTCACCTGCCATAGTTTTCAAAACAGCATAATTTCACTCTTCTCAATGCTTAATCTGTTGTATTACACAACCTTTGAGTATTTAGCTTTATCAATGACATGTAGAGATCCTACCAGTCTTTGAAAACATCCTTGTTCCTTGTTTCAGGTCCAGTTTTATGTATATATTCTGCCTTGCACCTGATTATTCCAACAATTAATGGATGGCCTTGGGAATCTAATTCTGGTATTGATAGTCTTTACTGATTGTCTCCCCTCGTAGCTGATTTCTTCATTATTGTGTAAATTTAGATCATGAGCTCATGTTTAGCTAAACAGCTGACCTTGTAAGACGCTTAGGTGTGAACACTCATATGCTTCAGCAGAAAGATGGCAAAGATTTATTTGCGTCCCTCCAATGAGTTGCCCACGAGGACACCGTTTTCTACAAGTGTTGGTCCAATACTCCCTCTAGAGGAAGGGGACTCCGACAGGGCTGATTGGCGGCCCCCGATCTGGGGCAGGGGCAGTGGGCAGCCTGTGGCCCGGGCTGGAGCCTCTTTGCATGTGTCCCTGGGACACATCTGCCTGCGAACTTCGGTCACCTGGCAGGAAGCTACGATGTCCAGACCTATTTTTAACTGTGCAGCGAGGTGTACTGTAAGGACAGGTTCCACACACACTTCAAGTAAGAGGTCGGCCTGAGTGGAAAGGTGAGAGTTTGGGCAGCTGTGCAGACAAAGAAGGCGCCCTTTGGCCTGGGCCTAAATGCTTGTGACACCCCACTGGACCTGCCGTGCTCTGACGGCCCTGCCCTGGGCCCCCTGCTCCCCTGACCTTTGTTCAGTCACAGCAGAGATGGCCACACCCACTCCTTCAGTGAGGGCAGAGTTCCAACCACCCTCAGCCCCGCCCCCTCTCCGCAGGTTACCATGGACTACAGAGGCTGCATCCTGAGGCCAGGGCGTTCCGAGAATGCCAAGGGCAGACATGATGACCTTAAATGATTTCCTCTTGTGTCAGGTTTGGTAAACTTTAGGAGCTAGGAAATGGTCCACTTTACAGAAATGTTCAAATTTATTGGCATTTCATATATTCTCTGCTATAACATTGTCCTGATTCTTTCTGTATATTCTTTACTTATGTTTTTGTTTTCCTTAATCAAAGTGTGTCTTTTCAATCTTTTCAAAGAAGATTCTTTGGACTTACTAAATCACCTCAATTTTATACGTTTTCCGTTGTATTAAGTTCTGCTCATATCTTTATTTATCTTTTTTTCTATGTTCTCAGGGTTTATTGTTTTGATCTTCTGATGTCAATTAAAACACCTGGTTATTCATTTTAATAAATATTTTACTTATAAAGATTTGAACTTTTGAAGATTCCAGCTTACTTGTAAGTTTCTAAGGGTCAGGTCCTCTCCATTGTTGCTGGCCTAAGGTTTAGTTCACCATATAGCAATGTATATATTGACCTATTTTCCCCTCGACTTTCTGTGATTCCCTACATCTCACCTTTCTTTGCAGACAAGCCATTTGAAATACCCTTAACTTATTTCACAGCCAATAAGTCATTGAAATAATGTGTATTTTTAGAGAAATCTTCTTATATAATTAGGCAGAAAATCTCACCTGCCATAGTTTTCAAAACAGCATAATTTCACTCTTCTCAATGCTTAATCTGTTGTATTACACAACCTTTGAGTATTTAGCTTTATCAATGACATGTACTTTAAAAATGTTTTAGAGATCCTACCAGTCTTTGAAAACATCCTTGTTTCTTGTTTCACGTCCAGTTTTATGTATATATTCTGCCTTGCACCTGATTATTCCAACAATTGATGGACGGCCTTGGGAATCTAATTCTGGTATTGATAGTCTTTACTGATTGTCTCCCCTCATAGCTGATTTCTTCATTATTGTGTAAATTTAGATCATGAGCTCATGTTTAGCTAAACAGCTGACCTTCTAAGAAGCTTAGGTGTGAACGCTCGTAAGCTTCAGCAGAAAGTCGGCAAAGATTTATTTCTGTCCCTCCAATGAGTTGCCCAGGAGGACACCGTTTTCTACAAGTGTTGGTCCAATACTCCCTCTAGAGGAAGGGGACTCCGACAGGGCTGATTGGCGGCCCCAGATCTGGGGCAGGGGCAGTGGGCAGCCTGTGGCCCGGGCTGGAGCCTCTTTGCATGTGTCCCTGGGACACATCTGCCTGCGAACTTCGGTCACCTGGGAGGAAGCTACGATGTCCAGACCTATGGTTAACTGTGCAGCAAGATGTACTGTGAGGACAGGTTCCACACACACTTCAAGTAAGAGGTCGGCCTGAGTGGAAAGGTGAGAGTTTGGGCAGCTGTGCAGACAAAGAAGGCGCCCTTTGGCCTGGGCCTAAATGCTTGTGACACCCCACTGGACCTGCCGTGCTCTGAGGGCCCTGCCCTGGGCCCCCTGCTCCCCTGCCATTTGTTCAGTCACAGCAGAGATGGCCACACCCACTCCTTCAGTGAGGGCAGAGTTCCAACCAGCCTCAGCCCCGCCCCCTCTCCGCAGTTTACCCTGGACTACAGAGGCTGCATCCTGAGGCCAGGGCGTTCCGAGAATGCCAAGGGCAGACATGATGACCTTAAATGATTTCCTCTTGTGTCAGGTTTGGTAAACCTTAGGAGCTAGGAAATGGTCCACTTTACAGAAATGTTCAAATTTACTGGCATTTCATATATTCTCTGCTATAACATTGTGCTGATTCTTTCTGTATATTCTTTACTTATGTTTTTGTTTTCCTTAATCAAAGTGTGTCTTTTCAATCTTTTCAAAGAAGATTCTTTGGACTTACTAAATCACCTCAATTTTATACGTTTTCTGTTGTATTAAGTTCTGCTCATATCTTTATTTATCTTTTTTCTATGTTCTCAGGGTTTATTGTTTTGATCTTCTGATGTCAATTAAAACACTTGGTTATTCATTTTAATAAATATTTTACTTATAAAGATTTGAACTTTTGAAGATTCCAGCTTACTTGTAAGTTTCTAAGGGTCAGGTCCTCTCCATTGTTGCTGGCCTAAGGTTTAGTTCACCATATAGCAATGTATATATTGACCTATTTTCCCCTCGACTTTCTGTGATTCCCTACATCTCACCTTTCTTTGCAGACAAGCCATTTGAAATACCCTTAACTAATTTCACAGCCAATAAGTCATTGAAATAATGTGTATTTTTTAGAGAAATCTTCTTATATAATTAGGCAGAAAATCTCACCTGCCATAGTTTTCAAAACAGCATAATTTCACTCTTCTCAATGCTTAATCAGTTGTATTACACAACCTTTGAGTATTTAGCTTTATCAATGACAGGTAGAGATCCAACCAGTCTTTGAAAACATCCTTGTTCCTTGTTTTAGGTCCAGTTTTATGTATATATTCTGCCTTGCACCTGATTATTCCAACAATTGATGGATTGCCTTGGGAATCTAATTCTGATATTGATAGTCTTTACTAATTGTCTCACCTCGTAGCTGATTTCTTCATTATTGTGTAAATTTAGATCATGAGCTCATGTTTAGCTAAACAGCTGACCTTGTAAGACGCTTAGGTGTGAACGCTCGTAAGCTTCAGCAGAAAGATGGCAAAGATTTATTTGTGTCCCTCCAATGAGTTGACCACGAGGACACCGTTTTCTACAAGTGTTGGTCCAATACTCCCTCTAGAGGCAGGGGACTCCGACAGGGCTGATTGGCGGCCCCCGGTCTGGGGCAGGGGCAGTGGGAAGCCTGTCGCCCGGGCAGGAGTCTCTTTGCATGTGTCCCTGGGACACATCTGCCTGCGAACTTCGGTCAACTGGCAGGAAGCTACAATGCCCAGACCTATGGTTAGCTGTGCAGCGAGGTGTACTGTGAGGACAGGTTCCACACACACTTCAAGTAAGAGGTCGGCCTGAGTGGAAAGGTGAGAGTTTGGGCAGCAGTGCAGACAAAGAAGGCGCCCTTTGGCCTGGGCCTAAATGCTTGTGACACCCCACTGGACCTGCCGTGATCTGAGGGCACAGCCCTGGGCCCCCTGCTCCCCTGCCCTTTGTTCAGTCACAGCAGAGATGGCCACACCCACTCCTTCAGTGAGGGCAGAGTTCCAACCACCCTCAGCCCCACCCCCTCTCCGCAGGTTACCATGGACTACAGAGGCTGCATCCTGAGGCCAGGGCGTTCCGAGAATGCCAAGGGCAGACATGATGACCTTAAATGATTTCCTCTTGTGTCAGCTTTGGTAAACCTTAGGAGCTAGGAAATGGTCCACGTTACAGAAATGTTCAAATTTACTGGCATTTCATATATTCTCTGCTATAACATTGTGCTGATTCTTTCTGTATATTCTTTACTTATGTTTTTGTTTTCCTTAATCAAAGTGTGTCTTTTCAATCTTTTCAAAGAAGATTCTTTGGACTTACTAAAACACCTCAATTTTATACGTTTTCTGTTGTATTAAGTTCTACTCATATCTTTATTTATCTTTTTTTCTATGTTCTCAGGGTTTATTGTTTTGATCTTCTGATGTCAATTAAAACACTTGGTTATTCATTTTAATTAATATTTTACTTATAAAGATTTGAACTTTTGAAGATTCCAGCTCACTTGTAAGTTTCTAAGGGTCAGGTCCTCTCCATTGTTGCTGGCCTAAGGTTTAGTTCACCATATAGCAATGTATATATTGACCTATTTTCCCCTCGACTTTCTGTGATTCCCTATATCTCACCTTTCTTTGCAGACAAGCCATTTGAAATACCCTTAACTTAGTTCACAGCCAATAAGTCATTGAAATAATGTGTATTTTTAGAGAAATCTTCTTATATAATTAGGCAGAAAATCTCACCTGCCATAGTTTTCAAAACAGCATAATTTCACTCTTCTCAATGCTTAATCTGTTGTATTACACAACCTTTGAGTATTTAGCTTTATCAATGACATGTACTTTAAAAAAGTTTTAGAGATCCTACCAGTCTTTGAAAACATCCTTGTTCCTTGTTTCAGTTCCAGTTTTATGTATATATTCTGCCTTGCACCTGATTATTCCAACAATTGATGGATGGCCTTGGGAATCTAATTCTGGTATTGATACTCTTTCCTGATTGTCTTCCCTCGTAGCTGATTTTTTCATTATTGTGTAAATTTAGATCATGAGCTCATGTTTAGCTAAACAGCTGACCTTGTAAGACGCTTAGGTGTGTACGCTTGCAAGCTTCAGGAAAAAGTCGGCAAAATTTATTTGTGTCCCTCCAATGAGTTGCCCACGAGGAAACCGTTTTCTACAAGTGTTGGTCCAATACTCCCTCTAGAGGAAGGGGATTCCGACAGGGCTGATTGGCGGCCCCCGATCTGGGGCAGGGGCAGTGGGCAGCCTGTGGCCCGGGCTGGAGCCTCTTTGCATGTGTCCCTGGGACACATCTGCCTGCGAACTTCGGTCACCTGGCAGGAAGCTACGATGTCCAGACCTATGGTTAACTGTGCAGCAAGGTGTACTGTGAGGACAGGTTCCACACACACTTCAAGTAAGAGGTCGGCCTGAGTGGAAAGGTGAGAGTTTGGGCAGCTGTGCAGACAAAGAAGGCGCCCTTTGGCCTGGGCCTAAATGCTTGTGACAGCCCACTGGACCTGCTGGGCTCTGAGGTCCCTGCCCTGGGCCCCCTGCTCCCCTGCCCTTTGTTCAGTCAGAGCAGAGATGGCCACACCCACTCCTTCAGTGAGGGCAGAGTTCCAAACACCCTCAGCCCCGCCCCCTCTCCGCAGGTTACCCTGGACTACAGAGGCTGCATCCTGAAGCCAGGGCGTTCCGAGAATGCCAAGGGCAGACATGATGACCTTAAATGATTTCCTCTTGTGTCAGGTTTGGTAAACTTTAGGAGCTAGGAAATGGTCCACTTTACAGAAATGTTCAAATTTACTGGCATTTCATATATTCTCTGCTATAACATTGTCCTGATTCTGTCTGTATATTCTTTACTTATGTTTTTGTTTTCCTTAATCAAAGTGTGTCTTTTCAATCTTTTCAAAGAAGATTCTTTGGACTTACTAAATCACCTCAATTTTATACGTTTTCCGTTGTATTAAGTTCTGCTCATATTTTTATTTATCTTTTTTCTATGTTCTCAGGGTTTATTATTTTGATCTTCTGATGTCAATTAAAACACTTGGTTATTCATTTTAATAAATATTTTACTTATAAAGATTTGAACTTTTGAAGATTCCAGCTTACTTGTAAGTTTCTAAGGGTCAGGTCCTCTCCATTGTTGCTGGCCTAAGGTTTAGTTCACCATGTAGCAATGTATATATTGACCTATTTTCCCCTCGACTTTCTGTGATTCCCTACATCTCACCTTTCTTTGCAGACAAGCCATTTGAAATACCCTTAACTTATTTCACAGCCAATAAGTCATTGAAATAATGTGTATTTTTAGAGAAATCTTCTTATATAATTAGGCAGAAAATCTCACCTGCCATAGTTTTCAAAACAGCATAATTTCACTCTTCTCAATGCTTAATCCGTTGTATTACACAACCTTTGAGTATTTAGCTTTATCAATGACATGTACTTTAAAAATGTTTTAGAGATCCTACCAGTCTTTGAAAACATCCTTGTTTCTTGTTTCACGTCCAGTTTTATGTATATATTCTGCCTTGCACCTGATTATTCCAACAATTGATGGATGGCCTTGGGAATCTAATTCTGGTATTGATAGTCTTTACTGATTGTCTCCCCTCATAGCTGATTTCTTCATTATTGTGTAAATTTAGATCATGAGCTCATGTTTAGCTAAACAGCTGACCTTCTAAGAAGCTTAGGTGTGAACGCTCGTAAGCTTCAGCAGAAAGTCGGCAAAGATTTATTTCTGTCCCTCCAATGAGTTGCCCAGGAGGACACCGTTTTCTACAAGTGTTGGTCCAATACTCCCTCTAGAGGAAGGGGACTCCGACAGGGCTGATTGGCGGCCCCCGATCTGGGGCAGGGGCAGTGGGCAGCCTGTGGCCCGGGCTGGAGCCTCTTTGCATGTGTCCCTGGGACACATCTGCCTGCGAACTTCGGTCACCTGGGAGGAAGCTACGATGTCCAGACCTATGGTTAACTGTGCAGCAAGATGTACTGTGAGGACAGGTTCCACACACACTTCAAGTAAGAGGTCGGCCTGAGTGGAAAGGTGAGAGTTTGGGCAGCTGTGCAGACAAAGAAGGCGCCCTTTGGCCTGGGCCTAAATGCTTGTGACACCCCACTGGACCTGCCGTGCTCTGAGGGCCCTGCCCTGGGCCCCCTGATCCCCTGCCCTTTGTTCAGTCACAGCAGAGATGGCCACACCCACTCCTTCAGTGAGGGCAGAGTTCCAACCACCCTCAGCGCCGCCCCCTCTCCGCAGGTTACCATGGACTACAGAGGCTGCATCCTGAGGCCAGGGCGTTCCGAGAATGCCAAGGGCAGACATGATGACCTTAAATGATTTCCTCTTGTGTCAGGTTTGGTAAACTTTAGGAGCTAGGAAATGGTCCACTTTACAGAAATGTTCAAATTTACTGGCATTTCATATATTCTCTGCTATAACATTGTCCTGATTCTTTCTGTATATTCTTTACTTATGTTTTTGTTTTCCTTAATCAAAGTGTGTCTTTTCAATCTTTTCAAAGAAGATTCTTTGGACTTACTAAATCACCTCAATTTTATACGTTTTCCGTTGTATTAAGTTCTGCTCATATCTTTATTTATCTTTTTTTCTATGTTCTCAGGGTTTATTGTTTTGATCTTCTGATGTCAATTAAAACACTTGGTTATTCATTTTAATAAATATTTTACTTATAAAGATTTGAACTTTTGAAGATTCCAGCTTACTTGTACGTTTCTAAGGGTCAGGTCCTCTCCATTGTTGCTGGCCTAAGGTTTAGTTCACCATATAGCAATGTATATATTGACCTATTTTCCCCTCGACTTTCTGTGATTCCCTACATCTCACCTTTCTTTGCAGACAAGCCATTTGAAATACCCTTAACTTATTTCACAGCCAATAAGTCATTGAAATAATGTGTATTTTTAGAGAAATCTTCTTATATAATTAGGCAGAAAATCTCACCTGCCATAGTTTTCAAAACAGCATAATTTCACTCTTCTCAATGCTTAATCTGTTGTATTACACAACCTTTGAGTATTTAGCTTTATCAATGACATGTACTTTAAAAATGTTTTAGAGATCCTACCAGTCTTTGAAAACATCCTTGTTCCTTGTTTCACGTCCAGTTTTATGTATATATTCTGCCTTGCACCTGATTATTCCAACAACTGATGGATGGCCTTGGGAATCTAATTCTGATATTGATACTCTTTCCTGATTGTCTTCCCTCGTAGCTGATTTTTTCATTATTGTGTAAATTTAGATCATGAGCTCATGTTTAGCTAAACAGCTGACCTTGTAAGACGCTTAGGTGTGTACGCTCGCAAGCTTCAGGAAAAAGTCGGCAAAATTTATTTGTGTCCCTCCAATGAGTTGCCCACGAGGACAACGTTTTCTACAAGTGTTGGTCCAATACTCCCTCTAGTGGAAGGGGACTCCGACAGGGCTGATTGGCGGCCCCCGATCTGGGGCAGGGGCAGTGGGCAGCCTGTGGCCCGGGCTGGAGCCTCTTTGCATGTGTCCCTGGGACACATCTGCCTGCGAACTTCGGTCACCTGGCAGGAATCTACGATGTCCAGACCTATGGTTAACTGTGCAGCAAGATGTACTGTGAGGACAGGTTCCACACAGACTTCAAGTAAGAGGTCGGCCTGAGTGGAAAGGTGAGAGTTTGGGCAGCTGTGCAGACAAAGAAGGCGCCCTTTGGCCTGGGCCTAAATGCTTGTGACACCCCACTGGACCTGCCGTGCTCTGAGGGCCCTGCCCTGGGCCCCCTGATCCCCTGCCCTTTGTTCAGTCACAGCAGAGATGGCCACACCCACTCCTTCAGTGAGGGCAGAGTTCCAACCACCCTCAGCGCCGCCCCCTCTCCGCAGGTTACCATGGACTACAGAGGCTGCATCCTGAGGCCAGGGCGTTCCGAGAATGCCAAGGGCAGACATGATGACCTTAAATGATTTCCTCTTGTGTCAGGTTTGGTAAACTTTAGGAGCTAGGAAATGGTCCACTTTACAGAAATGTTCAAATTTACTGGCATTTCATATATTCTCTGCTATAACATTGTCCTGATTCTTTCTGTATATTCTTTACTTATGTTTTTGTTTTCCTTAATCAAAGTGTGTCTTTTCAATCTTTTCAAAGAAGATTCTTTGGACTTACTAAATCACCTCAATTTTATACGTTTTCCGTTGTATTAAGTTCTGCTCATATCTTTATTTATCTTTTTTTCTATGTTCTCAGGGTTTATTGTTTTGATCTTCTGATGTCAATTAAAACACTTGGTTATTCATTTTAATAAATATTTTACTTATAAAGATTTGAACTTTTGAAGATTCCAGCTTACTTGTACGTTTCTAAGGGTCAGGTCCTCTCCATTGTTGCTGGCCTAAGGTTTAGTTCACCATATAGCAATGTATATATTGACCTATTTTCCCCTCGACTTTCTGTGATTCCCTACATCTCACCTTTCTTTGCAGACAAGCCATTTGAAATACCCTTAACTTATTTCACAGCCAATAAGTCATTGAAATAATGTGTATTTTTAGAGAAATCTTCTTATATAATTAGGCAGAAAATCTCACCTGCCATAGTTTTCAAAACAGCATAATTTCACTCTTCTCAATGCTTAATCTGTTGTATTACACAACCTTTGAGTATTTAGCTTTATCAATGACATGTACTTTAAAAATGTTTTAGAGATCCTACCAGTCTTTGAAAACATCCTTGTTCCTTGTTTCACGTCCAGTTTTATGTATATATTCTGCCTTGCACCTGATTATTCCAACAATTGATGGATGGCCTTGGGAATCTAATTCTGGTATTGATACTCTTTCCTGATTGTCTTCCCTCGTAGCTGATTTTTTCATTATTGTGTAAATTTAGATCATGAGCTCATGTTTAGCTAAACAGCTGACCTTGTAAGACGCTTAGGTGTGTACGCTCGCAAGCTTCAGGAAAAAGTCGGCAAAATTTATTTGTGTCCCTCCAATGAGTTGCCCACGAGGACAACGTTTTCTACAAGTGTTGGTCCAATACTCCCTCTAGAGGAAGGGGACTCCGACAGGGCTGATTGGCGGCCCCCGATCTGGGGCAGGGGCAGTGGGCAGCCTGTGGCCCGGGCTGGAGCCTCTTTGCATGTGTCCCTGGGACACATCTGCCTGCGAACTTCGGTCACCTGGCAGGAAGCTACGATGTCCAGACCTATGGTTAACTGTGCAGCAAGATGTACTGTGAGGACAGGTTCCACACACACTTCAAGTAAGAGGTCGGCCTGAGTGGAAAGGTGAGAGTTTGGGCAGCTGTGCAGACAAAGAAGGCGCCCTTTGGCCTGGGCCTAAATGCTTGTGACACCCCACTGGACCTGCCGTGCTCTGAGGGCCCTGCCCTGGGCCCCCTGCTCCCCTGCCTTTGTTCAGTCACAGCAGAGATGGCCACACCCACTCCTTCAGTGAGGGCAGAGTTCCAACCAACCTCAGCCCCGCCCCCTCTCCGCAGGTTACCATGGACTACAGAGGCTGCATCCTGAGGCCAGGGCGTTCCGAGAATGCCAAGGGCAGACATGATGACCTTAAATGATTTCCTCTTGTGTCAGGTTTGGTAAACTTTAGGAGCTAGGAAATGGTCCACTTTACAGAAATGTTCAAATTTACTGGCATTTCATATATTCTCTGCTATAACATTGTCCTGATTCTTTCTGTATATTCTTTACTTATGTTTTTGTTTTCCTTAATCAAAGTGTGTCTTTTCAATCTTTTCAAAGAAGATTCTTTGGACTTACTAAATCACCTCAATTTTATACGTTTTCCATTGTATTAAGTTCTGCTCATATCTTTATTTATCTTTTTTCTATGTTCTCAGGGTTTATTGTTTTGATCTTCTGATGTCAATTAAAACACTTGGTTATTCATTTTAATAAATATTTTACTTATAAAGATTTGAACTTTTGAAGATTCCAGCTTACTTGTAAGTTTCTAAGGGTCAGGTCCTCTCCATTGTTGCTGGCCTAAGGTTTAGTTCACCATATAGCAATGTATATATTGACCTATTTTCCCCTCGACTTTCTGTGATTCCCTACATCTCACCTTTCTTTGCAGACAAGCCATTTGAAATACCCTTAACTTATTTCACAGCCAATAAGTCATTGAAATAATGTGTATTTTTAGAGAAATCTTCTTATATAATTAGGCAGAAAATCTCACCTGCCATAGTTTTCAAAACAGCATAATTTCACTCTTCTCAATGCTTAATCTGTTGTATTACACAACCTTTGAGTATTTAGCTTTATCAATGACATGTAGAGATCCTACCAGTCTTTGAAAACATCCTTGTTCCTTGTTTCAGGTCCAGTTTTATGTATATATTCTGCCTTGCACCTGATTATTCCAACAATTGATGGATGGCCTTGGGAATCTAATTCTGGTATTGATAGTCTTTACTGATTGTCTCCCCTCGTAGCTGATTTCTTCATTATTGTGTAAATTTAGATCATGAGCTCATGTTTAGCTAAACAGCTGACCTTGTAAGACGCTTAGGTGTGAACACTCGTAAGCTTCAGCAGAAAGATGGCAAAGATTTATTTGCGTCCCTCCAATGAGTTGCCCACGAGGACACCGTTTTCTACAAGTGTTGGTCCAATACTCCCTCTAGAGGAAGGGGACTCCGACAGGGCTGATTGGCGGCCCCAGATCTGGGGCAGGGGCAGTGGGCAGCCTGTGGCCCGGGCTGGAGCCTCTTTGCATGTGTCCCTGGGACACATCTGCCTGCGAACTTCGGTCACCTGGCAGGAAGCTACGATGTCCAGACCTATGGTTAACTGTGCAGCGAGGTGTACTGTGAGGACAGGTTCCACACACACTTCAAGTAAGAGGTCGGCCTGAGTGGAAAGGTGAGAGTTTGGGCAGCTGTGCAGACAAAGAAGGCGCCCTTTGGCCTGGGCCTAAATGCTTGTGACACCCCACTGGACCTGCCGTGCTCTGAGGGCCCTGCCCTGGGCCCCCTGCTCCCCTGCCCTTTGTTCAGTCACAGCAGAGATGGCCACACACACTCCTTCAGTGAGGGCAGAGTTCCAACCACCCTCAGCCCCGCCCCCTCTCCGCAGGTTACCCTGGACTACAGAGGCTGCATCCTGAGGCCAGGGCGTTCCGAGAATGCCAAGGGCAGACATGATGACCTTAAATGATTTCCTCTTGTGTCAGGTTTGGTAAACTTTAGGAGCTAGGAAATGGTCCACTTTACAGAAATGTTCAAATTTACTGGCATTTCATATATTCTCTGCTATAACATTGTGCTGATTCTTTCTGTATATTCTTTACTTATGTTTTTGTTTTCCTTAATCAAAGTGTGTCTTTTCAATCTTTTCAAAGAAGATTCTTTGGACTTACTAAATCACCTCAATTTTATACGATTTCTGTTGTATTAAGTTCTGCTCATATCTTTATTTATCTTTTTTCTATGTTCTCAGGGTTTATTGTTTTGATCTTCTGATGTCAATTAAAACACTTGGTTATTCATTGTAATAAATATTTTACTTATAAAGATTTGAACTTTTGAAGATTCCAGCTTACTTGTAAGTTTCTAAGAGTCAGGTCCTCTCCATTGTTGCTGGCCTAAGGTTTAGTTCACCATATAGCAATGTATATATTGACCTATTTTCCCCTCGACTTTCTGTGATTCCCTACATCTCACCTTTCTTTGCAGACAAGCCATTTGAAATACCCTTAACTTATTTCACAGCCAATAAGTCATTGAAATAATGTGTATTTTTAGAGAAATCTTCTTATATAATTAGGCAGAAAATCTCACCTGCCATAGTTTTCAAAACAGCATAATTTCACTCTTCTCAATGCTTAATCTGTTGTATTACACAACCTTTGAGTATTTAGCTTTATCAATGACATGTAGAGATCCTACCAGTCTTTGAAATCATCCTTGTTCCTTGTTTCAGTTCCAGTTTTATGTATATATTCTGCCTTGCACCTGATTATTCCAACAATTGATGGATGGCCTTGGGAATCTAATTCTGGTATTGATAGTCTTTACTGATTGTCTCCCCTCGTAGCTGATTTCTTCATTATTGTGTAAATTTAGATCATGAGCTCATGTTTAGCTAAACAGCTGACCTTGTAAGACGCTTAGGTGTGAACACTGGTAAGCTTCAGCAGAAAGATGGCAAAGATTTATTTGCGTCCCTCCAATGAGTTGCCCACGAGGACACCGTTTTCTACAAGTGTTGGTCCAATACTCCCTCTAGAGGAAGGGCCTCCGACAGGGCTGATTGGCGGCCCCCGATCTGGGGCAGGGGCAGTGGGCAGCCTGTGGCCCGGGCTGGAGCCTCTTTGCATGTGTCCCTGGGACACATCTGCCTGCGAACTTCGGTCACCTGGCAGGAAGCTACGATGCCCAGACCTATGGTTAGCTGTGCAGAGATGTGTACTGTGAGGACAGGTTCCACACACACTTCAAGTAAGTGGTCGGCCTGAGTGGAAAGGTGAGAGTTTGGGCAGATGTGCAGACAAAGAAGGCGCCCTTTGGCCTGGGCCTAAATGCTTGTGACACCCCACTGGACCTGCCGTGCTCTGAGGGCACAGCCCTGGGCCCCCTGCTCCCCTGCCCTTTGTTCAGTCACAGCAGAGATGGCCACACCCACTCCTTCAGTGAGGCCAGAGTTCCAACCAGCCTCAGCCCTGCCCCCTCTCCGCAGGTTACCCTGGACTACAGAGGCTGCATCTTGAGGCCAGGGCGTTCCGAGAATGCCAAGGGCAGACATGATGACCTTAAATGATTTCCTCTTGTTTCAGGGTTGGTAAACCTTAGGAGCTAGGAAATGGTCCACTTTACAGAAATGTTCAAATTTACTGGCATTTCATATATTCTCTGCTATAACATTGTGCTGATTCTTTCTGTATATTCTTTACTTATGTTTTTGTTTTCCTTAATCAAAGTGTGTCTTTTCAATCTTTTCAAAGAAGATTCTTTGGACTTACTAAATCACCTCAATTTTATACGATTTTTGTTGTATTAAGTTCTGCTCATATCTTTATTTATCTTTTTTCTATGTTCTCAGGGTTTATTGTTTTGATCTTCTGATGTCAATTAAAACACTTGGTTATTCATTTTAATAAATATTTTACTTATAAAGATTTGAACTTTTGAAGATTCCAGCTTACTTGTAAGTTTCTAAGGGTCAGGTCCTCTCCATTGTTGCTGGCCTAAGGTTTAGTTCAACATATAGCAATGTATATATTGACCTATTTTCCCCTCGACTTTCTGTGATTCCCTACATCTCACCTTTCTTTGCAGACAAGCCATTTGAAATACCCTTAACTTATTTCACAGCCAATAAGTCATTGAAATAATGTGTATTTTTAGAGAAATCTTCTTATATAATTAGGCAGAAAATCTCACCTGCCATAGTTTTCAAAACAGCATAATTTCACTCTTCTCAATGCTTAATCTGTTGTATTACACAACCTTTGAGTATTTAGCTTTATCAATGACAGGTAGAGATCCTACCAGTCTTTGAAAACATCCTTGTTCCTTGTTTTAGGTCCAGTTTTATGTATATATTCTGCCTTGCACCTGATTATTCCAACAATTGATGGATGGCCTTGGGAATCTAATTCTGGTATTGATAGTCTTTACTGATTGTCTCACCTCGTAGCTGATTTTTTCATTATTGTGTAAATTTAGATCATGAGCTCATGTTTAGCTAAACAGCTGACCTTGTAAGACGCTTAGGTGTGAACGCTCGTAAGCTTCAGCAGAAAGATGGCAAAGATTTATTTGTGTCCCTCCAATGAGTTGCCCACGAGGACACCGTTTTCTACAAGTGTTGATCCAATACTCCCTCTAGAGGCAGGGGACTCCGACAGGGCTGATTGGCGGCCCCCGATCTGGGGCAGGGGCAGTGGGCAGCCTGTGGCCCGGGCAGGAGCCTCTTTGCATGTGTCCCTGGGACACATCTGCCTGCGAACTTCGGTCACCTGGCAGGAAGCTACGATGCCCAGACCTATGGTTAGCTGTGCAGCGAGGTGTACTGTGAGGACAGGTTCCACACACACTTCAAGTAAGAGGTCGGCCTGAGTGGAAAGGTGAGAGTTTGGGCAGCTGTGCAGACAAAGAAGGCGCCCTTTGGCCTGGGCCTAAATGCTTGTGACAGCCCACTGGACCTGCCGTGCTCTGAGGGCACAGCCCTGGGCCCCCTGCTCCCCTGCCCTTTGTTCAGTCACAGCAGAGATGGCCACAACCACTCCTTCAGTGAGGGCAGAGTTCCAACCACCCTCAGCCCCGCCCCCTCTCCGCAGGTTACCATGGACTACAGAGGCTGCATCCTGAGGCCAGGGCGTTCCGAGAATGCCAAGGGCAGACATGATGACCTTAAATGATTTCCTCTTGTGTCAGCTTTGGTAAACTTAGGAGCTAGGAAATGGTCCACTTTACAGAAATGTTCAAATTTACTGGCATTTCATATATTCTCTGCTATAACATTGTGCTGATTCTTTCTGTATATTCTTTACTTATGTTTTTGTTTTCCTTAATCAAAGTGTGTCTTTTCAATCTTTTCAAAGAAGATTCTTTGGACTTACTAAATCACCTCAATTTTATACGATTTCTGTTGTATTAAGTTCTGCTCATATCTTTATTTATCTTTTTTCTATGTTCTCAGGGTTTATTGTTTTGATCTTCTGATGTCAATTAAAACACTTGGTTATTCATTGTAATAAATATTTTACTTATAAAGATTTTAACTTTTGAAGATTCCAGCTTACTTGTAAGTTTCTAAGAGTCAGGTCCTCTCCATTGTTGCTGGCCTAAGGTTTAGTTCACCATATAGCAATGTATATATTGACCTATTTTCCCCTCGACTTTCTGTGATTCTCTACATCTCACCTTTCTTTGCAGACAAGCCATTTGAAATACCCTTAACTTATTTCACAGCCAATAAGTCATTGAAATAATGTGTATTTTTAGAGAAATCTTCTTATATAATTAGGCAGAAAATCTCACCTGCCATAGTTTTCAAAACAGCATAATTTCACTCTTCTCAATGCTTAATCTGTTGTATTACACAACCTTTGAGTATTTAGCTTTATCAATGACATGTACTTTAAAAATGTTTTAGAGATCCTACCAGTCTTTGAAAACATCCTTGTTTCTTGTTTCACGTCCAGTTTTATGTATATATTCTGCCTTGCACCTGATTATTCCAACAATTGATGGATGGCCTTCGGAATCTAATTCTGGTATTGATAGTCTTTACTGATTGTCTCCCCTCATAGCTGATTTCTTCATTATTGTGTAAATTTAGATCATGAGCTCATGTTTAGCTAAACAGCTGACCTTCTAAGAAGCTTAGGTGTGAACGCTCGTAAGCTTCAGCAGAAAGTCGGCAAAGATTTATTTCTGTCCCTCCAATGAGTTGCCCAGGAGGACACCGTTTTCTACAAGTGTTGGTCCAATACTCCCTCTAGAGGAAGGGGACTCCGACAGGGCTGATTGGCGGCCCCCGATCTGGGGCAGGGGCAGTGGGCAGCCTGTGGCCCGGGCTGGAGCCTCTTTGCATGTGTCCCTGGGACACATCTGCCTGCGAACTTCGGTCACCTGGGAGGAAGCTACGATGTCCAGACCTATGGTTAACTGTGCAGCAAGATGTACTGTGAGGACAGGTTCCACACACACTTCAAGTAAGAGGTCGGCCTGAGTGGAAAGGTGAGAGTTTGGGCAGCTGTGCAGACAAAGAAGGCGCCCTTTGGCCTGGGCCTAAATGCTTGTGACACCCCACTGGACCTGCCGTGCTCTGAGGGCCCTGCCCTGGGCCCCCTGCTCCCCTGCCCTTTGTTCAGTCACAGCAGAGATGGCCACACCCACTCCTTCAGTGAGGGCAGAGTTCCAACCACCCTCAGCGCCGCCCCCTCTCCGCAGGTTACCATGGACTACAGAGGCTGCATCCTGAGGCCAGGGCGTTCCGAGAATGCCAAGGGCAGACATGATGACCTTAAATGATTTCCTCTTGTGTCAGGTTTGGTAAACTTTAGGAGCTAGGAAATGGTCCACTTTACAGAAATGTTCAAATTTACTGGCATTTCATATATTCTCTGCTATAACATTGTGCTGATTCTTTCTGTATATTCTTTACTTATGTTTTTGTTTTCCTTAATCAAAGTGTGTCTTTTCAATCTTTTCAAAGAAGATTCTTTGGACTTACTAAATCACCTCAATTTTATACGTTTTCCGTTGTATTAAGTTCTGCTCATATCTTTATTTATCTTTTTTTCTATGTTCTCAGGGTTTATTGTTTTGATCTTCTGATGTCAATTAAAACACTTGGTTATTCATTTTAATAAATATTTTACTTATAAAGATTTGAACTTTTGAAGATTCCAGCTTACTTGTACGTTTCTAAGGGTCAGGTCCTCTCCATTGTTGCTGGCCTAAGGTTTAGTTCACCATATAGCAATGTATATATTGACCTATTTTCCCCTCGACTTTCTGTGATTCCCTACATCTCACCTTTCTTTGCAGACAAGCCATTTGAAATACCCTTAACTTATTTCACAGCCAATAAGTCATTGAAATAATGTGTATTTTTAGAGAAATCTTCTTATATAATTAGGCAGAAAATCTCACCTGCCATAGTTTTCAAAACAGCATAATTTCACTCTTCTCAATGCTTAATCTGTTGTATTACACAACCTTTGAGTATTTAGCTTTATCAATGACATGTCCTTTAAAAATGTTTTAGAGATCCTACCAGTCTTTGAAAACATCCTTGTTCCTTGTTTCACGTCCAGTTTTATGTATATATTCTGCCTTGCACCTGATTATTCCAACAATTGATGGATGGCCTTGGGAATCTAATTCTGGTATTGATACTCTTTCCTGATTGTCTTCCCTCGTAGCTGATTTTTTCATTATTGTGTAAATTTAGATCATGAGCTCATGTTTAGCTAAACAGCTGACCTTGTAAGACGCTTAGGTGTGTACGCTTGCAAGCTTCAGGAAAAAGTCGGCAAAATTTATTTGTGTCCCTCCAATGAGTTGCCCACGAGGAAACCGTTTTCTACAAGTGTTGGTCCAATACTCCCTCTAGAGGAAGGGGACTCCGACAGGGCTGATTGGCGGCCCCAGATCTGGGGCAGGGGCAGTGGGCAGCCTGTGGCCCGGGCTGGAGCCTCTTTGCATGTGTCCCTGGGACACATCTGCCTGCGAACTTCGGTCACCTGGCAGGAAGCTACGATGTCCAGACCTATGGTTAACTGTGCAGCAAGGTGTACTGTGAGGACAGGTTCCACACACACTTCAAGTAAGAGGTCGGCCTGAGTGGAAAGGTGAGAGTTTGGGCAGCTGTGCAGACAAAGAAGGCGCCCTTTGGCCTGGGCCTAAATGCTTGTGACAGCCCACTGGACCTGCCGTGCTCTGAGGGCCCTGCCCTGGGCCCCCTGCTCCCCTGCCCTTTGTTCAGTCACTGCAGAGATGGCCACACCCACTCCTTCAGTGAGGGCAGAGTTCCAACCACCCTCAGCCCCGCCCCCTCTCCGCAGGTTACCCTGGACTACAGAGGCTGCATCCTGAGGCCAGGGCGTTCCGAGAATGCCAAGGGCAGACATGATGACCTTAAATGATTTCCTCTTGTGTCAGGTTTGGTAAACTTTAGGAGCTAGGAAATGGTCCACTTTACAGAAATGTTCAAATTTACTGGCATTTCATATATTCTCTGCTATAACATTGTGCTGATTCTTTCTGTATATTCTTTACTTATGTTTTTGTTTTCCTTAATCAAAGTGTTTCTTTTCAATCTTTTCAAAGAAGATTCTTTGGACTTACTAAATCACCTCAATTTTATACGTTTTCTGTTGTATTAAGTTCTGCTCATATCTTTATTTATCTTTTTTCTATGTTCTCAGGGTTTATTGTTTTGATCTTCTGATGTCAATTAAAACACTTGGTTATTCATTTTAATAAATATTTTACTTATAAATATTTGAACTTTTGAAGATTCCAGCTTACTTGTAAGTTTCTAAGGGTCAGGTCCTCTCCATTGTTGCTGGCCTAAGGTTTAGTTCACCATATAGCAATGTATATATTGACCTATTTTCCCCTCGACTTTCGGTGATTCCCTACATCTCACCTTTCTTTGCAGACAAGCCATTTGAAATACCCTTAACTTATTTCACAGCCAATAAGTCATTGAAATAATGTGTATTTTTAGAGAAATCTTCTTATATAATTAGGCAGAAAATCTCACCTGCCATAGTTTTCAAAACAGCATAATTTCACTCTTCTCAATGCTTAATCTGTTGTATTACACAACCTTTGAGTATTTAGCTTTATCAATGACATGTAGAGATCCTACCAGTCTTTGAAAACATCCTTGTTCCTTGTTTCAGTTCCAGTTTTATGTAAATATTCTGCCTTGCACCTGATTATTCCAACAATTGATGGATGGCCTTGGGAATCTAATTCTGGTATTGATACTCTTTCCTGATTGTCTTCCCTCGTAGCTGATTTTTCATTATTGTGTAAATTTAGATCATGAGCTCATGTTTAGCTAAACAGCTGACCTTGTAAGACGCTTAGGTGTGTACGCTCGCAAGCTTCAGGAAAAAGTCGGCAAAATTTATTTGTGTCCCTCCAATGAGTTGCCCACGAGGACACCGTTTTCTACAACTGTTGGCCCAATACTCACTCTAGAGGAAGGGGACTCCGACAGGGCTGATTGGGGGCCCCCGATCTGGGGCAGGGGCAGTGGGCAGCCTGTGGCCCGGGCTGGAGCCTCTTTGCATGTGTCCCTGGGACAGATCTGCCTGCGAACTTCGGTCACCTGGCAGGAAGCTACGATGTCCAGACCTATGGTTAACTGTGCAGCGAGGTGTACTGTAAGGACAGGTTCCACACACACTTCAAGTAAGAGGTCGGCCTGAGTGGAAAGGTGAGAGTTTGGGCAGCTGTGCAGACAAAGAAGGCGCCCTTTGGCCTGGGCCTAAATGCTTGTGACACCCCACTGGACCTGCCGTGCTCTGACGGCCCTGCCCTGGGCCCCCTGCTCCCCTGACCTTTGTTCAGTCACAGCAGAGATGGCCACACCCACTCCCTCAGTGAGGGCAGAGTTCCAACCACCCTCAGCGCCGCCCCCTCTCCGCAGGTTACCATGGACTACAGAGGCTGCATCCTGAGGCCAGGGCGTTCCGAGAATGCCAAGGGCAGACATGATGACCTTAAATGATTTCATCTTGTGTTAGGTTTGGTAAACTTTAGGAGCTAGGAAATGGTCCACTTTACAGAAATGTTCAAATTTATTGGCATTTCATATATTCTCTGCTATAACATTGTCCTGATTCTTTCTGTATATTCTTTACTTATGTTTTTGTTTTCCTTAATCAAAGTGTGTCTTTTCAATCTTTTCAAAGAAGATTCTTTGGACTTACTAAATCACCTCAATTTTATACGTTTTCCGTTGTATTAAGTTCTGCTCATATCTTTATTTATCTTTTTTTCTATGTTCTCAGGGTTTATTGTTTTGATCTTCTGATGTCAATTAAAACACCTGGTTATTCATTTTAATAAATATTTTACTTATAAAGATTTGAACTTTTGAAGATTCCAGCTTACTTGTAAGTTTCTAAGGGTCAGGTCCTCTCCATTGTTGCTGGCCTAAGGTTTAGTTCACCATATAGCAATGTATATATTGACCTATTTTCCCCTCGACTTTCTGTGATTCCCTACATCTCACCTTTCTATGCAGACAAGCCATTTGAAATACCCTTAACTTATTTCACAGCCAATAAGTCATTGAAATAATGTGTATTTTTAGAGAAATCTTCTTATATAATTAGGCAGAAAATCTCACCTGCCATAGTTTTCAAAACAGCAGAATTTCACTCTTCTCAATGCTTAATCTGTTGTATTACACAACCTTTGAGTATTTAGCTTTATCAATGACATGTACTTTAAAAATGTTTTAGAGATCCTACCAGTCTTTGAAAACATCCTTGTTTCTTGTTTCACGTCCAGTTTTATGTATATATTCTGCCTTGCACCTGATTATTCCAACAATTGATGGATGGCCTTGGGAATCTAATTCTGGTATTGATAGTCTTTACTGATTGTCTCCCCTCATAGCTGATTTCTTCATTATTGTGTAAATTTAGATCATGAGCTCATGTTTAGCTAAACAGCTGACCTTCTAAGAAGCTTAGGTGTGAACGCTCGTAAGCTTCAGCAGAAAGTCGGCAAAGATTTATTTCTGTCCCTCCAATGAGTTGCCCAGGAGGACACCGTTTTCTACAAGTGTTGGTCCAATACTCCCTCTAGAGGAAGGGGACTCCGACAGGGCTGATTGGGGGCCCCCGATCTGGGGCAGGGGCAGTGGGCAGCCTGTGGCCCGGGCTGGAGCCTCTTTGCATGTGTCCCTGGGACACATCTGCCTGCGAACTTCGGTCACCTGGGAGGAAGCTACGATGTCCAGACCTATGGTTAACTGTGCAGCAAGATGTACTGTGAGGACAGGTTCCACACACACTTCAAGTAAGAGGTCGGCCTGAGTGGAAAGGTGAGAGTTTGGGCAGCTGTGCAGACAAAGAAGGCACCCTTTGGCCTGGGCCTAAATGCTTGTGACACCCCACTGGACCTGCCGTGCTCTGAGGGCCCTGCCCTGGGCCCCCTGCTCCCCTGCCCTTTGTTCAGTCACAGCAGAGATGGCCACACCCACTCCTTCAGTGAGGGCAGAGTTCCAACCACCCTCAGCGCCGCCCCCTCTCCGCAGGTTACCATGGACTACAGAGGCTGCATCCTGAGGCCAGGGCGTTCCGAGAATGCCAAGGGCAGACATGATGACCTTAAATGATTTCCTCTTGTGTCAGGTTTGGTAAACTTTAGGAGCTAGGAAATGGTCCACTTTACAGAAATGTTCAAATTTACTGGCATTTCATATATTCTCTGCTATAACATTGTGCTGATTCTTTCTGTATATTCTTTACTTATGTTTTTGTTTTCCTTAATCAAAGTGTGTCTTTTCAATCTTTTCAAAGAAGATTCTTTGGACTTACTAAATCACCTCAATTTTATACGTTTTCCGTTGTATTAAGTTCTGCTCATATCTTTATTTATCTTTTTTTCTATGTTCTCAGGGTTTATTGTTTTGATCTTCTGATGTCAATTAAAACACTTGGTTATTCATTTTAATAAATATTTTACTTATAAAGATTTGAACTTTTGAAGATTCCAGCTTACTTGTACGTTTCTAAGGGTCAGGTCCTCTCCATTGTTGCTGGCCTAAGGTTTAGTTCACCATATATCAATGTATATATTGACCTATTTTCCCCTCGACTTTCTGTGATTCCCTACATCTCACCTTTCTTTGCAGACAAGCCATTTGAAATACCCTTAACTTATTTCACAGCCAATAAGTCATTGAAATAATGTGTATTTTTAGAGAAATCTTCTTATATAATTAGGCAGAAAATCTCACCTGCCATAGTTTTCAAAACAGCATAATTTCACTCTTCTCAATGCTTAATCTGTTGTATTACACAACCTTTGAGTATTTAGCTTTATCAATGACATGTACTTTAAAAATGTTTTAGAGATCCTACCAGTCTTTGAAAACATCCTTGTTCCTTGTTTCACGTCCAGTTTTATGTATATATTCTGCCTTGCACCTGATTATTCCAACAATTGATGGATGGCCTTGGGAATCTAATTCTGGTATTGATACTCTTTCCTGATTGTCTTCCCTCGTAGCTGATTTTTTCATTATTGTGTAAATTTAGATCATGAGCTCATGTTTAGCTAAACAGCTGACCTTGTAAGACGCTTAGGTGTGTACGCTCGCAAGCTTCAGGAAAAAGTCGGCAAAATTTATTTGTGTCCCTCCAATGAGTTGCCCACGAGGACAACGTTTTCTACAAGTGTTGGTCCAATACTCCCTCTAGAGGAAGGGGACTCCGACAGGGCTGATTGGCGGCCCCCGATCTGGGGCAGGGGCAGTGGGCAGCCTGTGGCCCGGGCTGGAGCCTCTTTGCATGTGTCCCTGGGACACATCTGCCTGCGAACTTCGGTCACCTGGCAGGAAGCTACGATGTCCAGACCTATGGTTAACTGTGCAGCAAGATGTACTGTGAGGACAGGTTCCACACACACTTCAAGTAAGAGGTCGGCCTGAGTGGAAAGGTGAGAGTTTGGGCAGCTGTGCAGACAAAGAAGGTGCCCTTTGTCCTGGGCCTAAATGCTTGTGACACCCCACTGGACCTGCCGTGCTCTGAGGGCCCTGCCCTGGGCCCCCTGCTCCCCTGCCCTTTGTTCAGTCACAGCAGAGATGGCCACACCCACTCCTTCAGTGAGGGCAGAGTTCCAACCACCCTCAGCGCCGCCCCCTCTCCGCAGGTTACCATGGACTACAGAGGCTGCATCCTGAGGCCAGGGCGTTCCGAGAATGCCAAGGGCAGACATGATGACCTTAAATGATTTCCTCTTGTGTCAGGTTTGGTAAACTTTAGGAGCTAGGAAATGGTCCACTTTACAGAAATGTTCAAATTTACTGGCATTTCATATATTCTCTGCTATAATATTGTCCTGATTCTTTCTGTATATTCTTTACTTATGTTTTTGTTTTCCTTAATCAAAGTGTGTCTTTTCAATCTTTTCAAAGAAGATTCTTTGGACTTACTAAATCACCTCAATTTTATACGTTTTCCATTGTATTAAGTTCTGCTCATATCTTTATTTATCTTTTTTCTATGTTCTCAGGGTTTCTTGTTTTGATCTTCTGATGTCAATTAAAACACTTGGTTATTCATTTTAATAAATATTTTACTTATAAAGATTTGAACTTTTGAAGATTCCAGCTTACTTGTACGTTTCTAAGGGTCAGGTCCTCTCCATTGTTGCTGGCCTAAGGTTTAGTTCACCATATAGCAATGTATATATTGACCTATTTTCCCCTCGACTTTCTGTGATTCCCTACATCTCACCTTTCTTTGCAGACAAGCCATTTGAAATACCCTTAACTTATTTCACAGCCAATAAGTCATTGAAATAATGTGTATTTTTAGAGAAATCTTCTTATATAATTAGGCAGAAAATCTCACCTGCCATAGTTTTCAAAACAGCATAATTTCACTCTTCTCAATGCTTAATCTGTTGTATTACACAACCTTTGAGTATTTAGCTTTATCAATGACATGTACTTTAAAAATGTTTTAGAGATCCTACCAGTCTTTGAAAACATCCTTGTTTCTTGTTTCACGTCCAGTTTTATGTATATATTCTGCCTTGCACCTGATTATTCCAACAATTGATGGATGGCCTTGGGAATCTAATTCTGGTATTGATAGTCTTTACTGATTGTCTCCCCTCATAGCTGATTTCTTCATTATTGTGTAAATTTAGATCATGAGCTCATGTTTAGCTAAACAGCTGACCTTCTAAGAAGCTTAGGTGTGAACGCTCGTAAGCTTCAGCAGAAAGTCGGCAAAGATTTATTTCTGTCCCTCCAATGAGTTGCCCAGGAGGACACCGTTTTCTACAAGTGTTGGTCCAATACTCCCTCTAGAGGAAGGGCCTCCGACAGGGCTGATTGGCGGCCCCCGATCTGGGGCAGGGGCAGTGGGCAGCCTGTGGCCCGGGCTGGAGCCTCTTTGCATGTGTCCCTGGGACACATCTGCCTGCGAACTTCGGTCACCTGGGAGGAAGCTACGATGTCCAGACCTATGGTTAACTGTGCAGCAAGATGTACTGTGAGGACAGGTTCCACACACACTTCAAGTAAGAGGTCGGCCTGAGTGGAAAGGTGAGAGTTTGGGCAGCTGTGCAGACAAAGAAGGCGCCCTTTGGCCTGGGCCTAAATGCTTGTGACACCCCACTGGACCTGCCGTGCTCTGAGGGCCCTGCCCTGGGCCCCATGCTCCCCTGCCCTTTGTTCAGTCACAGCAGAGATGGCCACACCCACTCCTTCAGTGAGGGCAGAGTTCCAACCACCCTCAGCGCCGCCCCCTCTCCGCAGGTTACCATGGACTACAGAGGCTGCATCCTGAGGCCAGGGCGTTCCGAGAATGCCAAGGGCAGACATGATGACCTTAAATGATTTCCTCTTGTGTCAGGTTTGGTAAACTTTAGGAGCTAGGAAATGGTCCACTTTACAGAAATGTTCAAATTTACTGGCATTTCATATATTCTCTGCTATAACATTGTCCTGATTCTTTCTGTATATTCTTTACTTATGTTTTTGTTTTCCTTAATCAAAGTGTGTCTTTTCAATCTTTTCAAAGAAGATTCTTTGGACTTACTAAATCACCTCAATTTTATACGTTTTCCGTTGTATTAAGTTCTGCTCATATCTTTATTTATCTTTTTTTCTATGTTCTCAGGGTTTATTGTTTTGATCTTCTGATGTCAATTAAAACACTTGGTTATTCATTTTAATAAATATTTTACTTATAAAGATTTGAACTTTTGAAGATTCCAGCTTACTTGTACGTTTCTAAGGGTCAGGTCCTCTCCATTGTTGCTGGCCTAAGGTTTAGTTCACCATATAGCAATGTATATATTGACCTATTTTCCCCTCGACTTTCTGTGATTCCCTACATCTCACCTTTCTTTGCAGACAAGCCATTTGAAATACCCTTAACTTATTTCACAGCCAATAAGTCACTGAAATAATGTGTATTTTTAGAGAAATCTTCTTATATAATTAGGCAGAAAATCTCACCTGCCATAGTTTTCAAAACAGCATAATTTCACTCTTCTCAATGCTTAATCTGTTGTATTACACAACCTTTGAGTATTTAGCTTTATCAATGACATGTACTTTAAAAATGTTTTAGAGATCCTACCAGTCTTTGAAAACATCCTTGTTCCTTGTTTCACGTCCAGTTTTATGTATATATTCTGCCTTGCACCTGATTATTCCAACAATTGATGGATGGCCTTGGGAATCTAATTCTGGTATTGATACTCTTTCCTGATTGTCTTCCCTCGTAGCTGATTTTTTCATTATTGTGTAAATTTAGATCATGAGCTCATGTTTAGCTAAACAGCTGACCTTGTAAGACGCTTAGGTGTGTACGCTCGCAAGCTTCAGGAAAAAGTCGGCAAAATTTATTTGTGTCCCTCCAATGAGTTGCCCACGAGGACAACGTTTTCTACAAGTGTTGGTCCAATACTCCCTCTAGAGGAAGGGGACTCCGACAGGGCTGATTGGCGGCCCCCGATCTGGGGCAGGGGCAGTGGGCAGCCTGTGGCCCGGGCTGGAGCCTCTTTGCATGTGTCCCTGGGACACATCTGCCTGCGAACTTCGGTCACCTGGCAGGAAGCTACGATGTCCAGACCTATGGTTAACTGTGCAGCAAGATGTACTGTGAGGACAGGTTCCACACACACTTCAAGTAAGAGGTCGGCCTGAGTGGAAAGGTGAGAGTTTGGGCAGCTGTGCAGACAAAGAAGGTGCCCTTTGTCCTGGGCCTAAATGCTTGTGACACCCCACTGGACCTGCCGTGCTCTGAGGGCCCTGCCCTGGGCCCCCTGCTCCCCTGCCTTTGTTCAGTCACAGCAGAGATGGCCACACCCACTCCTTCAGTGAGGGCAGAGTTCCAACCAACCTCAGCCCCGCCCCCTCTCCGCAGGTTACCATGGACTACAGAGGCTGCATCCTGAGGCCAGGGCGTTCCGAGAATGCCAAGGGCAGACATGATGACCTTAAATGATTTCCTCTTGTGTCAGGTTTGGTAAACTTTAGGAGCTAGGAAATGGTCCACTTTACAGAAATGTTCAAATTTACTGGCATTTCATATATTCTCTGCTATAACATTGTCCTGATTCTTTCTGTATATTCTTTACTTATGTTTTTGTTTTCCTTAATCAAAGTGTGTCTTTTCAATCTTTTCAAAGAAGATTCTTTGGACTTACTAAATCACCTCAATTTTATACGTTTTCCATTGTATTAAGTTCTGCTCATATCTTTATTTATCTTTTTTCTATGTTCTCAGGGTTTATTGTTTTGATCTTCTGATGTCAATTAAAACACTTGGTTATTCATTTTAATAAATATTTTACTTATAAAGATTTGAACTTTTGAAGATTCCAGCTTACTTGTAAGTTTCTAAGGGTCAGGTCCTCTCCATTGTTGCTGGCCTAAGGTTTAGTTCACCATATAGCAATGTATATATTGACCTATTTTCCCCTCGACTTTCTGTGATTCCCTACATCTCACCTTTCTTTGCAGACAAGCCATTTGAAATACCCTTAACTTATTTCACAGCCAATAAGTCATTGAAATAATGTGTATTTTTAGAGAAATCTTCTTATATAATTAGGCAGAAAATCTCACCTGCCATAGTTTTCAAAACAGCATAATTTCACTCTTCTCAATGCTTAATCTGTTGTATTACACAACCTTTGAGTATTTAGCTTTATCAATGACATGTAGAGATCCTACCAGTCTTTGAAAACATCCTTGTTCCTTGTTTCAGGTCCAGTTTTATGTATATATTCTGCCTTGCACCTGATTATTCCAACAATTGATGGATGGCCTTGGGAATCTAATTCTGGTATTGATAGTCTTTACTCATTGTCTCCCCTCGTAGCTGATTTCTTCATTATTGTGTAAATTTAGATCATGAGCTCATGTTTAGCTAAACAGCTGACCTTGTAAGACGCTTAGGTGTGAACACTCGTAAGCTTCAGCAGAAAGATGGCAAAGATTTATTTGCGTCCCTCCCATGAGTTGCCCACGAGGACACCGTTTTCTACAAGTGTTGGTCCAATACTCCCTCTAGAGGAAGGGGACTCCGACACGGCTGATTGGCGGCCCCCGATCTGGGGCAGGGGCAGTGGGCAGCCTGTGGCCCGGGCTGGAGCCTCTTTGCATGTGTCCCTGGGACACATCTGCCTGCGAACTTCGGTCACCTGGCAGGAAGCTACGATGTCCAGACCTATGGTTAACTGTGCAGCGAGGTGTACTGTGAGGACAGGTTCCACACACACTTCAAGTAAGAGGTCGGCCTGAGTGGAAAGGTGAGAGTTTGGGCAGCTGTGCAGACAAAGAAGGCGCCCTTTGGCCTGGGCCTAAATGCTTGTGACAGCCCACTGGACCTGCCGTGCTCTGAGGTCCCTGCCCTGGGCCCCCTGCTCCCCTGCCCTTTGTTCAGTCACAGCAGAGATGGCCACACCCACTCCTTCAGTGAGGGCAGAGTTCCAACCACCCTCAGCCCCGCCCCCTCTCCGCAGGTTACCCTGGACTACAGAGGCTGCATCCTGAGGCCAGGGCGTTCCGAGAATGCCAAGGGCAGACATGATGACCTTAAATGATTTCCTCTTGTGTCAGGTTTGGTAAACTTTAGGAGCTAGGAAATGGTCCACTTTACAGAAATGTTCAAATTTACTGGCATTTCATATATTCTCTGCTATAACATTGTGCTGATTCTTTCTGTATATTCTTTACTTATGTTTTTGTTTTCCTTAATCAAAGTGTGTCTTTTCAATCTTTTCAAAGAAGATTCTTTGGACTTACTAAATCACCTCAATTTTATACGATTTCTGTTGTATTAAGTTCTGCTCATATCTTTATTTATCTTTTTTCTATGTTCTCAGGGTTTATTGTTTTGATCTTCTGATGTCAATTAAAACACTTGGTTATTCATTGTAATAAATATTTTACTTATAAAGATTTGAACTTTTGAAGATTCCAGCTTACTTGTAAGTTTCTAAGAGTCAGGTCCTCTCCATTGTTGCTGGCCTAAGGTTTAGTTCACCATATAGCAATGTATATATTGACCTATTTTCCCCTCGACTTTCTGTGATTCCCTACATCTCACCTTTCTTTGCAGACAAGCCATTTGAAATACCCTTAACTTATTTCACAGCCAATAAGTCATTGAAATAATGTGTATTTTTAGAGAAATCTTCTTATATAATTAGGCAGAAAATCTCACCTGCCATAGTTTTCAAAACAGCATAATTTCACTCTTCTCAATGCTTAATCTGTTGTATTACACAACCTTTGAGTATTTAGCTTTATCAATGACATGTAGAGATCCTACCAGTCTTTGAAATCATCCTTGTTCCTTGTTTCAGGTCCAGTTTTATGTATATATTCTGCCTTGCACCTGATTATTCCAACAATTGATGGATGGCCTTGGGAATCTAATTCTGGTATTGATAGTCTTTACTGATTGTCTCCCCTCGTAGCTGATTTCTTCATTATTGTGTAAATTTAGATCATGAGCTCATGTTTAGCTAAACAGCTGACCTTGTAAGACGCTTAGGTGTGAACAGTGGTAAGCTTCAGCAGAAAGATGGCAAAGATTTATTTGCGTCCCTCCAATGAGTTGCCCACGAGGACACCGTTTTCTACAAGTGTTGGTCCAATACTCCCTCTAGAGGAAGGGCCTCCGACAGGGCTGATTGGCGGCCCCCGATCTGGGGCAGGGGCAGTGGGCAGCCTGTGGCCCGGGCTGGAGCCTCTTTGCATGTGTCCCTGGGACACATCTGCCTGCGAACTTCGGTCACCTGGCAGGAAGCTACGATGCCCAGACCTATGGTTAGCTGTGCAGAGATGTGTACTGTGAGGACAGGTTCCACACACACTTCAAGTAAGTGGTCGGCCTGAGTGGAAAGGTGAGAGTTTGGGCAGCTGTGCAGACAAAGAAGGCGCCCTTTGGCCTGGGCCTAAATGCTTGTGACACACCACTGGACCTGCCGTGCTCTGAGGGCACAGCCCTGGGCCCCCTGCTCCCCTGCCCTTTGTTCAGTCACAGCAGAGATGGCCACACCCACTCCTTCAGTGAGGCCAGAGTTCCAACCAGCCTCAGCCCTGCCCCCTCTCCGCAGGTTACCCTGGACTACAGAGGCTGCATCTTGAGGCCAGGGCGTTCCGAGAATGCCAAGGGCAGACATGATGACCTTAAATGATTTCCTCTTGTTTCAGGGTTGGTAAACCTTAGGAGCTAGGAAATGGTCCACTTTACAGAAATGTTCAAATTTACTGGCATTTCATATATTCTCTGCTATAACATTGTGCTGATTCTTTCTGTATATTCTTTACTTATGTTTTTGTTTTCCTTAATCAAAGTGTGTCTTTTCAATCTTTTCAAAGAAGATTCTTTGGACTTACTAAATCACCTCAATTTTATACGATTTTTGTTGTATTAAGTTCTGCTCATATCTTTATTTATCTTTTTTCTATGTTCTCAGGGTTTATTGTTTTGATCTTCTGATGTCAATTAAAACACTTGGTTATTCATTTTAATAAATATTTTACTTATAAAGATTTGAACTTTTGAAGATTCCAGCTTACTTGTAAGTTTCTAAGGGTCAGGTCCTCTCCATTGTTGCTGGCCTAAGGTTTAGTTCAACATATAGCAATGTATATATTGACCTATTTTCCCCTCGACTTTCTGTGATTCCCTACATCTCACCTTTCTTTGCAGACAAGCCATTTGAAATACCCTTAACTTATTTCACAGCCAATAAGTCATTGAAATAATGTGTATTTTTAGAGAAATCTTCTTATATAATTAGGCAGAAAATCTCACCTGCCATAGTTTTCAAAACAGCATAATTTCACTCTTCTCAATGCTTAATCTGTTGTATTACACAACCTTTGAGTATTTAGCTTTATCAATGACAGGTAGAGATCCTACCAGTCTTTGAAAACATCCTTGTTCCTTGTTTTAGGTCCAGTTTTATGTATATATTCTGCCTTGCACCTGATTATTCCAACAATTGATGGATGGCCTTGGGAATCTAATTCTGGTATTGATAGTCTTTACTGATTGTCTCACCTCGTAGCTGATTTTTTCATTATTGTGTAAATTTAGATCATGAGCTCATGTTTAGCTAAACAGCTGACCTTGTAAGACGCTTAGGTGTGAACGCTCGTAAGCTTCAGCAGAAAGATGGCAAAGATTTATTTGTGTCCCTCCAATGAGTTGCCCACGAGGACACCGTTTTCTACAAGTGTTGATCCAATACTCCCTCTAGAGGCAGGGGACTCCGACAGGGCTGATTGGCGGCCCCCGATCTGGGGCAGGGGCAGTGGGCAGCCTGTGGCCCGGGCAGGAGCCTCTTTGCATGTGTCCCTGGGACACATCTGCCTGCGAACTTCGGTCACCTGGCAGGAAGCTACGATGCCCAGACCTATGGTTAGCTGTGCAGCGAGGTGTACTGTGAGGACAGGTTCCACACACACTTCAAGTAAGAGGTCGGCCTGAGTGGAAAGGTGAGAGTTTGGGCAGCTGTGCAGACAAAGAAGGCGCCCTTTGGCCTGGGCCTAAATGCTTGTGACAGCCCACTGGACCTGCCGTGCTCTGAAGGCACAGCCCTGGGCCCCCTGCTCCCCTGCCCTTTGTTCAGTCACAGCAGAGATGGCCACACCCACTGCTTCAGTGAGGGCAGAGTTCCAACCACCCTCAGCCCCGCCCCCTCTCCGCAGGTTACCATGGACTACAGAGGCTGCATCCTGAGGCCAGGGCGTTCCGAGAATGCCAAGGGCAGACATGATGACCTTAAATGATTTCCTCTTGTGTCAGCTTTGGTAAACTTAGGAGCTAGGAAATGGTCCACTTTACAGAAATGTTCAAATTTACTGGCATTTCATATATTCTCTGCTATAACATTGTGCTGATTCTTTCTGTATATTCTTTACTTATGTTTTTGTTTTCCTTAATCAAAGTGTGTCTTTTCAATCTTTTCAAAGAAGATTCTTTGGACTTACTAAGTCACCTCAATTTTATACGTTTTCTGTTGTATTAAGTTCTGCGCATATCTTTATTTATCTTTTTTTCTATGTTCTCAAGGTTTATTGTTTTGATCTTCTGATGTCAATTAAAACACTTGGTTATTCATTTTAATAAATATTTTACTTATAAAGATTTGAACTTTTGAAGATTCCAGCTTACTTGTAAGTTTCTAAGGGTCAGGTCCTCTCCATTGTTGCTGGCCTAAGGTTTAGTTCACCATATAGCAATGTATATATTGACCTATTTTCCCCTCGACTTTCTGTGATTCCCTACATCTCACCTTTCTTTGCAGACAAGCCATTTGAAATACCCTTAACTTATTTCACAGCCAATAAGTCATTGAAATAATGTGTATTTTTAGAGAAATCTTCTTATATAATTAGGCAGAAAATCTCACCTGCCATAGTTTTCAAAACAGCATAATTTCACTCTTCTCAATGCTTAATCTGTTGTATTACACAACCTTAGAGTATTTAGCTTTATCAATGACATGTAGAGATCCTTCCAGTCTTTGAAAACATCCTTGTTCCTTGTTTCAGGTCCAGTTTTATGTATATATTCTGCCTTGCACCTGATTATTCCAACAATTGATGGATGGCCTTGGGAATCTAATTCTGGTATTGATAGTCTTTACTGATTGTCTCCCCTCGTAGCTGATTTCTTCATTATTGTGTAAATTTAGATCATGAGCTCATGTTTAGCTAAACAGCTGACCTTGTAAGACGCTTAGGTGTGAACACTCGTAAGCTTCAGCAGAAAGATGGCAAAGATTTATTTGCGTCCCTCCCATGAGTTGCCCACGAGGACCCCGTTTTCTACAAGTGTTGGTCCAATACTCCCTCTAGAGGAAGGGGACTCCGACACGGCTGATTGGCGGCCCCAGATCTGGGGCAGGGGCAGTGGGCAGCCTGTGGCCCGGGCTGGAGCCTCTTTGCATGTGTCCCTGGGACACATCTGCCTGCGAACTTCGGTCACCTGGCAGGAAGCTACGATGTCCAGACCTATGGTTAACTGTGCAGCAAGGTGTACTGTGAGGACAGGTTCCACACACACTTCAAGTAAGAGGTCGGCCTGAGTGGAAAGGTGAGAGTTTGGGCAGCTGTGCAGACAAAGAAGGCGCCCTTTGGCCTGGGCCTAAATGCTTGTGACAGCCCACTGGACCTGCCGTGCTCTGAGGTCCCTGCCCTGGGCCCCCTGCTCCCCTGCCCTTTGTTCAGTCACATCAGCGATTGCCACACCCACTCCTTCAGTGAGGGCAGAGTTCCAACCACCCTCAGCCCCGCCCCCTCTCCGCAGGTTACCCTGGACTACAGAGGCTGCATCCTGAGGCCAGGGCGTTCCGAGAATGCCAAGGGCAGACATGATGACCTTAAATGATTTCCTCTTGTGTCAGGTTTGGTAAACTTTAGGAGCTAGGAAATGGTCCACTTTACAGAATTGTTCAAATTTACTGGCATTTCATATATTCTCTGCTATAACATTGTCCTGATTCTTTCTGTATATTCTTTACTTATGTTTTTGTTTTCCTTAATCAAAGTGTGTCTTTTCAATCTTTTCAAAGAAGATTCTTTGGACTTACTAAATCACCTCAATTTTATAGGTTTTCCATTGTATTAAGTTCTGCTCATATCTTTATTTATCTTTTTTCTATGTTCTCAGGGTTTATTGTTTTGATCTTCTGATGTCAATTAAAACACTTGGTTATTCATTTTAATAAATATTTTACTTATAAAGATTTGAACTTTTGAAGATTCCAGCTTACTTGTAAGTTTCTAAGGGTCAGGTCCTCTCCATTGTTGCTGGCCTAAGGTTTAGTTCACCATATAGCAATGTATATATTGACCTATTTTCCCCTCGACTTTCTGTGATTCCCTACATCTCACCTTTCTTTGCAGACAAGCCATTTGAAATACCCTTAACTTATTTCACAGCCAATAAGTCATTGAAATAATGTGTATTTTTAGAGAAATCTTCTTATATAATTAGGCAGAAAATCTCACCTGCCATAGTTTTCAAAACAGCATAATTTCACTCTTCTCAATGCTTAATCTGTTGTATTACACAACCTTTGATTATTTAGCTTTATCAATGACATGTAGAGATCCTACCAGTCTTTGAAAACATCCTTGTTCCTTGTTTCAGGTCCAGTTTTATGTATATATTCTGCCTTGCACCTGATTATTCCAACAATTGATGGATGGCCTTGGGAATCTAATTCTGGTATTGATAGTCTTTACAGATTGTCTCCCCTCGTAGCTGATTTCTTCATTATTGTGTAAATTTAGATCATGAGCTCATGTTTAGCTAAACAGCTGACCTTGTAAGACGCTTAGGTGTGAACACTGGTAAGCTTCAGCAGAAAGATGGCAAAGATTTATTTGCGTCCCTCCAATGAGTTGCCCACGAGGACACCGTTTTCTACAAGTGTTGGTCCAATACTCCCTCTAGAGGAAGGGCCTCCGACAGGGCTGATTGGCGGCCCCCGATCTGGGGCAGGGGCAGTGGGCAGCCTGTGGCCCGGGCTGGAGCCTCTTTGCATGTGTCCCTGGGACACATCTGCCTGCGAACTTCGGTCACCTGGCAGGAAGCTACGATGCCCAGACCTATGGTTAGCTGTGCAGAGATGTGTACTGTGAGGACAGGTTCCACACACACTTCAAGTAAGTGGTCGGCCTGAGTGGAAAGGTGAGAGTTTGGGCAGCTGTGCAGACAAAGAAGGCGCCCTTTGGCCTGGGCCTAAATGCTTGTGACACCCCACTGGACCTGCCGTGCTCTGAGGGCCCTGCCCTGGGCCCCCTGCTCCCCTGCCATTTGTTCAGTCACAGCAGAGATGGCCACACCCACTCCTTCAGTGAGGGCAGAGTTCCAACCAGCCTCAGCCCTGCCCCCTCTCCGCAGGTTACCCTGGACTACAGAGGCTGCATCTTGAGGCCAGGGCGTTCCGAGAATGCCAAGGGCAGACATGATGACCTTAAATGATTTCCTCTTGTTTCAGGGTTGGTAAACCTTAGGAGCTAGGAAATGGTCCACTTTACAGAAATGTTCAAATTTACTGGCATTTCATATATTCTCTGCTATAACATTGTGCTGATTCTTTCTGTATATTCTTTACTTATGTTTTTGTTTTCCTTAATCAAAGTGTGTCTTTTCAATCTTTTCAAAGAAGATTCTTTGGACTTACTAAATCACCTCAATTTTATACGATTTTTGTTGTATTAAGTTCTGCTCATATCTTTATTTATCTTTTTTCTATGTTCTCAGGGTTTATTGTTTTGATCTTCTGATGTCAATTAAAACACTTGGTTATTCATTTTAATAAATATTTTACTTATAAAGATTTGAACTTTTGAAGATTCCAGCTTACTTGTAAGTTTCTAAGGGTCAGGTCCTCTCCATTGTTGCTGGCCTAAGGTTTAGTTCAACATATAGCAATGTATATATTGACCTATTTTCCCCTCGACTTTCTGTGATTCCCTACATCTCACCTTTCTTTGCAGACAAGCCATTTGAAATACCCTTAACTTATTTCACAGCCAATAAGTCATTGAAGTAATGTGTATTTTTAGAGAAATCTTCTTATATAATTAGGCAGAAAATCTCACCTGCCATAGTTTTCAAAACAGCATAATTTCACTCTTCTCAATGCTTAATCTGTTGTATTACACAACCTTTGAGTATTTAGCTTTATCAATGACAGGTAGAGATCCTACCAGTCTTTGAAAACATCCTTGTTCCTTGTTTTAGGTCCAGTTTTATGTATATATTCTGCCTTGCACCTGGTTATTCCAACAATTGATGGATGGCCTTGGGAATCTAATTCTGGTATTGATAGTCTTTACTGATTGTCTCACCTCGTAGCTGATTTTTTCATTATTGTGTAAATTTAGATCATGAGCTCATGTTTAGCTAAACAGCTGACCGTGTAAGACGCTTAGGTGTGAACGCTCGTAAGCTTCAGCAGAAAGATGGCAAAGATTTATTTGTGTCCCTCCAATGAGTTGCCCACGAGGACACCGTTTTCTACAAGTGTTGGTCCAATACTCCCTCTAGAGGCAGGGGACTCCGACAGGGCTGATTGGCGGACCCCGATCTGGGGCAGGGGCAGTGGGCAGCCTGTGGCCCGGGCAGGAGCCTCTTTGCATGTGTCCCTGGGACACATCTGCCTGCGAAATTCGGTCACCTGGCAGGAAGCTACGATGCCCAGACCTATGGTTAGCTGTGCAGCGAGGTGTACTGTGAGGACAGGTTCCACACACACTTCAAGTAAGAGGTCGGCCTGAGTGGAAAGGTGAGAGTTTGGGCAGCTGTGCAGACAAAGAAGGCGCCCTTTGGCCTGGGCCTAAATGCTTGTGACAGCCCACTGGACCTGCCGTGCTCTGAGGGCACAGCCCTGGGCCCCCTGCTCCCCTGCCCTTTGTTCAGTCACAGCAGAGATGGCCACACCCACTCCTTCAGTGAAGGCAGAGTTCCAACCACCCTCAGCCCCGCCCCCTCTCCGCAGGTTACCATGGACTACAGAGGCTGCATCCTGAGGCCAGGGCGTTCCGAGAATGCCAAGGGCAGACATGATGACCTTAAATGATTTCCTCTTGTGTCAGGTTTGGTAAACCTTAGGAGCTAGGAAATGGTCCACTTTACAGAAATGTTCAAATTTACTGGCATTTCATATATTCTCTGCTATAACATTGTGCTGATTCTTTCTGTATATTCTTTACTTATGTTTTTGTTTTCCTTAATCAAAGTGTGTCTTTTCAATCTTTTCAAAGAAGATTCTTTGGACTTACTAAATCACCTCAATTTTATACGTTTTCTGTTGTATTAAGTTCTGCTCATATCTTTATTTATCTTTTTTTCTATGTTCTCAGTGTTTATTGTTTTGATCTTCTGATGTCAATTAAAACACTTGGTTATTCATTTTAATTAATATTTTACTTATAAAGATTTGAACTTTTGAAGATTCCAGCTTACTTGTAAGTTTCTAAGGGTCAGGTCCTCTCCATTGTTGCTGGCCTAAGGTTTAGTTCACCATATAGCAATGTATATATTGACCTATTTTCCCCTCGACTTTCTGTGATTCCCTACATCTCACCTTTCTTTGCAGACAAGCCATTTGAAATACCCTTAACTTATTTCACAGCCAATAAGTCATTGAAATAATGTGTATTTTTAGAGAAATCTTCTTATATAATTAGGCAGAAAATCTCACCTGCCATAGTTTTCAAAACAGCATAATTTCACTCTTCTCAATGCTTAATCTGTTGTATTACACAACCTTTGAGTATTTAGCTTTATCAATGACATGTACTTTAAAAATGTTTTAGAGATCCTACCAGTCTTTGAACACATCCTTGTTCCTTGTTTCAGTTCCAGTTTTATGTATATATTCTGCCTTGCACCTGATTATTCCAACAATTGATGGATGGCCTTGGGAATCTAATTCTGGTATTGATACTCTTTCCTGATTGTCTTCCCTCGTAGCTGATTTTTTCATTATTGTGTAAACTTAGATCATGAGCTCATGTTTAGCTAAACAGCTGACCTTGTAAGACGCTTAGGTGTGTACGCTCGCAAGCTTCAGGAAAAAGTCGGCAAAATTTATTTGTGTCCCTACAATGAGTTGCCCACGAGGACACCGTTTTCTACAAGTGTTGGTCCAATACTCCCTCTAGAGGAAGGGGACTCCGACAGGGCTGATTGGTGGCCCCCGATCTGGGGCAGGGGCTGTGGGCAGCCTGTGGCCCGGGCTGGAGCCTCTTTGCATGTGTCCCTGGGACACATCTGCCTGCGAACTTCGGTCACCTGGCAGGAAGCTACGATGTCCAGACCTATGGTTAACTGTGCAGCAAGGTGTACTGTGAGGACAGGTTCCACACACACTTCAAGTAAGAGGTCGGCCTGAGTGGAAAGGTGAGAGTTTGGGCAGCTGTGCAGACAAAGAAGGCGCCCTTTGGCCTGGGCCTAAATGCTTGTGACAGCCCACTGGACCTGCCGTGCTCTGAGGGCCCTGCCCTGGGCCCCCTGCTCCCCTGCCCTTTGTTCAGTCACAGCAGAGATGTCCACAACCACTCCTTCAGTGATGGCAGAGTTCCAACCACCCTCAGCCCCGCCCCCTCTCCGCAGGTTACCCTGGACTACAGAGGCTGCATCCTGAGGCCAGGGCGTTCCGAGAATGCCAAGGGCAGACATGATGACCTTAAATGATTTCCTCTTGTGTCAGGTTTGGTAAACTTTAGGAGCTAGGAAATGGTCCACTTTACAGAAATGTTCAAATTTACTGGCATTTCATATATTCTCTGCTATAACATTGTGCTGATTCTTTCTGTATATTCTTTACTTATGTTTTTGTTTTCCTTAATCAAAGTGTGTCTTTTCAATCTTTTCAAAGAAGATTCTTTGGACTTACTAAATCACCTCAATTTTATACGTTTTCCGTTGTATTAAGTTCTGCTCATATTTTTATTTATCTTTTTTCTATGTTCTCAGGGTTTATTGTTTTGATCTTCTGATGTCAATTAAAACACTTGGTTATTCATTTTAATAAATATTTTACTTATAAAGATTTGAACTTTTGAAGATTCCAGCTTACTTGTAAGTTTCTAAGGGTCAGGTCCTCTCCATTGTTGCTGGCCTAAGGTTTAGTTCACCATATAGCAATGTATATATTGACCTATTTTCCCCTCGACTTTCTGTGATTCCCTACATCTCACCTGTCTTTGCAGACAAGCCATTTGAAATACGCTTAACTTATTTCACAGCAAATAAGTCATTGAAATAATGTGTATTTTTTAGAGAAATCTTCTTATATAATTAGGCAGAAAATCTCACCTGCCATAGTTTTCAAAACAGCATAATTTCACTCTTCTCAATGCTTAATCTGTTGTATTACACAACCTTTGAGTATTTAGCTTTATCAATGACATGTAGAGATCCTACCAGTCTTTGAAAACATCCTTGTTCCTTGTTTCAGTTCCAGTTTTATGTATATATTCTGCCTTGCACCTGATTATTAAAACAATTGATGGATGGCCTGAGGAATCTAATTCTGGCATTGATAGTCTTTACTGATTGTCTCCCCTCGTAGCTGATTTCTTCATTATTGTGTAAATTTAGATCATGAGCTCATGTTTAGCTAAACAGCTGACCTTGTAAGACGCTTAGGTGTGAACACTCGTAAGCTTCACCAGAAAGATGGCAAAGATTTATTTGCGTCCCTCCAATGAGTTGCCCACGAGGACACCGTTTTCTACAAGTGTTGGTCCAATACTCCCTCTAGAGGAAGGGCCTCTGACAGGGCTGATTGGTTGCCCCCGATCTGGGGCAGGGGCAGTGGGCAGCCTGTGGCCCGGGCTGGAGCCTCTTTGCATGTGTCCCTGGGACACATCTGCCTGCGAACTTCGGTCACCTGGCAGGAAGCTACGATGCCCAGACCTATGGTTAGCTGTGCAGCGAGGTGTACTGTGAGGAAAGGTTCCACACACACTTCAAGTAAGTGTTCGGCCTGAGTGGAAAGGTGAGAGTTTGGGCAGCTGTGCAGACAAAGAAGGCGCCCTTTGGCCTGGGCCTAAATGCTTGTGACACCCCAATGGACCTGCCGTGCTCTGAGGGCCCTGCCCTGGGCCCCCTGCTCCCCTGCCATTTGTTCAGTCACAGCAGAGATGGCCTCACCCACTCCTTCAGTGAGGGCAGAGTTCCAACCAGCCTCAGCCCCGCCCCCTCTCCGCAGGTTAGCCTGGACTACAGAGGCTGCATCCTGAGGCCAGGGCGTTCCGAGAATGCCAAGGGCAGACATGATGACCTTAAATGATTTCCTCTTGTGTCAGGTTTGGTAAACCTTAGGAGCTAGGAAATGGTCCACTTTACAGAAATGTTCATATTTACTGGCATTTCATATATTCTCTGCTATAACATTGTGCTGATTCTTTCTGTATATTCTTTACTTATGTTTTTGTTTTCCTTAATCAAAGTGTGTCTTTTCAATCTTTTCAAAGAAGATTCTTTGGACTTACTAAATCACCTCAATTTTATACGATTTCTGTTGTATTAAGTTCTGCTCATATCTTTATTTATCTTTTTTCTATGTTCTCAGGGTTTATTGTTTTGATCTTCTGATGTCAATTAAAACACTTGGTTATTCATTTTAATAAATATTTTACTTATAAAGATTTGAACTTTTGAAGATTCCAGCTTACTTGTAAGTTTCTAAGGGTCAGGTCCTCTCCATTGTTGCTGGCCTAAGGTTTAGTTCACCATATAGCAATGTATATATTGACCTATTTTCCCCTCGACTTTCTGTGATTCCCTACATCTCACCTTTCTTTGCAGACAAGCCATTTGAAATACCCTTAACTTATTTCACAGCCAATAAGTCATTGAAATAATGTGTATTTTTAGAGAAATCTTCTTATATAATTAGACAGAAAATCTCACCTGCCATAGTTTTCAAAACAGCATAATTTCACTCTTCTCAATGCTTAATCTGTTGTATTACACAACCTTTGAGTATTTAGCTTTATCAATGACATGTCCTTTAAAAATGTTTTAGAGATCCTACCAGTCTTTGAAAACATCCTTGTTCCTTGTTTCACGTCCAGTTTTATGTATATATTCTGCCTTGCACCTGATTATTCCAACAATTGATGGATGGCCTTGGGAATCTAATTCTGGTATTGATACTCTTTCCTGATTGTCTTCCCTCGTAGCTGATTTTTTCATTATTGTGTAAATTTAGATCATGAGCTCATGTTTAGCTAAACAGCTGACCTTGTAAGACGCTTAGGTGTGTACGCTCGCAAGCTTCAGGAAAAAGTCGGCAAAATTTATTTGTGTCCCTCCAATGAGTTGCCCACGAGGACAACGTTTTCTACAAGTGTTGGTCCAATACTCCCTCTAGAGGAAGGGGACTCCGACAGGGCTGATTGGGGGCCCCCGATCTGGGGCAGGGGCAGTGGGCAGCCTGTGGCCCGGGCTGGAGCCTCTTTGCATGTGTCCCTGGGACACATCTGCCTGCGAACTTCGGTCACCTGGCAGGAAGCTACGATGTCCAGACCTATGGTTATCTGTGCAGCAAGGTGTACTGTGAGGACAGGTTCCACACACACTTCAAGTAAGAGGTCGGCCTGAGTGGAAAGGTGAGAGTTTGGGCAGCTGTGCAGACAAAGAAGGCACCCTTTGGCCTGGGCCTAAATGCTTGTGACACCCCACTGGACCTGCCGTGCTCTGACGGCCCTGCCCTGGGCCCCCAGCTCCCATGCCCGTTGTTCAGTCACAGCAGAGATGGCCTCACCCACTCCTTCAGGGAGGGCAGAGTTCCAACCACCCTCAGCCCCGCCCCCTCTCCGCAGGTTACCATGGACTACAGAGGCTGCATCCTGAGGCCAGTGCGTTCCGAGAATGCCAAGGGCAGACATGATGACCTTAAATGATTTCCTCTTGTGTCAGGTTTGGTAAAATTTAGGAGCTAGGAAATGGTCCACTTTACAGAAATGTTCAAATTTACTGGCATTTCATATATTCTCTGCTATAACATTGTCCTGATTCTTTCTGTATATTCTTTACTTATGTTTTTGTTTTCCTTAATCAAAGTGTGTCTTTTCAATCTTTTCAAAGAAGATTCTTTGGACTTACTAAATCACCTCAATTTTATACGTTTTCCGTTGTATTAAGTTCTGCTCATATCTTTATTTATCTTTTTTTCTATGTTCTCAGGGTTTATTGTTTTGATCTTCTGATGTCAATTAAAACACTTGGTTATTCATTTTAATAAATATTTTACTTATAAAGATTTGAACTTTTGAAGATTCCAGCTTACTTGTAAGTTTCTAAGGGTCAGATCCTCTCCATTGTTGCTGGCCTAAGGTTTAGTTCACCATATAGCAATGTATATATTGACCTATTTTCCCCTCGACTTTCTGTGATTCCCTACATCTCACCTTTCTTTGCAGACAAGCCATTTGAAATACCCTTAACTTATTTCACAGCCAATAAGTCATTGAAATAATGTGTATTTTTAGAGAAATCTTCTTATATAATTAGGCAGAAAATCTCACCTGCCATAGTTTTCAAAACAGCATAATTTCACTCTTCTCAATGCTTAATCTGTTGTATTACACAACCTTTGAGTATTTAGCTTTATCAATGACATGTACTTTAAAAATGTTTTAGAGATCCTACCAGTCTTTGAAAACATCCTTGTTCCTTGTTTCACGTCCAGTTTTATGTATATATTCTGCCTTGCACCTGATTATTCCAACAATTGATGGATGGCCTTGGGAATCTAATTCTGGTATTGATAGTCTTTACTGATTGTCTCCCCTCATAGCTGATTTCTTCATTATTGTGTAAATTTAGATCATGAGCTCATGTTTAGCTAAACAGCTGACCTTCTAAGAAGCTTAGGTGTGAACGCTCGTAAGCTTCAGCAGAAAGTCGGCAAAGATTTATTTGTGTCCCTCCAATGAGTTGCCCAGGAGGACACCGTTTTCTACAAGTGTTAGTCCAATACTCCCTCTAGAGGAAGGGGACTCCGACAGGGCTGATTGGCGGCCCCCGATCTGGGGCAGGGGCAGTGGGCAGCCTGTGGCCCGGGCAGGAACCTCTCTGCATGTGTCCCTGGGACACATCTGCCTGCGAACTTTGGTCACCTGGCAGGAAGCTACGATGCCCAGACCTATGGTTAGCTGTGCAGCGAGGTGTACTGTGAGGACAGGTTCCACACACACTTAAAGTAAGAGGTCGGCCTGAGTGGAAAGGTGAGAGTTTGGGCAGCTGTGCAGACAAAGAAGGCGCACTTTGGCCTGGGCCTAAATGCTTGTGACACCCAACTGGACCTGCCGTGCTCTGAGGGCCCTGCCCTGGGCACCCTGCTCCCCTGCCCTTTGTTCAGTCACAGCAGAGATGGCCACACCCACTCCTTCAGTGAGGGCAGAGTTCCAACCACCCTCAGCCCCGCCCCCTCTCCGCAGGTTACCCTGGACTACAGAGGCTGCATCCTGAGGCCAGGGCGTTCCGAGAATGCCAAGGGCAGACATGATGACCTTAAATGATTTCCTCTTGTGTCAGGTTTGGTAAACTTTAGGAGCTAGGAAATGGTCCACTTTACAGAAATGTTCAAATTTACTGGCATTTCATATATTCTCTGCTATAACATTGTGCTGATTCTTTCTGTATATTCTTTACTTATGTTTTTGTTTTCCTTAATCAAAGTGTGTCTTTTCAATCTTTTCAAAGAAGATTCTTTGGACTTACTAAATCACCTCAATTTTATACGTTTTCCGTTGTATTAAGTTCTGCTCATATTTTTATTTATCTTTTTTCTATGTTCTCAGGGTTTATTGTTTTGATCTTCTGATGTCAATTAAAACACTTGGTTATTCATTTTAATAAATATTTTACTTATAAAGATTTGAACTTTTGAAGATTCCAGCTTACTTGTAAGTTTCTAAGGGTCAGGTCCTCTCCATTGTTGCTGGCCTAAGGTTTAGTTCACCATATAGCAATGTATATATTGACCTATTTTCCCCTCGACTTTCTGTGATTCCCTACATCTCACCTTTCTTTGCAGACAAGCCATTTGAAATACACTTAACTTATTTCACAGCCAATAAGTCATTGAAATAATGTGTATTTTTAGAGAAATCTTCTTATATAATTAGGCAGAAAATCTCACCTGCCATAGTTTTCAAAACAGCATAATTTCACTCTTCTCAATGCTTAATCTGTTGTATTACACAACCTTTGAGTATTTAGCTTTATCAATGACATGTAGAGATCCTACCAGTCTTTGAAAACATCCTTGTTCCTTGTTTCAGGTCCAGTTTTATGTATATATTCTGCCTTGCACCTGATTATTCCAACAATTGATGGATGGCCTTGGGAATCTAATTGTGGTATTGATAGTCTTTACTGATTGTCTCCCCTCATAGCTGATTTCTTCATTATTGTGTAAATTTAGATCATGAGCTCATGTTTAGCTAAACAGCTGACCTTGTAAGACGCTTAGGTTTGAACACTCGTAAGCTTCAGCAGAAAGATGGCAAAGATTTATTTGCGTCCCTCCAATGAGTTGCCCACGAGGACACCGTTTTCTACAAGTGTTGGTCCAATACTCCCTCTAGAGGAAGGGGACTCCGACAGGGCTGATTGGCGGCCCCCGATCTGGGGCAGGGGCAGTGGGCAGCCTGTGGCCCGGGCTGGAGCCTTTTGCATGTGTCCCTGGGACACATCTGCCTGCGAACTTCGGTCACCTGGCAGGAAGCTACGATGTCCAGACCTATGGTTAACTGTGCAGCAAGGTGTACTGTGAGGACAGGTTCCACACACACTTCAAGTAAGAGGTCGGCCTGAGTGGAAAGGTGAGAGTTTGGGCAGCTGTGCAGACAAAGAAGGCGCCCTTTGGCCTGGGCCTAAATGCTTGTGACAGCCCACTGGACCTGCCGTGCTCTGAGGGCCCTGCCCTGGGCCCCCTGCTCCCCTGCCTTTTGTTCAGTCACAGCAGAGATGGCCACACCCACTCCTTCAGTGAGGGCAGAGTTCCAACCACCCTCAGCCCCGCCCCCTCTCCGCAGGTTACCCTGGACTACAGAGGCTGCATCCTGAGGCCAGGGCGTTCCGAGAATGCCAAGGGCAGACATGATGACCTTAAATGATTTCCTCTTGTGTCAGGTTTGGTAAACTTTAGGAGCTAGGAAATGGTCCACTTTACAGAAATGTTCAAATTTACTGGCATTTCATATATTCTCTGCTATAACATTGTGCTGATTCTTTCTGTATATTCTTTACTTATGTTTTTGTTTTCCTTAATCAAAGTGTGTCTTTTCAATCTTTTCAAAGAAGATTCTTTGGACTTACTAAATCACCTCAATTTTATACGTTTTCTGTTGTATTAAGTTCTGCTCATATCTTTATTTATCTTTTTTCTATGTTCTCAGGGTTTATTGTTTTGATCTTCTGATGTCAATTAAAACACTTGGTTATTCATTGTAATAAATATTTTACTTATAAAGATTTGAACTTTTGAAGATTCCAGCTTACTTGTAAGTTTCTAAGGGTCAGGTCCTCTCCATTGTTGCTGGCCTAAGGTTTAGTTCACCATATAGCAATGTATATATTGACCTATTTTCCCCTCGACTTTCTGTGATTCCCTACATCTCACCTTTCTTTGCAGACAAGCCATTTGAAATACCCTTAACTTATTTCACAGCCAATAAGTCATTGAAATAATGTGTATTTTTAGAGAAATCTTCTTATATAATTAGGCAGAAAATCTCACCTGCCATAGTTTTCAAAACAGCATAATTTCACACTTCTCAATGCTTAATCTGTTGTATTACACAACCTTTGAGTATTTAGCTTTATCAATGACAGGTAGAGATCCTACCAGTCTTTGAAAACATCCTTGTTCCTTGTTTTAGGTCCAGTTTTATGTATATATTCTGCCTTGCACCTGATTATTCCAACAATTGATGGATGGCCTTGGGAATCTAATTCTGGTATTGATAGTCTTTACTGATTGTCTCACCTCGTAGCTGATTTTTTCATTATTGTGTAAATTTAGATCATGAGGTCATGTTTAGCTAAACAGCTGACCTTGTAAGACGCTTAGGTGTGAACGCTCGTAAGCTTCAGCAGAAAGATGGCAAAGATTTATTTGTGTCCCTCCAATGAGTTGCCCACGAGGACACCGTTTTCTACAAATGTTGGTCCAATACTCCCTCTAGAGGCAGGGGACTCCGACAGGGCTGATTGGCGGCCCCCGATCTGGGGCAGGGGCAGTGGGCAGCCTGTGGCCCGGGCAGGAGCCTCTTTGCATGTGTCCCTGGGACACATCTGCCTGCGAACTTCGGTCACCTGGCAGGAAGCTACGATGCCCAGACCTATGGTTAGCTGTGCAGCGAGGTGTACTGTGAGGACAGGTTCCACACACACTTCAAGTAAGAGGTCGGCCTGAGTGGAAAGGTGAGAGTTTGGGCAGCTGTGCAGACAAAGAAGGCGCCCTTTGGCCTGGGCCTAAATGCTTGTGACACCCCACTGGACCTGCCGTGCTCTGAGGGCACAGCCCTGGGTCCCCTGCTCCCCTGCCCTTTGTTCAGTCACAGCAGAGATGGCCACACCCACTCCTTCAGTGAGGGCAGAGTTCCAACCACCCTCAGCCCCGCCCCCTCTCCGCAGGTTACCATGGACTACAGAGGCTGCATCCTGAGGCCAGGGCGTTCCGAGAATGCCAAGGGCAGACATGATGACCTTAAATGATTTCCTCTTGTGTCAGCTTTGGTAAACCTTAGGAGCTAGGAAATGGTCCACTTTACAGAAATGTTCAAATTTACTGGCATTTCATATATTCTCTGCTATAACATTGTGCTGATTCTTTCTGTATATTCTTTACTTATGTTTTTGTTTTCCTTAATCAAAGTGTGTCTTTTCAATCTTTTCAAAGAAGATTCTTTGGACTTACTAAATCACCTGAATTTTATACGTTTTCTGTTGTATTAAGTTCTACTCATATCTTTATTTATCTTTTTTTCTATGTTCTCAGGGTTTATTGTTTTGATCTTCTGATGTCAATTAAAACACTTGGTTATTCATTTTAATAAATATTTTACTTATAAAGATTTGAACTTTTGAAGATTCCAGCGTTCTTGTAAGTTTCTAAGGGTCAGGTCCTCTCCATTGTTGCTGGCCTAAGGTTTAGTTCACCATATAGCAATGTATATATTGACCTATTTTCCCCTCGACTTTCTGTGATTCCCTACATCTCACCTGTCTTTGCAGACAAGCCATTTGAAATACCCTTAACTTATTTCACAGCCAATAAGTCATTGAAATAATGTGTATTTTTAGAGAAATCTTCTTATATAATTAGGCAGAAAATCTCACCTGCCATAGTTTTCAAAACAGCATAATTTCACTCTTCTCAATGCTTAATCTGTTGTATTACACAACCTTTGAGTATTTAGCTTTATCAATGACATGTACTTTAAAAATGTTTTAGAGATCCTACCAGTCTTTGAAAACATCCTTGTTCCTTGTTTCAGTTCCAGTTTTATGTATATATTCTGCCTTGCACCTGATTATTCCAACAATTGATGGATGGCCTTGGGAATCTAATTCTGGTATTGATACTCTTTCCTGATTGGATTCCCTCGTAGCTGATTTTTTCATTATTGTGTAAATTTAGATCATGAGCTCATGTTTAGCTAAACAGCTGACCTTGTAAGACGCTTAGGTGTGTACGCTCGCAAGCTTCAGGAAAAAGTCGGCAAAATTTATTTGTGTCCCTCCAATGAGTTGCCCACGAGGACACCGTTTTCTACAAGTGTTGGTCCAATACTCCCTATAGAGGAAGGGGACTCCGACAGGGCTGATTGGCGGCCCCCGATCTGGGGCAGGGGCAGTGGGCAGCCTGTAGCCCGTGCTGGAGCCTCTTTGCATGTGTCCCTGGGACACATCTGCCTGCGAACTTCGGTCACCTGGCAGGAAGCTACGATGTCCAGACCTATGGTTAACTGTGCAGCAAGGTGTACTGTGAGGACAGGTTCCACACACACTTCAAGTAAGAGGTCGGCCTGAGTGGAAAGGTGAGAGTTTGGGCAGCTGTGCAGACAAAGAAGGCGCCCTTTGGCCTGGGTCTTAATGCTTGTGACAGCCCACTGGACCTGCTGGGCTCTTAGGGCCCTGCCCTGGGCCCCCTGCTCCCCTGCCCTTTGTTCAGTCACAGCAGAGATGGCCACACCCACTCCTTCAGTGAGGGCAGAGTTCCAACCACCCTCAGCCCCGCCCCCTCTCCGCAGGTTACCATGGACTACAGAGGCTGCATCCTGAGGCCAGGGCGTTCCGAGAATGCCAAGGGCAGACATGATGACCTTAAATGATTTCCTCTTGTGTCAGGTTTGGTAAACTTTAGGAGCTAGGAAATGGTCCACTTTACAGAAATGTTCAAATTTACTGGCATTTCATATATTCTCTGCTATAACATTGTGCTGATTCTTTCTGTATATTCTTTACTTATGTTTTTGTTTTCCTTAATCAAAGTGTGTCTTTTCAATCTTTTCAAAGAAGATTCTTTGGACTTACTAAATCACCTCAATTTTATACGTTTTCCGTTGTATTAAGTTCTGCTCATATTTTTATTTATCTTTTTTCTATGTTCTCAGGGTTTATTGTTTTGATCTTCTGATGTCAATTAAAACACTTGGTTATTCATTTTAATAAATATTTTACTTATAAAGATTTGAACTTTTGAAGATTGCAGCTTACTTGTAAGTTTCTAAGGGTCAGGTCCTCTCCATTGTTGCTGGCCTAAGGTTTAGTTCACCATATAGCAATGTATATATTGACCTATTTCCCCTCGACTTTCTGTGATTCCCTACAGCTCACCTGTCTTTGCAGACAAGCCATTTGAAATACCCTTAACTTATTTCACAGCCAATAAGTCATTGAAATAATGTGTATTTTTAGAGAAATCTTCTTATATAATTAGGCAGAAAATCTCACCTGCCATAGTTTTCAAAACAGCATAATTTCACTCTTCTCAATGCTTAATCTGTTGTATTACACAACCTTTGAGTATTTAGCTTTATCAATGACAAGTAGAGATCCTACCAGTCTTTGAAAACATCCTTGTTCCTTGTTTCAGGTCCAGTTTAATGTATATATTCTGCCTTGCACCTGATTATTCCAACAATTGATGGATGGCCTTGAGAATGTAATTCTGGTATTGATAGTCTTTACTGATTGTCTCCCCTCGTAGCTGATTTCTTCATTATTGTGTAAATTTAGATCATGAGCTCATGTTTAGCTAAACAGCTGACCTTGTAAGACGCTTAGGTGTGAACGCTCGTAAGCTTCCGCAGAAAGACGGCAAAGATTTATTTGTGTCCCTCCAATGAGTTGCCCACGAGGACACCGTTTTCTACAAGTGTTGGTCCAATACTCCCTCTAGAGGAAGGGGACTCCGACAGGGCTGATTGGCGGCCCCCGATCTGGGGCAGGGGAAGTGGGCAGCCTGTGGCCCGGGCTGGAGCCTCTTTGCATGTGTCCCTGGGACACCTCTGCCTGCGAACTTCGGTCACCTGGCAGGAAGCTACGATGCCCAGACCTATGGTTAGCTGTGCAGAGATCTGTACTGTGAGGACAGGTTCCACACACACTTCAAGTAAGTGGTCGGCCTGAGTGGAAAGGTGAGAGTTTGGGCAGCTGTGCAGACAAAGAAGGCGCCCTTTGGCCTGGGCCTAAATGCTTGTGACACCCCACTGGACCTGCCGTGCTCTGAGGGCCCTGCCCTGGGCCCCCTGCTCCCCTGCCATTTGTTCAGTCACAGCAGAGATGGCCACACCCACTCCTTCAGTGAGGGCAGAGTTCCAACCAGCCTCAGCCCCGCCCCCTCTCCGCAGGTTACCCTGGACTACAGAGGCTGCATCCTGAGGCCAGGGCGTTCCGAGAATGCCAAGGGCAGACATGATGACCTTAAATGATTTCCTCTTGTGTCAGGTTTGGTAAACCTTAGGAGCTAGGAAATGGTCCACTTTACAGAAATGTTCAAATTTACTGGCATTTCATATATTCTCTGCTATAACATTGTGCTGATTCTTTCTGTATATTCTTTACTTATGTTTTTGTTTTCCTTAATCAAAGTGTGTCTTTTCAATCTTTTCAAAGAAGATTCTTTGGACTTACTAAATCACCTCAATTTTATACGTATTCTGTTGTATTAAGTTCTGCTCATATCTTTATTTATCTTTTTTCTATGTTCTCAGGGTTTATTGTTTTGATCTTCTGATGTCAATTAAAACACTTGGTTATTCATTTTAATAAATATTTTACTTATAAAGATTTGAACTTTTGAAGATTCCAGCTTACTTGTAAGTTTCTAAGGGTCAGGTCCTCTCCATTGTTGCTGGCCTAAGGTTTAGTTCACCATATAGCAATGTATATATTGACCTATTTTCCCCTCGACTTTCTGTGATTCCCTACATCTCACCTTTCTTTGCAGACAAGCCATTTGAAATACCCTTAACTTATTTCACAGCCAATAAGTCATTGAAATAATGTGTATTTTTAGAGAAATCTTCTTATATAATTAGGCAGAAAATCTCACCTGCCATAGTTTTCAAAACAGCATAATTTCACTCTTCTCAATGCTTAATCTGTTGTATTACACAACCTTTGAGTATTTAGCTTTATCAATGACAGGTAGAGATCCTACCAGTCTTTGAAAACATCCTTGTTCCTTGTTTTAGGTCCAGTTTTATGTATATATTCTGCCTTGCACCTAATTATTCCAACAATTGATGGATGGCCTTGGGAATCTAATTCTGGTATTGATAGTCTTTACTGATTGTCTCACCTCGTAGCTGATTTTTTCATTATTGTGTAAATTTAGATCATGAGGTCATGTTTAGCTAAACAGCTGACCTTGTAAGACGCTTAGGTGTGAACGCTCGTAAGCTTCAGCAGAAAGATGGCAAAGATTTATTTGTGTCCCTCCAATGAGTTGCCCACGAGGACACCGTTTTCTACAAGTGTTGGTCCAATACTCCCTCTAGAGGCAGGGGACTCCGACAGGGCTGATTGGCGGCCCCCGATCTGGGGCAGGGGCAGTGGGCAGCCTGTGGCCCGGGCTGGAGCCTCTTTGCATGTGTCCCTGGGACACATCTGCCTGCGAACTTCGGTCACCTGGCAGGAAGCTACGATGCCCAGACCTATGGTTAGCTGTGCAGCGAGGTGTACTGTGAGGACAGGTTCCACACACACTTCAAGTAAGAGGTCGGCCTGAGTGGAAAGGTGAGAGTTTGGGCAGCTGTGCAGACAAAGAAGGCGCCCTTTGGCCTGGGCCTAAATGCTTGTGACACCCCACTGGACCTGCCGTGCTCTGAGGGCACAGCCCTGGGCCCCCTGCTCCCCTGCCCTTTGTTCAGTCACAGCAGAGATGGCCACACCCACTCCTTCAGTGAGGGCAGAGTTCCAACCACCCTCAGCCCCGCCCCCTCTCCACAGGTTACCATGGACTACAGAGGCTGCATCCTGAGGCCAGGGCGTTCCGAGAATGCCAAGGGCAGACATGATGACCTTAAATGATTTCCTTTTGTGTCAGCTTTGGTAAACCTTAGGAGCTAGGAAATGGTCCACTTTACAGAAATGTTCAAATTTACTGGCATTTCATATATTCTCTGCTCTAACATTGTGCTGATTCTTTCTGTATATTGTTTACTTATGTTTTTGTTTTCCTTAATCAAAGTGTGTCTTTTCAATCTTTTCAAAGAAGATTCTTTGGACTTACTAAATCACCTCAATTTTATATGTTTTCTGTTGTATTAAGTTCTACTCATATCTTTATTTATCTTTTTTTCTATGTTCTCAGGGTTTATTGTTTTGATCTTCTGATGTCAATTAAAACACTTGGTTATTCATTTTAATAAATATTTTACGTATAAAGATTTGAACTTTTGAAGATTCCAGCTTACTTGTAAGTTTCTAAGGGTCAGGTCCTCTCCATTGTTGCTGGCCTAAGGTTTAGTTCACCATATAGCAATGTATATATTGACCTATTTTCCCCTCGACTTTCTGTGATTCCCTACATCTCACCTGTCTTTGCAGACAAGCCATTTGAAATACCCTTAACTTATTTCACAGCCAATAAGTCATTGAAATAATGTGTATTTTTAGAGAAATCTTCTTATATAATTAGGCAGAAAATCTCACCTGCCATAGTTTTCAAAACAGCATAATTTCACTCTTCTCAATGCTTAATCTGTTGTATTACACAACCTTTGAGTATTTAGCTTTATCAATGACATGTACTTTAAAAATGTTTTAGAGATCCTACCAGTCTTTGAAAACATCCTTGTTCCTTGTTTCAGTTCCAGTTTTATGTATATATTCTGCCTTGCACCTGATTATTCCAACAATTGATGGATGGCCTTGGGAATCTAATTCTGGTATTGATACTCTTTCCTGATTGTCTTCCCTCGTAGCTGATTTTTTCATTATTGTGTAAATTTAGATCATGAGCTCATGTTTAGCTAAACAGCTGACCTTGTAAGACGCTTAGGTGTGTACGCTCGCAAGCTTCAGGAAAAAGTCGGCAAAATTTATTTGTGTCCCTCCAATGAGTTGCCCACGAGGACACCGTTTTCTACAAGTGTTGGTCCAATACTCCCTATAGAGGAAGGGGACTCCGACAGGGCTGATTGGCGGCCCCCGATCTGGGGCAGGGGCAGTGGGCAGCCTGTGGCCCGGGCTGGAGCCTCTTTGCATGTGTCCCTGGGACACATCTGCCTGCGAACTTCGGTCACCTGGCAGGAAGCTACGATGTCCAGACCTATGGTTAACTGTGCAGCAAGGTGTACTGTGAGGACAGGTTCCACACACACTTCAAGTAAGAGGTCGGCCTGAGTGGAAAGGTGAGAGTTTGGGCAGCTGTGCAGACAAAGAAGGCGCCCTTTGTCCTGGGCCTAAATGCTTGTGACACCCCACTGGACCTGCCGTGCTTTGAGAGCCCTGCCCTGGGACCCCTGCTCCCCTGCCCTTTGTTCAGTCACAGCAGAGATGGCCACACCCACTCCTTCAGTGAGGGCAGAGTTCCAACCACCCTCAGCCCCGCCCCCTCTCCGCAGGTTACCCTGGACTACAGAGGCTGCATCCTGAGGCCAGGGCGTTCCGAGAATGCCAAGGGCAGACATGATGACCTTAAATGATTTCCTCTTGTGTCAGGTTTGGTAAACTTTAGGAGCTAGGAAATGGTCCACTTTACAGAAATGTTCAAATTTACTGGCATTTCATATATTCTCTGCTATAACATTGTGCTGATTCTTTCTGTATATTCTTTACTTATGTTTTTGTTTTCCTTAATCAAAGTGTGTCTTTTCAATCTTTTCAAAGAAGATTCTTTGGACTTACTAAATCACCTCAATTTTATACGTTTTCCGTTGTATTAAGTTCTGCTCATATTTTTATTTATCTTTTTTCTATGTTCTCAGGGTTTATTGTTTTGATCTTCTGATGTCAATTAAAACACTTGGTTATTCATTTTAATAAATATTTTACTTATAAAGATTTGAACTTTTGAAGATTCCAGCTTACTTGTAAGTTTCTAAGGGTCAGGTCCTCTCCATTGTTGCTGGCCTAAGGTTTAGTTCACCATATAACAATGTATATATTGACCTAGTTTCCCCTCGACTTTCTGTGATTCCCTACATCTCACCTGTCTTTGCAGACAAGCCATTTGAAATACCCTTAACTTATTTCACAGCCAATAAGTCATTGAAATAATGTGTATTTTTAGAGAAATCTTCTTATATAATTAGGCAGAAAATCTCACCTGCCATAGTTTTCAAAACAGCATAATTTCACTCTTCTCAATGCTTAATCTGTTGTATTACACAACCTTTGAGTATTTAGCTTTATCAATCACATGTAGAGATCCTACCAGTCTTTGAAAACATCCTTGTTCCTTGTTTCAGGTCCAGTTTAATGTATATATTCTGCCTTGCACCTGATTATTCCAACAATTGATGGATGGCCTTGGGAATCTAATTCTGGTATTGATAGTCTTTACTGATTGTCTCCCCTCGTAGCTGATTTCTTCATTATTGTGTAAATTTAGATCATGCGCTCATGTTTAGCTAAACAGCTGACCTTGTAAGACGCTTAGGTGTGAACACTGGTAAGCTTCAGCAGAAAGATGGCAAAGATTTACTTGTGTCCCTCCAATGAGTTGCCCACGAGGACACCGTTTTCTACAAGTGTTGGTCCAATACTCCCTCTAGAGGAAGGGCCTCCGACAGGGCTGATTGGCGGCCCCCGATCTGGGGCAGGGGCAGTGGGCAGCCTGTGGCCCGGGCTGGAGCCTCTTTGCATGTGTCCCTGGGACACATCTGCCTGCGAACTTCGGTCACCTGGCAGGAAGCTACGATGCCCAGACCTATGGTTAGCTGTGCAGCGAGGTGTACTGTGAGGACAGGTTCCACACACACTTCAAGTAAGAGGTCGGCCTGAGTGGAAAGGTGAGAGTTTGGGCAGCAGTGCAGACAAAGAAGGCGCCCTTTGGCCTGGGCCTAAATGCTTGTGACAGCCCACTGGAACTGCTGGGCTCTGAGGGCCAGGCCCTGGGCCCCCTGCTCCCCTGCCCTTTGTTCAGTGACAGCAGAGATGGCCACACCCACTCCTTCAGTGAGGGCAGAGTTCCAACCACCCTCAGCCCCGCCCCCTCTCCGCAGGTTACCATGGACTACAGAGGCTGCATCCTGAGGCCAGGGCGTTCCGAGAATGCCAAGGGCAGACATGATGACCTTAAATGATTTCCTCTTGTGTCAGGTTTGGTAAACTTTAGGAGCTAGGAAATGGTCCACTTTACAGAAATGTTCAAATTTACTGGCATTTCATATATTCTCTGCTATAACATTGTGCTGATTCTTTCTGTATATTCTTTACTTATGTTTTTGTTTTCCTTAATCAAAGTGTGTCTTTTCAATCTTTTCAAAGAAGATTCTTTGGACTTACTAAATCACCTCAATTTTATACGTTTTCTGTTGTATTAAGTTCTGCTCATATCTTTATTTATCTTTTTTCTATGTTCTCAGGGTTTATTGTTTTGATCTTCTGATGTCAATTAAAACACTTGGTTATTCATTTTAATAAATATTTTACTTATAAAGATTTGAACTTTTGAAGATTCCAGCGTTCTTGTAAGTTTCTAAGGGTCAGGTCCTCTCCATTGTTGCTGGCCGAACGTTTAGTTCACCATATAGCAATGTATATATTGACCTATTTTCCCCTCGACTTTCTGTGATTCCCTACATCTCACCTTTCTTTGCAGACAAGCCATTTGAAATACCCTTAACTTATTTCACAGCCAATAAGTCATTGAAATAATGTGTATTTTTAGAGAAATCTTCTTATATAATTAGGCAGAAAATCTCACCTGCCATAGTTTTCAAAACAGCATAATTTCACTCTTCTCAATGCTTAATCTGTTGTATTACACAACCTTTGAGTATTTAGCTTTATCAATGACAGGTAGAGATCCTACCAGTCTTTGAAAACATCCTTGTTCCTTGTTTTAGGTCCAGTTTTATGTATATATTCTGCCTTGCACCTAATTATTCCAACAATTGATGGATGGCCTTGGGAATCTAATTCTGGTATTGATAGTCTTTACTGATTGTCTCACCTCGTAGCTGATTTTTTCATTATTGTGTAAATTTAGATCATGAGGTCATGTTTAGCTAAACAGCTGACCTTGTAAGACGCTTAGGTGTGAACGCTCGTAAGCTTCAGCAGAAAGATGGCAAAGATTTATTTGTGTCCCTCCAATGAGTTGCCCACGAGGACACCGTTTTCTACAAGTGTTGGTCCAATACTCCCTCTAGAGGCAGGGGACTCCGACAGGGCTGATTGGCGGCCCCCGATCTGGGGCAGGGGCAGTGGGCAGCCTGTGGCCCGGGCTGGAGCCTCTTTGCATGTGTCCCTGGGACACATCTGCCTGCGAACTTCGGTCACCTGGCAGGAAGCTACGATGCCCAGACCTATGGTTAGCTGTGCAGCGAGGTGTACTGTGAGGACAGGTTCCACACACACTTCAAGTAAGAGGTCGGCCTGAGTGGAAAGGTGAGAGTTTGGGCAGCTGTGCAGACAAAGAAGGCGCCCTTTGGCCTGAGCCTAAATGCTTGTGACACCCCACTGGACCTGCCGTGCTCTGAGGGCACAGCCCTGGGCCCCCTGCTCCCCTGCCATTTGTTCAGTCACAGCAGAGATGGCCACACCCACTCCTTCAGTGAGGGCAGAGTTCCAACCACCCTCAGCCCCGCCCCCTCTCCACAGGTTACCATGGACTACAGAGGCTGCATCCTGAGGCCAGGGCGTTCCGAGAATGCCAAGGGCAGACATGATGACCTTAAATGATTTCCTTTTGTGTCAGCTTTGGTAAACCTTAGGAGCTAGGAAATGGTCCACTTTACAGAAATGTTCAAATTTACTGGCATTTCATATATTCTCTGCTCTAACATTGTGCTGATTCTTTCTGTATATTGTTTACTTATGTTTTTGTTTTCCTTAATCAAAGTGTGTCTTTTCAATCTTTTCAAAGAAGATTCTTTGGACTTACTAAATCACCTCAATTTTATATGTTTTCTGTTGTATTAAGTTCTACTCATATCTTTATTTATCTTTTTTTCTATGTTCTCAGGGTTTATTGTTTTGATCTTCTGATGTCAATTAAAACACTTGGTTATTCATTTTAATAAATATTTTACGTATAAAGATTTGAACTTTTGAAGATTCCAGCTTACTTGTAAGTTTCTAAGGGTCAGGTCCTCTCCATTGTTGCTGGCCTAAGGTTTAGTTCACCATATAGCAATGTATATATTGACCTATTTTCCCCTCGACTTTCTGTGATTCCCTACATCTCACCTGTCTTTGCAGACAAGCCATTTGAAATACCCTTAACTTATTTCACAGCCAATAAGTCATTGAAATAATGTGTATTTTTAGAGAAATCTTCTTATATAATTAGGCAGAAAATCTCACCTGCCATAGTTTTCAAAACAGCATAATTTCACTCTTCTCAATGCTTAATCTGTTGTATTACACAACCTTTGAGTATTTAGCTTTATCAATGACATGTACTTTAAAAATGTTTTAGAGATCCTACCAGTCTTTGAAAACATCCTTGTTCCTTGTTTCAGTTCCAGTTTTATGTATATATTCTGCCTTGCACCTGATTATTCCAACAATTGATGGATGGCCTTGGGAATCTAATTCTGGTATTGATACTCTTTCCTGATTGTCTTCCCTCGTAGCTGATTTTTTCATTATTGTGTAAATTTAGATCATGAGCTCATGTTTAGCTAAACAGCTGACCTTGTAAGACGCTTAGGTGTGTACGCTCGCAAGCTTCAGGAAAAAGTCGGCAAAATTTATTTGTGTCCCTCCAATGAGTTGCCCACGAGGACACCGTTTTCTACAAGTGTTGGTCCAATACTCCCTATAGAGGAAGGGGACTCCGACAGGGCTGATTGGCGGCCCCCGATCTGGGGCAGGGGCAGTGGGCAGCCTGTGGCCCGGGCTGGAGCCTCTTTGCATGTGTCCCTGGGACACATCTGCCTGCGAACTTCGGTCACCTGGCAGGAAGCTACGATGTCCAGACCTATGGTTAACTGTGCAGCAAGGTGTACTGTGAGGACAGGTTCCACACACACTTCAAGTAAGAGGTCGGCCTGAGTGGAAAGGTGAGAGTTTGGGCAGCTGTGCAGACAAAGAAGGCGCCCTTTGGCCTGGGCCTAAATGCTTGTGACACCCCACTGGACCTGCCGTGCTCTGAGAGCCCTGCCCTGGGACCCCTGCTCCCCTGCCCTTTGTTCAGTCACAGCAGAGATGGCCACACCCACTCCTTCAGTGAGGGCAGAGTTCCAACCACCCTCAGCCCCGCCCCCTCTCCGCAGGTTACCCTGGACTACAGAGGCTGCATCCTGAGGCCAGGGCGTTCCGAGAATGCCAAGGGCAGACATGATGACCTTAAATGATTTCCTCTTGTGTCAGGTTTGGTAAACTTTAGGAGCTAGGAAATGGTCCACTTTACAGAAATGTTCAAATTTACTGGCATTTCATATATTCTCTGCTATAACATTGTGCTGATTCTTTCTGTATATTCTTTACTTATGTTTTTGTTTTCCTTAATCAAAGTGTGTCTTTTCAATCTTTTCAAAGAAGATTCTTTGGACTTACTAAATCACCTCAATTTTATACGTTTTCCGTTGTATTAAGTTCTGCTCATATTTTTATTTATCTTTTTTCTATGTTCTCAGGGTTTATTGTTTTGATCTTCTGATGTCAATTAAAACACTTGGTTATTCATTTTAATAAATATTTTACTTATAAAGATTTGAACTTTTGAAGATTCCAGCTTACTTGTAAGTTTCTAAGGGTCAGGTCCTCTCCATTGTTGCTGGCCTAAGGTTTAGTTCACCATATAGCAATGTATATATTGACCTATTTTCCCCTCGACTTTCTGTGATTCCCTACATCTCACCTGTCTTTGCAGACAAGCCATTTGAAATACCCTTAACTTATTTCACAGCCAATAAGTCATTGAAATAATGTGTATTTTTAGAGAAATCTTCTTATATAATTAGGCAGAAAATCTCACCTGCCATAGTTTTCAAAACAGCATAATTTCACTCTTCTCAATGCTTAATCTGTTGTATTACACAACCTTTGAGTATTTAGCTTTATCAATGACATGTACTTTAAAAATGTTTTAGAGATCCTACCAGTCTTTGAAAACATCCTTGTTCCTTGTTTCAGTTCCAGTTTTATGTATATATTCTGCCTTGCACCTGATTATTCCAACAATTGATGGATGGCCTTGGGAATCTAATTCTGGTATTGATACTCTTTCCTGATTGTCTTCCCTCGTAGCTGATTTTTTCATTATTGTGTAAATTTAGATCATGAGCTCATGTTTAGCTAAACAGCTGACCTTGTAAGACGCTTAGGTGTGTACGCTCGCAAGCTTCAGGAAAAAGTCGGCAAAATTTATTTGTGTCCCTCCAATGAGTTGCCCACGAGGACACCGTTTTCTACAAGTGTTGGTCCAATACTCCCTATAGAGGAAGGGGACTCCGACAGGGCTGATTGGCGGCCCCCGATCTGGGGCAGGGGCAGTGGGCAGCCTGTGGCCCGGGCTGGAGCCTCTTTGCATGTGTCCCTGGGACACATCTGCCTGCGAACTTCGGTCACCTGGCAGGAAGCTACGATGTCCAGACCTATGGTTAACTGTGCAGCAAGGTGTACTGTGAGGACAGGTTCCACACACACTTCAAGTAAGAGGTCGGCCTGAGTGGAAAGGTGAGAGTTTGGGCAGCTGTGCAGACAAAGAAGGCGCCCTTTGGCCTGGGCCTAAATGCTTGTGACACCCCACTGGACCTGCCGTGCTCTGAGAGCCCTGCCCTGGGACCCCTGCTCCCCTGCCCTTTGTTCAGTCACAGCAGAGATGGCCACACCCACTCCTTCAGTGAGGGCAGAGTTCCAACCACCCTCAGCCCCGCCCCCTCTCCGCAGGTTACCCTGGACTACAGAGGCTGCATCCTGAGGCCAGGGCGTTCCGAGAATGCCAAGGGCAGACATGATGACCTTAAATGATTTCCTCTTGTGTCAGGTTTGGTAAACTTTAGGAGCTAGGAAATGGTCCACTTTACAGAAATGTTCAAATTTACTGGCATTTCATATATTCTCTGCTATAACATTGTGCTGATTCTTTCTGTATATTCTTTACTTATGTTTTTGTTTTCCTTAATCAAAGTGTGTCTTTTCAATCTTTTCAAAGAAGATTCTTTGGACTTACTAAGTCACCTCAATTTTATACGTTTTCTGTTGTATTAAGTTCTGCTCATATCTTTATTTATCTTTTTTTCTATGTTCTCAGGGTTTATTGTTTTGATCTTCTGATGTCAATTAAAACACTTGGTTATTCATTTTAATAAATATTTTACTTATAAAGATTTGAACTTTTGAAGATTCCAGCTTACTTGTAAGTTTCTAAGGGTCAGGTCCTCTCCATTGTTGCTGGCCTAAGGTTTAGTTCACCATATAGCAATGTATATATTGACCTATTTTCCCCTCGACTTTCTGTGATTCCCTACATCTCACCTTTCTTTGCAGACAAGCCATTTGAAATACCCTTAACTTATTTCACAGCCAATAAGTCATTGAAATAATGTGTATTTTTAGAGAAATCTTCTTATATAATTAGGCAGAAAATCTCACCTGCCATAGTTTTCAAAACAGCATAATTTCACTCTTCTCAATGCTTAATCTGTTGTATTACACAACCTTAGAGTATTTAGCTTTATCAATGACATGTAGAGATCCTTCCAGTCTTTGAAAACATCCTTGTTCCTTGTTTCAGGTCCAGTTTTATGTATATATTCTGCCTTGCACCTGATTATTCCAACAATTGATGGATGGCCTTGGGAATCTAATTCTGGTATTGATAGTCTTTACTGATTGTCTCCCCTCGTAGCTGATTTCTTTATTATTGTGTAAATTTAGATCATGAGCTCATGTTTAGCTAAACAGCTGACCTTGTAAGACGCTTAGGTGTGAACACTCGTAAGCTTCAGCAGAAAGATGGCAAAGATTTATTTGCGTCCCTCCCATGAGTTGCCCACGAGGACACCGTTTTCTACAAGTGTTGGTCCAATACTCCCTCTAGAGGAAGGGGACTCCGACAAGGCTGATTGGCGGCCCCAGATCTGGGGCAGGGGCAGTGGGCAGCCTGTGGCCCGGGCTGGAGCCTCTTTGCATGTGTCCCTGGGACACATCTGCCTGCGAACTTCGGTCACCTGGCAGGAAGCTACGATGTCCAGACCTATGGTTAACTGTGCAGCAAGGTGTACTGTGAGGACAGGTTCCACACACACTTCAAGTAAGAGGTCGGCCTGAGTGGAAAGGTGAGAGTTTGGGCAGCTGTGCAGACAAAGAAGGCGCCCTTTGGCCTGGGCCTAAATGCTTGTGACAGCCCACTGGACCTGCCGTGCTCTGAGGTCCCTGCCCTGGGCCCCCTGCTCCCCTGCCCTTTGTTCAGTCACATCAGAGATTGCCACACCCACTCCTTCAGTGAGGGCAGAGTTCCAACCACCCTCAGCCCCGCCCCCTCTCCGCAGGTTACCCTGGACTACAGAGGCTGCATCCTGAGGCCAGGGCGTTCCGAGAATGCCAAGGGCAGACATGATGACCTTAAATGATTTCCTCTTGTGTCAGGTTTGGTAAACTTTAGGAGCTAGGAAATGGTCCACTTTACAGAAATGTTCAAATTTACTGGCATTTCATATATTCTCTGCTATAACATTGTCCTGATTCTTTCTGTATATTCTTTACTTATGTTTTTGTTTTCCTTAATCAAAGTGTGTCTTTTCAAAGAAGATTCTTTGGACTTACTAAATCACCTCAATTTTATAGGTTTTCCATTGTATTAAGTTCTGATCATATCTTTATTTATCTTTTTTCTATGTTCTCAGGGTTTATTGTTTTGATCTTCTGATGTCAATTAAAACACTTGGTTATTCATTTTAATAAATATTTTACTTATAAAGATTTGAACTTTTGAAGATTCCAGCTTACTTGTAAGTTTCTAAGGGTCAGGTCCTCTCCATTGTTGCTGGCCTAAGGTTTAGTTCACCATATAGCAATGTATATATTGACCTATTTTCCCCTCGACTTTCTGTGATTCCCTACATCTCACCTTTCTTTGCAGACAAGCCATTTGAAATACCCTTAACTTATTTCACAGCCAATAAGTCATTGAAATAATGTGTATTTTTAGAGAAATCTTCTTATATAATTAGGCAGAAAATCTCACCTGCCATAGTTTTCAAAACAGCATAATTTCACTCTTCTCAATGCTTAATCTGTTGTATTACACAACCTTTGATTATTTAGCTTTATCAATGACATGTAGAGATCCTACCAGTCTTTGAAAACATCCTTGTTCCTTGTTTCAGGTCCAGTTTTATGTATATATTCTGCCTTGCACCTGATTATTCCAACAATTGATGGATGGCCTTGGGAATCTAATTCTGGTATTGATAGTCTTTACAGATTGTCTCCCCTCGTAGCTGATTTCTTCATTATTGTGTAAATTTAGATCATGAGCTCATGTTTAGCTAAACAGCTGACCTTGTAAGACGCTTAGGTGTGAACACTGGTAAGCTTCAGCAGAAAGATGGCAAAGATTTATTTGCGTCCCTCCAATGAGTTGCCCACGAGGACACCGTTTTCTACAAGTGTTGGTCCAATACTCCCTCTAGAGGAAGGGCCTCCGACAGGGCTGATTGGCGGCCCCCGATCTGGGGCAGGGGCAGTGGGCAGCCTGTGGCCCGGGCTGGAGCCTCTTTGCATGTGTCCCTGGGACACATCTGCCTGCGAACTTCGGTCACCTGGCAGGAAGCTACGATGCCCAGACCTATGGTTAGCTGTGCAGAGATGTGTACTGTGAGGACAGGTTCCACACACACTTCAAGTAAGTGGTCGGCCTGATTGGAAAGGTGAGAGTTTGGGCAGCTGTGCAGACAAAGAAGGCGCCCTTTGGCCTGGGCCTAAATGCTTGTGACACCCCACTGGACCTGCCGTGCTCTGAGGGCCCTGCCCTGGGCCCCCTGCTCCCCTGCCATTTGTTCAGTCACAGCAGAGATGGCCACACCCACTCCTTCAGTGAGGACAGAGTTCCAACCAGCCTCAGCCCTGCCCCCTCTCCGCAGGTTACCCTGGACTACAGAGGCTGCATCTTGAGGCCAGGGCGTTCCGAGAATGCCAAGGGCAGACATGATGACCTTAAATGATTTCCTCTTGTTTCAGGGTTGGTAAACCTTAGGAGCTAGGAAATGGTCCACTTTACAGAAATGTTCAAATTTACTGGCATTTCATATATTCTCTGCTATAACATTGTGCTGATTCTTTCTGTATATTCTTTACTTATGTTTTTGTTTTCCTTAATCAAAGTGTGTCTTTTCAATCTTTTCAAAGAAGATTCTTTGGACTTACTAAATCACCTCAATTTTATACGATTTTTGTTGTATTAAGTTCTGCTCATATCTTTATTTATCTTTTTTCTATGTTCTCAGGGTTTATTGTTTTGATCTTCTGATGTCAATTAAAACACTTGGTTATTCATTTTAATAAATATTTTACTTATAAAGATTTGAACTTTTGAAGATTCCAGCTTACTTGTAAGTTTCTAAGGGTCAGGTCCTCTCCATTGTTGCTGGCCTAAGGTTTAGTTCAACATATAGCAATGTATATATTGACCTATTTTCCCCTCGACTTTCTGTGATTCCCTACATCTCACCTTTCTTTGCAGACAAGCCATTTGAAATACCCTTAACTTATTTCACAGCCAATAAGTCATTGAAGTAATGTGTATTTTTAGAGAAATCTTCTTATATAATTAGGCAGAAAATCTCACCTGCCATAGTTTTCAAAACAGCATAATTTCACTCTTCTCAATGCTTAATCTGTTGTATTACACAACCTTTGAGTATTTAGCTTTATCAATGACAGGTAGAGATCCTACCAGTCTTTGAAAACATCCTTGTTCCTTGTTTTAGGTCCAGTTTTATGTATATATTCTGCCTTGCACCTGGTTATTCCAACAATTGATGGATGGCCTTGGGAATCTAATTCTGGTATTGATAGTCTTTACTGATTGTCTCACCTCGTAGCTGATTTTTTCATTATTGTGTAAATTTAGATCATGAGCTCATGTTTAGCTAAACAGCTGACCTTGTAAGACGCTTAGGTGTGAACGCTCGTAAGCTTCAGCAGAAAGATGGCAAAGATTTATTTGTGTCCCTCCAATGAGTTGCCCACGAGGACACCGTTTTCTACAAGTGTTGGTCCAATACTCCCTCTAGAGGAAGGGGACTCCGACAGGGCTGATTGGCGGACCCCGATCTGGGGCAGGGGCAGTGGGCAGCCTGTGGCCCGGGCAGGAGCCTCTTTGCATGTGTCCCTGGGACACATCTGCCTGCGAACTTCGGTCACCTGGCAGGAAGCTACGATGCCCAGACCTATGGTTAGCTGTGCAGCGAGGTGTACTGTGAGGACAGGTTCCACACACACTTCAAGTAAGAGGTCGGCCTGAGTGGAAAGGTGAGAGTTTGGGCAGCTGTGCAGACAAAGAAGGCGCCCTTTGGCCTGGGCCTAAATGCTTGTGACAGCCCACTGGACCTGCCGTGCTCTGAGGGCACAGCCCTGGGCCCCCTGCTCCCCTGCCCTTTGTTCAGTCACAGCAGAGATGGCCACACCCACTCCTTCAGTGAAGGCAGAGTTCCAACCACCCTCAGCCCCGCCCCCTCTCCGCAGGTTACCATGGACTACAGAGGCTGCATCCTGAGGCCAGGGCGTTCCGAGAATGCCAAGGGCAGACATGATGACCTTAAATGATTTCCTCTTGTGTCAGGTTTGGTAAACCTTAGGAGCTAGGAAATGGTCCACTTTACAGAAATGTTCAAATTTACTGGCATTTCATATATTCTCTGCTATAACATTGTGCTGATACTTTCTGTATATTCTTTACTTATGTTTTTGTTTTCCTTAATCAAAGTGTGTCTTTTCAATCTTTTCAAAGAAGATTCTTTGGACTTACTAAATCACCTCAATTTTATACGTTTTCTGTTGTATTAAGTTCTGCTCATATCTTTATTTATCTTTTTTTCTATGTTCTCAGTGTTTATTGTTTTGATCTTCTGATGTCAATTAAAACACTTGGTTATTCATTTTAATTAATATTTTACTTATAAAGATTTGAACTTTTGAAGATTCCAGCTTACTTGTAAGTTTCTAAGGGTCAGGTCCTCTCCATTGTTGCTGGCCTAAGGTTTAGTTCACCATATAGCAATGTATATATTGACCTATTTTCCCCTCGACTTTCTGTGATTCCCTACATCTCACCTTTCTTTGCAGACAAGCCATTTGAAATACCCTTAACTTATTTCACAGCCAATAAGTCATTGAAATAATGTGTATTTTTAGAGAAATCTTCTTATATAATTAGGTAGAAAATCTCACCTGCCATAGTTTTCAAAACAGCATAATTTCACTCTTCTCAATGCTTAATCTGTTGTATTACACAACCTTTGAGTATTTAGCTTTATCAATGACATGTACTTTAAAAATGTTTTAGAGATCCTACCAGTCTTTGAACACATCCTTGTTCCTTGTTTCAGTTCCAGTTTTATGTATATATTCTGCCTTGCACCTGATTATTCCAACAATTGATGGATGGCCTTGGGAATCTAATTCTGGTATTGATACTCTTTCCTGATTGTCTTCCCTCGTAGCTGATTTTTTCATTATTGTGTAAACTTAGATCATGAGCTCATGTTTAGCTAAACAGCTGACCTTGTAAGACGCTTAGGTGTGTACGCTCGCAAGCTTCAGGAAAAAGTCGGCAAAATTTATTTGTGTCCCTCCAATGAGTTGCCCACGAGGACACCGTTTTCTACAAGTGTTGGTCCAATACTCCCTCTAGAGGAAGGGGACTCCGACAGGGCTGATTGGTGGCCCCCGATCTGGGGCAGGGGCTGTGGGCAGCCTGTGGCCCGGGCTGGAGCCTCTTTGCATGTGTCCCTGGGACACATCTGCCTGCGAACTTCGGTCACCTGGCAGGAAGCTACGATGTCCAGACCTATGGTTAACTGTGCAGCAAGGTGTACTGTGAGGACAGGTTCCACACACACTTCAAGTAAGAGGTCGGCCTGAGTGGAAAGGTGAGAGTTTGGGCAGCTGTGCAGACAAAGAAGGCACACTTTGGCCTGGGCCTAAATGCTTGTGACAGCCCACTGGACCTGCCGTGCTCTGAGGGCCCTGCCCTGGGCCCCCTGCTCCCCTGCCCTTTGTTCAGTCACAGCAGAGATGGCCACAACCACTCCTTCAGTGAGGGCAGAGTTCCAACCACCCTCAGCCCCGCCCCCTCTCCGCAGGTTACCCTGGACTACAGAGGCTGCATCCTGAGGCCAGGGCGTTCCGAGAATGCCAAGGGCAGACATGATGACCTTAAATGATTTCCTCTTGTGTCAGGTTTGGTAAACTTTAGGAGCTAGGAAATGGTCCACTTTACAGAAATGTTCAAATTTACTGGCATTTCATATATTCTCTGCTATAACATTGTGCTGATTCTTTCTGTATATTCTTTACTTATGTTTTTGTTTTCCTTAATCAAAGTGTGTCTTTTCAATCTTTTCAAAGAAGATTCTTTGGACTTACTAAATCACTTCAATTTTATACGTTTTCCGTTGTATTAAGTTCTGCTCATATTTTTATTTATCTTTTTTCTATGTTCTCAGGGTTTATTGTTTTGATCTTCTGATGTCAATTAAAACACTTGGTTATTCATTTTAATAAATATTTTACTTATAAAGATTTGAACTTTTGAAGATTCCAGCTTACTTGTAAGTTTCTAAGGGTCAGGTCCTCTCCATTGTTGCTGGCCTAAGGTTTAGTTCACCATATAGCAATGTATATATTGACCTATTTTCCCCTCGACTTTCTGTGATTCCCTACATCTCACCTGTCTTTGCAGACAAGCCATTTGAAATACCCTTAACTTCTTTCACAGCAAATAAGTCATTGAAATAATGTGTATTTTTTAGAGAAATCTTCTTATATAATTAGGCAGAAAATCTCACCTGCCATAGTTTTCAAAACAGCATAATTTCACTCTTCTCAATGCTTAATCTGTTGTATTACACAACCTTTGAGTATTTAGCTTTATCAATGACATGTAGAGATCCTACCAGTCTTTGAAAATATCCTTGTTCCTTGTTTCAGTTCCAGTTTTATGTATATATTCTGCCTTGCACCTGATTATTAAAACAATTGATGGATGGCCTGAGGAATCTAATTCTGGCATTGATAGTCTTTACTGATTGTCTCCCCTCGTAGCTGATTTCTTCATTATTGTGTAAATTTAGATCATGAGCTCATGTTTAGCTAAACAGCTGACCTTGTAAGACGCTTAGGTGTGAACACTCGTAAGCTTCACCAGAAAGATGGCAAAGATTTATTTGCGTCCCTCCAATGAGTTGCCCACGAGGACACCGTTTTCTACAAGTGTTGGTCCAATACTCCCTCTGGAGGAAGGGCCTCTGACAGGGCTGATTGGTTGCCCCCGATCTGGGGCAGGGGCAGTGGGCAGCCTGTGGCCCGGGCTGGAGCCTCTTTGCATGTGTCCCTGGGACACATCTGCCTGCGAACTTCGGTCACCTGGCAGGAAGCTACGATGCCCAGACCTATGGTTAGCTGTGCAGCGAGGTGTACTGTGAGGAAAGGTTCCACACACACTTCAAGTAAGTGTTCGGCCTGAGTGGAAAGGTGAGAGTTTGGGCAGCTGTGCAGACAAAGAAGGCGCCCTTTGGCCTGGGCCTAAATGCTTGTGACACCCCAATGGACCTGCCGTGCTCTGAGGGCCCTGCCCTGGGCCCCCTGCTCCCCTGCCATTTGTTCAGTCACAGCAGAGATGGCCTCACCCACTCCTTCAGTGAGGGCAGAGTTCCAACCAGCCTCAGCCCCGCCCCCTCTCCGCAGGTTAGCCTGGACTACAGAGGCTGCATCCTGAGGCCAGGGCGTTCCGAGAATGCCAAGGGCAGACATGATGACCTTAAATGATTTCCTCTTGTGTCAGGTTTGGTAAACCTTAGGAGCTAGGAAATGGTCCACTTTACAGAAATGTTCATATTTACTGGCATTTCATATATTCTCTGCTATAACATTGTGCTGATTCTTTCTGTATATTCTTTACTTATGTTTTTGTTTTCCTTAATCAAAGTGTGTCTTTTCAATCTTTTCAAAGAAGATTCTTTGGACTTACTAAATCACCTCAATTTTATACGATTTCTGTTGTATTAAGTTCTGCTCATATCTTTATTTATCTTTTTTCTATGTTCTCAGGGTTTATTGTTTTGATCTTCTGATGTCAATTAAAACACTTGGTTATTCATTTTAATAAATATTTTACTTATAAAGATTTGAACTTTTGAAGATTCCAGCTTACTTGTAAGTTTCTAAGGGTCAGGTCCTCTCCATTGTTGCTGGCCTAAGGTTTAGTTCACCATATAGCAATGTATATATTGACCTATTTTCCCCTCGACTTTCTGTGATTCCCTACATCTCACCTTTCTTTGCAGACAAGCCATTTGAAATACCCTTAACTTATTTCACAGCCAATAAGTCATTGAAATAATGTGTATTTTTAGAGAAATCTTCTTATATAATTAGACAGAAAATCTCACCTGCCATAGTTTTCAAAACAGCATAATTTCACTCTTCTCAATGCTTAATCTGTTGTATTACACAACATTTGAGTATTTAGCTTTATCAATGACATGTACTTTAAAAATGTTTTAGAGATCCTACCAGTCTTTGAAAACATCCTTGTTCCTTGTTTCAGTTCCAGTTTTATGTATATATTCTGCCTTGCACCTGATTATTCCAACAATTGATGGATGGCCTTGGGAATCTAATTCTGGTATTGATACTCTTTCCTGATTGTCTTCCCTCGTAGCTGATTTTTTCATTATTGTGTAAATTTAGATCATGAGCTCATGTTTAGCTAAACAGCTGACCTTGTAAGACGCTTAGGTGTGTACGCTCGCAAGCTTCAGGAAAAAGTCGGCAAAATTTATTTGTGTCCCTCCAATGAGTTGCCCACGAGGACAACGTTTTCTACAAGTGTTGGTCCAATACTCCCTCTAGAGGAAGGGGACTCCGACAGGGCTGATTGGGGGCCCCCGATCTGGGGCAGGGGCAGTGGGCAGCCTGTGGCCCGGGCTGGAGCCTCTTTGCATGTGTCCCTGGGACACATCTGCCTGCGAACTTCGGTCACCTGGCAGGAAGCTACGATGTCCAGACCTATGGTTAACTGTGCAGCAAGGTGTACTGTGAGGACAGGTTCCACACACACTTCAAGTAAGAGGTCGGCCTGAGTGGAAAGGTGAGAGTTTGGGCAGCTGTGCAGACAAAGAAGGCACCCTTTGGCCTGGGCCTAAATGCTTGTGACACCCCACTGAACCTGCCGTGCTCTGACGGCCCTGGCCTGGGCCCCCAGCTCCCATGCCCGTTGTTCAGTCACAGCAGAGATGGCCTCACCCACTCCTTCAGGGAGGGCAGAGTTCCAACCACCCTCAGCCCCGCCCCCTCTCCACAGGTTACCATGGACTACAGAGGCTGCATCCTGAGGCCAGGGCGTTCCGAGAATGCCAAGGGCAGACATGATGACCTTAAATGATTTCCTCTTGTGTCAGGTTTGGTAAACTTTAGGAGCTAGGAAATGGTCCACTTTACAGAAATGTTCAAATTTACTAGCATTTCATATATTCTCTGCTATAACATTGTCCTGATTCTTTCTGTATATTCTTTACTTATGTTTTTGTTTTCCTTAATCAAAGTGTGTCTTTTCAATCTTTTCAAAGAAGATTCTTTGGACTTACTAAATCACCTCAATTTTATACGTTTTCCGTTGTATTAAGTTCTGCTCATATCTTTATTTATCTTTTTTTCTATGTTCTCAGGGTTTATTGTTTTGATCTTCTGATGTCAATTAAAACACTTGGTTATTCATTTTAATAAATATTTTACTTATAAAGATTTGAACTTTTGAAGATTCCAGCTTACTTGTAAGTTTCTAAGGGTCAGATCCTCTCCATTGTTGCTGGCCTAAGGTTTAGTTCACCATATAGCAATGTATATATTGACCTATTTTCCCCTCGACTTTCTGTGATTCCCTACATCTCACCTTTCTTTGCAGACAAGCCATTTGAAATACCCTTAACTTATTTCACAGCCAATAAGTCATTGAAATAATGTGTATTTTTAGAGAAATCTTCTTATATAATTAGGCAGAAAATCTCACCTGCCATAGTTTTCAAAACAGCATAATTTCACTCTTCTCAATGCTTAATCTGTTGTATTACACAACCTTTGAGTATTTAGCTTTATCAATGACATGTACTTTAAAAATGTTTTAGAGATCCTACCAGTCTTTGAAAACATCCTTGTTCCTTGTTTCACGTCCAGTTTTATGTATATATTCTGCCTTGCACCTGATTATTCCAACAATTGATGGATGGCCTTGGGAATCTAATTCTGGTATTGATAGTCTTTACTGATTGTCTCCCCTCATAGCTGATTTCTTCATTATTGTGTAAATTTAGATCATGAGCTCATGTTTAGCTAAACAGCTGACCTTCTAAGAAGCTTAGGTGTGAACGCTCGTAAGCTTCAGCAGAAAGTCGGCAAAGATTTATTTCTGTCCCTCCAATGAGTTGCCCAGGAGGACACCGTTTTCTACAAGTGTTAGTCCAATACTCCCTCTAGAGGAAGGGGACTCCGACAGGGCTGATTGGCGGCCCCCGATCTGGGGCAGGGGCAGTGGGCAGCCTGTGGCCCGGGCAGGAACCTCTCTGCATGTGTCCCTGGGACACATCTGCCTGCGAACTTTGGTCACCTGGCAGGAAGCTACGATGCCCAGACCTATGGTTAGCTGTGCAGCGAGGTGTACTGTGAGGACAGGTTCCACACACACTTCAAGTAAGAGGTCGGCCTGAGTGGAAAGGTGAGAGTTTGGGCAGCTGTGCAGACAAAGAAGGCGCACTTTGGCCTGGGCCTAAATGCTTGTGACACCCAACTGGACCTGCCGTGCTCTGAGGGCCCTGCCCTGGGCCCCCTGCTCCCCTGCCCTTTGTTCAGTCACAGCAGAGATGGCCACACCCACTCCTTCAGTGAGGGCAGAGTTCCAACCACCCTCAGCCCCGCCCCCTCTCCGCAGGTTACCCTGGACTACAGAGGCTGCATCCTGAGGCCAGGGCGTTCCGAGAATGCCAAGGGCAGACATGATGACCTTAAATGATTTCCTCTTGTGTCAGGTTTGGTAAACTTTAGGAGCTAGGAAATGGTCCACTTTACAGAAATGTTCAAATTTACTGGCATTTCATATATTCTCTGCTATAACATTGTGCTGATTCTTTCTGTATATTCTTTACTTATGTTTTTGTTTTCCTTAATCAAAGTGTGTCTTTTCAATCTTTTCAAAGAAGATTCTTTGGACTTACTAAATCACCTCAATTTTATACGTTTTCTGTTGTATTAAGTTCTGCTCATATCTTTATTTATCTTTTTTCTATGTTCTCAGGGTTTATTGTTTTGATCTTCTGATGTCAATTAAAACACTTGGTTATTCATTGTAATAAATATTTTACTTATAAAGATTTGAACTTTTGAAGATTCCAGCTTACTTGTAAGTTTCTAAGGGTCAGGTCCTCTCCATTGTTGCTGGCCTAAGGTTTAGTTCACCATATAGCAATGTATATATTGACCTATTTTCCCCTCGACTTTCTGTGATTCCCTACATCTCACCTTTCTTTGCAGACAAGCCATTTGAAATACCCTTAACTTATTTCACAGCCAATAAGTCATTGAAATAATGTGTATTTTTAGAGAAATCTTCTTATATAATTAGGCAGAAAATCTCACCTGCCATAGTTTTCAAAACAGCATAATTTCACACTTCTCAATGCTTAATCTGTTGTATTACACAACCTTTGAGTATTTAGCTTTATCAATGACAGGTAGAGATCCTACCAGTCTTTGAAAACATCCTTGTTCCTTGTTTTAGGTCCAGTTTTATGTATATATTCTGCCTTGCACCTGATTATTCCAACAATTGATGGATGGCCTTGGGAATCTAATTCTGGTATTGATAGTCTTTACTGATTGTCTCACCTCGTAGCTGATTTTTTCATTATTGTGTAAATTTAGATCATGAGGTCATGTTTAGCTAAACAGCTGACCTTGTAAGACGCTTAGGTGTGAACGCTCGTAAGCTTCAGCAGAAAGATGGCAAAGATTTATTTGTGTCCCTCCAATGAGTTGCCCACGAGGACACCGTTTTCTACAAATGTTGGTCCAATACTCCCTCTAGAGGCAGGGGACTCCGACAGGGCTGATTGGCGGCCCCCGATCTGGGGCAGGGGCAGTGGGCAGCCTGTGGCCCGGGCAGGAGCCTCTTTGCATGTGTCCCTGGGACACATCTGCCTGCGAACTTCGGTCACCTGGCAGGAAGCTACGATGCCCAGACCTATGGTTAGCTGTGCAGCGAGGTGTACTGTGAGGACAGGTTCCACACACACTTCAAGTAAGAGGTCGGCCTGAGTGGAAAGGTGAGAGTTTGGGCAGCTGTGCAGACAAAGAAGGCGCCCTTTGGCCTGGGCCTAAATGCTTGTGACACCCCACTGGACCTGCCGTGCTCTGAGGGCACAGCCCTGGGTCCCCTGCTCCCCTGCCCTTTGTTCAGTCACAGCAGAGATGGCCACACCCACTCCTTCAGTGAGGGCAGAGTTCCAACCACCCTCAGCCCCGCCCCCTCTCCGCAGGTTACCATGGACTACAGAGGCTGCATCCTGAGGCCAGGGCGTTCGGAGAATGCCAAGGGCAGACATGATGACCTTAAATGATTTCCTCTTGTGTCAGCTTTGGTAAACCTTAGGAGCTAGGAAATGGTCCACTTTACAGAAATGTTCAAATTTACTGGCATTTCATATATTCTCTGCTATAACATTGTGCTGATTCTTTCTGTATATTCTTTACTTATGTTTTTGTTTTCCTTAATCAAAGTGTGTCTTTTCAATCTTTTCAAAGAAGATTCTTTGGACTTACTAAATCACCTGAATTTTATACGTTTCCTGTTGTATTAAGTTCTACTCATATCTTTATTTATCTTTTTTTCTATGTTCTCAGGGTTTATTGTTTTGATCTTCTGATGTCAATTAAAACACTTGGTTATTCATTTTAATAAATATTTTACTTATAAAGATTTGAACTTTTGAAGATTCCAGCGTTCTTGTAAGTTTCTAAGGGTCAGGTCCTCTCCATTGTTGCTGGCCTAAGGTTTAGTTCACCATATAGCAATGTATATATTGACCTATTTTCCCCTCGACTTTCTGTGATTCCCTACATCTCACCTGTCTTTGCAGACAAGCCATTTGAAATACCCTTAACTTATTTCACAGCCAATAAGTCATTGAAATAATGTGTATTTTTAGAGAAATCTTCTTATATAATTAGGCAGAAAATCTCACCTGCCATAGTTTTCAAAACAGCATAATTTCACTCTTCTCAATGCTTAATCTGTTGTATTACACAACCTTTGAGTATTTAGCTTTATCAATGACATGTACTTTAAAAATGTTTTAGAGATCCTACCAGTCTTTGAAAACATCCTTGTTCCTTGTTTCAGTTCCAGTTTTATGTATATATTCTGCCTTGCACCTGATTATTCCAACAATTGATGGATGGCCTTGGGAATCTAATTCTGGTATTGATACTCTTTCCTGATTGGATTCCCTCGTAGCTGATTTTTTCATTATTGTGTAAATTTAGATCATGAGCTCATGTTTAGCTAAACAGCTGACCTTGTAAGACGCTTAGGTGTGTACGCTCGCAAGCTTCAGGAAAAAGTCGGCAAAATTTATTTGTGTCCCTCCAATGAGTTGCCCACGAGGACACCGTTTTCTACAAGTGTTGGTCCAATACTCCCTATAGAGGAAGGGGACTCCGACAGGGCTGATTGGCGGCCCCCGATCTGGGGCAGGGGCAGTGGGCAGCCTGTAGCCCGTGCTGGAGCCTCTTTGCATGTGTCCCTGGGACACATCTGCCTGCGAACTTCGGTCACCTGGCAGGAAGCTACGATGTCCAGACCTATGGTTAACTGTGCAGCAAGGTGTACTGTGAGGACAGGTTCCACACACACTTCAAGTAAGAGGTCGGCCTGAGTGGAAAGGTGAGAGTTTGGGCAGCTGTGCAGACAAAGAAGGCGCCCTTTGGCCTGGGTCTTAATGCTTGTGACAGCCCACTGGACCTGCTGGGCTCTTAGGGCCCTGCCCTGGGCCCCCTGCTCCCCTGCCCTTTGTTCAGTCACAGCAGAGATGGCCACACCCACTCCTTCAGTGAGGGCAGAGTTCCAACCACCCTCAGCCCCGCCCCCTCTCCGCAGGTTACCCTGGACTACAGAGGCTGCATCCTGAGGCCAGGGCGTTCCGAGAATGCCAAGGGCAGACATGATGACCTTAAATGATTTCCTCTTGTGTCAGGTTTGGTAAACTTTAGGAGCTAGGAAATGGTCCACTTTACAGAAATGTTCAAATTTACTGGCATTTCATATATTCTCTGCTATAACATTGTGCTGATTCTTTCTGTATATTCTTTACTTATGTTTTTGTTTTCCTTAATCAAAGTGTGTCTTTTCAATCTTTTCAAAGAAGATTCTTTGGACTTACTAAATCACCTCAATTTTATACGTTTTCCGTTGTATTAAGTTCTGCTCATATTTTTATTTATCTTTTTTCTATGTTCTCAGGGTTTATTGTTTTGATCTTCTGATGTCAATTAAAACACTTGGTTATTCATTTTAATAAATATTTTACTTATAAAGATTTGAACTTTTGAAGATTGCAGCTTACTTGTAAGTTTCTAAGGGTCAGGTCCTCTCCATTGTTGCTGGCCTAAGGTTTAGTTCACCATATAGCAATGTATATATTGACCTATTTCCCCTCGACTTTCTGTGATTCCCTACATCTCACCTGTCTTTGCAGACAAGCCATTTGAAATACCCTTAACTTATTTCACAGCCAATAAGTCATTGAAATAATGTGTATTTTTAGAGAAATCTTCTTATATAATTAGGCAGAAAATCTCACCTGCCATAGTTTTCAAAACAGCATAATTTCACTCTTCTCAATGCTTAATCTGTTGTATTACACAACCTTTGAGTATTTAGCTTTATCAATGACATGTAGAGATCCTACCAGTCTTTGAAAACATCCTTGTTCCTTGTTTCAGGTCCAGTTTAATGTATATATTCTGCCTTGCACCTGATTATTCCAACAATTGATGGATGGCCTTGGGAATGTAATTCTGGTATTGATAGTCTTTACTGATTGTCTCCCCTCGTAGCTGATTTCTTCATTATTGTGTAAATTTAGATCATGAGCTCATGTTTAGCTAAACAGCTGACCTTGTAAGACGCTTAGGTGTGAACGCTCGTAAGCTTCCGCAGAAAGACGGCAAAGATTTATTTGTGTCCCTCCAATGAGTTGCCCACGAGGACACCGTTTTCTACAAGTGTTGGTCCAATACTCCCTCTAGAGGAAGGGGACTCCGACAGGGCTGATTGGCGGCCCCCGATCTGGGGCAGGGGCAGTGGGCAGCCTGTGGCCCGGGCTGGAGCCTCTTTGCATGTGTCCCTGGGACACCTCTGCCTGCGAACTTCGGTCACCTGGCAGGAAGCTACGATGCCCAGACCTATGGTTAGCTGTGCAGAGATCTGTACTGTGAGGACAGGTTCCACACACACTTCAAGTAAGTGGTCGGCCTGAGTGGAAAGGTGAGAGTTTGGGCAGCTGTGCAGACAAAGAAGGCGCCCTTTGGCCTGGGCCTAAATGCTTGTGACACCCCACTGGACCTGCCGTGCTCTGAGGGCCCTGCCCTGGGCCCCCTGCTCCCCTGCCATTTGTTCAGTCACAGCAGAGATGGCCACACCCACTCCTTCAGTGAGGGCAGAGTTCCAACCAGCCTCAGCCCCGCCCCCTCTCCGCAGGTTACCCTGGACTACAGAGGCTGCATCCTGAGGCCAGGGCGTTCCGAGAATGCCAAGGGCAGACATGATGACCTTAAATGATTTCCTCTTGTGTCAGGTTTGGTAAACCTTAGGAGCTAGGAAATGGTCCACTTTACAGAAATGTTCAAATTTACTGGCATTTCATATATTCTCTGCTATAACATTGTGCTGATTCTTTCTGTATATTCTTTACTTATGTTTTTGTTTTCCTTAATCAAAGTGTGTCTTTTCAATCTTTTCAAAGAAGATTCTTTGGACTTACTAAATCACCTCAATTTTATACGTATTCTGTTGTATTAAGTTCTGCTCATATCTTTATTTATCTTTTTTCTATGTTCTCAGGGTTTATTGTTTTGATCTTCTGATGTCAATTAAAACACTTGGTTATTCATTTTAATAAATATTTTACTTATAAAGATTTGAACTTTTGAAGATTCCAGCTTACTTGTAAGTTTCTAAGGGTCAGGTCCTCTCCATTGTTGCTGGCCTAAGGTTTAGTTCAACATATAGCAATGTATATATTGACCTATTTTCCCCTCGACTTTCTGTGATTCCCTACATCTCACCTTTCTTTGCAGACAAGCCATTTGAAATACCCTTAACTTATTTCACAGCCAATAAGTCATTGAAATAATGTGTATTTTTAGAGAAATCTTCTTATATAATTAGGCAGAAAATCTCACCTGCCATAGTTTTCAAAACAGCATAATTTCACTCTTCTCAATGCTTAATCTGTTGTATTACACAACCTTTGAGTATTTAGCTTTATCAATGACAGGTAGAGATCCTACCAGTCTTTGAAAACATCCTTGTTCCTTGTTTTAGGTCCAGTTTTATGTATATATTCTGCCTTGCACCTAATTATTCCAACAATTGATGGATGGCCTTGGGAATCTAATTCTGGTATTGATAGTCTTTACTGATTGTCTCACCTCGTAGCTGATTTTTTCATTATTGTGTAAATTTAGATCATGAGGTCATGTTTAGCTAAACAGCTGACCTTGTAAGACGCTTAGGTGTGAACGCTCGTAAGCTTCAGCAGAAAGATGGCAAAGATTTATTTGTGTCCCTCCAATGAGTTGCCCACGAGGACACCGTTTTCTACAAGTGTTGGTCCAATACTCCCTCTAGAGGCAGGGGACTCCGACAGGGCTGATTGGCGGCCCCCGATCTGGGGCAGGGGCAGTGGGCAGCCTGTGGCCCGGGCTGGAGCCTCTTTGCATGTGTCCCTGGGACACATCTGCCTGCGAACTTCGGTCACCTGGCAGGAAGCTACGATGCCCAGACCTATGGTTAGCTGTGCAGCGAGGTGTACTGTGAGGACAGGTTCCACACACACTTCAAGTAAGAGGTCGGCCTGAGTGGAAAGGTGAGAGTTTGGGCAGCTGTGCAGACAAAGAAGGCGCCCTTTGGCCTGGGCCTAAATGCTTGTGACACCCCACTGGACCTGCCGTGCTCTGAGGGCACAGCCCTGGGCCCCCTGCTCCCCTGCCCTTTGTTCAGTCACAGCAGAGATGGCCACACCCACTCCTTCAGTGAGGGCAGAGTTCCAACCACCCTCAGCCCCGCCCCCTCTCCACAGGTTACCATGGACTACAGAGGCTGCATCCTGAGGCCAGGGCGTTCCGAGAATGCCAAGGGCAGACATGATGACCTTAAATGATTTCCTTTTGTGTCAGCTTTGGTAAACCTTAGGAGCTAGGAAATGGTCCACTTTACAGAAATGTTCAAATTTACTGGCATTTCATATATTCTCTGCTCTAACATTGTGCTGATTCTTTCTGTATATTGTTTACTTATGTTTTTGTTTTCCTTAATCAAAGTGTGTCTTTTCAATCTTTTCAAAGAAGATTCTTTGGACTTACTAAATCACCTCAATTTTATATGTTTTCTGTTGTATTAAGTTCTACTCATATCTTTATTTATCTTTTTTTCTATGTTCTCAGGGTTTATTGTTTTGATCTTCTGATGTCAATTAAAACACTTGGTTATTCATTTTAATAAATATTTTACGTATAAAGATTTGAACTTTTGAAGATTCCAGCTTACTTGTAAGTTTCTAAGGGTCAGGTCCTCTCCATTGTTGCTGGCCTAAGGTTTAGTTCACCATATAGCAATGTATATATTGACCTATTTTCCCCTCGACTTTCTGTGATTCCCTACATCTCACCTGTCTTTGCAGACAAGCCATTTGAAATACCCTTAACTTATTTCACAGCCAATAAGTCATTGAAATAATGTGTATTTTTAGAGAAATCTTCTTATATAATTAGGCAGAAAATCTCACCTGCCATAGTTTTCAAAACAGCATAATTTCACTCTTCTCAATGCTTAATCTGTTGTATTACACAACCTTTGAGTATTTAGCTTTATCAATGACATGTACTTTAAAAATGTTTTAGAGATCCTACCAGTCTTTGAAAACATCCTTGTTCCTTGTTTCAGTTCCAGTTTTATGTATATATTCTGCCTTGCACCTGATTATTCCAACAATTGATGGATGGCCTTGGGAATCTAATTCTGGTATTGATACTCTTTCCTGATTGTCTTCCCTCGTAGCTAATTTTTTCATTATTGTGTAAATTTAGATCATGAGCTCATGTTTAGCTAAACAGCTGACCTTGTAAGACGCTTAGGTGTGTACGCTCGCAAGCTTCAGGAAAAAGTCGGCAAAATTTATTTGTGTCCCTCCAATGAGTTGCCCACGAGGACACCGTTTTCTACAAGTGTTGGTCCAATACTCCCTATAGAGGAAGGGGACTCCGACAGGGCTGATTGGCGGCCCCCGATCTGGGGCAGGGGCAGTGGGCAGCCTGTGGCCCGGGCTGGAGCCTCTTTGCATGTGTCCCTGGGACACATCTGCCTGCGAACTTCGGTCACCTGGCAGGAAGCTACGATGTCCAGACCTATGGTTAACTGTGCAGCAAGGTGTACTGTGAGGACAGGTTCCACACACACTTCAAGTAAGAGGTCGGCCTGAGTGGAAAGGTGAGAGTTTGGGCAGCTGTGCAGACAAAGAAGGCGCCCTTTGGCCTGGGCCTAAATGCTTGTGACACCCCACTGGACCTGCCGTGCTCTGAGAGCCCTGCCCTGGGACCCCTGCTCCCCTGCCCTTTGTTCAGTCACAGCAGAGATGGCCACACCCACTCCTTCAGTGAGGGCAGAGTTCCAACCACCCTCAGCCCCGCCCCCTCTCCGCAGGTTACCCTGGACTACAGAGGCTGCATCCTGAGGCCAGGGCGTTCCGAGAATGCCAAGGGCAGACATGATGACCTTAAATGATTTCCTCTTGTGTCAGGTTTGGTAAACTTTAGGAGCTAGGAAATGGTCCACTTTACAGAAATGTTCAAATTTACTGGCATTTCATATATTCTCTGCTATAACATTGTGCTGATTCTTTCTGTATATTCTTTACTTATGTTTTTGTTTTCCTTAATCAAAGTGTGTCTTTTCAATCTTTTCAAAGAAGATTCTTTGGACTTACTAAATCACCTCAATTTTATACGTTTTCCGTTGTATTAAGTTCTGCTCATATTTTTATTTATCTTTTTTCTATGTTCTCAGGGTTTATTGTTTTGATCTTCTGATGTCAATTAAAACACTTGGTTATTCATTTTAATAAATATTTTACTTATAAAGATTTGAACTTTTGAAGATTCCAGCTTACTTGTAAGTTTCTAAGGGTCAGGTCCTCTCCATTGTTGCTGGCCTAAGGTTTAGTTCACCATATAACAATGTATATATTGACCTAGTTTCCCCTCGACTTTCTGTGATTCCCTACATCTCACCTGTCTTTGCAGACAAGCCATTTGAAATACCCTTAACTTATTTCACAGCCAATAAGTCATTGAAATAATGTGTATTTTTAGAGAAATCTTCTTATATAATTAGGCAGAAAATCTCACCTGCCATAGTTTTCAAAACAGCATAATTTCACTCTTCTCAATGCTTAATCTGTTGTATTACACAACCTTTGAGTATTTAGCTTTATCAATCACATGTAGAGATCCTACCAGTCTTTGAAAACATCCTTGTTCCTTGTTTCAGGTCCAGTTTAATGTATATATTCTGCCTTGCACCTGATTATTCCAACAATTGATGGATGGCCTTGGGAATCTAATTCTGGTATTGATAGTCTTTACTGATTGTCTCCCCTCGTAGCTGATTTCTTCATTATTGTGTAAATTTAGATCATGAGCTCATGTTTAGCTAAACAGCTGACCTTGTAAGACGCTTAGGTGTGAACACTGGTAAGCTTCAGCAGAAAGATGGCAAAGATTTACTTGTGTCCCTCCAATGAGTTGCCCACGAGGACACCGTTTTCTACAAGTGTTGGTCCAATACTCCCTCTAGAGGAAGGGCCTCCGACAGGGCTGATTGGCGGCCCCCGATCTGGGGCAGGGGCAGTGGGCAGCCTGTGGCCCGGGCTGGAGCCTCTTTGCATGTGTCCCTGGGACACATCTGCCTGCGAACTTCGGTCACCTGGCAGGAAGCTACGATGCCCAGACCTATGGTTAGCTGTGCAGCGAGGTGTACTGTGAGGACAGGTTCCACACACACTTCAAGTAAGAGGTCGGCCTGAGTGGAAAGGTGAGAGTTTGGGCAGCAGTGCAGACAAAGAAGGCGCCCTTTGGCCTGGGCCTAAATGCTTGTGACACCCCACTGGACCTGCCGTGCTCTGAGGGCCCTGCCCTGGGCCCCCTGCTCCCCTGCCCTTTGTTCAGTCACATCAGAGATGGCCACACCCACTGCTTCAGTGAGGGCAGAGTTCCAACCACCCTCAGCCCCGCCCCCTCTCCGCAGGTTACCATGGACTACAGAGGCTGCATCCTGAGGCCAGGGCGTTCCGAGAATGCCAAGGGCAGACATGATGACCTTAAATGATTTCCTCTTGTGTCAGGTTTGGTAAACTTTAGGAGCTAGGAAATGGTCCACTTTACAGAAATGTTCAAATTTACTGGCATTTCATATATTCTCTGCTATAACATTGTGCTGATTCTTTCTGTATATTCTTTACTTATGTTTTTGTTTTCCTTAATCAAAGTGTGTCTTTTCAATCTTTTCAAAGAAGATTCTTTGGACTTACTAAATCACCTCAATTTTATACGTTTTCTGTTGTATTAAGTTCTGCTCATATCTTTATTTATCTTTTTTCTATGTTCTCAGGGTTTATTGTTTTGATCTTCTGATGTCAATTAAAACACTTGGTTATTCATTTTAATAAATATTTTACTTATAAAGATTAGAACTTTTGAAGATTCCAGCGTTCTTGTAAGTTTCTAAGGGTCAGGTCCTCTCCATTGTTGCTGGCCGAACGTTTAGTTCACCATATAGCAATGTATATATTGACCTATTTTCCCCTCGACTTTCTGTGATTCCCTACATCTCACCTTTCTTTGCAGACAAGCCATTTGAAATACCCTTAACTTATTTCACAGCCAATAAGTCATTGAAATAATGTGTATTTTTAGAGAAATCTTCTTATATAATTAGGCAGAAAATCTCACCTGCCATAGTTTTCAAAACAGCATAATTTCACTCTTCTCAATGCTTAATCTGTTGTATTACACAACCTTTGAGTATTTAGCTTTATCAATGACAGGTAGAGATCCTACCAGTCTTTGAAAACATCCTTGTTCCTTGTTTTAGGTCCAGTTTTATGTATATATTCTGCCTTGCACCTAATTATTCCAACAATTGATGGATGGCCTTGGGAATCTAATTCTGGTATTGATAGTCTTTACTGATTGTCTCACCTCGTAGCTGATTTTTTCATTATTGTGTAAATTTAGATCATGAGGTCATGTTTAGCTAAACAGCTGACCTTGTAAGACGCTTAGCTGTGAACGCTCGTAAGCTTCAGCAGAAAGATGGCAAAGATTTATTTGTGTCCCTCCAATGAGTTGCCCACGAGGACACCGTTTTCTACAAGTGTTGGTCCAATACTCCCTCTAGAGGCAGGGGACTCCGACAGGGCTGATTGGCGGCCCCCGATCTGGGGCAGGGGCAGTGGGCAGCCTGTGGCCCGGGCTGGAGCCTCTTTGCATGTGTCCCTGGGACACATCTGCCTGCGAACTTCGGTCACCTGGCAGGAAGCTACGATGCCCAGACCTATGGTTAGCTGTGCAGCGAGGTGTACTGTGAGGACAGGTTCCACACACACTTCAAGTAAGAGGTCGGCCTGAGTGGAAAGGTGAGAGTTTGGGCAGCTGTGCAGACAAAGAAGGCGCCCTTTGGCCTGGGCCTAAATGCTTGTGACACCCCACTGGACCTGCCGTGCTCTGAGGGCACAGCCCTGGGCCCCCTGCTCCCCTGCCCTTTGTTCAGTCACAGCAGAGATGGCCACACCCACTCCTTCAGTGAGGGCAGAGTTCCAACCACCCTCAGCCCCGCCCCCTCTCCACAGGTTACCATGGACTACAGAGGCTGCATCCTGAGGCCAGGGCGTTCCGAGAATGCCAAGGGAAGACATGATGACCTTAAATGATTTCCTCTTGTGTCAGCTTTGGTAAACCTTAGGAGCTAGGAAATGGTCCACTTTACAGAAATGTTCAAATTTACTGGCATTTCATATATTCTCTGCTCTAACATTGTGCTGATTCTTTCTGTATATTGTTTACTTATGTTTTTGTTTTCCTTAATCAAAGTGTGTCTTTTCAATCTTTTCAAAGAAGATTCTTTGGACTTACTAAATCACCTCAATTTTATACGTTTTCTGTTGTATTAAGTTCTGCTCATATCTTTATTTATCTTTTTTCTATGTTCTCAGGGTTTATTGTTTTGATCTTCTGATGTCAATTAAAACACTTGGTTATTCATTTTAATAAATATTTTACTTATAAAGATTTGAACTTTTGAAGATTCCAGCGTTCTTGTAAGTTTCTAAGGGTCAGGTCCTCTCCATTGTTGCTGGCCGAACGTTTAGTTCACCATATAGCAATGTATATATTGACCTATTTTCCCCTCGACTTTCTGTGATTCCCTACATCTCACCTGTCTTTGCAGACAAGCCATTTGAAATACCCTTAACTTATTTCACAGCCAATAAGTCATTGAAATAATGTGTATTTTTAGAGAAATCTTCTTATATAATTAGGCAGAAAATCTCACCTGCCATAGTTTTCAAAACAGCATAATTTCACTCTTCTCAATGCTTAATCTGTTGTATTACACAACCTTTGAGTATTTAGCTTTATCAATGACATGTACTTTAAAAATGTTTTAGAGATCCTACCAGTCTTTGAAAACATCCTTGTTCCTTGTTTCAGTTCCAGTTTTATGTATATATTCTGCCTTGCACCTGATTATTCCAACAATTGATGGATGGCCTTGGGAATCTAATTCTGGTATTGATACTCTTTCCTGATTGTCTTCCCTCGTAGCTGATTTTTTCATTATTGTGTAAATTTAGATCATGAGCTCATGTTTAGCTAAACAGCTGACCTTGTAAGACGCTTAGGTGTGTACGCTCGCAAGCTTCAGGAAAAAGCCGGCAAAATTTATTTGTGTCCCTCCAATGAGTTGCCCACGAGGACACCGTTTTCTACAAGTGTTGGTCCAATACTCCCTCTAGAGGAAGGGGACTCCGACAGGGCTGATTGGCGGCCCCCGATCTGGGGCAGGGGCAGTGGGCAGCCTGTGGCCCGGGCTGGAGCCTCTTTGCATGTGTCCCTGGGACACATCTGCCTGCGAACTTCGGTCACCTGGCAGGAAGCTACGACGTCCAGACCTATGGTTAACTGTGCAGCAAGGTGTACTGTGAGGACAGGTTCCACACACACTTCAAGTAAGAAGTCGGCCTGAGTGGAAAGGTGAGAGTTTGGGCAGCTGTGCAGACAAAGAAGGCGCCCTTTGGCCTGGGCCTAAATGCTTGTGACAGCCCACTGGACCTGCTGGGCTCTGAGGGCCCTGCCCTGGGCCCCCTGCTCCCCTGCCCTTTGTTCAGTGACAGCAGAGATGGCCACACCCACTCCTTCAGTGAGGGCAGAGTTCCAACCACCCTCAGCCCCGCCCCCTCTCCGCAGGTTACCATGGACTACAGAGGCTGCATCCTGAGGCCAGGGCGTTCCGAGAATGCCAAGGGCAGACATGATGACCTTAAATGATTTCCTCTTGTGTCAGGTTTGGTAAACTTTAGGAGCTAGGAAATGGTCCACTTTACAGAAATGTTCAAATTTACTGGCATTTCATATATTCTCTGCTATAACATTGTGCTGATTCTTTCTGTATATTCTTTACTTATGTTTTTGTTTTCCTTAATCAAAGTGTGTCTTTTCAATCTTTTCAAAGAAGATTCTTTGGACTTACTAAATCACCTCAATTTTATACGTTTTCTGTTGTATTAAGTTCTGCTCATATCTTTATTTATCTTTTTTCTATGTTCTCAGGGTTTCTTGTTTTGATCTTCTGATGTCAATTAAAACACTTGGTTATTCATTTTAATAAATATTTTACTTATAAAGATTTGAACTTTTGAAGATTCCAGCTTACTTGTAAGTTTCTAAGGGTCAGGTCCTCTCCATTGTTGCTGGCCTAAGGTTTAGTTCACCATATAGCAATGTATATATTGACCTAGTTTCCCCTCGACTTTCTGTGATTCCCTACATCTCACCTGTCTTTGCAGACAAGCCATTTGAAATACCCTTAACTTATTTCACAGCCAATAAGTCATTGAAATAATGTGTATTTTTAGAGAAATCTTCTTATATAATTAGGCAGAAAATCTCACCTGCCATAGTTTTCAAAACAGCATAATTTCACTCTTCTCAATGCTTAATCTGTTGTATTACACAACCTTTGAGTATTTAGCTTTATCAATGACATGTACTTTAAAAATGTTTTAGAGATCCTACCAGTCTTTGAAAACATCCTTGTTCCTTGTTTCAGGTCCAGTTTAATGTATATATTCTGCCTTGCACCTGATTATTCCAACAATTGATGGATGGCCTTGGGAATCTAATTCTGGTATTGATAGTCTTTACTGATTGTCTCCCCTCGTAGCTGATTTCTTCATTATTGTGTAAATTTAGATCATGAGCTCATGTTTAGCTAAACAGCTGACCTTGTAAGACGCTTAGGTGTGAACACTGGTAAGCTTCAGCAGAAAGATGGCAAAGATTTACTTGTGTCCCTCCAATGAGTTGCCCACGAGGACACCGTTTTCTACAAGTGTTGGTCCAATACTCCCTCTAGAGGAAGGGCCTCCGACAGGGCTGATTGGCGGCCCCCGATCTGGGGCAGGGGCAGTGGGCAGCCTGTGGCCCGGGCTGGAGCCTCTTTGCATGTGTCCCTGGGACACATCTGCCTGCGAACTTCGGTCACCTGGCAGGAAGCTACGATGCCCAGACCTATGGTTAGCTGTGCAGCGAGGTGTACTGTGAGGACAGGTTCCACACACACTTCAAGTAAGAGGTCGGCCTGAGTGGAAAGGTGAGAGTTTGGGCAGCTGTGCAGACAAAGAAGGCGCCCTTTGGCCTGGGCCTAAATGCTTGTGACACCCCACTGGACCTGCCGTGCTCTGAGGGCCCTGCCCTGGGCCCCCTGATCCCCTGCCCTTTGTTCAGTCACATCAGAGATGGCCACACCCACTGCTTCAGTGAGGGCAGAGTTCCAACCACCCTCAGCCCCGCCTCCTCTCCGCAGGTTACCATGGACTACAGAGGCTGCATCCTGAGGCCAGGGCGTTCCGAGAATGCCAAGGGCAGACATGATGACCTTAAATGATTTCCTCTTGTGTCAGGTTTGGTAAACCTTAGGAGCTAGGAAATGGTCCACTTTACAGAAATGTTCAAATTTACTGGCATTTCATATATTCTCTGCTATAACATTGTGCTGATTCTTTCTGTATATTCTTTACTTATGTTTTTGTTTTCCTTAATCAAAGTGTGTCTTTTCAATCTTTTCAAAGAAGATTCTTTGGACTTACTAAATCACCTCAATTTTATACGTTTTCTGTTGTATTAAGTTCTGCTCATATCTTTATTTATCTTTTTTCTATGTTCTCAGGGTTTATTGTTTTGATCTTCTGATGTCAATTAAAACACTTGGTTATTCATTTTAATAAATATTTTACTTATAAAGATTGGAACTTTTGAAGATTCCAGCTTACTTGTAAGTTTCTAAGGGTCAGGTCCTCTCCATTGTTGCTGGCCTAAGGTTTAGTTCAACATATAGCAATGTATATATTGACCTATTTTCCCCTCGACTTTCTGTGATTCCCTACATCTCACCTTTCTTTGCAGACAAGCCATTTGAAATACCCTTAACTTATTTCACAGCCAATAAGTCATTGAAATAATGTGTATTTTTAGAGAAATCTTCTTATATAATTAGGCAGAAAATCTCACCTGCCATAGTTTTCAAAACAGCATAATTTCACTCTTCTCAATGCTTAATCTGTTGTATTACACAACGTTTGAGTATTTAGCTTTATCAATGACAGGTAGAGATCCTACCAGTCTTTGAAAACATCCTTGTTCCTTGTTTTAGGTCCAGTTTTATGTATATATTCTGCCTTGCACCTAATTATTCCAACAATTGATGGATGGCCTTGGGAATCTAATTCTGGTATTGATAGTCTTTACTGATTGTCTCACCTCGTAGCTGATTTTTTCATTATTGTGTAAATTTAGATCATGAGGTCATGTTTAGCTAAACAGCTGACCTTGTAAGACGCTTAGGTGTGAACGCTCGTAAGCTTCAGCAGAAAGATGGCAAAGATTTATTTGTGTCCCTCCAATGAGTTGCCCACGAGGACACCGTTTTCTACAAGTGTTGGTCCAATACTCCCTCTAGAGGCAGGGGACTCCGACAGGGCTGATTGGCGGCCCCCGATCTGGGGCAGGGGCAGTGGGCAGCCTGTGGCCCGGGCTGGAGCCTCTTTGCATGTGTCCCTGGGACACATCTGCCTGCGAACTTCGGTCACCTGGCAGGAAGCTACGATGCCCAGACCTATGGTTAGCTGTGCAGCGAGGTGTACTGTGAGGGCAGGTTCCACACACACTTCAAGTAAGAGGTCGGCCTGAGTGGAAAGGTGAGAGTTTGGGCAGCTGTGCAGACAAAGAAGGCGCCCTTTGGCCTGGGCCTAAATGCTTGTGACACCCCACTGGACCTGCCGTGCTCTGAGGGCACAGCCCTGGGCCCCCTGCTCCCCTGCCCTTTGTTCAGTCACAGCAGAGATGGCCACACCCACTCCTTCAGTGAGGGCAGAGTTCCAACCACCCTCAGCCCCGCCCCCTCTCCACAGGTTACCATGGACTACAGAGGCTGCATCCTGAGGCCAGGGCGTTCCGAGAATGCCAAGGGCAGACATGATGACCTTAAATGATTTCCTCTTGTGTCAGCTTTGGTAAACCTTAGGAGCTAGGAAATGGTCCACTTTACAGAAATGTTCAAATTTACTGGCATTTCATATATTCTCTGCTATAACATTGTGCTGATTCTTTCTGTATATTGTTTACTTATGTTTTTGTTTTCCTTAATCAAAGTGTGTCTTTTCAATCTTTTCAAAGAAGATTCTTTGGACTTACTAAATCACCTCAATTTTATATGTTTTCTGTTGTATTAAGTTCTACTCATATCTTTATTTATGTTTTTTTCTATGTTCTCAGGGTTTATTGTTTTGATCTTCTGATGTCAATTAAAACACTTGGTTATTCATTTTAATAAATATTTTACGTATAAAGATTTGAACTTTTGAAGATTCCAGCTTACTTGTACGTTTCTAAGGGTCAGGTCCTCTCCATTGTTGCTGGCCGAACGTTTAGTTCACCATATAGCAATGTATATATTGACCTATTTTCCCCTCGACTTTCTGTGATTCCCTACATCTCACCTGTCTTTGCAGACAAGCCATTTGAAATACCCTTAACTTATTTCACAGCCAATAAGTCATTGAAATAATGTGTATTTTTAGAGAAATCTTCTTATATAATTAGGCAGAAAATCTCACCTGCCATAGTTTTCAAAACAGCATAATTTCACTCTTCTCAATGCTTAATCTGTTGTATTACACAACCTTTGAGTATTTAGCTTTATCAATGACATGTACTTTAAAAATGTTTTAGAGATCCTACCAGTCTTTGAAAACATCCTTGTTCCTTGTTTCAGGTCCAGTTTAATGTATATATTCTGCCTTGCACCTGATTATTCCAACAATTGATGGATGGCCTTGGGAATCTAATTCTGGTATTGATAGTCTTTACTGATTGTCTCCCCTCGTAGCTGATTTCTTCATTATTGTGTAAATTTAGATCATGAGCTCATGTTTAGCTAAACAGCTGACCTTGTAAGACGCTTAGGTGTGAACACTGGTAAGCTTCAGCAGAAAGATGGCAAAGATTTACTTGTGTCCCTCCAATGAGTTGCCCACGAGGACACCGTTTTCTACAAGTGTTGGTCCAATACTCCCTCTAGAGGAAGGGCCTCCGACAGGGCTGATTGGCGGCCCCCGATCTGGGGCAGGGGCAGTGGGCAGCCTGTGGCCCGGGCTGGAGCCTCTTTGCATGTGTCCCTGGGACACATCTGCCTGCGAACTTCGGTCACCTGGCAGGAAGCTACGATGCCCAGACCTATGGTTAGCTGTGCAGCGAGGTGTACTGTGAGGACAGGTTCCACACACACTTCAAGTAAGAGGTCGGCCTGAGTGGAAAGGTGAGAGTTTGGGCAGCTGTGCAGACAAAGAAGGCGCCCTTTGGCCTGGGCCTAAATGCTTGTGACACCCCACTGGACCTGCCGTGCTCTGAGGGCCCTGCCCTGGGCCCCCTGATCCCCTGCCCTTTGTTCAGTCACATCAGAGATGGCCACACCCACTGCTTCAGTGAGGGCAGAGTTCCAACCACCCTCAGCCCCGCCTCCTCTCCGCAGGTTACCATGGACTACAGAGGCTGCATCCTGAGGCCAGGGCGTTCCGAGAATGCCAAGGGCAGACATGATGACCTTAAATGATTTCCTCTTGTGTCAGGTTTGGTAAACCTTAGGAGCTAGGAAATGGTCCACTTTACAGAAATGTTCAAATTTACTGGCATTTCATATATTCTCTGCTATAACATTGTGCTGATTCTTTCTGTATATTCTTTACTTATGTTTTTGTTTTCCTTAATCAAAGTGTGTCTTTTCAATCTTTTCAAAGAAGATTCTTTGGACTTACTAAATCACCTCAATTTTATACGTTTTCTGTTGTATTAAGTTCTGCTCATATCTTTATTTATCTTTTTTCTATGTTCTCAGGGTTTATTGTTTTGATCTTCTGATGTCAATTAAAACACTTGGTTATTCATTTTGATAAATATTTTACTTATAAAGATTTGAACTTTTGAAGATTCCAGCGTTCTTGTAAGTTTCTAAGGGTCAGGTCCTCTCCATTGTTGCTGGCCTAAGGTTTAGTTCACCATATAGCAATGTATATATTGACCTATTTTCCCCTCGACTTTCTGTGATTCCCTACATCTCACCTGTCTTTGCAGACAAGCCATTTGAAATACTTTTAACTTATTTCACAGCCAATAAGTCATTGAAATAATGTGTATTTTTAGAGAAATCTTCTTATATAATTAGGCAGAAAATCTCACCTGCCATAGTTTTCAAAACAGCATAATTTCACTCTTCTCAATGCTTAATCTGTTGTATTACACAACCTTTGAGTATTTAGCTTTATCAATGACATGTACTTTAAAAATGTTTTAGAGATCCTACCAGTCTTTGAAAACATCCTTGTTCCTTGTTTCAGTTCCAGTTTTATGTATATATTCTGCCTTGCACCTGATTATTCCAACAATTGATGGATGGCCTTGGGAATCTAATTCTGGTATTGATACTCTTTCCTGATTGTCTTCCCTCGTAGCTGATTTTTTCATTATTGTGTAAATTTAGATCCTGAGCTCATGTTTAGCTAAACAGCTGACCTTGTAAGACGCTTAGGTGTGTACGCTCGCAAGCTTCAGGAAAAAGCCGGCAAAATTTATTTGTGTCCCTCCAATGAGTTGCCCACGAGGACACCGTTTTCTACAAGTGTTGTTCCAATACTCCCTCTAGAGGAAGGGGACTCCGACAGGGCTGATTGGCGGCCCCCGATCTGGGGCAGGGGCAGTGGGCAGCCTGTGGCCCGGGCAGGAGCCTCTTTGCATGTGTCCCTGGGACACATCTGCCTGCGAACTTCGGTCACCTGGCAGGAAGCTACGACGTCCAGACCTATGGTTAACTGTGCAGCAAGGTGTACTGTGAGGACAGGTTCCACACACACTTCAAGTAAGAGGTCGGCCTGAGTGGAAAGGTGAGAGTTTGGGCAGCTGTGCAGACAAAGAAGGCGCCCTTTGGCCTGGGCCTAAATGCTTGTGACAGCCCACTGGACCTGCTGGGCTCTGAGGGCCCTGCCCTGGGCCCCCTGCTCTCCTGCCCTTTGTTCAGGCACAGCAGAGATGGCCACACCCACTGCTTCAGTGAGGGCAGAGTTCCAACCACCCTCAGCCCCGCCCCCTCTCCGCAGGTTACCATGGACTACAGAGGCTGCATCCTGAGGCCAGGGCGTTCCGAGAATGCCAAGGGCAGACATGATGACCTTAAATGATTTCCTCTTGTGTCAGGTTTGGTAAACTTTAGGAGCTACGAAATGGTCCACTTTACAGAAATGTTCAAATTTACTGGCATTTCATATATTCTCTGCTATAACATTGTGCTGATTCTTTCTGTATATTCTTTACTTATGTTTTTGTTTTCCTTAATCAAAGTGTGTCTTTTCAATCTTTTCAAAGAAGATTCTTTGGACTTACTAAATCACCTCAATTTTATACGTTTTCTGTTGTATTAATTTCTGCTCATATCTTTATTTATCTTTTTTCTATGTTCTCAGGGTTTATTGTTTTGATCTTCTGATGTCAATTAAAACACTTGGTTATTCATTTTAATAAATATTTTACTTATAAAGATTTGAACTTTTGAAGATTCCAGCTTACTTGTAAGTTTCTAAGGGTCAGGTCCTCTCCATTGTTGCTGGCCTAAGGTTTAGTTCACCATATAGCAATGTATATATTGACCTATTTTCCCCTCGACTTTCTGTGATTCCCTACATCTCACCTGTCTTTGCAGACAAGCCATTTGAAATACCCTTAACTTATTTCACAGCCAATAAGTCATTGAAATAATGTGTATTTTTAGAGAAATCTTCTTATATAATTAGGCAGAAAATCTCACCTGCCATAGTTTTCAAAACAGCATAATTTCACTCTTCTCAATGCTTAATCTGTTGTATTACACATCCTTTGAGTATTTAGCTTTATCAATGACATGTAGAGATCCTACCAGTCTTTGAAAACATCCTTGTTCCTTGTTTCAGGTCCAGTTTAATGTATATATTCTGCCTTGCACCTGATTATTCCAACAATTGATGGATGGCCTTGGGAATCTAATTCTGGTATTGATAGTCTTTACTGATTGTCTCCCCTTGTAGCTGATTTCTTCATTATTGTGTAAATTTAGATCATGAGCTCATGTTTAGCTAAACAGCTGACCTTGTAAGACGCTTAGGTGTGAACACTGGTAAGCTTCAGCAGAAAGATGGCAAAGATTTACTTGTGTCCCTCCAATGAGTTGCCCACGAGGACACCGTTTTCTACAAGTGTTGGTCCAATACTCCCTCTAGAGGAAGGGCCTCCGACAGGGCTGATTGACGGCCCCCGATCTGGGGCAGGGGCAGTGGGCAGCCTGTGGCCCGGGCTGGAGCCTCTTTGCATGTGTCCCTGGGACACATCTGCCTGCGAACTTCGGTCACCTGGCAGGAAGCTACGATGCCCAGACCTATGGTTAGCTGTGCAGCGAGGTGTACTGTGAGGACAGGTTCCACACACACTTCAAGTAAGAGGTCGGCCTGAGTGGAAAGGTGAGAGTTTGGGCAGCTGTGCAGACAAAGAAGGCGCCCTTTGGCCTGGGCCTAAATGCTTGTGACACCCCACTGGACCTGCCGTGCTCTGAGGGCCCTGCCCTGGGCCCCCTGATCCCCTGCCCTTTGTTCAGTCACATCAGAGATGGCCACACCCACTGCTTCAGTGAGGGCAGAGTTCCAACCACCCTCAGCCCCGCCTCCTCTCCGCAGGTTACCATGGACTACAGAGGCTGCATCCTGAGGCCAGGGCGTTCCGAGAATGCCAAGGGCAGACATGATGACCTTAAATGATTTCCTCTTGTGTCAGGTTTGGTAAACTTTAGGAGCTAGGAAATGGTCCACTTTACAGAAATGTTCAAATTTACTGGCATTTCATATATTCTCTGTTATAACATTGTGCTGATTCTTTCTGTATATTCTTTACTTATGTTTTTGTTTTCCTTAATCAAAGTGTGTCTTTTCAATCTTTTCAAAGAAGATTCTTTGGACTTACTAAATCACCTCAATTTTATACGTTTTCTGTTGTATTAAGTTCTGCTCATATCTTTATTTATCATTTTTCTATGTTCTCAGGGTTTATTGTTTTGATCTTCTGATGTCAATTAAAACACTTGGTTATTCATTTTAATAAATATTTTACTTATAAAGATTTGAACTTTTGAAGATTCCAGCGTTCTTGTAAGTTTCTAAGGGTCAGGTCCTCTCCATTGTTGCTGGCCTAAGGTTTAGTTCACCATATAGCAATGTATATATTGACCTATTTTCCCCTCGACTTTCTGTGATTCCCTACATCTCACCTGTCTTTGCAGACAAGCCATTTGAAATACCCTTAACTTATTTCACAGCCAATAAGTCATTGAAATAATGTGTATTTTTAGAGAAATCTTCTTATATAATTAGGCAGAAAATCTCACCTGCCATAGTTTTCAAAACAGCATAATTTCACTCTTCTCAATGCTTAATCTGTTGTATTACACAACCTTTGAGTATTTAGCTTTATCAATGACATGTACTTTAAAAATGTTTTAGAGATCCTACCAGTCTTTGAAAACATCCTTGTTCCTTGTTTCAGTTCCAGTTTTATGTATATATTCTGCCTTGCACCTGATTATTCCAACAATTGATGGATGGCCTTGGGAATCTAATTCTGGTATTGATACTCTTTCCTGATTGTCTTCCCTCGTAGCTGATTTTTTCATTATTGTGTAAATTTAGATCATGAGCTCATGTTTAGCTAAACAGCTGACCTTGTAAGACGCTTAGGTGTGTACGCTCGCAAGCTTCAGGAAAAAGCCGGCAAAATTTATTTGTGTCCCTCCAATGAGTTGCCCACGAGGACACCGTTTTCTACAAGTGTTGGTCCAATACTCCCTCTAGAGGAAGGGGACTCCGACAGGGCTGATTGGCGGCCCCCAATCTGGGGCAGGGGCAGTGGGCAGCCGGTGGCCCGGGCTGGAGCCTCTTTGCATGTGTCCCTGGGACACATCTGCCTGCGAACTTCGGTCACCTGGCAGGAAGCTACGACGTCCAGACCTATGGTTAACTGTGCAGCAAGGTGTACTGTGAGGACAGGTTCCACACACACTTCAAGTAAGAGGTCGGCCTGAGTGGAAAGGTGAGAGTTTGGGCAGCTGTGCAGACAAAGAAGGCGCCCTTTGGCCTGGGCCTAAATGCTTGTGACAGCCCACTGGACCTGCTGGGCTCTGAGGGCCCTGCCCTGGGCCCCCTGCTCCCCTGCCCTTTGTTCAGTGACAGCAGAGATGGCCACACCCACTCCTTCAGTGAGGGCAGAGTTCCAACCACCCTCAGCCCCGCCCCCTCTCCGCAGGTTACCATGGACTACAGAGGCTGCATCCTGAGGCCAGGGCGTTCCGAGAATGCCAAGGGCAGACATGATGACCTTAAATGATTTCCTCTTGTGTCAGGTTTGGTAAACTTTAGGAGCTAGGAAATGGTCCACTTTACAGAAATGTTCAAATTTACTGGCATTTCATATATTCTCTGCTATATCATTGTGCTGATTCTTTCTGTATATTCTTTACTTATGTTTTTGTTTTCCTTAATCAAAGTGTGTCTTTTCAATCTTTTCAAAGAAGATTCTTTGGACTTACTAAATCACCTCAATTTTATACGTTTTCCGTTGTATTAAGTTCTGCTCATATCTTTATTTATCTTTTTTCTATGTTCTCAGGGTTTATTGTTTTGATCTTCTGATGTCAATTAAAACACTTGGTTATTCATTTTAATAAATATTTTACTTATAAAGATTTGAACTTTTGAAGATTCCAGCTTACTTGTAAGTTTCTAAGGGTCAGGTCCTCTCCATTGTTGCTGGCCTAAGGTTTAGTTCACCATATAGCAATGTATATATAGACCTATTTTCCCCTCGACTTTCTGTGATTCCCTACATCTCACCTTTCTTTGCAGACAAGCCATTTGAAATACCCTTAACTTATTTCACAGCCAATAAGTCATTGAAATAATGTGTATTTTTAGAGAAATCTTCTTATATAATTAGGCAGAAAATCTCACCTGCCATAGTTTTCAAAACAGCATAATTTCACTCTTCTCAATGCTTAATCTGTTGTATTACACAACCTTTGAGTATTTAGCTTTATCAATGACATGTAGAGATACTACCAGTCTTTGAAAACATCCTTGTTCCTTGTTTCAGGTCCAGTTTTATGTATATATTCTGCCTTGCCCCTGATTATTCCAACAATTGATGGATGGCCTTGGGAATCTAATTCTGGTATTGATAGTCTTTACTGATTGTCTCCCCTCGTAGCTGATTTCTTCATTATTGTGTAAATTTAGATCATGAGCTCATGTTTAGCTAAACAGCTGACCTTGTAAGACGCTTAGGTGTGAACACTGGTAAGCTTCAGCAGAAAGATGGCAAAGATTTACTTGTGTCCCTCCAATGAGTTGCCCACGAGGACACCGTTTTCTACAAGTGTTGGTCCAATACGCCCTCTAGAGGAAGGGCCTCCGACAGGGCTGATTGGCGGCCCCCGATCTGGGGCAGGGGCAGTGGGCAGCCTGTGGCCCGGGCTGGAGCCTCTTTGCATGTGTCCCTGGGACACATCTGCCTGCAAACTTCGGTCAACTGGCAGGAAGCTACGATGTCCAGACCTATGGTTAGCTGTGCAGCGAGGTGTACTGTGAGGACAGGTTCCACACACACTTCAAGTAAGAGGTCGGCCTGAGTGGAAAGGTGAGAGTTTGGGCAGCGGTGTAGACAAAGAAGGCGCCCTTTGGCCTGGGCCTAAATGCTTGTGACACCCCACTGGACCTGCCGTGCTCTGAGGGCCCTGCCCTGGGCCCCATGCTCCCCTGCCCTTTGTTCAGTCACAGCAGAGATTGCCACACCCACTGCTTCAGTGAGGGCAGAGTTCCAACCACCCTCAGCCCCGCCCCCTCTCCGCAGGTTACCATGGACTACAGAGGCTGCATCCTGAGGCCAGGGCTTTCCGAGAATGCCAAGGGCAGACATGATGACCTTAAATGATTTCCTCTTGTGTCAGGTTTGGTAAACTTTAGGAGCTAGGAAATGGTCCACTTTACAGAAATGTTCAAATTTACTGGCATTTCATATATTCTCTGCTATAACATTGTGCTGATTCTTTCTGTATATTCTTTACTTATGTTTTTGTTTTCCTTAATCAAAGTGTGTCTTTTCAATCTTTTCAAAGAAGATTCTTTGGACTTACTAAATCACCTCAATTTTATACGTTTTCCGTTGTATTAAGTTCTGCTCATATCTTTATTTATCTTTTTTCTATGTTCTCAGGGTTTATTGTTTTGATCTTCTGATGTCAATTAAAACACTTGGTTATTCATTGTAATAAATATTTTACTTATAAAGATTTGAACTTTTGAAGATTCCAGCTTACTTGTAAGTTTCTAAGGGTCAGGTCCTCTCCATTGTTGCTGGCCTAAGGTTTAGTTCACCATATAGCAATGTATATATTGACCTATTTTCCCCTCGACTTTCTGTGATTCCCTACATCTCACCTTTCTTTGCAGACAAGCCATTTGAAATACCCTTAACTTATTTCACAGCCAATAAGTCATTGAATTAATGTGTATTTTTAGAGAAATCTTCTTATATAATTAGGCAGAAAATCTCACCTGCCATAGTTTTCAAAACAGCATAATTTCACTCTTCTCAATGCTTAATCTGTTGTATTACACAACCTTTGAGTATTTAGCTTTATCAATGACATGTAGAGATCCTACCAGTCTTTGAAAACATCCTTGTTCCTTGTTTCAGGTCCAGTTTTATGTATATATTCTGCCTTGCCCCTGATTATTCCAACAATTGATGGATGGCCTTGGGAATCTAATTCTGGTATTGATAGTCTTTACTGATTGTCTCCCCTCGTAGCTGATTTCTTCATTATTGTGTAAATTTAGATCATGAGCTCATGTTTAGCTAAACAGCTGACCTTATAAGACGCTTAGGTGTGAACACTGGTAAGCTTCAGCAGAAAGATGGCAAAGATTTAATTGTGTCCCTCCAATGAGTTGCCCACGAGGACACCGTTTTCTACAAGTGTTGGTCCAATACTCCCTCTAGAGGAAGGGCCTCCGACAGGGCTGATTGGCGGCCCCCGATCTGGGGCAGGGGCAGTGGCAGCCTGTGGCCCGGGCTGGAGCCTCTTTGCATGTGTCCCTGGGACACATCTGCCTGCGAACTTCGGTCACCTGGCAGGAAGCTACGATGTCCAGTCCTATGGTTAGCTGTGCAGCGAGGTGTACTGTGAGGACAGGTTCCACACACACTTCAAGTAAGAGGTCGGCCTGAGTGGAAAGGTGAGAGTTTGGGCAGCGGTGCAGACAAAGAAGGCGCCCTTTGGCCTGGGCCTAAATGCTTGTGACACCCCACTGGACCTGCCGTGCTCTGAGGGCCCTGCCCTGGGCCCCCTGCTCCCCTGCCCTTTGTTCAGTCACAGCAGAGATGGCCACACCCACTCCTTCAGTGAGGGCAGAGTTCCAACCACCCTCAGCCCCGCCCCCTCTCCGCAGGTTACCATGGACTACAGAGGCTGCATCCTGAGGCCAGGGCGTTCCGAGAATGCCAAGGGCAGACATGATGACCTTAAATGATTTCCTCTTGTGTCAGGTTTGGTAAACTTTAGGAGCTAGGAAATGGTCCACTTTACAGAAATGTTCAAATTTACTGGCATTTCATATATTCTCTGCTATAACATTGTGCTGATTCTTTCTGTATATTCTTTACTTATGTTTTTGTTTTCCTTAATCAAAGTGTGTCTTTTCAATCTTTTCAAAGAAGATTCTTTGGACTTACTAAATCACCTCAATTTTATACGTTTTCTGTTGTATTAAGTTCTGCTCATATCTTTATTTATCTTTTTTCTATGTTCTCAGGGTTTATTGTTTTGATCTTCTGATGTCAATTAAAACACTTGGTTATTCATTTTAATAAATATTTTACTTATAAAGATTTGAACTTTTGAAGATTCCAGCTTACTTGTAAGTTTCTAAGGGTCAGGTCCTCTCCATTGTTGCTGGCCTAAGGTTTAGTTCACCATATAGCAATGTATATATTGACCTATTTTCCCCTCGACTTTCTGTGATTCCCTACATCTCACCTTTCTTTGCAGACAAGCCATTTGAAATACCCTTAACTTATTTCACAGCCAATAAGTCATTGAATTAATGTGTATTTTTAGAGAAATCTTCTTATATAATTAGGCAGAAAATCTCACCTGCCATAGTTTTCAAAACAGCATAATTTCACTCTTCTCAATGCTTAATCTGTTGTATTACACAACCTTTGAGTATTTAGCTTTATCAATGACATGTACTTTAAAAATGTTTTAGAGATCCTACCAGTCTTTGAAAACATCCTTGTTCCTTGTTTCAGTTCCAGTTTTATGTATATATTCTGCCTTGCACCTGATTATTCCAACAATTGATGGATGGCCTTGGGAATCTAATTCTGGTATTGATACTCTTTCCTGATTGTCTTCCCTCGTAGCTGATTTTTTCATTATTGTGTAAATTTAGATCATGAGCTCATGTTAACTAAACAGCTGACCTTGTAAGACACTTAGGTGTGTACGCTCGCAAGCTTCAGGAAAAAGCCGGCAAAATTTATTTGTGTCCCTCCAATGAGTTGCCCACGAGGACACCGTTTTCTACAAGTGTTGGTCCAATACTCCCTCTAGAGGAAGGGGACTCCGACAGGGCTGATTGGCGGCCCCCGATCTGGGGCAGGGGCAGTGGGCAGCCTGTGGCCCGGGCTGGAGCCTCTTTGCATGTGTCCCTGGGACACATCTGCCTGCGAACTTCGGTCACCTGGCAGGAAGCTACGATGTCCAGACCTATGGTTAACTGTGCAGCAAGGTGTACTGTGAGGACAGGTTCCAAACACACTTCAAGTAAGAGGTCGGCCTGAGTGGAAAGGTGAGAGTTTGGGCAGCTGTGCAGACAAAGAAGGCGCCCTTTGGCCTGGGCCTAAATGCTTGTGACAGCCCACTGGACCTGCCGTGCTCTGAGGGCCCTGCCCTGGGCCCCCTGCTCCCCTGCCCTTTGTTCAGTCACAGCAGAGATGGCCACACCCACTCCTTCAGTGAGGGCAGAGTTCCAACCACCCTCAGCCCCGCCCCCTCTCCGCAGGTTACCCTGGACTACAGAGGCTGCATCCTGAGGCCAGGGCGTTCCGAGAATGCCAAGGGCAGACATGATGACCTTAAATGATTTCCTCTTGTGTCAGGTTTGGTAAACTTTAGGAGCTAGGAAATGGTCCACTTTACAGAAATGTTCAAATTTACTGGCATTTCATATATTCTCTGCTATAACATTGTGCTGATTCTTTCTGTATATTCTTTACTTATGTTTTTGTTTTCCTTAATCAAAGTGTGTCTTTTCAATCTTTTCAAAGAAGATTCTTTGGACTTACTAAATCACCTCAATTTTATACGTTTTCCGTTGTATTAAGTTCTGCTCATATCTTTATTTATCTTTTTTCTATGTTCTCAGGGTTTATTGTTTTGATCTTCTGATGTCAATTAAAACACTTGGTTATTCATTGTAATAAATATTTTACTTATAAAGATTTGAACTTTTGAAGATTCCAGCTTACTTGTAAGTTTCTAAGGGTCAGGTCCTCTCCATTGTTGCTGGCCTAAGGTTTAGTTCACCATATAGCAATGTATATATTGACCTAGTTTCCCCTCGACTTTCTGTGATTCCCTACATCTCACCTTTCTTTGCAGACAAGCCATTTGAAATACCCTTAACTTATTTCACAGCCAATAAGTCATTGAAATAATGTGTATTTTTAGAGAAATCTTCTTATATAATTAGGCAGAAAATCTCACCTGCCATAGTTTTCAAAACAGCATAATTTCACTCTTCTCAATGCTTAATCTGTTGTATTACACAACCTTTGAGTATTTAGCTTTATCAATGACATGTAGAGATCCTACCAGTCTTTGAAAACATCCTTGTTCCTTGTTTCAGGTCCAGTTTTATGTATATATTCTGCCTTGCCCCTGATTATTCCAACAATTGATGGATGGCCTTGGGAATCTAATTCTGGTATTGATAGTCTTTACTGATTGTCTCCCCTCGTAGCTGATTTCTTCATTATTGTGTAAATTTAGATCATGAGCTCATGTTTAGCTAAACAGCTGACCTTATAAGACGCTTAGGTGTGAACACTGGTAAGCTTCAGCAGAAAGATGGCAAAGATTTAATTGTGTCCCTCCAATGAGTTGCCCACGAGGACACCGTTTTCTACAAGTGTTGGTCCAATACTCCCTCTAGAGGAAGGGCCTCCGACAGGGCTGATTGGCGGCCCCCGATCTGGGGCAGGGGCAGTGGCAGCCTGTGGCCCGGGCTGGAGCCTCTTTGCATGTGTCCCTGGGACACATCTGCCTGCGAACTTCGGTCACCTGGCAGGAAGCTACGATGTCCAGTCCTATGGTTAGCTGTGCAGCGAGGTGTACTGTGAGGACAGGTTCCACACACACTTCAAGTAAGAGGTCGGCCTGAGTGGAAAGGTGAGAGTTTGGGCAGCGGTGCAGACAAAGAAGGCGCCCTTTGGCCTGGGCCTAAATGCTTGTGACACCCCACTGGACCTGCCGTGCTCTGAGGGCCCTGCCCTGGGCCCCCTGCTCCCCTGCCCTTTGTTCAGTCACATCAGAGATGGCCACACCCACTCCTTCAGTGAGGGCAGAGTTCCAACCACCCTCAGCCCCGCACCCTCTCCGCAGGTTACCATGGACTACAGAGGCTGCATCCTGAGGCCAGGGCGTTCCGAGAATGCCAAGGGCAGACATGATGACCTTAAATGATTTCCTCTTGTGTCAGGTTTGGTAAACTTTAGGAGCTAGGAAATGGTCCACTTTACAGAAATGTTCAAATTTACTGGCATTTCATATATTCTCTGCTATAACATTGTGCTGATTCTTTCTGTATATTCTTTACTTATGTTTTTGTTTTCCTTAATCAAAGTGTGTCTTTTCAATCTTTTCAAAGAAGATTCTTTGGACTTACTAAATCACCTCAATTTTATACGTTTTCTGTTGTATTAAGTTCTGCTCATATCTTTATTTATCTTTTTTCTATGTTCTCAGGGTTTATTGTTTTGATCTTCTGATGTCAATTAAAACACTTGGTTATTCATTTTAATAAATATTTTACTTATAAAGATTTGAACTTTTGAAGATTCCAGCTTACTTGTAAGTTTCTAAGGGTCAGGTCCTCTCCATTGTTGCTGGCCTAAGGTTTAGTTCACCATATAGCAATGTATATATTGACCTATTTTCCCCTCGACTTTCTGTGATTCCCTACATCTCACCTTTCTTTGCAGACAAGCCATTTGAAATACCCTTAACTTATTTCACAGCCAATAAGTCATTGAATTAATGTGTATTTTTAGAGAAATCTTCTTATATAATTAGGCAGAAAATCTCACCTGCCATAGTTTTCAAAACAGCATAATTTCACTCTTCTCAATGCTTAATCTGTTGTATTACACAACCTTTGAGTATTTAGCTTTATCAATGACATGTACTTTAAAAATGTTTTAGAGATCCTACCAGTCTTTGAAAACATCCTTGTTCCTTGTTTCAGTTCCAGTTTTATGTATATATTCTGCCTTGCACCTGATTATTCCAACAATTGATGGATGGCCTTGGGAATCTAATTCTGGTATTGATACTCTTTCCTGATTGTCTTCCCTCGTAGCTGATTTTTTCATTATTGTGTAAATTTAGATCATGAGCTCATGTTAACTAAACAGCTGACCTTGTAAGACACTTAGGTGTGTACGCTCGCAAGCTTCAGGAAAAAGCCGGCAAAATTTATTTGTGTCCCTCCAATGAGTTGCCCACGAGGACACCGTTTTCTACAAGTGTTGGTCCAATACTCCCTCTAGAGGAAGGGGACTCCGACAGGGCTGATTGGCGGCCCCCGATCTGGGGCAGGGGCAGTGGGCAGCCTGTGGCCCGGGCTGGAGCCTCTTTGCATGTGTCCCTGGGACACATCTGCCTGCGAACTTCGGTCACCTGGCAGGAAGCTACGATGTCCAGACCTATGGTTAACTGTGCAGCAAGGTGTACTGTGAGGACAGGTTCCAAACACACTTCAAGTAAGAGGTCGGCCTGAGTGGAAAGGTGAGAGTTTGGGCAGCTGTGCAGACAAAGAAGGCGCCCTTTGGCCTGGGCCTAAATGCTTGTGACAGCCCACTGGACCTGCCGTGCTCTGAGGGCCCTGCCCTGGGCCCCCTGCTCCCCTGCCCTTTGTTCAGTCACAGCAGAGATGGCCACACCCACTCCTTCAGTGAGGGCAGAGTTCCAACCACCCTCAGCCCCGCCCCCTCTCCGCAAGTTACCCTGGACTACAGAGGCTGCATCCTGAGGCCAGGGCGTTCCGAGAATGCCAAGGGCAGACATGATGACCTTAAATGATTTCCTCTTGTGTCAGGTTTGGTAAACTTTAGGAGCTAGGAAATGGTCCACTTTACAGAAATGTTCAAATTTACTGGCATTTCATATATTCTCTGCTATAACATTGTGCTGATTCTTTCTGTATATTCTTTACTTATGTTTTTGTTTTCCTTAATCAAAGTGTGTCTTTTCAATCTTTTCAAAGAAGATTCTTTGGACTTACTAAATCACCTCAATTTTATACGTTTTCCGTTGTATTAAGTTCTGCTCATATCTTTATTTATCTTTTTTCTATGTTCTCAGGGTTTATTGTTTTGATCTTCTGATGTCAATTAAAACACTTGGTTATTCATTGTAATAAATATTTTACTTATAAAGATTTGAACTTTTGAAGATTCCAGCTTACTTGTAAGTTTCTAAGGGTCAGGTCCTCTCCATTGTTGCTGGCCTAAGGTTTAGTTCACCATATAGCAATGTATATATTGACCTAGTTTCCCCTCGACTTTCTGTGATTCCCTACATCTCACCTTTCTTTGCAGACAAGCCATTTGAAATACCCTTAACTTATTTCACAGCCAATAAGTCATTGAAATAATGTGTATTTTTAGAGAAATCTTCTTATATAATTAGGCAGAAAATCTCACCTGCCATAGTTTTCAAAACAGCATAATTTCACTCTTCTCAATGCTTAATCTGTTGTATTACACAACCTTTGAGTATTTAGCTTTATCAATGACATGTAGAGATCCTACCAGTCTTTGAAAACATCCTTGTTCCTTGTTTCAGGTCCAGTTTTATGTATATATTCTGCCTTGCACCTGATTATTCCAACAATTGATGGATGGCCTTGGGAATCTAATTCTGGTATTGATAGTCTTTACTGATTGTCTCCCCTCGTAGCTGATTTCTTCATTATTGTGTAAATTTAGATCATGAGCTCATGTTTAGCTAAACAGCTGACCTTGTAAGACGCTTAGGTGTGAACACTCGTAAGCTTCAGCAGAAAGATGGCAAAGATTTACTTGTGTCCCTCCAATGAGTTGCCCACGAGGACACCGTTTTCTACAAGTGTTGGTCCAATACTCCCTGTATAGGAAGGGCCTCCGACAGGGCTGATTGGCGGCCCCCGATCTGAGGCAGGGGCAGTGGGCAGCCTGTGGCCCAGGCTGGAGCCTCTTTTCATGTGTCCCTGGGACACATCTGCCTGCGAACTTCGGTCACCTGGCAGGAAGCTACGATGCCCAGACCTATGGTTAGCTGTGCAGCGAGGTGTACTGTGAGGACAGGTTCCACACACACTTCAAGTAAGAGGTCGGCCTGAGTGGAAAGGTGAGAGTTTGGGCAGCTGTGCAGACAAAGAAGGCGCCCTTTGGCCTGGGCCTAAATGCTTGTGACACCCCACTGGACCTGCCGTGCTCTGAGGGCCCTGCCCTGGGCCCCCTGCTCCCCTGCCCTTTGTTCAGTCACATCAGAGATGGCCACACCCACTCCTTCAGTGAGGGCAGAGTTCCAACCACCCTCAGCCCCGCCCCCTCTCCGCAGGTTACCCTGGACTACAGAGGCTGCATCCTGAGGCCAGGGCGTTCCGAGAATGCCAAGGGCAGACATGATGACCTTAAATGATTTCCTCTTGTGTCAGGTTTGGTAAACTTTAGGAGCTAGGAAATGGTCCACTTTACAGAAATGTTCAAATTTACTGGCATTTCATATATTCTCTGCTATAACATTGTGCTGATTCTTTCTGTATATTCTTTACTTATGTTTTTGTTTTCCTTAATCAAAGTGTGTCTTTTCAATCTTTTCAAAGAAGATTCTTTGGACTTACTAAATCACCTCAATTTTATACGTTTTCTGTTGTATTAAGTTCTGCTCATATCTTTATTTATCTTTTTTCTATGTTCTCAGGGTTTATTGTTTTGATCTTCTGATGTCAATTAAAACACTTGGTTATTCATTTTAATAAATATTTTACTTATAAAGATTTGAACTTTTGAAGATTCCAGCTTACTTGTAAGTTTCTAAGGGTCAGGTCCTCTCCATTGTTGCTGGCCTAAGGTTTAGTTCACCATATAGCAATGTATATATTGACCTATTTTCCCCTCGACTTTCTGTGATTCCCTACATCTCACCTTTCTTTGCAGACAAGCCATTTGAAATACCCTTAACTTATTTCACAGCCAATAAGTCATTGAATTAATGTGTATTTTTAGAGAAATCTTCTTATATAATTAGGCAGAAAATCTCACCTGCCATAGTTTTCAAAACAGCATAATTTCACTCTTCTCAATGCTTAATCTGTTGTATTACACAACCTTTGAGTATTTAGCTTTATCAATGACATGTACTTTAAAAATGTTTTAGAGATCCTACCAGTCTTTGAAAACATCCTTGTTCCTTGTTTCAGTTCCAGTTTTATGTATATATTCTGCCTTGCACCTGATTATTCCAACAATTGATGGATGGCCTTGGGAATCTAATTCTGGTATTGATACTCTTTCCTGATTGTCTTCCCTCGTAGCTGATTTTTTCATTATTGTGTAAATTTAGATCATGAGCTCATGTTAACTAAACAGCTGACCTTGTAAGACACTTAGGTGTGTACGCTCGCAAGCTTCAGGAAAAAGCCGGCAAAATTTATTTGTGTCCCTCCAATGAGTTGCCCACGAGGACACCGTTTTCTACAAGTGTTGGTCCAATACTCCCTCTAGAGGAAGGGGACTCCGACAGGGCTGATTGGCGGCCCCCGATCTGGGGCAGGGGCAGTGGGCAGCCTGTGGCCCGGGCTGGAGCCTCTTTGCATGTGTCCCTGGGACACATCTGCCTGCGAACTTCGGTCACCTGGCAGGAAGCTACGATGTCCAGACCTATGGTTAACTGTGCAGCAAGGTGTACTGTGAGGACAGGTTCCAAACACACTTCAAGTAAGAGGTCGGCCTGAGTGGAAAGGTGAGAGTTTGGGCAGCTGTGCAGACAAAGAAGGCGCCCTTTGGCCTGGGCCTAAATGCTTGTGACAGCCCACTGGACCTGCCGTGCTCTGAGGGCCCTGCCCTGGGCCCCCTGCTCCCCTGCCCTTTGTTCAGTCACAGCAGAGATGGCCACACCCACTCCTTCAGTGAGGGCAGAGTTCCAACCACCCTCAGCCCCGCCCCCTCTCCGCAGGTTACCCTGGACTACAGAGGCTGCATCCTGAGGCCAGGGCGTTCCGAGAATGCCAAGGGCAGACATGATGACCTTAAATGATTTCCTCTTGTGTCAGGTTTGGTAAACTTTAGGAGCTAGGAAATGGTCCACTTTACAGAAATGTTCAAATTTACTGGCATTTCATATATTCTCTGCTATAACATTGTGCTGATTCTTTCTGTATATTCTTTACTTATGTTTTTGTTTTCCTTAATCAAAGTGTGTCTTTTCAATCTTTTCAAAGAAGATTCTTTGGACTTACTAAATCACCTCAATTTTATACGTTTTCCGTTGTATTAAGTTCTGCTCATATCTTTATTTATCTTTTTTCTATGTTCTCAGGGTTTATTGTTTTGATCTTCTGATGTCAATTAAAACACTTGGTTATTCATTGTAATAAATATTTTACTTATAAAGATTTGAACTTTTGAAGATTCCAGCTTACTTGTAAGTTTCTAAGGGTCAGGTCCTCTCCATTGTTGCTGGCCTAAGGTTTAGTTCACCATATAGCAATGTATATATTGACCTAGTTTCCCCTCGACTTTCTGTGATTCCCTACATCTCACCTTTCTTTGCAGACAAGCCATTTGAAATACCCTTAACTTATTTCACAGCCAATAAGTCATTGAAATAATGTGTATTTTTAGAGAAATCTTCTTATATAATTAGGCAGAAAATCTCACCTGCCATAGTTTTCAAAACAGCATAATTTCACTCTTCTCAATGCTTAATCTGTTGTATTACACAACCTTTGAGTATTTAGCTTTATCAATGACATGTAGAGATCCTACCAGTCTTTGAAAACATCCTTGTTCCTTGTTTCAGGTCCAGTTTTATGTATATATTCTGCCTTGCACCTGATTATTCCAACAATTGATGGATGGCCTTGGGAATCTAATTCTGGTATTGATAGTCTTTACTGATTGTCTCCCCTCGTAGCTGATTTCTTCATTATTGTGTAAATTTAGATCATGAGCTCATGTTTAGCTAAACAGCTGACCTTGTAAGACGCTTAGGTGTGAACACTCGTAAGCTTCAGCAGAAAGATGGCAAAGATTTACTTGTGTCCCTCCAATGAGTTGCCCACGAGGACACCGTTTTCTACAAGTGTTGGTCCAATACTCCCTGTATAGGAAGGGCCTCCGACAGGGCTGATTGGCGGCCCCCGATCTGAGGCAGGGGCAGTGGGCAGCCTGTGGCCCAGGCTGGAGCCTCTTTTCATGTGTCCCTGGGACACATCTGCCTGCGAACTTCGGTCACCTGGCAGGAAGCTACGATGCCCAGACCTATGGTTAGCTGTGCAGCGAGGTGTACTGTGAGGACAGGTTCCACACACACTTCAAGTAAGAGGTCGGCCTGAGTGGAAAGGTGAGAGTTTGGGCAGCTGTGCAGACAAAGAAGGCGCCCTTTGGCCTGGGCCTAAATGCTTGTGACACCCCACTGGACCTGCCGTGCTCTGAGGGCCCAGCCCTGGGCCCCCTGCTCCCCTGCCCTTTGTTCAGTCACATCAGAGATGGCCACACCCACTCCTTCAGTGAGGGCAGAGTTCCAACCACCCTCAGCCCCGCCCCCTCTCCGCAGGTTACCCTGGACTACAGAGGCTGCATCCTGAGGCCAGGGCGTTCCGAGAATGCCAAGGGCAGACATGATGACCTTAAATGATTTCCTCTTGTGTCAGGTTTGGTAAACTTTAGGAGCTAGGAAATGGTCCACTTTACAGAAATGTTCAAATTTACTGGCATTTCATATATTCTCTGCTATAACATTGTGCTGATTCTTTCTGTATATTCTTTACTTATGTTTTTGTTTTCCTTAATCAAAGTGTGTCTTTTCAATCTTTTCAAAGAAGATTCTTTGGACTTACTAAATCACCTCAATTTTATACTTTTTCCGTTGTATTAAGATCTGCTCATATCTTTATTTATCTTTTTTCTATGTTCTCAGGGTTTATTGTTTTGATCTTCTGATGTCAATTAAAACACTTGGTTATTCATTTTAATAAATATTTTACTTATAAAGATTTGAACTTTTGAAGATTCCAGCTTACTTGTAAGTTTCTAAGGGTCAGGTCCTCTCCATTGTTGCTGGCCTAAGGTTTAGTTCACCATGTAGCAATGTATATATTGACCTATTTTACCCTCGACTTTCTGTGATTCCCTACATCTCACCTTTCTTTGCAGACAAGCCATTTGAAATACCCTTAACTTATTTCACAGCAAATAAGTCATTGAAATAATGTGTATTTTTAGAGAAATCTTCTTATATAATTAGGCAGAAAATCTCACCTGCCATAGTTTTCAAAACAGCATAATTTCACTCTTCTCAATGCTTAATCTGTTGTATTACACGACCTTTGAGTATTTAGCTTTATCAATGACATGTAGAGATCCTACCAGTCTTTGAAAACATCCTTGTTCCTTGTTTCAGGTCCAGTTTTATGTATATATTCTGCCTTGCACCTGATTATTCCAACAATTAATGGATGGGCTTGGGAATCTAATTCTGGTATTGATAGTCTTTACTGATTGTCTCCCCTCGGAGCTGATTTCTTCATTATTGTGTAAATTTAGATCATGAGCTCATGTTTAGCTAAACAGCTGACCTTGTAAGACGCTTAGGTGTGAACACTCGTAAGCTTCAGCAGAAAGATGGCAAAGATTTACTTGTGTCCCTCCAATGAGTTGCCCACGAGGACACCGTTTTCTACAAGTGTTGGTCCAATACTCCCTCTAGAGGAAGGGCCTCCGACAGGGCTGATTGGCGGCCCCCGATCAGGGGCAGGGGCAGTGGGCAGCCTGTGGCCCGGGCAGGAGCCTCTTTGCATGTGTCCCTGGGACACATCTGCCTGCGAACTTCGGTCACCTGGCAGGAAGCTACGATGCCCAGACCTATGGTTAGCTGTGCAGCGAGGTGTACTGTGAGGACAGGTTCCACACACACTTCAAGTAAGAGGTCGGCCTGAGTGGAAAGGTGAGAGTTTGGGCAGCTGTGCAGACAAAGAAGGCGCCCTTTGGCCTGGGCCTAAATGCTTGTGACACCCCACTGGACCTGCCGTGCTCTGAGGGCCCTGCCCTGGGCCCCCTGCTCCCCTGCCCTTTGTTCAGTCACATCAGAGATGGCCACACCCACTGCTTCAGTGAGGGCAGAGTTCCAACCACCCTCAGCCCCGCCCCCTCTCCGCAGGTTACCCTGGACTACAGAGGCTGCATCCTGAGGCCAGGGCGTTCCGAGAATGCCAAGGGCAGACATGATGACCTTAAATGATTTCCTCTTGTGTCAGGTTTGGTAAACTTTAGGAGCTAGGAAATGGTCCACTTTACAGAAATGTTCAAATTTACTGGCATTTCATATATTCTCTGCTATAACATTGTGCTGATTCTTTCTGTATATTCTTTACTTATGTTTTTGTTTTCCTTAATCAAAGTGTGTCTTTTCAATCTTTTCAAAGAAGATTCTTTGGACTTACTAAATCACCTCAATTTTATACGTTTTCCGTTGTATTAAGTTCTGCTCATATCTTTATTTATCTTTTTTCTATGTTCTCAGGGTTTATTGTTTTGATCTTCTGATGTCAATTAAAACACTTGGTTATTCATTTTAATAAATATTTTACTTATAAAGATTTGAACTTTTGAAGATTCCAGCTTACTTGTAAGTTTCTAAGGGTCAGGTCCTCTCCATTGTTGCTGGCCTAAGGTTTAGTTCACCATATAGCAATGTATATATTGACCTATTTTCCCCTCGACTTTCTGTGATTCCCTACATCTCACCTGTCTTTGCAGACAAGCCATTTGAAATACCCTTAACTTATTTCACAGCCAATAAGTCATTGAAATAATGTGTATTTTTAGAGAAATCTTCTTATATAATTAGGCAGAAAATCTCACCTGCCATAGTTTTCAAAACAGCATAATTTCACTCTTCTCAATGCTTAATCTGTTGTATTACACAACCTTTGAGTATTTAGCTTTATCAATGACATGTACTTTAAAAATGTTTTAGAGATCCTACCAGTCTTTGAAAACATCCTTGTTCCTTGTTTCAGTTCCAGTTTTATGTATATATTCTGCCTTGCACCTGATTATTCCAACAATTGATGGATGGCCTTGGGAATCTAATTCTGGTATTGATACTCTTTCCTGATTGTCTTCCCTCGTAGCTGATTTTTTCATTATTGTGTAAATTTAGATCATGAGCTCATGTTTAGCTAAACAGCTGACCTTGTAAGACGCTTAGGTGTGTACGCTCGCAAGCTTCAGGAAAAAGTCGGCAAAATTTATTTGTGTCCCTCCAATGAGTTGCCCACGAGGACACCGTTTTCTACAAGTGTTGATCCAATACTCCCTCTAGAGGAAGGGGACTCCGACAGGGCTGATTGGCGGCCCCCGATCTGGGGCAGGTGCAGTGGGCAGCCTGTGGCCCGGGCTGGAGCCTCTTTGCATGTGTCCCTGGGACACATCTGCCTGCGAACTTCGGTCACCTGGCAGGAAGCTACGATGTCCAGACCTATGGTTAACTGTGCAGCAAGGTGTACTGTGAGGACAGGTTCCACACACACTTCAAGTAAGAGGTCGGCCTGAGTGGAAAGGTGAGAGTTTGGGCAGCTGTGCAGACAAAGAAGGCGCCCTTTGGCCTGGGCCTAAATGCTTGTGACAGCCCACTGGACCTGCCGTGCTCTGAGGGCCCTGCCTTGGGCCCCCTGCTCCCCTGCCCTTTGTTCAGTCACAGCAGAGATGGCCACACCCACTCCTTCAGTGAGGGCAGAGTTCCAACCACCCTCAGCCCCGCCCCCTCTCCGCAGGTTACCATGGACTACAGAGGCTGCATCCTGAGGCCAGGGCGTTCCGAGAATGCCAAGGGCAGACATGATGACCTTAAATGATTTCCTCTTGTGTCAGGTTTGGTAAACTTTAGGAGCTAGGAAATGGTCCACTTACAGAAATGTTCAAATTTACTGGCATTTCATATATTCTCTGCTCTAACATTGTCCTGACTCTTTCTGTATATTCTTTACTTATGTTTTGGTTTTCCTTAATCAAAGTGTGTCTTTTCAATCTTTTCAAAGAAGATTCTTTGGACTTACTAAATCACCTCAATTTTATACGTTTTCCGTTGTATTAAGTTCTGCTCATATCTTTATTTATCTTTTTTCTATGTTCTCAGGGTTTATTGTTTTGATCTTCTGATGTCAATTAAAACACTTGGTTATTCATTTTAATAAATATTATACTTATAAAGATTTGAACTTTTGAAGATTGCAGCTTACTTGTAAGTTTCTAAGGGTCAGGTCCTCTCCATTGTTGCTGGCCTAAGGTTTAGTTCACCATATAGCAATGTATATATTGACCTATTTTCCCCTCGACTTTCTGTGATTCCCTACATCTCACCTTTCTTTGCAGACAAGCCATTTGAAATACCCTTAACTTATTTCACAGCCAATAAGTCATTGAAATAATGTGTATTTTTAGAGAAATCTTCTTATATAATTAGGCAGAAAATCTCACCTGCCATAGTTTTCAAAACAGCATAATTTCACTCTTCTCAATGCTTAATCTGTTGTATTACACAACCTTTGAGTATTTAGCTTTATCAATGACATGTAGAGATCCTACCAGTCTTTGAAAACATCCTTGTTCCTTGTTGCAGGTCCAGTTTTATGTATATATTCTGCCTTGCACCTGATTATTCCAACAATTGATGGATGGCCTTGGGAATCTAATTCTGGTATTGATACTCTTTCCTGATTGTCTTCCCTCGTAGCTGATTTTTCATTATTGTGTAAATTTAGATCATGAGCTCATGTTTAGCTAAACAGCTGACCTTGTAAGACGCTTAGGTGTGTACGCTCGCAAGCTTCAGGAAAAAGTCGGCAAAATTTATTTGTGTCCCTCCAATGAGTTGCCCACGAGGACACCGTTTTCTACAAGTGTTGGTCCAATACTCCCTCTAGAGGAAGGGGACTCCAACAGGGCTGATTGGCGGCCCCCGATCTGGGGCAGGGGCAGTGGGCAGCCTGTGGCCCGGGCTGGAGCCTCTTTGCATGTGTCCCTGGGACACATCTGCCTGCGAACTTCGGTCACCTGGCAGGAAGCTACGATGTCCAGACCTATGGTTAAGTGTGCAGCAAGGTGTACTGTGAGGACAGGTTCCACACACACTTCAAGTAAGAAGTCGGCCTGAGTGGAAAGGTGAGAGTTTGGGCAGCTGTGCAGACAAAGAAGGCGCCCTTTGGCCTGGGCCTAAATGCTTGTGACAGCCCACTGGACCTGCCGTGCTCTGAGGGCCGTGCCCTGGGCCCCCTGCTCCCCTGCCCTTTGTTCAGTCACAGCAGAGATGGCCACACCCACTCCTTCAGTGAGGGCAGAGTTCCAACCACCCTCAGCCCCGCCCCCTCTCCGCAGGTTACCCTGGACTACAGAGGCTGCATCCTGAGGCCAGGGCGTTCCGAGAATGCCAAGGGCAGACATGATGACCTTAAATGATTTCCTCTTGTGTCAGGTTTGGTAAACTTTAGGAGCTAGGAAATGGTCCACTTTACAGAAATGTTCAAATTTACTGGCATTTCATATATTCTCTGCTATAACATTGTGCTGATTCTTTCTGTATATTCTTTACTTATGTTTTTGTTTTCCTTAATCAAAGTGTGTCTTTTCAATCTTTTCAAAGAAGATTCTTTGGACTTACTAAATCACCTCAATTTTATACGTTTTCCGTTGTATTAAGTTCTGCTCATATCTTTATTTATCTTTTTTCTATGTTCTCAGGGTTTATTGTTTTGATCTTCTGATGTCAATTAAAACACTTGGTTATTCATTTTAATAAATATTTTACTTATAAAGATTTGAACTTTTGAAGATTCCAGCTTACTTGTAAGTTTCTAAGGGTCAGGTCCTCTCCATTGTTGCTGGCCTAAGGTTTAGTTCACCATATAGCAATGTATATATTGACCTATTTTCCCCTCGACTTTCTGTGATTCCCTACATCTCACCTTTCTTTGCAGACAAGCCATTTGAAATACCCTTAACTTATTTCACAGCCAATAAGTCATTGAATTAATGTGTATTTTTAGAGAAATCTTCTTATATAATTAGGCAGAAAATCTCACCTGCCATAGTTTTCAAAACAGCATAATTTCACTCTTCTCAATGCTTAATCTGTTGTATTACACAACCTTTGAGTATTTAGCTTTATCAATGACATGTACTTTAAAAATGTTTTAGAGATCCTACCAGTCTTTGAAAACATCCTTGTTCCTTGTTTCAGTTCCAGTTTTATGTATATATTCTGCCTTGCACCTGATTATTCCAACAATTGATGGATGGCCTTGGGAATCTAATTCTGGTATTGATACTCTTTCCTGATTGTCTTCCCTCGTAGCTGATTTTTCATTATTGTGTAAATTTAGATCATGAGCTCATGTTTAGCTAAACAGCTGACCTTGTAAGACGCTTAGGTGTGTACGCTCGCAAGCTTCAGGAAAAAGTCGGCAAAATTTATTTGTGTCCCTCCAATGAGTTGCCCACGAGGACACCGTTTTCTACAAGTGTTGGTCCAATACTCCCTCTAGAGGAAGGGGACTCCAACAGGGCTGATTGGCGGCCCCCGATCTGGGGCAGGGGCAGTGGGCAGCCTGTGGCCCGGGCTGGAGCCTCTTTGCATGTGTCCCTGGGACACATCTGCCTGCGAACTTCGGTCACCTGGCAGGAAGCTACGATGTCCAGACCTATGGTTAAGTGTGCAGCAAGGTGTACTGTGAGGACAGGTTCCACACACACTTCAAGTAAGAGGTCGGCCTGAGTGGAAAGGTGAGAGTTTGGGCAGCTGTGCAGACAAAGAAGGCGCCCTTTGGCCTGGGCCTAAATGCTTGTGACAGCCCACTGGACCTGCCGTGCTCTGAGGGCTCTGCCCTGGGCCCCCTGCTCCCCTGCCCTTTGTTCAGTCACAGCAGAGATGGCCACACCCACTCCTTCAGTGAGGGCAGAGTTCCAACCACCCTCAGCCCCGCCCCCTCTCCGCAGGTTACCCTGGTCTACAGAGGCTGCATCCTGAGGCCAGGGCGTTCTGAGAATGCCAAGGGCAGACATGATGACCTTAAATGATTTCCTCTTGTGTCAGGTTTGGTAAACTTTAGGAGCTAGGAAATGGTCCACTTTACAGAAATGTTCAAATTTACTGGCATTTCATATATTCTCTGCTATAACATTGTGCTGATTCTTTCTGTATATTCTTTACTTATGTTTTTGTTTTCCTTAATCAAAGTGTGTCTTTTCAATCTTTTCAAAGAAGATTCTTTGGACTTACTAAATCACCTCAATTTTATACGTTTTCCGTTGTATTAAGTTCTGCTCATATCTTTATTTATCTTTTTTCTATGTTCTCAGGGTTTATTGTTTTGATCTTCTGATGTCAATTAAAACACTTGGTTATTCATTTTAATAAATATTTTACTTATAAAGATTTGAACTTTTGAAGATTCCAGCTTACTTGTAAGTTTCTAAGGGTCAGGTCCTCTCCATTGTTGCTGGCCTAAGGTTTAGTTCACCATATAGCAATGTATATATTGACCTAGTTTCCCCTCGACTTTCTGTGATTCCCTACATCTCACCTTTCTTTGCAGACAAGCCATTTGAAATACCCTTAACTTATTTCACAGCCAATAAGTCATTGAAATAATGTGTATTTTTAGAGAAATCTTCTTATATAATTAGGCAGAAAATCTCACCTGCCATAGTTTTCAAAACAGCATAATTTCACTCTTCTCAATGCTTAATCTGTTGTATTACACAACCTTTGAGTATTTAGCTTTATCAATGACATGTAGAGATCCTACCAGTCTTTGAAAACATCCTTGTTCCTTGTTTCAGGTCCAGTTTTATGTATATATTCTGCCTTGCACCTGATTATTCCAACAATTGATGGATGGCCTTGGGAATCTAATTCTGGTATTGATACTCTTTCCTGATTGTCTCCCCTCGTAGCTGATTTCTTCATTATTGTGTAAATTTAGATCATGAGCTCATGTTTAGCTAAACAGCTGACCTTGTAAGACGCTTAGGTGTGAACACTCGTAAGCTTCAGCAGAAAGATGGCAAAGATTTACTTGTGTCCCTCCAATGAGTTGCCCACGAGGACACCGTTTTCTACAAGTGATGGTCCATTACTCCCTGTATAGGAAGGGCCTCCGACAGGGCTGATTGGCGGCCCCCGATCTGGGGCAGGGGCAGTGGGCAGCCTGTGGCCCAGGCTGGAGCCTCTTTTCATGTGTCCCTGGGACACATCTGCCTGCGAACTTCGGTCACCTGGCAGGAAGCTACGATGCCCAGACCTATGGTTAGCTGTGCAGCGAGGTGTACTGTGAGGACAGGTTCCAAACACACTTCAAGTAAGAGGTCGGCCTGAGTGGAAAGGTGAGAGTTTGGGCAGCTGTGCAGACAAAGAAGGCGCCCTTTGGCCTGGGCCTAAATGCTTGTGACACCCCACTGGACCTGCCGTGCTCTGAGGGCCCTGCCCTGGGCCCCCTGCTCCCCTGCCCTTTGTTCAGTCACATCAGAGATGGCCACACCCACTGCTTCAGTGAGGGCAGAGTTCCAACCACCCTCAGCCCCGCCCCCTCTCCGCAGGTTACCCTGGACTACAGAGGCTGCATCCTGAGGCCAGGGCGTTCCGAGAATGCCAAGGGCAGACATGATGACCTTAAATGATTTCCTCTTGTGTCAGGTTTGGTAAACTTTAGGAGCTAGGAAATGGTCCACTTTACAGAAATGTTCAAATTTACTGGCATTTCATATATTCTCTGCTATAACATTGTGCTGATTCTTTCTGTATATTCTTTACTTATGTTTTTGTTTTCCTTAATCAAAGTGTGTCTTTTCAATCTTTTCAAAGAAGATTCTTTGGACTTACTAAATCACCTCAATTTTATACGTTTTCCGTTGTATTAATTTCTGCTCATATCTTTATTTATCTTTTTTCTATGTTCTCAGGGTTTATTGTTTTGATCTTCTGATGTCAATTAAAACACTTGGTTATTCATTTTAATAAATATTTTACTTATAAAGATTTGAACTTTTGAAGATTCCAGCTTACTTGTAAGTTTCTAAGGGTCAGGTCCTCTCCATTGTTGCTGGCCTAAGGTTTAGTTCACCATATAGCAATGTATATATTGACCTATTTTCCCCTCGACTTTCTGTGATTCCCTACATCTCACCTTTCTTTGCAGACAAGCCAATTGAAATACCCTTAACTTATTTCACAGCCAATAAGTCATTGAATTAATGTGTATTTTTAGAGAAATCTTCTTATATAATTAGGCAGAAAATCTCACCTGCCATAGTTTTCAAAACAGCATAATTTCACTCTTCTCAATGCTTAATCTGTTGTATTACACAACCTTTGAGTATTTAGCTTTATCAATGACATGTACTTTAAAAATGTTTTAGAGATCCTACCAGTCTTTGAAAACATCCTTGTTCCTTGTTTCAGTTCCAGTTTTATGTATATATTCTGCCTTGCACCTGATTATTCCAACAATTGATGGATGGCCTTGGGAATCTAATTCTGGTATTGATACTCTTTCCTGATTGTCTTCCCTCGTAGCTGATTTTTCATTATTGTGTAAATTTAGATCATGAGCTCATGTTTAGCTAAACAGCTGACCTTGTAAGACGCTTAGGTGTGTACGCTCGCAAGCTTCAGGAAAAAGTCGGCAAAATTTATTTGTGTCCCTCCAATGAGTTGCCCACGAGGACACCGTTTTCTACAAGTGTTGGTCCAATACTCCCTCTAGAGGAAGGGGACTCCGACAGGGCTGATTGGCGGCCCCCGATCTGGGGCAGGGGCAGTGGGCAGCCTGTGGCCCGGGCTGGAGCCTCTTTGCATGTGTCCCTGGGACACATCTGCCTGCGAACTTCGGTCACCTGGCAGGAAGCTACCATGTCCAGACCTATGGTTAAGTGTGCAGCAAGGTGTACTGTGAGGACAGGTTCCACACACACTTCAAGTAAGAGGTCGGCCTGAGTGGAAAGGTGAGAGTTTGGGCAGCTGTGCAGACAAAGAAGGCGCCCTTTGGCCTGGGCCTAAATGCTTGTGACAGCCCACTGGACCTGCCGTGCTCTGAGGGCCCTGCCCTGGGCCCCCTGCTCCCCTGCCCTTTGTTCAGTCACAGCAGAGATGGCCACACCCACTCCTTCAGTGAGGGCAGAGTTCCAACCACCCTCAGCCCCGCCCCCTCTCCGCAGGTTACCCTGGTCTACAGAGGCTGCATCCTGAGGCCAGGGCGTTCCGAGAATGCCAAGGGCAGACATGATGACCTTAAATGATTTCCTCTTGTGTCAGGTTTGGTAAACTTTAGGAGCTAGGAAATGGTCCACTTTACAGAAATGTTCAAATTTACTGGCATTTCATATATTCTCTGCTATAACATTGTGCTGATTCTTTCTGTATATTCTTTACTTATGTTTTTGTTTTCCTTAATCAAAGTGTGTCTTTTCAATCTTTTCAAAGAAGATTCTTTGGACTTACTAAATCACCTCAATTTTATACGTTTTCCGTTGTATTAAGTTCTGCTCATATCTTTATTTATCTTTTTTCTATGTTCTCAGGGTTTATTGTTTTGATCTTCTGATGTCAATTAAAACACTTGGTTATTCATTTTAATAAATATTTTACTTATAAAGATTTGAACTTTTGAAGATTCCAGCTTACTTGTAAGTTTCTAAGGGTCAGGTCCTCTCCATTGTTGCTGGCCTAACGTTTAGTTCACCATATAGCAATGTATATATTGACCTAGTTTCCCCTCGACTTTCTGTGATTCCCTACATCTCACCTTTCTTTGCAGACAAGCCATTTGAAATACCCTTAACTTATTTCACAGCCAATAAGTCATTGAAATAATGTGTATTTTTAGAGAAATCTTCTTATATAATTAGGCAGAAAATCTCACCTGCCATAGTTTTCAAAACAGCATAATTTCACTCTTCTCAATGCTTAATCTGTTGTATTACACAACCTTTGAGTATTTAGCTTTATCAATGACATGTAGAGATCCTACCAGTCTTTGAAAACATCCTTGTTCCTTGTTTCAGGTCCAGTTTTATGTATATATTCTGCCTTGCACCTGATTATTCCAACAATTGATGGATGGCCTTGGGAATCTAATTCTGGTATTGATAGTCTTTACTGATTGTCTCCCCTCGTAGCTGATTTCTTCATTATTGTGTAAATTTAGATCATGAGCTCATGTTTAGCTAAACAGCTGACCTTGTAAGACGCTTAGGTGTGAACACTCGTAAGCTTCAGCAGAAAGATGGCAAAGATTTACTTGTGTCCCTCCAATGAGTTGCCCACGAGGACACCGTTTTCTACAAGTGTTGGTCCAATACTCCCTGTATAGGAAGGGCCTCCGACAGGGCTGATTGGCGGCCCCCGATCTGGGGCAGGGGCAGTGGGCAGCCTGTGGCCCAGGCTGGAGCCTCTTTTCATGTGTCCCTGGGACACATCTGCCTGCGAACTTCGGTCACCTGGCAGGAAGCTACGATGCCCAGACCTATGGTTAGCTGTGCAGCGAGGTGTACTGTGAGGACAGGTTCCAAACACACTTCAAGTAAGAGGTCGGCCTGAGTGGAAAGGTGAGAGTTTGGGCAGCTGTGCAGACAAAGAAGGCGCCCTTTGGCCTGGGCCTAAATGCTTGTGACACCCCACTGGACCTGCCGTGCTCTGAGGGCCCTGCCCTGGGCCCCCTGCTCCCCTGCCCTTTGTTCAGTCACATCAGAGATGGCCACACCCACTGCTTCAGTGAGGGCAGAGTTCCAACCACCCTCAGCCCCGCCCCCTCTCCGCAGGTTACCCTGGACTACAGAGGCTGCATCCTGAGGCCAGGGCGTTCCGAGAATGCCAAGGGCAGACATGATGACCTTAAATGATTTCCTCTTGTGTCAGGTTTGGTAAACTTTAGGAGCTAGGAAATGGTCCACTTTACAGAAATGTTCAAATTTACTGGCATTTCATATATTCTCTGCTATAACATTGTGCTGATTCTTTCTGTATATTCTTTACTTATGTTTTGGTTTTCCTTAATCAAAGTGTGTCTTTTCAATCTTTTCAAAGAAGATTCTTTGGACTTACTAAATCACCTCAATTTTATACGTTTTCCGTTGTATTAAGTTCTGCTCATATCTTTATTTATCTTTTTTCTATGTTCTCAGGGTTTATTGTTTTGATCTTCTGATGTCAATTAAAACACTTGGTTATTCATTTTAATAAATATTTTACTTATAAAGATTTGAACTTTTGAAGATTCCAGCTTACTTGTAAGTTTCTAAGGGTCAGGTCCTCTCCATTGTTGCTGGCCTAAGGTTTAGTTCACCATATAGCAATGTATATATTGACCTATTTTCCCCTCGACTTTCTGTGATTCCCTACATCTCACCTTTCTTTGCAGACAAGCCATTTGAAATACCCTTAACTTATTTCACAGCCAATAAGTCATTGAATTAATGTGTATTTTTAGAGAAATCTTCTTATATAATTAGGCAGAAAATCTCACCTGCCATAGTTTTCAAAACAGCATAATTTCACTCTTCTCAATGCTTAATCTGTTGTATTACACAACCTTTGAGTATTTAGCTTTATCAATGACATGTACTTTAAAAATGTTTTAGAGATCCTACCAGTCTTTGAAAACATCCTTGTTCCTTGTTTCAGTTCCAGTTTTATGTATATATTCTGCCTTGCACCTGATTATTCCAACAATTGATGGATGGCCTTGGGAATCTAATTCTGGTATTGATACTCTTTCCTGATTGTCTTCCCTCGTAGCTGATTTTTTCATTATTGTGTAAATTTAGATCATGAGCTCATGTTTAGCTAAACAGCTGACCTTGTAAGACGCTTAGGTGTGTACGCTCGCAAGCTTCAGGAAAAAGTCGGCAAAATTTATTTGTGTCCCTCCAATGAGTTGCCCACGAGGACACCGTTTTCTACAAGTGTTGGTCCAATACTCCCTCTAGAGGAAGGTGACTCCGACAGGGCTGATTGGCGGCCCCCGATCTGGGGCAGGGGCAGTGGGCAGCCTGTGGCCCGGGCTGGAGCCTCTTTGCATGTGTCCCTGGGACACATCTGCCTGCGAACTTCGGTCACCTGGCAGGAAGCTACGATGTCCAGACCTATGGTTAAGTGTGCAGCAAGGTGTACTGTGAGGACAGGTTCCACACACACTTCAATTAAGAGGTCGGCCTGAGTGGAAAGGTGAGAGTTTGGGCAGCTGTGCAGACGAAGAAGGCGCCCTTTGGCCTGGGCCTAAATGCTTGTGACACCCCACTGGACCTGCCGTGCTCTGAGGGCCCTGCCCTGGGCCCCCTGCTCCCCTGCCCTTTGTTCAGTCACATCAGAGATGGCCACACCCACTGCTTCAGTGAGGGCAGAGTTCCAACCACCCTCAGCCCCGCCCCCTCTCCGCAGGTTACCATGGACTACAGAGGCTGCATCCTGAGGCCAGGGCGTTCCGAGAATGCCAAGGGCAGACATGATGACCTTAAATGATTTCCTCTTGTGTCAGGTTTGGTAAACTTTAGGAGCTAGGAAATGGTCCACTTTACAGAAATGTTCAAATTTACTGGCATTTCATATATTCTCTGCTATAACATTGTGCTGATTCTTTCTGTATATTCTTTACTTATGTTTTGGTTTTCCTTAATCAAAGTGTGTCTTTTCAATCTTTTCAAAGAAGATTCTTTGGACTTACTAAATCACCTCAATTTTATACGTTTTCTGTTGTATTAAGTTCTGCTCATATCTTTATTTATCTTTTTTCTATGTTCTCAGGGTTTATTGTTTTGATCTTCTGATGTCAATTAAAACACTTGGTTATTCATTTTAATAAATATTTTACTTATAAAGATTTGAACTTTTGAAGATTCCAGCTTACTTGTAAGTTTCTAAGGGTCAGGTCCTCTCCATTGTTGCTGGCCTAAGGTTTAGTTCACCATATAGCAATGTATATATTGACCTATTTTCCCCTCGACTTTCTGTGATTCCCTACATCTCACCTTTCTTTGCAGACAAGCCATTTGAAATACCCTTAACTTATTTCACAGCCAATAAGTCACTGAATTAATGTGTATTTTTAGAGAAATCTTCTTATATAATTAGGCAGAAAATCTCACCTGCCATAGTTTTCAAAACAGCATAATTTCACTCTTCTCAATGCTTAATCTGTTGTATTACACAACCTTTGAGTATTTAGCTTTATCAATGACATGTCCTTTAAAAATGTTTTAGAGATCCTACCAGTCTTTGAAAACATCCTTGTTCCTTGTTTGAGTTCCAGTTTTATGTATATATTCTGCCTTGCACCTGATTATTCCAACAATTGATGGATGGCCTTGGGAATCTAATTCTGGTATTGATACTCTTTCCTGATTGTCTTCCCTCGTAGCTGATTTTTCATTATTGTGTAAATTTAGATCATGAGCTCATGTTTAGCTAAACAGCTGACCTTGTAAGACGCTTAGGTGTGTACGCTCGCAAGCTTCAGGAAAAAGTCGGCAAAATTTATTTGTGTCCCTCCAATGAGTTGCCCACGAGGACACCGTTTTCTACAAGTGTTGGTCTAATACTCCCTCTAGAGGAAGGGGACTCCGACAGGGCTGATTGGCGGCCCCAGATCTGGGGCAGGGGCAGTGGGCAGCCTGTGGCCCGGGCTGGAGCCTCTTTGCATGTGTCCCTGGGACACATCTGCCTGCGAACTTCGGTCACCTGTCAGGAAGCTACGATGTCCAGACCTATGGTTAACTGTGCAGCAATGTGTACTGTGATGACAGGTTCCACACACACTTCAAGTAAGAGGTCGGCCTGAGTGGAAAGGTGAGAGTTTAGGCAGCTGTGCAGACAAAGAAGGCGCCCTTTGGCCTGGGCCTAAATGCTTGTGACAGCCCACTGGACCTGCCGTGCTCTGAGGGCCCTGCCTTGGGCCCCCTGCTCCCCTGCCATTTGTTCAGTCACAGCAGAGATGGCCACACCCACTCCTTCAGTGAGGGCAGAGTTCCAACCACCCTCAGCCCCGCCCCCTCTCCGCAGGTTACCCTGGACTACAGAGGCTGCATCCTGAGGCCAGGGCGTTCCGAGAATGCCAAGGGCAGACATGATGACCTTAAATGATTTCCTCTTGTGTCAGGTTTGGTAAACTTTAGGAGCTAGGAAATGGTCCACTTTACAGAAATGTTCAAATTTACTGGCATTTCATATATTCTCTGCTATAACATTGTGCCGATTCTTTCTGTATATTCTTTACTTATGTTTTGGTTTTCCTTAATCAAAGTGTGTCTTTTCAATCTTTTCAAAGAAGATTCTTTGGACTTACTAAATCACCTCAATTTTATACTTTTTCCGTTGTATTAAGATCTGCTCATATCTTTATTTATCTTTTTTCTATGTTCTCAGGGTTTATTGTTTTGATCTTCTGATGTCAATTAAAACACTTGGTTATTCATTTTAATAAATATTTTACTTATAAAGATTTGAACTTTTGAAGATTCCAGCTTACTTGTAAGTTTCTAAGGGTCAGGTCCTCTCCATTGTTGCTGGCCTAATATTTAGTTCACCATGTAGCAATGTATATATTGACCTATTTTCCCCTCGACTTTCTGTGATTCCCTACATCTCACCTTTCTTTGCAGACAAGCCATTTGAAATACCCTTAACTTATTTCACAGCAAATAAGTCATTGAAATAATGTGTATTTTTAGAGAAATCTTCTTATATAATTAGGCAGAAAATCTCACCTGCCATAGTTTTCAAAACAGCATAATTTCACTCTTCTCAATGCTTAATCTGTTGTATTACACAACCTTTGAGTATTTAGCTTTATCAATGACATGTACTTTAAAAATGTTTTAGAGATCCTACCAGTCTTTGAAAACATCCTTGTTCCTTGTTTGAGTTCCAGTTTTATGTATATATTCTGCCTTGCACCTGATTATTCCAACAATTGATGGATGGCGTTGGGAATCTAATTCTGGTATTGATACTCTTTCCTGATTGTCTTCCCTCGTAGCTGATTTTTTCATTATTGTGTAAATTTAGATCATGAGCTCATGTTTAGCTAAACAGCTGACCTTCTAAGACGCTTAGGTGTGTACGCTCGCAAGCTTCAGGAAAAAGTCGGCAAAATTTATTTGTGTCCCTCCAATGAGTTGCCCACGAGGACACCGTTTTCTACAAGTGTTGATCCAATACTCCCTCTAGAGGAAGGGGACTCCGACAGGGCTGATTGGCGGCCCCCGATCTGGGGCAGGTGCAGTGGGCAGCGTGTGGCCCGGGCTGGAGCCTCTTTGCATGTGTCCCTGGGACACATCTGCCTGCGAACTTCGGTCACCTGGCAGGAAGCTACGATGTCCAGACCTATGGTTAACTGTGCAGCAAGGTATACTGTGAGGACAGGTTCCACACACACTTCAAGTAAGAGGTCGGCCTGAGTGGAAAGGTGAGAGTTTGGGCAGCTGTGCAGACAAAGAAGGCGCCCTTTGGCCTGGGCCTAAATGCTTGTGACAGCCCACTGGACCTGCCGTGCTCTGAGGGCCCTGCCTTGGGCCCCCTGCTCCCCTGCCCTTTGTTCAGTCACAGCAGAGATGGCCACACCCACTCCTTCAGTGAGGGCAGAGTTCCAACCACCCTCAGCCCCGCCCCCTCTCCGCAGGTTACCATGGACTACAGAGGCTGCATCCTGAGGCCAGGGCGTTCCGAGAATGCCAAGGGCAGACATGATGACCTTAAATGATTTCCTCTTGTGTCAGGTTTGGTAAACTTTAGGAGCTAGGAAATGGTCCACTTTACAGAAATGTTCAAATTTACTGGCATTTCATATATTCTCTGCTCTAACATTGTCCTGACTCTTTCTGTATATTCTTTACTTATGTTTTGGTTTTCCTTAATCAAAGTGTGTCTTTTCAATCTTTTCAAAGAAGATTCTTTGGACTTACTAAATCACCTCAATTTTATACGTTTTCCGTTGTATTAAGTTCTGCTCATATCTTTATTTATCTTTTTTCTATGTTCTCAGTGTTTATTGTTTTGATCTTCTGATGTCAATTAAAACACTTGGTTATTCATTTTAATAAATATTATACTTATAAAGATTTGAACTTTTGAAGATTCCAGCTTACTTGTAAGTTTCTAAGGGTCAGGTCCTCTCCATTGTTGCTGGCCTAAGGTTTAGTTCACCATATAGCAATGTATATATTGACCTATTTTCCCCTCGACTTTCTGTGATTCCCTACATCTCACCTTTCTTTGCAGACAAGCCATTTGAAATACCCTTAACTTATTTCACAGCCAATAAGTCATTGAAATAATGTGTATTTTTAGAGAAATCTTCTTATATAATTAGGCAGAAAATCTCACCTGCCATAGTTTTCAAAACAGCATAATTTCACTCTTCTCAATGCTTAATCTGTTGTATTACACAACCTTTGAGTATTTAGCTTTATCAATGACATGTAGAGATCCTACCAGTCTTTGAAAACATCCTTGTTCCTTGTTTCAGGTCCAGTTTTATGTATATATTCTGCCTTGCACCTGATTATTCCAACAATTGATTGATGGCCTTGGGAATCTAATTCTGGTATTGATAGTCTTTACTGATTGTCTCCCCTCGTAGCTGATTTCTTCATTATTGTGTAAATTTAGATCATGAGCTCATGTTTAGCTAAACAGCTGACCTTGTAAGACGCTTAGGTGTGAACACTCGTAAGCTTCAGCAGAAAGATGGCAAAGATTTACTTGTGTCCCTCCAATGAGTTGCCCACGAGGACACCGTTTTCTACAAGTGTTGGTCCAATACTCCCTCTAGAGGAAGGGCCTCCGACAGGGCTGTTTGGCGGCCCCCGATCTGGGGCAGGGGTAGTGGGCAGCCTGTGGCCCGGGCTGGAGCCTCTTTGCATGTGTCCCTGGGACACATCTGCCTGCGAACTTCGGTCACCTGGCAGGAAGCTACGATGCCCAGACCTATGGTTAGCTGTGCAGCGAGGTGTACTGTGAGGACAGGTTCCACACACACTTCAAGTAAGAGGTCGGCCTGAGTGGAAAGGTGAGAGTTTGGGCAGCTGTGCAGACAAAGAAGGCGCCCTTTGGCCTGTGCCTAAATGTTTGTGACAGCCCACTGGACCTGCCGTGCTCTGAGGGCCCTGCCCTGGGCCCCCTGCTCCCCTGCCCTTTGTTCAGTCACATCAGAGATGGCCACACCCACTGCTTCAGTGAGGGCAGAGTTCCAACCACCCTCAGCCCCGCCCCCTCTCCGCAGGTTACCATGGACTACAGAGGCTGCATCCTGAGGCCAGGGCGTTCCGAGAATGCCAGGGGCAGACATGATGACCTTAAATGATTTCCTCTTGTGTCAGGGTTGGTAAACTTTAGGAGCTAGGAAATGGTCCACTTTACAGAAATGTTCAAATTTACTGGCATTTCATATATTCTCTGCCATAACATTGTCCTGATTCTTTCTGTATATTCTTTACTTATGTTTTTGTTTTCCTTGATCAAAGTGTGTCTTTTCAATCTTTTCAAAGAAGATTCTTTGGACTTACTAAATCACCTCAATTTTATACGTTTTCTGTTGTATTAAGTTCTGCTCATATCTTTATTTATCTTTTTTCTATGTTCTCAGGGTTTATTGTTTTGATCTTCTGATGTCAATTAAAACACTTGGTTATTCATTGTAATAAATATTTTACTTATAAAGATTTGAACTTTTGAAGATTCCAGCTTACTTGTAAGTTTCTAAGGGTCAGGTCCTCTCCATTGTTGCTGGCCTAAGGTTTAGTTCACCATATAGCAATGTATATATTGACCTATTTTCCCCTCGACTTTCTGTGATTCCCTACATCTCACCTGTCTTTGCAGACAAGCCATTTGAAATACCCTTAACTTATTTCACAGCCAATAAGTCATTGAAATAATGTGTATTTTTAGAGAAATCTTCTTATATAATTAGGCAGAAAATCTCACCTGCCATAGTTTTCAAAACAGCATAATTTCACTCTTCTCAATGCTTAATCTGTTGTATTACACAACCTTTGAGTATTTAGCTTTATCAATGACATGTACTTTAAAAATGTTTTAGAGATCCTACCAGTCTTTGAAAACATACTTGTTCCTTGTTTCAGTTCCAGTTTTATGTATATATTCTGCCTTGCACCTGATTATTCCAACAATTCATGGATGGCCTTGGGAATCTAATTCTGGTATTGATACTCTTTCCTGATTGTCTTCCCTCGTAGCTGATTTTTTCATTATTGTGTAAATTTAGATCATGAGCTCATGTTTAGCTAAACAGCTGACCTTGTAAGACGCTTAGGTGTGTACGCTCGCAAGCTTCAGGAAAAAGTCGGCAAAATTTATTTGTGTCCCTCCAATGAGTTGCCCACGAGGACACCGTTTTCTACAAGTGTTGGTCCAATACTCCCTCTAGAGGAAGGGGACTCCGACAGGGCTGATTGGCGGCCCCCGATCTGGTGCAGGGGCAGTGGGCAGCCAGTGGCCCGGGCTGGAGCCTCTTTGCATGTGTCCCTGGGACACATCTGCCTGCGAACTTCGGTCACCTGGCAGGAAGCTACGATGTCCAGACCTATGGTTAACTGTGCAGCAAGGTGTACTGTGAGGACAGGTTCCACACACACTTCAAGTAAGAGGTCGGCCTGAGTGGAAAGGTGAGAGTTTGGGCAGCTGTGCACACAAAGAAGGCGCCCTTTGGCCTGGGCCTAAATTCTTGTGACACCCCACTGGACCTGCCGTGCTCTGAGGGCCCTGCCCTGGGCCCCCTGCTCCCCTGCCCTTTGTTCAGTCACATCAGAGATGGCCACACCCACTCCTTCAGTGAGGGCAGAGTTCCAACCACCCTCAGCCCCGCCCCCTCTCCGCAGGTTACCCTGGACTACAGAGGCTGCATCCTGAGGCCAGGGCGTTCCGAGAATGCCACGGGCAGACATGATGACCTTAAATGATTTCCTCTTGTGTCAGGTTTGGTAAACTTTAGGAGCTAGGAAATGGTCCACTTTACAGAAATGTTCAAATTTACTGGCATTTCATATATTCTCTGCTATAACATTGTCCTGATTCTTTCTGTATATTCTTTACTTATGTTTTTGTTTTCCTTAATCAAAGTGTGTCTTTTCAATCTTTTCAAAGAAGATTCTTTGGACTTACTAAATCACCTCAATTTTATACGTTTTCTGTTGTATTAAGTTCTGCTCATATCTTTATTTATCTTTTTTCTATGTTCTCAGGGTTTATTGTTTTGATCTTCTGATGTCAATTAAAACACTTGGTTATTCATTGTAATAAATATTTTACTTATAAAGATTTGAACTTTTGAAGATTCCAGCTTACTTGTAAGTTTCTAAGGGTCAGGTCCTCTCCATTGTTGCTGGCCTAAGGTTTAGTTCACCATATAGCAATGTATATATTGACCTATTTTCCCCTCGAATTTCTGTGATTCCCTACATCTCACCTGTCTTTGCAGACAAGCCATTTGAAATACCCTTAACTTATTTCACAGCCAATAATTCATTGAAATAATGTGTATTTTTAGAGAAATCTTCTTATATAATTAGGCAGAAAATCTCACCTGCCATAGTTTTCAAAACAGCATAATTTCACTCTTCTCAATGCTTAATCTGTTGTATTACACAACCTTTGAGTATTTAGCTTTATCAATGACATGTACTTTAAAAATGTTTTAGAGATCCTACCAGTCTTTGAAAACATCCTTGTTCCTTGTTTCAGTTCCAGTTTTATGTATATATTCTGCCTTGCACCTGATTATTCCAACAATTGATGGATGGCCTTGGGAATCTAATTCTGGTATTGATACTCTTTCCTGATTGTCTTCCCTCGTAGCTGATTTTTTCATTATTGTGTAAATTTAGATCATGAGCTCATGTTTAGCTAAACAGCTGACCTTGTAAGACGCTTAGGTGTGTACGCTCGCAAGCTTCAGGAAAAAGTCGGCAAAATTTATTTGTGTCCCTCCAATGAGTTGCCCACGAGGACACCGTTTTCTACAAGTGTTGGTCCAATACTCCCTCTAGAGGCAGGGGACTCCGACAGGGCTGATTGGCGGCCCCCGATCTGGGGCAGGGGCAGTGGGCAGCCTGTGGCCCGGGCTGGAGCCTCTTTGCATGTGTCCCTGAGACACATCTGCCTGCGAACTTCGGTCACCTGGCAGGAAGCTACGATGTCCAGACCTATGGTTAACTGTGCAGCAAGGTGTACAGTGAGGACAGGTTCCACACACACTTCAAGTAAGAGGTCGGCCTGAGTGGAAAGGTGAGAGTTTGGGCAGCTGTGCAGACAAAGAAGGCGCCCTTTGGCCTGGGCCTAAATGCTTGTGACACCCCACTGGACCTGCCGTGCTCTGAGGGCCCTGCCCTGGGCCCCCTGCTCCCCTGCCCTTTGTTCAGTCACAGCAGAGATGGCCACAACCACTCCTTCAGTGAGGGCAGAGTTCCAACCACCCTCAGCCCCGCCCCCTCTCCGCAGGTTACCATGGACTACAGAGGCTGCATCCTGAGGCCAGGGCGTTCCGAGAATGCCAAGGGCAGACATGATGACCTTAAATGATTTCCTCTTGTGTCAGGTTTGGTAAACTTTAGGAGCTAGGAAATGGTCCACTTTACAGAAATGTTCAAATTTACTGGCATTTCATATATTCTCTGCTATAACATTGTCCTGATTCTTTCTGTATATTCTTTACTTATGTTTTTGTTTTCCTTAATCAAAGTGTGTCTTTTCAATCTTTTCAAAGAAGATTCTTTGGACTTACTAAATCACCTGAATTTTATACGTTTTCTGTTGTATTAAGTTCTGTTCATATCTTTATTTATCTTTTTTCTATGTTCTCAGGGTTTATTGTTTTGATCTTCTGATGTCAATTAAAACACTTGGTTATTCATTTTAATAAATATTTTACTTATAAAGATTTGAACTTTTGAAGATTCCAGCTTACTTGTAAGTTTCTAAGGGTCAGGTCCTCTCCATTGTTGCTGGCCTAAGGTTTAGTTCACCATATAGCAATGTATATATTGACCTATTTTCCCCTCGACTTTCTGTGATTCCCTACATCTCACCTTTCTTTGCAGACAAGCCATTTGAAATACCCTTAACTTATTTCACAGCCAATAAGTCATTGAAATAATGTGTATTTTTAGAGAAATCTTCTTATATAATTAGGCAGAAAATCTCACCTGCCATAGTTTTCAAAACAGCATAATTTCACTCTTCTCAATGCTTAATCTGTTGTATTACACAACCTTTGAGTATTTAGCTTTATCAATGACATGTACTTTAAAAATGTTTTAGAGATCCTACCAGTCTTTGAAAACATCCTTGTTCCTTGTTTCAGTTCCAGTTTTATGTATATATTCTGCCTTGCACCTGATTATTCCAACAATTGATGGATGGCCTTGGGAATCTAATTCTGGTATTGATACTCTTTCCTGATTGTCTTCCCTCGTAGCTGATTTTTTCATTATTGTGTAAATTTAGATCATGAGCTCATGTTTAGCTAAACAGCTGACCTTGTAAGACGCTTAGGTGTGTACGCTCGCAAGCTTCAGGAAAAATTCGGCAAAATTTATTTGTGTCCCTCCAATGAGTTGCCCACGAGGACACCGTTTTCTACAAGTGTTGGTCCAATACTCCCTCTAGAGGAAGGGGACTCCGACAGGGCTGATTGGCGACCCCCGATCTGGGGCAGGTGCAGTGGGCAGCCTGTGGCCCGGGCTGGAGCCTCTTTGCATGTGTCCCTGGGACACATCTGCCTGCGAAATTCGGTCACCTGGCAGGAAGCTACGATGTCCAGACCTATGGTTAACTGTGCAGCAAGGTGTACTGTGAGGACAGGTTCCACACACACTTCAAGTAAGAGGTCGGCCTGAGTGGAAAGGTGAGAGTTTGGGCAGCTGTGCAGACAAAGAAGGCGCCCTTTGGCCTGGTCCTAAATGCTTGTGACACACCACTGGACCTGCCGTGCTCTGAGGGCCCTGCCCTGGGCCCCCTGCTCCCCTGCCCTTTGTTCAGTCACAGCAGAGATGGCCACACCCACTCCTTCAGTGAGGGCAGAGTTCCAACCACCCTCAGCCCCGCCCCCTCTCCGCAGGTTACCATGCACTACAGAGGCTGCATCCTGAGGCCAGGGCGTTCCGAGAATGCCAAGGGCAGACTTGATGACCTAAAATGATTTCCTCTTGTGTCAGGTTTGGTAAACTTTAGGAGCTAGGAAATGGTCCACTTTACAGAAATGTTCAAATTTACTGACATTTCATATATTCTCTGCTATAACATTGTCCTGATTCTTTCTGTATATTCTTTACTTATGTTTTTGTTTTCCTTAATCAAAGTGTGTCTTTTCAATCTTTTCAAAGAAGATTCTTTGGACTTACTAAATCACCTCAATTTTATACGTTTTCTGTTGTATTAAGTTCTGCTCATATCTTTATTTATCTTTTTTTCTAAGTTCTCAGGGTTTATTGTTTTGATCTTCTGATGTCAATTAAAACACTTGGTTATTCATTTTAATAAATATTTTACTTATAAAGATTTGAACTTTTGAAGATTCCAGCTTACTTGTAAGTTTCTAAGGGTCAGGTCCTCTCCATTGTTGCTGGCCTAAGGTTTAGTTCACCATATAGCAATGTATATATTGACCTATTTTCCCCTCGACTTTCTGTGATTCCCTACATCTCACCTTTCTTTGCAGACAAGCCATTTGAAATACCCTTAACTTATTTCACAGCCAATAAGCCATTGAAATAATGTGTATTTTTAGAGAAATCTTCTTATATAATTAGGCAGAAAATCTCACCTGCCATAGTTTTCAAAACAGCATAATTTCACTCTTCTCAATGCTTAATCTGTTGTATTACACAACCTTTGAGTATTTAGCTTTATCAATGACATGTACTTTAAAAATGTTTTAGAGATCCTACCAGTCTTTGCAAACATCCTTGTTCCTTGTTTCACGTCCAGTTTTATGTATATATTCTGCCTTGCACCTGATTATTCCAACAATTGATGGATGGCCTTGGGAATCTAATTCTGGTATTGATAGTCTTTACTGATTGTCTCCCCTCGTAGCTGATTTCTTCATTATTGTGTAAATTTAGATCATGAGCTCATGTTTAGCTAAACAGCTGACCTTGTAAGACGCTTAGGTGTGAACGCTCGTAAGCTTCAGCAGAAAGTCGGCAAAGATTTATTTGTGTCCCTCCAATGAGTTGCCCACGAGGACACCGTTTTCTACAAGTGTTGGTCCAATACTCCCTCTAGAGGCAGGGGACTCCGACAGGGCTGATTGGCGGCCCCCGATCTGGGGCAGGGGCTGTGGGCAGCCTGTGGCCCGGGCAGGAGCCTCTCTGCATGTGTCCCTGGGACATATCTGCCTGCGAACTTCGGTCACCTGGCAGGAAGCTACGATGCCCAGACCTCTGGTTAGCTGTGCAGCGAGGTGTACTGTGAGGACAGGTTCCACACACCCTTCAAGTAAGAGGTCGGCCTGAGTGGAAAGGTGAGAGTTTGGGCAGCTGTGCAGACAAAGAAGGCGCCCTTTGTCCTGGGACTAAATGCTTGTGACACCCCACTGGACCTGCCGTGCTCTGAGGGCACAGCCCTGGGCCCCCTGCTCCCCTGCCCTTTGTTCAGTCACAGCAGAGATGGCCACACCCACTCCTTCAGTGAGGGCAGAGTTCCAACCACCCTCAGCCCCGCCCTCTCTCAGCAGGTTACCATGGACTACAGAGGCTGCATCCTGAGGCCAGGGCGTTCCGAGAATGCCAAGGGCAGACATGATGACCTTAAATGATTTCCTCTTGTGTCAGGTTTGGTAAACTTTAGGAGCTAGGAAATGGTCCACTTTACAGAAATGTTCAAATTTACTGGCATTTCATATATTCTCTGCTATAGCATTGTGCTGATTCTTTCTGTATATTCTTTACTTATGTTTTTGTTTTCCTTAATCAAAGTGTGTCTTTTCAATCTTTTCAAAGAAGTTTCTTTGGACTTACTAAATCACCTCAATTTTATACGTTTTCCGTTGTATTAAGTTCTGCTCATATCTTTATTTATGTTTTTTCTATGTTCTCAGGGTTTATTGTTTTGATCTTCTGATGTCAATTAAAACACTTGGTTATTCATTTTAATAAATATTATACTTATAAAGATTTGAACTTTTGAAGATTCCAGCTTACTTGTAAGTTTCTAAGGGTCAGGTCCTCTCCATTGTTGCTGGCCTAAGGTTTAGTTCACCATATAGCAATGTATATATTGACCTATTTTCCCCTCGACTTTCTGTGATTCCCTACATCTCACCTTTTTTGCAGACAAGCCATTTGAAATACCCTTAACTTATTTCACAGCCAATAAGTCATTGAAATAATGTGTATTTTTAGAGAAATCTTCTTATATAATTAGGCAGAAAATCTCACCTGCCATAGTTTTCAAAACAGCATAATTTCACTTTTTTCAATGCTTAATCTGTTGTATTACACAACCTTTGATTATTTAGCTTTATCAATGACATGTAGAGATCCTACCAGTCTTTGAAAACATCCTTGTTCCTTGTTTCAGGTCCAGTTTTATGTATATATTCTGCCTTGCACCTGATTATTCCAACAATTGATGGATGGCCTTGGGAATCTAATTCTGGTATTGATACTGTTTACTGATTGTCTCCCCTCGTAGCTGATTTCTTCATTATTGTGTAAATTTAGATCATGAGCTCATGTTTAGCTAAACAGCTGACCTTGTAAGACGCTTAGTTGTGTACGCTCGCAAGCTTCAGGAGAAAGTCGGCAAAATTTATTTGTGTCCCTCCAATGAGTTGCCCACGAGGACACCGTTTTCTACAAGTGTTGGTCCAACAGTCCCTCTAGAGGAAGGGGACTCCGACAAGGCTGATTGGCGGACCCCGATCTGGGGCAGGGGCATTGGGCAGCCTGTGGCCCGGGCTGGAGCGTCTTTGCATGTTTCCCTGGGACACATCTGCCTGCGAACTTCGGTCACCTGGCAGGAAGCTACGATGCCCAGACCTATGGTTAGCTGTGCAGCAAGGTGTACTGTGAGGACAGGTTCCACACACACTTCAAGTAAGAGGTCGGCCTGAGTGGAAAGGTGAGAGTTTGGGCAGCTGTGCAGACAAAGAAGGCACCCTTTGGCCTGGGCCTAAATGCTTGTGACACCCCACTGGACCTGCCGTGCTCTGAGGGCCCTGCCCTGGGCCCCCTGCTCCCCTGCCCTTTGTTCAGTCACAGCAGAGATGGCCACACCCACTCCTTCAGTGAGGGCAGAGTTCCAACCACCCTCAGCCCCGCCCCCTCTCCGCAGGTTACCATGGACTACAGAGGCTGCATCCTGAGGCCAGGGCGTTCCGAGAATGCCAAGGGCAGACATGATGACCTTAAATGATTTCCTCTTGTGTCAGGTTTGGTAAACTTTAGGAGCTAGGAAATGGTCCACTTACAGAAATGTTCAAATTTACTGGCATTTCATATATTCTCTGCTATAACATTGTCCTGATTCTTTCTGTATATTCTTTACTTATGTTTTTGTTTTCCTTAATCAAAGTGTGTCTTTTCAATCTTTTCAAAGAAGATTCTTTGGACTTACTAAATCACCTGAATTTTATACGTTTTCTGTTGTATTAAGTTCTGCTCATATCTTTATTTATCTTTTTTCTATGTTCTCAGGGTTTATTGTTTTGATCTTCTGATGTCAATTAAAACACTTGGTTATTCATTTTAATAAATATTTTACTTATAAAGATTTGAACTTTTGAAGATTCCAGCTTACTTGTAAGTTTCTAAGGGTCAGGTCCTCTCCATTGTTGCTGGCCTAATGTTTAGTTCAACATATAGCAATGTATATATTGACCTATTTTCCCCTCGACTTTCTGTGATTCCCTACATCTCACCTTTCTTTGCAGACAAGCCATTTGAAATACCCTTCACTTATTTCACAGCCAATAAGTCATTGAAATAATGTGTATTTTTAGAGAAATCTTCTTATATAATTAGGCAGAAAATCTCACCTGCCATAGTTTTCAAAACAGCATAATTTCACTCTTCTCAATGCTTAATCTGTTGTATTACACAACCTTTGAGTATTTAGCTTTATCAATGACATGTACTTTAAAAATGTTTTAGAGATCCTACAAGTCTTTGAAAACATCCTTGTTCCTTTTTTCAGTTCCAGTTTTATGTATATATTCTGCCTTGCACCTGATTATTACAACAATTGATGGATGGCCTTGGGAATCTAATTCTGGTATTGATACTCTTTACTGATTGTCTCCTCTCGTAGCTGATTTTTTCATTATTGTGTAAATTTAGATCATGAGCTCATGTTTAGCTAAACAGCTGACCTTGTAAGACGCTTAGGTGTGTAAGCTCGCAAGCTTCAGGAGAAAGTCGGCAAAATTTATATGTGTCCCTCCAATGACTTGCCCACGAGGACACCGTTTTCTACAAGTGTTGGTCCAATACTCCCTCTAGAGGAAGGGGACTCCGACAGGGCTGATTGGCGGCCCGTGATCTGGGGCAGGGGCAGTGGGCAACCTGTGGCCCGGGCTGGAGCCTCTTTGCATGTGTCCCTGGGACACATCTGCCTGCGAACTTCGGTCACCTGGCAGGAAGCTACGATGCCCAGACCTATGGTTTGCTGTGCAGCGAGGTGTACTGTGAGGACAGGTTCCACACACACTTCAAGTAAGAGGTCGGCCTGAGTGGAAAGGTGAGAGTTTGGGCAGCTGTGCAGACAAAGAAGGCGCCCTTTGGCCTGGGCCTAAATGCTTGTGACACCCCACTGGACCTGCCGTGCTCTGAGGGCCCTGCCCTGGGCCCCCTGCTCCCCTGCCCTTTGTTCAGTCACAGCAGAGATGGCCACACCCACTCCTTCAGTGAGGCCAGAGTTCCAACCACCCTCAGCCCCGCCCCCTCTCCGCAGGTTACCATGGACTACAGAGGCTGCATCCTGAGGCCAGGGCATTCCGAGAATGCCAAGGGCAGACATGATGACCTTAAATGATTTCCTCTTGTGTCAGGTTTGGTAAACTTTAGGAGCTAGGAAATGGTCCACTTTACAGAAATGTTCAAATTTACTGGCATTTCATATATTCTCTGCTATAACATTGTCCTGATTCTTTATGTATATTCTTTACTTATGTTTTTGTTTTCCTTAATCAAAGTGTGTCTTTTCAATCTTTTCAAAGAAGATTCTTTGCACTTACTAAATCACCTGAATTTTATACGTTTTCTGTTGTATTAAGTTCTGCTCATATCTTTATTTATCTTTTTTCTATGTTCTCAGGGTTTATTGTTTTGATCTGCTGATGTCAATTAAAACACTTGGTTATTCATTTTAATAAATATTTTACTTATAAAGATTTGAACTTTTGAAGATTCCAGCATACTTGTAAGTTTCTAAGGGTCAGGTCCTCTCCATTGTTGCTGGCCTAAGGTTTAGTTCACCATATAGCAATGTATATATTGACCTATTTTCCCCTCGACTTTCTGTGATTCCCTACATCTCACCTTTCTTTGCAGACAAGCCATTTGAAATACCCTTAACTTATTTCACAGCCAATAAGTCATTGAAATAATGTGTATTTTTAGAGAAATCTTCTTATATAATTAGGCAGAAAATCTCACCTGCCATAGTTTTCAAAACAGCATAATTTCACTCTTCTCAATGCTTAATCTGTTGTATTACACAACCTTTGAGTATTTAGGTTTATCAATGACATGTACTTTAAAAATGTTTTAGAGATCCTACCAGTCTTTGAAAACATCCTTGTTCCTTGTTTCAGTTCCAGTTTTATGTATATATTCTGCCTTGCACCTGATTATTCCAACAATTGATGGATGGCCTTGGGAATCTAATTCTGGTATTGATACTCTTTCCTGATTGTCTTCCCTCGTAGCTGATTTTTTCATTATTGTGTAAATTTAGATCATGAGCTCATGTTTAGCTAAACAGCTGACCTTGTAAGACGCTTAGGTGTGTACGCTCGCAAGCTTCAGGAAAAAGTCGGCAAAATTTATTTGTGTCCCTCCAATGAGTTGCCCACGAGGACACCGTTTTCTACACGTGTTGGTCCAATACTCCCTCTAGAGGAAGGGGACTCCGACAGGGCTGATTGGCGGCCCCCGATCTGGGGCAGGGTCAGTGGGCAGCCTGTGGCCCGGGCTGGAGCCTCTTTGCATGTGTCCCTGGGACACATCTGCCTGCGAACTTCGGTCACCTGGCAGGAAGCTACGATGCCCAGACCTATGGTTAGCTGTGCAGCGAGGTGTACTGTGAGGACAGGTTCCACACACACTTCAAGTAAGAGGTCGGCCTGAGTGGAAAGGTGAGAGTTTGGGCAGCTGTGCAGACAAAGAAGGCGCCCTTTGGCCTGGGCCTAAATGCTTGTGACACCCCACTGGACCTGCCGTGCTCTGAGGGCCCTGCCCTGGGCCCCCTGCTCCCCTGCCCTTTGTTCAGTCACAGCAGATATGGCCACACCCACTCCTTCAGTGAGGGCAGAGTTCCAACCACCCTCAGCCCCGCCCCCTCTCCGAAGGTTACCATGGACTACAGAGGCTGCATCCTGAGGCCAGGGCGTTCCGAGAATGCCAAGGGCAGACATGATGACCTTAAATGATTTCCTCTTGTGTCAGGTTTGGTAAACTTTAGGAGCTAGGAAATGGTCCACTTTACAGAAATGTTCAAATTTACTGGCATTTCATATATTCTCTGCTATAACATTGTCCTGATTCTTTCTGTATATTCTTTACTTATGTTTTTGTTTTCCTTAATCAAAGTGTGTCTTTTCAATCTTTTCAAAGAAGATTCTTTGGACTTAATAAATCACCTGAATTTTATACGTTTTCTGTTGTATTAAGTTCTGCTCATATCTTTATTTATCTTTTTTCTATGTTCTCAGGGTTTATTGTTTTGATCTTCTGATGTCAATTAAAACACTTGGTTATTCATTTTAATAAATATTTTACTTATAAAGATTTGAACTTTTGAAGATACCAGCTTACTTGTAAGTTTCTAAGGGTCAGGTCCTCTCCATTGTTGCTGGCCTAAGGTTTAGTTCACCATATAGCAATGTATATATTGACCTATTTTCCCCTCGACTTTCTGTGATTCCCTACATCTCACCTTTCTTTGCAGACAAGCCATTTGAAATACACTTAACTTATTTCACAGCCAATAAGTCATTGAAATAATGTGTATTTTTAGAGAAATCTTCTTATATAATTAGGCAGAAAATCTCACCTGCCATAGTTTTCAAAACAGCATAATTTCACTCTTCTCAATGCTTAATCTGTTGTATTACACAACCTTTGAGTATTTAGCTTTATCAATGACATGTAGAGATCCTACCAGTCTTTGAAAACATCCTTGTTCCTTGTTTCAGTTCCAGTTTTATGTATATATTCTGCCTTGCACCTGATTATTCCAACAATTGATGGATGGCCTGGGGAATCTAATTCTGGTATTGATAGTCTTTACTGATTGTCTCCCCTCGTAGCTGATTTCATCATTATTGTGTAAATTTAGATCATGAGCTCATGTTTAGCTAAACAGCTGACCTTGTAAGACGCTTAGTTGTGAACACTCGTAAGCTTCAACAGAAAGATGGCAAAGATTTATTTGCGTCCCTACAATGAGTTGCCCAGGAGGACACCGTTTTCTACAAGTGTTGGTCCTATACTCCCTCTAGAGGAAGGGCCTCCGACAGGGCTGATTGGCGGCCCCCGATCTGGGGCAGGGGCAGTGGGCAGCCTGTGGCCCGGGCTGGAGCCTCTTTGCATGTGTCCCTGGGACACATCTGCCTGCGAACTTCGGTCACCTGGCAGGAAGCTACGATGCCCAGACCTATGCTTAGCTGTGCAGCGAGGTGTACTGTGAGGACAGGTTCCACACACTCTTCAAGTAAGAGGTCGGCCTGAGTGGAAAGGTGAGAGTTTGGGCAGCTGTGCAGACAAAGAAGGCGCCCTTTGGCCTGGGCCTAAATGCTTGTGACACCCCACTGGACCTGCCGTGCTCTGAGGGCCCTGCCCTGGGCCCCCTGCTCCCCTGCCCTTTGTTCAGTCACTGCAGAGATGGCCACACCCACTCCTTCAGTGAGGGCAGAGTTCCAACCAGCCTCAGCCCAGCCCCCTCTCCGCAGGTTACCCTGGACTATAGAGGCTGCATCCTGAGGCCAGGGCGTTCTGAGAATGCCAAGGGCAGACATGATGACCTTAAATGATTTCCTCTTGTGTCAGGTTTGGTAAACTTTAGGAGCTAGGAAATGGTCCACTTTACAGAAATGTTCAAATTTACTGGCATTTCATATATTCTCTGCTATAACATTGTCCTGATTCTTTCTGTATATTCTTTACTTATGTTTTTGTTTTCCTTAATCAAAGTGTGTCTTTTCAATCTTTTCAAAGAAGATTCTTTGGACTTACTAAATCACCTCAATTTTATACGTTTTCTGTTGTATTAAGTTCTGCTCATATCTTTATTTATCTTTTTTCTATGTTCTCAGGTTTTATTGTTTTGATCTTCTGATGTCAATTAAAACACTTGGTTATTCATTTTAATAAATATTTTACTTATAAAGATTTGAACATTTGAAGATTCCAGCTTACTTGTAAGTTTCTAAGGGTCAGGTCCTCTCCATTGTTGCTGTCCTAAGGTTTAGTTCACCATATAGCAATGTATATATTGACCTATTTTCCCCTCGACTTTCTGTGATTCCCTACATCTCACCTTTCTTTGCAGACAAGCCATTTGAAATACCCTTAACTTATTTCACAGCCAATAAGTCATTGAAATAATGTGTATTTTTAGAGAAATCTTCTTATATAATTAGGCAGAAAATCTCACCTGCCATAGTTTTCAAAACAGCATAATTTCACTCTTCTCAATGCTTAATCTGTTGTATTACACAACCTTTGAGTATTTAGCTTTATCAATGACATGTCCTTTAAAAATATTTTAGAGATCCTACCAGTCTTTGAAAACATCCTTGTTCCTTGTTTCAGTTCCAGTTTTATGTATATATTCTGCCTTGCACCTGATTATTCCAACAATTGATGGATGGCCTTGGGAATCTAATTCTGGTATTGATACTCTTTCCTGATTGTCTTCCCTCGTAGCTGATTTTTTCATTATTGTGTAAATTTAGATCATGAGCTCATGTTAAGCTAAACAGCTGACCTTGTAAGACGCTTAGGTGTGTACGCTCGCAAGCTTCAGGAAAAAGTCGGCAAAATTTATTTGTGTCCCTCCAATGAGTTGCCCACGAGGACACCGTTTTCTACAAGTGTTGGTCCAATACTCCCTCTAGAGGCAGGGGACTCCGACAGGGCTGATTGGCGGCCCCCGATCTGGGGCAGGGGCAGTGGGCAGCCTGTGGCCCGGGCTGGAGCGTCTTTGCATGTGTCCCTGGGACACATCTGCCTGCGAACTTCGGTCACCTGGCCGGAAGCTACGATGCCCAGACCTATGGTTAGCTGTGCAGCAAGGTGTACTGTGAGGACAGGTTCCACACACACTTCAAGTAAGAGGTCGGCCTGAGTGGAAAGGTGAGAGTTTGGGCAGCTGTGAAGACAAAGAAGGCGCCCTATGGCCTGGGCCTAAATGCTTGTGACACCCCACTGGACCTGCCGTGCTCTGAGGGCCGTGCCCTGGGCGCCCTCCTCCCCTGCCCTTTGTTCAGTCACAGCAGAGATGGCCACACCCACTCCTTCAGTGAGGGCAGAGTTCCAACCACCCTCAGCCCAGCCCCCTCTCCACAGGTTACCCTGGACTACAGAGGCTGCATCCTGAGGCCAGGGCGTTCCGAGAATGCCAAGGGTAGACTTGATGACCTTAAATGATTTCCTCTTGTGTCAGGTTTGGTAAACTTTAGGAGCTAGGAAATGGTCCACTTTACAGAAATGTTCAAATTTACTGGCATTTCTTATATTCTCTGCTATAACATTGTCCTGATTCTTTCTGTATATTCTTTACTTATGTTTTTGTTTTCCTTAATCAAAGTGTGTCTTTTCAATCTTTTCAAAGAAGATTCTTTGGACTTACTAAATCACCTCAATTTTATACGTTTTCTGTTGTATTAAGTTCTGCTCATATCTTTATTTATCTTTTTTCTATGTTCTCAGGGTTTATTGTTTTGATCTTCTGATGTCAATTAAAACACTTGGTTATTCATTTTAATAAATATTTTACTTATAAAGATTTGAACTTTTGAAGATTCCAGCTTACTTGTAAGTTTCTAAGGGTCAGGTCCTCTCCATTGTTGCTGGCCTAAGGTTTAGTTCACCATATAGCAATGTATATATTGACCTATTTTCCCCTCGACTTTCTGTGATTCCCTACATCTCACCTTTCTTTGCAGACAAGCCATTTGAAATACCCTTAACTTATTTCACAGCCAATAAGTCATTGAAATAATGTGTATTTTTAGAGAAATCTTCTTATATAATTAGGCAGAAAATCTCACCTGCCATAGTTTTCAAAACAGCATAATTTCACTCTTCTCAATGCTTAATCTGTTGTATTACACAACCTTTGAGTATTTAGCTTTATCAATGACATGTCCTTTAAAAATGTTTTAGAGATCCTACCACTCTTTGAAAACATCCTTGTTCCTTGTTTCAGTTCCAGTTTTATGTATATATTCTGCCTTGCACCTGATTATTCCAACAATTGATGGATGGCCTTGGGAATCTAATTCTGGTATTGATAGTCTATACTGATTGTCTCCCCTCGTAGCTGATTTCTTCATTATTGTGTAAATTTCGATCATGAGCTCATGTTTAGCTAAACAGCTGACCTTGTAAGACGCTTAGGTGTGAACGTTCGTAAGCTTCCGCAGAAAGACGGCAAAGATTTATTTGTGTCCCTCCAATGAGTTGCCCACGAGGACACCGTTTTATACAAGTGTTGGTCCAATACTCCCTCTAGAGGCAGGGGATTCCGACAGGGCTGATTGGCGGCCCCCGATCTGGGGCAGGGGCAGTGGGCAGCCTGTGGCCCGGGCAGGAGCCTCTTTGCATGTGTCCCTGGGACACATCTGCCTGCGAACTTCGGTCACCTGGCAGGAAGCTACGATGCCCAGACCTATGGTTAGCTGTGCAGCGAGGTGTACTGTGAGGACAGGTTCCACACACACTTCAAGTAAGAGGTCGGCCTGAGTGGAAAGGTGAGAGTTTGGGCAGCTGTGCAGACAAAGAAGGCGCCCTTTGGCCTGGGCCTAAATGCTTGTGACACCCCACTGGACCTGCCGTGCTCTGACGGCCCTGGCCTGGGCCCCCTGCTCCCCTGCCCTTTGTTCAGTCACAGCAGTGATGGCCACACCCACTCCTTCAGTGAGGGCAGAGTTCCAACCAACCTCAACCCCGCCCACTCTCCGCAGGTTACCATGGACTACAGAGGCTGCATCCTGAGGCCAATGCGTTCGGAGAATGCCAAGGGCAGACATGATGACCTTAAATGATTTCCTCTTGTGTCAGGTTTGGTAAACTTTAGGAGCTAGGAAATTGTCCACTTTACAGAAATGTTCAAATTTACTGGCATTTCATATATTCTCTGCTATAACATTGTCCTGATTCTTTCTGTATATTCTTTACTTATGTTTTTGTTTTCCTTAATCAAAGTGTGTCTTTTCAATCTTTTCAAAGAAGATTCTTTGGACATACTAAATCACCTCAATTTTATACGTTTTCTGTTGTATTAAGTTCTGCTCATATCTTTATTTATCTTTTTTGTATGTTCTCAGGGTTTATTGTTTTGATCTTCTGATGTCAATTAAAATACTTGGTTATTCATTTTAATAAATATTTTACTTATAAAGATTTGAACTTTTGAAGATTCCAGCTTACTTGTAAGTTTCTAAGGGTCAGGTCCTCTCCATTGTTGCTGGCCTAAGGTTTAGTTCACCATATAGCAATGTATATATTGACCTATTTTCCCCTCGACTTTCTGTGATTCCCTACATCTCACCTTTCTTTGCAGACAAGCCATTTGAAATACACTTAAATTATTTCACAGCCAATAAGTCATTGAAATAATGTGTATTTTTTAAAGAAATCTTCTTATATAATTAGGCAGAAAATCTCACCTGCCATAGTTTTCAAAACAGCATAATTTCACTCTTCTCAATGTTTAGTCTGTTGTATTACACAACCTTTGAGTATTTAGCTTTATCAATGACATGTCCTTTAAAAATGTTTTAGAGATCCTACCAGTCTTTGAAAACATCCTTGTTCCTTGTTTCAGTTCCAGTTTTATGTATATTTTCTGCCTTGCACCTGATTATTCCAACAATTGATGGATGGCCTTGGGAATCTAATTCTGGTATTGATAGTTTTTGCTGATTGTCTCCCCTTGTAGCTGATTTCTTCATTACTGTGTAAATTTAGATCATGAGCTCATGTTTAGCTAAACAGCTGACCTTGTAAGACGCTTACGTGTGAACGCTCATAAGCTTCAGGAGAAAGTCGGCAAAATTTATTTGTGTCCCTCCAATGAGTTGCCCACGAGGACACCGTTTTCTACAAGTGTTGGTCCAATACTCCCTCTAGAGGAAGGGGACTCCGACAGGGCTGATTGGCGGCCCCCGATCTGGGGCAGGGGCAGTGGGAGGCCTGTGGCCCGGGCTGGAGCCTCTTTGCATGTGTCCCTGGGACACATCTGCCTGCGAACTTCGGTCACCTGGCAGGAAGCTACGATGCCCAGACCTATGGTTAGCTGTGCAGCGAGGTGTACTGTGAGGACAGGTTCCACACACACTTCAAGTAAGAGGTCGGCCTGAGTGGAAAGGTGAGAGTTTGGGCAGCTGTGCAGACAAAGAAGGCGCCCTTTGGCCTGGGCCTAAATGATTGTGACACCCCAATGGACCTGCCGGGCTCTGAGGGCCCTGCCCTGGGCCCACTGCTCCCATGCCCTTTGTTCAGTCACAGCAGAGATGGCCACACCCACTCCTTCAGTGAGGGCAGAGTTCCAACCACCCTCAGCCCCGCCCCCTCTCCGCAGGTTACCATGGACTACAGATGCTGCATCCTGATGCCAGGGCGTTCCGAGAATGCGAAGGGCAGTCATGATGACCTTAAATGATTTCCTCTTGTGTCAGTTTTGGTAAATTTTTGGAGCTAGGAAATGGTCCACTTTACAGAAATGTTCAAATTTACTGGCATTTCATATATTCTCTGCTATAACATTGTCCTGATTCTTTCTGTATATTCTTTACTTATGTTTTTGTTTTCCTTAATCAAAGTGTGTCTTTTCAATCTTTTCAAAGAAGATTCTTTGGACTTACTAAATCACCTCAATTTTATTCGTTTTCTGTTGTATTAAGTTCTGCTCATATCTTTATTTATCTTTTTTCTATGTTCTCAGGGTTTATTGTTTTGATCTTCTGATGACAATTAAAACACTTGGTTATTCATTTTAATAAATATTTTACTTATAAAGATTTGAACTTTTGAAGATTCCAGCTTACTTGTAAGTTTCTAAGGGTCAGGTCCTCTCCATTGTTGCTGGCCTAAGGTTTAGTTCACCATATAGCAATGTATATATTGACCTATTTTCCCCTCGAATTTCTGTGATTCCCTACATCTCACCTTTCTTTGCAGACAAGCCATTTGAAATACCCTTAACTTATTTCACAGCCAATAAGTCATTGAAATAATGTGTATTTTTTAGAGAAAACTTCTTATATAATTAGGCAGGAAATCTCACCTGCCATAGTTTTCAAAACAGCATAATTTCACTCTTCTCAATGCTTAACCTGTTGTATTACACAACCTTTGAGTATTTAGCTTTATCAATGACATGTACTTTAAAAATGTTTTAGAGATCCTACCAGTCTTTGAAAACATCCTTGTTCCTTGTTTCAGTTCCAGTTTTATGTATATTTTCTGCCTTGCACCTGATTATTCCAACAATTGATGGATGGCCTTGGGAATCTAATTCTGGTATTGATAGTTTTTGCTGATTGTCTCCCCTTGTAGCTGATTTCTTCATTATTTTGTAAATTTAGATCATGAGCTCATGTTTAGCTAAACAGCTGACCTTGTAAGACGCTTACGTGTGAACGCTCATAAGCTTCAGGAGAAAGTCGGCAAAATTTATTTGTGTCCCTCCAATGAGTTGCCCACGAGGACACCGTTTTCTACAAGTGTTGGTCCAATACTCCCTCTAGAGGAAGGGGACTCCGACAGGGCTGATTGGCGGCCCCCGATCTGGGGCAGGGGCAGTGGGAGGCCTGTGGCCCGGGCTGGAGCCTCTTTGCATGTGTCCCTGGGACACATCTGCCTGCGAACTTCGGTCACCTGGCAGGAAGCTACGATGCCCAGACCTATGGTTAGCTGTGCAGCGAGGTGTACTGTGAGGACAGGTTCCACACACACTTCAAGTAAGAGGTCGGCCTGAGTGGAAAGGTGAGAGTTTGGGCAGCTGTGCAGACAAAGAAGGCGCCCTTTGGCCTGGGCCTAAATGCTTGTGACACCCCAATGGACCTGCCGGGCTCTGAGGGCCCTGCCCTGGGCCCACTGCTCCCATGCCCTTTGTTCAGTCACAGCAGAGATGGCCACACCCACTCCTTCAGTGAGGGCAGAGTTCCAACCTCCCTCAGCCCCGCCCCCTCTCCGCAGGTTACCATGGACTACAGATGCTGCATCCTGATGCCAGGGCATTCCGAGAATGCGAATGGCAGTCATGATGACCTTAAATGATTTCCTCTTGTGTCAGTTTTGGTAAATTTTTGGAGCTAGGAAATGGTCCACTTTACAGAAATGTTCAAATTTACTGGCATTTCATATATTCTCTGCTATAACATTGTCCTGATTCTTTCTGTATATTCTATACTTATGTTTTTGTTTTCCTTAATCAAAGTGTGTCTTTTCAATCTTTTCAAAGAAGATTCTTTGGACTTACTAAATCACCTCAATTTTATTCGTTTTCTGTTGTATTAAGTTCTGCTCATATCTTTATTTATCTTTTTTCTATGTTCTCAGGGTTTATTGTTTTGATCTTCTGATGACAATTAAAACACTTGGTTATTCATTTTAATAAATATTTTACTTATAAAGATTTGAACTTTTGAAGATTCCAGCTTACTTGTAAGTTTCTAAGGGTCAGGTCCTCTCCATTGTTGCTGGCCTAAGGTTTAGTTCACCATATAGCAATGTATATATTGAACTATTTTCCCCTCGAATTTCTGTGATTCCCTACATCTCACCTTTCTTTGCAGACAAGCCATTTGAAATACCCTTAACTTATTTCACAGCCAATAAGTCATTGAAATAATGTGTATTTTTTAGAGAAAACTTCTTATATAATTAGGCAGAAAATCTCACCTGCCATAGTTTTCAAAACAGCATAAGTTCACTCTTCTCAATGCTTAATCTGTTGTATTACACAACCTTTGATTATTTAGCTTTATCAATGACATGTACTTTAAAAATGTTTTAGAGATCCTACCAGTCTTTGAAAACATCCTTGTTCCTTGTTTCAGTTCCAGTTTTATGTATATTTTCTGCCTTGCACCTGATTATTCCAACAATTGATGGATGGCCTTGGGATTCTAATTCTGGTATTGATAGTTTTTGCTGATTGTCTCCCCTTGTAGCTGATTTTTTCATTATTGTGTAAATTTAGATCATGAGCTCATGTTTAGCTAAACAGCTGACCTTGTAAGACGCTTAGGTGTGAACGCTCGTAAGCTTCAGCAGAAAGTTGGCAAAGATTTATTTGTGTCCCACCAATGAGTTGCCCACAAGGACACCGTTTTCTACAAGTGTTGGTCCAATACTCCCTCTAGAGGCAGGGGACTCCGACAGGGCTGATTGGCAGCCCCCGATCTGGGGCAGGGGCAGTGGGCAGCCTGTGGCCCAGGCAGGAGCCTCTCTGCATGTGTCCCTGGGACCCATCTGCCTGCGATCTTCGGTCACCTGACAGGAAGCTACGATGCCCAGACCTATGGTTAGCTGTGCAGCGAGGTGCACTGCGCAGACAGATTCCACACACACTTCCAGTAAGAGGTCGGCCTGAGTGGAAATTTGAGAGTTTGGACAGCTGTGCAGACAAAGAAGGCGCCCTTTGGCCTGGGCCTAAATGCTTGTGACTCCCCACTGAACCTGCCGGGCTCTGTGGGCCCTGCCCTGGGCCCCCTGCTCCCCTGCCCTTTGTTCAGTCACAGCAGAGATGGCCACACCCACTCCCTCAGTGAGGGCAGTGTTCCAACCTCCCTCAGCCCCGCCCCCTCTCCGCAGGTTACCATGGACTACAGATGCTGCATTCTGAGGCCAGGGCGTTCCGAGAATGCCAAGGGCAGACATGATGACCTTAAATGATTTCCTCTTGTGTCAGGTTTGGTAAACTTTAGGAGCTAGGAAATGGTCCACTTTACAGAAATGTTCAAATTTACTGGCATTTCTTATATTCTCTGCTATAACTTTGACCTGATTCTTTCTGTATATTCTTTACTTATGTTTTTGTTTTCCTTAATCAAAGTGTGTCTTTTCAGTCTTTTCAAAAAAGATTCTTTGGACTTACTAAATCACCTCAATTTTATACGTTTTCTGTTGTATTAAGTTCTGCTCATATCTTTATCTTTTTTCTATGTTCTCAGGGTTTATTGTTTTGATCTTCTGATGTCAATTAAAACACTTGGTTATTCATTTTAATAAATATTATACTTATAAAGATTTGAACTTTTGAAGTTTCCAGCTTACTTGTAAGTTTCTAAGGGTCAGGTCCTCTCCATTGTTGCTGGCCTAAGTTTTAGTTCACCTTATCGCAATGTATATATTGACCTATTTTCCCCTCGACTTTCTGTGATTCCCTACATCTCACCTTTCTTTGCTGACAAGCCATTTGAAATACCCTTAACTTATTTCACAGCCAATAAGTCATTGAAATAATGTGTATTTTTAGAGAAATCTTCTTATATAATTAGGCAGAAAATCTCACCTGCCATAGTTTTCAAAACAGCATAATTTCACTCTTCTCAATGCTTAATCTGTTGTATTACACAACCTTTGAGTATTTAGCTTTATCAATGACATGTCCTTTAAAAATGTTTTAGAGATCCTACCAGTCTTTGAAAACATCCTTGTTCCTTGTATCAGTTCCAGTTTTATGTATATATTCTGCCTTGCACCTGATTATTCCAACAATTGATGGATGGCCTTGGGAATCTAATTCTGGTATTGATAGTCTTTCCTGATTGTCTCCCCTCGTAGCTGATTTCTTCATTATTGTGTAAATTTAGATCATGAGCTCATGTTTAGCTAAACAGCTGACCTTGTAAGACGCTTAGGTGTGAACGCTCGTAAGCTTCAGCAGAAAGTCGGCAAAGATTTATTTGTGTCCCTCCAATGAGTTGCCCATGAGGACACCGTTTTCTACAAGTGTTGGTCGAATACTCCCTCTAGAGGCAGGGGACTCCGACAGGGCTGATTGGCGGCCCCCGATCTGGGGCAGGGGCAGTGGGCAGCCTGTGGCCCGGCAGGAGCCTCTTTGCATGTGTCCCTGGGACACATCTGCCTGCGAACTTCGGTCACCTGGCAGGAAGCTACGATGCCCAGACCTATGGTTAGCTGTGCAGCGAGGTGTACTGTGAGGGCAGGTTCCACACACACTTCAAGTAAGAGGTCGGCCTGAGTGGAAAGGTGAGAGTTTGGGCAGCTGTGCAGACAAAGAAGGCGCCCTTTGGCCTGGGCCTAAATGCTTGTGACACCCCACTGGACCTGCCGTGCTCTGAGGGCCCTGCCCTGGGCCCACTGCTCCCCTGCCCTTTGTTCAGTCACAGCAGATATGGCCATACCCACTCCTTCAGTGAGGGCAGTGTTCCAACCACCCTCAGCCCCGCCCCCTCTCCGCAGGTTACCATGGACTACAGAGGCTGCATCCTGAGGCCAGGGCGTTCCGAGAAGGCCAAGGGCAGACATGATGACTTTAAATGATTTCCTCTTGTGTCAGGTTTGGTAAACTTTAGGAACTAGGAAATGGTCCACTTTACAGAAATGTTCAAATTTACTGGCATTTCATATATTCTCTGCTATAACATTGTCCTGATTCTTTCTGTATATTCTTTACTTATGTTTTTGTATTCCTTAATCAAAGTGTGTCTTTTCAATCTTTTCAAAGAAGATTCTTTGGACATACTAAATCACCTCAATTTTATACGTTTTCTGTTGTATTAAGTTCTGCTCATATCTTTATTTATCTTTTTTCTATGTTCTCAGGGTTTATTGTTTTGATCTTCTGATGTCAATTAAAACACTTGGTTATTCATTTCAATAAATATTTTACTTATAAAGATTTGAACTTTTGAAGATTCCAGCTTACTTGTAAGTTTCTAAGGGTCAGGTCCTCTCCATTGTTGCTGGCCTAAGGTTTAGTTCACCATATAGCAATGTATATATTGACCTATTTTCCCCTCGACTTTCTGTGATTCCCTACATCTCACCTTTCTTTGCAGACAAGCTATTTGAAATACCCTTAACTTATTTCACAGCCAATAAGTCATTGAAATAATGTGTATTTTTTAGAGAAATCTTCTTATATAATTAGGCAGAAAATCTCACCTGCCATAGTTTTCAAAACAGCATAATTTCTCTCTTCTCAATGCTTAATCTGTTGTATTACACAACCTTTGAGTATTTAGCTTTATCAATGACATGTCCTTTAAAAATATTTTAGAGATCCTACCAGTCTTTGAAAACATCCTTGTTCCTTGTTTCAGTTCCAGTTTTATGTATATTTTCTGCCTTGCACCTGATTATTCCAACAATTGATGGATGACCTTGGGAATCTAATTCTGGTATTGATAGTTTTTGCTGATTGTCTCCCCTTGTAGCTGATTTCTTCATTATTGTGTAAATTTAGATCATGAGCTCATGTTTAGCTAAACAGCTGACCTTGTAATACGCTTACGTGTGAACGCTCATAAGCTTCAGGAGAAAGTCGGCAAAATTTATTTGTGTCCCTCCAATGAGTTGCCCACGAGGACACCGTTTTCTACAAGTGTTGGTCCAATACTCCCTCTAGAGGAAGGGGACTCCGACAGGGCTGATTGGCGGCCCCCGATCTGGGGCAGGGGCTGTGGGAGGCCTGTGGCCCGGGCAGGAGCCTCTTTGCATGTGTCACTGGGACACATCTGCCTGCGAATTTAGGTCACCTGGCAGGAAGCTACGATGCCCAGACCTATGGTTAGCTGTGCAGCGAAGTGTACTGTGAGGACAGGTTCCACACACACTTCAAGTAAGAGGTCGGCCTGAGTGGAAAGGTGAGAGTTTGGGCAGCTGTGCAGACAAAGAAGGCGCCCTTTGGCCTGGGCCTAAATGCTTGTGACACCCCACTGGACCTGCCGTGCTCTGAGGGCCCTGTCCTGGGCCCCCTGCTCCCATGCCCTTTGTTCAGTCACAGCAGAGATGGCCACACCCACTCCTTCAGTGAGGGCAGAGTTCCAACCACCCTCAGCCCCGCCCCCTCTCCGCAGGTTACCATGGACTACAGATGCTGCATCCTGATGCCAGGGCGTTCCGAGAATGCCAAGGGCAGTCATGATGACCTTAAATGATTTCCTCTTGTGTCAGGTTTGGTAAACTTTAGGAGCTAGGAAATGGTCCACTTACAGAAATGTTCAAATTTACTGGCATTTCTTATATTCTCTGCTATAACATTGTCCTGATTCTTTCTGTATATTCTTTACTTATGTTTTTGTTTTCCTTAATCAAAGTGTGTCTTTTCAATCTTTTCAAAGAAGATTCTTTGGACTTACTAAATCACCTCAATTTTATACGTTTTCTGTTGTATTAAGTTCTGCTCATATCTTTATTTATCTTTTTTCTATGTTCTCAGGGTTTATTGTTTTGATCTTCTGATGTCAATTAAAACACTTGGTTATTCATTTTAATAAATATTTAACTTATAAAGATTTGAACTTTTGAAGATTCCAGCTTACTTGTAAGTTTCTAAGGGTCAGGTCCTCTCCATTGTTGCTGGCCTAAGGTTTAGTTCACCATATAGCAATGTATATATTGACCTATTTTCCCCTCGACTTTCTGTGATTCCCTACATCTCACCTTTCTTTGCAGACAAGCCTTTTGAAATACCCTTAACTTATTTCACAGCCAATAAGTCATTGAAATAATGTGTAATTTTAGAGAAATCTTCTTATATAATTAGGCAGAAAATCTCACCTGCCATAGTTTTCAAAACAGCATAATTTCACTCTTCTCAATGCTTAATCTGTTGTATTACACAACCTTTGAGTATTTAGCTTTATCAATGACATGTCCTTTAAAAATGTTTTAGAGATCCTACCAGTCTTTGAAAACATCCTTGTTCCTTGTTTTAGTTGCAGTTTTATGTATATATTCTGCCTTGCACCTGATTATTCCAACAATTGATGGATGGCCTTGGGAATCTAATTCTGGTATTGATAGTCTTTACTGATTGTCTACCCTCGTAGCTGATTTCTTCATTATTGTGTAAATTTAGATCATGAGCTCATGTTTAGCTAAATAGCTGAACTTGTAAGACGCTTAGGTGTGAACGCTCGTAAGCTTCCGCAGAAAGACGGCAAAGATTTATTTGTGTCCCTCCAATGAGTTGCCCACGAGGACACCGTTTTCTACAAGTGTTGGTCCAATACTCCCTCTAGAGGAAGGGGACTCCGACAGGGCTGATTGGCGGCCGCCGATCTAGGGCCGGGGCAGTGGGCAGCCTGTGGCCCTGGCTGGAGCCTCTTTGCATGTGTCCCTGGGACACATCTGCCTGTGAACTTCGGTCACATGGCAGGAAGCTACGATGCCCAGACCTATGGTTAGCTGTGCAGCGAGGTGTACTGTGAGGACAGGTTCCACACACACTTCAAGTAAGAGGTCGGCCTGAGTGGAAAGGTGAGAGTTTGGGCAGCTGTGCAGACAAAGAAGGCGCCCTTTGGCCTGGGCCTAAATGCTTGTGACAGCCCACTGGACCTGCCCGGCTCTGAGGGCCCTGCCCTGGGCCCCCAGCTCCCCTGCCCTTTGTTCAGTCACAGCAGAGATGGCCACACCCACTCCTTCAGTGAGGGTAGAGTTCCAACCACTCTCAGCCCCGCCCCCTCTCCGCAGTTTACCATGGACTACAGAGGCTGCATCCTGAGGCCAGGGCGTTCCGAGAATGCCAAGGGCAGACATGATGACCTTAAATGATTTCCTCTTGTGTCAGGTTTGGTAAACTTTAGGAGCTAGGAAATGGTCCACTTACAGAAATGTTCAAATTTACTGGCATTTCATATATTCTCTGCTATAACATTGTCCTGATTCTTTCTGTATATTCTTTACTTATGTTTTTGTTTTCCTTAATCAAAGTGTGTCTTTTCAATCTTTTCAAAGAAGATTCTTTGGACTTACTAAATCACCTCAATTTTATACGTTTTCTGTTGTATTAAGTTCTGCTCATATCTTTATTTATCTTTTTTCTATGTTCTCAGGGTTTATTGTTTTGATCTTCTGATGTCAATTAAAACACTTGGTTATTCATTTTAATAAATATTTTACTTATAAAGATTGGAACTTTTGAAGATTCCAGCTTACTTGTAAGTTTCTAAGGGTCAGGCCCTCTCCATTGTTGCTGGCCTAATGTTTAGTTCAACATATAGCAATGTATATAATGACCTATTTTCCCCTCGACTTTCTGTGATTCCCTACATCTCACCTTTCTTTGCAGACAAGCCATTTGAAATACCCTTAACTTATTTCACAGCCAATAAGTCATGGAAATAATGTGTATTTTTAGAGAAATCGTCCTATATAATTAGGCAGAAAATCTCACCTGCCATAGTTTTCAAAACAGCATAATTTCACTCTTCTCAATGCTTAATCTGTTGTATTACACAACCTTTGAGTATTTAGCTTTATCAATGACATGTCCTTTAAAAATGTTTTAGAGATCCTACCAGTCTTTGAAAACATCCTTGTTCCTTGTTTCAGTTCCAGTTTTATGTATATATTCTGCCTTGCACCTGATTATTCCAACAATTGATGGATGGCCTTGGGAATCTAATTCTGGTATTGATACTCTTTACTGATTTTCTCCCCTCGTAGCTGATTTTTTCATTATTGTGTAAATTTAGATCATGATCTCATGTTTAGCTAAACAGCTGACCTTGTAAGACGCTTAGGTGTGTACGCTCGCAAGCTTCAGGAGAAAGTCGGCAAAATTTATTTGTGTCCCTCCAATGAGTTGCCCACGAGGACACCGTTTTCTACAAGTGTTGGTCCAATACTCCCTCTAGAGGAAGGGGACTCCGACAGGGCTGATTGGCGGCCCCCGATCTGGGGCAGGGGCAGTGGGCAGCCTGTGGCCCGGGCAGGAGCCTCTTTGCATGTGTCCCTGGGACACATCTGCCTGCGAACTTCGGTCACCTTTTAGGAAGCTACGATGCCCAGACCTATGGTTAGCTGTGCAGCGAGGTGTACTGTGAGGACAGGTTCCACACACACTTCAAGTAAGAGGTCGGCCTGAGTGGAAAGGTGAGAGTTTGGGCAGCTGTGCAGACAAAGAAGGCGCCCTTTGGCCTGGGCCTAAATGCTTGTGACACCCCACTGGACCTGCCGTGCTCTGAGGGCCCTGCCCTGGGCCCCCTGCTCCCCTGCCCTTTGTTCAGTCACAGCAGAGATGGCCACACCCACTCCTTCAGTGAGGGCAGAGTTCCAACCACCCTCAGCCCCGCCCCCTCTCCGCAGGTTACCATGGACTACAGAGGCTGCATCCTGAGGCCAGGGTGTTCCGAGAATGCCAAGGGCAGACATGATGACCTTAAATGATTTCCTCTTGTGTCAGGTTTGGTAAACTTTAGGAGCTAGGAAATGGTCCACTTTACAGAAATGTTCAAATTTACTGGCATTTCATATATTCTCTGCTATAACATTGTCCTGATTCTTTCTGTATATTCTATACTTATGTTTTTGTTTTCCTTAATCAAAGTGTGTCTTTTCAATCTTTTCAAAGAAGATTCTTTGGACTTACTAAATCACCTCAATTTTATACGTTTTCTGTTGTATTAAGTTCTGCTCATATCTTTATTTATCTTTTTTCTATGTTCTCAGGGTTTATTGTTTTGATCATCTGATGTCAATTAAAACAGTTGGTTATTCATTTTAATAAATATTTTACTTATAAAGATTTGAAATTTTGAAGATTCCAGCTTACTTGTAAGTTTCTAAGGGTCAGGTCCTCTCCATTGTTGCTGGCCTAAGGTTTAGTTCACCATATAGCAATGTATATATTGACCTATTTTCCCCTCGACTTTCTGTGATTCCCTACATCTCACCTTTTTGGCAGACAAGCCATTTGAAATACACTTAAATTATTTCACAGCCAATAAGTCATTGAAATAATGTGTATTTTTTAGAGAAATCTTTTTATATAATTAGGCAGAAAATCTCACCTGCCATAATTTTCAAAACAGCATAATTTCACTCTTCTCAATGCTTAATCTGTTGTATTACACAACCTTTGAGTATTTAGCTTTATCAATGACATGTCCTTTAAAAATGTTTTAGAGATCCTACCAGTCTTTGAAAACATCCTTGTTCCTTGTTTCAGTTCCAGTTTTATGTATATATTCTGCCTTGCACCTGATTATTCCAACAATTGATGGATGGCCTTGGGAATCCAATTCTGGTATTGATAGTCTTTACTGATTTTCTCCCCTCGTAGCTGATTTCTTCATTATTGTGTAAATTTAGATCATGAGCTCATGTTTAGCTAAACAGCTGACCTTGTAAGACGCTTAGGTGTGAACGCTCGTAAGCTTCCGCAGAAAGACGGCAAAGATTTATTTGTGTCCCTCCAATGAGTTGCCCACGAGGACACCGTTTTCTACAAGTGTTGGTCCAATACTCCCTCTAGAGGCAGGGGACTCCGACAGGGCTGATTGGCGGCCCCCGATCTGGGGCAGGGGCAGGGGGCAGCCTGTGGCCCGGGCAGGAGCCTCTTTGCATGTGTCCCTGGGACACATCTGCCTGCGAACTTCGGTCACCTGGCAGGAAGCTACGATGCCCAGACCTATGGTTAGCTGTGCAGCGAGGTGTACTGTGAGGACAGGTTCCACACACACTTCAAGTAAGAGGTCGGCCTGAGTGGAAAGGTGAGAGTTTGGGCAGCTGTGCAGACAAAGAAGGCGCCCTTTGGTCTGGGCCTAAATGCTTGTGACACGGCACTGGACCTGCCGTGCTCTGAGGGCCCTGCCCTGGGCCTCCTGCTCCCCTGCCCTTTGTTCAGTCACAGCAGAGATTGCCACACCCACTCCTTCAGTGAGGGCAGAGTTCCAACCACCCTCAGCCCCGCCCACTCTCCGCAGGTTACCATGGACTACAGAGGCTGCATCCTGAGGCCAGGGCGTTCCGAGAATGCCAAGGGCAGACATGATGACCTTAAATGATTTCCTCTTGTGTCAGGTTTGGTAAACTTTAGGAGCTAGGAAATGGTCCACTTTACAGAAATGTTCAAATTTACTGGCATTTCATATATTCTCTGCTATAACATTGTCCTGATTCTTTCTGTATATTCTATACTTATGTTTTTGTTTTCCTTAATCAAAGTGTGTCTTTTCAATCTTTTCAAAGAAGATTCTTTGGACTTACTAAATCACCTGAATTTTATCCGTTTTCTGTTGTATTAAGTTCTGCTCATATCTTTATTTATCTTTTTTCTATGTTCTCAGGGTTTATTGTTTTGATCTTCTGATGTCAATTAAAACACTTGGTTATTCATTTTAATAAATATTTTACTTATAAAGATTTGAACTTTTGAAGATTCCAGCTTACTTGTAAGTTTCTAAGGGTCAGGTCCTCTCCATTGTTGCTGGCCTAATGTTTAGTTCACCATATAGCAATGTATATATTGACCTATTTTCCCCTCGACTTTCTGTGATTCCCTACATCTCACATTTTTGGCAGACAAGCCATTTGAAATACACTTAAATTATTTCACAGCCAATAAGTCATTGAAATAATGTGTATTTTTTAGAGAAATCTTTTTATATAATTAGGCAGAAAATCTCACCTGCCATAATTTTCAAAACAGCATAATTTCACTCTTCTCAATGCTTAATCTGTTGTATTACACAACCTTTGAGTATTTAGCTTTATCAATGACATGTCCTTTAAAAATGTTTTAGAGATCCTACCAGTCTTTGAAAATATCCTTGTTCCTTGTTTCAGTTCCAGTTTTATGTATATATTCTGCCTTGCACCTGATTATTCCAACAATTGATGGATTGCCTTGGGAATCCAATTCTGGTATTGATAGTCTTTACTGATTTTCTCCCCTCGTAGCTGATTTCTTCATTATTGTGTAAATTTAGATCATGAGCTCATGTTTAGCTAAACAGCTGACCTTGTAAGACGCTTAGGTGTGAACGCTCGTAAGCTTCCGCAGAAAGACGGCAAAGATTTATTTGTGTCCCTCCAATGAGTTGCCCACGAGGACACCGTTTTCTACAAGTGTTGGTCCAATACTCCCTCTAGAGGAAGGGGACTCTGACAAGGCTGATTGGCGGCCCCCGATCTGGGGCAGGGGCAGTGGGCAGCCTGTGGCCCGGGCAGGAGCCTCTTTGCATGTGTCCCTGGGACACATCTGCCTGCGAACTTCGGTCACCCCGCAGGAAGCTACGATGCCCAGACCTATGGTTAGCTGTGCAGCGAGGTGTACTGTGAGGACAGGTTCCACACACACTTCAAGTAAGAGGTCGGCCTGAGTGGAAAGGTGAGAGTTTGGGCAGCTGTGCAGACAAAGAAGGCGCCCTTTGGCCTGGGCCTAAATGCTTGTGACAGCCCACTGGACCTGCCGTGCTCTGAGGGCCCTGCCCTGGGCCCCCTGCTCCCCTGCACTTTGTTCAGTCACAGCAGAGATGGCCACACCCACTCCTTCAGTGAGGGCAGAGTTCCAACCACCCTCAGCCCCGCACACTCTCTGCAGGTTACCATGGACTACAGAGGCTGCATCCTGAGGCCAGGGCGTTCCGAGAATGCCAAGGGCAGACATGATGACCTTAAATTATTTCCTCTTGTGTCAGGTTTGGTAAACTTTAGGAGCTAGGAAATGGTCCACTTACAGAAATGTTCAAATTTACTGGCATTTCATATATTCTCTGCTATAACATTGTCCTGATTCTTTCTGTGTATTCTTTACTTATGTTTTTGTTTTCCTTAATCAAAGTGTGTCTTTTCAATCTTTTCAAAGAAGATTCTTTGGACTTACTAAATCACCTGAATTTTATCCGTTTTCTGTTGTATTAAGTTCTGCTCATATCTTTATTTATCTTTTTTCTATGTTCTCAGGGTATATTGTTTTGATCTTCTGATGTCAATTAAAACACTTGGTTATTCATTTTAATAAATATTTTACTTATAAAGATTTGAACTTTTGAAGATTCCAGCTTACTTGTAAGTTTCTAAGGGTCAGGTCCTCTCCATTGTTGCTGGCCTAATGTTTAGTTCACCATATCGCAATGTATATATTGACCTATTTTCCGCTCGACTTTCTGTGATTCCCTAAATCTCACCTTTCTTTGCAGACAAGCCATTTGAAATACCCTTAACTTATTTCACAGCCAATAAGTCATTGAAATAATGTGTATTTTTAGAGAAATCTTCTTATATAATTAGGCAGAAAATCTCACCTGCCATAGTTTTCAAAACAGCATAATTTCACTCTTCTCAATGCTTAATCTGTTGTATTACACAACCTTTGAGTATTTAGCTTTATCAATGACATGTCCTTTAAAAATATTTTAGAGATCCTACCAGTCTTTGAAAACATCCTTGTTCCTTGTTTCAGTTCCAGTTTTATGTATATATTCTGCCTTGAACCTGATTATTCCAACAATTGATGGTTGGCCTTGGGAATCTAATTCTGGTATTGATACTCTTTCCTGATTGTCTCCCCTCGTAGCTGATTTCTTCATTATTGTGTAAATTTAGATCATGAGCTCATGTTTAGCTAAACAGCTGACCTTGTAAGACGCTTAGGTGTGAACGCTCGTAAGCTTCCGCAGAAAGACGGCAAAGATTTATTTGTGTCCCTCCAATGAGTTGCCCACGAGGACACCGTTTTCTACAAGTGTTGGTCCAATACTCCCTCTAGAGGCAGGGGACTCCGACAGGGCTGATTGGCGGCCCCCGATCTGGGGCAGGGGCAGGGGGCAGCCTGTGGCCCGGGCAGGAGCCTCTTTGCATGTGTCCCTGGGACACATCTGCCTGCGAACTTCGGTCACCTGGCAGGAAGCTACGATGCCCAGACCTATGGTTAGCTGTGCAGCGAGGTGTACTGTGAGGACAGGTTCCACACACACTTCAAGTAAGAGGTCGGCCTGAGTGGAAAGGTGAGAGTTTGGGCAGCTGTGCAGACAAAGAAGGCGCCCTTTGGTCTGGGCCTAAATGCTTGTGACACGGCACTGGACCTGCCGTGCTCTGAGGGCCCTGCCCTGGGGCCCCTGCTCCCCTGCCCTTTGTTCAGTCACAGCAGAGATTGCCACACCCACTCCTTCAGTGAGGGCAGAGTTCCAACCACCCTCAGCTCCGCCCCCTCTCCGCAGGTTACCATGGACTACAGAGGCTGCATCCTGAGGCCAGGGCGTTCCGAGAATGCCAAGGGCAGACATGATGACCTTAAATGATTTCCTCTTGTGTCAGGTTTGGTAAACTTTAGGAGCTAGGAAATGGTCCCCTTTACAGAAATGTTCAAATTTCCTGGCATTTCATATATTCTCTGATATTACATTGTCCTGATTCTTTCTGTATATTCTATACTTATGTTTTTGTTTTCCTTAATCAAAGTGTGTCTTTTCAATCTTTTCAAAGAAGATTCTTTGGACTTACTAAATCACCTCAATTTTATACGTTTTCTGTTGTATTAAGTTCTGCTCATATCTTTATTTATCTTTTTTCTATGTTCTCAGGGTTTATTGTTTTGATCTTCTGATGTCAATTAAAACACTTGGTTATTCATTTTAATAAATATTTTACTTATAAAGATTTGAACTTTTGAAGATTCCAGCTTACTTGTAAGTTTCTAAGGGTCAGGTCCTCTCCATTGTTGCTGGCCTAAGGTTTAGTTCACCATATAGCAATGTATATATTGACCTATTTTCCCCTCGACTTTCTGTGATTCCCTACATCTCACCTTTCTTTGCAGACAAGCCATTTGAAATACCCTTAACTTATTTCACAGCCAATAAGTCATTGAAATAATGTGTATTTTTAGAGAAATCTCCTTATATAATTAGGCAGAAAATCTCACCTGCCATAGTTTTCAAAACAGCATAATTTCACTCTTCTCAATGCTTAATCTGTTGTATTACACAACTTTTGACTATTTAGCTTTATCAATGACATGTCCTTTAAAAATGTTTTAGAGATCCTACCAGTCTTTGAAAACATCCTTGTTCCTTGTTTCAGTTCCAGTTTTATGTATATATTCTGCCTTGCACCTGATTATTCCAACAATTGATGGATGGCCTTGGGAATCCAATTCTGGTATTGATAGTCTTTACTGATTGTCTCCCCTCGTAGCTGATTTCTTCATTATTGTGTAAATTTAGATCATGAGCTCATGTTTAGCTAAACAGCTGACCTTGTAAGACGCTTAGGTGTGAACGATCGTAACCTTCTGCAGAAAGACAGCAAAGATTTATTTGTGTCCCTCTAATGAGTTGCCCACGAGGACACCGTTTTCTACAAGTGATGGTCCAATACACCCTCTAGAGGCAGGGGATTCCGACAGGGCTGATTGGCGGCCCCCGATCTGGGGCAGGGGCAGTGGGCAGCCTGTGGCCCGGCAGGAGCCTCTTTGCATGTGTCCCTGGGACACATCTGCCTGCGAACTTCGGTCACCTGGCAGGAAGCTACGATGCCCAGACCTATGGTTAGCTGTGCAGCGAGGTGTACTGTGAGGGCAGGTTCCACACACACTTCAAGTAAGAGGTCGGCCTGAGTGGAAAGGTGAGAGTTTGGGCAGCTGTGCAGACAAAGAAGGCGCCCTTTGGCCTGGGCCTAAATGCTTGTGACACCCCACTGGACCTGCCGTGCTCTGAGGGCCCTGCCCTGGGCCCCCTGCTCCCCTGCCCTTTGTTCAGTCACAGCAGATATGGCCATACCCACTCCTTCAGTGAGGGCAGTGTTCCAACCACCCTCAGCCCCGCCCCCTCTCCGCAGGTTACCATGGACTACAGAGGCTGCATCCTGAGGCCAGGGCGTTCCGAGAAGGCCAAGGGCAGACATGATGACTTTAAATGATTTCCTCTTGTGTCAGGTTTGGTAAACTTTAGGAACTAGGAAATGGTCCACTTTACAGAAATGTTCAAATTTACTGGCATTTCATATATTCTCTGCTATAACATTGTCCTGATTCTTTCTGTATATTCTTTACTTATGTTTTTGTATTCCTTAATCAAAGTGTGTCTTTTCAATCTTTTCAAAGAAGATTCTTTGGACATACTAAATCACCTCAATTTTATACGTTTTCTGTTGTATTAAGTTCTGCTCATATCTTTATTTATCTTTTTTCTATGTTCTCAGGGTTTATTGTTTTGATCTTCTGATGTCAATTAAAACACTTGGTTATTCATTTCAATAAATATTTTACTTATAAAGATTTGAACTTTTGAAGATTCCAGCTTACTTGTAAGTTTCTAAGGGTCAGGTCCTCTCCATTGTTGCTGGCCTAAGGTTTAGTTCACCATATAGCAATGTATATATTGACCTATTTTCCCCTCGACTTTCTGTGATTCCCTACATCTCACCTTTCTTTGCAGACAAGCTATTTGAAATACCCTTAACTTATTTCACAGCCAATAAGTCATTGAAATAATGTGTATTTTTTAGAGAAATCTTCTTATATAATTAGGCAGAAAATCTCACCTGCCATAGTTTTCAAAACAGCATAATTTCTCTCTTCTCAATGCTTAATCTGTTGTATTACACAACCTTTGAGTATTTAGCTTTATCAATGACATGTCCTTTAAAAATATTTTAGAGATCCTACCAGTCTTTGAAAACATCCTTGTTCCTTGTTTCAGTTCCAGTTTTATGTATATTTTCTGCCTTGCACCTGATTATTCCAACAATTGATGGATGACCTTGGGAATCTAATTCTGGTATTGATAGTTTTTGCTGATTGTCTCCCCTTGTAGCTGATTTCTTCATTATTGTGTAAATTTAGATCATGAGCTCATGTTTAGCTAAACAGCTGACCTTGTAATACGCTTACGTGTGAACGCTCATAAGCTTCAGGAGAAAGTCGGCAAAATTTATTTGTGTCCCTCCAATGAGTTGCCCACGAGGACACCGTTTTCTACAAGTGTTGGTCCAATACTCCCTCTAGAGGAAGGGGACTCCGACAGGGCTGATTGGCGGCCCCCGATCTGGGGCAGGGGCTGTGGGAGGCCTGTGGCCCGGGCAGGAGCCTCTTTGCATGTGTCACTGGGACACATCTGCCTGCGAATTTAGGTCACCTGGCAGGAAGCTACGATGCCCAGACCTATGGTTAGCTGTGCAGCGAAGTGTACTGTGAGGACAGGTTCCACACACACTTCAAGTAAGAGGTCGGCCTGAGTGGAAAGGTGAGAGTTTGGGCAGCTGTGCAGACAAAGAAGGCGCCCTTTGGCCTGGGCCTAAATGCTTGTGACACCCCACTGGACCTGCCGTGCTCTGAGGGCCCTGTCCTGGGCCCCCTGCTCCCATGCCCTTTGTTCAGTCACAGCAGAGATGGCCACACCCACTCCTTCAGTGAGGGCAGAGTTCCAACCACCCTCAGCCCCGCCCCCTCTCCGCAGGTTACCATGGACTACAGATGCTGCATCCTGATGCCAGGGCGTTCCGAGAATGCCAAGGGCAGTCATGATGACCTTAAATGATTTCCTCTTGTGTCAGGTTTGGTAAACTTTAGGAGCTAGGAAATGGTCCACTTACAGAAATGTTCAAATTTACTGGCATTTCTTATATTCTCTGCTATAACATTGTCCTGATTCTTTCTGTATATTCTTTACTTATGTTTTTGTTTTCCTTAATCAAAGTGTGTCTTTTCAATCTTTTCAAAGAAGATTCTTTGGACTTACTAAATCACCTCAATTTTATACGTTTTCTGTTGTATTAAGTTCTGCTCATATCTTTATTTATCTTTTTTCTATGTTCTCAGGGTTTATTGTTTTGATCTTCTGATGTCAATTAAAACACTTGGTTATTCATTTTAATAAATATTTAACTTATAAAGATTTGAACTTTTGAAGATTCCAGCTTACTTGTAAGTTTCTAAGGGTCAGGTCCTCTCCATTGTTGCTGGCCTAAGGTTTAGTTCACCATATAGCAATGTATATATTGACCTATTTTCCCCTCGACTTTCTGTGATTCCCTACATCTCACCTTTCTTTGCAGACAAGCCTTTTGAAATACCCTTAACTTATTTCACAGCCAATAAGTCATTGAAATAATGTGTAATTTTAGAGAAATCTTCTTATATAATTAGGCAGAAAATCTCACCTGCCATAGTTTTCAAAACAGCATAATTTCACTCTTCTCAATGCTTAATCTGTTGTATTACACAACCTTTGATTATTTAGCTTTATCAATGACATGTCCTTTAAAAATGTTTTAGAGATCCTACCAGTCTTTGAAAACATCCTTGTTCCTTGTTTTAGTTGCAGTTTTATGTATATATTCTGCCTTGCACCTGATTATTCCAACAATTGATGGATGGCCTTGGGAATCTAATTCTGGTATTGATAGTCTTTACTGATTGTCTACCCTCGTAGCTGATTTCTTCATTATTGTGTAAATTTAGATCATGAGCTCATGTTTAGCTAAATAGCTGAACTTGTAAGACGCTTAGGTGTGAACGCTCGTAAGCTTCCGCAGAAAGACGGCAAAGATTTATTTGTGTCCCTCCAATGAGTTGCCCACGAGGACACCGTTTTCTACAAGTGTTGGTCCAATACTCCCTCTAGAGGAAGGGGACTCCGACAGGGCTGATTGGCGGCCGCCGATCTAGGGCCGGGGCAGTGGGCAGCCTGTGGCCCTGGCTGGAGCCTCTTTGCATGTGTCCCTGGGACACATCTGCCTGTGAACTTCGGTCACATGGCAGGAAGCTACGATGCCCAGACCTATGGTTAGCTGTGCAGCGAGGTGTACTGTGAGGACAGGTTCCACACACACTTCAAGTAAGAGGTCGGCCTGAGTGGAAAGGTGAGAGTTTGGGCAGCTGTGCAGACAAAGAAGGCGCCCTTTGGCCTGGGCCTAAATGCTTGTGACAGCCCACTGGACCTGCCCGGCTCTGAGGGCCCTGCCCTGGGCCCCCAGCTCCCCTGCCCTTTGTTCAGTCACAGCAGAGATGGCCACACCCACTCCTTCAGTGAGGGTAGAGTTCCAACCACTCTCAGCCCCGCCCCCTCTCCGCAGTTTACCATGGACTACAGAGGCTGCATCCTGAGGCCAGGGCGTTCCGAGAATGCCAAGGGCAGACATGATGACCTTAAATGATTTCCTCTTGTGTCAGGTTTGGTAAACTTTAGGAGCTAGGAAATGGTCCACTTACAGAAATGTTCAAATTTACTGGCATTTCATATATTCTCTGCTATAACATTGTCCTGATTCTTTCTGTATATTCTTTACTTATGTTTTTGTTTTCCTTAATCAAAGTGTGTCTTTTCAATCTTTTCAAAGAAGATTCTTTGGACTTACTAAATCACCTCAATTTTATACGTTTTCTGTTGTATTAAGTTCTGCTCATATCTTTATTTATCTTTTTTCTATGTTCTCAGGGTTTATTGTTTTGATCTTCTGATGTCAATTAAAACACTTGGTTATTCATTTTAATAAATATTTTACTTATAAAGATTGGAACTTTTGAAGATTCCAGCTTACTTGTAAGTTTCTAAGGGTCAGGCCCTCTCCATTGTTGCTGGCCTAATGTTTAGTTCAACATATAGCAATGTATATAATGACCTATTTTCCCCTCGACTTTCTGTGATTCCCTACATCTCACCTTTCTTTGCAGACAAGCCATTTGAAATACCCTTAACTTATTTCACAGCCAATAAGTCATGGAAATAATGTGTATTTTTAGAGAAATCGTCCTATATAATTAGGCAGAAAATCTCACCTGCCATAGTTTTCAAAACAGCATAATTTCACTCTTCTCAATGCTTAATCTGTTGTATTACACAACCTTTGAGTATTTAGCTTTATCAATGACATGTCCTTTAAAAATGTTTTAGAGATCCTACCAGTCTTTGAAAACATCCTTGTTCCTTGTTTCAGTTCCAGTTTTATGTATATATTCTGCCTTGCACCTGATTATTCCAACAATTGATGGATGGCCTTGGGAATCTAATTCTGGTATTGATACTCTTTACTGATTTTCTCCCCTCGTAGCTGATTTTTTCATTATTGTGTAAATTTAGATCATGATCTCATGTTTAGCTAAACAGCTGACCTTGTAAGACGCTTAGGTGTGTACGCTCGCAAGCTTCAGGAGAAAGTCGGCAAAATTTATTTGTGTCCCTCCAATGAGTTGCCCACGAGGACACCGTTTTCTACAAGTGTTGGTCCAATACTCCCTCTAGAGGAAGGGGACTCCGACAGGGCTGATTGGCGGCCCCCGATCTGGGGCAGGGGCAGTGGGCAGCCTGTGGCCCGGGCAGGAGCCTCTTTGCATGTGTCCCTGGGACACATCTGCCTGCGAACTTCGGTCACCTTTTAGGAAGCTACGATGCCCAGACCTATGGTTAGCTGTGCAGCGAGGTGTACTGTGAGGACAGGTTCCACACACACTTCAAGTAAGAGGTCGGCCTGAGTGGAAAGGTGAGAGTTTGGGCAGCTGTGCAGACAAAGAAGGCGCCCTTTGGCCTGGGCCTAAATGCTTGTGACACCCCACTGGACCTGCCGTGCTCTGAGGGCCCTGCACTGGGCCCCCTGCTCCCCTGCCCTTTGTTCAGTCACAGCAGAGATGGCCACACCCACTCCTTCAGTGAGGGCAGAGTTCCAACCACCCTCAGCCCCGCCCCCTCTCCGCAGGTTACCATGGACTACAGAGGCTGCATCCTGAGGCCAGGGTGTTCCGAGAATGCCAAGGGCAGACATGATGACCTTAAATGATTTCCTCTTGTGTCAGGTTTGGTAAACTTTAGGAGCTAGGAAATGGTCCACTTTACAGAAATGTTCAAATTTACTGGCATTTCATATATTCTCTGCTATAACATTGTCCTGATTCTTTCTGTATATTCTATACTTATGTTTTTGTTTTCCTTAATCAAAGTGTGTCTTTTCAATCTTTTCAAAGAAGATTCTTTGGACTTACTAAATCACCTCAATTTTATACGTTTTCTGTTGTATTAAGTTCTGCTCATATCTTTATTTATCTTTTTTCTATGTTCTCAGGGTTTATTGTTTTGATCATCTGATGTCAATTAAAACAGTTGGTTATTCATTTTAATAAATATTTTACTTATAAAGATTTGAAATTTTGAAGATTCCAGCTTACTTGTAAGTTTCTAAGGGTCAGGTCCTCTCCATTGTTGCTGGCCTAAGGTTTAGTTCACCATATAGCAATGTATATATTGACCTATTTTCCCCTCGACTTTCTGTGATTCCCTACATCTCACCTTTTTGGCAGACAAGCCATTTGAAATACACTTAAATTATTTCACAGCCAATAAGTCATTGAAATAATGTGTATTTTTTAGAGAAATCTTTTTATATAATTAGGCAGAAAATCTCACCTGCCATAATTTTCAAAACAGCATAATTTCACTCTTCTCAATGCTTAATCTGTTGTATTACACAACCTTTGAGTATTTAGCTTTATCAATGACATGTCCTTTAAAAATGTTTTAGAGATCCTACCAGTCTTTGAAAACATCCTTGTTCCTTGTTTCAGTTCCAGTTTTATGTATATATTCTGCCTTGCACCTGATTATTCCAACAATTGATGGATGGCCTTGGGAATCCAATTCTGGTATTGATAGTCTTTACTGATTTTCTCCCCTCGTAGCTGATTTCTTCATTATTGTGTAAATTTAGATCATGAGCTCATGTTTAGCTAAACAGCTGACCTTGTAAGACGCTTAGGTGTGAACGCTCGTAAGCTTCCGCAGAAAGACGGCAAAGATTTATTTGTGTCCCTCCAATGAGTTGCCCACGAGGACACCGTTTTCTACAAGTGTTGGTCCAATACTCCCTCTAGAGGCAGGGGACTCCGACAGGGCTGATTGGCGGCCCCCGATCTGGGGCAGGGGCAGGGGGCAGCCTGTGGCCCGGGCAGGAGCCTCTTTGCATGTGTCCCTGGGACACATCTGCCTGCGAACTTCGGTCACCTGGCAGGAAGCTACGATGCCCAGACCTATGGTTAGCTGTGCAGCGAGGTGTACTGTGAGGACAGGTTCCACACACACTTCAAGTAAGAGGTCGGCCTGAGTGGAAAGGTGAGAGTTTGGGCAGCTGTGCAGACAAAGAAGGCGCCCTTTGGTCTGGGCCTAAATGCTTGTGACACGGCACTGGACCTGCCGTGCTCTGAGGGCCCTGCCCTGGGCCTCCTGCTCCCCTGCCCTTTGTTCAGTCACAGCAGAGATTGCCACACCCACTCCTTCAGTGAGGGCAGAGTTCCAACCACCCTCAGCCCCGCCCACTCTCCGCAGGTTACCATGGACTACAGAGGCTGCATCCTGAGGCCAGGGCGTTCCGAGAATGCCAAGGGCAGACATGATGACCTTAAATGATTTCCTCTTGTGTCAGGTTTGGTAAACTTTAGGAGCTAGGAAATGGTCCACTTTACAGAAATGTTCAAATTTACTGGCATTTCATATATTCTCTGCTATAACATTGTCCTGATTCTTTCTGTATATTCTATACTTATGTTTTTGTTTTCCTTAATCAAAGTGTGTCTTTTCAATCTTTTCAAAGAAGATTCTTTGGACTTACTAAATCACCTGAATTTTATCCGTTTTCTGTTGTATTAAGTTCTGCTCATATCTTTATTTATCTTTTTTCTATGTTCTCAGGGTTTATTGTTTTGATCTTCTGATGTCAATTAAAACACTTGGTTATTCATTTTAATAAATATTTTACTTATAAAGATTTGAACTTTTGAAGATTCCAGCTTACTTGTAAGTTTCTAAGAGTCAGGTCCTCTCCATTGTTGCTGGCATAAGTTTTAGTACACCATATAGCAATGTATATATTGACCTATTTTCCCCTCGACTTTCTGTGATTCTCTACATCTCACCTTTCTTTGCAGACAAGCCATTTGAAATACCCTTAACTTATTTCACAGCCAATAAGTCATTGAAATAATGTGTATTTTTAGAGAAATCTTCTTATATAATTAGGCAGAAAATCTCTCCTGCCATAGTTTTCAAAACAGCATAATTTCACTCTTCTCAATGCTTAATCTGTTGTATTACACAACCTTTGAGTATTTAGCTTTATCAATGACATGTCCTTTAAAAATGTTTTAGAGATCCTACCAGTCTTTGAAAACATCCTTGTTCCTTGTTTCAGTTCCAGTTTTATGTATATATTCTGCCTTGCACCTGATTATTCCAACAATTGATGGATGGCCTTGGGAATCTAATTCTGGTATTGATACTCTTTACTGATTGTCTCCCCTCGTAGCTGATTTCTTCATTATTGTGTAAATTTAGATCATGAGCTCATGTTTAGCTAAACAGCTGACCTTGTAAGACGCTTAGGTGTGAACGCTCGTATGCTTCCGCAGAAAGACGGCAAAGATTTATTTGTGTCACTCCAATGAGTTGCCCACGAGGACACCGTTTTCTACAAGTGTTGGTCCAATACTCCCTCTAGAGGCAGGGGACTCCGACAGGGCTGATTGGCGGCCCCCGATCTGGGGCAGGGGCAGTGGGCAGCCTGTGGCCCGGGCAGGAGCCTCTTTGCATGTGTCCCTGGGACACATCTGCCTGCGAACTTCGGTCACCTGGCAGGAAGCTACGATGCCCAGACCTATGGTTAGCTGTGCAGCGAGGTGTACTGTGAGGACAGGTTCCACACACACTTCAAGTAAGAGGTCGGCCTGAGTGGAAAGGTGAGAGTTTGGGCAGCTGTGCAGACAAAGAAGGCGCCCTTTGGCCTGGGCCTAAATGCTTGTGACACCCCACTGGACCTGCCGTGCTCTGAGGGCCCTGCCCTGGGCCCCCTGCTCCCCTGCCCTTTGTTCAGTCACAGCAGAGATGGCCACACCCACTCCTTCAGTGAGGCCAGAGTTCCAACCACCCTCAGCCCCGCCCCCTCTCCGCAGGTTACCATGGACTACAGAGGCTGCATCCTGAGGCCAGGGCGTTCCGAGAATGCCAAGGGCAGACATGGTGACCTTAAATGATTTCCTCTTGTGTCAGGTTTGGTAAACTTTAGGAGCTAGGAAATGGTCCACTTACAGAAATGTTCAATTTTACTGGCATTTCATATATTCTCTGCTATAACATTGTCCTGATTCTTTCTGTATATTCTTTACTTATGTTTTTGTTTTCCTTAATCAAAGTGTGTCTTTTCAATCTTTTCAAAGAAGATTCTTTGGACTTACTAAATCACCTCAATTTTATACGTTTTCTGTTGTATTAAGTTCTGCTCATACCTTTATTTATCTTTTTTCTATGTTCTCAGGGTTTATTGTTTTGATCTTCTGATGTCAATTAAAACACTTGGTTATTCATTTTAATAAATATTTTACTTATAAAGATTTGAACTTTTGAAGATTCCAGCTTACTTGTAAGTTTCTAAGGGTCAGGTCCTCTCCATTGTTGCTGGCCTAAGGTTTAGTTCACCATATAGCAATGTATATATTGACCTATTTTCCCCTCGACTTTCTGTGATTCCCTACATCTCAACATTCTTTGCAGACAAGCCATTTGAAATACCCTTAACTTATTTCACAGCCAATAAGTCATTGAAATAATGTGTATTTTTAGAGAAATCTTCTTATATAATTAGGCAGAAAATCTCACCTGCCATAGTTTTCAAAACAGCATAATTTCACTCTTCTCAATGCTTAATCTGTTGTATTACACAACCTTTGAGTATTTAGCTTTATCAATGACATGTACTTTAAAAATGTTTTAGAGATCCTACCAGTCTTTGAAAACATCCTTGTTCCTTGTTTCAGGTCCAGTTTTATGTATATATTCTGCCTTGCACCTGATTATTCCAACAATTGATGGATGGCCTTGGGAATCTAATTCTGGTATTGATACTCTTTACTGATTGTCTCCCCTCGTAGCTGATTTTTTCATTATTGTGTAAATTTAGATCATGAGCTCATGTTTAGCTAAACAGCTGACCTTGTAAGACGCTTAGGTGTGTACGCTCGCAAGCTTCAGGAGAAAGTCGGCAAAATTTATTTGTGTCCCTCCAATGAGTTGCCCACGAGGACACCGTTTTCTACAAGTGTTGGTCCAATACTCCCTCTAGAGGCAGGGGACTCCGACAGGGCTGATTGGCGGCCCCCGATCTAGGGCAGGGGCAGTGGGCAGCCTGTGGCCCGGGCAGGAGCCTCTTTGCATGTGTCCCTGGGACACATCTGCCTGCGAACTTCGGTCACCTGGCAGGAAGCTACGATGCCCAGACCTATGGTTAGCTGTGCAGCGAGGTGTACTGTGAGGACAGGTTCCACAGACACTTCAATTAAGAGGTCGGCCTGAGTGGAAAGGTGAGAGTTTGGGCAGCTGTGCAGACAAAGAAGGCGCCCTTTGGCCTGGGCCTAAATGCTTGTGACACCCCACTGGACCTGCCGTGCTCTGAGGGCCCGGGCCTGGGCCCCCTGCTCCCCTGCCCTTTGTTCAGTCACAGCAGAGATGGCCACACCCACTCCTTCAGTGAGGGCAGAGTTCCAACCACCCTCAGCCCCGCCCCCTCTCCGCAGGTTACCATGGACTACAGAGGCTGCATCCTGAGGCCAGGGCGTTCCGAGAATGCCAAGGGCAGACATGATGACCTTAAATGATTTCCTCTTGTGTCAGGTTTGGTAAACTTTAGGAGCTAGGAAATGGTCCACTTTACAGAAATGTTCAAATTTACTGGCATTTCATATATTCTCTGCTATAACATTGTCCTGATTCTTTCTGTATATTCTATACTTATGTTTTTGTTTTCCTTAATCAAAGTGTGTCTTTTCAATCTTTTCAAAGAAGATTCTTTGGACTTACTAAATCACCTCAATTTTATACGTTTTCTGTTGTATTAAGTTCTGCTCATATCTTTATTTATCTTTTTTCTATGTTCTCAGGGTTTATTGTTTTGATCTTCTGATGTCAATTAAAACACTTGGTTATTCATTTTAATAAATATTTTACTTATAAAGATTTGAACTTTTGAAGATTCCAGCTTACTTGTAAGTTTCTAAGGGTCAGGTCCTCTCCATTGTTCCTGGCCTAAGGTTTAGTTCACCATATAGCAATGTATATATTGACCTATTTTCCCTTCGACTTTCTGTGATTCCCTACATCTCACCTTTCTTTGCAGACAAGCCATTTGAAATACCCTTAACTTATTTCACAGCCAATAAGTCATTGAAATAAAGTGTATTTTTAGAGAAATCTTCTTATATAATTAGGCAGAAAATCTCACCTGCCATAGTTTTCAAAACAGCATAATTTCACTCTTCTCAATGCTTAATCTGTTGTATTACACAACCTTTGAGTATTTAGATTTATCAGTGACATGTACTTTAAAAATGTTTTAGAGATCCTACCAGTCTTTGAAAACATCCTTGTTCCTTGTTTCAGGTCCAGTTTTATGTATATATTCTGCCTTGCACCTGATTATTCCAACAATTGATGGATGGCCTTGGGAATCTAATTCTGCTATTGATAGTCTTTACTGATTGTCTCCCCTCGTAGCTGATTTTTTCATTATTGTGTAAATTTAGATCATGAGCTCATGTTTAGCTAAACAGCTGACCTTGTAAGACGCTTAGGTGTGAATGCTCGTAAGCTTCAGGAGAAAGTCGGCAAAATTTATTTGTGTCCCTCCAATGAGTTGCCCACGAGGACACCGTTTTCTACAAGTGTTGGTCCAATACTCCCTCTAGAGGCAGGGGACTCCGACAGGGCTGATTGGCGGCCCCCGATCTGGGGCAGGGGCAGTGGGCAGCCTGTGGCCCGGGCAGGAGCCTCTTTGCATGTGTCCCTGGGACACATCTGCCTGCGAACTTCGGTCACCTGTTAGGAAGCTACGATGCCCAGACCTATGGTTAGCTGTGCAGCGAGGTGTACTGTGAGGACAGGTTCCACACACACTTCAAGTAAGAGGTCGGCCTGAGTGGAAAGGTGAGAGTTTCAGCAGCTGTGCAGACAAAGAAGGCGCCCTTTGTCCTGGGCCTAAATGCTTGTGACAGCCCACTGGACCTGCCGTGCTCTGAGGGCCCTGCCCTGGGCCCACTGCTCCCCTGCCCTTTGTTCAGTCACAGCAGAAATGGCCACACCCACTCCTTCAGTGAGGGCAGAGGTCCAACCAACCTCAGCTCCGCCACCTCTCCGCAGGTTACCATGGACTACAGAGGCTGCATCCTGAGGCCAGGGCGTTCCGAGAATGCCAAGGGCAGACATGATGACGTTAAATGATTTCCTCTTGTGTCAGGTTTGGTAAACTTTAGGAGCTAGGAAATGGTCCACTTACAGAAATGTTCAAATTTACTGGCATTTCATATATTCTCTGCTATAACATTGTCCTGATTCTTTCTGTATATTCTTTACTTATGTTTTTGTTTTCCTTAATCAAAGTGTGTCTTTTCAATCTTTTCAAAGAAGATTCTTTGGACTTACTAAATCACCTCAATTTTATACGTTTTCTGTTGTATTAAGTTCTGCTCATATCTTTATTTATCTTTTTTCTATGTTCTCAGGGTTTATTGTTTTGATCTTCTGATGTCAATTAAAACACTTGGTTATTCATTGTAATAAATATTTTACTTATAAAGATTTGAACTTTTGAAGATTCCAGCTTACTTGTAAGTTTCTAAGGGTCAGGTCCTCTCCATTGTTGCTGGCCTAAGATTTAGTTCACCATATAGCAATGTATATATTGACCTATTTTCCCCTCGACTTTCTGTGATTCCCTACATCTCACCTGTCTTTGCAGACAAGCCATTTGAAATACCCTTAACTTATTTCACAGCCAATAAGTCATTGAAATAATGTGTATTTTTAGAGAAATCTTCTTATATAATTAGGCAGAAAATCTCACCTGCCATAGTTTTCAAAACAGCATAATTTCACTCTTCTCAATGCTTAATCTGTTGTATTACACAACCTTTGAGTATTTAGCTTTATCAATGACATGTACTTTAAAAATGTTTTAGAGATCCTACCAGTCTTTGAAAACATCCTTGTTCCTTGTTTCACGTCCAGTTTTATGTATATATTCTGCCTTGCACCTGATTATTCCAACAATTGATGGATGGCCTTGGGAATCTAATTCTGGTATTGATACTCTTTACTGATTGTCTCCCCTCGTAGCTGATTTTTTCATTATTGTGTAAATTTAGATCATGATCTCATGTTTAGCTAAACAGCTGACCTTGTAAGACGCTTAGGTGTGTACGCTCGCAAGCTTCAGGAGAAAGTCGGCAAAATTTCTTTGTGTCCCTCCAATGAGTTGCCCACGAGGACACCGTTTTCTACAAGTGTTGGTCCAATACTCCCTCTAGAGGCAGGGGACTCCGACAGGGCTGATTGGCGGCCCCCGATCTGGGGCAGGGGCAGTGGGCAGCCTGTGGCCCGGGCAGGAGCCTCTTTGCATGTGTCCCGGGGACACATCTGCCTGCGAACTTCGGTCACCTGGCAGGAAGCTACGATGCCCAGACCTATGGTTAGCTGTGCAGCGAGGTGTACTGTGAGGACAGGTTCCACACACACTTCAAGTAAGAGGTCGGCCTGAGTGGAAAGGTGAGAGTTTGGGCAGCTGTGCAGACAAAGAAGGCGCCCTTTGGCCTGGGCCTAAATGCTTGTGACACGCCACTGGACCTGCCGTGCTCTGAGGGCCCTGCCCTGGGCCCCGTGCTCCCCTGCCCTTTGTTCAGTCACAGCAGAGATGGCCACACCCACTCCTTCAGTGAGGGCAGAGTTCCAACCACCCTCAGCCCCGCCCCCTCTCCGCAGGTTACCATGGACTACAGAGGCTGCATCCTGAGGCCAGGGCGTTCCGAGAATGCCAAGGGCAGACATGATGACCTTAAATGATTTCCTCTTGTGTCAGGTTTGGTAAACTTTAGGAGCTAGGAAATGGTCCACTTTACAGAAATGTTCAAATTTACTGGCATTTCATATATTCTCTGCTATAACATTGTCCTGATTCTTTCTGTATATTCTATACTTATGTTTTTGTTTTCCTTAATCAAAGTGTGTCTTTTCAATCTTTTCAAAGAAGATTCTTTGGACTTACTAAATCACCTCAATTTTATACGTTTTCTGTTGTATTAAGTTCGGCTCATATCTTTATTTATCTTTTTTCTATGTTCTCAGGGTTTATTGTTTTGATCTTCTGATGTCAATTAAAACACTTGGTTATTCATTTTAATAAATATTTTACTTATAAAGATTTGAACTTTTGAAGATTCCAGCTTACTTGTAAGTTTCTAAGGGTCAGGTCCTCTCCATTGTTGCTGGCCTAAGGTTTAGTTCACCATATAGCAATGTATATATTGACCTATTTTCCCCTCGACTTTCTGTGATTCCCTACATCTCACCTTTCTTTGCAGACAAGCCATTTGAAATACCCTTAACTTATTTCACAGCCAATAAGTCATTGAAATAATGTGTATTTTTAGAGAAATCTTCTTATATAATTAGGCAGAAAATCTCACCTGCCATAGTTTTCAAAACAGCATAATTTCACTCTTCTCAATGCTTAATCTGTTGTATTACACAACCTTTGAGTATTTAGCTTTATCAATGACATGTACTTTAAAAATGTTTTAGAGATCCTACCAGTCTTTGAAAACATCCTTGTTCCTTGTTTCAGGTCCAGTTTTATGTATATATTCTGCCTTGCACCTGATTATTCCAACAATTGATGGATGGCCTTGGGAATCTAATTCTGCTATTGATAGTCTTTACTGATTGTCTCCCCTCGTAGCTGATTTTTTCATTATTGTGTAAATTTAGATCATGAGCTCATGTTTAGCTAAACAGCTGACCTTGTAAGACTCTTAGGTGTGAATGCTCGTAAGCTTCAGGAGAAAGTCGGCAAAATTTATTTGTGTCCCTCCAATGAGTTGCCCACGAGGACACCGTTTTCTACAAGTGTTGGTCCAATACACACTCTAGAGGCAGGGGACTCCGACAGGGCTGATTGGCGGCCCCCGATCTGGGGCAGGGGCAGTGGGCAGCCTGTGGCCCGGGCAGGAGCCTCTTTGCATGTGTCCCTGGGACACATCTGCCTGCGAACTTCGGCCACCTGTTAGGAAGCTACGATGCCCAGACCTATGGTTAGCTGTGCAGCGAGGTGTACTGTGAGGACAGGTTCCACACACACTTCAAGTAAGAGGTCGGCCTGAGTGGAAAGGTGAGAGTTTCGGCAGCTGTGCAGACAAAGAAGGCGCCCTTTGGCCTGGGCCTAAATGCTTGTGACAGCCCACTGGACCTGCCGTGCTCTGAGGGCCCTGCCCTGGGCCCACTGCTCCCCTGCCCTTTGTTCAGTCACAGCAGAAATGGCCACACCCACTCCTTCAGTGAGGGCAGGGGTCCAACCAACCTCAGCTCCGCCACCTCTCCGCAGTTTACCATGGACTACAGAGGCTGCATCCTGAGGCCAGGGCGTTCCGAGAATGCCAAGGGCAGACATGATGACATTAAATGATTTCCTCTTGTGTCAGGTTTGGTAAACTTTAGGAGCTAGGAAATGGTCCACTTACAGAAATGTTCAAATTTACTGGCATTTCATATATTCTCTGCTATAACATTGTCCTGATTCTTTCTGTATATTCTTTACTTATGTTTTTGTTTTCCTTAATCAAAGTGTGTCTTTTCAATCTTTTCAAAGAAGATTCTTTGGACTTACTAAATCACCTGAATTTTATACGTTTTCTGTTGTATTAAGTTCTGCTCATATCTTTATTTATCTTTTTTCTATGTTCTCAGGGTTTATTGTTTTGATCTTCTGATGTCAATTAAAACACTTGGTTATTCATTTTAATAAATATTTTACTTATAAAGATTTGAAATTTTGAAGATTCCAGCTTACTTGTAAGTTTCTAAGGGTCAGGTCCTCTCCATTGTTGCTGGCCTAAGGTTTAGTTCACCATATAGCAATGTATATATTGACCTATTTTCCCCTCGACTTTCTGTGATTCCCTACATCTCACCTTTCTTTGCAGACAAGCCATTTGAAATACCCTTAACTTATTTCACAGCCAATAAGTCATTGAAATAATGTGTATTTTTAGAGAAATCTTCTTATATAATTAGGCAGAAAATCTCACCTGCCATAGTTTTCAAAACAGCATAATTTCACTCTTCTCAATGCTTAATCTGTTGTATTACACAACCTTTGAGTATTTAGCTTTATCAATGACATGTACTTTAAAAATGTTTTAGAGATCCTACCAGTCTTTGAAAACATCCTTGTTCCTTGTTTCAGTTCCAGTTTTACGTATATATTCTGCCTTGCACCTGATTATTCCAACAATAGATGGATGTCCTTGGGAATCTAATTCTGGTATTGATAGTCTTTACTGATTGTCTCCCCTCGTAGCTGATTTCTTCATTATTGTGTAAATTTAGATCATGAGCTCATGTTTAGCTAAACAGCTGACCTTGTAAGACTCTTAGGTGTGAACGCTCGTAAGCTTCAGGAGAATGTCGGCAAAATTTATTTGTGTCCCTCCAATGAGTTGCCCACGAGGACACCGTTTTCTACAAGTGTTGGTCCAATACTCCCTCTAGAGGAAGGGGACTCCGACAGGGCTGATTGGCGGCCCCCGATCTGGGGCAGGGGCTGTGGCCAGCCTGTGGCCCGGACTGGAGCCTCTTTGCATGTGTCCCTGGGACACATCTGCCTGAAAACTTCGATCACCTGGCAGGAAGCTACGATGCCCAGACCTATGGTTAGCTGTGCAGCGAGGTGTACTGTGAATACAGGTTCCACACACACTTCAAGTAAGAGGTCGGCCTGAGTGGAAAGGTGAGAGTTTGGGCAGCTGTGCAGACAAAGAAGGCACACTATGGCCTGGGCCTAAATGCTTGTGACAACCCACTGGACCTGCCGTGCTCTGAGGGCCCTGCCCTGGGCCCCTGCTCCCCTGCCCTTTGTTCAGTCACAGCAGAGATGGCCACACCAACTCCTTCAGTGAGGGCAGTGTTCCAACCAGCCTCTGCCTCGCCCCCTCTCCGCAGTTTACCATGGACTACAGAGGCTGCATCCTGAGGCCAGGGCGTTCCGAGAATGCCAAGGGCAGACATGATGACCTTAAATGATTTCCTCTTGTGTCAGGTTTGGTAAACTTTAGGAGCTAGGAAATGGTCCACTTTACAGAAATGTTCAAATTTACTGGCATTTCATATATTCTCTGCTATAACTTTGTCCTGATTCTTTCTGTATATTCTTTACTTATGTTTTTGTTTTCCTTAATCAAAGTGTGTCTTTTCAATCTTTTCAAAGAAGATTCTTTGGACTTACTAAATCACCTCAATTTTATACGTTTTCTGTTGTATTAAGTTCTGCTCATATCTTTATTTATCTTTTTTCTATGTTCTCCGGGTTTATTGTTTTGATCTTCTGATGTCAATTAAAACACTTGGTTATTCATTTTAATAAATATTTTACTTATAAAGATTTGAACTTTTGAAGATTCCTGCTTACTTGTAAATTTCTAAGGGTCAGGTCCTCTCCATTGTTGCTGGCCTAAGACTTAGTTCACCATATAGCAATATATATATTGACCTATTTTCCCCTCGACTTTCTGTGATTCCCTACATCTCACCTTTCTTTGCAGACAAGACATTTGAAATACCCTTATCTTATTTCACAGTCAATAAGTCATTGAAATAATGTGTATTTTTTAGAGAAATCTTCTTATATAATTAGGCAGAAAATCTCACCTGCCATAGTTTTCAAAACAGCATAATTTCACTCTTCTCAATGCTTAATCTGTTGTATTACACAACCTTTGAGTATTTAGCTTTATCAGTGACATGTACTTTAAAAATGTTTTAGAGATCCTACCAGTCTTTCAAAGCATCCTTGTTCCTTGTTTCAGTTCCAGTTTTATGTATATATTCTTCCTTGCACCTGATTATTCCAACAATTGATGGATGGCCTTGGGAATCTAATTCTGGTATTGATAGTCTTTACTGATTGTCTCCCCTCGTAGCTGATTTCTTCATTATTGTGTAAATTTAGATCATGTGCTCATGTTTAGCTACACAGATGACCTTGTAAGATGCTTAGGTGTGAACGCTCGTAAGCTTCCGCAGAAAGACGGCAAAGATTTATTTGTGTCCCTCCAATGAGTTGCCCACGAGGACACCGTTTTCTACAAGTGTTGGTCCAATACTCCCTCTAGAGGCAGGGGAGTCCGACAGGGCTGATAGGCGGCCCCCGATCTGGGGCAGGGGCAGTGGGCAGCCTGTGGCCCGGGCAGGAGCCTCTTTGCATGTGTCCCTGGGACATATCTGCCTGCGAACTTCGGTCACCTGGCAGGAAGCCACGATCCCCAGACCTATGGTTAGCTGTGCAGCGAGGTGTACTGTGAGGACAGGTTCTACACACACTTCAAGTAAGAGGTCGGCCTGAGTTGAAAGGTGAGAGTTTGGGCAGCTGTGCAGACAAAGAAGGCGCCCTTTGGCCTGGGCCTAAATGCTTGTGACAGCCCACTGGACCTGCCGTGCTCTGAGGGCCCTGCCCTGGGCCCCATGCTCCCCAGGCCTTTGTTCAGTCACAGCAGAGATGGCCACACCCACTCCTTCAGTGAGGGCAGAGTTCCAACCACCCTCAGCCCCGCCCCCTCTCCGCAGGTTACCATGGACTACAGAGGCTGCATCCTGAGGCCAGGGCGTTCCGAGAATGCCAAGGGCAGACATGATGACCTTAAATGATTTCCTCTTGTGTCAGGTTTGGTAAACTTTAGGAGCTAGGAAATGGTCCACTTTACAGAAATGTTCAAATTAACTGGCATTTCATATATTCTCTGCCATAACATTGTCCTGATTCTTTCTGTATATTCTTAACTTATGTTTTTGTTTTCCTTAATCAAAGTGTGTCTTTTCAATCTTTTCAAAGAAGATTCTTTGGACTTACTAAATCACCTCAATTTTATACGTTTTCTGTTGTATTAAGTTCGGCTCATATCTTTATTTATCTTTTTTCTATGTTCTCAGGGTTTATTGTTTTGATCTTCTGATGTCAATTAAAACACTTGGTTATTCATTTTAATAAATATTTTACTTATAAAGATTTGAACTTTTGAAGATTCCAGCTTACTTGTAAGTTTCTAAGGGTCAGGTCCTCTCCATTGTTGCTGGCCTAAGGTTTAGTTCACCATATAGCAATGTATATATTGACCTATTTTCCCCTCGACTTTCTGTGATTCCCTACATCTCACCTTTCTTTGCTGACAAGCCATTTGAAATACCCTTAACTTATTTCACAGCCAATAAGTCATTGAAATAATGTGTATTTTTAGAGAAATCTTCTTATATAATTAGGCAGAAAATCTCACCTGCCATAGTTTTCAAAACAGCATAATTTCACTCTTCTCAATGCTTAATCTGTTGTATTACACAACCTTTGAGTATTTAGCTTTATCAATGACATGTACTTTAAAAACGTTTTAGAGATCCTACCAGTCTTTGAAAACATCCTTGTTCCTTGTTTCAGTTCCAGTTTTATGTATATATTCTGCCTTGCACCTGATTATTCCAACAATTGATGGATGGCCTTGGGAATCTAATTCTGGTATTGATAGTCTTTAATGATTGTCTCCCCTCGTAGCTGATTTCTTCATTATTGTGTAAATTTAGATCATGAGCTCATGTTTAGCTAAACAGCTGACCTTGTAAGACTCTTAGGTGTGAACGCTCGTAAGCTTCAGGAGAAAGTCGGCAAAATTTATTTGTTTCCCTCCAATGAGTTGCCCACGAGGACACCGTTTTCTACAAGTGTTGGTCCAATACTCCCTCTAGAGGAAGGGGACTCCGACAGGGCTGATTGGCGGCCCCCGATCTGGGGCAGGGGCTGTGGCCAGCTTGTGGCCCGGACTGGAGCCTCTTTGCATGTTTCCCTGGGACACATCTGCCTGCGAACTTCGGTCACCTGGCAGGAAGCTACGATGCCCAGACCTATGGTTAGCTGTGCAGCGAGGTGTACTGTGAATACAGGTTCCACACACACTTCAACTAAGAGGTCGGCCTGAGTGGAAAGGTGAGAGTTTGGGCAGCTGTGCAGACAAAGAAGGCACACTATGGCCTGGGCCTAAATGCTTGTGACACCCCACTGGACCTGCCGTGCTCTGAGGGCCCTGCGCTGGGCCCCTGCTCCCCTGCCCTTTGTTCAGTCACAGCAGAGATGGCCACACCCACTCCTTCAGCGAGGGCAGTGTTCCAACCAACCTCAGCCTCGCCCCCTCTCCGCAGTTTACCATGGACTACAGAGGCTGCATACTGAGGCCAGGGCGTTCCGAGAATGCCAAGGGCAGACATGATGACCTTAAATGATTTCCTCTTGTGTCAGGTTTGGTAAACTTTAGGAGCTAGGAAATGGTCCACTTTACAGAAATGTTCAAATTTACTGGCATTTCATATATTCTCTGCTATAACTTTGTCCTGATTCTTTCTGTATATTCTTTACTTATGTTTTTGTTTTCCTTAATCAAAGTGTGTCTTTTCAATCTTTTCAAAGAAGATTCTTTGGACTTACTAAATCACCTGAATTTTATACGTTTTCTGTTGTATTAAGTTCTGCTCATATCTTTATTTATCTTTTTTCTATGTTCTCAGGGTTTATTGTTTTGATCTTCTGATGTCAATTAAAACACTTGGTTATTCATTTTAATAAATATTTTACTTATAAAGATTTGAACTTTTGAAGATTCCTGCTTACTTGTAAATTTCTAAGGGTCAGGTCCTCTCCATTGTTGCTGGCCTAAGACTTAGTTCACCATATAGCAATGTATATATTGACCTATTTTCCCCTCGACTTTCTGTGATTCCCTACATCTCACCTTTCTTTGCAGACAAGACATTTGAAATACCCTTAACTTATTTCACAGTCAATAAGTCATTGAAATAATGTGTATTTTTTAGAGAAATCTTCTTATATAATTAGGCAGAAAATCTCACCTGCCATAGTTTTCAAAACAGCATAATTTCACTCTTCTCAATGCTTAATCTGTTGTATTACACAACCTTTGAGTATTTAGCTTTATCAATGACATGTACTTTAAAAATGTTTTAGAGATCCTACCAGTCTTTGAAAACATCCTTGTTCCTTGTTTCAGTTCCAGTTTTATGTATATATTCTGCCTTGCACCTGATTATTCCAACAATTGATGGATGGCCTTGGGAATCTAATTCTGGTATTGATAGTCTTTACTGATTGTCTCCCCTCGTAGCTGATTTCTTCATTATTGTGTAAATTTAGATCATGAGCTCATGTTTAGCTACACAGCTGACCTTGTAAGATGCTTAGGTGTGAACGCTCGTAAGCTTCCGCAGAAAGACGGCAAAGATTTATTTGTGTCCCTCCAATGAGTTGCCCACGAGGACACCGTTTTCTACAAGTGTTGGTCCAATACTCCCTCTAGAGGCAGGGGACTCCGACAGGGCTGATAGGCGGCCCCCGATCTGGGGCAGGGGCAGTGGGCAGCCATTGGCCCGGGCAGGAGCCTCTTTGCATGTGGCCCTGGGACACATCTGCCTGCGAACTTCAGTCACCTGGCAGGGAGCTACGATACCCAGACCTATGGTTAGCTGTGCAGCGAGGTGTACTGTGAGGACAGGATCCACACACACTTCAAGTAAGAGGTCGGCCTGAGTGGAAAGGTGAGAGTTTGGGCAGCGGTGCAGACAAAGAAGGCGCCCTTTGGCCTGGGCCTAAATGCTTGTGACACCCCACTGGACCTGCCGTGCTCTGAGGGCCCTGCCCTGGGCCCCCTCCTCCCCTGCCCTTTGTTCAGTCACAGCAGAGATGGCCACACCCACTCCTTCAGTGAGGGCAGAGTTCCAACCACCCTCAGCCCCGCCCCCTCTCCGCAGGTTACCATGGACTACAGAGGCTGCATCCTGAGGCCAGGGCGTTCCGAGAATGCCAAGGGCAGACATGATGACCTTAAATGATTTCCTCTTGTGTCAGGTTTGGTAAACTTTAGGAGCTAGGAAATGGTCCACTTTACAGAAATGTTCAAATTTACTGGCATTTCATATATTCTCTGCTATAACATTGTCCTGATTCTTTCTGTATATTCTATACTTATGTTTTTGTTTTCCTTAATCAAAGTGTGTCTTTTCAATCTTTTCAAAGAAGATTCTTTGGACTTACTAAATCACCTGAATTTTATACGTTTACTGTTGTATTAAGTTCTGCTCATATCTTTATTTATCTTTTTTCTATGTTCTCAGGGTTTATTGTTTTGATCTTCTGATGTCAATTAAAACACTTGGTTATTCATTTTAATAAATATTTTACTTATAAAGATTTGAACTTTTAAAGATTCCAGCTTACTTGTAAGTTTCTAAGGGTCAGGTCCTCTCCATTGTTGCTGGCCTAAGGTTTAGTTCACCATATGGCAAGGTATATATTGACCTATTTTCCCCTCGACTTTCTGTGATTCCCTACATCTCACCTTTCTTTGCAGACAAGCCATTTGAAATACCCTTAACTTATTTCACAGCCAATAAGTCATTGAAATAATGTGTATTTTTAGAAAAATCTTCTTATATAATTAGGCAGAAAATCTCACCTGCCATAGTTTTCAAAACAGCATAATTTCACTCTTCTCAATGCTTAATCTGTTGTATTACACAACCTTTGAGTATTTAGCTTTATCAATGACATGTACTTTAAAAATGTTTTAGAGATCCTACCAGTCTTTGAAAACATCCTTGTTCCTTGTTTCAGTTCCAGTTTTATGTATATATTCTGCCTTGCACCTGATTATTCCAACAATTGATGGATGGCCTTGGGAATCTAATTCTGGTATTGATAGTCTTTACTGATTGTCTCCCCTCGTAGCTGATTTCTTCATTATTGTGTAAATTTAGATCATGAGCTCATGTTTAGCTAAACAGCTGACCTTGTAAGACGCTTAGGTGTGTACGCTCGCAAGCTTCAGGAGAAACTCGGCAAAGATTTATGTGTGTCCCTCCAATGAGTTGCCCACGAGGACACCGTTTTCTACAAGTGTTGGTCCAATACTCCCTCCAGAGGAAGGGGACTTCGTCAGGGCTGATTGGCGGCCCCCGATCTGGGGCAGGGGCAGTGGGCAGCTTGTGGCCCGGGCAGGAGCTTCTTTGCATGTGTCCCTGGGACACATCTGCCTGCGAACTTCGGTCACCTGGCAGGGAGCTACGATGCCCAGACCTATGGTTAGCTGTGCAGCGAGGTGTACTGTGAGGACAGGTTCCACACACACTTCAAGTAAGAGGTCGGCCTGAGTGGAAAGGTGAGAGTTTGGGCAGCTGTGCAGACAAAGAAGGCGCCCTTTGGCCTGGGCCTAAATGCTTGTGACACCCCACTGGACCTGCCGTGCTCTGAGGGCCCTGCCCTGGGCCCCCTCCTCCCCTGCCCTTTGTTCAGTCACAGCAGAGATGGCCACACCCACTCCTTCAGTGAGGGCAGAGTTCCAACCACCCTCAGCCCCGCCCCCTCTCCGCAGGTTACCATGGACTACAGAGGCTGCATCCTGAGGCCAGGGCGTTCCGAGTATGCCAAGGGCAGACATGATGACCTTAAATAATTTCCTCTTGTGTCAGGTTTGGTAAACTTTAGGAGCTAGGAAATGGTCCACTTTACACAAATGTTCAAATTTACTGGCATTTCATATATTCTCTGCTATAACATTGTCCTGATTCTTTCTGTATATTCTTTACTTATGTTTTTGTTTTCCTTAATCAAAGTGTGTCTTTTCAATCTTTTCAAAGAAGATTCTTTGGACTTACTAAATCACCTCAATTTTATACGTTTTCTGATGTATTAAGTTCTGCTCAAATCTTTATTTATCTTTTTTCTATGTTCTCAGGGTTTATTGTTTTGATCTTCTGATGTCAATTAAAACACTTGGTTATTCATTTTAATAAATATTTTACTTATAAAGATTTGAACTTTTGAAGATTCCAGCTTACTTGTAAGTTTCTAAGGGTCAGGTCCTCTCCATTGTTGCTGGCCTAATGTTTAGTTCACCATATAGCAATGTATATATTGACCTATTTTCCCCTCGACTTTCTGTGATTCCCTACATCTCACCTTTCTTTGCAGACAAGCCATTTGAAATACCCTTAACTTAGTTCACAGCCAATAAGTCATTGAAATAATGTGTATTTTTAGAGAAATCTTCTTATATAATTAGGCAGAAAATCTCACCTGCCTTAGTTTTCAAAACAGCATAATTTCACTCTTCTCAATGCTTAATCTGTTGTATTACACAACCTTTGAGTATTTAGCTTTATCTAAGACATGTCCTTTAAAAATGTTTTAGAGATCCTACCAGTGTTTGAAAACATCCTTGTTCCTTGTTTCAGGTCCAGTTTTATGTATATATTCTGCCTTGCACCTGATTATTCCAACAATTGATGGATGGCCTTGGGAATCTAATTCTGGTATTGATAGTCTTTACTGATTGTCTCCACTCGTAGCTGATTTTTTCATTATTGTGTAAATTTAGATCATGAGCTCATGTTTAGCTAAACAGCTGACCTTGTAAGATGCTTAGGTGTGAACGCTCGTAAGCTTCAGGAGAAAGTCGGCAAAATTTATTTGTGTCCCTCCAATGAGTTGCCCACGAGGACACCGTTTTCTACAAGTGTTGGTCCAATACTCCCTCTAGAGGAAGGGGACTCTGACATGGCAGATTGGCGGCCCCCGATCTGGGGCAGGGGCAGTGTGCAGCCTGTGGCCCGGGCTGGAGCCTATTTGCATGTGTACCTGGGACACATCTGCCTGCGAACTTCGGTCACCTGGCAGAAAGCTACGATGCCCAGACCTATGGTTAGCTGTGCAGCGAGGTGTACTGTGAGGACAGGTTCCACACACACTTCAAGTAAGAGGTCGGCCTGAGTGGAAAGGTGAGAGTTTGGGCAGCTGTGCAGACAAAGAAGGCGCCCTTTGGCCTGGGCCTAAATGCTTGTGACAGCCCACTGGACCTGCCGTGCTCTGAGGGCCCTGCCCTGGGCCCCATGCTCCCCTGCCCTTTGTTCAGTCACAGCAGAGATGGCCACACCCACTCCTTCAGTGAGGCCAGAGTTCCAACCACCCTCAGCCCCGCCCCCTCTCCGCAGGTTACCATGGACTACAGAGGCTGCATCTTGAGGCCATGGCGTTCCGAGAATGCCAAGGGCAGACATGATGACCTTAAATGATTTCCTCTTGTGTCAGGTTTGGTAAACTTTAGGAGCTAGAAAATGGTCCACTTTACAGAAATGTTCAAATTTACTGGCATTTCATATATTCTCTGCTATAACATTGTCCTGATTCTTTCTGTATATTCTTTACTTATGTTTTTGTTTTCCTTAATCAAAGTGTGTCTTTTCAATCTTTTCAAAGAAGATTCTTTGGACTTACTAAATCACCTCAATTTTATTCGTTTTCTGTTGTATTAAGTTCTGCTCATATCTTTATTTATCTTTTTTCTATGTTCTCAGGGTTTATTGTTTTGATCTTCTGATGTCAATTAAAACACTTGGTTATTCATTTTAATAAATATTTTACTTATAAAGATTTGAACTTTTGAAGATTCCAGCTTACTTGTAAGTTTCTAAGGGTCAGGTGCTCTCCATTGTTGCTGGCCGAACGTTTAGTTCACCATATAGCAATGTATATATTGACCTATTTTACCCTCGATTTTCTGTGATTCCCTACATCTCACCTTTCTTTGCAGACAAGCCATTTGAAATACCCTTAACTTATTTCACAGCCAATAAGTCATTGAAATAATGTGTATTTTTTAGAGAAATCTTCTTATATAATTAGGCAGAAAATCTCACCTGCCATAGTTTTCAAAACAGCATAATTTCACTCTTCTCAATGCTTAATCTGTTGTATTACACAACCTTTGAGTATTTAGCTTTATCAATGACATGTACTTTAAAAATGTTTTAGAGATCCTACCAGTCTTTGAAAACATCCTTGTTCCTTGTTTCAGTTCCAGTTTTATGTATATTTTCTGCCTTGCACCTGATTATTCCAACAATTGATGGATGGCCTTCGGAATCTAATTCTGGTATTGATAGTTTTTGCTGATTGTCTCCCCTTGTAGCTGATTTCTTCATTATTGTGTAAATTTAGATCATGAGCTCATGTTTAGCTAAACAGCTGACCTTTTAAGACGCTTAGGTGTGAACGCTCGTAAGCTTCAGCAGAAAGTCGGCAAAGATTTATTTGTGTCCCTCCAATGAGTTGCCCACGAGGACACCGTTTTCTACAAGTGTTGGTCCAATACTCCCTCTAGAGGCAGGGGACTCCGTCAGGGCTGATTGGCAGCCCCCGATCTGGGGCAGGGGCAGTGGGCAGCCTGTGGCCCAGGCAGGAGCCTCTCTGCATGTGTCCCTGGGACCCATCTGCCTGCGATCTTCGGTCACCTGACAGGAAGCTACGATGCACAGACCTATGGTTAGCTGTGCAGCGAGGTGCACTGCGCGGGCAGGTTCCACACACACTTCAAGTAAGAGGTCGGCCTGAGTGGAAAGTTGAGAGTTTGGGCAGCTGTGCAGACAAAGAAGGCGCCCTTTGGCCTGGTCCTAAATGCTTGTGACTTCCCACTGGACCTGCCGGGCTCTGTGGGCCCAGCCCTGGGCCCCTTGCTCCCCTGCCCTTTGTTCAGTCACAGCAGAGATGGCCACACCCACTCCCTCAGTGAGGGCAGTGTTCCAACCTCCCTCAGCCCCGCCCCCTCTCCGCAGGTTACCATGGACTACAGATGCTGCATTCTGAGGCCAGTGCGTTCCGAGAATGCCAAGGGCAGACATGATGACCTTAAATGATTTCCTCTTGTGTCAGGTTTGGTAAACTTTAGGAGCTAGGAAATGGTCCCCTTTACAGAAATGTTCAAATTTCCTGGCATTTCATATATTCTCTGATATTACATTGTCCTGATTCTTTCTGTATATTCTCTACTTATGTTTTTGTTTTCCTTAATCAAAGTGTGTCTTTTCAATCTTTTCAAAGAAGATTCTTTGGACTTACTAAATCACCTCAATATTATACGTTTTCTGGTGTATTAAGTTCTGCTCATATCATTATTTATCTTTTTTCTATGTTCTCAGGGTTTATAGTTTTGATCTTCTGATGTCAATTAAAACACTTGGTTATTCATTTTAATAAATATTTTACTATAAAGATTTGAACTTTTGAAGATTCCAGCTTACTTGTAAGTTTCTAAGTGTCAGGTGCTCTCCATTGTTGCTGGCCGAACGTTTAGTTCAACATATAGCAATGTATATATTGACCTATTTTCCCCTCGACTTTCTGTGATTCCCTATATCTCACCTTTCTTTGAAGACAAGCCATTTGAAATACCCCTAACTTATTTCACAGCCAATAAGTCATTGAAATAATGTGTATTTTTTAGAGAAATCTTCTTATATAATTAGGCAGCAAATCTCATCTGCCATAGTTTTCAAAACAGCATAATTTCACTCTTCTCAATGCTTAATCTGTTGTATTACACAACCTTTGAGTATTTAGCTTTATCAATGACATGTACTTTAAAAATGTTTTAGAGATCCTACCAGTCTTTGAAAACATCCTTGTTCCTTGTTTCAGGTCCAGTTTTATGTATATATTCTGCCTTGCACCTGATTATTCCAACAATTGATGGATGGCCTTGGGAATCTAATTCTGGTATTGATAGTCTTTACTGATTGTCTCCCCTCGTAGCTGATTTCTTCATTATTGTGTAAATTTAGATCATGAGCTCATGTTTAGCTAAACAGCTGACCTTGTAAGACGCTTAGGTGTGAACGCTCGTAAGCTTCAGGAGAAAGTCGGCAAAATTTATTTGTGTCCCTCCAATGAGTTGCCCACGAGGACACCGTTTTCTAAAAGTGTTGGTCCAATACTCCCTCTAGAGGCAGGGGACTCCGACAGGGCTGATTGGCGGCTCCCGATCTGGGGCAGGGGCAGTGGGCAGCCTGTGGCCTGGGCAGGAGCCTCTTTGCATGTGTCCCTGGGACACATCTGCCTGCGAACTTCGGTCAACTGGCAGGAAGCTACGATGCCCAGACCTATGGTTAGCTGTGCAGCGAGGTGTACTGTGAGGGCAGGTTCCACACACACTTCAAGTAAGAGTTCGGCCTGAGTGGAAAGGTGAGAGTTTGGGCAGCTGTGCAGACAAAGAAGGCGCCCTTTGGCCTGGGCCTAAATGCTTGTGACACCCCACTGGACCTGCCGTGCTCAGAGGGCCCTGCCCTGGGCCCCCTGCTCCCCTGCCCTTTGTTCAGTCACAGCAGAGATGGCCACACCCACTCCTTCAGTGAGGGCAGAGTTCCAACCACCCTCAGCCCCGCCCCCTCTCCGCAGGTTACCATGGACTACAGAGGCTGCATCCTGAGGCCAGGGCGTTCCGAGAATGCCAAGGGCAGACATGATGACCTTAAATGATTTCCTCTTGTGTCAGGTTTGGTAAACTTTAGGAGCTAGGAAATGGTCCACTTTACAGAAATGTTCAAATTTACTGGCATTTCATATATTCTCTGCTATAACTTTGTCCTGATTCTTTCTGTATATTCTTTACTTATGTTTTTGTTTTCCTTAATCAAAGTGTGTCTTTTCAATCTTTTCAAAGAAGATTCTTTGGACTTACTAAATCACCTCAATTTTATTCGTTTTCTGTTGTATTAAGTTCTGCTCATATCTTTATTTATCTTTTTTCTATGTTCTCAGGGTTTATTGTTTTGATCTTCTGATGTCAATTAAAACACTTGGTTATTCATTTTAATAAATATTTTACTTATAAAGATTTGAACTTTTGAAGATTCCAGCTTACTTGTAAGTTTCTAAGGGTCAGGTCCTCTCCATTGTTGCTGGCCTAAGGTTTAGTTCACCATATAGCAATGTATATATTGACCTATTTTCCCCTCGACTTTCTGTGATTCCCTACATCTCACCTTTCTTTGCAGACAAGCCATTTGAAATACCCTTAACTTATTTTACAGCCAATAAGTCATTGAAATAATTTGTATTTTTAGAGAAACCTTCTTATATAATTAGGCAGAAAATCTCACCTGCCATAGTTTTCAAAACAGCATAATTTCACTCTTCTCAATGCTTAATCTGTTGTATTACACAACCTTTGAGTATTTAGCTTTATCAATGACATGTACTTTAAAAATGTTTTAGAGATCCTACCAGTCTTTGAAAACATCCTTGTTCCTTGTTTCAGTTCCAGTTTTATGTATATATTCTGCCTTGCACCTGATTATTCCAACAATTGATGGATGGCCTTGGGAATCTAATTCTGGTATTGATAGTCTTTACTGATTGTCTCCCCTCGTAGCTGATTTTTTCATTATTGTGTAAATTTAGATCATGAGCTCATGTTTAGCTAAACAGCTGACCTTTTAAGACGCTTAGGTGTGAACGCTCGTAAGCTTCAGCAGAAATTCGGCAAAGATTTAATTGTGTCCCTCCAATGAGTTGCCCACGAGGACACCGTTTTCTACAAGTGTTGGTCCAATACTCCCTCTAGAGGCAGGGGACTCCGTCAGGGCTGATTGACAGCCCCCGATCTGGGGCAGGGGCAGTGGGCAGCCTGTGGCCCAGGCAGGAGCCTCTCTGCATGTGTCCCTGGGACCCATCTGCCTGCGATCTTCGGTCACCTGACAGGAAGCTACGATGCACAGACCTATGGTTAGCTGTGCAGCGAAGTGCACTGCACGGACAGGTTCCACACACACTTCAAGTAAGAGGTCGGCCTGAGTGGAAAGTTGAGAGTTTGGGCAGCTGTGCAGACAAAGAAGGCGCCCTTTGGCCTGGGCCTAAATGCTTGTGACTTCCCACTGGACCTGCCAGGCTCTGTGGGCCCTGCCCTGGGCCCCCTGCTCCCCTGCCCTTTGTTCAGTCACAGCAGAGATGGCCACACCCACTCCCTCAGTGAGGGCAGTGTTCCAACCTCCCTCAGCCCCGCCCCCTCTCCGCAGGTTACCATGGACTACAGATGCTGCATTCTGAGGCCAGGGCGTTCCGAGAATGCCAAGGGCAGACATGATGACCTTAAATGATTTCCTCTTGTGTCAGGTTTGGTAAACTTTAGGAGCTAGGAAATGGTCCCCTTTACAGAAATGTTCAAATTTACTGGCATTTCATATATTCTCTGATATTACATTGTCCTGATTCTTTCTGTATATTCTCTACTTATGTTTTTGTTTTCCTTAATCAAAGTGTGTCTTTTCAATCTTTTCAAAGAAGATTCTTTGGACTTACTAAATCACCACAATATTATACGTTTTCTGGTGTATTAAGTTCTGCTCATATCATTATTTATCTTTTTTCTATGTTCTCAGGGTTTATAGTTTTGATCTTCTGATGTCAATTAAAACACTTGGTTATTCATTTTAATAAATATTTTACTATAAAGATTTGAACTTTTGAAGATTCCAGCTTACTTGTAAGTTTCTAAGTGTCAGGTGCTCTCCATTGTTGCTGGCCGAACGTTTAGTTCAACATATAGCAATGTATATATTGACCTATTTTCCCCTCGACTTTCTGTGATTCCCTATATCTCACCTTTCTTTGAAGACAAGCCATTTGAAATACCCCTAACTTATTTCACAGCCAATAAGTCATTGAAATAATGTGTATTTTTTAGAGAAATCTTCTTATATAATTAGGCAGAAAATCTCATCTGCCATAGTTTTCAAAACAGCATAATTTCACTCTTCTCAATGCTTAATCTGTTGTATTACACAACCTTTGAGTATTTAGCTTTATCAATGACATGTACTTTAAAAATGTTTTAGAGATCCTACCAGTCTTTGAAAACATCCTTGTTCCTTGTTTCAGTTCCAGTTTTATGTATATTTTCTGCCTTGCACCTGATTATTCCAACAATTGATGGATGGCCTTCGGAATCTAATTCTGGTATTGATAGTTTTTGCTGATTGTCTCCCCTTGTAGCTGATTTCTTCATTATTGTGTAAATTTAGATCATGAGCTCATGTTTAGCTAAACAGCTGACCTTTTAAGACGCTTAGGTGTGAACGCTCGTAAGCTTCAGCAGAAAGTCGGCAAAGATTTATTTGTGTCCCTCCAATGAGTTGACCACGAGGACACCGTTTTCTACAAGTGTTGGTCCAATACTCCCTCTAGAGGCAGGGGACTCCGTCAGGGCTGATTGGCAGCCCCCGATCTGGGGCAGGGGCATTGGGCAGCCTGTGGCCCAGGCAGGAGCCTCTCTGCATGTGTCCCTGGGACCCATCTGCCTGCGATCTTCGGTCACCTGACAGGAAGCTACGATGCACAGACCTATGGTTAGCTGTGCAGCGAGGTGCACTGCGCGGGCAGGTTCCACACACACTTCAAGTAAGAGGTCGGCCTGAGTGGAAAGTTGAGAGTTTGGGCAGCTGTGCAGACAAAGAAGGCGCCCTTTGGCCTGGTCCTAAATGCTTGTGACTTCCCACTGGACCTGCCGGGCTCTGTGGGCCCAGCCCTGGGCCCCCTGCTCCCCTGCCCTTTGTTCAGTCACAGCAGAGATGGCCACACCCACTCCCTCAGTGAGGGCAGTGTTCCAAGCTTCCTCAGCCCCGCCCCCTCTCCGCAGGTTACCATGGACTACAGATGCTGCATTCTGAGGCCAGGGCGTTCCGAGAATGCCAAGGGCAGACATGATGACCTTAAATGATTTCCTCTTGTGTCAGGTTTGGTAAACTTTAGGAGCTAGGAAATGGTCCCCTTTACAGAAATGTTCAAATTTACTGGCATTTCATATATTCTCTGATATTACATTGTCCTGATTCTTTCTGTATATTCTTTACTTATGTTTTTGTTTTCCTTAATCAAAGTGTGTCTTTTCAATCTTTTCAAAGAAGATTCTTTGGACTTACTAAATCACCTCAATATTATACGTTTTCTGGTGTATTAAGTTCTGCTCATATCATTATTTATCTTTTTTCTATGTTCTCAGGGTTTATAGTTTTGATCTTCTGATGTCAATTAAAACACTTGGTTATTCATTTTAATAAATATTTTACTATAAAGATTTGAACTTTTGAAGATTCCAGCTTACTTGTAAGTTTCTAAGTGTCAGGTGCTCTCCATTGTTGCTGGCCGAACGTTTAGTTCAACATATAGCAATGTATATATTGACCTATTTTCCCCTCGACTTTCTGTGATTCCCTATATCTCACCTTTCTTTGAAGACAAGCCATTTGAAATACCCCTAACTTATTTCACAGCCAATAAGTCATTGAAATAATGTGTATTTTTTAGAGAAATCTTCTTATATAATTAGGCAGAAAATCTCATCTGCCATAGTTTTCAAAACAGCATAATTTCACTCTTCTCAATGCTTAATCTGTTGTATTACACAACCTTTGAGTATTTAGCTTTATCAATGACATGTACTTTAAAAATGTTTTAGAGATCCTACCAGTCTTTGAAAACATCCTTGTTCCTTGTTTCAGTTCCAGTTTTATGTATATTTTCTGCCTTGCACCTGATTATTCCAACAATTGATGGATGGCCTTGGGAATCTAATTCTGGTATTGATAGTCTTTACTGATTGTCTCCCCTCGTAGCTGATTTCTTCATTATTGTGTAAATTTAGATCATGAGCTCATGTTTAGCTAAACAGCTGACCTTGTAAGACGCTTAGGTGTGAACGCTCGTAAGCTTCAGGAGAAAGTCGGCAAAATTTATTTGTGTCCCTCCAATGAGTTGCCCACGAGGACACCGTTTTCTACAAGTGTTGGTCCAATACTCCCTCTAGAGGCAGGGGACTCCGACAGGGCTGATTGGCGGCCCCCGATCTGGGGCAGGGGCAGTGGGCAGCCTGTGGCCCGGGCAGGAGCCTCTTTGCATGTGTCCCTGGGACACATCTGCCTGCGAACTTCGGTCACCTGGCAGGAAGCTACGATGCCCAGACCTATGGTTAGCTGTGCAGCGAGGTGTGCTGTGAGGGCAGGTTCCACACACACTTCAAGTAAGAGGTCGGCCTGAGTGGAAAGGTGAGAGTTTGGGCAGCTGTGCAGACAAAGAAGGCGCCCTTTGGCCTGGGCCTAAATGCTTGTGACACCCCACTGGACCTGCCGTGCTCAGAGGGCCCTGCCCTGGGCCCCCTGCTCCCCTGCCCTTTGTTCAGTCACAGCAGAGATGGCCACACCCACTCCTTCAGTGAGGGCAGAGTTCCAACCACCCTCAGCCCCGCCCCCTCTCCGCAGGTTACCATGGACTACAGAGGCTGCATACTGAGGCCAGGGCGTTCCGAGAATGCCAAGGGCAGACATGATGACCTTAAATGATTTCCTCTTGTGTCAGGTTTGGTAAACTTTAGGAGCTAGGAAATGGTCCACTTTACAGAAATGTTCAAATTTACTGGCATTTCATATATTCTCTGCTATAACTTTGTCCTGATTCTTTCTGTATATTCTTTACTTATGTTTTTGTTTTCCTTAATCAAAGTGTGTCTTTTCAATCTTTTCAAAGAAGATTCTTTGGACTTACTAAATCACCTCAATTTTATTCGTTTTCTGTTATATTAAGTTCTGCTCATATCTTTATTTATCTTTTTTCTATGTTCTCAGGGTTTATTGTTTTGATCTTCTGATATCAATTAAAACACTTGGTTATTCATTTTAATAAATATTTTACTTATAAAGATTGGAACTTTTGAAGATTCCAGCTTACTTGTAAGTTTCTAAGGGTCAGGTCCTCTCCATTGTTGCTGGCCTAAGGTTTAGTTCACCATATAGCAATGTATATATTGACCTATTTTCCCCTCGACTTTCTGTGATTCCCTACATCTCACCTTTCTTTGCAGACAAGCCATTTGAAATACCCTTAACTTATTTTACAGCCAATAAGTCATTGAAATAATTTGTATTTTTAGAGAAACCTTCTTATATAATTAGGCAGAAAATCTCACCTGCCATAGTTTTCAAAACAGCATAATTTCACTCTTCTCAATACTTAATCTGTTGTATTACACAACCTTTGAGTATTTAGCTTTATCAATGACATGTACTTTAAAAATGTTTTAGAGATCCTACCAGTCTTTGAAAACATCCTTGTTCCTTGTTTCAGTTCCAGTTTTATGTATATATTCTGCCTTGCACCTGATTATTCCAACAATTGATGGATGGCCTTGGGAATCTAATTCTGGTATTGATAGTCTTTACTGATTGTCTCCCCTCGTAGCTGATTTCTTCATTATTGTGTAAATTTAGATCATGAGCTCATGTTTAGCTAAACAGCTGACCTTGTAAGACGCTTAGGTGTGAACGCTCATAAGCTTAAGAAGAAAGTCGGCAAAGATTTATTTCTCTCCCTCCAATGAGTTGCCCACGAGGACACCGTTTTCTACAAGTGTTGGTCCAATACTCCCTCTAGAGGCAGGGGACTCCCACAGGGCTGATTGGCGGCACCCGATCTGGGGCAGGGGCAGTGGGCAGCCTGTGGCCCAGGCAGGAGCCTCTGTCCATGTGTCCCTGGGACCCATCTGCCTGCGAACTTCGGTCACCTGGCAGGAAGCTACGATGCCCAGACCTATGATTAGCTGTGCAGCGAGGTGTACTGCGCAGACAGCTTCCACACACACTTCAAGTAAGAGGTCGGCCTGAGTGGAAAGGTGAGAGTTTGGGCAGCTGTGCAGACAAAGAACGCGCCCTTTGGCCAGGGCCTAAATGCTTGTGACACCCCACTGGAGCTGCCGGGCTCTGAGGGGCCTGCCCAGGGCCCCCTGCTCCCCTGCCCTTTGTTCAGTCACAGCAGAGATGGCCACACCCACTCCCTCAGTGAGGGCAGTGTTTCAACCACCCTCAGCCCCTCCCCCTCTCCGCAGGTTACCATGGACTACAGAGGCTGCAGCCTGAGGCCAGGGCGTTCCGCGAATGCCAAGGGCAGACATGTTGACCTTAAATGATTTCCTCTTGTGTCAGGTTTGGTAAACTTTAGGAGCTAGGAAATGGTCAACTTTACAGAAATGTTCAAATTTACTGGCATTTCATATATTCTCTGCTATAACATTGTCCTGATTCTTTCTGTATATTCTTTACTTATGTTTTTGTTTTCCTTAATCAAAGTGTGTCTTTTCAATCTTTTCAAAGAAGATTCTTTGGACTTACTAAATCACCTGAATTTTATACGTTTTCTGTTGTATTAAGTTCTGCTCATAACTTTATTTATCTTTTTTCTATGTTCTCAGGGTTTATTGTTTTGATCTTCTGATGTCAATTAAAACACTTGGTTATTAATTTTAATAAATATTTTACTTATAAAGATTTGAACTTTTGAAGATTCCAGCTTACTTGTAAGTTTCTAAGGGTTAGGTCCTCTCCATTGTTGCTGGCCTAAGGTTTAGTTCACCATATAGCAATGTATATATTGACCTATTTTCCCCTCGACTTTCTGTGATTCCCTACATCTCACCTTTCTTTGCAGACAAGCCATTTGAAATACCCTTAACTTATTTCAAGGCCAATAAGTCATTGAAATAATGTGTATTTTTTAGAGAAATCTTCTTATATAATTAGGCAGAAAATCTCACCTGCCATAGTTTTCAAAACAGCATAATTTCACTCTTCTCAATGCTTAATCTTTTGTATTACACAACCTTTGAGTATTTAGCTTTATCAATGACATGTACTTTAAAAATGTTTTAGAGATCCTACCAGTCTTTGAAATCATCCTTGTTCCTTGTTTCAGTTCCAGTTTTATGTATATTTTCTGCCTTGCACCTGATTATTCCAACAATTGATGGATGGCCTTGGGAATCTAATTCTTGTATTGATAGTCTTTACTGATTTTCTCCCCTCGTAGCTGATTTCTTCATTATTGTGTAAATTTAGATCATGAGCTCATGTTTAGCTAAACAGCTGACCTTGTAAGACGCTTAGGTGTGAACGCTCATAAGCTCCCGCAGAAAGACGGCAGAGATTTATTTGTGTCCCTCCAATGAGTTGCCCACGAGGACACCGTTTTCTACAAGTGTTGGTCCAATACTCCCTCTAGAGGAAGGGGACTCCGACAGTGCTGATTGGTGGCCCCCGATCTGGGGCAGGGGCTGTGGGCAGCCTGTGGCCCGGGCAGGAGCCTCTTTGCATGTGTCCCTGGGACACATCTGCCTGCGAACTTCGGTCACCTGGCAGGAAGCTACGATGCCCAGACCTATGGTTAGCTGTGCAGCGAGGTGTACTGTGAGGACAGGTTCCACACACACTTCAAGTAAGAGGTCGGCCTGAGTGGAAAGGTGAGAGTTTGGGCAGCTGTGCAGACAAAGAAGGCGCCCTTTGGCCTGGGCCTAAATGCTTGTGACACGCCACTGGACCTGCCGTGCTCTGAGGGCCCTGCCCTGGGCCCCCTGCTCCCCTGCCCTTTGTTCAGTCACAGCAGAGATGGCCACACCCACTCCTTCAGTGAGGGCAGAGTTCCAACCACCCTCAGCCCCGCCCCCTCTCCGCAGGTTACCATGGACTACAGAGGCTGCATCCTGATGCCAGGGTGTTCCGAGAATGCCAAGGGCAGACATGATGACCTTAAATGATTTCCTCTTGTGTCAGGTTTGGTAAACTTTAGGAGCTAGGAAATGGTCCACTTTACAGAAATGTTCAAATTTACTGGCATTTCATATATTCTCTGATATTACATTGTCCTGATTCTTTCTGTATATTCTTTACTTATGTTTTTGTTTTCCTTAATCAAAGTGTGTCTTTTCAATCTTTTCAAAGAAGATTCTTTGGACTTACTAAATCACCTCAATTTTATACGTTTTCTGTTGTATTATGTTCTGCTCATACCTTTATTTATCTTTTTTCTATGTTCTCAGGGTTTATTGTTTTGATCTTCTGATGTCAATTAAAACACTTGGTTATTCATTTTAATAAATATTTTACTTATAAAGATTTGAAATTTTGAAGATTCCAGCTTACTTGTAAGTTTCTAAGGGTCAGGTCCTCTCCATTGTTGCTGGCCTAAGGTTTAGTTCACCATATAGCAATGTATATATTGACCTATTTTCCCCTCGACTTTCTGTGATTCCCTACATCTCACCTTTCTTTGCAGACAAGCCATTTGAAATACCCTTAACTTATTTCACAGCCAATAAGTCATTGAAATAATGTGTATTTTTAGAGAAATCTTCTTATATAATTAGGCAGAAAATCTCACCTGCCATAGTTTTCAAAACAGCATAATTTCACTCTTCTCAATGCTTAATCTGTTGTATTACACAACCTTTGAGTATTTAGCTTTATCAATGACATGTATTTTACAAATGTTTTAGAGATCCTACCAGTCTCTGAAAACATCCTTGTTCCTTGTTTCAGTTCCAGTTTTATGTATATATTCTGCCTTGCACCTGATTATTCCAAAAATTAATGGATGGCCTTGGGAATCTAATTCTTGTATTGATAGTCTTTACTGATTGTCTCCCCTCGTAGCTGATTTCTTCATTATTGTGTAAATTTAGCTCATGAGCTCATGTTTAGCTAAACAGCTGACCTTGTAAGACGCTTAGGTGTGAACGCTCATAAGCTCCCGCAGAAAGACGGCAGAGATTTATTTGTGTCCCTCCAATGAGTTGCCCACGAGGACACCGTTTTCTACAAGTGTTGGTCCAATACTCCCTCTAGAGGCAGGGGACTCCGACAGTGCTGATTGGCGGCCCCCGATCTGGGGCAGGGGCTGTGGGCAGCCTGTGGCCCGGGCAGGAGCCTCTTTGCATGTGTCCCTGGGACACATCTGCCTGCGAACTTCGGTCACCTGGCAGGAAGCTACGATGCCCAGACCTATGGTTAGCTGTGCAGCGAGGTGTACTGTGAGGACAGGTTCCACACACACTTCAAGTAAGAGGTCGGCCTGAGTGGAAAGGTGAGAGTTTGGGCAGCTGTGCAGACAAAGAAGGCGCCCTTTGGCCTGGGCCTAAATGCTTGTGACACCCCACTGGACCTGCCGTGCTCTGAGGGCCCTGCCCTGTGCCCCCTGCTCCCCTGCCCTTTGTTCAGTCACAGTAGATGTGGCCACACCCACTCCTTCAGTGAGGGCAGAGTTCCAACCACCCTCAGCCCCGCCCCCTCTCCGCAGGTTACCCTGGACTACAGAGGCTGCATCCTGAGGCCACGGCGTTCCGAGAATGCCAAGGGCAGACATGATGACCTTAAATGATTTCCTCTTGTGTCAGGTTTGGTAAACTTTAGGAGCTAGGAAATGGTCCACTTTACAGAAATGTTCAAATTTACTGGCATTTCATATATTCTCTGCTATAACATTGTCCTGATTCTTTCTGTATATTCTATACTTATGTTTTTGTTTTCCTTAATCAAAGTGTGTCTTTTCAATCTTTTCAAAGAAGATTCTTTGGACTTACTAAATCACCTCAATTTTATACGTTTTCTGTTGTATTAAGTTCTGCTCATATCTTTATTTATCTTTTTTCTATGTTCTCAGGGTTTATTGTTTTGATCTTCTGATGTCAATTAAAACACTGGGTTATTCACTTTAATAAATATTTTACTTATAAAGATATGAACTTTTGAAGATTCCAGCTTACTTGTAAGTTTCTAAGGGTCAGGTCCTCTCCATTGTTGCTGGCCTAAGGTTTAGTTCACCATATAGCAATGTATATATTGACCTATTTTCCCCTCGACTTTCTGTGATTCCCTACATCTCACCTTTCTTTGCAGACAAGCCATTTGAAATACCCTTAACTTATTTCACAGCCAATAAGTTGTTGAAATAATGTGTATTTTTAGAGAAATCTTCTTATATAATTAGGCAGAAAATCTCACCTGCCATAGTTTTCAAAACAGCATAATTTCACTCTTCTCAATGCTTAATCTGTTGTATTACACAACCTTTGAGTATTTAGCTTTATCAATGACATGTCCTTTAAAAAGGTTTTAGAGATCCTACCAGTCTTTGAAAACATCCTTGTTCCTTGTTTCAGTTCCAGTTTTATGTATATATTCTGCCTTGCACCTGATTATTCCAACAATTGATGGATGGCCTTGGGAAACTAATTCTGGTATTGATAGTCTTTACTGATTGTCTCCCCTCGTAGCTGATTTCTTCATTATTGTGTAAATTTAGATCATGAGCTCATGTTTAGCTAAACAGCTGACCTTGTAAGACGCTTAGGTGTGAACGCTCGTAAGCTTCCGCAGAAAGACGGCAAAGATTTATTTGTGTCCCTCCAATGAGTTGCCCACGAGGACACCGTTTTCTACAAGTGTTGGTCCAATACTCCCTCTAGAGGAAGGGGACTCCGACAGTGCTGATTGGCGGCCCCCGATCTGGGGCAGGGGCAGTGGGCAGCCTGTGGCCCGGGCAGGAGCCTCTTTGCATGTGTCCCTGGGACACATCTGCCTGCGAACTTCGGTCACCTGGCAGGAAGCTACGATGCCCAGACCTATGGTTAGCTGTGCAGCGAGGTGTACTGTGAGGACAGGTTCCACACACACTTCAAGTAAGAGGTCGGCCTGAGTGGAAAGGTGAGAGTTTGGGCAGCTGTGCAGACAAAGAAGGCGCCCTTTGGCATGGGCCTAAATGCTTGTGACACCCCACTGGACCTGCCGTGCTCTGAGGGCCCTGCCCTGGGCCCCCTGCTCCCCTGCCCTTTGTTCAGTCACAGCAGAGATGGCCACACCCACTCCTTCAGTGAGGGCAGAGTTCCAACCACCCTCAGCCCCGCCCCCTCTCCGCAGGTTACCATGGACTACAGAGGCTGCATCCTGATGCCAGGGTGTTCCGAGAATGCCAAGGGCAGACATGATGACCTTAAATGATTTCCTCTTGTGTCAGGTTTGGTAAACTTTAGGAGCTAGGAAATGGTCCACTTTACAGAAATGTTCAAATTTACTGGCATTTCATATATTCTCTGCTTTAACATTGTCCAGATTCTTTCTGTATATTCTTTACTTATGTTTTTGTTTTCCTTAATCAAAGTGTGTCTTTTCAATCTTTTCAAAGAAGATTCTTTGGACTTACTAAATCACCTCAATTTTATACGTTTTCTGTTGTATTAAGTTCTGCTCATATCTTTATTTATCTTTTTTCTATGTTCTCAGGGTTTATTGTTTTGATCTTCTGATGTCAATTAAAACACTTGGTTATTCATTTTAATAAATATTTTACTTATAAAGATTTGAACTTTTGAAGATTCCAGCTTACTTGTAAGTTTCTATGGGTCAGGTCCTCTCCATTGTTGCTGGCCTAAGGTTTAGTTCACCATATAGCAATGTATATATTGACCTATTTTCCCCTCGACTTTCTGTGATTCCCTACATCTCACCTTTCTTGGCAGACAAGCCATTTGAAATACCCTTAACTTATTTCACAGCCAATAAGTCATTGAAATAATGTGTATTTTTAGAGAAATCTTCTTATATAATTAGGCAGAAAATCTCACCTGCCATAGTTTTCAAAACAGCATAATTTCACTCTTCTCAATGCTTAATCTGTTGTATTACACAACCTTTGAGTATTTAGCTTTATCAATGACATGTACTTTAAAAATGTTTTAGAGATCCTACCAGTCTTTGAAAACATCCTTCTTCCTTGTTTCAGTTCCAGTTTTATGTATATATTCTGCCTTGCACCTGATTATTCCAACAATTGATGGATGGCCTTGGGAATCTAATTCTGGTATTGATAGTCTTTACTGATTGTCTCCCCTCGTAGCTGATTTCTTCATTATTGAGTAAATTTAGATCATGAGATCATGTTTAGCTAAACAGCTGACCTTGTAAGACGCTTAGGTGTGAACGCTCATAATCTTCAGCAAGAAGTCGGCAAAGTTTTATTTGTGTCCCTCCAATGAGTTGCCCACGAGGACACCGTTTTCTACAAGTGTTGTTCCAATACTCCCTCTAGAGGCAGGTGACTCCCACAGGGCTGATTGGCGGCCCCCGATCTGGGGCAGGGGCAGTGGGCAGCCTGTGGCCCATGCAGGAACCTCTTTGCATGTGTCCCTTGGACACATCTGCCTGCGAACTTCGGTCACCTCGCAGGAAGCTACGATGCCCAGACCTATGGTTAGCTGTGCAGCGAGGTGTACTCTGAGGGCAGGTTCCACACACACTTCAAGTAAGAGGTCGGCCTGAATGGAAAGGTGAGAGTTTGGGCAGCTGTGCAGACAAAGAAGGCGCCCTTTGGCCTGGGCCTAAATGCTTTTTACACCCCACTGTACCTGCTGTGCTCTGAGGGCCCTGTCCTGGGACCCCTGCTCCCCTGCCCTTTGTTCAGTCACAGCAGAGATGGCCACACCCACTCCTTCAGTGAGGGCAGAGTTCCAACCACCCTCAGCCCCGCCCCCTATCCACAGGTTACCATGGACTACAGAGGCTGCATCCTGAGGCCAGGGCGTTCCGAGAATGCCAAGGGCAGACATGATGACCTTAAATGATTTCCTCTTGTGTCAGGTTTGGTAAACTTTAGGAGCTAGGAAATGGTCCACTTTACAGAAATGTTCAAATTTACTGGCATTTCATATATTTTCTGCTATAACATTGTCCTGATTCTTTCTGTATATTCTATACTTATGTTTTTGTTTTCCTTAATCAAAGTGTGTCTTTTCAATCTTTTCAAAGAAGATTCTTTGGACTTACTAAATCACCTCAATTTTATTCGTTTTCTGTTGTATTAAGTTCTGCTCATATCTTTATTTATCTTTTTTCTATGTTCTCAGGGTTTATTGTTTTGATCTTCTGATGTCAATTAAAACACTTGGTTATTCATTTTAATAAATATTTTACTTATAAAGATTTGAACTTTTGAAGATTCCAGCTTACATGTAAGTTTCTAAGAGTCAGGTCCTCTCCATTGTTGCTGGCCTAAGTTTTAGTTCACCATATAGCAATGTATATATTGACCTATTTTCCCCTCGACTTTCTGTGATTCCCTACATCTCACTTTTCTTTGCAGACAAGCCATTTGAAATACCCTTAACTTATTTCACAGCCAATAAGTCATTGAAATAATGTGTATTTTTAGAGAAATCTCCTTATATAATTAGGCAGAAAATATCACCTGCCATAGTTTTCAAAACAGCATAATTTCACTCTTCTCAATGTTTAATCTGTTGTATTACACAAACTTTGAGTATTTAGCTTTATCAATGACATGTCCTTTAAAAATGTTTTAGAGATCCTACCAGTCTTTGAAAACATCCTTGTTCCTTGTTTCAGTTCCAGTTTTATGTATATATTCTGCCTTGCACCTGATTATTCCAAAAATTGATGGATGGCCTTGGGAATCTAATTCTTGTATTGATAGTCTTTACTGATTGTCTCCCCTCGTAGCTGATTTCTTCATTACTGTGTAAATTTAGATCATGAGCTCATGTTTAGCTAAACAGCTGACCTTGTAAGACGCTTAGGTGTGAACGCTCATAAGCTCCAGCAGAAAGACGGCAGAGATTTATTTGTGTCCCTCCAATGAGTTGCCCACGAGGACACCGTTTTCTACAAGTGTTGGTCCAATACTCCCTCTAGAGGAAGGGGACTCCGACAGTGCTGATTGGCGGCCCCCGATCTGGGGCAGGGGCGGTGGGCAGCCTGTGGCCCGGGCAGGAGCCTCTTTGCATGTGTCCCTGGGACACATCTGCCTGCGAACTTCGGTCACCTGGCAGGAAGCTACGATGCCCAGACCTATGGTTAGCTGTGCAGCGAGGTGTACTGTGAGGACAGGTTCCACACACACTTCAAGTAAGAGGTCGGCCTGAGTGGAAAGGTGAGAGTTTGGGCAGCTGTGCAGACAAAGAAGGCGCCCTTTGGCCTGGGCCTAAATGCTTGTGACAGCCCACTGGACCTGCCGTGCTCTGAGGGCCCTGCCCTGGGCCCCCTGCTCCCCTGCCCTTTGTTCAGTCACAGCAGAGATGGCCACACCCACTCCTTCAGTGAGGGCAGAGTTCCAACCACCCTCAGCCCCGCCCCCTCTCCGCAGGTTACCATGGACTACAGAGGCTGCATCCTGATGCCAGGGTGTTCCGAGAATGCCAAGGGCAGACATGATGACCTTAAATGATTTCCTCTTGTGTCAGGTTTGGTAAACTTTAGGAGCTAGGAAATGGTCCACTTTACAGAAATGTTCAAATTTACTGGCATTTCATATATTCTCTGCTTTAACATTGTCCAGATTCTTTCTGTATATTCTTTACTTATGTTTTTGTTTTCCTTAATCAAAGTGTGTCTTTTCAATCTTTTCAAAGAAGATTCTTTGGACTTACTAAATCACCTCAATTTTATACGTTTTCTGTTGTATTAAGTTCTGCTCATATCTTTATTTATCTTTTTTCTATGTTCTCAGGGTTTATTGTTTTGATCTTCTGATGTCAATTAAAACACTTGGTTATTCATTTTAATAAATATTTTACTTATAAAGATTTGAACTTTTGAAGATTCCAGCTTACTTGTAAGTTTCTATGGGTCAGGTCCTCTCCATTGTTGCTGGCCTAAGGTTTAGTTCACCATATAGCAATGTATATATTGACCTATTTTCCCCTCGACTTTCTGTGATTCCCTACATCTCACCTTTCTTGGCAGACAAGCCATTTGAAATACCCTTAACTTATTTCACAGCCAATAAGTCATTGAAATAATGTGTATTTTTAGAGAAATCTTCTTATATAATTAGGCAGAAAATCTCACCTGCCATAGTTTTCAAAACAGCATAATTTCACTCTTCTCAATGCTTAATCTGTTGTATTACACAACCTTTGAGTATTTAGCTTTATCAATGACATGTACTTTAAAAATGTTTTAGAGATCCTACCAGTCTTTGAAAACATCCTTCTTCCTTGTTTCAGTTCCAGTTTTATGTATATATTCTGCCTTGCACCTGATTATTCCAACAATTGATGGATGGCCTTGGGAATCTAATTCTGGTATTGATAGTCTTTACTGATTGTCTCCCCTCGTAGCTGATTTCTTCATTATTGAGTAAATTTAGATCATGAGATCATGTTTAGCTAAACAGCTGACCTTGTAAGACGCTTAGGTGTGAACGCTCATAATCTTCAGCAAGAAGTCGGCAAAGTTTTATTTGTGTCCCTCCAATGAGTTGCCCACGAGGACACCGTTTTCTACAAGTGTTGTTCCAATACTCCCTCTAGAGGCAGGTGACTCCCACAGGGCTGATTGGCGGCCCCCGATCTGGGGCAGGGGCAGTGGGCAGCCTGTGGCCCATGCAGGAACCTCTTTGCATGTGTCCCTTGGACACATCTGCCTGCGAACTTCGGTCACCTCGCAGGAAGCTACGATGCCCAGACCTATGGTTAGCTGTGCAGCGAGGTGTACTCTGAGGGCAGGTTCCACACACACTTCAAGTAAGAGGTCGGCCTGAATGGAAAGGTGAGAGTTTGGGCAGCTGTGCAGACAAAGAAGGCGCCCTTTGGCCTGGGCCTAAATGCTTTTTACACCCCACTGTACCTGCTGTGCTCTGAGGGCCCTGTCCTGGGACCCCTGCTCCCCTGCCCTTTGTTCAGTCACAGCAGAGATGGCCACACCCACTCCTTCAGTGAGGGCAGAGTTCCAACCACCCTCAGCCCCGCCCCCTATCCACAGGTTACCATGGACTACAGAGGCTGCATCCTGAGGCCAGGGCGTTCCGAGAATGCCAAGGGCAGACATGATGACCTTAAATGATTTCCTCTTGTGTCAGGTTTGGTAAACTTTAGGAGCTAGGAAATGGTCCACTTTACAGAAATGTTCAAATTTACTGGCATTTCATATATTTTCTGCTATAACATTGTCCTGATTCTTTCTGTATATTCTATACTTATGTTTTTGTTTTCCTTAATCAAAGTGTGTCTTTTCAATCTTTTCAAAGAAGATTCTTTGGACTTACTAAATCACCTCAATTTTATTCGTTTTCTGTTGTATTAAGTTCTGCTCATATCTTTATTTATCTTTTTTCTATGTTCTCAGGGTTTATTGTTTTGATCTTCTGATGTCAATTAAAACACTTGGTTATTCATTTTAATAAATATTTTACTTATAAAGATTTGAACTTTTGAAGATTCCAGCTTACATGTAAGTTTCTAAGAGTCAGGTCCTCTCCATTGTTGCTGGCCTAAGTTTTAGTTCACCATATAGCAATGTATATATTGACCTATTTTCCCCTCGACTTTCTGTGATTCCCTACATCTCACTTTTCTTTGCAGACAAGCCATTTGAAATACCCTTAACTTATTTCACAGCCAATAAGTCATTGAAATAATGTGTATTTTTAGAGAAATCTCCTTATATAATTAGGCAGAAAATATCACCTGCCATAGTTTTCAAAACAGCATAATTTCACTCTTCTCAATGTTTAATCTGTTGTATTACACAAACTTTGAGTATTTAGCTTTATCAATGACATGTCCTTTAAAAATGTTTTAGAGATCCTACCAGTCTTTGAAAACATCCTTGTTCCTTGTTTCAGTTCCAGTTTTATGTATATATTCTGCCTTGCACCTGATTATTCCAAAAATTGATGGATGGCCTTGGGAATCTAATTCTTGTATTGATAGTCTTTACTGATTGTCTCCCCTCGTAGCTGATTTCTTCATTACTGTGTAAATTTAGATCATGAGCTCATGTTTAGCTAAACAGCTGACCTTGTAAGACGCTTAGGTGTGAACGCTCATAAGCTCCAGCAGAAAGACGGCAGAGATTTATTTGTGTCCCTCCAATGAGTTGCCCACGAGGACACCGTTTTCTACAAGTGTTGGTCCAATACTCCCTCTAGAGGAAGGGGACTCCGACAGTGCTGATTGGCGGCCCCCGATCTGGGGCAGGGGCGGTGGGCAGCCTGTGGCCCGGGCAGGAGCCTCTTTGCATGTGTCCCTGGGACACATCTGCCTGCGAACTTCGGTCACCTGGCAGGAAGCTACGATGCCCAGACCTATGGTTAGCTGTGCAGCGAGGTGTACTGTGAGGACAGGTTCCACACACACTTCAAGTAAGAGGTCGGCCTGAGTGGAAAGGTGAGAGTTTGGGCAGCTGTGCAGACAAAGAAGGCGCCCTTTGGCCTGGGCCTAAATGCTTGTGACAGCCCACTGGACCTGCCGTGCTCTGAGGGCCCTGCCCTGGGCCCCCTGCTCCCCTGCCCTTTGTTCAGTCACAGCAGAGATGGCCACACCCACTCCTTCAGTGAGGGCAGAGTTCCAACCACCCTCAGCCCCGCCCCCTCTCCGCAGGTTACCATGGACTACAGAGGCTGCATCCTGATGCCAGGGTGTTCCGAGAATGCCAAGGGCAGACATGATGACCTTAAATGATTTCCTCTTGTGTCAGGTTTGGTAAACTTTAGGAGCTAGGAAATGGTCCACTTTACAGAAATGTTCAAATTTACTGGCATTGCATATATTCTCTGCTTTAACATTGTCCAGATTCTTTCTGTATATTCTTTACTTATGTTTTTGTTTTCCTTAATCAAAGTGTGTCTTTTCAATCTTTTCAAAGAAGATTCTTTGGACTTACTAAATCACCTCAATTTTATCCGTTTTCTGTTGTATTAAGTTCTGCTCATATCTTTATTTATCTTTTTTCTATGTTCTCAGGGTTTATTGTTTTGATCTTCTGATGTCAATTAAAACACTTGGTTATTCATTTTAATAAATATTTTACTTATAAAGATTTGAACTTTTGAAGATTCCAGCTTACATGTAAGTTTCTAAGAGTCAGGTCCTCTCCATTGTTGCTGGCCTAAGTTTTAGTTCACCATATAGCAATGTATATATTGACCTATTTTCCCCTCGACTTTCTGTGATTCCCTACATCTCACCTTTCTTTGCAGACAAGCCATTTGAAATACCCTTAACTTATTTCACAGCCAATAAGTCATTGAAATAATGTGTATTTTTAGAGAAATCTTCTTATATAATTAGGCAGAAAATATAACCTGCCATAGTTTTCAAAACAGCATAATTTCACTCTTCTCAATGTTTAATCTGTTGTATTACACAAACTTTGAGTATTTAGCTTTATCAATGACATGTCCTTTAAAAATGTTTTAGAGATCCTACCAGTCTTTGAAAACATCCTTGTTCCTTGTTTCAGTTCCAGTTTTATGTATATATTCTGCCTTGCACCTGATTATTCCAAAAATTGATGGATGGCCTTGGGAATCTAATTCTTGTATTGATAGTCTTTACTGATTGTCTCCCCTCGTAGCTGATTTCTTCATTACTGTGTAAATTTAGATCATGAGCTCATGTTTAGCTAAACAGCTGACCTTGTAAGACGCTTAGGTGTGAACGCTCATAAGCTCCAGCAGAAAGACGGCAGAGATTTATTTGTGTCCCTCCAATGAGTTGCCCACGAGGACACGGTTTTCTACAAGTGTTGGTCCAATACTCCCTCTAGAGGAAGGGGACTCCGACAGTGCTGATTGGCGGCCCCCGATCTGGGGCAGGGGCGGTGGGCAGCCTGTGGCCCGGGCAGGAGCCTCTTTGCATGTGTCCCTGGGACACATCTGCCTGCGAACTTCGGTCACCTGGCAGGAAGCTACGATGCCCAGACCTATGGTTAGCTGTGCAGCGAGGTGTACTGTGAGGACAGGTTCCACACACACTTCAAGTAAGAGGTCGGCCTGAGTGGAAAGGTGAGAGTTTGGGCAGCTGTGCAGACAAAGAAGGCGCCCTTTGGCCTGGGCCTAAATGCTTGTGACAGCCCACTGGACCTGCCGTGCTCTGAGGGCCCTGCCCTGGGCCCCCTGCTCCCCTGCCCTTTGTTCAGTCACAGCAGAGATGGCCACACCCACTCCTTCAGTGAGGGCAGAGTTCCAACCACCCTCAGCCCCGCCCCCTCTCCGCAGGTTACCATGGACTACAGAGGCTGCATCCTGATGCCAGGGTGTTCCGAGAATGCCAAGGGCAGACATGATGACCTTAAATGATTTCCTCTTGTGTCAGGTTTGGTAAACTTTAGGAGCTAGGAAATGGTCCACTTTACAGAAATGTTCAAATTTACTGGCATTTCATATATTCTCTGCTTTAACATTGTCCAGATTCTTTCTGTATATTCTTTACTTATGTTTTTGTTTTCCTTAATCAAAGTGTGTCTTTTCAATCTTTTCAAAGAAGATTCTTTGGACTTACTAAATCACCTCAATTTTATACGTTTTCTGTTGTATTAAGTTCTGCTCATATCTTTATTTATCTTTTTTCTATGTTCTCAGGGTTTATTGTTTTGATCTTCTGATGTCAATTAAAACACTTGGTTATTCATTTTAATAAATATTTTACTTATAAAGATTTGAACTTTTGAAGATTCCAGCTTACTTGTAAGTTTCTATGGGTCAGGTCCTCTCCATTGTTGCTGGCCTAAGGTTTAGTTCACCATATAGCAATGTATATATTGACCTATTTTCCCCTCGACTTTCTGTGATTCCCTACATCTCACCTTTCTTGGCAGACAAGCCATTTGAAATACCCTTAACTTATTTCACAGCCAATAAGTCATTGAAATAATGTGTATTTTTAGAGAAATCTTCTTATATAATTAGGCAGAAAATCTCACCTGCCATAGTTTTCAAAACAGCATAATTTCACTCTTCTCAATGCTTAATCTGTTGTATTACACAACCTTTGAGTATTTAGCTTTATCAATGACATGTACTTTAAAAATGTTTTAGAGATCCTACCAGTCTTTGAAAACATCCTTCTTCCTTGTTTCAGTTCCAGTTTTATGTATATATTCTGCCTTGCACCTGATTATTCCAACAATTGATGGATGGCCTTGGGAATCTAATTCTGGTATTGATAGTCTTTACTGATTGTCTCCCCTCGTAGCTGATTTCTTCATTATTGAGTAAATTTAGATCATGAGATCATGTTTAGCTAAACAGCTGACCTTGTAAGACGCTTAGGTGTGAACGCTCATAATCTTCAGCAAGAAGTCGGCAAAGTTTTATTTGTGTCCCTCCAATGAGTTGCCCACGAGGACACCGTTTTCTACAAGTGTTGTTCCAATACTCCCTCTAGAGGCAGGTGACTCCCACAGGGCTGATTGGCGGCCCCCGATCTGGGGCAGGGGCAGTGGGCAGCCTGTGGCCCATGCAGGAACCTCTTTGCATGTGTCCCTTGGACACATCTGCCTGCGAACTTCGGTCACCTCGCAGGAAGCTACGATGCCCAGACCTATGGTTAGCTGTGCAGCGAGGTGTACTCTGAGGGCAGGTTCCACACACACTTCAAGTAAGAGGTCGGCCTGAATGGAAAGGTGAGAGTTTGGGCAGCTGTGCAGACAAAGAAGGCGCCCTTTGGCCTGGGCCTAAATGCTTTTTACACCCCACTGTACCTGCTGTGCTCTGAGGGCCCTGTCCTGGGACCCCTGCTCCCCTGCCCTTTGTTCAGTCACAGCAGAGATGGCCACACCCACTCCTTCAGTGAGGGCAGAGTTCCAACCACCCTCAGCCCCGCCCCCTATCCACAGGTTACCATGGACTACAGAGGCTGCATCCTGAGGCCAGGGCGTTCCGAGAATGCCAAGGGCAGACATGATGACCTTAAATGATTTCCTCTTGTGTCAGGTTTGGTAAACTTTAGGAGCTAGGAAATGGTCCACTTTACAGAAATGTTCAAATTTACTGGCATTTCATATATTTTCTGCTATAACATTGTCCTGATTCTTTCTGTATATTCTATACTTATGTTTTTGTTTTCCTTAATCAAAGTGTGTCTTTTCAATCTTTTCAAAGAAGATTCTTTGGACTTACTAAATCACCTCAATTTTATTCGTTTTCTGTTGTATTAAGTTCTGCTCATATCTTTATTTATCTTTTTTCTATGTTCTCAGGGTTTATTGTTTTGATCTTCTGATGTCAATTAAAACACTTGGTTATTCATTTTAATAAATATTTTACTTATAAAGATTTGAACTTTTGAAGATTCCAGCTTACATGTAAGTTTCTAAGAGTCAGGTCCTCTCCATTGTTGCTGGCCTAAGTTTTAGTTCACCATATAGCAATGTATATATTGACCTATTTTCCCCTCGACTTTCTGTGATTCCCTACATCTCACTTTTCTTTGCAGACAAGCCATTTGAAATACCCTTAACTTATTTCACAGCCAATAAGTCATTGAAATAATGTGTATTTTTAGAGAAATCTCCTTATATAATTAGGCAGAAAATATCACCTGCCATAGTTTTCAAAACAGCATAATTTCACTCTTCTCAATGTTTAATCTGTTGTATTACACAAACTTTGAGTATTTAGCTTTATCAATGACATGTCCTTTAAAAATGTTTTAGAGATCCTACCAGTCTTTGAAAACATCCTTGTTCCTTGTTTCAGTTCCAGTTTTATGTATATATTCTGCCTTGCACCTGATTATTCCAAAAATTGATGGATGGCCTTGGGAATCTAATTCTTGTATTGATAGTCTTTACTGATTGTCTCCCCTCGTAGCTGATTTCTTCATTACTGTGTAAATTTAGATCATGAGCTCATGTTTAGCTAAACAGCTGACCTTGTAAGACGCTTAGGTGTGAACGCTCATAAGCTCCAGCAGAAAGACGGCAGAGATTTATTTGTGTCCCTCCAATGAGTTGCCCACGAGGACACCGTTTTCTACAAGTGTTGGTCCAATACTCCCTCTAGAGGAAGGGGACTCCGACAGTGCTGATTGGCGGCCCCCGATCTGGGGCAGGGGCGGTGGGCAGCCTGTGGCCCGGGCAGGAGCCTCTTTGCATGTGTCCCTGGGACACATCTGCCTGCGAACTTCGGTCACCTGGCAGGAAGCTACGATGCCCAGACCTATGGTTAGCTGTGCAGCGAGGTGTACTGTGAGGACAGGTTCCACACACACTTCAAGTAAGAGGTCGGCCTGAGTGGAAAGGTGAGAGTTTGGGCAGCTGTGCAGACAAAGAAGGCGCCCTTTGGCCTGGGCCTAAATGCTTGTGACAGCCCACTGGACCTGCCGTGCTCTGAGGGCCCTGCCCTGGGCCCCCTGCTCCCCTGCCCTTTGTTCAGTCACAGCAGAGATGGCCACACCCACTCCTTCAGTGAGGGCAGAGTTCCAACCACCCTCAGCCCCGCCCCCTCTCCGCAGGTTACCATGGACTACAGAGGCTGCATCCTGATGCCAGGGTGTTCCGAGAATGCCAAGGGCAGACATGATGACCTTAAATGATTTCCTCTTGTGTCAGGTTTGGTAAACTTTAGGAGCTAGGAAATGGTCCACTTTACAGAAATGTTCAAATTTACTGGCATTGCATATATTCTCTGCTTTAACATTGTCCAGATTCTTTCTGTATATTCTTTACTTATGTTTTTGTTTTCCTTAATCAAAGTGTGTCTTTTCAATCTTTTCAAAGAAGATTCTTTGGACTTACTAAATCACCTCAATTTTATCCGTTTTCTGTTGTATTAAGTTCTGCTCATATCTTTATTTATCTTTTTTCTATGTTCTCAGGGTTTATTGTTTTGATCTTCTGATGTCAATTAAAACACTTGGTTATTCATTTTAATAAATATTTTACTTATAAAGATTTGAACTTTTGAAGATTCCAGCTTACATGTAAGTTTCTAAGAGTCAGGTCCTCTCCATTGTTGCTGGCCTAAGTTTTAGTTCACCATATAGCAATGTATATATTGACCTATTTTCCCCTCGACTTTCTGTGATTCCCTACATCTCACCTTTCTTTGCAGACAAGCCATTTGAAATACCCTTAACTTATTTCACAGCCAATAAGTCATTGAAATAATGTGTATTTTTAGAGAAATCTTCTTATATAATTAGGCAGAAAATATAACCTGCCATAGTTTTCAAAACAGCATAATTTCACTCTTCTCAATGTTTAATCTGTTGTATTACACAAACTTTGAGTATTTAGCTTTATCAATGACATGTCCTTTAAAAATGTTTTAGAGATCCTACCAGTCTTTGAAAACATCCTTGTTCCTTGTTTCAGTTCCAGTTTTATGTATATATTCTGCCTTGCACCTGATTATTCCAAAAATTGATGGATGGCCTTGGGAATCTAATTCTTGTATTGATAGTCTTTACTGATTGTCTCCCCTCGTAGCTGATTTCTTCATTACTGTGTAAATTTAGATCATGAGCTCATGTTTAGCTAAACAGCTGACCTTGTAAGACGCTTAGGTGTGAACGCTCATAAGCTCCAGCAGAAAGACGGCAGAGATTTATTTGTGTCCCTCCAATGAGTTGCCCACGAGGACACCGTTTTCTACAAGTGTTGGTCCAATACTCCCTCTAGAGGAAGGGGACTCCGACAGTGCTGATTGGCGGCCCCCGATCTGGGGCAGGGGCGGTGGGCAGCCTGTGGCCCGGGCAGGAGCCTCTTTGCATGTGTCCCTGGGACACATCTGCCTGCGAACTTCGGTCACCTGGCAGGAAGCTACGATGCCCAGACCTATGGTTAGCTGTGCAGCGAGGTGTACTGTGAGGACAGGTTCCACACACACTTCAAGTAAGAGGTCGGCCTGAGTGGAAAGGTGAGAGTTTGGGCAGCTGTGCAGACAAAGAAGGCGCCCTTTGGCCTGGGCCTAAATGCTTGTGACAGCCCACTGGACCTGCCGTGCTCTGAGGGCCCTGCCCTGGGCCCCCTGCTCCCCTGCCCTTTGTTCAGTCACAGCAGAGATGGCCACACCCACTCCTTCAGTGAGGGCAGAGTTCCAACCACCCTCAGCCCCGCCCCCTCTCCGCAGGTTACCATGGACTACAGAGGCTGCATCCTGATGCCAGGGTGTTCCGAGAATGCCAAGGGCAGACATGATGACCTTAAATGATTTCCTCTTGTGTCAGGTTTGGTAAACTTTAGGAGCTAGGAAATGGTCCACTTTACAGAAATGTTCAAATTTACTGGCATTTCATATATTCTCTGCTTTAACATTGTCCAGATTCTTTCTGTATATTCTTTACTTATGTTTTTGTTTTCCTTAATCAAAGTGTGTCTTTTCAATCTTTTCAAAAAAGATTCTTTGGACTTACTAAATCACCTCAATTTTATACGTTTTCTGTTGTATTAAGTTCTGCTCATATCTTTATTTATCTTTTTTCTATGTTCTCAGGGTTTATTGTTTTGATCTTCTGATGTCAATTAAAACACTTGGTTATTCATTTTAATAAATATTTTACTTATAAAGATTTGAACTTTTGAAGATTCCAGCTTACTTGTAAGTTTCTATGGGTCAGGTCCTCTCCATTGTTGCTGGCCTAAGGTTTAGTTCACCATATAGCAATGTATATATTGACCTATTTTCCCCTCGACTTTCTGTGATTCCCTACATCTCACCTTTCTTTGCAGACAAGCCATTTGAAATACCCTTAACTTATTTCACAGCCAATAAGTCATTGAAATAATGTGTATTTTTAGAGAAATCTTCTTATATAATTAGGCAGAAAATCTCACCTGCCATAGTTTTCAAAACAGCATAATTTCACTCTTCTCAATGCTTAATCTGTTGTATTACACAACCTTTGAGTATTTAGCTTTATCAATGACATGTACTTTAAAAATGTTTTAGAGATCCTACCAGTCTTTGAAAACATCCTTGTTCCTTGTTTCAGTTCCAGTTTTATGTATATATTCTGCCTTGCACCTGATTATTCCAACAATTGATGGATGGCCTTGGGAATCTTATTCTGGTATTGATAGTCTTTACTGATTGTCTCCCCTCGTAGCTGATTTCTTCATTATTGTGTAAATTTAGATCATGAGCTGATGTTTAGCTAAACAGCTGACCTTGTAAGACGCTTAGGTGTGAACGCTCGTAAGCTTCCGCAGAAAGTCGGCAAAGATTTATTTGTGTCCCTCCAATGAGTTGCCCACGAGGACACCATTTTCTACAAGTGTTGGACCAATACTCCCTCTAGAGGCAGGGGACTCCGACAGGGCTGATTGGCTGCCCCCAATCTGGGGCAGTGGCTGTAGGCAGCCTGTGGCCCGGGCAGGAGACTCTTTGCATGTGTCCCTGGGACACATCTGCCTGCGAACTTCGGTCACCTGGCAGGAAGCTACGATGCCCAGACCTATGGTTAGCTGTGCAGCGAGGTGTACTGTGAGGGCAGGTTCCACACTCACTTCAAGTAAGAGTTCGGCCTGAGTGGAAAGGTGAGAGTTTGGGCAGCTGTGCAGACAAAGAAGGCGCCCTTTGGCCTGGGCCTAAATGCTTGTGACACCCCACTGGACCTGCCGTGCTCTGAGGGCCATGCCCTGGACCCCTGCTCCCCTGCCCTTTGTTCAGTCACAGCAGAGATGGCCACACCCACTCCTTCAGTGAGGGCAGAGTTCCAACCACCCTCAGCCCCGCCCCCTCTCCGCAGGTTACCATGGACTACAGAGGCTGCATCCTGAGGCCAGGGCGTTCCAAGAATGCCAAGGGCAGACATGATGACCTTAAATGATTTCCTCTTGTGTCAGGTTTGGTCAACTTTAGGAGCTAGGAAATGGTCCACTTTACAGAAATGTTCAAATTTACTGGCATTTCATATATTCTCTGATATTACATTGTCCTGATTCTTTCTGTATATTCTTTACTTATGTTTTTGTTTTCCTTAATCAAAGTGTGTCTTTTCAATCTTTTCAAAGAAGATTCTTTGGACTTACTAAATCACCTCAATTTTATCCGTTTTCTGTTGTATTAAGTTCTGCTCATATCTTTATTTATCTTTTTTCTATGTTCTCAGGGTTTATTGTTTTGATCTTCTGATGTCAATTAAAACACTTGGTTATTCATTTTAATAAATATTTTACGTATAAAGATTTGAACTTTTGAAGATTCCAGCTTACTTGTACGTTTGTAAGGGTCAGGTCCTCTCCATTGTTGCTGGCCTAAGGTTTAGTTCACCATATAGCAATGTATATATTGACCTATTTTCCCCTCGACTTTCTGTGATTCCCTACATCTCACCTTTCTTTGCAGACAAGCCATTTGAAATACCCTTAACTTATTTCACAGCCAATAAGTCATTGAAATAATGTGTATTTTTAGAGAAATCTTCTTATATAATTAGGCAGAAAATCTCACCTGCCATAGTTTTCAAAACAGCATAATTTCACTCTTCTCAATGCTTAATCTGTTGTATTACACAACCTTTGAGTATTTAGCTTTATCAATGACATGTATTTTAAAAATGTTTTAGAGATCCTACCAGTCTTTGAAAACATCCTTGTTCCTTGTTTCAGTTCCAGTTTTATGTATATATTCTGCCTTGCACCTGATTATTCCAAAAATTGATGGATGGCCTTGGGAATCTAATTCTTGTATTGATAGTCTTTACTGATTGTCTCCCCTCGTAGCTGATTTCTTCATTATTGTGTAAATTTAGATCATGAGCTCATGTTTAGCTAAACAGCTGACCTTGTAAGACGCTTAGGTGTGAACGCTCATAAGCTCCCGCAGAAAGACGGCAGAGATTTATTTGTGTCCCTCCAATGAGTTGCCCACGAGGACACCGTTTTCTACAAGTGTTGGTCCAATACTCCCTCTAGAGGAAGGGGACTCCGACAGTGCTGATTGGCGGCCCCCGATCTGGGGCAGGGGCTGTGGGCAGCCTGTGGCCCGGGCAGGAGCCTCTTTGCATGTGTCCCTGGGACACATCTGCCTGCGAACTTCGGTCACCTGGCAGGAAGCTACGATGCCCAGACCTATGGTTAGCTGTGCAGCGAGGTGTACTGTGAGGACAGGTTCCACACACACTTCAAGTAAGAGGTCGGCCTGAGTGGAAAGGTGAGAGTTTGGGCAGCTGTGCAGACAAAGAAGGCGCCCTTTGGCCTGGGCCTAAATGCTTGTGACACCCCACTGGACCTGCCGTGCTCTGAGGGCCCTGCCCTGGGCCCCCTGCTCCCCTGCCCTTTGTTCAGTCACAGCAGAGATGGCCACACCCACTCCTTCAGTGAGGGCAGAGTTCCAACCACCCTCAGCCCCGCCCCCTCTCCGCAGGTTACCCTGGACTACAGAGGCTGCATCCTGAGGCCACGGCGTTCCGAGAATGCCGAGGGCAGACATGATGACCTTAAATGATTTCCTCTTGTGTCAGGTTTGGTAAACTTTAGGAGCTAGGAAATGGTCCACTTTACAGAAATGTTCAAATTTACTGGCATTTCATATATTCTCTGCTATAACATTGTCCTGATTCTTTCTGTATATTCTATACTTATGTTTTTGTTTTCCTTAATCAAAGTGTGTCTTTTCAATCTTTTCATAGAAGATTCTTTGGACTTACTAAATCACCTGAATTTTATACGTTTTCTGTTGTATTAAGTTCTGCTCATATCTTTATTTATCTTTTTTTCTATGTTCTCAGGGTTTATTGTTTTGATCTTCTGATGTCAATTAAAACACTGGGTTATTCACTTTAATAAATATTTTACTTATAAAGATTTGAACTTTTGAAGATTCCAGCTTACTTGTAAGTTTCTAAGGGTCAGGTCCTCTCCATTGTTGCTGGCCTAAGGTTTAGTTCACCATAGAGCAATGTATATATTGACCTATTTTCCCCTCGACTTTCTGTGATTCCCTACATCTCACCTTTCTTTGCAGACAAGCCATTTGAAATACCCTTAACTTATTTCACAGCCAATAAGTTATTGAAATAATGTGTATTTTTAGAGAAATCTTCTTATATAATTAGGCAGAAAATCTCACCTGCCATAGTTTTCAAAACAGCATAATTTCACTCTTCTCAATGCTTAATCTGTTGTATTACACAACCTTTGAGTATTTAGCTTTATCAATGACATGTCCTTTAAAAAGGTTTTAGAGATCCTACCAGTCTTTGAAAACATCCTTGTTCCTTGTTTCAGTTCCAGTTTTATGTATATATTCTGCCTTGCACCTGATTATTCCAACAATTGATGGATGGCCTTGGGAATCTAATTCTGGTATTGATAGTCTTTACTGATTGTCTCCCCTCGTAGCTGATTTCTTCATTATTGTGTAAATTTAGATCATGAGCTCATGTTTAGCTAAACAGCTGACCTTGTAAGACGCTTAGGTGTGAACGCTCGTAAGCTTCCGCAGAAAGACGGCAAAGATTTATTGGTGTCCCTCCAATGAGTTGCCCACGAGGACACCGTTTTCTACAAGTGTTGGTCCAATACTCCCTCTAGAGGAAGGGGACTCCGACAGTGCTGATTGGTGGCCCCCGATCTGGGGCAGGGGCAGTGGGCAGCCTGTGGCCCGGGCTGGAGCCTCTTTGCATGTGTCCCTGGGACACATCTGCCTGCGAACTTCGGTCACCTGGCAGGAAGCTACGATGCCCAGACCTATGGTTAGCTGTGCAGCGAGGTGTACTGTGAGGACAGGTTCCACACACACTTCAAGTAAGAGGTCGGCCTGAGTGGAAAGGTGAGAGTTTGGGCAGCTGTGCAGACAAAGAAGGCGCCCTTTGGCCTGGGCCTAAATGCTTGTGACACCCCACTGGACCTGCCGTGCTCTGAGGGCCCTGCCCTGGGCCCCCTGCTCCCCTGCCCTTTGTTCAGTCACAGCAGAGATGGCCACACCCACTCCTTCAGTGAGGCCAGAGTTCCAACCACCCTCAGCCCCGCCCACTCTCCGCAGGTTACCAAGGACTACAGAGGCTGCATCCTGAGGCCAGGGCGTTCCGAGAATGCCAAGGGCAGACATGATGACCTTAAATGATTTCCTCTTGTGTCAGGTTTGGTAAACTTTAGGAGCTAGGAAATGGTCCACTTTACAGAAATGTTCAAATTTACCGGCATTTCATATATTCTCTGCTATAACATTGTCCTGATTCTTTCTGTATATTCTATACTTATGTTTTTGTTTTCCTTAATCAAAGTGTGTCTTTTCAATCTTTTCAAAGAAGATTCTTTGGACTTACTAAATCACCTCAATTTTATACGTTTTCTGTTGTATTAAGTTCTGCTCATATCTTTATCTTTTTTCTATGTTCTCAGGGTTTATTGTTTTGATCTTCTGATGTCAATTAAAACACTTGGTTATTCATTTTAATAAATATTTTACTTATAAAGATTTGAACTTTTGAAGATTCCAGCTTACTTGTAAGTTTCTAAGGGTCAGGTCCTCTCCATTGTTGCTGGCCTAAGGTTTAGTTCACCATATCGCAATGTATATATTGACCTATTTTCCCCTCGACTTTCGGTGATTCCCTACATCTCACCTTTCTTTGCAGACAAGCCATTTGAAATACCCTTAACTTATTTCACAGCCAATAAGTCATTGAAATAATGTGTATTTTTAGAGAAATCTTCTTATATAATTAGGCAGAAAATCTCACCTGCCATAGTTTTCAAAACAGCATAATTTCACTCTTCTCAATGCTTAATCTGTTGTATTACACAACCTTTGAGTATTTAGCTTTATCAATGACATGTCCTTTAAAAATGTTTTAGAGATCCTACCAGTCTTTGAAAACATCCTTGTTCCTTGTTTCAGTTCCAGTTTTATGTATATATTCTGCCTTGCACCTGATTATTCCAACAATTGATGGATGGCCTTGGGAATCTAATTCTGGTATTGATAGTCTTTACTGATTGTCTCCCCTCGTAGCTGATTTCTTCATTATTGAGTAAATTTAGATCATGAGATCATGTTTAGCTAAACAGCTGACCTTGTAAGACGCTTAGGTGTGAACGCTCATAATCTTCAGCAGAAAGTCGGCAAAGATTTATTTGTGTCCCTCCAATGAGTTGCCCACGAGGACACCGTTTTCTACAAGTGTTGTTCCAATACTCCCTCTAGAGGCAGGTGACTCCCACAGGGCTGATTGGAGGCCCCCGATCTGGGGCAGGGGCAGTGGGCAGCCTGTGGCCCATGCAGGAACCTCTTTGCATGTGTCCCTTGGACACATCTGCCTGCGAACTTCGGTCACCTCGCAGGAAGCTACGATGCCCAGACCTATGGTTAGCTGTGCAGCGAGGTGTACTCTGAGGGCAGGTTCCACACACACTTCAAGTAAGAGGTCGGCCTGAGTGGAAAGGTGAGAGTTTGGGCAGCTGTGCAGACAAAGAAGGCGCCCTTTGGCCTGGGCCTAAATGCTTGTGACACCCCACTGTACCTGCTGTGCTCTGAGGGCCCTGTCCTGGGACCCCTGCTCCCCTGCCCTTTGTTCAGTCACAGCAGAGATGGCCACACCCACTCCTTCAGTGAGGGCAGAGTTCCAACCACCCTCAGCCCCGCCCCCTATCCACAGGTTACCATGGACTACAGAGGCTGCATCCTGAAGCCAGGGCGTTCCGAGAATGCCAAGGGCAGACATGATGACCTTAAATGATTTCCTCTTGTGTCAGGTTTGGTAAACTTTAGGAGCTAGGAAATGGTCCACTTTACAGAAATGTTCAAATTTACTGGCATTTCATATATTCTCTGCTATAACATTGTCCTGATTCTTTCTGTATATTCTATACTTATGTTTTTGTTTTCCTTAATCAAAGTGTGTCTTTTCAATCTTTTCAAAGAAGATTCTTTGGACTTACTAAATCACCTCAATTTTATTCGTTTTCTGTTGTATTAAGTTCTGCTCATATCTTTATTTATCTTTTTTCTATGTTCTCAGGGTTTATTGTTTTGATCTTCTGATGTCAATTAAAACACTTGGTTATTCATTTTAATAAATATTCTACTTATAAAGATTTGAACTTTTGAAGATTCCAGCTTACTTGTAAGTTTCTAAGGGTCAGGTCCTCTCCATTGTTGCTGGCCTAAGGTTTAGTTCACCATATAGCAATGTATATATTGACCTATTTTCCCCTCGACTTTCTGTGATTCCCTACATCTCACCTTTCTTTGCAGACAAGCCATTTGAAATACCCTTAACTTATTTCACAGCCAATAAGTCATTGAAATAATGTGTATTTTTAGAGAAATCTTCTTATATAATTAGGCAGAAAATCTCACCTGCCATAGTTTTCAAAACAGCATAATTTCACTCTTCTCAATGTTTAATCTGTTGTATTACACAAACTTTGAGTATTTAGCTTTATCAATGACATGTCCTTTAAAAATGTTTTAGAGATCCTACCAGTCTTTGAAAACATCCTTGTTCCTTGTTTCAGTTCCAGTTTTATGTATATATTCTGCCTTGCACCTGATTATTCCAAAAATTGATGGATGGCCCTGGGAATCTAATTCTTGTATTGATAGTCTTTACTGATTGTCTCCCCTCGTAGCTGATTTCTTCATTATTGTGTAAATTTAGATCATGAGCTCATGTTTAGCTAAACAGCTGACCTTGTAAGACGCTTAGGTGTGAACGCTCATAAGCTCCCGCAGAAAGACGGCAGAGATTTATTTGTGTCCCTCCAATGAGTTGCCCACGAGGACACCGTTTTCTACAAGTGTTGGTCCAATACTCCCTCTAGAGGAAGGGGACTCCGACAGTGCTGATTGGCGGCCCCCGATCTGGGGCAGGGGCTGTGGGCAGCCTGTGGCCCGGGCAGGAGCCTCTTTGCATGTGTCCCTGGGACACATCTGCCTGCGAACTTCGGTCACCTGGCAGGAAGCTACGATGCCCAGACCTATGGTTAGCTGTGCAGCGAGGTGTACTGCGAGGACAGGTTCCACACACACTTCAAGTAAGAGGTCGGCCTGAGTGGAAAGGTGAGAGTTTGGGCAGCTGTGCAGACAAAGAAGGCGCCCTTTGGCCTGGGCCTAAATGCTTGTGACACCCCACTGGACCTGCCGTGCTCTGAGGGCCCTGCCCTGGGCCCCCTGCTCCCCTGCCCTTTGTTCAGTCACAGCAGAGATGGCCACACCCACTCCTTCAGTGAGGGCAGAGTTCCAACCACCCTCAGCCCCGCCCCCTCTCCGCAGGTTTCCCTGGACTACAGAGGCTGCATCCTGAGGCCACGGCGTTCTGAGAATGCCAAGGGCAGGCATGATGACCTTAAATGATTTCCTCTTGTGTCAGGTTTGGTAAACTTTAGGAGCTAGGAAATGGTCCACTTTACAGAAATGTTCAAATTTACTGGCATTTCATATATTCTCTGCTATAACATTGTCCTGATTCTTTCTGTATATTCTATAATTATGTTTTTGTTTTCCTTAATCAAAGTGTGTCTTTTCAATCTTTTCAAAGAAGATTCTTTGGACTTACTAAATCACCTCAATTTTATTCGTTTTCTGTTGAATTAAGTTCTGCTCATATCTTTATTTATCTTTTTTCTATGTTCTCAGGGTTTATTGTTTTGATCTTCTGATGTCAATTAAAACACTTGGTTATTCATTTTAATAAATATTTTACTTATAAAGATTTGAACTTTTGAAGATTCCAGCTTACATGTAAGTTTCTAAGAGTCAGGTCCTCTCCATTGTTGCTGGCCTAAGTTTTAGTTCACCATATAGCAATGTATATATTGACCTATTTTCCCCTCGACTTTCTGTGATTCCCTACATCTCACCTTTCTTTGCAGACAAGCCATTTGAAATACCCTTAACTTATTTCACAGCCAATAAGTCATTGAAATAATGTGTATTTTTAGAGAAATCTTCTTATATAATTAGGCAGAAAATCTCACCTGCCATAGTTTTCAAAACAGCATAATTTCACTCTTCTCAATGTTTAATCTGTTGTATTACACAAACTTTGAGTATTTAGCTTTATCAATGACATGTCCTTTAAAAATGTTTTAGAGATCCTACCAGTCTTTGAAAACATCCTTGTTCCTTGTTTCAGTTCCAGTTTTATGTATATATTCTGCCTTGCACCTGATTATTCCAAAAATTGATGGATGGCCCTGGGAATATAATTCTTGTATTGATAGTCTTTACTGATTGTCTCCCCTCGTAGCTGATTTCTTCATTATTGTGTAAATTTAGATCATGAGCTCATGTTTAGCTAAACAGCTGACCTTGTAAGACGCTTAGGTGTGAACGCTCATAAGCTCCCGCAGAAAGACGGCAGAGATTTATTTGTGTCCCTCCAATGAGTTGCCCACGAGGACACCGTTTTCTACAAGTGTTGGTCCAATACTCCCTCTAGAGGAAGGGGACTCCGACAGTGCTGATTGGCGGCCCCCGATCTGGGGCAGGGGCTCTGGGCAGCCTGTGGCCCGGGCAGGAGCCTCTTTGCATGTGTCCCTGGGACACATCTGCCTGCGAACTTCGGTCACCTGGCAGGAAGCTACGATGCCCAGACCTATGGTTAGCTGTGCAGCGAGGTGTACTGTGAGGACAGGTTCCACACACACTTCAAGTAAGAGGTCGGCCTGAGTGGAAAGGTGAGAGTTTGGGCAGCTGTGCAGACAAAGAAGGCGCCCTTTGGCCTGGGCCTAAATGCTTGTGACACACCACTGGACCTGCCGTGCTCTGAGGGCCCTGCCCTGGGCCCCCTGCTCCCCTGCCCTTTGTTCAGTCACAGCAGAGATGGCCACACCCACTCCTTCAGTGAGGGCAGAGTTCCAACCACCCTCAGCCCCGCCCCCTCTCCGCAGGTTACCCTGGACTACAGAGGCTGCATCCTGAGGCCACGGCGTTCCGAGAATGCCAAGGGCAGGCATGATGACCTTAAATGATTTCCTCTTGTGTCAGGTTTGGTAAACTTTAGGAGCTAGGAAATGGTCCACTTTACAGAAATGTTCAAATTTACTGGCATTTCATATATTCTCTGCTATAACATTGTCCTGATTCTTTCTGTATATTCTATACTTATGTTTTTGTTTTCCTTAATCAAAGTGTGTCTTTTCAATCTTTTCAAAGAAGATTCTTTGGACTTACTAAATCACCTGAATTTTATACGTTTTCTGTTGTATTAAGTTCTGCTCATATCTTTATTTATCTTTTTTCTATGTTCTCAGGGTTTATTGTTTTGATCTTCTGATGTCAATTAAAACACTGGGTTATTCACTTTAATAAATATTTTACTTATAAAGATTTGAACTTTTGAAGATTCCAGCTTACTTGTAAGTTTCTAAGGGTCAGGTCCTCTCCATTGTTGCTGGCCTAAGGTTTAGTTCACCATATAGCAATGTATATATTGACCTATTTTCCCCTCGACTTTCTGTGATTCCCTACATCTCACCTTTCTTTGCAGACAAGCCATTTGAAATACCCTTAACTTATTTCACAGCCAATAAGTTATTGAAATAATGTGTATTTTTAGAGAAATCTTCTTATATAATTAGGCAGAAAATCTCACCTGCCATAGTTTTCAAAACAGCATAATTTCACTCTTCTCAATGCTTAATCTGTTGTATTACACAACCTTTGAGTATTTAGCTTTATCAATGACATGTCCTTTAAAAAGGTTTTAGAGATCCTACCAGTCTTTGAAAACATCCTTGTTCCTTGTTTCAGTTCCAGTTTTATGTATATATTCTGCCTTGCACCTGATTATTCCAACAATTGATGGATGGCCTTGGGAATCTAATTCTGGTATTGATAGTCTTTACTGATTGTCTCCCCTCGTAGCTGATTTCTTCATTATTGAGTAAATTTAGATCATGAGATCATGTTTAGCTAAACAGCTGACCTTGTAAGACGCTTAGGTGTGAACGCTCATAATCTTCAGCAGAAAGTCGGCAAAGATTTATTTGTGTCCCTCCAATGAGTTGCCCACGAGGACACCGTTTTCTACAAGTGTTGGTCCAATACTCCCTCTAGAGGCAGGTGACTCCCACAGGGCTGATTGGCGGCCCCCGATCTGGGGCAGGGGCAGTGGGCAGCCTGTGGCCCATGCAGGAACCTCTTTGCATGTGTCCCTCGGACACATCTGCCTGCGAACTTCGGTCACCTCGCAGGAAGCTACGATGCCCAGACCTATGGTTAGCTGTGCAGCGAGGTGTACTCTGAGGGCAGGTTCCACACACACTTCAAGTAAGAGGTCGGCCTGAGTGGAAAGGTGAGAGTTTGGGCAGCTGTGCAGACAAAGAAGGCGCCCTTTGGCCTGGGTCTAAATGCTTGTGACACCCCACTGTACCTGCTGTGCTCTGAGGGCCCTGTCCTGGGACCCCTGCTCCCCTGCCCTTTGTTCAGTCACAGCAGAGATGGCCACACCCACTCCTTCAGTGAGGGCAGAGTTCCAACCACCCTCAGACCCGCCCCCTATCCACAGGTTACCATGGACTACAGAGGCTGCATCCTGAAGCCAGGGCGTTCCGAGAATGCCAAGGGCAGACATGATGACCTTAAATGATTTCCTCTTGTGTCAGGTTTGGTAAACTTTAGGAGCTAGGAAATGGTCCACTTTACAGAAATGTTCAAATTTACTGGCATTTCATATATTCTCTGCTATAACATTGTCCTGATTCTTTCTGTATATTCTATACTTATGTTTTTGTTTTCCTTAATCAAAGTGTGTCTTTTCAATCTTTTCAAAGAAGATTCTTTGGACTTACTAAATCACCTCAATTTTATCCGTTTTCTGTTGTATTAAGTTCTGCTCATATCTTTATTTATCTTTTTTCTATGTTCTCAGGGTTTATTGTTTTGATCTTCTGATGTCAATTAAAACACTTGGTTATTCATTTTAATAAATATTCTACTTATAAAGATTTGAACTTTTGAAGATTCCAGCTTACTTGTAAGTTTCTAAGGGTCAGGTCCTCTCCATTGTTGCTGGCCTAAGGTTTAGTTCACCATATAGCAATGTATATATTGACCTATTTTCCCCTCGACTTTCTGTGATTCCCTACATCTCACCTTTCTTTGCAGACAAGCCATTTGAAATACCCTTAACTTATTTCACAGCCAATAAGTCATTGAAATAATGTGTATTTTTAGAGAAATCTTCTTATATAATTAGGCAGAAAATCTCACCTGCCATAGTTTTCAAAACAGCATAATTTCACTCTTCTCAATGCTTAATCTGTTGTATTACACAACCTTTGAGTATTTAGCTTTATCAATGACATGTCCTTTAAAAATGTTTTAGAGATCCTACCAGTCTTTGAAAACATCCTTGTTCCTTGTTTCAGTTCCAGTTTTATGTATATATTCTGCCTTGCACCTGATTATTCCAACAATTGATGGATGGCCTTGGGAATCTAATTCTGGTATTGATACTCTTTACTGATTGTCTCTCCTCGTAGCTGATTTCTTCATTATTGTGTAAATTTAGATCATGAGCTCATGTTTAGCTAAACAGCTGACCTTGTAAGACGCTTACGTGTGAACGCTCGTAAGCTTCAGGAGAAAGTCAGCAAAATTTATTTGTGTCCCTCCAATGAGTTGCCCACGAGGACACCGTTTTCTACAAGTGTTGGTCCAATACTCCCTCTAGAGGAAGGGGACTCAGACAGGGCTGATTGGTGGCCCCCGATCTGGGGCAGGGGCAGTGGGCAGCCTGTGGCACGGGCTGGAGCCTCTTTGCATGTGTCCCTGGGACACATCTGCCTGCGAACTTCGGTCACCTGGCAGGAAGCTACGATGCCCAGACCTATGGTTAGCTGTGCAGCGAGGTGTACTGTGAGGACAGGTTCCACACACACTTCAAGTAAGAGGTCGGCCTGAGTGGAAAGGTGAGAGTTTGGGCAGCTGTGCAGACAAAGAAGGCGCCCTTTGGCCTGGGCCTAAATGCTTGTGACACCACACTGGACCTGCCGTGCTCTGAGGGCCCTGCCCTGGGCCCCCTGCTCCCCTGCCCTTTGTTCAGTCACAGCAGAGATGGCCACACCCACTCCTTCAGTGAGGGCAGAGTTCCAACCACCCTCAGCCCCGCCCCCTCTCCACAGGTTACCATGGACTACAGAGGCTGCATCCTGAGGCCAGGGCGTTCCGAGAATGCCAAGGGCAGACATGATGACCTTAAATGATTTCCTCTTGTGTCAGGTTTGGTAAACTTTAGGAGCTAGGAAATGGTCCACTTTACAGAAATGTTCAAATTTACTGGCATTTCATATATTCTCTGCTATAACATTGTCCTGATTCTTTCTGTATATTCTTTACTTATGTTTTTGTTTTCCTTAATCAAAGTGTGTCTTTTCAATCTTTTCAAAGAAGATTCTTTGGACTTACTAAATCACCTCAATTTTATCCGTTTTCTGTTGTATTAAGTTCTGCTCATATCTTTATTTATCTTTTTTCTATGTTCTCAGGGTTTATTGTTTTGATCTTCTGATGTCAATTAAAACACTTGGTTATTCATTTTAATAAATATTCTACTTATAAAGATGTGAACTTTTGAAGATTCCAGCTTACTTGTAAGTTTCTAAGGGTCAGGTCCTCTCCATTGTTGCTGGCCTAAGGTTTAGTTCACCATATAGCAATGTATATATTGACCTATTTTCCCCTCGACTTTCTGTGATTCCCTACATCTCACCTTTCTTTGCAGACAAGCCATTTGAAATACCCTTAACTTATTTCACAGCCAATAAGTCATTGAAATAATGTGTATTTTTAGAGAAATCTTCTTATATAATTAGGCAGAAAATCTCACCTGCCATAGTTTTCAAAACAGCATAATTTCACTCTTCTCAATGCTTAATCTGTTGTATTACACAACCTTTGAGTATTTAGCTTTATCAATGACATGTCCTTTAAAAATGTTTTAGAGATCCTACCAGTCTTTGAAAACATCCTTGTTCCTTGTTTCAGTTCCAGTTTTATGTATATATTCTGCCTTGCACCTGATTATTCCAACAATTGATGGATGGCCTTGGGAATCTAATTCTGGTATTGATACTCTTTACTGATTGTCTCTCCTCGTAGCTGATTTCTTCATTATTGTGTAAATTTAGATCATGAGCTCATGTTTAGCTAAACAGCTGACCTTGTAAGACGCTTACGTGTGAACGCTCGTAAGCTTCAGGAGAAAGTCAGCAAAATTTATTTGTGTCCCTCCAATGAGTTGCCCACGAGGACACCGTTTTCTACAAGTGTTGGTCCAATACACCCTCTAGAGGAAGGGGACTCCGACAGGGCTGATTGGCGGCCCCCGATCTGGGGCAGGGGCAGTGGGCAGCCTGTGGCATGGGCTGGAGCCTTTTGCATGTGTCCCTGGGACACATCTGCCTGCGAACTTCGGTCACCTGGCAGGAAGCTACGATGCCCAGACCTATGGTTAGCTGTGCAGCGAGGTGTACTGTGAGGACAGGTTCCACACACACTTCAAGTAAGAGGTCGGCCTGAGTGGAAAGGTGAGAGTTTGGGCAGCTGTGCAGACAAAGAAGGCGCCCTTTGGCCTGGGCCTAAATGCTTGTGACACCCCACTGGACCTGCCGTGCTCTGAGGGCCCTGCCCTGGGCCCCCTGCTCCCCTGCCCTTTGTTCAGTCACAGCAGAGATGGCCACCCCCACTCCTTCAGTGAGGCCAGAGTTCCAACCACCCTCAGCCCCGCCCCCTCTCTGCAGGTTACCCTGGACTACAGAGGCTGCATCCTGAGGCCAGGGCGTTCCGAGAATGCCAAGGGCAGACATGATGACCTTAAATGATTTCCTCTTGTGTCAGGTTTGGTAAACTTTAGGAGCTAGGAAATGGTCCACTTTACAGAAATGTTCAAATTTACTGGCATTTCATATATTCTCTGCTATAACATTGTCCTGATTCTTTCTGTATATTCTTTACTTATGTTTTTGTTTTCCTTAATCAAAGTGTGTCTTTTCAATCTTTTCAAAGAAGATTCTTTGGACTTACTAAATCACCTCAATTTTATACGTTTTCTGATGTATTAAGTTCTGCTCATATCTTTATTTATCTTTTTTCTATGTTCTCAGGGTTTATTGTTTTGATCTTCTGATGTCAATTAAAACACTTGGTTATTCATTTTAATAAATATTTTACTTATAAAGATTTGAACTTTTGAAGATTCCAGCTTACTTCTAAGTTTCTAAGGGTCAGGTCCTCTCCATTGTTGCTGGCCTAAGGTTTAGTTCACCATATAGCAATGTATATATTGACCTATTTTCCCCTCGACTTTCTGTGATTCCCTACATCTCACCTTTCTTTGCAGACAAGCCATTTGAAATACCCTTAACTTATTTCACAGCCAATAAGTCATTGAAATAATGTGTATTTTTAGAGAAATCTTCTTATATAATTAGGCAGAAAATCTCACCTGCCATAGTTTTCAAAACAGCATAATTTCACTCTTCTCAATGCTTAATCTGTTGTATTACACAACCTTTGAGTGTTTAGCTTTATCAATGACATGTAGAGATCCTACCAGTCTTTGAAAACATCCTTGTTCCTTGTTTCAGGTCCAGTTTTATGTATATATTCTGCCTTGCACCTGATTATTCCAACAATTGATGGATGGCCTTGGGAATCTAATTCTGGTATTGATAGTCTTTACTGATTGTCTCCCCTCGTAGCTGATTTCTTCATTATTGAGTAAATTTAGATCATGAGATCATGTTTAGCTAAACAGCTGACCTTGTAAGACGCTTAGGTGTGAACGCTCGTAAGCTTCAGGAGAAAGTCGGCAAAATTTATTTGTGTCCCTCCAATGAGTTGCCCACGAGGACACCGTTTTCTACAAGTGTTGGTCCAATACTCCCTCTAGAGGAAGGGGACTCTGACAGTGCTGATTGGCAGCCCCCGATCTGGGGCAGGGGCAGTGGGCAGCCTGTGGCCCGGGCAGGAGCCTCTTTGCATGTGTCCCTGGGACACATCTGCCTGCGAACTTCGGTCACCTGGCAGGAAGCTACGATGCCCAGACCTATGGTTAGCTGTGCAGCGAGGTGTACTGTGAGGACAGGTTCCACACACACTTCAAGTAAGAGGTCGGCCTGAGTGGAAAGGTGAGAGTTTGGGCAGCTGTGCAGACAAAGAAGGCGCCCTTTGGCCTGGGCCTAAATGCTTGTGACACCCCACTGGACCTGCCGTGCACTGAGAGCCCTGCCCTGGGCCCCCTGCTCCCCTGCCCTTTGTTCAGTCACAGCAGAGATGGCCACACCCACTCCTTCAGTGAGGCCAGAGTTCCAACCACCCTCAGCCCCGCCCCATCTCCGCAGGTTACCATGGACAACAGAGGCTGCATCCTCAGGCCAGGGCTTTCCGAGAATGCCAAGGGCAGACATGATGATCTTAAATGATTTCCTCTTGTGTCAGGTTTGGTAAACTTTAGGAGCTAGGAAATGGTCCACTTTACAGAAATGTTCAAATTTACTGGCATTTCATATATTCTCTGTTATAACATTGTCCTGATTCTTTCTGTATATTCTTTACTTATGTTTTTGTTTTCCTTAATCAAAGTGTGTCTTTTCAATCTTTTCAAAGAAGATTCTTTGGACTTACTAAATCACCTGAATTTTATCCGTTTTCTGTTGTATTAAGTTCTGCTCATATCTTTATTTATCTTTTTTCTATGTTCTCAGGGTTTATTGTTTTGATCTTCTGATGTCAATTAAAACACTTGGTTATTCATTTTAATAAATATTTTACTTATAAAGATTTGAACTTTTGAAGATTCCAGCTTACTTGTAAGTTTCTAAGGGTCAGGTCCTCTCCATTGTTGCTGGCCTAAGGTTTAGTTCACCATATAGCAATGTATATATTGACCTATTTTCCCCTCGACTTTCTGTGATTCCCTACATCTCACCTTTCTTTGCAGACAAGCCATTTGAAATACCCTTAACTTATTTCACAGCCAATAAGTCATTGAAATAATGTGTATTTTTAGAGAAATCTTCTTATATAATTAGGCAGAAAATCTCACCTGCCATAGTTTTCAAAACAGCATAATTTCACTCTTCTCAATGCTTAATCTGTTGTATTACACAACCTTTGAGTATTTAGCTTTATCAATGACATGTCCTTTAAACATGTTTTAGAGATCCTACCAGTCTTTGAAAACATCATTGTTCCTTGTTTAAGTTCCAGTTTTATGTATATATTCTGCCTTGCACCTGATTATTCCAACAATTGATGGATGGCCTTGGGAATCTAATTCTGGTATTGATACTCTTTACTGATTGTCTCTCCTCGTAGCTGATTTCTTCATTATTGTGTAAATTTAGATCATGAGCTCATGTTTAGCTAAACAGCTGACCTTGTAAGACGCTTACGTGTGAACGCTCGTAATCTTCAGGAGAAAGTCAGCAAAATTTATTTGTGTCCCTCCAATGAGTTGCCCACGAGGACACCGTTTTCTACAAGTGTTGGTCCAATACTCCCTCTAGAGGAAGGGGACTCCGACAGGGCTGATTGGCGGCCCCCGAACTGGGGCAGGGGCAGTGGGCAGCCTGTGGCACGGGCTGGAGCCTCTTTGCATGTGTCCCTGGGACACATCTGCCTGCGAACTTCGGTCACCTGGCAGGAAGCTACGATGCCCAGACCTATGGTTAGCTGTGCAGCGAGGTGTACTGTGAGGACAGGTTCCACACACACTTCAAGTAAGAGGTCGGCCTGAGTGGAAAGGTGAGAGTTTGGGCAGCTGTGCAGACAAAGAAGGCGCCCTTTGGCCTGGGCCTAAATGCTTGTGACACCCCACTGGACCTGCCGTGCTCTGAGGGCCCTGCCCTGGGTCCCCTGCTCCCCTGCCCTTTGTTCAGTCACAGCAGAGATGGCCACACCCACTCCTTCAGTGAGGCCAGAGTTCCAACCACCCTCAGCCCCGCCCCCTCTCCGCAGGTTACCCTGGACTACAGAGGCTGCATCCTGAGGCCAGGGCGTTCCGAGAATGCCAAGGGCAGACATGATGACCTTAAATGATTTCCTCTTGTGTCAGGTTTGGTAAACTTTAGGAGCTAGGAAATGGTCCACTTTACAGAAATGTTCAAATTTACTGGCATTTCATATATTCTCTGCTATAACATTGTCCTGATTCTTTCTGTATATTCTTTACTTATGTTTTTGTTTTCCTTAATCAAAGTGTGTCTTTTCAATCTTTTCAAAGAAGAATCTTTGGACTTACTAAATCACCTCAATTTTATACGTTTTCTGTTGTATTAAGTTCTGCTCATATCTTTATTTATCTTTTTTCTATGTTCTCAGGGTTTATTGTTTTGATCTTCTGATGTCAATTAAAACACTTGGTTATTCATTTTAATAAATATTTTACTTATAAAGATTTGAAATTTTGAAGATTCCAGCTTACTTGTAAGTTTCTAAGGGTCAGGTCCTCTCCATTGTTGCTGGCCTAAGGTTTAGTTCACCATATAGCAATGTATATATTGACCTATTTTCCCCTCGACTTTCTGTGATTCCCTACATCTCACCTTTCTTTGCAGACAAGCCATTTGAAATACCCTTCACTTATTTCACAGCCAATAAGTCATTGAAATAATGTGTATTTTTAGAGAAATCTTCTTATATAATTAGGCAGAAAATCTCACCTGCCATAGTTTTCAAAACAGCATAATTTCACTCTTCTCAATGCTTAATCTGTTGTATTACACAACCTTTGAGTATTTAGCTTTATCAATGACATGTAGAGATCCTACCAGTCTTTGAAAACATCCTTGTTCCTTGTTTCAGGTCCAGTTTTATGTATATATTCTGCCTTGCACCTGATTATTCCAACAATTGATGGATGGCCTTGGGAATCTAATTCTGGTATTGATAGTCTTTACTGATTGTCTCCCCTCGTAGCTGATTTCTTCATTATTGTGTAAATTTAGATCATGAGCTCATGTTTAGCTAAACAGCTGACCTTGTAAGACGCTTAGGTGAGAACGCTCGTAAGCTTCAGGAGAAAGTCGGCAAAATTTATTTGTGTCCCTCCAATGAGTTGCCCACGAGGACACCGTTTTCTACAAGTGTTGGTCCAATACTCCCTCTAGAGGAATGGGACTCTGACAGTGCTGATTGGCGGCCCCCGATCTGGGGCAGGGGCAGTGGGCAGCCTGTGGCCCGGGCTGGAGCCTCTTTGCATGTGTCCCTGGGACACATCTGCCTGCAAACTTCGGTCACCTGGCAGGAAGCTACGATGCCCAGACCTATGGTTAGCTGTGCAGCGAGGTGTACTGTGAGGACAGGTTCCACACACACTTCAAGTAAGAGGTCGGCCTGAGTGGAAAGGTGAGAGTTTGGGCAGCTGTGCAGACAAAGAAGGCGCCCTTTGGCCTGGGCCTAAATGCTTGTGACACCCCACTGGACCTGCCGTGCTCTGAGGGCCCTGCCCTGGGCCCCCTGCTCCCCTGCCCTTTGTTCAGTCACAGCAGAGATGGCCACACCCACTCCTTCAGTGAGGCCAGAGTTCCAACCACCCTCAGCCCCGCCCCCTCTCCGCAGGTTACCATGGACAACAGAGGCTGCATCCTGAGGCCAGGGCGGTCCGAGAATGCCAAGGGCAGACATGATGACCTTAAATGATTTCCTCTTGTGTCAGGTTTGGTAAACTTTAGGAGCTAGGAAATGGTCCACTTTACAGAAATGTTCAAATTTACTGGCATTTCATATATTCTCTGTTATAACATTGTCCTGATTCTTTCTGTATATTCTTTACTTATGTTTTTGTTTTCCTTAATCAAAGTGTGTCTTTTCAATCTTTTCAAAGAAGATTCTTTGGACTTACTAAATCACCTGAATTTTATACGTTTTCTGTTGTATTAAGTTCTGCTCATATCTTTATTTATCTTTTTTCTATGTTCTCAGGGTTTATTGTTTTGATCTTCTGATGTCAATTAAAACACTTGGTTATTCATTTTAATAAATATTTTACTTATAAAGATTTGAACTTTTGAAGATTCCAGCTTACTTGTAAGTTTCTAAGGGTCAGGTCCTCTCCATTGTTGCTGGCCTAAGGTTTAGTTCACCATATAGCAATGTATATATTGACCTATTTTCCCCTCGACTTTCTGTGATTCCCTACATCTCACCTTTCTTTGCAGACAAGCCATTTGAAATAACCTTAACTTATTTCACAGCCAATAAGTCATTGAAATAATGTGTATTTTTAGAGAAATCTTCTTATATAATTAGGCAGAAAATCTCACCTGCCATAGTTTTCAAAACAGCATAATTTCAATCTTCTCAATGCTTAATCTGTTGTATTACACAACCTTTGAGTATTTAGCTTTATCAATGACATGTCCTTTAAAAATGTTTTAGAGATCCTACCAGTCTTTGAAAACATCCTTGTTCCTTGTTTCAGTTCCAGTTTTATGTATATATTCTGCCTTGCACCTGATTATTCCAACAATTAATGGATGGCCTTGGGAATCTAATTCTGGTATTGATACTCTTTACTGATTGTCTCCCCTCGTAGCTGATTTCTTCATTATTGTGTAAATTTAGATCATGAGCTCATGTTTAGCTAAACAGCTGACCTTGTAAGACGCTTAGGTGTGAACGCTCGTAAGCTTCCGCAGAAAGACGGCAAAGATTTATTTGTGTCGCTCCAATGAGTTGCCCACGAGGACACCGTTTTCTACAAGTGTTGGTCCAATACTCCCTCTAGAGGAAGGGGACTCCGACAGGGCTGATTGGCGGTCCCCGATCTGGGGCAGGGGCTGTGGGCAGCCTGTGGCACGGGCTGGAGCCTCTTTGCATGTGTCCCTGGGACACATCTGCCTGCGAACTTCGGTCACCTGGCAGGAAGCTACGATGCCCAGACCTATGGTTAGCTGTGCAGCGAGGTGTACTGTGAGGACAGGTTCCACACACACTTCAAGTAAGAGGTCGGCCTGAGTGGAAAGGTGAGAGTTTGGGCAGCTGTGCAGACAAAGAAGGCGCCCTTTGGCCTGGGCCTAAATGCTTGTGACACCCCACTGGACCTGCCGTGCTCTGAGGGCCATGCCCTGGGCCCCCTGCTCCCCTGCCCTTTGTTCAGTCACAGCAGAGATGGCCACACCCACTCCTTCAGTGAGGGCAGAGTTCCAACCACCCTCAGCCCCGCCCCCTCTCCGCAGGTTACCATGGACTACAGAGGCTGCATCCTGAGGCCAGGGCGTTCCGAGAATGCCAAGGGCAGACATGATGACCTTAAATGATTTCCTCTTGTGTCAGTTTTGGTAAACTTTAGGAGCTAGGAAATGGTCCACTTTACAGAAATGTTCAAATTTACTGGCATTTCATATATTCTCTGCTATAACATTGTCCTGATTCTTTCTGTATATTCTTTACTTATGTTTTTGTTTTCCTTAATCAAAGTGTGTCTTTTCAATCTTTTCAAAGAAGATTCTTTGGACTTACTAAATCACCTGAATTTTATACGTTTTCTGTTGTATTAATTTCTGCTCATATCTTTATTTATCTTTTTTCTATGTTCTCAGGGTTTATTGTTTTGATCTTCTGATGTCAATTAAAGCACTTGGTTATTCATTTTAATAAATATTTTACTTATAAAGATTTGAACTTTTGAAGATTCCAGCTTACTTGTAAGTTTCTAAGAGTCAGGTCCTCTCCATTGTTGCTGGCCTAAGTTTTAGTACACCATATAGCAATGTATATATTGACCTATTTTCCCCTCGACTTTCTGTGATTCCCTACATCTCACCTTTCTTTGCAGACAAGCCATTTGAAATACCCTTAACTTATTTCACAGCCAATAAGTCATTGAAATAATGTGTATTTTTAGAGAAATCTTCTTATATAATTAGGCAGAAAATCTCACCTGCCATAGTTTTCAAAACAGCATAATTTCACTCTTCTCAATGCTTAATCTGTTGTATTACACAACCTTTGAGTATTTAGCTTTATCAATGACATGTCCTTTAAAAATGTTTTAGAGATCCTACTAGTCTTTGAAAACATCCTTGTTCCTTGTTTCAGTTCCAGTTTTATGTATATATTCTGCCTTGCACCTGATTATTCCAACAATTGATGGATGGCCTTGGGAATCTAATTCTGGTATTGATAGTCTTTACTGATTGTCTCTCCTCGTAGCTGATTTCTTCATTATTGTGTAAATTTAGATCATGAGCTCATGTTTAGCTAAACAGCTGACCATGTAAGACGCTTACGTGTGAACGCTCGTAAGCTTCAGGAGAAAGTCAGCAAAATTTATTTGTGTCCCTCCAATGAGTTGCCCACGAGGACACCGTTTTCTACAAGTGTTGGTCCAATACTCCCTCTAGAGGAAGGGGACTCCGACAGGGCTGATTGGCGGCCCCCGAACTGGGGCAGGGGCAGTGGGCAGCCTGTGGCACGGGCTGGAGCCTCTTTGCATGTGTCCCTGGGACACATCTGCCTGCGAACTTCGGTCACCTGGCAGGAAGCTACGATGCCCAGACCTATGGTTAGCTGTGCAGCGAGGTGTACTGTGAGGACAGGTTCCACACACACTTCAAGTAAGAGGTCGGCCTGAGTGGAAAGGTGAGAGTTTGGGCAGCTGTGCAGACAAAGAAGGCGCCCTTTGCCCTGGGCCTAAATGCTTGTGACACCCCACTGGACCTGCCGTGCTCTGAGGGCCCTGCCCTGGGTCCCCTGCTCCCCTGCCCTTTGTTCAGTCACAGCAGAGATGGCCACACCCACTCCTTCAGTGAGGCCAGAGTTCCAACCACCCTCAGCCCCGCCCCCTCTCCGCAGGTTACCCTGGACTACAGAGGCTGCATCCTGAGGCCAGGGCGTTCCGAGAATGCCAAGGGCAGACATGATGACCTTAAATGATTTCCTCTTGTGTCAGGTTTGGTAAACTTTAGGAGCTAGGAAATGGTCCACTTTACAGAAATGTTCAAATTTACTGGCATTTCATATATTCTCTGCTATAACATTGTCCTGATTCTTTCTGTATATTCTTTACTTATGTTTTTGTTTTCCTTAATCAAAGTGTGTCTTTTCAATCTTTTCAAAGAAGATTCTTTGGACTTACTAAATCACCTCAATTTTATACGTTTTCTGATGTATTAAGTTCTGCTCATATCTTTATTTATCTTTTTTCTATGTTCTCATGATTTACTGTTTTGATCTTCTGATGTCAATTAAAACACTTGGTTATTCATTTTAATAAATATTTTACTTATAAAGATTTGAAATTTTGAAGATTCCAGCTTACTTGTAAGTTTCTAAGGGTCAGGTCCTCTCCATTGTTGCTGGCCTAAGGTTTAGTTCACCATATAGCAATGTATATATTGACCTATTTTCCCCTCGACTTTCTGTGATTCCCTACATCTCACCTTTCTTTGCAGACAAGCCATTTGAAATACCCTTAACTTATTTCACAGCCAATAAGTCATTGAAATAATGTGTATTTTTAGAGAAATCTTCTTATATAATTAGGCAGAAAATCTCACCTGCCATAGTTTTCAAAACAGCATAATTTCACTCTTCTCAATGCTTAATCTGTTGTATTACACAACCTTTGATTATTTAGCTTTATCAATGACATGTAGAGATCCTACCAGTCTTTGAAAACATCCTTGTTCCTTGTTTCAGGTCCAGTTTTATGTATATATTCTGCCTTGCACCTGATTATTCCAACAATTGATGGATGGCCTTGGGAATCTAATTCTGGTATTGATAGTCTTTACTGATTGTCTCCCCTCGTAGCTGATTTCTTCATTATTGTGTAAATTTAGATCATGAGCTCATGTTTAGCTAAACAGCTGACCTTGTAAGACGCTTAGGTGTGAACGCTCGTAAGCTTCAGGAGAAAGTCGGAAAAATTTATTTGTGTCCCTCCAATGAGTTGCCCACGAGGACACCGTTTTCTACAAGTGTTGGCCCAATACTCCCTCTAGAGGAAGGGGACTCTGACAGTGCTGATTGGCGGCCCCAGATCTGGGGCAGGGGCACTGGGCAGCCTGTGGCCCGGGCTGGAGCCTCTTTGCATGTGTCCCTGGGACACATCTGCCTGCGAACTTCGGTCACCTGGCAGGAAGCTACGATGCCCAGACCTATGGTTAGCTGTGCAGCGAGGTGTACTGTAAGGACAGGTTCCACACACACTTCAAGTAAGAGGTCGGCCTGAGTGGAAAGGTGAGAGTTTGGGCAGCTGTGCAGACAAAGAAGGCGCCCTTTGGCCTGGGCCTAAATGCTTGTGACACCCCACTGGACCTGCCGTGCTCTGAGGGCCCTGCCCTGGGCCCCCTGCTCCCCTGCCCTTTGTTCAGTCACAGCAGAGATGGCCACACCCACTCCTTCAGTGAGGCCAGAGTTCCAACCACCCTCAGCCCCGCCCCCTCTCCGCAGGTTACCATGGACAACAGAGGCTGCATCCTGAGGCCAGGGCGGTCCGAGAATGCCAAGGGCAGACATGATGACCTTAAATGATTTCCTCTTGTGTCAGTTTTGGTAAACTTTAGGAGCTAGGAAATGGTCAACTTTACAGAAATGTTCAAATTTACTGGCATTTCATATATTCTCTGTTATAACATTGTCCTGATTCTTTCTGTATATTCTTTACTTATGTTTTTGTTTTCCTTAATCAAAGTGTGTCTTTTCAATCTTTTCAAAGAAGATTCTTTGGACTTACTAAATCACCTGAATTTTATACGTTTTCTGTTGTATTAAGTTCTGCTCATATCTTTATTTATCTTTTTTCTATGTTCTCAGGGTTTATTGTTTTGATCTTCTGATGTCAATTAAAACACTTGGTTATTCATTTTAATAAATATTTTACTTATAAAGATTTGAACTTTTGAAGATTCCAGCTTACTTGTAAGTTTCTAAGGGTCAGGTCCTCTCCATTGTTGCTGGCCTAAGGTTTAGTTCACCATATAGCAATGTATATATTGACCTATTTTCCCCTCGACTTTCTGTGATTCCCTACATCTCACCTTTCTTTGCAGACAAGCCATTTGAAATACCCTTAACTTATTTCACAGCCAATAAGTCATTGAAATAATGTATATTTTTAGAGAAATCTTCTTATATAATTAGGCAGAAAATCTCACCTGCCATAGTTTTCAAAACAGCATAATTTGACTCTTCTCAATGCTTAATCTGTTGTATTACACAACCTTTGAGTATTTAGCTTTATCAATGACATGTCCTTTAAAAATGTTTTAGAGATCCTACCAGTCTTTGAAAACATCCTTGTTCCTTGTTTCAGTTCCAGTTTTATGTATATATTCTGCCTTGCACCTGATTATTCCAACAATTGATGGATGGCCTTGGGAATCTAATTCTGGTATTGATAGTCTTTACTGATTGTCTCCCCTCGTAGCTGATTTCTTCATTATTGTGTAAATTTAGATCATGAGCTCATGTTTAGCTAAACAGCTGACCTTGTAAGACGCTTAGGTGTGAACGCTCGTAAGCTTCCGCAGAAAGACGGCAAAGATTTATTTGTGTCCCTCCAATGAGTTGCCCACGAGGACACCGTTTTCTACAAGTGTTGGTCCAATACTCCCTCTAGAGGAAGGGGACTCCGACAGGGCTGATTGGCGGCCCCCAATCTGGGGCAGGGGCAGTGGGCAGCCTGTGGCACGGGCTGGAGCCTCTTTGCATGTGTCCCTGGGACACATCTGCCTGCGAACTTCGGTCACCTGGCAGGAAGCTACGATGCCCAGACCTATGGTTAGCTGTGCAGCGAGGTGTACTGTGAGGACAGGTTCCACACTCACTTCAAGTAAGAGGTCGGCCTGAGTGGAAAGGTGAGAGTTTGGGCAGCTGTGCAGACAAAGAAGGCGCCCTTTGGCCTGGGCCTAAATGCTTGTGACACCCCACTGGACCTGCCGTGCTCTGAGGGCCCTGCCCTGGGCCCCCTGCTCCCCTGCCCTTTGTTCAGTCACAGCAGAGATGGCCACACCCACTCCTTCAGTGAGGCCAGAGTTCCAACCACCCTCAGCCCCGCCCCCTCTCCGCAGGTTACCATGGACAACAGAGGCTGCATCCTGAGGCCAGGGCGTTCCGAGAATGCCAAGGGCAGACATGATGACCTTAAATGATTTCCTCTTGTGTCAGGTTTGGTAAACTTTAGGAGCTAGGAAATGGTCCACTTTACAGAAAAGTTCAAATTTACTGGCATTTCATATATTCTCTGTTATAACATTGTCCTGATTCTTTCTGTATATTCTTTACTTATGTTTTTGTTTTCCTTAATCAAAGTGTGTCTTTTCAATCTTTTCAAAGAAGATTCTTTGGACTTACTAAATCACCTCAATTTTATACGTTTTCTGTTGTATTAAGTTCTGCTCATATCTTTATTTATCTTTTTTCTATGTTCTCAGGGTTTATTGTTTTGATCTTCTGATGTCAATTAAAACACTTGGTTATTCATTTTAATAAATATTTTACTTATAAAGATTTGAACTTTTGAAGATTCCAGCTTACTTGTAAGTTTCTAAGGGTCAGGTCCTCTCCATTGTTGCTGGCCTAAGGTTTAGTTCACCATATAGCAATGTATATATTGACCTATTTTCCCCTCGACTTTCTGTGATTCCCTACATCTCACCTTTCTTTGCAGACAAGCCATTTGAAATACCCTTAACTTATTTCACAGCCAATAAGTCATTGAAATAATGTATATTTTTAGAGAAATCTTCTTATATAATTAGGCAGAAAATCTCACCTGCCATAGTTTTCAAAACAGCATAATTTCACTCTTCTCAATGCTTAATCTGTTGTATTACACAACCTTTGAGTATTTAGCTTTATCAATGACATGTCCTTTAAAAATGTTTTAGAGATCCTACCAGTCTTTGAAAACATCCTTGTTCCTTGTTTCAGTTCCAGTTTTATGTATATATTCTGCCTTGCACCTGATTATTCCAACAATTGATGGATGGCCTTGGGAATCTAATTCTGGTATTGATAGTCTTTACTGATTGTCTCCCCTCGTAGCTGATTTCTTCATTATTGTGTAAATTTAGATCATGAGCTCATGTTTAGCTAAACAGCTGACCTTGTAAGACGCTTAGGTGTGAACGCTCGTAAGCTTCCGCAGAAAGACGGCAAAGATTTATTTGTGTCCCTCCAATGAGTTGCCCACGAGGACACCGTTTTCTACAAGTGTTGGTCCAATACTCCCTCTAGAGGAAGGGGACTCCGACAGGGCTGATTGGCGGCCCCCGATCTGGGGCAGGGGCAGTGGGCAGCCTGTGGCCCGGGCTGGAGCCTCTTTGCATGTGTCCCTGGGACACATCTGCCTGCGAACTTCGGTCACCTGGCAGGAAGCTACGATGCCCAGACCTATGGTTAGCTGTGCAGCGAGGTGTACTGTGAGGACAGGTTCCACACACACTTCAAGTAAGAGGTCGGCCTGAGTGGAAAGGTGAGAGTTTGGGCAGCTGTGCAGACAAAGAAGGCGCCCTTTGGCCTGGGCCTAAATGCTTGTGACACCCCACTGGACCTGCCGTGCTCTGAGGGCCATGCCCTAGGCCCCCTGCTCCCGTGCCCTTTGTTCAGTCACAGCAGAGATGGCCACACCCACTCCTTCAGTGAGGGCAGAGTTCCAACCACCCTCAGCCCCGCCCCCTCTCCGCAGGTTACCATGGACTACAGAGGCTGCATCCTGAGGCCAGGGCGTTCCGAGAATGCCAAGGGCAGACATGATGACCTTAAATGATTTCCTCTTGTGTCAGGTTTGGTAAACTTTAGGAGCTAGGAAATGGTCCACTTTACAGAAATGTTCAAATTTACTGGCATTTCATATATTCTCTGCTATAACATTGTCCTGATTCTTTCTGTATATTCTTTACTTATGTTTTTGTTTTCCTTAATCAAAGTGTGTCTTTTCAATCTTTTCAAAGAAGATTCTTTGGACTTACTAAATCACCTCAATTTTATACGTTTTCTGTTGTATTAAGTTCTGCTCATATCTTTATTTATCTTTTTTCTATGTTCTCAGGGTTTATTGTTTTGATCTTCTGATGTCAATTAAAACACTTGGTTATTCATTTTAATAAATATTTTACTTATAAAGATTTGAACTTTTGAAGATTCCAGCTTACTTGTAAGTTTCTAAGGGTCAGGTCCTCTCCATTGTTGCTGGCCTAAGGTTTAGTTCACCATATAGCAATGTATATATTGACCTATTTTCCCCTCGACTTTCTGTGATTCCCTACATCTCACCTTTCTTTGCAGACAAGCCATTTGAAATACCCTTAACTTATTTCACAGCCAATAAGTCATTGAAATAATGTATATTTTTAGAGAAATCTTCTTATATAATTAGGCAGAAAATCTCACCTGCCATAGTTTTCAAAACAGCATAATTTCACTCTTCTCAATGCTTAATCTGTTGTATTACACAACCTTTGAGTATTTAGCTTTATCAATGACATGTCCTTTAAAAATGTTTTAGAGATCCTACCAGTCTTTGAAAACATCCTTGTTCCTTGTTTCAGTTCCAGTTTTATGTATATATTCTGCCTTGCACCTGATTATTCCAACAATTGATGGATGGCCTTGGGAATCTAATTCTGCTATTGATAGTCTTTACTGATTGTCTCCCCTCGTAGCTGATTTCTTCATTATTGTGTAAATTTAGATCATGAGCTCATGTTTAGCTAAACAGCTGACCTTGTAAGACGCTTAGGTGTGAACGCTCGTAAGCTTCCGCAGAAAGACGGCAAAGATTTATTTGTGTCCCTCCAATGAGTTGCCCACGAGGACACCGTTTTCTACAAGTGTTGGTCCAATACTCCCTCTAGAGGAAGGGGACTCCGACAGGGCTGATTGGCGGCCCCCGATCTGGGGCAGGGGCAGTGGGCAGCCTGTGGCACGGGCTGGAGCCTCTTTGCATGTGTCCCTGGGACACATCTGCCTGCGAACTTCGGTCACCTGGCAGGAAGCTACGATGCCCAGACCTATGGTTAGCTGTGCAGCGAGGTGTACTGTGAGGACAGGTTCCACACTCACTTCAAGTAAGAGGTCGGCCTGAGTGGAAAGGTGAGAGTTTGGGCAGCTGTGCAGACAAAGAAGGCGCCCTATGGAATGGGCCTAAATGCTTGTGACACCCCACTGGACCTGCCGTGCTCTGAGGGCCCTGCCCTGGGCCCCCTGCTCCCCTGCCCTTTGTTCAGTCACAGCAGAGATGGCCACACCCACTCCTTCAGTGAGGCCAGAGTTCCAACCACCCTCAGCCCCGCCCCCTCTCCGCAGGTTACCCTGGACTACAGATGCTGTATCCTGAGGCCAGGGCGTTCCGAGAATGCCAAGGGCAGACATGATGACCTTAAATGATTTCCTCTTGTGTCAGGTTTGGTAAACTTTAGGAGCTAGGAAATGGTCCACTTTACAGAAATGTTCAAATTTACTGGCATTTCATATATTCTCTGCTATAACATTGTCCTGATTCTTTCTGTATATTCTTTACTTATGTTTTTGTTTTCCTTAATCAAAGTGTGTCTTTTCAATCTTTTCACAGAAGATTCTTTGGACTTACTAAATCACCTCAATTTTATACGTTTTCTGTTGTATTAAGTTCTGCTCATATCTTTATTTATCTTTTTTCTATGTTCTCAGGGTTTATTGTTTTGATCTTCTGATGTCAATTAAAACACTTGGTTATTCATTTTAATAAATATTTTACTTATAAAGATTTGAACTTTTGAAGATTCCAGCTTACTTGTAAGTTTCTAAGGGTCAGGTCCTCTCCATTGTTGCTGGCCTAAGGTTTAGTTCACCATATAGCAATGTATATATTGACCTATTTTCCCCTCGACTTTCTGTGATTCCCTACATCTCACCTTTCTTTGCAGACAAGCCATTTGAAATACCCTTAACTTATTTCACAGCCAATAAGTCATTGAAATAATGTGTATTTTTAGAGAAATCTTCTTATATAATTAGGCAGAAAATCTCACCTGCCATAGTTTTCAAAACAGCATAATTTCACTCTTCTCAATGCTTAATCTGTTGTATTACACAACCTTTGAGTATTTAGCTTTATCAATGACATGTCCTTTAAAAATGTTTTAGAGATCCTACCAGTCTTTGAAAACATCCTTGTTCCTTGTTTCAGTTCCAGTTTTATGTATATATTCTGCCTTGCACCTGATTATTCCAACAATTGATGGATGGCCTTGGGAATCTAATTCTGGTATTGATAGTCTTTACTGATTGTCTCCCCTCGTAGCTGATTTCTTCATTATTGTGTAAATTTAGATCATGAGCTCATGTTTAGCTAAACAGCTGACCTTGTAAGACGCTTAGGTGTGAACGCTCGTAAGCTTCAGGAGAAATTCGGCAAAATTTATTTGTGTCCCTCCAATGAGTTGCCCACGAGGACACCGTTTTCTACAAGTGTTGGTCCAATACTCCCTCTAGAGGAAGGGGACTCCGACAGGGCTGATTGGCGGCCCCCGATCTGGGGCAGGGGCAGTGGGCAGCCTGTGGCCCGGGCTGGAGCCTCTTTGCATGTGTCCCTGGGACACATCTGCCTGCGAACTTCGGTCACCTGGCAGGAAGCTACGATGCCCAGACCTATGGTTAGCTGTGCAGCGAGGTGTACTGTGAGGACAGGTTCCACACACACTTCAAGTAAGAGGTCGGCCTGAGTGGAAAGGTGAGAGTTTGGGCAGCTGTGCAGACAAAGAAGGCGCCCTTTGGCCTGGGCCTAAATGCTTGTGACACCCCACTGGACCTGCCGTGCTCTGAGGGCCATGCCCTAGGCCCCCTGCTCCCGTGCCTTTTGTTCAGTCACAGCAGAGATGGCCACACCCACTCCTTCAGTGAGGGCAGAGTTCCAACCACCCTCAGCCCCGCCCCCTCTCCGCAGGTTACCATGTACTACAGAGGCTGCATCCTGAGGCCAGGGCGTTCCGAGAATGCCAAGGGCAGACATGATGACCTTAAATGATTTCCTCTTGTGTCAGGTTTGGTAAACTTTAGGAGCTAGGAAATGGTCCACTTTACAGAAATGTTCAAATTTACTGGCATTTCATATATTCTCTGCTATAACATTGTCCTGATTCTTTCTGTATATTCTTTACTTATGTTTTTGTTTTCCTTAATCAAAGTGTGTCTTTTCAATCTTTTCAAAGAAGATTCTTTGGACTTACTAAATCACCTGAATTTTATACGTTTTCTGTTGTATTAATTTCTGCTCATATCTTTATTTATCTTTTTTCTATGTTCTCAGGGTTTATTGTTTTGATCTTCTGATGTCAATTAAAACACTTGGTTATTCATTTTAATAAATATTTTACTTATAAAGATTTGAACTTTTGAAGATTCCAGCTTACTTGTAAGTTTCTAAGAGTCAGGTCCTCTCCATTGTTGCTGGCCTAAGTTTTAGTACACCATATAGCAATGTATATATTGACCTATTTTCCCCTCGACTTTAGGTGATTCCCTACATCTCACCTTTCTTTGCAGACAAGCCATTTGAAATACCCTTAACTTATTTCACAGCCAATAAGTCATTGAAATAATGTGTATTTTTAGAGAAATCTTCTTATATAATTAGGCAGAAAATCTCACCTGCCATAGTTTTCAAAACAGCATAATTTCACTCTTCTCAATGCTTAATCTGTTGTATTACACAACCTTTGAGTATTTAGCTTTATCAATGACATGTCCTTTAAAAATGTTTTAGAGATCCTACTAGTCTTTGAAAACATCCTTGTTCCTTGTTTCAGTTCCAGTTTTATGTATATATTCTGCCTTGCACCAGATTATTCCAACAATTGATGGATGGCCTTGGGAATCTAATTCTGGTATTGATACTCTTTACTGATTGTCTCTCCTCGTAGCTGATTTCTTCATTATTGTGTAAAATTAGATCATGAGCTCATGTTTAGCTAAACAGCTGACCATGTAAGACGCTTACGTGTGAACGCTCGTAAGCTTCAGGAGAAAGTCAGCAAAATTTATTTGTGTCCCTCCAATGAGTTGCCCACGAGGACACCGTTTTCTACAAGTGTTGGTCCAATACTCCCTCTAGAGGAAGGGGACTCCGACAGGGCTGATTGGCGGCCCCCGAACTGGGGCAGGGGCAGTGGGCAGCCTGTGGCCCGGGCTGGAGCCTCTTTGCATGTGTCCCTGGGACACATCTGCCTGCGAATTTCGGTCACCTGGCAGGAAGCTACGATGCCCAGACCTATGGTTAGCTGTGCAGCGAGGTGTACTGTGAGGACAGGTTCCACACACACTTCAAGTAAGAGGTCGGCCTGAGTGGAAAGGTGAGAGTTTGGGCAGCTGTGCAGACAAAGAAGGCGCCCTTTGTCCTGGGCCTAAATGCTTGTGACACCCCACTGGACCTGCCGTGCTCTGAGGGCCCTGCCCTGGGTCCCCTGCTCCCCTGCCCTTTGTTCAGTCACAGCAGAGATGGCCACACCCACTCCTTCAGTGAGGGCAGAGTTCCAACCACCCTCAGCCCCGCCCCCTCTCCGCAGGTTACCATGGACTACAGAGGCTGCAACTTGAGGCCAGGGCGTTCCGAGATTGCCAAGGGCAGACATGATGACCTTAAATGATTTCCTCTTGTGTCAGGTTTGGTAAACATTAGGAGCTAGGAAATGGTCCACTTTACAGAAATGTTCAAATTTACTGGCATTTCATATATTCTCTGCTATAACATTGTCCTGATTCTTTCTGTATATTCTTTACTTATGTTTTTGTTTTCCTTAATCAAAGTGTGTCTTTTCAATCTTTTCAAAGAAGATTCTTTGGACTTACTAAATCACCTCAATTTTATACGTTTTCTGATGTATTAAGTTCTGCTCATATCTTTATTTATCTTTTTTCTATGTTCTCAGGGTTTATTGTTTTGATCTTCTGATGTCAATTAAAACACTTGGTTATTCATTTTAATAAATATTTTACTTATAAAGATTTGAACTTTTGAAGATTCCAGCTTACTTGTAAGTTTCTAAGGGTCAGGTCCTCTCCATTGTTGCTGGCCTAAGGTTTAGTTCACCATATAGCAATGTATATATTGACCTATTTTCCCCTCGACTTTCTGTGATTCCCTACATCTCACCTTTCTTTGCAGACAAGCCATTTGAAATACCCTTAACTTATTTCACAGCCAATAAGTCATTGAAATAATGTGTATTTTTAGAGAAATCTTCTTATATAATTAGGCAGAAAATCTCACCTGCCATAGTTTTCAAAACAGCATAATTTCACTCTTCTCAATTCTTAATCTGTTGTATTACACAACCTTTGAGTATTTAGCTTTATCAATGACATGTAGAGATCCTACCAGTCTTTGAAAACATCCTTGTTCCTTGTTTCAGGTCCAGTTTTATGTATATATTCTGCCTTGCACCTGATTATTCCAACAATTGATGGATGGCCTTGGGAATCTAATTCTGGTATTGATAGTCTTTACTGATTGTCTCCCCTCGTAGCTGATTTCTTAATTATTGTGTAAATTTAGATCATGAGCTCATGTTTAGCTAAACAGCTGACCTTGTAAGACGCTTAGGTGTGAACGCTCGTAAGCTTCAGGAGTAAGTCGGCAAAATTTATTTGTGTCCTTCCAATGAGTTGCCCACGAGGACACCGTTTTCTACAAGTGTTGGTCCAATACTCCCTCTAGAGGAAGGGGACTCCGACAGGCCTGATTGGCGGCGCCCGATCTGGGGCAGGGGCAGTGGGCAGCCTGTGGGCCGGGCAGGAGCCTCTTTGCATGTGTCCCTGGGACACATCTGCCTGCGAACTTCGGTCACCTGGCAGGAAGCTACGATGCCCAGACCTATGGTTAGCTGTGCAGCGAGGTGTACTGTGAGGACAGGTTCCACACACACTTCAAGTAAGAGGTCGGCCTGAGTGGAAAGGTGAGAGTTTGGGCAGCTGTGCAGACAAAGAAGGCGCCCTTTGGCCTGGGCCTAAATGCTTGTGACACCCCACTGGACCTGCCGTGCTCTGAGGGCCCTGCCCTGGGCCCCCTGATCCCCTGCCCTTTGTTCAGTCACAGCAGAGATGGCCACACCCACTCCTTCAGTGAGGGCAGAGTTCCAACCACCCTCAGCCCCGCCCCCTCTCCGCAGGTTACCATGGACTACAGAGGCTGCATCCTGAGGCCAGGGCGTTCCGAGAATGCCAAGGGCAGACATGATGACCTTAAATGATTTCCTCTTGTGTCAGGTTTGGTAAACTTTAGGAGCTAGGAAATGGTCCACTTTACAGAAATGTTCAAATTTACTGGCATTTCATATATTCTCTGCTATAACATTGTCCTGATTCTTTCTGTATATTCTTTACTTATGTTTTTGTTTTCCTTAATCAAAGTGTGTCTTTTCAATCTTTTCAAAGAAGATTCTTTGGACTTACTAAATCACCTCAATTTTATACGTTTTCTGTTGTATTAATTTCTGCTCATATCTTTATTTATCTTTTTTCTATGTTCTCAGGGTTTATTGTTTTGATCTTCTGATGTCAATTAAAACACTTGGTTATTCATTTTAATAAATATTTTACTTATAAAGATTTGAACTTTTGAAGATTCCAGCTTACTTGTAAGTTTCTAAGAGTCAGGTCCTCTCCATTGTTGCTGGCCTAAGTTTTAGTACACCATATAGCAATGTATATATTGACCTATTTTCCCCTCGACTTTCTGTGATTCCCTACATCTCACCTTTCTTTGCAGACAAGCCATTTGAAATACCCTTAACTTATTTCACAGCCAATAAGTCATTGAAATAATGTGTATTTTTAGAGAAATCTTCTTATATAATTAGGCAGAAAATCTCACCTGCCATAGTTTTCAAAACAGCGTAATTTCACTCTTCTCAATGCTTAATCTGTTGTATTACACAAGCTTTGAGTATTTAGCTTTATCAATGACATGTCCTTTAAAAATGTTTTGAGATCCTACCAGTCTCTGAAAACATCCTTGTTCCTTGTTTCAGTTCCAGTTTTATGTATATATTCTGCCTTGCACCTGATTATTCCAACAATTGATGGATGGCCTTGGGAATCTAATTCTGGTATTGATACTCTTTACTGATTGTCTCTCCTCGTAGCTGATTTCTTCATTATTGTGTAAATTTAGATCATGAGCTCATGTTTAGCTAAACAGCTGATCTTGTAAGACGCTTACGTGTGAACGCTCGTAAGCTTCAGGAGAAAGTCAGCAAAATTTATTTGTGTCCCTCCAATGAGTTGCCCACGAGGACACCGTTTTCTACAAGTGTTGGTCCAATACTCCCTCTAGAGGAAGGGGACTCCGACAGGGCTGATTGGTGGCCCCCGATCTGGGGCAGGGGAAGTGGGCAGCCTGTGGCACGGGCTGGAGCCTCTTTGCATGTGTCCCTGGGACACATCTGCCTGCGAACTTCGGTCACCTGGCAGGAAGCTACGATGCCCAGACCTATGGTTAGCTGTGCAGCGAGGTGTACTGTGAGGACAGGTTCCACACACACTTCAAGTAAGAGGTCGGCCTGAGTGGAAAGGTGAGAGTTTGGGCAGCTGTGCAGACAAAGAAGGCGCCCTTTGGCCTGGGCCTAAATGCTTGTGACACCCCACTGGACCTGCCGTGCTCTGAGGGCCCTGCCCTGGGCCCCCTGCTCCCCTGCCCTTTGTTCAGTCACAGCAGAGATGGCCACACCCACTCCTTCAGTGAGACCAGAGTTCCAACCACGCTCAGCCCCGCCCCCTCTCCGCAGGTTACCATGGACTACAGAGGCTGCATCCTGAGGCCAGGGCGTTCCGAGAATGCCAAGGGCAGACATGATGACCTTAAATGATTTCCTCTTGTGTCAGGTTTGGTAAACTTTAGGAGCTAGGAAATGGTCCACTTTACAGAAATGTTCAAATTTACTGGCATTTCATATATTCTCTGCTATAACATTGTCCTGATTCTTTCTGTATATTCTTTACTTATGTTTTTGTTTTCCTTAATCAAAGTGTGTCTTTTCAATCTTTTCAAAGAAGATTCTTTGGACTTACTAAATCACCTCAATTTTATACGTTTTCTGATGTATTAAGTTCTGCTCATATCTTTATTTATCTTTTTTCTATGTTCTCAGGGTTTATTGTTTTGATCTTCTGATGTCAATTAAAACACTTGGTTATTCATTTTAATAAATATTTTACTTATAAAGATTTGAAATTTTGAAGATTCCAGCTTACTTGTAAGTTTCTAAGGGTCAGGTCCTCTCCATTGTTGCTGGCCTAAGGTTTAGTTCACCATATAGCAATGTATATATTGACCTATTTTCCCCTCGACTTTCTGTGATTCCCTACATCTCACCTTTCTTTGCAGACAAGCCATTTGAAATACCCTTAACTTATTTCACAGCCAATAAGTCATTGAAATAATGTGTATTTTTAGAGAAATCTTCTTATATAATTAGGCAGAAAATCTCACCTGCCATAGTTTTCAAAACAGCATAATTTCACTCTTCTCAATGCTTAATCTGTTGTATTACACAACCTTTGAGTATTTAGCTTTATCAATGACATGTAGAGATCCTACCAGTCTTTGAAAACATCCTTGTTCCTTGTTTCAGGTCCAGTTTTATGTATATATTCTGCCTTGCACCTGATTATTCCAACAATTGATGGATGGCCTTGGGAATCTAATTCTGGTATTGATAGTCTTTACTGATTGTCTCCCCTCGTAGCTGATTTCTTCATTATTGTGTAAATTTAGATCATGAGCTCATGTTTAGCTAAACAGCTGACCTTGTAAGACGCTTAGGTGTGAATGCTCGTAAGCTTCCGCAGAAAGACGGCAAAGATTTATTTGTGTCCCTCCAATGAGTTGCCCACGAGGACACCGTTTTCTACAAGTGTTGGTCCAATACTCCCTCTAGAGGAAGGGGACTCCGACAGGGCTGATTGGCGGCCCCCGATCTGGTGCAGGGGCAGTGGGCAGCCTGTGGCCCGGGCAGGAGCCTCTTTGCATGTGTCCCTGGGACACATCTGCCTGCGAACTTCGGTCACCTGGCAGGAAGCTACGATGCCCAGACCTATGGTTAGCTGTGCAGCGAGGTGTACTGTGAGGACAGGTTCCACACACACTTCAAGTAAGAGGTCGGCCTGAGTGGAAAGGTGAGAGTTTGGGCAGCTGTGCAGACAAAGAAGGCGCCCTTTGGCCTGGGCCTAAATGCTTGTGACACCCCACTGGACCTGCCGTGCTCTGAGGGCCCTGCCCTGGGCCCCCTGCTCCCGTGCCCTTTGTTCAGTCACAGCAGAGATGGCCACACCCACTCCTTCAGTGAGGGCAGAGTTCCAACCACCCTCAGCCCCGCCCCCTCTCCGCAGTTTACCATGGACTACAGAGGCTGCATCCTGAGGCCAGGGCGTTCCGAGAATGCCAAGGGCAGACATGATGACCTTAAATGATTTCCTCTTGTGTCAGGTTTGGTAAACTTTAGGAGCTAGGAAATGGTCCACTTTACAGAAATGTTCAAATTTACTGGCATTTCATATATTCTCTGCTATAACATTGTCCTGATTCTTTCTGTATATTGTTTACTTATGTTTTTGTTTTCCTTAAACAAAGTGTGTCTTTTCAATCTTTTCAAAGAAGATTCTTTTTACTTACTAAATCACCTGAATTTTATAAGTTTTCTGTTGTATTAATTTCTGCTCATATCTTTATTTATCTTTTTTCTAGGTTCTCAGGGTTTATTGTTTTGATCTTCTGATGTCAATTAAAACACTTGGTTATTCATTTTAATAAATATTTTACTTATAAAGATTTGAACTTTTGAAGATTCCAGCTTACTTGTAAGTTTCTAAGGGTCAGGTCCTCTCCATTGTTGCTGGCCTAAGGTTTAGTTCACCATATAGCAATGTATATATTGACCTATTTTCCCCTCGACTTTCTGTGATTCCCTACATCTCACCTTTCTTTGCAGACAAGCCATTTGAAATACCCTTAACTTATTTCACAGCCAATAAGTTATTGAAATAATGTGTATTTTTAGAGAAATCTTCTTATATAATTAGGCAGAAAATCTCACCTGCCATAGTTTTCAAAACAGCATAATTTCACTCTTCTCAATGCTTAATCTGTTGTATTACACAACCTTTGAGTATTTAGCTTTATCAATGACATGTCCTTTAAAAATGTTTTAGAGATCCTACCAGTCTTTGAAAACATCCTTGTTCCTTGTTTCAGTTCCAGTTTTATGTATATATTCTGCCTTGCACCTGATTATTCCAACAATTGATGGATGGCCTTGGGAATCTAATTCTGGTATTGATAGTCTTTACTGATTGTCTCCCCTCGTAGCTGATTTTTTCATTATTGTGTAAATTTAGATCATGAGCTCATGTTTAGCTAAACAGCTGACCTTGTAAGACGCTTAGGTGTGAACGCTCGTAAGCTTCCGCAGAAAGACGGCAAAGATTTATTTGTGTCCCTCCAATGAGTTGCCCACGAGGACACCGTTTTCTACAAGTGTTGGTCCAATACTCCCTCTAGAGGAAGGGGACTCCGACAGGGCTGATTGGCGGCCCCCGATCTGGGGCACGGGCAGTGGGCAGCCTGTGGCCCGGGCAGGAGCCTCTTTGCATGTGTCCCTGGGACACATCTGCCTGCGAACTTCGGTCACCTGGCAGGAAGCTACGATGCCCAGACCTATGGTTAGCTGTGCAGCGAGGTGTCCTGTGAGGACAGGTTACACACACACTTCAAGTAAGAGGTCGGCCTGAGTGGAAAGGTGAGAGTTTGGGCAGCTGTGCAGACAAAGAAGGCGCCCTTTGGCCTGGGCCTAAATGCTTGTGACACCCCACTGGACCTGCCGTGCTCTGAGGGCCCTGCCCTGGGTCCCCTGCTCCCCTGCCCTTTGTTCAGTCACAGCAGAGATGGCCACACCCACTCCTTCAGTGAGGGCAGAGTTCCAACCACCCTCAGCCCCGCCCCCTCTCCGCAGGTTACCATGGACTACAGAGGCTGCATCTTGAGGCCAGGGCGTTCCGAGATTGCCAAGGGCAGACATGATGACCTTAAATGATTTCCTCTTGTGTCAGGTTTGGTAAACATTAGGAGCTAGGAAATGGTCCACTTTACAGAAATGTTCAAATTTACTGGCATTTCATATATTCTCTGCTATAACATTGTCCTGATTCTTTCTGTATATTCTTTACTTATGTTTTTGTTTTCCTTAATCAAAGTGTGTCTTTTCAATCTTTTCAAAGAAGATTCTTTGGACTTACTAAATCACCTCAATTTTATACGTTTTCTGATGTATTAAGTTCTGCTCATATCTTTATTTATCTTTTTTCTATGTTCTCAGGGTTTATTGTTTTGATCTTCTGATGTCAATTAAAACACTTGGTTATTCATTTTAATAAATATTTTACTTATAAAGATTTGAACTTTTGAAGATTCCAGCTTACTTGTAAGTTTCTAAGGGTCAGGTCCTCTCCATTGTTGCTGGCCTAAGGTTTAGTTCACCATATAGCAATGTATATATTGACCTATTTTCCCCTCGACTTTCTGTGATTCCCTACATCTCACCTTTCTTTGCAGACAAGCCATTTGAAATACCCTTAACTTATTTCACAGCCAATAAGTCATTGAAATAATGTGTATTTTTAGAGAAATCTTCTTATATAATTAGGCAGAAAATCTCACCTGCCATAGTTTTCAAAACAGCATAATTTCACTCTTCTCAATGCTTAATCTGTTGTATTACACAACCTTTGAGTATTTAGCTTTATCAATGACATGTAGAGATCCTACCAGTCTTTGAAAACATCCTTGTTCCTTGTTTCAGGTCCAGTTTTATGTATATATTCTGCCTTGCACCTGATTATTCCAACAATTGATGGATGGCCTTGGGAATCTAATTCTGGTATTGATAGTCTTTACTGATTGTCTCCCCTCGTAGCTGATTTCTTAATTATTGTGTAAATTTAGATCATGAGCTCATGTTTAGCTAAACAGCTGACCTTGTAAGACGCTTAGGTGTGAACGCTCGTAAGCTTCAGGAGTAAGTCGGCAAAATTTATTTGTGTCCCTCCAATGAGTTGCCCACGAGGACACCGTTTTCTACAAGTGTTGGTCCAATACTCCCTCTAGAGGAAGGGGACTCTGACAGGGCTGATTGGCGGCGCCCGATCTGGGGCAGGGGCAGTGGGCAGCCTGTGGGCCGGGCAGGAGTCTCTTTGCATGTGTCCCTGGGACACATCTGCCTGCGAACTTCGGTCACCTGGCAGGAAGCTACGATGCCCAGACCTATGGTTAGCTGTGCAGCGAGGTGTACTGTGAGGACAGGTTCCACACACACTTCAAGTAAGAGGTCGGCCTGAGTGGAAAGGTGAGAGTTTGGGCAGCTGTGCAGACAAAGAAGGCGCCCTTTGGCCTGGGCCTAAATGCTTGTGACACCCCACTGGACCTGCCGTGCTCTGAGGGCCCTGCCCTGGGCCCCCTGCTCCCGTGCCCTTTGTTCAGTCACAGCAGAGATGGCCACACCCACTCCTTCAGTGAGGCCAGAGTTCCAACCACCCTCAGCCCCGCCCCCTCTCCGCAGGTTACCATGGACTACAGAGGCTGCATCCTGAGGCCAGGGCGTTCCGAGAATGCCAAGGGCAGACATGATGACCTTAAATGATTTCCTCTTGTGTCAGGTTTGGTAAACTTTAGGAGCTAGGAAATGGTCCACTTTACAGAAATGTTCAAATTTACTGGCATTTCATATATTCTCTGCTATAACATTGTCCTGATTCTTTCTGTATATTCTTTACTTATGTTTTTGTTTTCCTTAATCAAAGTGTGTCTTTTCAATCTTTTCAAAGAAGATTCTTTGGACTTACTAAATCACCTCAATTTTATACGTTTTCTGTTGTATTAATTTCTGCTCATATCTTTATTTATCTTTTTTCTATGTTCTCAGGGTTTATTGTTATGATCTTCTGATGTCAATTAAAACACTTGGTTATTCATTTTAATAAATATTTTACTTATAAAGATTTGAACTTTTGAAGATTCCAGCTTACTTGTAAGTTTCTAAGAGTCAGGTCCTCTCCATTGTTGCTGGCCTAAGTTTTAGTACACCATATAGCAATGTATATATTGACCTATTTTCCCCTCGACTTTCTGTGATTCCCTACATCTCACCTTTCTTTGCAGACAAGCCATTTGAAATACCCTTAACTTATTTCACAGCCAATAAGTCATTGAAATAATGTGTATTTTTAGAGAAATCTTCTTATATAATTAGGCAGAAAATCTCACCTGCCATAGTTTTCAAAACAGCGTAATTTCACTCTTCTCAATGCTTAATCTGTTGTATTACACAAGCTTTGAGTATTTAGCTTTATCAATGACATGTCCTTTAAAAATGTTTTGAGATCCTACCAGTCTCTGAAAACATCCTTGTTCCTTGTTTCATTTCCAGTTTTATGTATATATTCTGCCTTGCACCTGATTATTCCAACAATTGATGGATGGCCTTGGGAATCTAATTCTGGTATTGATACTCTTTACTGATTGTCTCTCCTCGTAGCTGATTTCTTCATTATTGTGTAAATTTAGATCATGAGCTCATGTTTAGCTAAACAGCTGATCTTGTAAGACGCTTACGTGTGAACGCTCGTAAGCTTCAGGAGAAAGTCAGCAAAATTTATTTGTGTCCCTCCAATGAGTTGCCCACGAGGACACCGTTTTCTACAAGTGTTGGTCCAATACTCCCTCTAGAGGAAGGGGACTCCGACAGGGCTGATTGGTGGCCCACGATCTGGGGCAGGGGCAGTGGGCAGCCTGTGGCACGGGCTGGAGCCTCTTTGCATGTGTCCCTGGGACACATCTGCCTGCGAACTTCGGTCACCTGGCAGGAAGCTACGATGCCCAGACCTATGGTTAGCTGTGCAGCGAGGTGTACTGTGAGGACAGGTTCCACACACACTTCAAGTAAGAGGTCGGCCTGAGTGGAAAGGTGAGAGTTTGGGCAGCTGTGCAGACAAAGAAGGCGCCCTTTGGCCTGGGCCTAAATGCTTGTGACACCCCACTGGACCTGCCGTGCTCTGAGGGCCCTGCCCTGGGCCCCCTGCTCCCCTGCCCTTTGTTCAGTCACAGCAGAGATGGCCACACCCACTCCTTCAGTGAGGCCAGAGTTCCAACCACGCTCAGCCCCGCCCCCTCTCCGCAGGTTACCATGGACTACAGAGGCTGCATCCTGAGGCCAGGGCGTTCCGAGAATGCCAAGGGCAGACATGATGACCTTAAATGATTTCCTCTTGTGTCAGGTTTGGTAAACTTTAGGAGCTAGGAAATGGTCCACTTTACAGAAATGTTCAAATTTACTGGCATTTCATATATTCTCTGCTATAACATTGTCCTGATTCTTTCTGTATATTCTTTACTTATGTTTTTGTTTTCCTTAATCAAAGTGTGTCTTTTCAATCTTTTCAAAGAAGATTCTTTGGACTTACTAAATCACCTCAATTTTATACGTTTTCTGATGTATTAAGTTCTGCTCATATCTTTATTTATCTTTTTTCTATGTTCTCAGGGTTTATTGTTTTGATCTTCTGATGTCAATTAAAACACTTGGTTATTCATTTTAATAAATATTTTACTTATAAAGATTTGAAATTTTGAAGATTCCAGCTTACTTGTAAGTTTCTAAGGGTCAGGTCCTCTCCATTGTTGCTGGCCTAAGGTTTAGTTCACCATATAGCAATGTATATATTGACCTATTTTCCCCTCGACTTTCTGTGATTCCCTACATCTCACCTTTCTTTGCAGACAAGCCATTTGAAATACCCTTAACTTATTTCACAGCCAATAAGTCATTGAAATAATGTGTATTTTTAGAGAAATCTTCTTATATAATTAGGCAGAAAATCTCACCTGCCATAGTTTTCAAAACAGCATAATTTCACTCTTCTCAATGCTTAATCTGTTGTATTACACAACCTTTGAGTATTTAGCTTTATCAATGACATGTAGAGATCCTACCAGTCTTTGAAAACATCCTTGTTCCTTGTTTCAGTTCCAGTTTTATGTATATATTCTGCCTTGCACCTGATTATTCCAACAATTGATGGATGGCCTTGGGAATCTAATCCTGGTATTGATAGTCTTTACTGATTGTCTCCCCTCGTAGCTGATTTCTTCATTATTGTGTAAATTTAGATCATGAGCTCATGTTTAGCTAAACAGCTGACCTTGTAAGACGCTTAGGTGTGAATGCTCGTAAGCTTCCGCAGAAAGACGGCAAAGATTTATTTGTGTCCCTCCAATGAGTTGCCCACGAGGACACCGTTTTCTACAAGTGTTGGTCCAATACTCCCTCTAGAGGAAGGGGACTCCGACAGGGCTGATTGGCGGCCCCCGATCTGGTGCAGGGGCAGTGGGCAGCCTGTGGCCCGGGCAGGAGCCTCTTTGCATGTGTCCCTGGGACACATCTGCCTGCGAACTTCGGTCACCTGGCAGGAAGCTACGATGCCCAGACCTATGGTTAGCTGTGCAGCGAGGTGTACTGTGAGGACAGGTTCCACACACACTTCAAGTAAGAGGTCGGCCTGAGTGGAAAGGTGAGAGTTTGGGCAGCTGTGCAGACAAAGAAGGCGCCCTTTGGCCTGGGCCTAAATGCTTGTGACACCCCACTGGACCTGCCGTGCTCTGAGGGCCCTGCCCTGGGCCCCCTGCTCCCGTGCCCTTTGTTCAGTCACAGGAGAGATGGCCACATCCACTCCTTCAGTGAGGGCAGAGTTCCAACCACCCTCAGCCCCGCCCCCTCTCCGCAGTTTACCATGGACTACAGAGGCTGCATCCTGAGGCCAGGGCGTTCCGAGAATGCCAAGGGCAGACATGATGACCTTAAATGATTTCCTCTTGTGTCAGGTTTGGTAAACTTTAGGAGCTAGGAAATGGTCCACTTTACAGAAATGTTCAAATTTACTGGCATTTCATATATTCTCTGCTATAACATTGTCCTGATTCTTTCTGTATATTGTTTACTTATGTTTTTGTTTTCCTTAAACAAAGTGTGTCTTTTCAATGTTTTCAAAGAAGATTCTTTTTACTTACTAAATCACCTGAATTTTATACGTTTTCTGTTGTATTAATTTCTGCTCATATCTTTATTTATCTTTTTTCTATGTTCTCACGGTTTTTTGTTTTGATCTTCTGATGTCAATTAAAACACTTGGTTATTCATTTTAATAAATATTTTACTTATAAAGATTTGAACTTTTGAAGATTCCAGCTTACTTGTAAGTTTCTAAGGGTCAGGTCCTCTCCATTGTTGCTGGCCTAAGGTTTAGTTCACCATATAGCAATGTATATATTGACCTATTTTCCCCTCGACTTTCTGTGATTCCCTACATCTCACCTTTCTTTGCAGACAAGCCATTTGAAATACCCTTAACTTATTTCACAGCCAATAAGTCATTGAAATAATGTGTATTTTTAGAGAAATCTTCTTATATAATTAGGCAGAAAATCTCACCTGCCATAGTTTTCAAAACAGCATAATTTCACTCTTCTCAATGCTTAATCTGTTGTATTACACAACCTTTGAGTATTTAGCTTTATCAATGACATGTCCTTTAAAAATGTTTTAGAGATCCTACCAGTCTTTGAAAACATCCTTGTTCCTTGTTTCAGTTCCAGTTTTATGTATATATTCTGCCTTGCACCTGATTATTCCAACAATTGATGGATGGCCTTGGGAATCTAATTCTGGTATTGATAGTCTTTACTGATTGTCTCCCCTCGTAGCTGATTTTTTCATTATTGTGTAAATTTAGATCATGAGCTCATGTTTAGATAAACAGCTGACCTTGTAAGACGCTTAGGTGTGAACGCTCGTAAGCTTCCGCAGAAAGACGGCAAAGATTTATTTGTGTCCCTCCAATGAGTTGCCCACGAGGACACCGTTTTCTACAAGTGTTGGTCCAATACTCCCTCTAGAGGAAGGGGACTCCGACAGGGCTGATTGGCGGCCCCCGATCTGGGGCACGGGCAGTGGGCAGCCTGTGGCCCGGGCAGGAGCCTCTTTGCATGTGTCCCTGGGACACATCTGCCTGCGAACTTCGGTCACCTGGCAGGAAGCTACGATGCCCAGACCTATGGTTAGCTGTGCAGCGAGGTGTCCTGTGAGGACAGGTTCCACACACACTTCAAGTAAGAGGTCGGCCTGAGTGGAAAGGTGAGAGTTTGGGCAGCTGTGCAGACAAAGAAGGCGCCCTTTGGCCTGGGCCTAAATGCTTGTGACACCCCACTGGACCTGCCGTGCTCTGAGGGCCCTGCCCTGGGCCCCCTGCTCCCCTGCCCTTTGTTCAGTCACAGCAGAGATGGCCACACCCACTCCTTCAGTGAGGCCAGAGTTCCAACCACCCTCAGCCCCGCCCCCTCTCCGCAGGTTACCATGGACTACAGAGGCTGCATCCTGAGGCCAGGGCGGTCCGAGAATGCCAAGGGCAGACATGATGACCTTAAATGATTTCCTCTTGTGTCAGGTTTGGTAAACTTTAGGAGCTAGGAAATGGTCCACTTTACAGAAATGTTCAAATTTACTGGCATTTCATATATTCTCTGTTATAACATTGTCCTGATTCTTTCTGTATATTCTTTACTTATGTTTTTGTTTTCCTTAATCAAAGTGTGTCTTTTCAATCTTTTCAAAGAAGATTCTTTGGACTTACTAAATCACCTGAATTTTATACGTTTTCTGTTGTATTAAGTTCTGCTCATATCTTTATTTATCTTTTTTCTATGTTCTCAGGGTTTATTGTTTTGATCTTCTGATGTCAATTAAAACACTTGGTTATTCATTTTAATAAATATTTTACTTATAAAGATTTGAAATTTTGAAGATTCCAGCTTACTTGTAAGTTTCTAAGGGTCAGGTCCTCTCCATTGTTGCTGGCCTAAGGTTTAGTTCACCATATAGCAATGTATATATTGACCTATTTTCCCCTCGACTTTCTGTGATTCCCTACATCTCACCTTTCTTTGCAGACAAGCCATTTGAAATACCCTTAACTTATTTCACAGCCAATAAGTCATTGAAATAATGTATATTTTTAGAGAAATCTTCTTATATAATTAGGCAGAAAATCTCACCTGCCATAGTTTTCAAAACAGCATAATTTCACTCTTCTCAATGCTTAATCTGTTGTATTACACAACCTTTGAGTATTTAGCTTTATCAATGACATGTCCTTTAAAAATGTTTTAGAGATCCTACCAGTCTTTGAAAACATCCTTGTTCCTTGTTTCAGTTCCAGTTTTATGTATATATTCTGCCTTGCACCTGATTATTCCAACAATTGATGGATGGCCTTGGGAATCTAATTCTGGTATTGATAGTCTTTACTGATTGTCTCCCCTCGTAGCTGATTTCTTCATTATTGTGTAAATTTAGATCATGAGCTCATGTTTAGCTAAACAGCTGACCTTGTAAGACGCTTAGGTGTGAACGCTCGTAAGCTTCCGCAGAAAGACGGCAAAGATTTATTTCTGTCCCTCCAATGAGTTGCCAACGAGGACACCGTTTTCTACAAGTGTTCGTCCAATACTCCCTCTAGAGGAAGGGGACTCCGACAGGGCTGATTGGTGGCCCCCGATCTGGGGCAGGGGCAGTGGGCAGCCTGTGGCACGGGCTGGAGCGTCTTTGCATGTGTCCCTGGGACACATCTGCCTGCGAACTTCGGTCACCTGGCAGGAAGCTACGATGCCCAGACCTATGGTTAGCTGTGCAGCGAGGTGTACTGTGAGGACAGGTTCCACACACACTTCAAGTAAGAGGTCGGCCTGAGTGGAAAGTTGAGAGTTTGGGCAGCTGTGCAGACAAAGAAGGCGCCCTTTGGCCTGGGCCTAAATGCTTGTGACACCCCACTGGACCTGCCGTGCTCTGAGGGCCCTGCCCTGGGCCCCCTGCTCCCCTGCCCTTTGTTCAGTCACAGCAGAGATGGCCACACCCACTCCTTCAGTGAGGCCAGAGTTCCAACCACCCTCAGCCCCGCCCCCTCTCCGCAGGTTACCCTGGACTACAGAGGCTGCATCCTGAGGCCAGGGCGTTCCGAGAATGCCAAGGGCAGACATGATGACCTTAAATGATTTCCTCTTGTGTCAGGTTTGGTAAACTTTAGGAGCTAGGAAATGGTCCACTTACAGAAATGTTCAAATTTACTGGCATTTCATATATTCTCTGCTATAACATTGTCCTGATTCTTTCTGTATATTCTTTACTTATGTTTTTGTTTTCCTTAATCAAAGTGTGTCTTTTCAATCTTTTCAAAGAAGATTCTTTGGACTTACTAAATCACCTCAATTTTATCCGTTTTCTGTTGTATTAAGTTCTGCTCATATCTTTATTTATCTTTTTTCTATGTTCTCAGGGTTTATTGTTTTGATCTTCTGATGTCAATTAAAACACTTGGTTATTCATTTTAATAAATATTTTACTTATAAAGATTTGAAATTTTGAAGATTCCAGCTTACTTGTAAGTTTCTAAGGGTCAGGTCCTCTCCATTGTTGCTGGCCTAAGGTTTAGTTCACCATATAGCAATGTATATATTGACCTATTTTCCCCTCGACTTTCTGTGATTCCCTACATCTCACCTTTCTTTGCAGACAAGCCATTTGAAATACCCTTAACTTATTTCACAGCCAATAAGTCATTGAAATAATGTGTATTTTTAGAGAAATCTTCTTATATAATTAGGCAGAAAATCTCACCTGCCATAGTTTTCAAAACAGCATAATTTCACTCTTCTCAATGCTTAATCTGTTGTATTACACAACCTTTGAGTATTTAGCTTTATCAATGACATGTCCTTTAAAAATGTTTTAGAGATCCTACCAGTCTTTGAAAACATCCTTGTTCCTTGTTTCAGTTCCAGTTTTATGTATATATTCTGCCTTGCACCTGATTATTCCAACAATTGATGGATGGCCTTGGGAATCTAATTCTGCTATTGATAGTCTTTACTGATTGTCTCCCCTCGTAGCTGATTTCTTCATTATTGTGTAAATTTAGATCATGAGCTCATGTTTAGCTAAACAGCTGACCTTGTAAGACGCTTAGGAGTGAACGCTCGTAAGCTTCCGCAGAAAGACGGCAAAGATTTATTTGTGTCCCTCCAATGAGTTGCCCACGAGGACACCGTTTTCTACAAGTGTTGGTCCAATACTCCCTCTAGAGGAAGGGGACTCCGACAGGGCTGATTGGCGGCCCCCGATCTGGGGCAGGGGCAGTGGGCAGCCTGTGGCCCGGGCAGGAGCCTCTTTGCATGTGTCCCTGGGACACATCTGCCTGCGAACTTCGGTCACCTGGCAGGAAGCTACGATGCCCAGACCTATGGTTAGCTGTGCAGCGAGGTGTACTGTGAGGACAGGTTCCAAACACACTTCAAGTAAGAGGTCGGCCTGAGTGGAAAGGTGAGAGTTTGGGCAGCTGTGCAGACAAAGAAGGCGCCCTTTGGCCTGGGCCTAAATGCTTGTGACACCCCACTGGACCTGCCGTGCTCTGAGAGCCCTGCCCTGGGACCCCTGCTCCCCTGCCCTTTGTTCAGTCACAGCAGAGATGGCCACACCCACTCCTTCAGTGAGGCCAGAGTTCCAACCACCCTCAGCCCCGCCCCCTCTCCGCAGCTTACCATGGACAACAGAGGCTGCATCCTGAGGCCAGGGCGGTCCGAGAATGCCAAGGGCAGACATGATGACCTTAAATGATTTCCTCTTGTGTCAGGTTTGGTAAACTTTAGGAGCTAGGAAATGGTCCACTTTACAGAAATGTTCAAATTTACTGGCATTTCATATATTCTCTGCTATAACATTGTCCTGATTCTTTCTGTATATTCTTTACTTATGTTTTTGTTTTCCTTAATCAAAGTGTGTCTTTTCAATCTTTTCAAAGAAGATTCTTTGGACTTACTAAATCACCTGAATTTTATACGTTTTCTGTTGTATTAAGTTCTGCTCATATCTTTATTTATCTTTTTTCTATGTCCTCAGGGTTTATTGTTTTGATCTTCTGATGTCAATTAAAACACTTGGTTATTCATTTTAATAAATATTTTACTTATAAATATTTGAACTTTGGAAGATTCCAGCTTACTTGTAAGTTTCTAAGGGTCAGGTCCTCTCCATTGTTGCTGGCCTAAGGTTTAGTTCACCATATAGCAATGTATATATTGACCTATTTTCCCCTCGACTTTCTGTTATTCCCTACATCTTACCTTTCTTTGCAGACAAGCCATTTGAAATACCCTTAACTTATTTCACAGCCAATAAGTCATTGAAATAATGTGTATTCTTAGAGAAATCTTCTTATATAATTAGGCAGAAAATCTCACCTGCCATAGTTTTCAAAACAGCATAATTTCACTCTTCTCAATGCTTAATCTGTTGTATTACACAACCTTTGAGTATTTAGCTTTATCAATGACATGTCCTTTAAAAATGTTTTAGAGATCCTACCAGTCTTTGAAAACATCCTTGTTCCTTGTTTCAGTTCCAGTTTTATGTATATATTCTGCCTTGCACCTGATTATTCCAACAATTGATGGATGGCCTTGGGGATCTAATTCTGGTATTGATAGTCTTTACTGATTGTCTCCCCTCGTAGCTGATTTCTTCATTATTGTGTAAATTTAGATCATGAGCTCATGTTTAGCTAAACAGCTGACCTTGTAAGACGCTTAGGTGTGAACGCTCGTAAGCTTCCGAAGAAAGACGGCAAAGATTTATTTCTGTCCCTCCAATGAGTTGCCAACGAGGACACCGTTTTCTACAAGTGTTCGTCCAATACTCCCTCTAGAGGAAGGGGACTCCGACAGGGCTGATTGGTGGCCCCCGATCTGGGGCAGGGGCAGTGGGCAGCCTGTGGCACGGGCTGGAGCCTCTTTGCATGTGTCCCTGGGACACATCTGCCTGCGAACTTCGGTCACCTGGCAGGAAGCTACGATGCCCAGACCTATGGTTAGCTGTGCAGCAAGGTGTACTGTGAGGACAGGTTCCACACACACTTCAAGTAAGAGGTCGGCCTGAGTGGAAAGGTGAGAGTTTGGGCACCTGTGCAGACAAAGAAGGCGCCCTTTGGCCTGGGCCTAAATGCTTGTGACACCCCACTGGACCTGCCGTGCTCTGAGGGCCCTGCCCTGGGCCCCCTGCTCCCCTGCCCCTTGTTCAGTCACAGCAGAGATGGCCACACCCACTCCTTCAGTGAGGCCAGAGTTCCAACCACCCTCAGCCCCGCCCCCTCTCCGCAGGTTACCCTGGACTACAGAGGCTGCATCCTGAGGCCACGGCGTTCCGAGAATGCCAAGGGCAGGCATGATGACCTTAAATGATTTCCTCTTGTGTCAGGTTTGGTAAACTTTAGGAGCTAGGAAATGGTCCACTTTACAGAAATGTTCAAATTTACTGGCATTTCATATATTCTCTGTTATAACATTGTCCTGATTCTTTCTGTATATTCTATACTTATGTTTTTGTTTTCCTTAATCAAAGTGTGTCTTTTCAATCTTTTCAAAGAAGATTCTTTGGACTTACTAAATCACCTGAATTTTATACGTTTTCTGTTGTATTAAGTTCTGCTCATATCTTTATTTATCTTTTTTCTATGTTCTCAGGGTTTATTGTTTTGATCTTCTGATGTCAATTAAAACACTGGGTTATTCACTTTAATAAATATTTTACTTATAAAGATTTGAACTTTTGAAGATTCCAGCTTACTTGTAAGTTTCTAAGGGTCAGGTCCTCTCCATTGTTGCTGGCCTAAGGTTTAGTTCACCATATAGCAATGTATATATTGACCTATTTTCCCCTCGACTTTCTGTGATTCCCTACATCTCACCTTTCTTTGCAGACAAGCCATTTGAAATACCCTTAACTTATTTCACAGCCAATAAGTTATTGAAATAATGTGTATTTTTAGAGAAATCTTCTTATATAATTAGGCAGAAAATCTCACCTGCCATAGTTTTCAAAACAGCATAATTTCACTCTTCTCAATGCTTAATCTGTTGTATTACACAACCTTTGAGTATTTAGCTTTATCAATGACATGTCCTTTAAAAAGGTTTTAGAGATCCTACCAGTCTTTGAAAACATCCTTGTTCCTTGTTTCAGTTCCAGTTTTATGTATATATTCTGCCTTGCACCTGATTATTCCAACAATTGATGGATGGCCTTGGGAATCTAATTCTGGTATTGATAGTCTTTACTGATTGTCTCCCCTCGTAGCTGATTTTTTCATTATTGTGTAAATTTAGATCATGAGCTCATGTTTAGCTAAACAGCTGACCTTGTAAGACGCTTAGGTGTGAACGCTCGTAAGCTTCCGCAGAAAGACGGCAAAGATTTATTTGTGTCCCTCCAATGAGTTGCCCACGAGGACACCGTTTTCTACAAGTGTTGGTCCAATACTCCCTCTAGAGGAAGGGGACTCCGACAGGGCTGATTGGCGGCCCCCGATCTGGGGCACGGGCAGTGGGCAGCCTGTGGCCCGGGCAGGAGCCTCTTTGCATGTGTCCCTGGGACACATCTGCCTGCGAACTTCGGTCACCTGGCAGGAAGCTACGATGCCCAGACCTATGGTTAGCTGTGCAGCGAGGTGTACTGTGAGGACAGGTTCCACACACACTTCAAGTAAGAGGTCGGCCTGAGTGGAAAGGTGAGAGTTTGGGCAGCTGTGCAGACAAAGAAGGCGCCCTTTGGCCTGGGCCTAAATGCTTGTGACACCCCACTGGACCTGCCGTGCTCTGAGGGCCCTGCCCTGGGCCCCCTGCTCCCCTGCCCTTTGTTCAGTCACAGCAGAGATGGCCACACCCACTCCTTCAGTGAGGCCAGAGTTCCAACCACCCTCAGCCCCGCCCCCTCTCCGCAGGTTACCATGGACTACAGAGGCTGCATCCTGAGGCCAGGGCGGTCCGAGAATGCCAAGGGCAGACATGATGACCTTAAATGATTTCCTCTTGTGTCAGGTTTGGTAAACTTTAGGAGCTAGGAAATGGTCCACTTTACAGAAATGTTCAAATTTACTGGCATTTCATATATTCTCTGCTATAACATTGTCCTGATTCTTTCTGTATATTCTTTACTTATGTTTTTGTTTTCCTTAATCAAAGTGTGTCTTTTCAATCTTTTCAAAGAAGATTCTTTGGACTTACTAAATCACCTGAATTTTATACGTTTTCTGTTGTATTAAGTTCTGCTCATATCTTTATTTATCTTTTTTCTATGTTCTCAGGGTTTATTGTTTTGATCTTCTGATGTCAATTAAAACACTTGGTTATTCATTTTAATAAATATTTTACTTATAAAGATTTGAAATTTTGAAGATTCCAGCTTACTTGTAAGTTTCTAAGGGTCAGGTCCTCTCCATTGTTGCTGGCCTAAGGTTTAGTTCACCATATAGCAATGTATATATTGACCTATTTTCCCCTCGACTTTCTGTGATTCCCTACATCTCACCTTTCTTTGCAGACAAGCCATTTGAAATACCCTTAACTTATTTCACAGCCAATAAGTCATTGAAATAATGTATATTTTTAGAGAAATCTTCTTATATAATTAGGCAGAAAATCTCACCTGCCATAGTTTTCAAAACAGCATAATTTCACTCTTCTCAATGCTTAATCTGTTGTATTACACAACCTTTGAGTATTTAGCTTTATCAATGACATGTCCTTTAAAAATGTTTTAGAGATCCTACCAGTCTTTGAAAACATCCTTGTTCCTTGTTTCAGTTCCAGTTTTATGTATATATTCTGCCTTGCACCTGATTATTCCAACAATTGATGGATGGCCTTGGGAATCTAATTCTGGTATTGATAGTCTTTACTGATTGTCTCCCCTCGTAGCTGATTTCTTCATTATTGTGTAAATTTAGATCATGAGCTCATGTTTAGCTAAACAGCTGACCTTGTAAGTCGCTTAGGTGTGAACGCTCGTAATCTTCAGGAGAAAGTCAGCAAAATTTATTTGTGTCCCTCCAATGAGTTGCCCACGAGGACACCGTTTTCTACAAGTGTTGGTCCAATACTCCCTCTAGAGGAAGGGGACTCCAACAGGGCTGATTGGCGGCCCCCGATCTGGGGCAGGGGCAGTGGGCAGCCTGTGGTCCGGGCTGGAGCCTCTTTGCTTGTGTCCCTGGGACACATCTGCCTGCGAACTTCGGTAACCTGGCAGGAAGCTACGATGCCCAGACCTATGGTTAGCTGTGCAGCGAGGTGTACTGTGAGGACAGGTTCCACACACACTTCAAGTAAGAGGTCGGCCTGAGTGGAAAGGTGAGAGTTTGGGCAGCTGTGCAGACACAGAAGGCGCCCTTTGGCCTGGGCCTAAATGCTTGTGACACCCCACTGGACCTGCCGTGCTCTGAGGGCCCTGCCCTGGGCCCCCTGCTCCCCTGCCCTTTGTTCAGTCACAGCAGAGATGGCCACACCCACTCCTCCAGTGAGGCCAGTGTTCCAACCACCCTCAGCCCCGCCCCCTCTCCGCAGGTTACCATGGACTACAGAGGCTGCATCCTGAGGCCAGGGCGTTCCGAGAATGCCAAGGGCAGACATGATGACCTTAAATGATTTCCTCTTGTGTCAGGTTTGGTAAACTTTAGGAGCTAGGAAATGGTCCACTTTACAGAAATGTTCAAATTTACTGGCATTTCATATATTCTCTGTTATAACATTGTCCTGGTTCTTTCTGTATATTCTTTACTTATGTTTTTGTTTTCCTTAATCAAAGTGTGTCTTTTCAATCTTTTCAAAGAAGATTCTTTGGACTTACTAAATCACCTCAATTTTATCCGTTTTCTGTTGTATTAAGTTCTGCTCATATCTTTATTTATCTTTTTTCTATGTTCTCAGGGTTTATTGTTTTGATCTTCTGATGTCAATTAAAACACTTGGTTATTCATTTTAATAAATATTCTACTTATAAAGATTTGAACTTTTGAAGATTCCAGCTTACTTGTAAGTTTCTAAGGGTCAGGTCCTCTCCATTGTTGCGGGCCTAAGGTTTAGTTCACCATATAGCAATGTATATATTGACCTATTTTCCCCTCGACTTTCTGTGATTCCCTACATCTCACCTTTCTTTGCAGACAAGCCATTTGAAATACCCTTAACTTATTTCAAAGCCAATAAGTCATTGAAATAATGTGTATTTTTAGAGAAATCTTCTTATATAATTAGGCAGAAAATCTCACCTGCCATAGTTTTCAAAACAGCATAATTTCACTCTTCTCAATGCTTAATCTGTTGTATTACACAACCTTTGAGTATTTAGCTTTATCAATGACATGTCCTTTAAAAATGTTTTAGAGATCCTACCAGTCTTTGAAAACATCCTTGTTCCTTGTTTCAGTTCCAGTTTTATGTATATATTCTGCCTTGCACCTGATTATTCCAACAATTGATGGATGGCCTTGGGAATCTAATTCTGGTATTGATACTCTTTACTGATTGTCTCTCCTCGTATCTGATTTCTTCATTATTGTGTAAATTTAGATCATGAGCTCATGTTTAGCTAAACAGCTGAACTTGTAAGACGCTTACGTGTGAACGCTCGTAATCTTCAGGAGAAAGTCAGCAAAATTTATTTGTGTCCCTCCAATGAGTTGCCCACGAGGACACCGTTTTCTACAAGTGTTGGTCCAATACACCCTCTAGAGGAAGGGGACTCCGACAGGGCTGATTGGCGGCCCCCGATCTGGGGCAGGGGCAGTGGGCAGCCTGTGGCACGGGCTGGAGCCTCTTTGCATGTGTCCCTGGGACACATCTGCCTGCGAACTTCGGTCACCTGGCAGGAAGCTACGATGCCCAGACCTATGGTTAGCTGTGCAGCGAGGTGTACTGTGAGGGCAGGTTCCACACACACTTCAAGTAAGAGGTCGGCCTGAGTGGAAAGGTGAGAGTTTGGGCAGCTGTGCAGACAAAGAAGGCGCCCTTTGGCCTGGACCTAAATGCTTGTGACACCCCACTGGACCTGCCGTGCTCTGAGGGCCCTGCCCTGGGCCCCCTGCTCCCCTGCCCTTTGTTCAGTCACAGCAGAGATGGCCACACCCACTCCTTCAGTGAGGCCAGAGTTCCAACCACCCTCAGCCGCGCCCCCTCTCCGCAGGTTACCCTGGACTACAGAGGCTGCATCCTGAGGCCAGGGCGTTCCGAGAATGCCAAGGGCAGACATGATGACCTTAAATGATTTCCTCTTGTGTCAGGTTTGGTAAACTTTAGGAGCTAGGAAATGGTCCACTTACAGAAATGTTCAAATTTACTGGCATTTCATATATTCTCTGCTATAACATTGTCCTGATTCTTTCTGTATATTCTTTACTTATGTTTTTGTTTTCCTTAATCAAAGTGTGTCTTTTCAATCTTTTCAAAGAAGATTCTTTGGACTTACTAAATCACCTCAATTTTATACGTTTTCTGTTGTATTAAGTTCTGCTCATATCTTTATTTATCTTTTTTCTATGTTCTCAGGGTTTATTGTTTTGATCTTCTGATGTCAATTAAAACACTTGGTTATTCATTTTAATAAATATTTTACTTATAAAGATTTGAACTTTTGAAGATTCCAGCTTACTTGTAAGTTTCTAAGGGTCAGGTCCTCTCCATTGTTGCTGGCCTAAGGTTTAGTTCACCATATAGCAATGTATATATTGACCTATTTTCCCCTCGACTTTCTGTGATTCCCTACATCTCACCTTTCTTTGCAGACAAGCCATTTGAAATACCCTTAACTTATTTCACAGCCAATAAGTCATTGAAATAATGTGTATTTTTAGAGAAATCTTCTTATATAATTAGGCAGAAAATCTCACCTGCCATAGTTTTCAAAACAGCATAATTTCACTCTTCTCAATGCTTAATCTGTTGTATTACACAACCTTTGAGTATTTAGCTTTATCAATGACATGTCCTTTAAAAATGTTTTAGAGATCCTACCAGTCTTTGAAAACATCCTTGTTCCTTGTTTCAGTTCCAGTTTTATGTATATATTCTGCCTTGCACCTGATTATTCCAACAATTGATGGATGGCCTTGGGAATCTAATTCTGCTATTGATAGTCTTTACTGATTGTCTCCCCTCGTAGCTGATTTCTTCATTATTGTGTAAATTTAGATCATGAGCTCATGTTTAGCTAAACAGCTGACCTTGTAAGACGCTTAGGTGTGAACGCTCGTAAGCTTCCGCAGAAAGACGGCAAAGATTTATTTGTGTCCCTCCAATGAGTTGCCCACGAGGACACCGTTTTCTACAAGTGTTGGTCCAATACTCCCTCTAGAGGAAGGGGACTCCGACAGGGCTGATTGGCGGCCCCCGATCTGGGGCAGGGGCAGTGGGCAGCCTGTGGCCCGGGCAGGAGCCTCTTTGCATGTGTCCCTGGGACACATCTGCCTGCGAACTTCGGTCACCTGGCAGGAAGCTACGATGCCCAGACCTATGGTTAGCTGTGCAGCGAGGTGTACTGTGAGGACAGGTTCCAAACACACTTCAAGTAAGAGGTCGGCCTGAGTGGAAAGGTGAGAGTTTGGGCAGCTGTGCAGACAAAGAAGGCGCCCTTTGGCCTGGGCCTAAATGCTTGTGACACCCCACTGGACCTGCCGTGCTCTGAGAGCCCTGCCCTGGGACCCCTGCTCCCCTGCCCTTTGTTCAGTCACAGCAGAGATGGCCACACCCACTCCTTCAGTGAGGCCAGAGTTCCAACCACCCTCAGCCCCGCCCCCTCTCCGCAGCTTACCATGGACAACAGAGGCTGCATCCTGAGGCCAGGGCGGTCCGAGAATGCCAAGGGCAGACATGATGACCTTAAATGATTTCCTCTTGTGTCAGGTTTGGTAAACTTTAGGAGCTAGGAAATGGTCCACTTTACAGAAATGTTCAAATTTACTGGCATTTCATATATTCTCTGCTATAACATTGTCCTGATTCTTTCTGTATATTCTTTACTTATGTTTTTGTTTTCCTTAATCAAAGTGTGTCTTTTCAATCTTTTCAAAGAAGATTCTTTGGACTTACTAAATCACCTGAATTTTATACGTTTTCTGTTGTATTAAGTTCTGCTCATATCTTTATTTATCTTTTTTCTATGTTCTCAGGGTTTATTGTTTTGATCTTCTGATGTCAATTAAAACACTTGGTTATTCATTTTAATAAATATTTTACTTATAAATATTTGAACTTTGGAAGATTCCAGCTTACTTGTAAGTTTCTAAGGGTCAGGTCCTCTCCATTGTTGCTGGCCTAAGGTTTAGTTCACCATATAGCAATGTATATATTGACCTATTTTCCCCTCGACTTTCTGTGATTCCCTACATCTTACCTTTCTTTGCAGACAAGACATTTGAAATACCCTTAACTTATTTCACAGCCAATAAGTCATTGAAATAATGTGTATTCTTAGAGAAATCTTCTTATATAATTAGGCAGAAAATCTCACCTGCCATAGTTTTCAAAACAGCATAATTTCACTCTTCTCAATGCTTAATCTGTTGTATTACACAACCTTTGAGTATTTAGCTTTATCAATGACATGTCCTTTAAAAATGTTTTAGAGATCCTACCAGTCTTTGAAAACATCCTTGTTCCTTGTTTCAGTTCCAGTTTTATGTATATATTCTGCCTTGCACCTGATTATTCCAACAATTGATGGATGGCCTTGGGAATCTAATTCTGGTATTGATAGTCTTTACTGATTGTCTCCCCTCGTAGCTGATTTCTTCATTATTGTGTAAATTTAGATCATGAGCTCATGTTTAGCTAAACAGCTGACCTTGTAAGTCGCTTAGGTGTGAACGCTCGTAATCTTCAGGAGAAAGTCAGCAAAATTTATTTGTGTCCCTCCAATGAGTTGCCCACGAGGACACCGTTTTCTACAAGTGTTGGTCCAATACTCCCTCTAGAGGAAGGGGACTCCAACAGGGCTGATTGGCGGCCCCCGATCTGGGGCAGGGGCAGTGGGCAGCCTGTGGTCCGGGCTGGAGCCTATTTGCTTGTGTCCCTGGGACACATCTGCCTGCGAACTTCGGTCACCTGGCAGGAAGCTACGATGCCCAGACCTATGGTTAGCTGTGCAGCGAGGTGTACTGTGAGGACAGGTTCCACACACACTTCAAGTAAGAGGTCGGCCTGAGTGGAAAGGTGAGAGTTTGGGCAGCTGTGCAGACACAGAAGGCGCCCTTTGGCCTGGGCCTAAATGCTTGTGACACCCCACTGGACCTGCCGTGCTCTGAGGGCCCTGCCCTGGGCCCCCTGCTCCCCTGCCCTTTATTCAGTCACAGCAGAGATGGCCACACCCACTCCTCCAGTGAGGCCAGAGTTCCAACCACCCTCAGCCCCGCCCCCTCTCCGCAGGTTACCATGGACTACAGAGGCTGCATCCTGAGGCCAGGGCGTTCCGAGAATGCCAAGGGCAGACATGATGACCTTAAATGATTTCCTCTTGTGTCAGGTTTGGTAAACTTTAGGAGCTAGGAAATGGTCCACTTTACAGAAATGTTCAAATTTACTGGCATTTCATATATTCTCTGTTATAACATTGTCCTGGTTCTTTCTGTATATTCTTTACTTATGTTTTTGTTTTCCTTAATCAAAGTGTGTCTTTTCAATCTTTTCAAAGAAGATTCTTTGGACTTACTAAATCACCTCAATTTTATCCGTTTTCTGTTGTATTAAGTTCTGCTCATATCTTTATTTATCTTTTTTCTATGTTCTCAGGGTTTATTGTTTTGATCTTCTGATGTCAATTAAAACACTTGGTTATTCATTTTAATAAATATTCTACTTATAAAGATTTGAACTTTTGAAGATTCCAGCTTACTTGTAAGTTTCTAAGGGTCAGGTCCTCTCCATTGTTGCGGGCCTAAGGTTTAGTTCACCATATAGCAATGTATATATTGACCTATTTTCCCCTCGACTTTCTGTGATTCCCTACATCTCACCTTTCTTTGCAGACAAGCCATTTGAAATACCCTTAACTTATTTCAAAGCCAATAAGTCATTGAAATAATGTGTATTTTTAGAGAAATCTTCTTATATAATTAGGCAGAAAATCTCACCTGCCATAGTTTTCAAAACAGCATAATTTCACTCTTCTCAATGCTTAATCTGTTGTATTACACAACCTTTGAGTATTTAGCTTTATCAATGACATGTCCTTTAAAAATGTTTTAGAGATCCTACCAGTCTTTGAAAACATCCTTGTTCCTTGTTTCAGTTCCAGTTTTATGTATATATTCTGCCTTGCACCTGATTATTCCAACAATTGATGGATGGCCTTGGGAATCTAATTCTGGTATTGATACTCTTTACTGATTGTCTCTCCTCGTATCTGATTTCTTCATTATTGTGTAAATTTAGATCATGAGCTCATGTTTAGCTAAACAGCTGAACTTGTAAGACGCTTACGTGTGAACGCTCGTAATCTTCAGGAGAAAGTCAGCAAAATTTATTTGTGTCCCTCCAATGAGTTGCCCACGAGGACACCGTTTTCTACAAGTGTTGGTCCAATACACCCTCTAGAGGAAGGGGACTCCGACAGGGCTGATTGGCGGCCCCCGATCTGGGGCAGGGGCAGTGGGCAGCCTGTGGCACGGGCTGGAGCCTCTTTGCATGTGTCCCTGGGACACATCTGCCTGCGAACTTCGGTCACCTGGCAGGAAGCTACGATGCCCAGACCTATGGTTAGCTGTGCAGCGAGGTGTACTGTGAGGGCAGGTTCCACACACACTTCAAGTAAGAGGTCGGCCTGAGTGGAAAGGTGAGAGTTTGGGCAGCTGTGCAGACAAAGAAGGCGCCCTTTGGCCTGGACCTAAATGCTTGTGACACCCCACTGGACCTGCCGTGCTCTGAGGGCCCTGCCCTGGGCCCCCTGCTCCCCTGCCCTTTGTTCAGTCACAGCAGAGATGGCCACACCCACTCCTTCAGTGAGGCCAGAGTTCCAACCACCCTCAGCCGCGCCCCCTCTCCGCAGGTTACCCTGGACTACAGAGGCTGCATCCTGAGGCCAGGGCGTTCCGAGAATGCCAAGGGCAGACATGATGACCTTAAATGATTTCCTCTTGTGTCAGGTTTGGTAAACTTTAGGAGCTAGGAAATGGTCCACTTACAGAAATGTTCAAATTTACTGGCATTTCATATATTCTCTGCTATAACATTGTCCTGATTCTTTCTGTATATTCTTTACTTATGTTTTTGTTTTCCTTAATCAAAGTGTGTCTTTTCAATCTTTTCAAAGAAGATTCTTTGGACTTACTAAATCACCTCAATTTTATACGTTTTCTGTTGTATTAAGTTCTGCTCATATCTTTATTTATCTTTTTTCTATGTTCTCAGGGTTTATTGTTTTGATCTTCTGATGTCAATTAAAACACTTGGTTATTCATTTTAATAAATATTTTACTTATAAAGATTTGAAATTTTGAAGATTCCAGCTTACTTGTAAGTTTCTAAGGGTCAGGTCCTCTCCATTGTTGCTGGCCTAAGGTTTAGTTCACCATATAGCAATGTATATATTGACCTATTTTCCCCTCGACTTTCTGTGATTCCCTACATCTCACCTTTCTTTGCAGACAAGCCATTTGAAATACCCTTAACTTATTTCACAGCCAATAAGTCATTGAAATAATGTGTATTTTTAGAGAAATCTTCTTATATAATTAGGCAGAAAATCTCACCTGCCATAGTTTTCAAAACAGCATAATTTCACTCTTCTCAATGCTTAATCTGTTGTATTACACAACCTTTGAGTATTTAGCTTTATCAATGACATGTCCTTTAAAAATGTTTTAGAGATCCTACCAGTCTTTGAAAACATCCTTGTTCCTTGTTTCAGTTCCAGTTTTATGTATATATTCTGCCTTGCACCTGATTATTCCAACAATTGATGGATGGCCTTGGGAATCTAATTCTGCTATTGATAGTCTTTACTGATTGTCTCCCCTCGTAGCTGATTTCTTCATTATTGTGTAAATTTAGATCATGAGCTCATGTTTAGCTAAACAGCTGACCTTGTAAGACGCTTAGGTGTGAACGCTCGTAAGCTTCCGCAGAAAGACGGCAAAGATTTATTTGTGTCCCTCCAATGAGTTGCCCACGAGGACACCGTTTTCTACAAGTGTTGGTCCAATACTCCCTCTAGAGGAAGGGGACTCCGACAGGGCTCATTGGCGGCCCCCGATCTGGGGCAGGGGCAGTGGGCAGCCTGTGGCCCGGGCAGGAGCCTCTTTGCATGTGTCCCTGGGACACATCTGCCTGCGAACTTCGGTCACCTGGCAGGAAGCTACGATGCCCAGACCTATGGTTAGCTGTGCAGCGAGGTGTACTGTGAGGACAGGTTCCAAACACACTTCAAGTAAGAGGTCGGCCTGAGTGGAAAGGTGAGAGTTTGGGCAGCTGTGCAGACAAAGAAGGCGCCCTTTGGCCTGGGCCTAAATGCTTGTGACACCCCACTGGACCTGCCGTGCTCTGAGAGCCCTGCCCTGGGACCCCTGCTCCCCTGCCCTTTGTTCAGTCACAGCAGAGATGGCCACACCCACTCCTTCAGTGAGGCCAGAGTTCCAACCACCCTCAGCCCCGCCCCCTCTCCGCAGCTTACCATGGACAACAGAGGCTGCATCCTGAGGCCAGGGCGGTCCGAGAATGCCAAGGGCAGACATGATGACCTTAAATGATTTCCTCTTGTGTCAGGTTTGGTAAACTTTAGGAGCTAGGAAATGGTCCACTTTACAGAAATGTTCAAATTTACTGGCATTTCATATATTCTCTGCTATAACATTGTCCTGATTCTTTCTGTATATTCTTTACTTATGTTTTTGTTTTCCTTAATCAAAGTGTGTCTTTTCAATCTTTTCAAAGAAGATTCTTTGGACTTACTAAATCACCTGAATTTTATACGTTTTCTGTTGTATTAAGTTCTGCTCATATCTTTATTTATCTTTTTTCTATGTTCTCAGGGTTTATTGTTTTGATCTTCTGATGTCAATTAAAACACTTGGTTATTCATTTTAATAAATATTTTACTTATAAATATTTGAACTTTGGAAGATTCCAGCTTACTTGTAAGTTTCTAAGGGTCAGGTCCTCTCCATTGTTGCTGGCCTAAGGTTTAGTTCACCATATAGCAATGTATATATTGACCTATTTTCCCCTCGACTTTCTGTGATTCCCTACATCTTACATTTCTTTGCAGACAAGACATTTGAAATACCCTTAACTTATTTCACAGCCAATAAGTCATTGAAATAATGTGTATTCTTAGAGAAATCTTCTTATATAATTAGGCAGAAAATCTCACCTGCCATAGTTTTCAAAACAGCATAATTTCACTCTTCTCAATGCTTAATCTGTTGTATTACACAACCTTTGAGTATTTAGCTTTATCAATGACATGTCCTTTAAAAATGTTTTAGAGATCCTACCAGTCTTTGAAAACATCCTTGTTCCTTGTTTCAGTTCCAGTTTTATGTATATATTCTGCCTTGCACCTGATTATTCCAACAATTGATGGATGGCCTTGGGAATCTAATTCTGGTATTGATAGTCTTTACTGATTGTCTCCCCTCGTAGCTGATTTCTTCATTATTGTGTAAATTTAGATCATGAGCTCATGTTTAGCTAAACAGCTGACCTTGTAAGTCGCTTAGGTGTGAACGCTCGTAATCTTCAGGAGAAAGTCAGCAAAATTTATTTTTGTCCCTCCAATGAGTTGCCCACGAGGACACCGTTTTCTACAAGTGTTGGTCCAATACTCCCTCTAGAGGAAGGGGACTCCAACAGGGCTGATTGGCGGCCCCCGATCTGGGGCAGGGGCAGTGGGCAGCCTGTGGTCCGGGCTGGAGCCTCTTTGCTTGTGTCCCTGGGACACATCTGCCTGCGAACTTCGGTCACCTGGCAGGAAGCTACGATGCCCAGACCTATGGTTAGCTGTGCAGCGAGGTGTACTGTGAGGACAGGTTCCACACACACTTCAAGTAAGAGGTCGGCCTGAGTGGAAAGGTGAGAGTTTGGGCAGCTGTGCAGACACAGAAGGCGCCCTTTGGCCTGGGCCTAAATTCTTGTGACACCCCACTGGACCTGCCATGCTCTGAGGGCCCTGCCCTGGGCCCCCTGCTCCCCTGCCCTTTGTTCAGTCACAGCAGAGATGGCCACACCCACTCCTTCAGTGAGGCCAGAGTTCCAACCACCCTCAGCACCGCCCCCTCTCCGCAGGTTACCCTGGACTACAGAGGCTGCATCCTGAGGCCAGGGCGTTCCGAGAATGCCAAGGTCAGACATGATGACCTTAAATGATTTCCTCTTGTGTCAGGTTTGGTAAACTTTAGGAGCTAGGAAATGGTCCACTTACAGAAATGTTCAATTTTACTGGCATTTCATATATTCTCTGCTATAACATTGTCCTGATTCTTTCTGTATATTCTTTACTTATGTTTTTGTTTTCCTTAATCAAAGTGTGTCTTTTCAATCTTTTCAAAGAAGATTCTTTGGACTTACTAAATCACCTCAATTTTATCCGTTTTCTGTTGTATTAAGTTCTGCTCATATCTTTATTTATCTTTTTTCTATGTTCTCAGGGTTTATTGTTTTGATCTTCTGATGTCAATTAAAACACTTGGTTATTCATTTTAATAAATATTTTACTTATAAAGATTTGAAATTTTGAAGATTCCAGCTTACTTGTAAGTTTCTAAGGGTCAGGTCCTCTCCATTGTTGCTGGCCTAAGGTTTAGTTCACCATATAGCAATGTATATATTGACCTATTTTCCCCTCGACTTTCTGTGATTCCCTACATCTCACCTTTCTTTGCAGACAAGCCATTTGAAATACCCTTAACTTATTTCACAGCCAATAAGTCATTGAAATAATGTGTATTTTTAGAGAAATCTTCTTATATAATTAGGCAGAAAATCTCACCTGCCATAGTTTTCAAAACAGCATAATTTCACTCTTCTCAATGCTTAATCTGTTGTATTACACAACCTTTGAGTATTTAGCTTTATCAATGACATGTCCTTTAAAAATGTTTTAGAGATCCTACCAGTCTTTGAAAACATCCTTGTTCCTTGTTTCAGTTCCAGTTTTATGTATATATTCTGCCTTGCACCTGATTATTCCAACAATTGATGGATGGCCTTGGGAATCTAATTCTGCTATTGATAGTCTTTACTGATTGTCTCCCCTCGTAGCTGATTTCTTCATTATTGTGTAAATTTAGATCATGAGCTCATGTTTAGCTAAACAGCTGACCTTGTAAGACGCTTAGGTGTGAACGCTCGTAAGCTTCCGCAGAAAGACGGCAAAGATTTATTTGTGTCCCTCCAATGAGTTGCCCACGAGGACACCGTTTTCTACAAGTGTTGGTCCAATACTCCCTCTAGAGGAAGGGGACTCCGACAGGGCTGATTGGCGGCCCCCGATCTTGGGCAGGGGCAGTGGGCAGCCTGTGGCCCGGGCAGGAGCCTCTTTGCATGTGTCCCTGGGACACATCTGCCTGCGAACTTCGGTCACCTGGCAGGAAGCTACGATGCCCAGACCTATGGTTAGCTGTGCAGCGAGGTGTACTGTGAGGACAGGTTCCAAACACACTTCAAGTAAGAGGTCGGCCTGAGTGGAAAGGTGAGAGTTTGGGCAGCTGTGCAGACAAAGAAGGCGCCCTTTGGCCTGGGCCTAAATGCTTGTGACACCCCACTGGACCTGCCGTGCTCTGAGAGCCCTGCCCTGGGACCCCTGCTCCCCTGCCCTTTGTTCAGTCACAGCAGAGATGGCCACACCCACTCCTTCAGTGAGGCCAGAGTTCCAACCACCCTCAGCCCCGCCCCCTCTCCGCAGGTTACCGTGGACAACAGAGGCTGCATCCTGAGGCCAGGGCGGTCCGAGAATGCCAAGGGCAGACATGATGACCTTAAATGATTTCCTCTTGTGTCAGGTTTGGTAAACTTTAGGAGCTAGGAAATGGTCCACTTACAGAAATGTTCAAATTTACTGGCATTTCATATATTCTCTGCTATAACATTGTCCTGATTCTTTCTGTATATTCTTTACTTATGTTTTTGTTTTCCTTAATCAAAGTGTGTCTTTTCAATCTTTTCAAAGAAGATTCTTTGGACTTACTAAATCACCTCAATTTTATACGTTTTCTGTTGTATTAAGTTCTGCTCATATCTTTATTTATCTTTTTTCTATGTTCTCAGGGTTTATTGTTTTGATCTTCTGATGTCAATTAAAACACTTGGTTATTCATTTTAATAAATATTTTACTTATAAAGATTTGAAATTTTGAAGATTCCAGCTTACTTGTAAGTTTCTAAGGGTCAGGTCCTCTCCATTGTTGCTGGCCTAAGGTTTAGTTCACCATATAGCAATGTATATATTGACCTATTTTCCCCTCGACTTTCTGTGATTCCCTACATCTCACCTTTCTTTGCAGACAAGCCATTTGAAATACCCTTAACTTATTTCACAGCCAATAAGTCATTGAAATAATGTGTATTTTTAGAGAAATCTTCTTATATAATTAGGCAGAAAATCTCACCTGCCATAGTTTTCAAAACAGCATAATTTCACTCTTCTCAATGCTTAATCTGTTGTATTACACAACCTTTGAGTATTTAGCTTTATCAATGACATGTCCTTTAAAAATGTTTTAGAGATCCTACCAGTCTTTGAAAACCTCCTTGTTCCTTGTTTCAGTTCCAGTTTTATGTATATATTCTGCCTTGCACCTGATTATTCCAACAATTGATGGATGGCCTTGGGAATCTAATTCTGCTATTGATAGTCTTTACTGATTGTCTCCCCTCGTAGCTGATTTCTTCATTATTGTGTAAATTTATATCATGAGCTCATGTTTAGCTAAACAGCTGACCTTGTAAGACGCTTAGGTGTGAACGCTCGTAAGCTTCCGCAGAAAGACGGCAAAGATTTATTTGTGTCCCTCCAATGAGTTGCCCACGAGGACACCGTTTTCTACAAGTGTTGGTCCAATACTCCCTCTAGAGGAAGGGGACTCCGACAGGGCTGATTGGCGGCCCCCGATCTTGGGCAGGGGCAGTGGGCAGCCTGTGGCCCGGGCAGGAGCCTCTTTGCATGTGTCCCTGGGACACATCTGCCTGCGAACTTCGGTCACCTGGCAGGAAGCTACGATGCCCAGACCTATGGTTAGCTGTGCAGCGAGGTGTACTGTGAGGACAGGTTCCAAACACACTTCAAGTAAGAGGTCGGCCTGAGTGGAAAGGTGAGAGTTTGGGCAGCTGTGCAGACAAAGAAGGCGCCCTTTGGCCTGGGCCTAAATGCTTGTGACACCCCACTGGACCTGCCGTGCTCTGAGAGCCCTGCCCTGGGACCCCTGCTCCCCTGCCCTTTGTTCAGTCACAGCAGAGATGGCCACACCCACTCCTTCAGTGAGGCCAGAGTTCCAACCACCCTCAGCCCCGCCCCCTCTCCGCAGGTTACCATGGACAACAGAGGCTGCATCCTGAGGCCAGGGCGGTCCGAGAATGCCAAGGGCAGACATGATGACCTTAAATGATTTCCTCTTGTGTCAGGTTTGGTAAACTTTAGGAGCTAGGAAATGGTCCACTTTACAGAAATGTTCAAATTTACTGGCATTTCTTATATTCTCTGCTATAACTTTGTCCTGATTCTTTCTGTATATTCTTTACTTATGTTTTTGTTTTCCTTAATCAAAGTGTGTCTTTTCAATCTTTTCAAAGAAGATTCTTTGGACTTACTAAATCACCTCAATTTTATACGTTTTCTGTTGTATTAAGTTCTGCTCATATCTTTATTTATCTTTTTTCTATGTTCTCAGGGTTTATTGTTTTGATCTTCTGATGTCAATTAAAACACTTGGTTATTCATTTTAATAAATATTTTACTTATAAAGATTTGAACTTTTGAAAATTCCAGCTTACTTCTAAGTTTCTAAGGGTCAGGTCCTCTCCATTGTTGCTGGCCTAAGGTTTAGTTCACCATATAGCAATGTATATATTGACCTATTTTCCCCTCGACTTTCTGTGATTCCCTACATCTCACCTTTCTTTGCAGACAAGCCATTTGAAATACCCTTAACTTATTTCACAGCCAATAAGTCATTGAAATAATGTGTATCTTTAGAGAAATCTTCTTATATAATTAGGCAGAAAATCTCACCTGCCATAGTTTTCAAAACAGCATAATTTCACTCTTCTCAATGCTTAATCTGTTGTATTACACAACCTTTGAGTATTTAGCTTTATCAATGACATGTCCTTTAAAAATGTTTTAGAGATCCTACCAGTCTTTGAAAACATCCTTGTTCCTTGTTTCAGTTCCAGTTTTATGTATATATTCTGCCTTGCACCTGATTATTCCAACAATTGATGGATGGCCTTGGGAATCTAATTCTGGTATTGATAGTCTTTACTGATTTTCTCTCCTCGTAGCTGATTTTTTCATTATTGTGTAAATTTAGATCATGAGCTCATGTTTAGCTAAACAGCTGACCTTGTAAGACGCTTAGGTGTGAACGCTCGTAAGCTTCCGCAGAAAGACGGCAAAGATTTATTTGTGTCCCTCCAATGAGTTGCCCACGAGGACACCGTTTTCTACAAGTGTTGGTCCAATACTCCCTCTAGAGGAAGGGGACTCCGACAGGGCTGATTGGCGGCCCCCGATCTGGGGCAGGGGCAGTGGGCAGCCTGTGGCCCGGGCTGGAGCCTCTTTGCATGTGTCCCTGGGACACATCTGCCTGCGAACTTCGGTCACCTGGCAGGAAGCTACGATGCCCAGACCTATGGTTAGCTGTGCAGCGAGGTGTACTGTGAGGACAGGTTCCACACACACTTCAAGTAAGAGGTCGGCCTGAGTGGAAAGGTGAGAGTTTGGGCAGCTGTGCAGACACAGAAGGCGCCCTTTGGCCTGGGCCTAAATGCTTGTGACACCCCACTGGACCTGCCGTGCTCTGAGGGCCCTGCCCTGGGCCCCCTGCTCCCCTGCCCTTTGTTCAGTCACAGCAGAGATGGCCACACCCACTCCTTCAGTGAGGCCAGAGTTCCAACAACCCTCAGCCCCGCCCCCTCTCTGCAGGTTACCATGGACTACAGAGGCTGCATCCTGAGGCCAGGGCGTTCTGAGAATGCCAAGGACAGACATGATGACCTTAAATGATTTCCTCTTGTGTCAGGTTTGGTAAACTTTAGGAGCTAGGAAATGGTCCACTTTACAGAAATGTTCAAATTTACTGGCATTTCATATATTCTCTGTTATAACATTGTCCTGGTTCTTTCTGTATATTCTTTACTTATGTTTTTGTTTTCCTTAATCAAAGTGTGTCTTTTCAATCTTTTCAAAGAAGATTCTTTGGACTTACTAAATCACCTCAATTTTATCCGTTTTCTGTTGTATTAAGTTCTGCTCATATCTTTATTTATCTTTTTTCTATGTTCTCAGGGTTTATTGTTTTGATCTTCTGATGTCAATTAAAACACTTGGTTATACATTTTAATAAATATTTTACTTATAAAGATTTGAACTTTGGAAGATTCCAGCTTACTTGTAAGTTTCTAAGGGTCAGGTCCTCTCCATTGTTGCTGGCCTAAGGTTTAGTTCACCATATAGCAATGTATATATTGACCTATTTTCCCCTCGACTTTCTGTGATTCCCTACATCTCACCTTTCTTTGCAGACAAGCCATTTGAAATACCCTTAACTTATTTCACAGCCAATAAGTCATTGAAATAATGTGTATTTTTAGAGAAATCTTCTTATATAATTAGGCAGAAAATCTCACCTGCCATAGTTTTCAAAACAGCATAATTTCACTCTTCTCAATGCTTAATCTGTTGTATTACACAACCTTTGAGTATTTAGCTTTATCAATGACATGTCCTTTAAAAATGTTTTAGAGATCCTACCAGTCTTTGAAAACATCCTTGTTCCTTGTTTCAGTTCCAGTTTTATGTATATATTCTGCCTTGCACCTGATTATTCCAACAATTGATGGATGGCCTTGGGAATCTAATTCTGCTATTGATAGTCTTTACTGATTGTCTCCCCTCGTAGCTGATTTCTTCATTATTGTGTAAATTTATATCATGAGCTCATGTTTAGCTAAACAGCTGACCTTGTAAGACGCTTAGGTGTGAACGCTCGTAAGCTTCCGCAGAAAGACGGCAAAGATTTATTTGTGTCCCTCCAATGAGTTGCCCACGAGGACACCGTTTTCTACAAGTGTTGGTCCAATACTCCCTCTAGAGGAAGGGGACTCCGACAGGGCTGATTGGCGGCCCCCGATCTTGGGCAGGGGCAGTGGGCAGCCTGTGGCCCGGGCAGGAGCCTCTTTGCATGTGTCCCTGGGACACATCTGCCTGCGAACTTCGGTCACCTGGCAGGAAGCTACGATGCCCAGACCTATGGTTAGCTGTGCAGCGAGGTGTACTGTGAGGACAGGTTCCAAACACACTTCAAGTAAGAGGTCGGCCTGAGTGGAAAGGTGAGAGTTTGGGCAGCTGTGCAGACAAAGAAGGCGCCCTTTGGCCTGGGCCTAAATGCTTGTGACACCCCACTGGACCTGCCGTGCTCTGAGAGCCCTGCCCTGGGACCCCTGCTCCCCTGCCCTTTGTTCAGTCACAGCAGAGATGGCCACACCCACTCCTTCAGTGAGGCCAGAGTTCCAACCACCCTCAGCCCCGCCCCCTCTCCGCAGGTTACCGTGGACAACAGAGGCTGCATCCTGAGGCCAGGGCGGTCCGAGAATGCCAAGGGCAGACATGATGACCTTAAATGATTTCCTCTTGTGTCAGGTTTGGTAAACTTTAGGAGCTAGGAAATGGTCCACTTTACAGAAATGTTCAAATTTACTGGCATTTCATATATTCTCTGCTATAACATTGTCCTGATTCTTTCTGTATATTCTTAACTTATGTTTTTGTTTTCCTTAATCAAAGTGTGTCTTTTCAATCTTTTCAAAGAAGATTCTTTGGACTTACTAAATCACCTGAATTTTATACGTTTTCTGTTGTATTAAGTTCTGCTCATATCTTTATTTATCTTTTTTCTATGTTCTCAGGGTTTATTGTTTTGATCTTCTGATGTCAATTAAAACACTTGGTTATACATTTTAATAAATATTTTACTTATAAATATTTGAACTTTGGAAGATTCCAGCTTACTTGTAAGTTTCTAAGGGTCAGGTCCTCTCCATTGTTGCTGGCCTAAGGTTTAGTTCACCATATAGCAATGTATATATTGACCTATTTTCCCCTCGACTTTCTGTGATTCCCTACATCTTACCTTTCTTTGCAGACAAGCCATTTGAAATACCCTTAACTTATTTCACAGCCAATAAGTCATTGAAATAATGTGTATTCTTAGAGAAATCTTCTTATATAATTAGGCAGAAAATCTCACCTGCCATAGTTTTCAAAACAGCATAATTTCACTCTTCTCAATGCTTAATCTGTTGTATTACACAACCTTTGAGTATTTAGCTTTATCAATGACATATCCTTTAAAAATGTTTTAGAGATCCTACCAGTCTTTGAAAACATCCTTGTTCCTTGTTTCAGTTCCAGTTTTATGTATATATTCTGCCTTGCACCTGATTATTCCAACAATTGATGGATGCCCTTGGGAATCTAATTCTGGTATTGATAGTCTTTACTGATTGTCTCCCCTCGTAGCTGATTTCTTCATTATTGTGTAAATTTAGATCATGAGCTCATGTTTAGCTAAACAGCTGACCTTGTAAGACGCTTAGGTGTGAACGCTCGTAAGCTTCCGCAGAAAGACGGCAAAGATTTATTTGTGTCCCTCCAATGAGTTGCCCACGAGGACACCGTTTTCTACAAGTGTTGGTCCAATACTCCCTCTAGAGGAAGGGGACTCCAACAGGGCTGATTGGCGGCCCCCGATCTGGGGCAGGGGCAGTGGGCAGCCTGTGGTCCGGGCTGGAGCCTCTTTGCTTGTGTCCCTGGGACACATCTGCCTGCGAACTTCGGTCACCTGGCAGGAAGCTACGATGCCCAGACCTATGGTTAGCTGTGCAGCGAGGTGTACTGTGAGGACAGGTTCCACACACACTTCAAGTAAGAGGTCGGCCTGAGTGGAAAGGTGAGAGTTTGGGCAGCTGTGCAGACACAGAAGGCGCCCTTTGGCCTGGGCCTAAATTCTTGTGACACCCCACTGGACCTGCCGTGCTCTGAGGGCCCTGCCCTGGGCCCCCTGCTCCCCTGCCCTTTGTTCAGTCACAGCAGAGATGGCCACACCCACTCCTTCAGTGAGGCCAGAGTTCCAACCACCCTCAGCCCCGCCCCCTCTCCGCAGGTTACCCTGGACTACAGAGGCTGCATCCTGAGGCCAGGGCGTTCCGAGAATGCCAAGGTCAGACATGATGACCTTAAATGATTTCCTCTTGTGTCAGGTTTGGTAAACTTTAGGAGCTAGGAAATGGTCCACTTACAGAAATGTTCAAATTTACTGGCATTTCATATATTCTCTGCTATAACATTGTCCTGATTCTTTCTGTATATTCTTTACTTATGTTTTTGTTTTCCTTAATCAAAGTGTGTCTTTTCAATCTTTTCAAAGAAGATTCTTTGGACTTACTAAATCACCTCAATTTTATCCGTTTTCTGTTGTATTAAGTTCTGCTCATATCTTTATTTATCTTTTTTCTATGTTCTCAGGGTTTATTGTTTTGATCTTCTGATGTCAATTAAAACACTTGGTTATTCATTTTAATAAATATTTTACTTATAAAGATTTGAAATTTTGAAGATTCCAGCTTACTTGTAAGTTTCTAAGGGTCAGGTCCTCTCCATTGTTGCTGGCCTAAGGTTTAGTTCACCATATAGCAATGTATATATTGACCTATTTTCCCCTCAACTTTCTGTGATTCCCTACATCTCACCTTTCTTTGCAGACAAGCCATTTGAAATACCCTTAACTTATTTCACAGCCAATAAGTCATTGAAATAATGTGTATTTTTAGAGAAATCTTCTTATATAATTAGGCAGAAAATCTCACCTGCCATAGTTTTCAAAACAGCATAATTTCACTCTTCTCAATGCTTAATCTGTTGTATTACACAACCTTTGAGTATTTAGCTTTATCAATGACATGTCCTTTAAAAATGTTTTAGAGATCCTACCAGTCTTTGAAAACATCCTTGTTCCTTGTTTCAGTTCCAGTTTTATGTATATATTCTGCCTTGCACCTGATTATTCCAACAATTGATGGATGGCCTTGGGAATCTAATTCTGCTATTGATAGTCTTTACTGATTGTCTCCCCTCGTAGCTGATTTCTTCATTATTGTGTAAATTTATATCATGAGCTCATGTTTAGCTAAACAGCTGACCTTGTAAGACGCTTAGGTGTGAACGCTCGTAAGCTTCCGCAGAAAGACGGCAAAGATTTATTTGTGTCCCTCCAATGAGTTGCCCACGAGGACACCGTTTTCTACAAGTGTTGGTCCAATACTCCCTCTAGAGGAAGGGGACTCCGACAGGGCTGATTGGCGGCCCCCGATCTTGGGCAGGGGCAGTGGGCAGCCTGTGGCCCGGGCAGGAGCCTCTTTGCATGTGTCCCTGGGACACATCTGCCTGCGAACTTCGGTCACCTGGCAGGAAGCTACGATGCCCAGACCTATGGTTAGCTGTGCAGCGAGGTGTACTGTGAGGACAGGTTCCAAACACACTTCAAGTAAGAGGTCGGCCTGAGTGGAAAGGTGAGAGTTTGGGCAGCTGTGCAGACAAAGAAGGCGCCCTTTGGCCTGGGCCTAAATGCTTGTGACACCCCACTGGACCTGCCGTGCTCTGAGAGCCCTGCCCTGGGACCCCTGCTCCCCTGCCCTTTGTTCAGTCACAGCAGAGATGGCCACACCCACTCCTTCAGTGAGGCCAGAGTTCCAACCACCCTCAGCCCCGCCCCCTCTCCGCAGGTTACCATGGACAACAGAGGCTGCATCCTGAGGCCAGGGCGGTCCGAGAATGCCAAGGGCAGACATGATGACCTTAAATGATTTCCTCTTGTGTCAGGTTTGGTAAACTTTAGGAGCTAGGAAATGGTCCACTTTACAGAAATGTTCAAATTTACTGGCATTTCTTATATTCTCTGCTATAACTTTGTCCTGATTCTTTCTGTATATTCTTTACTTATGTTTTTGTTTTCCTTAATCAAAGTGTGTCTTTTCAATCTTTTCAAAGAAGATTCTTTGGACTTACTAAATCACCTCAATTTTATACGTTTTCTGTTGTATTAAGTTCTGCTCATATCTTTATTTATCTTTTTTCTATGTTCTCAGGTTTTATTGTTTTGATCTTCTGATGTCAATTAAAACACTTGGTTATTCATTTTAATAAATATTTTACTTATAAAGATTTGAACTTTTGAAAATTCCAGCTTACTTCTAAGTTTCTAAGGGTCAGGTCCTCTCCATTGTTGCTGGCCTAAGGTTTAGTTCACCATATAGCAATGTATATATTGACCTATTTTCCCCTCGACTTTCTGTGATTCCCTACATCTCACCTTTCTTTGCAGACAAGCCATTTGAAATACCCTTAACTTATTTCACAGCCAATAAGTCATTGAAATAATGTGTATCTTTAGAGAAATCTTCTTATATAATTAGGCAGAAAATCTCACCTGCCATAGTTTTCAAAACAGCATAATTTCACTCTTCTCAATGCTTAATCTGTTGTATTACACAACCTTTGAGTATTTAGCTTTATCAATGACATGTCCTTTAAAAATGTTTTAGAGATCCTACCAGTCTTTGAAAACATCCTTGTTCCTTGTTTCAGTTCCAGTTTTATGTATATATTCTGCCTTGCACCTGATTATTCCAACAATTGATGGATGGCCTTGGGAATCTAATTCTGGTATTGATAGTCTTTACTGATTTTCTCTCCTCGTAGCTGATTTTTTCATTATTGTGTAAATTTAGATCATGAGCTCATGTTTAGCTAAACAGCTGACCTTGTAAGACGCTTAGGTGTGAACGCTCGTAAGCTTCCGCAGAAAGACGGCAAAGATTTATTTGTGTCCCTCCAATGAGTTGCCCACGAGGACACCGTTTTCTACAAGTGTTGGTCCAATACTCCCTCTAGAGGAAGGGGACTCCGACAGGGCTGATTGGCGGCCCCCGATCTGGGGCAGGGGCAGTGGGCAGCCTGTGGCCCGGGCTGGAGCCTCTTTGCATGTGTCCCTGGGACACATCTGCCTGCGAACTTCGGTCACCTGGCAGGAAGCTACGATGCCCAGACCTATGGTTAGCTGTGCAGCGAGGTGTACTGTGAGGACAGGTTCCACACACACTTCAAGTAAGAGGTCGGCCTGAGTGGAAAGGTGAGAGTTTGGGCAGCTGTGCAGACACAGAAGGCGCCCTTTGGCCTGGGCCTAAATGCTTGTGACACCCCACTGGACCTGCCGTGCTCTGAGGGCCCTGCCCTGGGCCCCCTGCTCCCCTGCCCTTTGTTCAGTCACAGCAGAGATGGCCACACCCACTCCTTCAGTGAGGCCAGAGTTCCAACAACCCTCAGCCCCGCGCCTTCTCTGCAGGTTACCATGGACTACAGAGGCTGCATCCTGAGGCCAGGGCGTTCTGAGAATGCCAAGGACAGACATGATGACCTTAAATGATTTCCTCTTGTGTCAGGTTTGGTAAACTTTAGGAGCTAGGAAATGGTCCACTTTACAGAAATGTTCAAATTTACTGGCATTTCATATATTCTCTGTTATAACATTGTCCTGGTTCTTTCTGTATATTCTTTACTTATGTTTTTGTTTTCCTTAATCAAAGTGTGTCTTTTCAATCTTTTCAAAGAAGATTCTTTGGACTTACTAAATCACCTCAATTTTATCCGTTTTCTGTTGTATTAAGTTCTGCTCATATCTTTATTTATCTTTTTTCTATGTTCTCAGGGTTTATTGTTTTGATCTTCTGATGTCAATTAAAACACTTGGTTATACATTTTAATAAATATTTTACTTATAAAGATTTGAACTTTGGAAGATTCCAGCTTACTTGTAAGTTTCTAAGGGTCAGGTCCTCTCCATTGTTGCTGGCCTAAGGTTTAGTTCACCATATAGCAATGTATATATTGACCTATTTTCCCCTCGACTTTCTGTGATTCCCTACATCTCACCTTTCTTTGCAGACAAGCCATTTGAAATACCCTTAACTTATTTCACAGCCAATAAGTCATTGAAATAATGTGTATTTTTAGAGAAATCTTCTTATATAATTAGGCAGAAAATCTCACCTGCCATAGTTTTCAAAACAGCATAATTTCACTCTTCTCAATGCTTAATCTGTTGTATTACACAACCTTTGAGTATTTAGCTTTATCAATGACATGTCCTTTAAAAATGTTTTAGAGATCCTACCAGTCTTTGAAAACATCCTTGTTCCTTGTTTCAGTTCCAGTTTTATGTATATATTCTGCCTTGCACCTGATTATTCCAACAATTGATGGATGGCCTTGGGAATCTAATTCTGCTATTGATAGTCTTTACTGATTGTCTCCCCTCGTAGCTGATTTCTTCATTATTGTGTAAATTTATATCATGAGCTCATGTTTAGCTAAACAGCTGACCTTGTAAGACGCTTAGGTGTGAACGCTCGTAAGCTTCCGCAGAAAGACGGCAAAGATTTATTTGTGTCCCTCCAATGAGTTGCCCACGAGGACACCGTTTTCTACAAGTGTTGGTCCAATACTCCCTCTAGAGGAAGGGGACTCCGACAGGGCTGATTGGCGGCCCCCGATCTTGGGCAGGGGCAGTGGGCAGCCTGTGGCCCGGGCAGGAGCCTCTTTGCATGTGTCCCTGGGACACATCTGCCTGCGAACTTCGGTCACCTGGCAGGAAGCTACGATGCCCAGACCTATGGTTAGCTGTGCAGCGAGGTGTACTGTGAGGACAGGTTCCAAACACACTTCAAGTAAGAGGTCGGCCTGAGTGGAAAGGTGAGAGTTTGGGCAGCTGTGCAGACAAAGAAGGCGCCCTTTGGCCTGGGCCTAAATGCTTGTGACACCCCACTGGACCTGCCGTGCTCTGAGAGCCCTGCCCTGGGACCCCTGCTCCCCTGCCCTTTGTTCAGTCACAGCAGAGATGGCCACACCCACTCCTTCAGTGAGGCCAGAGTTCCAACCACCCTCAGCCCCGCCCCCTCTCCGCAGGTTACCATGGACAACAGAGGCTGCATCCTGAGGCCAGGGCGGTCCGAGAATGCCAAGGGCAGACATGATGACCTTAAATGATTTCCTCTTGTGTCAGGTTTGGTAAACTTTAGGAGCTAGGAAATGGTCCACTTTACAGAAATGTTCAAATTTACTGGCATTTCTTATATTCTCTGCTATAACTTTGTCCTGATTCTTTCTGTATATTCTTTACTTATGTTTTTGTTTTCCTTAATCAAAGTGTGTCTTTTCAATCTTTTCAAAGAAGATTCTTTGGACTTACTAAATCACCTCAATTTTATACGTTTTCTGTTGTATTAAGTTCTGCTCATATCTTTATTTATCTTTTTTCTATGTTCTCAGGGTTTATTGTTTTGATCTTCTGATGTCAATTAAAACACTTGGTTATTCATTTTAATAAATATTTTACTTATAAAGATTTGAACTTTTGAAAATTCCAGCTTACTTCTAAGTTTCTAAGGGTCAGGTCCTCTCCATTGTTGCTGGCCTAAGGTTTAGTTCACCATATAGCAATGTATATATTGACCTATTTTCCCCTCGACTTTCTGTGATTCCCTACATCTCACCTTTCTTTGCAGACAAGCCATTTGAAATACCCTTAACTTATTTCACAGCCAATAAGTCATTGAAATAATGTGTATTTTTAGAGAAATCTTCTTATATAATTAGGCAGAAAATCTCACCTGCCATAGTTTTCAAAACAGCATAATTTCACTCTTCTCAATGCTTAATCTGTTGTATTACACAACCTTTGAGTATTTAGCTTTATCAATGACATGTCCTTTAAAAATGTTTTAGAGATCCTACCAGTCTTTGAAAACATCCTTGTTCCTTGTTTCAGTTCCAGTTTTATGTATATATTCTGCCTTGCACCTGATTATTCCAACAATTGATGGATGGCCTTGGGAATCTAATTCTGGTATTGATAGTCTTTACTGATTTTCTCTCCTCGTAGCTGATTTTTTCATTATTGTGTAAATTTAGATCATGAGCTCATGTTTAGCTAAACAGCTGACCTTGTAAGACGCTTAGGTGTGAACGCTCGTAAGCTTCCGCAGAAAGACGGCAAAGATTTATTTGTGTCCCTCCAATGAGTTGCCCACGAGGACACCGTTTTCTACAAGTGTTGGTCCAATACTCCCTCTAGAGGAAGGGGACTCCGACAGGGCTGATTGGCGGCCCCCGATCTTGGGCAGGGGCAGTGGGCAGCCTGTGGCCCGGGCAGGAGCCTCTTTGCATGTGTCCCTGGGACACATCTGCCTGCGAACTTCGGTCACCTGGCAGGAAGCTACGATGCCCAGACCTATGGTTAGCTGTGCAGCGAGGTGTACTGTGAGGACAGGTTCCACACACACTTCAAGTAAGAGGTCGGCCTGAGTGGAAAGGTGAGAGTTTGGGCAGCTGTGCAGACACAGAAGGCGCCCTTTGGCCTGGGCCTAAATGCTTGTGACACCCCACTGGACCTGCCGTGCTCTGAGGGCCCTGCCCTGGGCCCCCTGCTCCCCTGCCCTTTGTTCAGTCACAGCAGAGATGGCCACACCCACTCCTTCAGTGAGGCCAGAGTTCCAACAACCCTCAGCCCCGCCCCCTCTCTGCAGGTTACCATGGACTACAGAGGCTGCATCCTGAGGCCAGGGCGTTCTGAGAATGCCAAGGACAGACATGATGACCTTAAATGATTTCCTCTTGTGTCAGGTTTGGTAAACTTTAGGAGCTAGGAAATGGTCCACTTTACAGAAATGTTCAAATTTACTGGCATTTCATATATTCTCTGTTATAACATTGTCCTGGTTCTTTCTGTATATTCTTTACTTATGTTTTTGTTTTCCTTAATCAAAGTGTGTCTTTTCAATCTTTTCAAAGAAGATTCTTTGGACTTACTAAATCACCTCAATTTTATCCGTTTTCTGTTGTATTAAGTTCTGCTCATATCTTTATTTATCTTTTTTCTATGTTCTCAGGGTTTATTGTTTTGATCTTCTGATGTCAATTAAAACACTTGGTTATACATTTTAATAAATATTTTACTTATAAAGATTTGAACTTTGGAAGATTCCAGCTTACTTGTAAGTTTCTAAGGGTCAGGTCCTCTCCATTGTTGCTGGCCTAAGGTTTAGTTCACCATATAGCAATGTATATATTGACCTATTTTCCCCTCGACTTTCGGTGATTCCCTACATCTCACCTTTCTTTGCAGACAAGCCATTTGAAATACCCTTAACTTATTTCACAGCCAATAAGTCATTGAAATAATGTGTATTTTTAGAGAAATCTTCTTATATAATTAGGCAGAAAATCTCACCTGCCATAGTTTTCAAAACAGCATAATTTCACTCTTCTCAATGCTTAATCTGTTGTATTACACAACCTTTGAGTATTTAGCTTTATCAATGACATGTCCTTTAAAAATGTTTTAGAGATCCTACCAGTCTTTGAAAACATCCTTGTTCCTTGTTTCAGTTCCAGTTTTATGTATATATTCTGCCTTGCACCGGATTATTCCAACAATTGATGGATGGCCTTGGGAATCTAATTCTGGTATTGATAGTCTTTACTGATTGTCTCCCCTCGTAGCTGATTTCTTCATTATTGTGTAAATTTAGATCATGAGCTCATGTTTAGCTAAACAGCTGACCTTCTAAGACGCTTAGGTGTGAACGCTCGTAAGCTTCCGCAGAAAGACGGCAAAGATTTATTTGTGTCCCTCCAATGAGTTGCCCACGAGGACACCGTTTTCTACAAGTGTTGGTCCAATACTCCCTCTAGAGGAAGGGGACTCCGACAGGGCTGATTGGCGGCCCCCGATCTGGGGCAGGGGCAGTGGGCAGCCTGTGGCACGGGCTGGAGCCTCTTTGCATGTGTCCCTGGGACACATCTGCCTGCGAACTTCGGTCACCTGGGAGGAAGCTACGATGCCCAGACCTATGGTTAGCTGTGCAGCGAGGTGTACTGTGAGGACAGGTTCCACACACACTTCAAGTAAGAGGTCGGCCTGAGTGGAAAGGTGAGAGTTTGGGCAGCTGTGCAGACAAAGAAGGCGCCCTTTGGCCTGGGCCTAAATGCTTGTGACACCCCACTGGACCTTCCGTGCTCTGAGGGCCCTGCCCTGGGTCCCCTGCTCCCCTGCCCTTTGTTCAGTCACAGCAGAGATGGCCACACCCACTCCTTCAGTGAGGCCAGAGTTCCAACCACCCTCAGCCCCGCCCCCTCTCCGCAGGTTACCCTGGACTACAGAGGCTGCATCCTGAGGCCAGGGCGTTCCGAGAATGCCAAGGGCAGACATGATGACCTTAAATGATTTCCTCTTGTGTCAGGTTTGGTAAACTTTAGGAGCTAGGAAATGGTCCACTTTACAGAAATGTTCAAATTTACTGGCATTTCATATATTCTCTGCTATAACATTGTCCTGATTCTTTCTGTATATTCTTTACTTATGTTTTTGTTTTCCTTAATCAAAGTGTGTCTTTTCAATCTTTTCAAAGAAGATTCTTTGGACTTACTAAATCACCTCAATTTTATACGTTTTCTGATGTATTAAGTTCTGCTCATATCTTTATTTATCTTTTTTCTATGTTCTCAGTGTTTATTGTTTTGATCTTCTGATGTCAATTAAAACACTTGGTTATTCATTTTAATAAATATTTTACTTATAAAGATTTGAACTTTTGAAGATTCCAGCTTACTTGTAAGTTTCTAAGGGTCAGGTCCTCTCCATTGTTGCTGGCCTAAGGTTTAGTTCACCATATAGCAATGTATATATTGACCTATTTTCCCCTCGACTTTCTGTGATTCCCTACATCTCACCTTTCTTTGCAGACAAGCCATTTGAAATACCCTTAACTTATTTCACAGCCAATAAGTCATTGAAATAATGTGTAATTTTAGAGAAATCTTCTTATATAATTAGGCAGAAAATCTCACCTGCCATAGTTTTCAAAACAGCATAATTTCACTCTTCTCAATGCTTAATCTGTTGTATTACACAACCTTTGAGTATTTAGCTTTATCAATGACATGTAGAGATCCTACCAGTCTTTGAAAACATCCTTGTTCCTTGTTTCAGTTCCAGTTTTATATATATATTCTGCCTTGCACCTGATTATTCCAACAATTGATGGATGGCCTTGGGAATCTAATTCTGGTATTGATAGTCTTTACTTATTTTCTCCCCTCGTAGCTGATTTTTTCATTATTGTGTAAATGTAGATCATGAGCTCATGTTTAGCTAAACAGCTGACCTTGTAAGACGCTTAGGTGTGAACGCTCGTAAGCTTCCGCAGAAAGACGGCAAAGATTTATTTGTGTCCCTCCAATGAGTTGCCCACGAGGACACCGTTTTCTACAAGTGTTGGTCCAATACTCCCTCTAGAGGAAGGGGACTCCAACAGGGCTGATTGGCGGCCCCCGATCTGGGGCAGGGGCAGTGGGCAGCCTGTGGCCCGGGCAGGAGCCTCTTTGCATGTGTCCCTGGGACACATCTGCCTGCGAACTTCGGTCACCTGGCAGGAAGCTACGATGCCCAGACCTATGGTTAGCTGTGCAGCGAGGTGTACTGTGAGGACAGGTTCCACACACACTTCAAGTAAGAGGTCGGCCTGAGTGGAAAGGTGAGAGTTTGGGCAGCTGTGCAGACAAAGAAGGCGCCCTTTGGCCTGGGCCTAAATGCTTGTGACACCCCACTGGACCTGCCGTGCTCTGAGGGCCCTGCCCTGGGCCCCCTGCTCCCCTGCCCTTTGTTCAGTCACAGCAGAGATGGCCACACCCACTCCTTCAGTGAGGCCAGAGTTCCAACCACCCTCAGCCCCGCCCCCTCTCCGCAGGTTACCCTGGACTACAGAGGCTGCATCCTGAGGCCAGGGCGTTCCGAGAATGCCAAGGGCAGACATGATGACCTTAAATGATTTCCTCTTGTGTCAGGTTTGGTAAACTTTAGGAGCTAGGAAATGGTCCACTTTACAGAAATGTTCAAATTTACTGGCATTTCATATATTCTCTGCTATAACATTGTCCTGATTCTTTCTGTATATTCTTTACTTATGTTTATGTTTTCCTTAATCAAAGTGTGTCTTTTCAATCTTTTCAAAGAAGATTCTTTGGACTTACTAAATCACCTCAATTTTATACGTTTTCTGATGTATTAAGTTCTGCTCATATCTTTATTTATCTTTTTTCTATGTTCTCAGGGTTTATTGTTTTGATCTTCTGATGTCAATTAAAACACTTGGTTATTCATTTTAATAAATATTTTACTTATAAAGATTTGAAATTTTGAAGATTCCAGCTTACTTGTAAGTTTCTAAGGGTCAGGTCCTCTCCATTGTTGCTGGCCTAAGGTTTAGTTCACCATATAGCAATGTATATATTGACCTATTTTCCCCTCGACTTTCTGTGATTCCCTACATCTCACCTTTCTTTGCAGACAAGCCATTTGAAATACCCTTAACTTTTTTCACAGCCAATAAGTCATTGAAATAATGTGTATTTTTAGAGAAATCTTCTTATATAATTAGGCAGAAAATCTCACCTGCCATAGTTTTCAAAACAGCATAATTTCACTCTTCTCAATGCTTAATCTGTTGTATTACACAACCTTTGAGTATTTAGCTTTATCAATGACATGTAGAGATCCTACCAGTCTTTGAAAATATCCTTGTTCCTTGTTTCAGGTCCAGTTTTATATATATATTCTGCCTTGCACCTGATTATTCCAACAATTGATGGATGGCCTTGGGAATCTAATTCTGGTATTGATAGTCTTTACTGATTGTCTCCCCTCGTAGCTGATTTCTTCATTATTGTGTAAATTTAGATCATGAGCTCATGTTTAGCTAAACAGCTGACCTTGTAAGACGCTTAGGTGTGAACGCTCGTAAGCTTCCGCAGAAAGACGGCAAAGATTTATTTGTGTCCCTCCAATGAGTTGCCCACGAGGACACCGTTTTCTACAAGTGTTGGTCCAATACTCCCTCTAGAGGAAGGGGACTCCGACAGGGCTGATTGGCGGTCCCCGATCTGGGGCAGGGGCAGTGGGCAGCCTGTGGCCCGGGCAGGAGCCTCTTTGCATGTGTCCCTGGGACACATCTGCCTGCGAACTTCGGTCACCTGGCAGGAAGCTACGATGCCCAGACCTATGGTTAGCTGTGCAGCGAGGTGTACTGTGAGGACAGGTTCCAAACACACTTCAAGTAAGAGGTCGGCCTGAGTGGAAAGGTGAGAGTTTGGGCAGCTGTGCAGACAAAGAAGGCGCCCTTTGGCCTGGGCCTAAATGCTTGTGACACCCCACTGGACCTGCCATGCTCTGAGCGCCCTGCCCTGGGCCCCCTGCTCCCCTGCCCTTTGTTCAGTCACAGCAGAGATGGCCACACCCACTCCTTCAGTGAGGCCAGAGTTCCAACCACCCTCAGCCCCGCCCCCTCTCCGCAGGTTACCATGGACTACAGAGGCTGCATCCTGAGGCCAGGGCGGTCCGAGAATGCCAAGGGCAGACATGATGACCTTAAATGATTTCCTCTTGTGTCAGGTTTGGTAAACTTTAGGAGCTAGGAAATGGTCCACTTTACAGAAATGTTCAAATTTACTGGCATTTCATATATTCTCTGTTATAACATTGTCCTGATTCTTTCTGTATATTCTTAACTTATGTTTTTGTTTTCCTTAATCAAAGTGTGTCTTTTCAATCTTTTCAAAGAAGATTCTTTGGACTTGCTAAATCACCTCAATTTTATACGTTTTCTGTTGTATTAAGTTCTGCTCATATCTTTTTTTATCTTTTTTCTATGTTCTCAGGGTTTATTGTTTTGATCTTCTGATGTCAATTAAAACACTTGGTTATTCATTTTAATAAATATTTTACTTATAAAGATTTGAGCTTTTGAAGATTCCAGCTTACTTGTAAGTTTCAAAGGGTCAGGTCCTCTCCATTGTTGCTGGCCTAAGGTTTAGTTCACCATATAGCAATGTATATATTGACCTATTTTCCCCTCGACTTTCTGTGATTCCCTACATCTCACCTTTCTTTGCAGACAAGCCATTTGAAATACCCTTAACTTATTTCACAGCCAATAAGTCATTGAAATAATGTGTATTTTTAGAGAAATCTTCTTATATAATTAGGCAGAAAATCTCACCTGCCATAGTTTTCAAAACAGCATAATTTCACTCTTCTCAATGCTTAATCTGTTGTATTACACAACCTTTGAGTATTTAGCTTTATCAATGACATGTCCTTTAAAAATGTTTTAGAGATCCTACCAGTCTTTGAAAACATCCTTGTTCCTTGTTTCAGTTCCAGTTTTATGTATATATTCTGCCTTGCACCTGATTATTCCAACAATTGATGGATGGCCTTGGGAATCTAATTCTGGTATTGATAGTCTTTACTGATTGTCTCCCCTCGTAGCTGATTTCTTCATTATTGTGTAAATTTAGATCATGAGCTCATGTTTAGCTAAACAGCTGACCTTGTAAGACGCTTAGGTGTGAACGCTCGTAAGCTTCCGCAGAAAGACGGCAAAGATTTATTTGTGTCCCTCCAATGAGTTGCCCACGAGGACACGGTTTTCTACAAGTGTTGGTCCAATACTCCCTCTAGAGGAAGGGGACTCCGACAGGGCTGATTGGCGGCCCCGATCTGGGGCAGGGGCAGTGGGCAGCCTGTGGCCCGGGCTGGAGCCTCTTTGCATGTGTCCCTGGGACACATCTGCCTGCGAACTTCGGTCACCTGGCAGGAAGCTACGATGCCCAGACCTATGGTTAGCTGTGCAGCGAGGTGTACTGTGAGGACAGGTTCCACACACACTTCAAGTAAGAGGTCGGCCTGAGTGGAAAGGTGAGAGTTTGGGCAGCTGTGCAGACAAAGAAGGCGCCCTTTGGCCTGGGCCTAAATGCTTGTGACAGCCCACTGGACCTGCCGTCCTCTGAGGGCCCTGCACTGGGCCCCCTGCTCCCCTGCCCTTTGTTCAGTCACAGCAGAGATGGCCACACCCACTCCTTCAGTGAGGCCAGAGTTCCAACCACCCTCAGCCCCGCCCCCTCTCCGCAGGTTACCCTGGACTACAGAGGCTGCATCCTGAGGCCAGGGCGTTCCGAGAATGCCAAGGGCAGACATGATGACCTTAAATGATTTCCTCTTGTGTCAGGTTTGGTAAACTTTAGGAGCTAGGAAATGGTCCACTTTACAGAAATGTTCAAATTTACTGGCATTTCATATATTCTCTGTTATAACATTGTCCTGGTTCTTTCTGTATATTCTTTACTTATGTTTTTGTTTTCCTTAATCAAAGTGTGTCTTTTCAATCTTTTCAAAGAAGATTCTTTGGACTTACTAAATCACCTGAATTTTATACGTTTTCTGTTGTATTAAGTTCTGCTCATATCTTTATTTATCTTTTTTCTCTATTCTCAGGGTTTATTGTTTTGATCTTCTGATGTCAATTAAAACACTTGGTTATTCATTTTAATAAATATTCTACTTATAAAGATTTGAACTTTTGAAGATTCCAGCTTACTTGTAAGTTTCTAACGGTCAGGTCCTCTCCATTGTTGCTGGCCTAAGGTTTAGTTCAACATATGGCAATGTATATATTGACCTATTTTCCCCTCGACTTTCTGTGATTCCCTACATCTCACCTTTCTTTGCAGACAAGCCATTTGAAATACCCTTAACTTATTTCACAGCCAATAAGTCATTGAAATAATGTGTATTTTTAGAGAAATCTTCTTATATAATTAGGCAGAAAATCTCACCTGCCATAGTTTTCAAAACAGCATAATTTCACTCTTCTCAATGCTTAATCTGTTGTATTACACAACCTTTGAGTATTTAGCTTTATCAATGACATGTCCTTTAAAAATGTTTTAGAGATCCTACCAGTCTTTGAAAACATCCTTGTTCCTTGTTTCAGTTCCAGTTTTATGTATATATTCTGCCTTGCACCTGATTATTCCAACAATTGATGGATGGCCTTGGGAATCTAATTCTGGTATTGATACTCTTTACTGATTGTATCTCCTCGTAGCTGATTTCTTCATTATTGTGTAAATTTAGATCATGAGCTCATGTTTAGCTAAACAGCTGAACTTGTAAGACGCTTACGTGTGAACGCTCGTAATCTTCAGGAGAAAGTCAGCAAAATTTATTTGTGTCCCTCCAATGAGTTGCCTACGAGGACACCATTTTCTACAAGTGTTGGTCCAATACAACCTCTAGAGGAAGGGGACTCCGACAGGGCTGATTGGCGGCCCCCGATCTGGGGCAGGGGCTGTGGGCTGCCTGTGGCACGGGCTGGAGCCTCTTTGCATGTGTCCCTGGGACACATCTGCCTGCGAACTTCGGTCACCTGGCAGGAAGCTACGATGCCCAGACCTATGGTTAGCTGTGCAGCGAGGTGTACTGTGAGGACAGGTTCCACACACACTTCAAGTAAGAGGTCGGCCTGAGTGGAAAGGTGAGAGTTTGGGCAGCTGTGCAGACAAAGAAGGCGCCCTTTGGCCTGGGCCTAAATGCTTGTGACACCCCACTGGACCTGCCGTGCTCTGAGGGCCCTGCCCTGGGCCCCCTGCTCCCCTGCCCTTTGTTCAGTCACAGCAGAGATGGCCACACCCACTCCTTCAGTGAGGCCAGAGTTCCAACCACCCTCAGCCCCGCCCCCTCTCCGCAGGTTACCCTGGACTACAGAGGCTGCATCCTGAGGCCAGGGCGTTCCGAGAATGCCAAGGGCAGACATGATGACCTTAAATGATTTCCTCTTGTGTCAGGTTTGGTAAACTTTAGGAGCTAGGAAATGGTCCACTTACAGAAATGTTCAAATTTACTGGCATTTCATATATTCTCTGCTATAACATTGTCCTGATTCTTTCTGTATATTCTTTACTTATGTTTTTGTTTTCCTTAATCAAAGTGTGTCTTTTCAATCTTTTCAAAGAAGATTCTTTGGACTTACTAAATCACCTCAATTTTATACGTTTTCTGATGTATTAAGTTCTGCTCATATCTTTATTTATCTTTTTTCTATGTTCTCAGGGTTTATTGTTTTGATCTTCTGATGTCAATTAAAACACTTGGTTATTCATTTTAATAAATATTTTACTTATAAAGATTTGAACTTTTGAAGATTCCAGCTTACTTGTAAGTTTCTAAGGGTCAGGTCCTCTCCATTGTTGCTGGCCTAAGGTTTAGTTCACCATATAGCAATGTATATATTGACCTATTTTCCACTCGACTTTCTGTGATTCCCTACATCTCACCTTTCTTTGCAGACAAGCCATTTGAAATACCCTTAACTTATTTCACAGCCAATAAGTCATTGAAATAATGTGTATTTTTAGAGAAATCTTCTTATATAATTAGGCAGAAAATCTCACCTGCCATAGTTTTCAAAACAGCATAATTTCACTCTTCTCAATGCTTAATCTGTTGTATTACACAACCTTTGATTATTTAGCTTTATCAATGACATGTAGAGATCCTACCAGTCTTTGAAAACATCCTTGTTCCTTGTTTCAGGTCCAGTTTTATGTATATATTCTGCCTTGCACCTGATTATTCCAACAATTGATGGATGGCCTTGGGAATCTAATTCTGGTATTGATAGTCTTTACTGATTGTCTCCCCTCGTAGCTGATTTCTTCATTATTGTGCAAATTTAGATCATGAGCTCATGTTTAGCTAAACAGCTGACCTTGTAAGACGCTTAGGTGTGAACGCTCGTAAGCTTCAGGAGAAAGTCGGCAAAATTTATTTGTGTCCCTCCAATGAGTTGCCCACGAGGACACCGTTTTCTACAAGTGTTGGTCCAATACTCCCTCTAGAGGAAGGGGACTCTGACAGTGCTGATTGGCGGCCCCCGATCTGGGGCAGGGGCAGTGGGCAGCCTGTGGCCCGGGCAGGAGCCTCTTTGCATGTGTCCCTGGGACACATCTGCCTGCGAACTTCGGTCACCTGGCAGGAAGCTACGATGCCCAGACCTATGGTTAGCTGTGCAGCGAGGTGTACTGTGAGGACAGGTTCCACACACACTTCAAGTAAGAAGTCGGCCTGAGTGGAAAGGTGAGAGTTTGGGCAGCTGTGCAGACAAAGAAGGCGCCCTTTGGCCTGGGCCTAAATGCTTGTGACACCCCACTGGACCTGCCGTGCTCTGAGGGCCCTGCCCTGGGCCCCCTGCTCCCCTGCCCTTTGTTCAGTCACAGCAGAGATGGCCACACCCACTCCTTCAGTGAGGCCAGAGTTCCAACCACCCTCAGCCCCGCCCCCTCTCCGCAGGTTACCATGGACAACAGAGGCTGCATCCTGAGGCCAGGGCGGTCCGAGAATGCCAAGGGCAGACATGATGACCTTAAATGATTTCCTCTTGTGTCAGGTTTGGTAAACTTTAGGAGCTAGGAAATGGTCCACTTTACAGAAATGTTCAAATTTACTGGCATTTCATATATTCTCTGTTATAACATTGTCCTGATTCTTTCTGTATATTCTTTACTTATGTTTTTGTTTTCCTTAATCAAAGTGTGTCTTTTCAATCTTTTCAAAGAAGATTCTTTGGACTTACTAAATCACCTGAATTTTATACGTTTTCTGTTGTATTAAGTTCTGCTCATATCTTTATTTATCTTTTTTCTATGTTCTCAGGGTTTATTGTTTTGATCTTCTGATGTCAATTAAAACACTTGGTTATTCATTTTAATAAATATTTTACTTATAAAGATTTGAACTTTTGAAGATTCCAGCTTACTTGTAAGTTTCTAAGGGTCAGGTCCTCTCCATTGTTGCTGGCCTAAGGTTTAGTTCACCATATAGCAATGTATATATTGACCTATTTTCCCCTCGACTTTCTGTGATTCCCTACATCTCACCTTTCTTTGCAGACAAGCCATTTGAAATACCCTTCACTTATTTCACAGCCAATAAGTCATTGAAATAATGTGTATTTTTAGAGAAATCTTCTTATATAATTAGGCAGAAAATCTCACCTGCCATAGTTTTCAAAACAGCATAATTTCACTCTTCTCAATGCTTAATCTGTTGTATTACACAACCTTTGAGTATTTAGCTTTATCAATGACATGTCCTTTAAAAATGTTTTAGAGATCCTACCAGTCTTTGAAAACATCCTTGTTCCTTGTTTCAGTTCCAGTTTTATGTATATATTCTGCCTTGCACCTGATTATTCCAACAATTGATGGATGGCCTTGGGAATCTAATTCTGGTATTGATAGTCTTTACTGATTGTCTCCCCTCGTAGCTGATTTCTTCATTATTGTGTAAATTTAGATCATGAGCTCATGTTTAGCTAAACAGCTGACCTTGTAAGACGCTTAGGTGTGAACGCTCGTAAGTTTCCGCAGAAAGACGGCAAAGATTTATTTGTGTCCCTCCAATGAGTTGCCCACGAGGACACCGTTTTCTACAAGTGTTGGTCCAATACTCCCTCTAGAGGAAGGGGACTCCGACAGGGCTGATTGGCGGCCCCCGATCTGGGGCAGGGGCAGTGGGCAGCCTGTGGCCCGGGCTGGAGCCTCTTTGCATGTGTCCCTGGGACACATCTGACTGCGAACTTCGGTCACCTGGCAGGAAGCTACGATGCCCAGACCTATGGTTAGCTGTGCAGCGAGGTGTACTGTGAGGACAGGTTCCACACTCACTTCAAGTAAGAGGTCGGCCTGAGTGGAAAGGTGAGAGTTTTGGCAGCTGTGCAGACAAAGAAGGCGCCCTTTGGCCTGGGCCTAAATGCTTGTGACACCCCACTGGACCTGCCGTGCTCTGAGGGCCCTGCCCTGGGCCCCCTGCTCCCCTGCCCTTTGTTCAGTCACAGCAGAGATGGCCACACCCACTCCTTCAGTGAGGCCAGAGTTCCAACAACCCTCAGCCCCGCCCCCTCTCCGCAGGTTACCCTGGACTACAGAGGCTGCATCCTGAGGCCAGGGCGTTCCGAGAATGCCAAGGGCAGACATGATGACCTTAAATGATTTCCTCTTGTGTCAGGTTTGGTAAACTTTAGGAGCTAGGAAATGGTCCACTTTACAGAAATGTTCAAATTTACTGGCATTTCATATATTCTCTGCTATAACATTGTCCTGATTCTTTCTGTATATTCTTTACTTATGTTTTTGTTTTCCTTAATCAAAGTGTGTCTTTTCAATCTTTTCAAAGAAGATTCTTTGGACTTACTAAATCACCTCAAATTTATACGTTTTCTGATGTATTAAGTTCTGCTCATATCTTTATTTATCTTTTTTCTATGTTCTCAGGGTTTATTGTTTTGATCTTCTGATGTCAATTAAAACACTTGGTTATTCATTTTAATAAATATTTTACTTATAAAGATTTGAAATTTTGAAGATTCCAGCTTACTTGTAAGTTTCTAAGGGTCAGGTCCTCTCCATTGTTGCTGGCCTAAGGTTTAGTTCACCATATAGCAATGTATATATTGACCTATTTTCCCCTCGACTTTCTGTGATTCCCTACATCTCACCTTTCTTTGCAGACAAGCCATTTGAAATACCCTTAACTTATTTCACAGCCAATAAGTCATTGAAATAATGTGTATTTTTAGAGAAATCTTCTTATATAATTAGGCAGAAAATCTCACCTGCCATAGTTTTCAAAACAGCATAATTTCACTCTTCTCAATGCTTAATCTGTTGTATTACACAACCTTTGAGTATTTAGCTTTATCAATGACATGTAGAGATCCTACCAGTCTTTGAAAATATCCTTGTTCCTTGTTTCAGGTCCAGTTTTATATATATATTCTGCCTTGCACCTGATTATTCCAACAATTGATGGATGGCCTTGGGAATCTAATTCTGGTATTGATAGTCTTTACTGATTGTCTCCCCTCGTAGCTGATTTTTTCATTATTGTGTAAATTTAGATCATGAGCTCATGTTTAGCTAAACAGCTGACCTTGTAAGACGCTTAGGTGTGAACGCTCGTAAGCTTCCGAAGAAAGACGGCAAAGATTTATTTGTGTCCCTCCAATGAGTTGCCCACGAGGACACCGTTTTCTACAAGTGTTGGTCCAATACTCCCTCTAGAGGAAGGGGACTCCGACAGGGCTGATTGGCGGCCCCCGATCTGGGGCAGGGGCAGTGGGCAGCCTGTGGCCCGGGCAGGAGCCTCTTTGCATGTGTCCCTGGGACACATCTGCCTGCGAACTTCGGTCACCTGGCAGGAAGCTACGATGCCCAGACCTATGGTTAGCTGTGCAGCGAGGTGTACTGTGAGGACAGGTTCCACACACACTTCAAGTAAGAGGTCGGCCTGATTGGAAAGGTTAGAGTTTGGGCAGCTGTGCAGACAAAGAAGGCGCCCTTTGGCCTGGGCCTAAATGGTTGTGACACACCACTGGACCTGCCGTGCTCTGAGGGCCCTGCCCTGGGCCCCCTGCTCCCCTGCCCTTTGTTCAGTCACAGCAGAGATGGCCACACCCACTCCTTCAGTGAGGCCAGAGTTCCAACGACCCTCAGCCCCGCCCCCTCTCCGCAGGTTACCATGGACTACAGAGGCTGCATCCTGAGGCCAGGGCGTTCCGAGAATGCCAAGGGCAGACATGATGACCTTAAATGATTTCCTCTTGTGTCAGGTTTGGTAAACTTTAGGAGCTAGGAAATGGTCCACTTTACAGAAATGTTCAAATTTACTGGCATTTCATATATTCTCTGTTATAATATTGTCCTGATTCTTTCTGTATATTCTTAACTTATGTTTTTGTTTTCCTTAATCAAAGTGTGTCTTTTCAATCTTTTCAAAGAAGATTCTTTGGACTTACTAAATCACCTCAATTTTATACGTTTTCTGTTGTATTAAGTTCTGCTCATATCTTTATTTATCTTTTTTCTATGTTCTCAGGGTTTATTGTTTTGATCTTCTGATGTCAATTAAAACACTTGGTTATTCATTTTAATAAATATTTTACTTATAAAGATTTGAGCTTTTGAAGATTCCAGCTTACTTGTAAGTTTCAAAGGGTCAGGTCCTCTCCATTGTTGCTGGCCTAAGGTTTAGTTCACCATATAGCAATGTATATATTGACCTATTTTCCCCTCGACTTTCTGTGATTCCCTACATCTCACCTTTCTTTGCAGACAAGCCATTTGAAATACCCTTCACTTATTTCACAGCCAATAAGTCATTGAAATAATGTGTATTTTTAGAGAAATCTTCTTATATAATTAGGCAGAAAATCTCACCTGCCATAGTTTTCAAAACAGCATAATTTCACTCTTCTCAATGCTTAATCTGTTGTATTACACAACCTTTGAGTATTTAGCTTTATCAATGACATGTCCTTTAAAAATGTTTTAGAGATCCTACCAGTCTTTGAAAACATCCTTGTTCCTTGTTTCAGTTCCAGTTTTATGTATATATTCTGCCTTGCACCTGATTATTCCAACAATTGATGGATGGCCTTGGGAATCTAATTCTGGTATTGATAGTCTTTACTGATTGTCTCCCCTCGTAGCTGATTTCTTCATTATTGTGTAAATTTAGATCATGAGCTCATGTTTAGCTAAACAGCTGACCTTGTAAGACGCTTAGGTGTGAACGCTCGTAAGCTTCCGCAGAAAGACGGCAAAGATTTATTTGTGTCCCTCCAATGAGTTGCCCACGAGGACACCGTTTTCTACAAGTGTTGGTCCAATACTCCCTCTAGAGGAAGGGGACTCCGACAGGGCTGATTGGCGGCCCCCGATCTGGGGCAGGGGCAGTGGGCAGCCTGTGGCCCGGGCTGGAGCCTCTTTGCATGTGTCCCTGGGACACATCTGCCTGCGAACTTCGGTCACCTGGCAGGAAGCTACGATGCCCAGACCTATGGTTAGCTGTGCAGCGAGGTGTACTGTGAGGACAGGTTCCACACACACTTCAAGTAAGAGGTCGGCCTGAGTGGAAAGGTGAGAGTTTGGGCAGCTGTGCAGACAAAGAAGGCGCCCTTTGGCCTGGGCCTAAATGCTTGTGACAGCCCACTGGACCTGCCGTCCTCTGAGGGCCCTGCACTGGGCCCCCTGCTCCCCTGCCCTTTGTTCAGTCACAGCAGAGATGGCCACACCCACTCCTTCAGTGAGGCCAGAGTTCCAACCACCCTCAGCCCCGCCCCCTCTCCGCAGGTTACCCTGGACTACAGAGGCTGCATCCTGAGGCCAGGGCGTTCCGAGAATGCCAAGGGCAGACATGATGACCTTAAATGATTTCCTCTTGTGTCAGGTTTGGTAAACTTTAGGAGCTAGGAAATGGTCCACTTTACAGAAATGTTCAAATTTACTGGCATTTCATATATTCTCTGTTATAACATTGTCCTGATTCTTTCTGTATATTCTTTACATATGTTTTTGTTTTCCTTAATCAAAGTGTGTCTTTTCAATCTTTTCAAAGAAGATTCTTTGGACTTACTAAATCACCTCAAATTTATACGTTTTCTGATGTATTAAGTTCTGCTCATATCTTTATTTATCTTTTTTCTATGTTCTCAGGGTTTATTGTTTTGATCTTCTGATGTCAATTAAAACACTTGGTTATTCATTTTAATAAATATTTTACTTATAAAGATTTGAACTTTTGAAGATTCCAGCTTACTTGTAAGTTTCTAAGGGTCAGGTCCTCTCCATTGTTGCTGGCCTAAGGTTTAGTTCACCATATAGCAATGTATATATTGACCTATTTTCCCCTCGACTTTCTGTGATTCCCTACATCTCACCTTTCTTTGCAGACAAGCCATTTGAAATACCCTTAACTTATTTCACAGCCAATAAGTCATTGAAATAATGTGTATTTTTAGAGAAATCTTCTTATGTAATTAGGCAGAAAATCTCACCTGCCATAGTTTTCAAAACAGCATAATTTCACTCTTCTCAATGCTTAATCTGTTGTATTACACAACCTTTGAGTATTTAGCTTTATCAATGACATGTACTTTAAAAATGTTTTAGAGATCCTACCAGTCTTTGAAAACATCCTTGTTCCTTGTTTCAGTTCCAGTTTTATGTATATATTCTGCCTTGCACCTGATTATTCCAACAATTGATGGATGGCCTTGGGAATCTAATTCTGGTATTGATAGTCTTTACTGATTGTCTCCCCTCGTAGCTGATTTTTTCATTATTGTGTAAATTTAGATCATGAGCTCATGTTTAGCTAAACAGCTGACCTTGTAAGACGCTTAGGTGTGAACGCTCGTAAGCTTCAGGAGAAAGTCGGCAAAATTTATTTGTGTCCCTCCAATGAGTTGCCCACGAGGACACCGTTTTCTACAAGTGTTGGTCCAATACTCCCTCTAGAGGCAGTGGATTCCGACAGGGCTGATTGGCGGCCCCCGATCTGGGGCAGGGGCAGTGGGCAGCCTGTTGCCCGGGCAGGAGCCTCTCTGCATGTGTCCCTGGGACTCATCTGCCTGCGAACTTCGGTCACCTGGCAGGAAGCTCCGATGCCCAGACCTATGGTTAGCTGTGCAGCGAGGTGTACTGTGATGACAGGTTCCACACACACTTCAAGTAAGAGGTCGGCCTGAGTGGAAAGGTGAGAGTTTAGGCAGCTGTGCAGACAAACAAGGCGCCCTTTGGCCTGGGCCTAAATGCTTGTGACAGCCCACTGGACCTGCCGAGCTCTGAGGGCCCTGCCCTGGGCCCCCTGCTCCCCTGCCCTTTGTTCAGTCACAGCAGAGATGGCCACACACACTCCTTCAGTGAGGGCAGAGTTCCAACCAACCTCAGCCCCGCCCCCTCTCCGCAGGTTACCATGGACTACAGAGGCTGCATCCTGAGGCCAGGGCGTTCCGAGAATGCCAAGGGCAGACATGATGACCTTAAATGATTTCCTCTTGTGTCAGGTTTGGTAAACTTTAGGAGCTAGGAAATGGTCCACTTTACAGAAATGTTCAAATTTACTGGCATTTCATATATTCTCTGCTATAACATTGTCCTGATTCTTTCTGTATATTCTTTACTTATGTTTTTGTTTTCCTTGATCAAAGTGTGTCTTTACAATCTTTTCAAAGAAGATTCTTTGGACTTACTAAATCACCTGAATTTTATACGTTTTCTGTTGGATTAAGTTCTGCTCATATCTTTATTTATCTTTTTTCTATGTTCTCAGGGTTTATTGTTTTGATCTTCTGATGTCAATTAAAACACTTGGTTATTCATTTTAATAAATATTTTACTTATAAAGATTTGAACTTTTGAAGATTCCAGCTTACTTGTAAGTTTCTAAGGGTCAGGTCCTCTCCATTGTTGCTGGCCTAAGGTTTAGTTCACCATATAGCAATGTATATATTGACCTATTTTCCCCTCGACTTTCTGTGATTCCCTACATCTCACCTTTCTTTGCAGACAAGCCATTTGAAATACCCTTAACTTATTTCACAGCCAATAAGTCATTGAAATAATGTGTATTTTTAGAGAAATCTTCTTATATAATTAGGCAGAAAATCTCACCTGCCATAGTTTTCAAAACAGCATAATTTCACTCTTCTCAATGCTTAAACTGTTGTATTACACAATCTTGGAGTATTTAGCTTTATCAATGACATGTCCTTTAAAAATGTTTTAGAGATCCTACCAGTCTTTGAAAACATCCTTGTTCCTTGTTTCAGTTCCAGTTTTATGTATATATTCTGCCTTGCACCTGATTATTCCAACAATTGATGGATGGCCTTGGGAATCTAATCCTGGTATTGATAGTCTTTACTGATTGTCTCCCCTCGTAGCTGATTTCTTCATTATTGTGTAAATTTAGATCATGAGCTCATGTTTAGCTAAACAGCTGACCTTGTAAGATGCTTAGGTGTGAACGCTCGTAAGATTCAGCAGAAAGGCGGCAAAGATTTATTTGTGTCCCTCCAATGAGTTGCCCATGAGGACACCGTTTTCTACAAGTGTTGGTCCAATACTCCCTCTAGAGGCAGGGGACTCCAACAGGGCTGATTGGTGGCCCCCGATCTTGGGCAGGGGCAGTGGGCAGCCTGTGGCCCGGGCAGGAGCCTCTTTGCATGTGTCCCTGGGACACATCTGCCTGCAAACTTTGGTCACCTGGCAGAAAGCTACGATGCCCAGACCTATGGTTAGCTGTGCAGCGAGGTGTACTGTGAGGACAGGTTCCACACACACTTCAAGTAAGAGGTCGGCCTGAGTGGAAAGGTGAGAGTTTGGGCAGCTGTGCAGACAAAGAAGGCGCCCTTTGGCCTGGGCCTAAATGCTTGTGACACCCCACTGGACCTGCCGTGCTCTGAGGGCCCTGCCATGGGCCCCCTCCTCCCCTGCCCTTTGTTCAGTCACATTAGAGTTGGCCACACCCACTCCTTCAGTGAGGGCAGAGTTCCAACCACCCTCAGCCCCGCCCCCTCTCCGCAGGTTACCATGGACTACAGAGGCTGCATCCTGAGGCCAGGGCGTTCCGAGAATGCCAAGGGCAGACATGATGACCTTAAATGATTTCCTCTTGTGTCAGGTTTGGTAAACTTTAGGAGCTAGGAAATGGTCCACTTTACAGAAATGTTCAAATTTACTGGCATTTTATATATTCTCTGCTATAACATTGTCCTGATTCTTTCTGTATATTCTTTACTTATGTTTTTGTTTTCCTTAATCAAAGTGTGTCTTTTAAATCTTTTCAAAGAAGATTCTTTGGACTTACTAAATCACCTCAATTTTATACGTTTTCTGTTGTATTAAGTTCTGCTCATATCTTTATTTATCTTTTTTCTATGTTCTCAGTGTTTATTGTTTTGATCTTCTGATGTCAATTAAAACACTTGGTTATTCATTTTAATAAATATTTTACTTATAAAGATTTGAACTTTTGAAGATTCCAGCTTACTTGTAAGTTTCTAAGGGTCAGGTCCTCTCCATTGTTGCTGGCCTAAGGTTTAGTTCACCATATAGCAATGTATATATTGACCTATTTTCCCCTCGACTTTCTGTGATTCCCTACATCTCACCTTTCTTTGCAGACAAGCCTTTTGAAATACCCTTAACTTATTTCACAGCCAATAAGTCATTGAAATAATGTGTATTTTTAGAGAAACCTTCTTATATAATTAGGCAGAAAATCTCACCTGCCATAGTTTTCAAAACAGCATAATTTCACTCTTCTCAATGCTTAATCTGTTGTATTACACAACCTTTGAGTATTTAGCTTTATCAATGACATGTAGTTTAAAAATGTTTTAGAGATCCTACCAGTCTTTGAAAACATCCTTGTTCCTTGTTTCAGTTCCAGTTTTATGTATATATTCTGCCTTGCACCTGATTATTCCAACAATTGATGGATGGCCTTGGGAATCTAATTCTGGTATTGATAGTCTTTACTGATTGTCTCCCCTCGTAGCTGATTTTTTCATTATTGTGTAAATTTAGATCATGAGCTCATGTTTAGCTAAACAGCTGACCTTGTAAGACGCTTAGGTGTGAACGCTCGTAAGTTTCAGCAGAAAGTCGGCAAAATTTATTTGTGTCCCTCCAATGAGTTGCCCACGAGGACACCGTTTTCTACAAGTGTTGGTCCAATACTCCCTCTAGAGGCAGGGGACTCCGACAGGGCTGATTGGCGGCCCCCGATCTGGGGCAGGGGCAGTGGGCAGCCTGTGGCCCAGGCAGGAGCCTCTTTGCATGTGTCCCTGGGACATATCTGCCTGCGAACTTCGGTCACCTGGCAGGAAGCCACGATGCCCAGACCTATGGTTAGCTGTGCAGCGAGGTGTACTGTGAGGACAGGTTCCACACACACTTCAAGTAAGAGGTCGGCCTGAGTGGAAAGGTGAGAGTTTGGGCAGCTGTGCAGACAAAGAAGGCGCCCTTTGGCCTGGGCCTAAATGCTTGTGACACCCCACTGGACCTGCCGTGCTCTGAGGGCCCTGCCCTGGGCCCCATGCTCCCCTGCCCTTTGTTCAGTCACAGCAGAGATGGCCACACCCACTCCTTCAGTGAGGGCAGAGTTCCAACCACCCTCAGCCCCGCCCCCTCTCCACAGGTTACCATGGACTACAGAGGCTGCAACCTGAGGCCAGGGCGTTCCGACAATGCCAAGGGCAGACATGATGACCTTAAATGATTTCCTCTTGTGTCAGGTTTGGTAAACTTTAGGAGCTAGGAAATGGTCCACTTTACAGAAATGTTCAAATTTACTGGCATTTCATATATTCTCTGCTATAACATTGTCCTGATTCTTTCTGTATATTCTATACTTATGTTTTTGTTTTCCTTAATCAAAGTGTGTCTTTTCAATCTTTTCAAAGAAGATTCTTTGGAATTACTAAATCACCTGAATTTTATATGTTTTCTGTTGTGTTAAGTTCTGCTCATATCTTTATTTATCTTTTTTCTATGTTCTCAGGGTTTATTGTTTTGGTCTTCTGATGTCAATTAAAACACTTGGTTATTCATTTTAATAAATATTTTACTTATAAAGATTTGAACTTTTGAAGATTCCAGCTTACTTGTAAGTTTCTAAGGGTCAGGTCCTCTCCATTGTTGCTGGCCTAAAGTTTAGTTCACCATATAGCAATGTATATATTGACCTATTTTCCCCTCGACTTTCTGTGATTCCCTACATCTCACCTTTCTTTGCAGACAAGCCATTTGAAATACCCTTAAATTATTTCACAGCCAATAAGTCATTGAAATAATGTGTATTTTTAGAGAAATCTTCTTATATAATTAGGCAGAAAATCTCACCTGCCATAGTTTTCAAAACAGCATAATTTCACTCTTCTCAATGCTTAATCTGTTGTATTACACAACCTTTGAGTATTTAGCTTTATCAATGACATGTCCTTTAAAAATGTTTTAGACATCCTACCAGTCTTTGAAAACATCCTTGTTCCTTGTTTCAGTTCCAGTTTTATGTATATATTCTGCCTTGCACCTGATTATTCCAACAATTGATGGATGGCCTTGGGAATCTAATTCTGGTATTGATAGTCTTTACTGATTGTCTCCCCTCGTAGCTGATTTCTTCATTATTGTGTAAATTTAGATCATGAGCTCATGTTTAGCTAAACAGCTGACCTTGTAAGATGCTTAGGTGTGAACGCACGTAAGCTTCAGAAGAAAGTCGGCAAAGATTTATTTCTGTCCCTCCAATGAGTTGTCCACGAGGACACTGTTTTCTACAAGTGTTGGTCCAATACTCCCTCTAGAGGCAGGGGACTCCGACACGGCTGATTGGCGGCCCCCGATCTGGGGCAGGGGCAGTGGGCAGCCTGTTGCCCGGGAAGGAGCCTCTTTGCATGTGTCCCTGGGACCTACCTGCCTGCGAACTTCGGTCACCTGGCAGGAAGCTCCGATGCCCAGACCTATGGTTAGCTGTGCAGCGAGGTGTACTGCGCGGACAGGTTCCACACACACTTCAAGTAAGAGGTCGGCCTGAGTGGAAAGGTGAGAGTTTGGGCAGCTGTGCAGAAAAAGAAGGCGACCTTTGACCTGGGCCTAAATGCTTGTGACACCCCACTGGACATGCCGTGCTCTGAGGTCCGTGCCCTGGGCCCCCTGCTCCCCTGCCCTTTGTCCAGTCACAGCAGAAATGGCCACACCCACTCCTTCAGTGGGGGCAGAGTTCCAACCACCCTCAACCCCGCCCCCTCTCCGCAGGTTACCATGGACTACAGAGGCTGCATCCTGAGGCCAGGGCATTCCGAGAATGCCAAGGGCAGACATGATGACCTTAAATGATTTCCTCTTGTGTCAGGTTTGGTAAACTTTAGGAGCTAGGAAATGGTCCACTTCACAGAAATGTTCAAATTTACTGGCATTTCATATATTCTCTGCTATAACATTGTCCTGATTCTTTCTGTATATTCTTTACTTATGTTTTTGTTTTCCTTAATCAAAGTGTGTCTTTTCAATCTTTTCAAAGAAGATTCTTTGGACTTACTAAATCACCTGAATTTTATACGTTTTCTGTTGTATTAAGTTCTGCTCATATCTTTATTTATCTTTTTTCTATGTTCTCAGGGTTTATTGTTTTGATCTTCTGATGTCAATTAAAACACTTGGTTTTTCATTTTAATAACTATTTTACTTATAAATATTTGAACTTTTGAAGATTCCAGCTTACTTGTAAGTTTCTAAGGGTCAGGTCCTCTCCATTGTTGCTGGCCTAAGGTTTAGTTCACCATATAGCAATGTATATATTGACCTATTTTCCCCTCGACTTTCTGTGATTCCCTACATCTCACCTTTCTTTGCAGACAAGCCATTTGAAATACCCTTAACTTATTTCACAGCCAATAAGTCATTGAAATAATGTGTATTTTTAGAGAAATCTTCTTATATAATTAGGCAGAAAATCTCACCTGCCATAGTTTTCAAAACAGCATAATTTCACTCTTCTCAATGCTTAATCTGTTGTATTACACAACCTTTCAGTATTTAGCTTTATCAATGACATGTACTTTAAAAATGTTTTAGAGATCCTACCAGTCTTTGAAAACATCCTTGTTCCTTGTTTTAGTTCCAGTTTTATGTATATTTTCTGCCTTGCACCTGATTATTCCAACAATTTATGGATGGCCTTGGGAATCTAATTCTGGTATTGATAGTCTTTACTGATTGTCTCCCCTCGTAGTTGATTTCTTCATTATTGTGTAAATTTAGATCATGATCTCATGTTTACCTTAGCAGCTGAACTTGTAAGACTCTTAGGTGTGAACGCTCGTAAGCTTAAGAAGAAAGTCGGCAAAGATTTATTCCTGTCCCTCCAATGAGTTGCCCACGAGGACACCGTTTTCTACAAGTGTTGGTCCAATACTCCCTCTAGAGGCAGGGGACTCCCACAGGGCTGATTGGCGGCCCCCGATCTGGGGCAGGGGCAGTGGGCAGCCTGTGGCCCGGGCAGGAGCCTCTCTGCATGTGTCCCTGGGACCCATTTCCCTGCGAACTTCGGTCACCTTGCAGGAAGCTACGATGCCCAGACCTATGGTTAGCTGTGCAGCGAGGTGTACTGCGTGGACAGGTTCCACACACACTTCAATAAGAGGTCGGCCTGAGTGGAAAGGTGAGAGTTTGGGCAGCTGTGCAGACAAAGAAGGCGCCCTTTGGCCTGGGCCTAAATCCTTGTGACACCCCACTGGACCTGCCGTGCTCTGAGGGCCCTGCCCTGGGCCCCCTGCTCCCCTGCCCTTTGTTCAGTCAGAGCAGAGATGGCCACACCCACTCCTTCAGTGAGGGCAGTGTTCCAACCACCCTCAGCCCCTCCCCCTCTCCGCAGGTTACCATGGACTACAGAGGCTGCATCATGAGGCCAGGGCGTTCCGAGAATGCCAAGGGCAGACATGATGACCTTAAATGATTTCCTCTTGTGTCAGGTTTGGTAAACTTTAGGAGCTAGGAAATGGTCCACTTTACAGAAATGTTCAAATTTACTGGCATTTCTTATATTCTCTGCTATAACATTGTCCTGATTCTTTCTGTATATTCTATACTTATATTTTTGTTTTCCTTAATCAAAGTGTGTCTTTTCAATCTTTTCAATGAAGATTCTTTGGACTTACTAAATCACCTGAATTTTATACGTTTTCTGTTGTATTAAGTTCTGCTCATAACTTTATTTATCTTTTTTCTATGTTCTCAGGGTTTATTGTTTTGATCTTCTGATGTCAATTAAAACACTTGGTTATTCATTTTAATAAATATTTTACTTATAAAGATTTGAACTTTTGAAGATTCCAGCTTACTTGTAAGTTTCTAAGGGTCAGGTCCTCTCCATTGTTGCTGGCCTAAGGTTTAGTTCACAATATAGCAATGTATATATTGACCTATTTTCCCCTCGACTTTCTGTGATTCCCTACATCTCACCTTTCTTTGCAGACAAGCCATTTGAAATACCCTTAACTTATTTCACAGCCAATAAGTCATTGAAATAATGTGTATTTTTAGAGAAATCTTCTTATACAATTAGGCAGAAAATCTCACCTGCCATAGTTTTCAAAACAGCATAATTTCACTCTTCTCAATGCTTAATCTGTTGTATTACACAACCTTTGAGTATTTAGCTTTATCAATGACATGTACTTTAAAAATGTTTTAGAGATCCTACCAGTCTTTGAAAACATCCTTGTTCCTTGTTTCAGTTCCAGTTTTATGTATATTTTCTGCCTTGCACCTGATTATTCCAACAATTGATGGATGGCCTTGGGAATCTAATTCTGGTATTCATAGTTTTTGCTGATTGTCTCCCCTTGTAGCTGATTTCTTCATTATTGTGTAAATTTAGATCATGAGCTCATGTTTAGCTAAACAGCTGACCTTTTAAGACGCTTACGTGTGAACGCTCATAAGCTTCAGGAGAAAGTCGGCAAAATTTATTTGTGTCCCTCCAATGAGTTGCCCACGAGGACACCGTTTTCTACAAGTGTTGGTCCAATACTCCCTCTAGAGGTAGCGGACTCTGACAGGGCTGATTGGCATCCCCCGATCTGGGGCACGGGCAGTGGCCAGCCTGTGGCCCGCGCTGGAGCATCTTTGCATGTGTCCCTGGGACAGATCTGCCTGCGAACTTCGGTCACCTGGCAGGAAGCTACGATGCCCAGACCTATGGTTAGCTGTGCAGCACGGTGTACTGTGAGGACAGGTTCCACACATACTTCAAGTAAGAGGTCGGCCTGAGTGGAAAGGTGAGAGTTTGGGCAGCTGTGCAGACAAAGAAGGCACTCTTTGGCCTGGGCCTAAATGCTTGTGACACCCCACTGGACCTGCCGTGCTCTGAGGGCCCTGCCCTGGGCCCCCTGCTCCCCTGCCCTTTGTTCAGTCACAGTAGAGTTGGCCACACCCACTCCTTCAGTGAGGGCAGAGTTCCAACCACCCTCAGCCCCGCCCCCTCTCCGAAGGTTACCATGGACTACAGAGGCTGCATCCTGAGGCCAGTGCGTTCCGAGAATGCCAAGGGCAGACATGATGACCTTAAATGATTTCCTTTTTTGTCAGGTTTGGTAAACTTTAGGAGCTAGGAAATGGTCCCCTTTACAGAAATGTTCAAATTTACTGGCATTTCATATATTCTCTGCTATAACATTGTCCTGATTCTTTCTTTATATTCTTTACTTATGTTTTTGTTTTCCTTAATCAAAGTGTGTCTTTTAAATCTTTTCAAAGAAGATTCTTTGGACTTACTAAATCACCTCAATTTTATACGTTTTCTGGTGTATTAAGTTCTGCTCATATCTTTATTTATCTTTTTTCTATGTTCTCAGGGTTTATTGTTTTGATCTTCTGATGTCAATTAAAACACTTGGTTATTCATTTTAATAAATATTTTACTTATAAAGATTTGAACTTTTGAAGATTCCAGCTTACTTGTAAGTTTCTAAGGGTCAGGTCCTCTCCATTGTTGCTGGCCTAAGGTTTAGTTCACCATATAGCAATGTATATATTGACCTATTTTCCCCTCGACTTTCTGTGATTCCCTACATCTCACCTTTCTTTGCAGACAAGCCATTTGAAATACCCTTAACTTATTTCACAGCCAATAAGTCATTGAAATAATGTGTATTTTTTAGAGAAATCTTCTTATATAATTAGGCAAAAAATCTCACCTGCCATAGTTTTCAAAACAGCATAATTTCACTCTTCTCAATGCTTAATCTGTTGTATTACACAACCTCTGAGTATTTAGCTTTATCAATGACATGTACTTTAAAAATGTTTTAGAGATCCTACCAGTCTTTGAAAACATCCTTGTTCCTTGTTTCAGTTCCAGTTTTATGTATATTTTCTGCCTTGCACCTGATTATTCCAACAATTGATGGATGGCCTTGGGAATCTAATTCTGGTATTGATAGTCTTTACTGATTGTCTCCCCTCGTAGCTGATTTCTTCATTATTGTGTAAATTTAGATCATGAGCTCATGTTTAGCTAAACAGATGACCTTGTAAGATGCTTAGGTGTGAACGCACGTAAGCTTCAGAAGAAAGTCGGCAAAGATTTATTTCTGTCCCTCCAATGAGTTTCCCACGAGGACACCGTTTTCTACAAGTGCTGGTCCAATACTCCCTCTAGAGGCAGGGGACTCCGACAGGGCTGATTGGCGGCCCCCGATCTGGGGCAGGGGCAGTGGGCAGCCGGTTGCCCGTGAAGGAGCCTCTCTGCATGTGTCCCTGGAACCAACCTGCCTGTGAACTTCGGTCACCTGGCAGGAAGCTACAATGCCCAGACCTATGGTTAGCTGTGCAGCGAGGTGTACTGCGCGGACAGGTTCCACACACACTTCAAGTAAGAGGTCGGCCTGAGTGGAAAGGTGAGAGTTTGGGCAGCTGTGCAGAAAAAGAATGCGACCTTCGACCTTGGCCTAAATGCTTGTGACACCCCACTGGACCTGCCGTGCTCTGAGGGCCCTGCCCTGGGCCCCCTGCTCCCCTGCCCTTTGTTCAGTCACAGCAGAAATGCCCACACCCACTCCTTCAGTGGGGGCAGAGTTCCAACCACCCTCATCCCCGCCCCCTCTCTGCAGGTTACCATGGACTACAAAGGCTGCATCCTGAGGCCAGGGCATTCCGAGAATGCCAAGGGCAGACATGATGACCTTAAATGATTTCCTCTTGTGTCAGGTTTGGTAAACTTTAGGAGCTAGGAAATGGTCCACTTGACAGAAATGTTCAAATTTACTGGCATTTCATATATTCTCTGCTATAACATTGTCCTGATTCTTTCTGTATATTCTTTACTTATGTTTTTGTTTTCCTTAATCAAAGTGTGTCTTTTCAATCTTTTCAAAGAAGATTCTTTGGACTTACTAAATCACCTCAATTTTATACGTTTTCTGTTGTATTAAGTTCTGCTCATATCTTTATTTATCTTTTTTCTATGTTCTCAGGGTTTATTGTTTTGATCTTCTGATGTCAATTAAAACACTTGGTTATTCATTTTAATAAATATTTTACTTATAAAGATTTGAACTTTTGAAGATTCCAGCTTACTTGTAAGTTTCTAAGGGTCAGGTCCTCTCCATTGTTGCTGGCCTAAGGTTTAGTTCACCATATAGCAATGTATATATTGACCTATTTTCCCCTCGATTTTCTGTGATTCCCTACATCTCACCTTTCTTTGCAGACAAGCAATTTGAAATACCCTTAACTTATTTCACAGCCAATAAGTCATTGAAATAATGTGTATTTTTTAGAGAAATCTTCTTATATAATTAGGCAGAAAATCTCACCTGCCATAGTTTTCAAAACAGCATAATTTCACTCTTCTCAATGCTTAATCTGTTGTATTACACAACCTTTGAGTGTTTAGCTTTATCAATGACATGTACTTTAAAAATGTTTTAGAGATCCTACCAGTCTTTGAAAACATCCTTGTTCCTTGTTTCAGTTCCAGTTTTATGTATATTTTCTGCCTTGCACCTGATTATTCCAACAATTTATGGATGGCCTTGGGAATCTAATTCTGGTATTGATAGTCTTTACTGATTGTCTCCCCTCGTAGCTGATTTCTTCATTATTGTGTAAATTTAGATCATGAGCTCATGTTTACCTTAGCAGCTGACCTTTTAAGACGCTTAGGTGTGAACGCTCGTAAGCTTCAGCAGAAAGACGGCAAGGATTTATTTGTGTCCCTCCAATGAGTTGCCCACGAGGACACCGTTTTCTACAAGTGTTGGTCCAATACTCCCTCTAGAGGCAGGGGACTCCGGCAGGGCTGATTGGCGGCCCCCGATCTGGGGCAGGGGCAGTGGGCAGCCTGTGGCCCGGGCTGGAGCCTCTTTGCATGTGTCCCTGGGACACATCTGCCTGCGAACTTCGGTCACCTGGCAGGAAGCTACGATGCCCATACCTATGGTTAGCTGTGCAGCGAGGTGTACTGTGAGGACAGGTTCCACACACACTTCAAGTAAGAGGTCGGCCTGAGTGGAACGTTGAGAGTTTGGGCAGCTGTGCAGACAAAGAAGGTGCCCTTTGGCCTGGGCCTAAATGCTTGTGACACCCCACTGGACCTGCCGTGCTCAGAGGGCCCTGCCCTGGGCCTCCTGCTCCCCTGCCCTTTGTTCAGTCACAGCAGAGATGGCCACACCCACTCCTTCAGGGAGGGCAGAGTTCCAACCACCCTCAGCCCCGCCCCCTCTCCGCAGGTTACCATGGACTACAGAGGCTGCATCCTGAGGCCAGGGCGTTCTGAGAATGCCAAGGGCAGACATGATGACCTTAAATGATTTCCTCTTGTGTCAGGTTTGGTAAACTTTAGGAGCTAGGAAATGGTCCACTTTACAGAAATGTTCAAATTTACTGGCATTTCTTATATTCTCTGCTATAACATTGTCCTGATTCTTTCTGTATATTCTTTACTTATGTTTTTGTTTTCCTTAATCAAAGTGTGTCTTTTCAATCTTTTCAAAGAAGATTCTTTGGACTTACTAAATCACCTCAATTTTATTCGTTTTCTGTTGTATTATGTTCTGCTCATATCTTTATTTATCTTTTTTCTATGTTCTCAGGGTTTATTGTTTTGATCTTCTGATGTCAATTAGAACACTTGGTTATTCATTTTAATAAATATTTTACTTATATAGATTTGAACTTTTGAAGATTCCAGCTTACTTGTAAGTTTTTAAGTGTCAGGTGCTCTCCATTGTTGCTGGCCGAACGTTTAGTTCAACATATCGCAATGTATATATTGACCTATTTTCCCCTCGACTTTCTGTGATTCCCTACATCTCACCTTTCTTTGAAGACAAGCCATTTGAAATACCCCTAACTTATTTCACAGCCAATAAGTCTTTGAAATAATGTGTATTTTTTAGAGAAATCTTCTTATATATTTAGGCAGAAAATCTGACCTGCCATAGTTTTCAAAACAGCATAATTTCACTCTTCTCAATGATTAATCTGTTGTATTACACAACCTTTGTGTATTTAGCTTTATCAATGACATGTCCTTTAAAAATGTTTTAGAGATCCTACCAGTCTTTGACAACATCCTCGTGCCTTGTTTCAGTTCCAGTTTTATGTATATTTTCTGCCTTGCACCCGATTATTCCTACATCTGATGGATGACCTTGGGAATCTAATACTGGTATTGATTGTTTTGGCTGATTGTCTCCCCTTGTAGCTGCTTTCTTCATTATTGTGTAAATTTAGATCATGAGCTCATGTTTAGCTAAACAGCTGACCTTGTAAGAGGCTTAGGTGTGAACGCTCGTAAGTTTCAGCAGAAACTCGGCCAAGATTTATTTGTGTCCCTCCCATGAGTGGCCAGCAAGGACCCCGTTTTCTACAAGTGTTGGTCCAATACTCCCTCTAGAGGCACGGGACTCAGACAGGGCTGCTTTGCGGCCCCTGATCTGGGGCAGGGGCAGTGGGCGGCCTGTGGCCCTGGCAGGAGGCTCTCCGCGTGTGTCCCAGGGACTCATCTGCCTGCGAGCCTCGTTCACCTGGCAGGAAGCTATGATGCCCAGACCTATGGTTAGCTGTGCAGCGAGGTGAACTGCACGGACAGGTTCCACACACACTTCAAGTAAGAGGGCGGCCTGAGTGGAAAGGTGAGAGTTTGGGCAGCTGTGCAGACAAAGAAAGCGCCCTTTGGCCAGGGCCTAAAAGCTTGTGACACTCCACTGGGCCTGCCGGGCTCTGAGGGCCCTGCCCTGGGCCCCCTGCTCCCCTGCCCTTTGTTCAGTCACAGCAGAGATGGCCACACCCACTCCCTCAGTGAGGGCAGTGTTCCAACCTCCCTCAGCCCCGCCCCCTCTCCGCAGGTTACCATGGACTACAGAGGCTGCATTCTGAGGCCAGGGCGTTCCGAGAATGCCAAGGGCAGACATGATGACCTTAAATGATTTCCTCTTGTGTCAGTGTTGGTAAACTTTAGGAGCTAGGAAATGGTCCACTTTACAGAAATGTTCAAATTTACTGGCATTTCATATATTCTCTGCTCTAACATTGTCCTGACTCTTTCTGTATATTCTTTACTTATGTTTTGGATTTCCTTAATCAAAGTGTGTCTTTTAAATCTTTTCAAAGAAGATTCTTTGGACTTACTAAATCACCTCAATTTTATACGTTTTCTATTGTATTAAGTTCTGCTCATATCTTTATTTATCTTTTCTCTATGTTCTCAGGGTTTATTGTTTTCATCTTCTGATGTCAATTAAAACACTTGGTTATTCATTTTAATAAATCTTTTTACTTATAAAGATTTGAACTTTTGAAGATTCCAGCTTACGTGTACGTGTCTAAGGGTCACGTCCTCTCCATTGTTGCTGGCCTAAGGCTTAGTTCACCATACAGAAATGTATATATTGACCTATTTTCCCCTCGACTTTCTGTGATTCCCTACATCTCACCTTTCTTTGCAGACAAGCCATTTGAAATACCCTTAACTTATTTCACAGCCAATAAGTCATTGAAATAATGTGTATTTTTTAGAGAAATCTTCTTATATAATTAGGCAGAAAATCTGACCTGCCATAGTTTTCAAAACAGCATAATTTTACTCTTCTCAATGATTAATCTGTTGTATTACACAACCTTGGAGTATTTAGCTTTATCAATGACATGTCCTTGAAAAATGTTTTAGAGATCCTACCAGTCTTTGAAAACATCCTTGTGCCTTGTTTCACTTCCAGTTTTATGTATATTTTCTGCCTTGCACCCGATTATTCCTACATCTGATGGATGGCCTTGGGAATCTACTTCTGGTATTGATGGTTTTGGCTGATTGTCTCCCCTTGTAGCTGCTTTCTTCAATATTGTGTAAATTTAGATCATGAGCTCATGTTTAGCTAAACAGCTGACCTTGTAAGAGGCTTAGGTGTGAACGCTCGTAAGTTTCAGCAGGGAGTCGGCAAAGATTTATTTGTGTCCCTCCAATGAGTGGCCCGCAAGTACCCCATTTTCTACAAGTGTTGGTCCAATACTCCCTCTAGAGGCAGGGGACTCAGACAGGGCTGATTTGCGGCCCCAGATCTTGGGCAGGGGCAGTAGGCGTCCTGTGACCCGGGCAGGAGCCTCTCCTCGTGTGTCCCTGGGACACATCTGCCTGCGAACTTCGGTCACCTGGCAGGAAGCTACGATGCCCAGACCTATGCTTATGTGTGCAGCGCGGTGTACTGCGCGGACACGTTCCACACACACTTCAAGTAAGAGGGCGGCCTGAGTGGAAAGGTGAGAGTTTGGGCAGCTGTGCAGACAAAGAAGGCGCCCTTTGGCCTGGGCCTAAAAGCTTGTGACAGTCCACTGGGCCTGCCGGTCTCTGAGGGCCCTGCCCTGGGCCCCCTGCTCCCCTGCCCTTTGTTCAGTCACAGCAGAGATGGCCACACCCACTCCCTCAGTGAGGGCAGTGTTCCAACCTCCCTCAGCCCCACCCCCTCTCCGCATGTTACCCTGGACTACCGAGGCTGCATTCTGAGGCCAGGGCGTTCCGAGAATGCCAAGGGCAGACATGATGACCTTAAATGATTTCCTCTTGTGTCAGTGTTGGTAAACTTTAGGAGCTAGGAAATGGTCCACTTGACAGAAATGTTCAAATTTACTGGCATTTCATATATTCTCTGCTCTAACATTGTCCTGACTCTTTCTGTATATTCTTTACTTATGTTTTGGTTTTCCTTAATCAAAGTGTGTCTTTTAATTCTTTTCAAAGAAGATTCTTTGGACTTACTAAATCCCCTGAATTTTATACGTTTTCTGTTGTATTAAGTTCTGCTCATATCTTTATTTATCTTTTTTCTATGTTCTCAGGGTTTATTGTTTTCATCTTCTGATGTCAATTAAAACACTTGGTTATTCATTTTAATAAATTTTTTACTTATAAAGATTTGAACTTTTGAAGATTCCAGCTTACTTGTACATGTCTAAGGGTCAGGTCCTCTCCATTGTTGCTGGCCTAAGGCTTAGTTCACCATACAGCAATGTATATATTGACCTATTTTCCCCTCGACTTTCTGTGATTCCCTACATCTCACCTTTCTTTGCAGACAAGCCATTTGAAATACCCTTAACTTATTTCACAGCCAATAAGTCTTTGAAATAATGTGTATTTTTTAGAGAAATCTTCTTATATAATTAGGCAGAAAATCTGACCTGCCATAGTTTTCAAAACAGCATAATTTCACTCTTCTCAATGATTAATCTGTTGTATTACACAACCTTGGAGTATTTAGCTTTATCAATGACATGTTCTTGAAAAATGTTTTAGAGATCCTACCAATCTTTGAAAACATCCTCGTGCCTTGTTTCAGTTCCAGTTTTATGTATATTTTCTGCCTTGCAACCGATTATTCCTACATCTGAGGGATGGCCTTGGGAATCTAATTCTGGTATTGATGGTTTTGGCTGATTGTCTCCCCTTGTAGCTGCTTTCTTCAATATTGTGTAAATTTAGATCATGAGCTCATGTTTAGCTAAACAGCTGACCTTGTAAGAGGCTTAGGTGTGAACGCTCGTAAGTTTCAGCAGAAAGTCGGCAAAGATTTATTTGTGTCCCTCCAATGAGTTGCCCGCAAGGACCCCGTTTTCTACAAGTGTTGGTCCAATACTCCCTCTAGAGGCAGGGGACTCAGACAGGGCTGCTTTGCGGCCCCCGATCTGGGGCAGGGGCAGTGGGCGGCCTGTGACCCGGGCAGGAGCCACTCCGCGTGTGTCCCAGGGACCCATCTGCCTGCGAACTTCGGTCACCTGGCAGGAAGCTACGATGCCCTGACCTATGCTTAGCTGTGCAGCGCGGTATACTGCACGGACACGTTCCACACACACTTCAAGTAAGAGGGCGGCCTGAGTGGAAAGGTGAGAGTTTGGGCAGCTGTGCAGACAAAGAAGGCGCCCTTTGGCCTGGGCCTAAAAGCTTGTGACACTCCACTGGGCCTGCCGGGCTCTGAGGGCCCTGCCCTGAGCCCCCTGCTCCCCTGACTTTTGTTCAGTCACAGCAGAGATGGCCACACCCACTCCCTCAGTGAGGGCAGTGTTCCAACCTCCCTCAGCCCCGCACCCTCTCCGCAGGTTACCATGGACTACAGAGGCTGCATTCTGAGGCTAGGGTGTTCCAAGAATGCCAAGGGCAGACATGATTACCTTAAATGATTTCCTCTTGTGTCAGTGTTGGTAAACTTTAGGAGCTAGGAAATGGTCCACTTGACAGAAATGTTCAAATTTACTGGCATTTCATATATTCTCTGCTCTAACATTGTCCTGACTCTTTCTGTATATTCTTTACTTATGTTTTGGTTTTCCTTAATCAAAGTGTGTCTTTTAAATCTTTTCAAAGAAGATTCTTTGGACTTACTAAATCACCTGAATTTTATACGTTTTCTGTTGTATTAAGTTCTGCTCATATCTTTATTTATCTTTTTTCTATGTTCTCAGGGTTTATTGTTTTCATCTTCTGATGTCAATTAAAACACTTGGTTATTCATTTTAATAAATCTTTTTACTTATAAAGATTTGAACTTTTGAAGATTCCAGCTTACTTGTACGTGTCTAAGGGTCAGGTCCTCTCCATTGTTGCTGTCCTAAGGCTTAGTTCACCATACAGCAATGTATATATTGACCTATTTTCCCCTCGACTTTCTGTGATTCCCTGCATCTCACCTTTCTTTGCAGACAAGCCATTTGAAATACCCTTAACTTATTTCACAGCCAATAAGTCTTTGAAATAATGTGTATTTTTTAGAGAAATCTTCTTATATAATTAGGCAGAAAATCTGACCTGCCATAGTTTTCAAAACAGCATAATTTCACTCTTCTCAATGATTAATCTGTTGTATTACACAACCTTGGAGTATTTAGCTTTATCAATGACATGTCCTTGAAAAATGTTTTAGAGATCCTACCAGTCTTTGAAAACATCCTTGTGCCTTGTTTCAGTTCCAGTTTTATGTATATTTTCTGCCTTGCACCCGATTATTCCTACATCTGATGGATGGCCTTGGGAATCTATTTCTGGTATTGATGGTTTTGGCTGATTGTCTCCCCTTGTAGCTGCTTTCTTCAATATTTTGTAAATTTAGATCATGAGCTCATGTTTAGCTAAACAGCTGACCTTGTAAGAGGCTTAGGTGTGAACGCTCGTAAGTTTCAGCAGAGAGTCGGCAAAGATGTATTTGTGTCCCTCCAATGAGTGGCCAGCAAGGACCCCGTTTTCTACAAGTGTTGGTCCAATACTCCCTCTAGAGGCAGGGGATTTAGACAGGGCTGCTTTGCCGCCCCCGATATGGGGCAGGGGCAGTGGGTGGCCGGTGACCCGGGCAGGAGCCACTCCTCGTGTGTCCCATGGACCCATCTGCCTGCAAACTTCGGTCACCTGGCAGGAAGCTACGATGCCCAGACCTATGCTTAGCTGTGCAGCGCGGTATACTGCGCAGACACGTTCCACACACACTTCAAGTAAGAGGGCGGCCTGAGTGGAAAGGTGAGAGTTTGGGCAGCTGTTCAGACAAAGAAGGCGCCCTTTGGCCTGGGCCTAAAAGCTTGTGACACTCCACTGGGCCTGCCGGGCTCTGAGGGCCCTGCCCTGGGCCCCCTGCTCCCCTGCCCTTTGTTCAGTCACAGCAGAGATGGCCACACCCACTCCCTCAGTGAGGGCAGTGTTGCAACCTCCCTCAACCCCGCCCCCTCTCCGCAGGTTACCATGGACTACAGAGGCTGCATTCTGAGGCCAGTGCGTTCCGAGAATGCCAAGGGCAGACATGATGACCTTAAATGATTTCCTCTTGTGTCAGTGTTGGTAAACTTTAGGAGCTAGGAAATGGTCCACTTTACAGAAATGTTCAAATTTACTGGCATTTCATATATTCTCTGCTCTAACATTGTCCTGACTCTTTCTGTATATTCTTTACTTATGTTTTGGTTTTCCTTAATCAAAGTGTGTCTTTTAATTCTTTTCAAAGAAGATTCTTTGGACTTACTAAATCACCTGAATTTTATACGTTTTCTGTTGTATTAAGTTCTGCTCATATCTTTATTTATCTTTTTTCTATGTTCTCAGGGTTTATTGTTTTCATCTTCTGATGTCAATTAAAACACTTGGTTATTCATTTTAATAAATCTTTTTACTTATAAAGATTTGAACTTTTGAAGATTCCAGCTTACTTGTTCGTGTCTAAGGGTCAGGTCCTCTCCATTGTTGCTGGCCTAAGGCTTAGTTCACCATACAGCAATGTATATATTGACCTATTTTCCCCTCGACTTTCTGTGATTCCCTACATCTCACCTTTCTTTGCAGACAAGCCATTTGAAATACCCTTAACTTATTTCACAGCCAATAAGTCTTTGAAATAATGTGTATTTTTTAGAGAAATCTTCTTATATAATTAGGCAGAAAATCTGACCTGCCATAGTTTTCAAAACAGCATAATTTCACTCTTCTCAATGATTAATCTGTTGTATTACACAACCTTTGAGTATTTAGCTTTATCAATGACATGTCTTTGAAAAATGTTTTAGAGATCCTACCAGTCTTCTAAAACATCCTTGTGCCTTGTTTCAGTTCCAGTTTTATGTATATTTTCTGCCTTGCACCCGATTATTCCTACATCTGATGGATGGCCTTGGGAATCTAATTCTGGTATTGATGGTTTTGGCTGATTGTCTCCCCTTGTAGCTGCTTTCTTCAATATTGTGTAAATTTAGATCATGAGCTCATGTTTAGCTAAACAGCTGACCTTGTAAGAGGCTTAGGTGTGAACGCTCGTAAATTTCAGCAGAGAGTCGGCAAAGGTGTATTTGTGTCCCTCCAATGCGTGGCCCGCAAGGACCCCGTTTTCTACATATGTTGGTCCAATACCCCCTCTAGAGGCAGGGGACTCAGACAGGGCAGCTTTGCGGCCCCCGATCTGGGGCAGGGGCAGTGGGCGGCCTGTGACCCGGGCAGGAGCCTCTCCGCATGTGTCCCTGGGACCCATCTACCTGCGAACTTCGGTCACCTGGCAGGTAGCTACGATGCCCAGACCTATGCTTATCTGTGCAGTGCGGTGTACTGCGCGGACACGTTCCACACACACTTCAAGTAAGAGGGCGGCCTGAGTGGAAAGGTGAGAGTGTGGGCAGCTGTGCAGACAAAGAAGGCGCCCTTTGGCCTGGGCCTAAAAGCTTGTGAGAGTCCACAGGGCCTGCCGGGCTCTGAGGGCCCTGCCCTGGGCCCCCTGCTCCCCTGCCATTTGTAAAGTCAGAGCAGAGATGGCCACACCCACTCCCTCAGTGAGGGCAGTGTTCCAACCTCCCTCAGCCCCGCCCCCGCTCCGCAGGTTACCATGGACTACAGAGGCTGCATTCTGAGGCCAGGGCGTTCCGAGAATGCCAAGGGCAGACATGATGACCTTAAGTGATTTCCTCTTGTGTCAGTGTTGGTAAACTTTAGGAGCTAAGAAATGGTCCACTTGACAGAAATGTTCAAATTTACTGGCATTTCATATATTCTCTGCTCTAACATTGTCCTGACTCTTTCTGTATATTCTTTACTTATGTTTTGGTTTTCCTTAATCAAAGTGTGTCTTTTAAATCTTTTCAAAGAAGATTCTTTGGACTTACTAAATCACCTGAATTTTATACGTTTTCTGTTGTATTAAGTTCTGCTCATATCTTTATTTATCTTTTCTCTAAGTTCTCAGGGTTTATTGTTTTCATCCTCTGATGTCAATTAAAACACTTGGTTATTGATTTTAATAAAACTTTTGACTTGTAAAGATTTGAACTTTTGAAGATTCCAGCTTACTTGTACGTGTCTAAGGGTCAGGTCCTCTCCATTGTTGCTGGCCTAAGGCTTAGTTCACCATACAGCAATATATATATTGATCTATTTTCCCCTCGACTTTCTGTGATTCCCTACATCTCACCTTCTTTGCAGACAAGCCATTTGAAATACCCTTAACTTATTTCACAGCCAATAAGTCTTTGAAATAATGTGTATTTTTTAGAGAAATCTTCTTATATAATTAGGCAGAAAATCTGACCTGCCATAGTTTTCAAAACAGCATAATTTCACTCTTCTCAATGATTAATCTGTTGTATTAAACAACCTTGGAGTACTTAGCTTTATCAATGACATGTCCTTGAAAAATGTTTTAGAGATCCTACCAGTCTTTGAAAACATCCTTGTGCCTTGTTTCAGTTCCAGTTTTATGTATATTTTCTGCCTTGCACGCGATTATTCCTACATCTGATGGATGGCCTTGGGAATCTAATTCTGGTATTGATGGTTTTGGCTGATTGTCTCCCCTTGTAGCTGCTTTCTTCATTATTGTGTAACTTTAGATCATGAGCTCATGTTTAGCTAAACAGCTGACCTTGTAAGAGGCTTAGGTGTGAACGATCGTAAGTTTCAGCAGAGAGTCGGCAAAGATGTATTTGTGTCCCTCCAATGAGTGGCCCGCAAGGACCCCGTTTTCTACAAGTGTTGGTCCAATACTCCCTCTAGAGGCAGGGGACTAAGACAGGGCTGCTTTGCGGCCCCCGATCTGGGGCAGGGGCAGTGGGCGGCCTGTGACCCGGGCAGGAGCCTCTCCGCGTGTGTCCCAGGAACCCGTCTGCCTGCGAACTTCGGTCACCTGGCAGGAAGCTACGATGCCCAGACCTATGCTTAGCTGTGCAGCGCGGTATACTGCGCGGACACGTTCCACACACACTTCAAGTAAGAGGGCGTTCTGAGTGGAAAGGTGAGAGTTTGGGCAGCTGTGCAGACAAAGAAGGCGCCCTTTGGCTTGGGCCTAAAAGCTTGTGACACTCCACTGGGCCTGCCGGGCTCTGAGGGCCCTGCCCTGGGCCCCCTGCTCCCCTGACTTTTGTTCAGTCACAGCAGAGATGGCCACACCCACTCCCTCAGTGAGGGCAGTGTTCCAACCTCCCTCAGCCCCGTACCCTCTCCGCAGGTTACCATGGACTACAGAGGCTGCATTCTGAGGCCAGGGCGTTCCGAGAATGCCAAGGGCAGACATGATGACCTTAAATGATTTCCTCTTGTGTCAGTGTTGGTAAACTTTAGGAGCTAGGAAATGGTCCACTTTACAGAAATGTTCAAATTTACTGGCATTTCATATATTCTCTGCTCTAACATTGTCCTGACTCTTTCTATATATTCTTTACTTATGTTTTGGTTCTCCTTAATCAAAGTGTGTCTTTTAAATCTTTTCAAAGAAGATTCTTTGGACTTACTAAATCACCTGAATTTTATACGTTTTCTGTTGTATTAAGTTCTGCTCATATCTTTATTTATCTTTTCTCTATGTTCTCAGGGTTTATTGTTTTCATCTTCTGATGTCAATTAAAACACTTGGTTATTGATTTTAATAAATCTTTTTACTTATAAAGATTTGAACTTTTGAAGATTCCAGCTTACTTGTACGTGTCTAAGGGTCAGGTCCTCTCCATTGTTGCTGGCCTAAGGCTTAGTTCACCATACAGCAATGTATATATTGACCTATTTTCCACTCGACTTTCTGTGATTCCCTACATCTCACCTTTCTTTGCAGACAAGCCATTTGAAATACCCTTAACTTATTTCACAGCCAATAAGTCTTTGAAATAATGTGTATTTTTTAGAGAAATCTTCTTATATAATTAGGCAGAAAATCTGACCTGCCATAGTTTTCAAAACAGCATAATTTCACTCTTCTCAATGATTAATCTGTTGTATTACACAACCTTGGAGTATTTAGCTTTATCAATGACATGTCCTTGAAAAATGTTTTAGAGATCCTACCAGTCTTTGAAAACATCCTTGTGCCTTGTTTCAGTTCCAGTTTTATGTATATTTTCTGCCGTGCACCCGATTATTCCTTCATCTGATGGATGGCCTTGGGAATCTAATTCTGGTATTGATGGTTTTGGCTGATTGTCTCCCCTTGTAGCTGCTTTCTTCATTATTGTGTAAATTTAGATCATGAGCTCATGTTTAGCTAAACAGCTGACCTTGTAAGAGGCTTAGGTGTGAACGCTCGTAAGTTTCAGCACAAAGTCGGCAAAGATTTATTTGTGTCCCTCCAATGAGTGGCCCGCAAGGACCCCGTTTTCTACAAGTGTTGGTCCAATACTCCCTTTAGAGGCAGGGGACTCAGACAGGGCTGCTTTGCGGCCCCCGATCTGGGGCAGGGGCAGTGGGCGGCCTGTGACCCTGGCAGGAGACCCTCCGCGTGTGTCCCAGGGACCCATCTGCCTGCAAACTTCGGTCACCTGGCTGGAAGCTACGATGCCCAGAACTATGCTTAGCTGTGCAGCGCGGTATACTGCGCGGACACTTTCCACACACACTTCAAGTAAGATGGCGGCCTGAGTGGAAAGGTGAGAGTTTGGGCAGCTGTGCAGACAAAGAAGGCGCCCTTTGGCCTGGGCCTAAAAACTTGTGACACTCCACTGGGCCTGCCGGGCTCTGAGAGCCCTGCCCTGGGCCCCCTGCTCCCCTGCCATTTGTTCAGTCACAGCAGAGATGGCCACACACACTCCCTCAGTGAGGGCAGTGTTCCAACCTCCCTCAGCCCCGCACCCACTCCGCAGGTTACCATGGACTACAGAGGCTGCATTCTGAGGCCAGGGCGTTCCGAGAATGCCAAGGGCAGACATGTTGACCTTAAATGATTTCCTCTTGTGTCAGTGTTGGTAAACTTTAGGAGCTAGGAAATGGTCCACTTTACAGAAATGTTCAAATTTACTGGCATTTCATATATTCTCTGCTCTAACATTGTCCTGACTCTTTCTGTATATTCTTTACTTATGTTTTGGTTTTCCTTAATCAAATTGTGTCTTTTAAATCTTTTCAAAGAAAATTATTTGGACTTACTAAATCACCTGAATTTTATAAGTTTTCTGTTGTATTAAGTTCTGCTCATATCTTTATTTATCTTTTCTCTATGTTCTCAGGGTTTATTGTTTTCATCTTCTGATGTCAATTAAAACACTTGGTTATTGATTTTAATAAATCTTTTTACTTATAAAGATTTGAACTTTTGAAGATTCCAGCTTACTTGTACGTGTTTAAGGGTCAGGTCCTCTCCATTGTTGCTGGCCTAAGGCTTAGTTCACCATACAGCAATGTATATATTGACCTATTTTCCCCTCGACTTTCTGTGATTCCCTACATCTCACCTTTCTTTGCAGACAAGCCATTTGAAATACCCTTAACTTATTTCACAGCCAATAAGTCTTTGAAATAATGTGTATTTTTAGAGAAATCTTCTTATATAATTAGGCAGAAAATCTGACCTGCCATAGTTTTCAAAACAGCATAATTTCACTCTTCTCAATGATTAATCTGTTGTATTACACAACCTTGGAGTATATAGCTTTATCAATGACATGTCCTTGAAAAATGTTTTAGAGATCCTACCAGTCTTTGAAAACATCCTTGTGCCTTGTTTCAGTTCCAGTTTTATGTATATTTTCTGCCTTGCACCCGATTATTCCTTCATCTGATGGATGGCCTTGGGAATCTAATTCTGGTATTGATGGTTTTGGCAGATTGTCTCCCCTTGTAGCTGCTTTCTTCATTATTGTGTAAATTTAGATCATGAGCTCATGTTTAGCTAAACAGCTGACCTTGTAAGAGGCTTAGGTATGAACGCTCGTAAGTTTCAGCAAAAAGTCGGCAAAGATTTATTTGTGTCCCTCCAATGAGTGGCCCGCAAGGACCCCGTTTTCTACAAGTGTTGGTCCAATACTCCCTCTAGAGGCAGGGGACTCAGACAGGGCTGCTTTGCGTCCCCCGATCTGGGGCAGGGGCAGTGGGCGGCCTGTGACCCGGGCAGGAGCCCCTCCGCGTGTGTCCCAGGGACCCATCTGCCTGCGAACTTCGGTCACCTTGCAGGAAGCTACGATGCCCAGAACTATGCTTAGCTGTGCAGCGCAGTGTACTGCGCGGACACGTTCCACACACACTTCAAGTAAGAGGGCGGCCTGAGTGGAAAGGTGAGAGTTTGGGCAGCTGTGCAGACAAAGAATGCGCCCTTTGGCCTGGGCCTAAAAGCTTGTGACACTCCACTGGGCCTGCCGGGCATTGAGGGCCCTGCCCTGGGCCCCCTGCTCCCCTGCCCTTTGTTCAGTCACAGCAGAGATGGCCACACCCACTCCCTCAGTGAGGGCAGTGTTCCAACCTCCCTCAGCCCCGCCCCCTCTCCGCAGGTTACCATGGACTACAGAGGCTGCATTCTGAGGCCAGGGCATTCCGAGAATGCCAAGGGCAGACATGATGACCTTAAATGATTTCCTCTTGTGTAAGTGTTGGTAAACTTTAGGAGCTAGGAAATGGTCCACTTTACAGAAATGTTCAAATTTACTGGCATTTCATATATTCTCTGCTCTAACATTGTCCTGACTCTTTCTGTATATTCTTTACTTATGTTTTGGTTTTCCTTAATCAAAGTGTGTCTTTTAATTCTTTTCAAAGAAGATTCTTTGGACTTACTAAATCACCTCAATTTTATACGTTTTCTGTTGTATTAAGTTCTGCTCATATCTTTATTTATCTTTTTTCTATGTTCTCAGGGTTTATTGTTTTCATCTTCTGATGTCAATTAAAACACTTGGTTATTCATTTTAATAAATCTTTTTACTTATAAAGATTTGAACTTTTGAAGATTCCAGCTTACTTGTACGTGTCTAAGGGTCAGGTCCTCTCCATTGTTGCTGGCCTAAGGCTTAGTTCACCATACAGCAATGTATATATTGACCTATTTTCCCCTAGACTTTCTTCGATTCCCTACATCTCACCTTTCTTTGCAGACAAGCCATTTGAAATACCCTTAACTTATTTCACAGCCAATAAGTCTTTGAAATAATGTGTCTTTTTTAGAGAAATCTTCTTCTATAATTAGGCAGAAAATCTGACCTGCCATAGTTTTCAAAACAGCATAATTTCACTCTTCTCAATGATTAATCTGTTGTATTACACAACCTTGGAGTATTTAGCTTTATCAATGACATGTCCTTGAAAAATGTTTTAGAGATCCTACCAGTCTTTGAAAACATCCTTGTGCCTTGTTTCAGTTCCAGTTTTATGTATATTTTCTGCCTTGCACCAGATTATTCCTTCATCTGATGGATGGCCTTGGGAATCTAATTCTGGTATTGATGGTTTTGGCTGATTGTCTCCCCTTGTAGCTGCTTTCTTCATTATTGTGTAAATTTAGATCATGAGCTCATGTTTAGCTAAACAGCTGACCTTGTAAGAGGCTTAGGTGTGAACGCTCGTAAGTTTCAGCAGAAAGTCGGCAAAGATTTATTTGTGTCCCTCCAATGAGTGGCCCGCAAGGACCCCGTTTTCTACAAGTGTTGGTCCAATACTCCCTCTAGAGGCAGGGGACTAAGACAGGGCTGCTTTGCGGCCCCCGATCTGGGGCAGGGGCAGTGGGCGGCCTGTGACCCGGGCAGGAGCCCCTCCACGTGTGTCCCAGGGACCCATCTGCCTGCAAACTTCGGTCACCTGGCAGGAAGCTACGATGCCCAGATCTATGCTTTGCTGTGCAGCGCGGTATACTGCGCGGACACGTTCCACACACACTTCAAGTAAGAGGGCGGCCTGAGTGGAAAGGTGAGAGTTTGGGCAGATGTGCAGACAAAGAAGGCGCCCTTTGGCTTGGGCCTAAAAACTTGTGACACTCCACTGGGCCTGCCGGGCTCTGAGGGCCGTTCCCTGGGCCCCCTGCTCCCCTGCCCTTTGTTCAGTCACAGCAGAGATGGCCACAATCACTCCCTCAGTGAGGGCAGTGTTCCAACCTCCCTCAGCCCCGCCCCCTCTCCGCAGGTTACCATGGACTACAGAGGCTGCATTCTGAGGCCAGGGCGTTCTGAGAATGCCAAGGGCAGACATGATGACCTTAAATGATTTCCTCTTTTGTCAGTGTTGGTAAACTTTAAGAGCTAGGAAATGGTCCACTTGACAGAAATGTTCAAATTTACTGGCATTTCATATATTCTCTGCTCTAACATTGTCCTGACTCTTTCTGTATATTCTTTACTTATGTTTTGGTTTTCCTTAATCAAAGTGTGTCTTTTAAATCTTTTCAAAGAAAATTCTTTGGACTTACTAAATCACCTGAATTTCATACGTTTTCTGTTGTATTAAGTTCTGCTCATATCTTTATTTATCTTTTTTCTATGTTCTCAGGGTTTATTGTTTTCATCTTCTGATGTCAATTAAAACACTTGGTTATTCATTTTAATAAATCTTTTTACTTATAAAGATTTGAACTTTTGAAGAATCCAGCTTACTTGTACGTGTCTAAGGGTCAGGTCCTCTCCATTGTTGCTGGCCTAAGGCTTAGTTCACCATACAGCAATGTATATATTGACCTATTTTCCCCTCGACTTTCTGTGATTCCCTACATCTCACCTTTCTTTGCACACAAGCCATTTGAAATACCCTTAACTTATTTCACAGCCAATAAGTCTTTGAAATAATGTGTATTTTTTAGAGAAATCTTCTTATATAATTAGGCAGAAAATCTGACCTGCCATAGTTTTCAAAACAGCATAATTTCACTCTTCTCAATGATTAATCTGTTGTATTACACAACCTTGGAGTATTTAGTTTATCAATGACATGTCCTTGAAAAATGTTTTAGAGATCCTACCAGTCATTGAAAACATCCTTGTGCCTTGTTTCAGCTCCAGTTTTATGTATATTTTCTGCCTTGCACCAGATTATTCCTTCATCTGATGGATGGCCTTGGGAATCTAATTCTGGTAATGATGGTTTTGGCTGATTGTCTCCCCTTGTAGCTGCTTTCTTCATTATTGTGTAAATTTAGATCATGAGCTCATGTTTAGCTAAACAGCTGCCCTTGTAAGAGGCTTAGGTATGAATGCTCGTAAGTTTCAGCAAAAAGTCGGCAAAGATTTATTTGTGTCCCTCCAATGAGTGGCCCGCAAGGACCCCGTTTTATACAAGTGTTGGTCCAATACTCCCTCTAGAGGCAGGGGACTCAGACAGGGCTGCTTTGCGGCCCCCGATCTGGGGCAGGGGCAGTGGGCGGCATGTGACCCTGGCAGGAGCCCCTCCACGTGTGTCCCAGGGACCCATCTGCCTGCAAACTTTGGTCACCTGGCAGGAAGCTACGATGCCCAGATCTATGCTTAGCTGTGCAGCGCGGTGTACTGCGCGGACACGTTCCACACACACTTCAAGTAAGAGGGCGGCCTGAGTGGAAAGGTGAGAGTTTGGGCAGCTGTGCAGACAAAGAAGGCGCCCTTTGGCCTGGGCCTAAAAACTTGTGACACTCCACTGGGCCTGCCGGGCTCTGAGGGCCCTGCCCTGGGCCCCTTGCTCCCCTGCCCTTTGTTCAGTCACAGCAGAGATGGCCACACCCACTCCCTCAGTGAGGGAAGTGTTCCAACCTGCCTCAGACACGACCCCTCTCCGCAGGTTACCATGGACTACAGAGGCTGCATTCTGAGGCGAGGGCGTTCTGAGAATGCCAAGGGCAGACATGATGACCTTAAATGATTTCCTCTTTTGTCAGTGTTGGTAAACTTTAGGAGCTAGGAAATGGTCCACTTTACAGAAATGTTCAAATTTACTGGCATTTCATATATTCTCTGCTCTAACATTGTCCTGACTCTTTCTGTATATTCTTTACTTATGTTTTGGTTTTCCTTAATCAAAGTGTGTCTTTTAAATCTTTTCAAAGAAAATTCTTTGGACTTACTAAATCACCTGAATTTTATACGTTTTCTGTTGTAATAAGTTCTGCTCATATCTTTATTTATCTTTTCTCTATGTTCTCAGGGTTTATTGTTTTCATCTTCTGATGTCAATTAAAACACTTGGTTATTGATTTTAATAAATCTTTTTACTTATAAAGATTTGAACTTTTGAAGATTCCAGCTTACTTGTACGTGTCTAAGGGTCAGGTCCTCTCCATTGTTGCTGGCCTAAGGCTTAGTTCACCATACAGCAATGTATATATTGACCTATTTTCCCCTCGACTTTCTGTGATTCCCTACATCTCACCTTTCTTTGCAGACAAGCCATTTGAAATACCCTTAACTTATTTCACAGCCAATAAGTCTTTGAAATAATGTGTATTTTTAGAGAAATCTTCTTATATAATTAGGCAGAAAATCTGACCTGCCATAGTTTTCAAAACAGCATAATTTCACTCTTCTCAATGATTAATCTGTTGTATTACACAACCTTGGAGTATATAGCTTTATCAATGACATGTCCTTGAAAAATGTTTTAGAGATCCTACCAGTCTTTGAAAACATCCTTGTGCCTTGTTTCAGTTCCAGTTTTATGTATATTTTCTGCCTTGCACCCGATTATTCCTTCATCTGATGGATGGCCTTGGGAATCTAATTCTGGTATTGATGGTTTTGGCAGATTGTCTCCCCTTGTAGCTGCTTTCTTCATTATTGTGTAAATTTAGATCATGAGCTCATGTTTAGCTAAACAGCTGACCTTGTAAGAGGCTTAGGTATGAACGCTCGTAAGTTTCAGCAAAAAGTCGGCAAAGATTTATTTGTGTCCCTCCAATGAGTGGCCCGCAAGGACCCCGTTTTCTACAAGTGTTGGTCCAATACTCCCTCTAGAGGCAGGGGACTCAGACAGGGCTGCTTTGCGTCCCCCGATCTGGGGCAGGGGCAGTGGGCGGCCTGTGACCCGGGCAGGAGCCCCTCCGCGTGTGTCCCAGGGACCCATCTGCCTGCGAACTTCGGTCAACTTGCAGGAAGCTACGATGCCCAGAACTATGCTTAGCTGTGCAGCGCAGTGTACTGCGCGGACACGTTCCACACACACTTCAAGTAAGAGGGCGGCCTGAGTGGAAAGGTGAGAGTTTGGGCAGCTGTGCAGACAAAGAATGCGCCCTTTGGCCTGGGCCTAAAAGCTTGTGACACTCCACTGGGCCTGCCGGGCATTGAGGGCCCTGCCCTGGGCCCCCTGCTCCCCTGCCCTTTGTTCAGTCACAGCAGAGATGGCCACACCCACTCCCTCAGTGAGGGAAGTGTTCCAACCTCCCTCAGCCCCCCCCCTCTCCGCAGGTTACCATGGACTACAGAGGCTGCATTCTGAGGCCAGGGCGTTCCGAGAATGCCAAGGGCAGACATGATGACATTAAATGATTTCCTCTTGTGTCAGTGTTGGTAAACTTTAGGAGCTAGGAAATGGTCCACTTTACAGAAATGTTCAAATTTACTGGCATTTCATATATTCTCTGCTCTAACATTGTCCTGACTCTTTCTGTATATTCTTTACTTATGTTTTGGTTTTCCTTAATCAAAGTGTGTCTTTTAATTCTTTTCAAAAAAGATTCTTTGGACTTACTAAATCACCTGAATTTTATACGTTTTCTGTTGTATTAAGTTCTGCTCATATCTTTATTTATCTTTTTTCTATGTTCTCAGGGTTTATTGTTTTCATCATCTGATGTCAATTAAAACACTTGGTTATTCATTTTAATAAATCTTTTTACTTATAAAGATTTGAACTTTTGAAGATTCCAGCTTACTTGTACGTGTCTAAGGGTCAGGTCCTCTCCATTGTTGCTGGCCTAAGGCTTAGTTCACCATACAGCAATGTATATATTGACCTATTTTCCCCTAGACTTTCTTCGATTCCCTACATCTCACCTTTCTTTGCAGACAAGCCATTTGAAATACCCTTAACTTATTTCACAGCCAATAAGTCTTTGAAATAATGTGTATTTTTTAGAGAAATCTTCTTATATAATTAGGCAGAAAATCTGACCTGCCATAGTTTTCAAAACAGCATAATTTCACTCTTCTCAATGATTAATCTGTTGTATTACACAACCTTGGAGTATTTAGCTTTATCAATGACATGTCCTTGAAAAATGTTTTAGAGATCCTACCAGTCTTTGAAAACATCCTTGTGCCTTGTTTCAGTTCCAGTTTTATGTATATTTTCTGCCTTGCACCCGATTATTCCTTCATCTGATGGATGGCCTTGGGAATCTAATTCTGGTATTGATGGTTTTGGCTGATTGTCTCCCCTTGTAGCTGCTTTCTTCATTATTGTGTAAATTTAGATCATGAGCTCATGTTTAGCTAAACAGCTGACCTTGTAAGAGGCTTAGGTGTGAACGCTCGTAAGTTTCAGCAGAAAGTCGGCAAAGATTTATTTGTGTCCCTCCAATGAGTGGCCCGCAAGGACCCCGTTTTCTACAAGTGTTGGTCCAATACTCCCTCTAGAGGCAGGGGACTCAGACAGGGCTGCTTTCCGGCCCCCGATCTGGGGCAGGGGCAGTGGGCGGCCTGTGACCCGGGCAGGAGCCCCTCCACGTGTGTCCCAGGGACCCATCTGCCTGCAAACTTCGGTCACCTGGCAGGAAGCTACGATGCCCAGATCTATGCTTAGCTGTACAGCGCGGTGTACTGCGCGGACACGTTCCACACACACTTCAAGTAAGAGGGCGGCCTGAGTGGAAAGGTGAGAGTTTGGGCAGCTGTGCAGACAAAGAAGGCGCCCTTTGGCCTGGGCCTAAAAACTTGTGACACTCCACTGGGCCAGCCGGGCTCTGAGGGCCCTGCCCTGGGCCCCCTGCTCCCCTGCCCTTTGTTCAGTCACAGCAGAGATGGCCACACCCACTCGCTCAGTGAGGGCAGTGTTCCAACCTGCCTCAGACCTGACCGCTCTCCGCAGGTTACCATGGACTACAGAGGCTGCATTCTGAGGCCAGGGCGTTCCGAGAATGCCAAGGGCAGACATGATGACCTTAAATGATTTCCTCTTTTGTCACTGTTGGTAAACTTTAGGAGCTAGGAAATGGTGCACTTTACAGAAATGTTCAAATTTACTGGCATTTCATATATTCTCTGTTCTAACATTGTCCTGACTCTTTCTGTATATTCTTTACTTATGTTTTGGTTTTCCTTAATCAAAGTGTGTCTTTTAAATCTTTTCAAAGAAAATTCTTTGGACTTACTAAATCACCTGAATTTTATACGTTTTCTGTTGTATTAAGTTCTCCTCATATCTTTATTTATCTGTTCTCTATGTTCTCAGGGTTTATTGTTTTCATCTTCTGATGTCAATTAAAACACTTGGTTATTCATTTTAATAAATCTTTTTACTTATAAAGATTTGAACTTTTGAAGATTCCAGCTTACTTGTACGTGTCTAAGGGTCAGGTCCTCTCCATTGTTGCTGGCCTAAGGCTTAGTTCACCATACAGCAATGTATATATTGACCTATTTTCCCCTCGACTTTCTGTGATTCCCTACATCTCACCTTTCTTTGCAGACAAGCCATTTGAAATACCCTTAACTTATTTCACAGCCAAAAAGTCTTTGAAATAATGTGTATTTTTTAGAGAAATCTTCTTATATAATTAGGCAGAAAATCTGACCTGCCATAGTTTTCAAAACAGCATAATTTCACTCTTCTCAATGATTAATCTGTTGTATTACACAACCTTGGAGTATTTAGCTTTATCAATGACATGTCCTTGAAAAATGTTTTAGAGATCCTACCAGTCTTTGAAAACATCCTTGTGCCTTGTTTCAGCTCCAGTTTTATGTATATTTTCTGCCTTGCACCCGATTATTCCTTCATCTGATGGATGGCCTTGGGAATCTAATTCTGGTATTGATGGTTTTGGCTGATTGTCTCCCCTTGTAGCTGCTTTCTTCATTATTGTGTAAATTTAGATCATGAGCTCATGTTTAGCTAAACAGCTGACCTTGTAAGAGGCTTAGGTATGAACGCTCGTAAGTTTCAGCAAAAAGTCGGCAAAGATTTATTTGTGTCCCTCCAACGAGTGGCCCGCAAGGACCCCGTTTTCTACAAGTGTTGGTCCAATACTCCCTCTAGAGGCAGGGGACTCAGACAGGGCTGGTTTGCGTCCCCCGATCTGGGGCAGGGGCAGTGGGCAGCCTGTGACCCGGGCAGGAGCCCCTCCGCGTGTGTCCCAGGGACCCATCTGCCTGCAAACTTCGGTCACCTGGCAGGAAGCTACGATGCCCAGAACTATGCTTAGCTGTGCAGCGCGGTGTACTGCGCAAACACGTTCCACACACACTTCAAGTAAGAGGGCGGCCTGAGTGGAAAGGTGAGAGTTTGGGCAGCTGTGCAGACAAAGAAGGTGCCCTTTGGCCTGGGCCTAAATGCTTGTGACACTCCACTGGGCCTGCCGGGCTTTGAGGGCCCTTCCCTGGGCCCACTGCTCCCCTGCCCTTTGTTCAGTCACAGCAGAGATGGCCACACCCACTCCCTCAGTGAGGGCAGTGTTCCAACCTCCCTCAGCCCCCCCCCTCTCCGCAGGTTACCATGGACTACAGAGGCTGCATTCTGAGGCCAGGGCGTTCCGAGAATGCCAAGGGCAGACATGATGACATTAAATGATTTCCTCTTGTGTCAGTGTTGGTAAACTTTAGGAGCTAGGAAATGGTCCACTTTACAGAAATGTTCAAATTTACTGGCATTTCATATATTCTCTGCTCTAACATTGTCCTGACTCTTTCTGTATATTCTTTACTTATGTTTTGGTTTTCCTTAATCAAAGTGTGTCTTTTAATTCTTTTCAAAAAAGATTCTTTGGACTTACTAAATCACCTGAATTTTATACGTTTTCTGTTGTATTAAGTTCTGCTCATATCTTTATTTATCTTTTTTCTATGTTCTCAGGGTTTATTGTTTTCATCATCTGATGTCAATTAAAACACTTGGTTATTCATTTTAATAAATCTTTTTACTTATAAAGATTTGAACTTTTGAAGATTCCAGCTTACTTGTACGTGTCTAAGGGTCAGGTCCTCTCCATTGTTGCTGGCCTAAGGCTTAGTTCACCATACAGCAATGTATATATTGACCTATTTTCCCCTAGACTTTCTTCGATTCCCTACATCTCACCTTTCTTTGCAGACAAGCCATTTGAAATACCCTTAACTTATTTCACAGCCAATAAGTCTTTGAAATAATGTGTATTTTTTAGAGAAATCTTCTTATATAATTAGGCAGAAAATCTGACCTGCCATAGTTTTCAAAACAGCATAATTTCACTCTTCTCAATGATTAATCTGTTGTATTACACAACCTTGGAGTATTTAGCTTTATCAATGACATGTCCTTGAAAAATGTTTTAGAGATCCTACCAGTCTTTGAAAACATCCTTGTGCCTTGTTTCAGTTCCAGTTTTATGTATATTTTCTGCCTTGCACCCGATTATTCCTTCATCTGATGGATGGCCTTGGGAATCTAATTCTGGTATTGATGGTTTTGGCTGATTGTCTCCCCTTGTAGCTGCTTTCTTCATTATTGTGTAAATTTAGATCATGAGCTCATGTTTAGCTAAACAGCTGACCTTGTAAGAGGCTTAGGTGTGAACGCTCGTAAGTTTCAGCAGAAAGTCGGCAAAGATTTATTTGTGTCCCTCCAATGAGTGGCCCGCAAGGACCCCGTTTTCTACAAGTGTTGGTCCAATACTCCCTCTAGAGGCAGGGGACTCAGACAGGGCTGCTTTCCGGCCCCCGATCTGGGGCAGGGGCAGTGGGCGGCCTGTGACCCGGGCAGGAGCCCCTCCACGTGTGTCCCAGGGACCCATCTGCCTGCAAACTTCGGTCACCTGGCAGGAAGCTTCGATGCCCAGATCTATGCTTAGCTGTGCAGCGCGGTGTACTGCGCGGACACGTTCCACACACACTTCAAGTAAGAGGGCGGCCTGAGTGGAAAGGTGAGAGTTTGGGCAGCTGTGCAGACAAAGAAGGCGCCCTTTGGCCTGGGCCTAAAAACTTGTGACACTCCACTGGGCCAGCCGGGCTCTGAGGGCCCTGCCCTGGGCCCCCTGCTCCCCTGCCATTTGTTCAGTCACAGCAGAGATGGCCACACCCACTCGCTCAGTGAGGGCAGTGTTCCAACCTGCCTCAGACCTGACCGCTCTCCGCAGGTTACCATGGACTACAGAGGCTGCATTCTGAGGCCAGGGCGTTCCGAGAATGCCAAGGGCAGACATGATGACCTTAAATGATTTCCTCTTTTGTCACTGTTGGTAAACTTTAGGAGCTAGGAAATGGTGCACTTTACAGAAATGTTCAAATTTACTGGCATTTCATATATTCTCTGTTCTAACATTGTCCTGACTCTTTCTGTATATTCTTTACTTATGTTTTGGTTTTCCTTAATCAAAGTGTGTCTTTTAAATCTTTTCAAAGAAAATTCTTTGGACTTACTAAATCACCTGAATTTTATACGTTTTCTGTTGTATTAAGTTCTCCTCATATCTTTATTTATCTGTTCTCTATGTTCTCAGGGTTTATTGTTTTCATCTTCTGATGTCAATTAAAACACTTGGTTATTCATTTTAATAAATCTTTTTACTTATAAAGATTTGAACTTTTGAAGATTCCAGCTTACTTGTAAGTGTCTAAGGGTCAGGTCCTCTCCATTGTTGCTGGCCTAAGGCTTAGTTCACCATACAGCAATGTATATATTGACCTATTTTCCCCTCGACTTTCTGTGATTCCCTACATCTCACCTTTCTTTGCAGACAAGCCATTTGAAATACCCTTAACTTATTTCACAGCCAATAAGTCTTTGAAATAATGTGTATTTTTTAGAGAAATCTTCTTCTATAATTAGGCAGAAAATCTGACCTGCCATAGTTTTCAAAACAGCATAATTTCACTCTTCTCAATGATTAATCTGTTGTATTACACAACCTTGGAGTATTTAGCTTTATCAATGACATGTCCTTGAAAAATGTTTTAGAGATCCAACCAGTCTTTGAAAACATCCTTGTGCCTTGTTTCAGTTCCAGTTTTATGTATATTTTCTGCCTTGCACCCGATTATTCCTTCATCTGATGGATGGCCTTGGGAATCTAATTCTGGTATTGATGGTTTTGGCTGATTGTCTCCCCTTGTAGCTGCTTTCTTCATTATTGTGTAAATTTAGATCATGAGCTCATGTTTAGCTAAACAGCTGACCTTGTAAGAGGCTTAGGTATGAACGGTCGTAAGTTTCAGCAAAAAGTCGGCAAAGATTTATTTGTGTCCCTCCAACGAGTGGTCCGCAAGGACCCCGTTTTCTACAAGTGTTGGTCCAATACTCCCTCTAGAGGCAGGGGACTCAGACAGGGCTGCTTTGCGGCCCCCGATCTGGGGCAGGGGCAGTGGGCGGAGTGTGACCCGGGCAGGAGCCCCTCTGCGTGTGTCCCAGGGACCCAACTGCCTGCGAACTTCGGTCACCTTGCAGGAAGCTGCGATGCCCAGAACTATGCTTAGCTGTGCAGCGCGGTGTACTGCGTGGACACATTCCACACACACTTCAAGTAAGAGGGCGGCCTGAGTGGAAAGGTGAGAGTTTGGGCAGCTGTGCAGACAAAGAAGGCGCCCTTTGGCCTGGGCCTAAAAACTTGTGACACTCCACTGGGCCTGCCGGGCTCTGAGGGCCCTGCCCTGGGCCCCCTGCTCCCCTGCCCTTTGTTCAGTCACAGCAGAGATGGCCACACCCACTCCCTCAGTGAGGGCAGTGTTCCAACCTCCCTCACCCCCGCCCCCTCTCTGCAGTTTACCATGGACCACAGAGGCTGCATTCTGAGGCCAGGGCGTTCCGAGAATGCCAAGGGCAGACATGATGACCTTAAATGATTTCCTCTTGTGTCAGTGTTGGTAAACTTTAGGAGCTAGGAAATGGTCCACTTTACAGAAATGTTCAAATTTACTGGCATTTCATATATTCTCTGCTCTAACATTGTCCTGACTCTTTCTGTATATTCTTTACTTATGTTTTGGTTTTCCTTAATCAAAGTGTGTCTTTTAAATCTTTTCAAAGAAGATTCTTTGGACTTACTAAATCACCTGAATTTTATACGTTTTCTGTTGTATTAAGTTCTGCTCATATCTTTATTTATCTTTTCTCTATGTTCTCAGGGTTTATTGTTTTCATCTTCTGATGTCAATTAAAACACTTGGTTATTGATTTTAATAAATCTTTTTACTTATAAAGATTTGAACTTTTGAAGATTCCAGATTACTTGTACTTGTCTAAGGGTCAGGTCCTCTCCATTGTTGCTGGCCTAAGGCTTAGTTCACCATACAGCAATGTATATATTGACCTATTTTCCCCTCGACTTTCTGTGATTCCCTACATCTCACCTTTCTTTGCAGACAAGCCATTTGAAATACCCTTAACTTATTTCACAGCCAATAAGTCTTTGAAATAATGTGTATTTTTTAGAGAAATCTTCTTATATAATTAGGCAGAAAATCTGACCTGCCATAGTTTTCAAAACAGCATAATTTCACTCTTCTCAATGATTAATCTGTTGTATTACACAACCTTGGAGTATTTAGCTTTATCAATGACATGTCCTTGAAAAATGTTTTAGAGATCCTACCAGTCTTTGAAAACATCCTTGTGCCTTGTTTCAGTTCCAGTTTTATGTATATTTTCTGCCTTGCACCCGATTATTCCTACATCTGATGGATGGCCTTGGGAATCTAATTCTGGTATTGATGGTTTTGGCTGATTGTCTCCCCTTGTAGCTGCTTTCTTCAATATTGTGAAAATTTAGATCATGAGCTCATGTTTAGCTAAACAGCTGACCTTGTAAGAGGCTTAGGTGTGAACGCTCGTAAGTTTCAGCAGAAAGTCGGCAAAGATTTATTTTTGTCCCTCCAATGAGTGGCCCGCAAGGACCCCGTTTTCTACAAGTGTTGGTCCAATACTCCCTCTAGAGGCAGGGGACTCAGACAGGGCTGCTTTGCGGCCCCCGATCTGGGGCAGGGGCAGTGGGCGGCCTGTGACCCAGGCAGGAGCCCCTACGCGTGTGTCACAGGGACCCATCTGCCTGCGAACTTCGGTCACCTGGCAGGAAGCTACGATGCCCAGACCTATGCTTAGCTGTGCAGCGCGGTATTCTGCACGGACACGTTCCACACACACTTCACGTAAGAGGGCGGCCTGAGTGGAAAGGTGAGAGTTTGGGCAGCTGTGCAGACAAAGAAGGGGCCCTTTGGCCTGGGCCTAAAAGCTTGAGACACTCCACTGGGCCTGCCGGGCTCTGAGGGCCCTGCCCTGGGCCCCCTGCTTCCCTGCCCATTTTTCAGTCACAGCAGAAGTGGCCACATGCACTCCCTCAGTGAGAGCAGTGTTCCAACCTCCCTCAGCCCCGCCCCCTCTCCGCAGGTTACCATGGACTACAGAGGCTGCATTCTGAGGCCAGGGCGTTCCGAGAATGCCAAGGGCAGACATGATGACCTTAAATGATTTCCTGTTGTGTGAGTGTTGGTAAACTTTAGGAGCTAGGAAATGGTCCACTTTACAGAAATGTTCAAATTTACTGGCATTTCATATATTCTCTGCTCTAACATTGTCCTGACTCTTTCTGTATATTCTTTACTTATGTTTTGGTTTTCCTTAATCAAAGTGTGTCTTTTAAATCTTTTCAAAGAAGATTCTTTGGACTTACTAAATCACCTGAATTTTATACGTTTTCTGTTGTATTAAGTTCTGCTCATAACTTTATTTATCTTTTCTCTATGTTCTCAGGGTTTATTGTTTTCATCTTCTGATGTCAATTAAAACACTTGGTTATTCATTTTAATAAATCTTTTTACTTATAAAGATTTGAACTTTTGAAGATTCCAGCTTACTTGTACATGTCTAAGGGTCAGGTCCTCTCCATTGTTGCTGGCCTAAGGCTTAGTTCACCATACAGCAATGTATATATTGACCTATTTTCCCCTCGACTTTCTATGATTCCCTACATCTCACCTTTCTTTGCAGACAAGCCATTTGAAATACCCTAAACTTATTTCACAGCCAATAAGTCTTTGAAATAATGTGTATTTTTTAGAGAAATCTTCTTATATAATTAGGCAGAAAATCTGACCTGCCATAGTTTTCAAAACAGCATAATTTCACTCTTCTCAATGATTAATCTGTTGTATTACACAACCTTGGAGTATTTAGCTTTATTAATGACATGTCCTTGAAAAATGTTTTAGAGATCCTACCAGTCTTTGAAAACATCCTTGTGACTTCTTTCAGTTCCAGTTTTATGTATATTTTCTGCCTTGCACCCGATTATTCCTACATCTGATGGATGGCCTTGGGAATCTAATTCTGGTAATGATGGTTTTGGCTGATTGTCACCCCTTGTAGCTGCTTTCTTCAATATTGTGTAAATTTAGATCATGAGCTCATGTTTAGCTAAACAGCTGACCTTGTAAGAGGCTTAGGTGTGAACGCTCGTAAGTTTCAGCAGAAAGTCGGCAAAGATTTATTTGTGTCCCTCCAATGAGTGGCCCCCAAGGACCCCGTTTTCTACAAGTGTTGGTCCAATACTCCCTCTAGAGGCAGGGGACTCAGACAGGGCTGCTTTGCGGCCCCCGATCTGGGGCAGGGGCTGTGGGCGGCCTGTGACCCGGGCAGGAGCCCATCCGCGTGTGTCCCAGGGACCCATCTGCCTGCGAACTTCGGTCACCTGGCAGGAAGCTACGATGCCCAGACCTATGCTTAGCTGTGCAGCGCGGTATACTGCACGGACACGTTCCACACACACTTCAAGTAAGAGGGCGGCCTGAGTGGAAAGGTGAGAGTTTGGGCAGCTGTGCAGACAAAGAAGGCGCCCTTTGGCCTGGGCCTAAAAGCTTGTGACACTCCACTGGGCCTGCCGGGCTCTGAGGGCCCTGCCCTGGGCCCCCTGCTTCCCTGCCCTTTGTTCAGTCACAGCAGAGATGGCCACACACACTCCCTCAGTGAGGGCAGTGTTCCAACCTCCCTCAGCCCCGCCCCCTCTCCGCAGGTTAAAATGGACTACAGAGGCTGCATTCTGAGGCCAGGGCGTTCGGAGAATGCCAAGGGCAGACATGATGACATTAAATGATTTCCTCTTGTGTCAGTGTTGGTAAACTTTTGGAGCTAGGAAATGGTCCACTTTACAGAAATGTTCAAATTTACTGGCATTTCATATATTCTCTGCTCTAACATTGTCCTGACTCTTTCTGTATATTCTTTACTTATGTTTTGGTTTTCCTTAATCAAAGTGTGTCTTTCAATTCTTTTCAAAGAAGATTCTTTGGACTTACTAAATAACCTGAATATTATACGTTATCTGTTGTATTAAGTTCTGCTCATATCTTTATTTATCTTTTTTCTATGTTCTCAGGGTTTATTGTTTTCATCTTCTGATGTCAATTAAAACACTTGGTTATTCATTTTAATAAATCTTTTTACTTATAAAGATTTGAACTTTTGAAGATTCCAGCTTACTTGTACGTGTCTAAGGGTCAGGTCCTCTCCATTGTTGCTGGCCTAAGGCTTAGTTCACCATATAGCAATGTATATATTGACCTATTTTCCCCTCGATTTTCTGTGATTCCCTACATCTCACCTTTCTTTGCAGACAAGCCATTTGAAATACCCTTAACTTATTTCACAGCCAATAAGTCTTTGAAATAATGTGTATTTTTTAGAGAAATCTTCTTATATAATTAGGCAGAAAATCTGACCTGCCATAGTTTTCAAAACAGCATAATTTCACTCTTCTCAATGATTAATCTGTTGTATTACACAACCTTGGAGTATTTAGCTTTATCAATGACATGTCCTTGAAAAATGTTTTAGAGATCCTACCAGTCTTTGAAAACATCCTTGTGCCTTGTTTCAGTTCCAGTTTTATGTATATTTTCTGCCTTGCACCCGATTATTCCTTCATCTGATGGATGGCCTTGGGAATGTAATTCTGGTATTGATGGTTTTGGCTGATTGTCTCCCCTTGTAGCTGCTTTCTTCATTATTGTGTAAATTTAGATCATGAGCTCATGTTTAGCTAAACAGCTGACCTTGTAAGAGGCTTAGGTGTGAACGCTCGTAAGTTTCAGCAGAAAGTCAGCAAAGATTTATTAGTGTCCATCCAATGAGTGGCCCGCAAGGACCGCGTTTTCTACAAGTGTTGGTCCAATACTCTCTCTAGAGGCAGGGGACTCAGACAGGGCTGCTTTGCGGCCCCCTATCTGGGGCAGGGGCAGTGGGCGGCCTGTGACACGGGCAGGAGCCCCTCCGCGTGTGTCCCAGGGACCCATCTGCCTGCAAACTTCGGTCACCTGGCAGGAAGCTACGATGCCCAGAACTATGCTTAGCTGTGCAGCGCGGTGTACTGCGCGGACACGTTCCACACACACTTCAAGTAAGAGGGAGGCCTGAGTGGAAAGGTGAGAGTTTGTGCATCTGTGCAGACAAAGAAGGCGCCCTTTGGCCTGGGCCTAAAAACTTGTGACACTCCACTGGGCCTGCCGGGCTCTGAGGGCCCTGCCCTGGGCCCCCTGCTCCCCTGCCCTTTGTTCAGTCACAGCAGAGATGGCCACACCCACTCCCTCAGTGAGGGCAGTGTTCCAACCTGCCTCAGACCCGACCCCTCTCCTCAGGTTACCATGGACTACAGAGGCTGCATTCTGAGGCCAGGGCGTTCCGAGAATGCCAAGGGCAGACATGATGACCTTAAATGATTTCCTCTTTTGTCAGTGTTGGTAAACTTTAGGAGCTAGGAAATGGTCCACTTTACAGAAATGTTCAAATTTACTGGCATTTCATATATTCTCTGTTCTAACATTGTCCTGACTCTTTCTGTATATTCTTTACTTATGTTTTGGTTTTCCTTAATCAAAGTGTGTCTTTTAAATCTTTTCAAAGAAAATTCTTTGGACTTACTAAATCACCTGAATTTTATACGTTTTCTGTTGTATTAAGTTCTCCTCATATCTTTATTTATCTGTTCTCTATGTTCTCAGGGTTTATTGTTTTCATCATCTGATGTCAATTAAAACACTTGGTTATTGATTTTAATAAATCTTTTTACTTATAAAGATTTGAACTTTTGAAGATTCCAGCTTACTTGTACGTGTCTAAGGGTCAGGTCCTCTCCATTGTTGCTGGCCTAAGGCTTAGTTCACCATACAGCAATGTATATATTGACCTATTTTCCCCTCGACTTTCTGTGATTCCCTACATCTCACCTTTCTTTGCAGACAAGCCATTTGAAATACCCTTAACTTATTTCACAGCCAATAAGTCTTTGAAATAATGTGTATTTTTTAGAGAAATCTTCTTATATAATTAGGCAGAAAATCTGACCTGCCATAGTTTTCAAAACAGCATAATTTCACTCTTCTCAATGATTAATCTGTTGTATTACACAACCTTGGAGTATTTAGCTTTATCAATGACATGTCCTTGAAAAATGTTTTAGAGATCCTACCAGTCTTTGAAAACATCCTTGTGCCTTGTTTCAGTTCCAGTTTTATGTATATTTTCTGCCTTGCAACCGATTATTCCTACATCTGATGGATGGCCTTGGGAATCTAATTCTGGTATTGATGGTTTTGGCTGATTGTCTCCCCTTGTAGCTGCTTTCTTCATTATTGTGTAAATTTAGATCATGAGCTCATGTTTAGCTAAACAGCTGACCTTGTAAGAGGCTTAGGTGTGAACGCTCGTAAGTTTCAGCAGAAAGTCGGCAAAGATTTATTTGTGTCCCTCCAATGAGTGGCCCACAAGGACCCCGTTTTCTACAAGTGTTGGTCCAATACTCCCTCTAGAGGCAGGTGACTCTGACAGGGCTGCTTTGCGGCCCATGATCTGGGGCAGGGGCAGTGGGCGGCCTGTGACCCGGGCAGGAGCCTCTCCGCGTGTGTCCCAGGGACCCATCTGCCTGCGAACTTCGGTCACCTGGCAGGAAGCTACGATGCCCAGACCTATGCTTAGCTGTGCAGCGCGGTATACTGCACGGACACGTTCCACACACACTTAAAGTAAGAGGGCGGCCTGAGTGGAAAGGTGAGAGTTTGGGCTGCTGTGCAGACAAAGAAGGCGCCCTTTGGCCTGGGCCTAAAAGCTTGTGACACTCCACTGGGCCTGCCGGGCTCTGAGGGCCCTGCCCTGGGCCCCCTGCTTCCCTGCCCTTTGTTCAGTCACAGCAGAAGTGACCACACCCACTCCCTCAGTGAGAGCAGTGTTCCAACCTCCCTCAGCCCCGCCCCCTCTCTGCAGGTTACCATGGACCACAGAGGCTGCATTCTGAGGCCAGGGCGTTCCGAGAATGCCAAGGGCAGACATGATGACCTTAAATGATTTCCTCTTGTGTCAGTGTTGGTAAACTTTAGGAGCTAGGAAATGGTCCACTTTACAGAAATGTTCAAATTTACTGGCATTTCATATATTCTCTGCTCTAACATTATCCTGACTCTTTCTGTATATTCTTTACTTATGTTTTGGTTTTCCTTAATCAAAGTGTGTCTTTTAAATCTTTTCAAAGAAGATTCTTTGGACGTACTAAATCACCTGAATTTTATACGTTTTCTGTTGTATTAAGTTCTGCTCATATCTTTATTGATCTTTTCTCCATGTTCTCAGGTTTATTGTTTTCATCTTCTGATGTCAATTAAAACACTTGGTTATTCATTTTAATAAATCTTTTTACTTATAAAGATTTGAACTTTTGAAGATTCCAGCTTACTTGTACGTGTCTAAGGGTCAAGTCCTCTCCATTGTTGCTGGCCTAAGGCTTAGTTCACCATACAGCAATGTATATATTGAACTATTTTCCCCTCGACTTTCTGTGATTCCCTACATCTCACCTTTCTTTGCAGACAAGCCATTTGAAATACCCTTAACTTATTTCACAGCCAATAAGTCTTTGAAATAATGTGTATTTTTTAGAGAAATCTTCTTCTATAATTAGGCAGAAAATCTGACCTGCCATAGTTTTCAAAACAGCATAATTTCACTCTTCTCAATGATTAATCTGTTGTATTACACAACCTTGGAGTATTTAGCTTTATCAATGACATGTCCTTGAAAAATGTTTTAGAGATCCTACCAGTCTTTGAAAACATCCTTGTGCCTTGTTTCAGTTCCAGTTTTATGTATATTTTCTGCCTTGCACCCGATTATTCCTACATCTGATGGATGGCCTTGGGAATCTAATTCTGGTATTGATGGTTTTGGCTGATTGTCTCCCCTTGTAGCTGCTTTCTTCATTATTGTGTAAATTTAGATCATGAGCTCATGTTTAGCTAAACAGCTGACCTTGTAAGAGGCTTAGGTGTGAACGCTCGTAAGTTTCAGCAGAAAGTCGGCAAAGATTTATTTGTGTCCCTCCAATGAGTGGCCCGCAAGGACCCCGTTTTCTACAAGTGTTGGTCCAATACTCCCTCTAGAGGCAGGTGACTCAGACAGGGCTGCTTTGCGGCTCCCGATATGGGGCAGGGGCAGTGGGCGGCCTGTGACCCGGGCAGGAGCCTCTCCGCGTGTGTCCCAGGGACCCATCTGCCTGCGAACTTCGGTCACCTGGCAGGAAGCTACGATGCCCAGACCTATGCTTAGCTGTGCAGCGCGGTATACTGCGCGGACACGTTCCACACAGACTTCAAGTAAGAGGGCGGCCTGAGTGGAAAGGTGAGAATTTGGGCAGCTGTGCAGACAAAGAAGGCGCCCTTTGGCCTGGGCGTAAAAGCTTGTGACACTCCACTGGGCCTGCCGGGCTCTGAGGGCCCTGCCCTGGGCCCCCTGCTCCCCTGCCCTTTGTTCAGTCACAACAGAGATGGCCACACCCACTCCCTCAGTGAGGGCAGTGTTCCGACCTCCCTCAGCCCCGCCCCCTCTCCGCAGGTTACCATGGACTACAGAGGCTGAATTCTGAGGCCAGGGCGTTCCGAGAATGCCAAGGGCAGACATGATGACCTTAAATGATTTCCTCTTGTGTCAGTGTTGGTAAACTTTAGGAGCTAGGAAATGGTCCACTTGACAGAAATGTTCAAATTTACTGGCATTTCATATATTCTCTGCTCTAACATTGTCCTGACTCTTTCTGTATATTCTTTACTTATGTTTTGGTTTTCCTTAATCAAAGTGTGTCTTTTAATTCTTTTCAAAGAAGATTCTTTGGACTTACTAAATCACCTCAATTTTATACGTTTTCTGTTGTATTAAGTTCTGCTCATAACTTTATTTATCTTTTCTCTATGTTCTCAGGGTTTATTGTTTTCATCTTCTGATGTCAATTAAAACACTTGGTTATTCATTTTAATAAATCTTTTTACTTATAAAGATTTGAACTTTTGAAGATTCCAGCTTACTTGTACGTGTCTAAGGGTCAGGTCCTCTCCATTGTTGCTGGCCTAAGGCTTAGTTCACCATACAGCAATGTATATATTGACCTATTTTCCCCTCGACTTTCTGTGATTCCCTACATCTCACCTTTCTGTGCAGACAAGCCATTTGAAATACCCTTAACTTATTTCACAGCCAATAAGTCTTTGAAATAATGTGTATTTTTTAGAGAAATCTTCTTATATAATTAGGCAGAAAATCTGACCTGCCATAGTTTTCAAAACAGCATAATTTCACTCTTCTCAATGATTAATCTGTTGTATTACACAACCTTGGAGTATTTAGCTTTATCAATGACATGTCCTTGAAAAATGTTTTAGAGAACCTAACAGTCTTTGAAAACATCCTTGTGCCTTGTTTCAGTTCCAGTTTTATGTATATTTTCTGCTTTGCACCCGATTATTCCTACATCTGATGGATGGCCTTGGGAATCTAATTCTGGTATTGATGGTTTTGGCTGATTGTCTCCCCTTGTAGCTGCTTTCTTCAATATTGTGTAAATTTAGATCATGAGCTCATGTTTAGCTAAACAGCTGACCTTGTAAGAGGCTTAGGTGTGAACGCTCGTAAGTTTCAGCAGAAAGTCGGCAAAGATTTATTTGTGTCCCTCCAATGAGTGGCCCGCATGGACCCCGTATTCTACAAGTGTTGGTCCAATACTCCCTCTAGAGGCAGGGGACTCAGACAGGGCTGCTTTGCGGCCCCCGATCTGGGGCAGGGGCAGTGGGCGGAGTGTGACCCGGGCAGGACCCCCTCCGCGTGTGTCCCAGGGTCCCATCTGCCTGCGAACTTCGGTCACCTTGCAGGAAGCTACGATGCCCAGAACTATGCTTAGCTGTGCAGCGCTGTGTACTGCGCGGACAGGTTCCACACACACTTCAAGTAAGAGGGCGGCCTGAGTGGAAAGGTGAGAGTTTGGGCAGCTGTGCAGACAAAGAAGGCGCCCTTTGCCTTGGGCCTAAAAACTTGTGACACTCCACTGGGCCTGCCGGGCTCTGAGGGCCCTGCCCTGGGCCCCCTGCTCCCCTGCCCTTTGTTCAGTCACAGCAGAGATGGCCACAACCACTCCCTCAGTGAGGGCAGTGTTCCAACCTCCCTCAGCCCCGCCCCCACTCTGCAGGTTACCATGGACCACAGAGTCTGCATTCTGAGGCCAGGGCGTTCCGAGAATGCCAAGGGCAGACATGATGACCTTAAATGATTTCCTCTTGTGTCAGTGTTGGTAAACTTTAGGAGCTAGGAAATGGTCCACTTTACAGAAATGTTCAAATTTACTGGCATTTCATATATTCTCTGCTCTAACATTTTCCTCACTCTTTCTGTATATTCTTTACTTATGTTTTGGTTTTCCTTAATCAAAGTGTGTCTTTTAAATCTTTTCAAAGAAGATTCTTTGGACGTACTAAATCACCTGAATTTTATACGTTTTCTGTTGTATTAAGTTCTGCTCATATCTTTATTGATCTTTTCTCCATGTTCTCAGGTTTATTGTTTACATCATCTGATGTCAATTAAAACACTTGGTTATTCATTTTAATAAATCTTTTTACTTATAAAGATTTGAACTTTTGAAGATTCCAGCTTACTTGTACGTGTCTAAGGGTCAGGTCCTCTCCATTGTTGCGGGCCTAAGGCTTAGTTCACCATACAGCAATGTATATATTGACCTATTTTCCCCTCGACTTTCTGTGATTCCCTACATCTCACCTTTCTTTGCAGACAAGCCATTTGAAATACCCTTAACTTATTTCACAGCCAATAAGTCTTTGAAATAATGTGTATTTTTTAGAGAAATCTTCTTATATAATTAGGCAGAAAATCTGACCTGCCATAGTTTTCAAAACAGCATAATTTCACTCTTCTCAATGATTAATCTGTTGTATTACACAACCTTGGAGTATTTAGCTTTATCAATGACATGTCCTTGAAAAATGTTTTAGAGATCCTACCAGTCTTTGAAAACATCCTTGTGCCTTGTTTCAGTTCCAGTTTTATGTATATTTTCTGCCTTGCACCCGATTATTCCTACATCTGATGGATGGCCTTGGGAATCTAATTCTGGTATTGATGGTTTTGGCTGATTGTCTCCCCTTGTAGCTGCTTTCTTAATTATTGTGTAAATTTAGATCATGAGCTCATGTTTAGCTAAACAGCTGACCTTGTAAGAGGCTTAGGTGTGAACGCTCGTAAGTTTCAGCAGAAAGTCGGCAAAGATTTATTTGTGTCCCTCCAATGAGTGGCCCACAAGGACCCCGTTTTCTACAAGTGTTGGTCCAATACTCCCTCTAGAGGCAGGTGACTCTGACAGGGCTGCTTTGCGGCCCATGATCTGGGGCAGGGGCAGTGGGCGGTCTGTGACCCGGGCAGGAGCCTCTCCGCGTGTGTCCCAGGGACCCATCTGCCTGCGAACTTCGGTCACCTGGCAGGAAGCTACGATGCCCAGACCTATGCTTAGCTGTGCAGCGCGGTATACTGCACGGACACGTTCCACACACACTTAAAGTAAGAGGGCGGCCTGAGTGGAAAGGTGAGAGTTTGGGCAGCTGTGCAGACAAAGAAGGCGCCCTTTGGCCTGGGCCTAAAAGCTTGTGACACTCCACTGGGCCTGCCGGGTTCTGAGGGCCCTGCCCTGGGCCCCCTGCTTCCCTGCCCTTTGTTCAGTCACAGCAGAAGTGACCACACCCACTCCCTCAGTGAGAGCAGTGTTCCAAACTCCCTCAGCCCCGCCCCCTCTCTGCAGGTTACCATGGACCACAGAGGCTGCATTCTGAGGCCAGGGCGTTCCGAGAATGCCAAGGGCAGACATGATGACCTTAAATGATTTCCTCTTGTGTCAGTGTTGGTAAACTTTAGGAGCTAGGAAATGGTCCACTTGACAGAAATGTTCAAATTTACTGGCATTTCATATATTCTCTGCTCTAACATTGTCCTGACTCTTTCTGTATATTCTTTACTTATGTTTTGGTTTTCCTTAATCAAAGTGTGTCTTTTAAATCTTTTCAAAGAAGATTCTTTGGACTTACTAAATCACCTGAATTTTATACGTTTTCTGTTGTATTAAGTTCTGCTCATATCTTTATATATCTTTTCTCCATGTTCTCAGGGTTTATTGTTTTCATCTTCTGATGTCAATTAAAACACTTGGTTATTCATTTTAATAAATCTTTTTACTTATAAAGATTTGATCTTTTGAAGATTCCAGCTTACTTGTAAGTGTCTAAGGGTCAGGTCCTCTCCATTGTTGCTAGCCTAAGGCTTAGTTCACCATACAGCAATGTATATATTGACCTATTTTCCCCTCGACTTTCTGTGATTCCCTACATCTCACCTTTCTTTGCAGACAAGCCATTTGAAATACCCTTAACTTATTTCACAGCCAATAAGTCTTTGAAATAATGTGTATTTTTTAGAGAAATCTTCTTATATAATTAGGCAGAAAATCTGACCTGCCATAGTTTTCAAAACAGCATAATTTCACTCTTCTCAATGATTAATCTGTTGTATTACACAACCTTGGAGTATTTAGCTTTATCAATGACATGTCCTTGAAAAATGTTTTAGAGATCCTACCAGTCTTTGAAAACATCCTTGTGCCTTGTTTCAGTTCCAGTTTTATGTATATTTTCTGCCTTGCACCCGATTATTCCCACATCTGATGGATGGCCTTGGGAATCTAATTCTGGTATTGATGGTTTTGGCTGATTGTCTCCCCTTGTAGCTGCTTTCTTCAATATTGTGTAAATTTAGATCATGAGCTCATGTTTAGCTAAACAGCTGACCTTGTAAGAGGCTTAGGTGTGAACGCTCGTAAGTTTCAGCAGAAAGTCGGCAAACATTTATTTGTGTCCCTCCAATGAGTGGCCCGCAAGGACCCCGTTTTCTACAAGTGTTGGTCCAATACTCCCTCTAGAGGCAGGGGACTCAGATAGGGCTGCTTTGCAGCTCCCGATCTGGGGCAGGGGCAGTGGGCGCCCAGTGACCAGGGCAGGAGCCTCTCCGCGTGTGTCCCAGGGACCCATCTGCCTGCGAACTTCGGTCACCTGGCAGGAAGCTACGATGTCCAGACCTATGCTTAGCTGTGCTGCGTGGTATACTGCGCGGACACGTTCCACACACACTTCAAGTAAGAGGGCGGCCTGAGTGGAAAAGTGAGAGTTTGGGCAGCTGTGCAGACAAAGAAGGCACACTTTGGCCTGGGCCTAAAAGCTTGTGACACTCCACTGGGCCTGCCGGGCTCTGAGGGCCCTGCCCTGGGCCCCCTGCTCCCCTGCCCTTTGTTCAGTCACAGCAGAGATGGCCACACCCACTCCCTCAGTGAGGGCAGTGTTCCAACCTCCCTCAGCCCCGCCCCCTCTCCGCAGGTTACCATGGACTACAGAGGCTGCATTCTGAGGCCAGGGCGTTCCGAGAATGCCAAGGGCAGACATGATGACCTTAAATGATTTCCTCTTGTGTCAGTGTTGGTAAACTTTAGGAGCTAGGAAATGGTTCACTTTACAGAAATGTTCAAATTTACTGGCATTTCATATATTCTCTGCTCTAACATTGTCCTGACTCTTTCTGTATATTCTTTACTTATGTTTTGGTTTTCCTTAATCAAAGTGTGTCTTTTAAATCATTTCAAAGAAGATTCTTTGGACTTACTAAATCACCTGAATTTTATACGTTTTCTGTTGTATTAAGTTCTGCTCATATCTTTATTTATCTTTTCTGTATGTTCTCAGGGTTTATTGTTTTCATCTTCTGATGTCAATTAAAACACTTGGTTATTCATTTTAATAAATCTTTTTACTTATAAAGATTTGAACTTTTGAAGATTCCAGCTTACTTGTACGTGTCTAAGGGTCAGGTCCTCTCCATTGTTGCTGGCCTAAGGCTTAGTTCACCATACAGCAATGTATATATTGAGCTATTTTCCCCTCGACTTTCTGTGATTCCCTACATCTCACCTTTCTTTGCAGACAAGCCATTTGAAATACCCTTAAATTATTTCACAGCCAATAAGTCTTTGAAATAATGTGTATTTTTTAGAGAAATCTTCTTATATAATTAGGCAGAAAATCTGACCTGCCATAGTTTTCAAAACAGCATAATTTCACTCTTCTCAATGATTAATCTGTTGTATTACACAACCTTGGAGTATTTAGCTTTATCAATGACATGTCCTTGAAAAATGTTTTAGAGATCCTACCAGTCTTTGAAAACATCCTTGTGCCTTGTTTCAGTTCCAGTTTTATGTATATTTTCTGCCTTGCACCCGATTATTCCTACATCTGATGGATGGCCTTGGGAATCTAATTCTGGTATTGATGGTTTTGGCTGATTGTCTCCACTTGTAGCTGCTTTCTTCAATATTGTGTAAATTTAGATCATGAGCTCATGTTTAGCTAATCAGCTGACCTTGTAAGAGGCTTAGGTGTGAAAGCTCGTAAGTTTCAGCAGAAAGTCGGCAAAGATTTATTTGTGTCCCTCCAATGAGTGGCCCGCAAGGACCCCGTTTTCTACAAGTGTTGGTCCAATACTCCCTCTAGAGGCAGGGGACTCAGACAGGGCTGATTTGCGGCCCCCGATCTGGGGCAGGGGCAGTGGGCGGCCTGGGACCCGGGCAGGAGCCCCACCGCGTTTGTCCCAGGGACCCATCTGCCTTCGAACTTCGGTCACCTGGCAGGAAGCTACGATGCCCAGACCTATGCATAGCTGTGCAGCGCGGTATACTGCACAGACACGTTCCACACTCACTTCAAGTAAGAGGGCGGCCTGAGTGGAAAGGTGAGAGATTGGGCAGCTGTGCAGACAAAGAAGGCGCTCTTTGGCCTGGGCCTAAAAGCTTGTAACACTCCACTGGGCCTGCCGGGCTCTGAGGGCCCTGCCCTGGGCCCCCTGCTCCCCTGCCCTTTGTTCAGTCACAGCAGAGATGGCCACACCCACTCCCTCAGTGAGGGCAGTGTTCCAACCTCCCTCAGCCCCGCCCCCTCTCCGCAGGTTACCATGGACTACAGAGGCTGCATTCTGAGGCCAGGGCGTTCCGAGAATGCCAAGGGCAGACATGATGACCTTAAATGATTTCCTCTTTTGTCAGTGTTGGTAAACTTTAGGAGCTAGGAAATGGTCCACTTGACAGAAATGTTCAAATTTACTGGCATTTCATATATTCTCTGCTCTAACATTGTCCTGACTCTTTCTGTATATTCTTTACTTATGTTTTGGTTTTCCTTAATCAAAGTGTGTCTTTTAAATCTTTTCAAAGAAGATTCTTTGGACTTACTAAATCACCTGAATTTTATACGTTTTCTGTTGTATTAAGTTCTGCTCATATCTTTATTTATCTTTTCTCTATGTTCTCAGGGTTTATTGTTTTCATCTTCTGATGTCAATTAAAACACTTGGATATTCATTTTAATAAATCTTTTTACTTCTAAAGATTTGAACTTTTGAAGATTCCAGCTTACTTGTACGTGTCTAAGGGTCAGGTCCTCTCCATTGTTGCTGGCCTAAGGCTTAGTTCACCATACAGCAAAGTATATATTGACCTATTTTCCCCTCGACTTTCTGTGATTCCCTACATCTTACCTTTCTTTGCAGACAAGCCATTTGAAATACCCTTAACTTATTTCACAGCCAATAAGTCTTTGAAATAATGTGTATTTTTCAGAGAAATCTTCTTATATAATTAGGCAGAAAATCTGACCTGCCATAGTTTTCAAAACAGCATTATTTCACTCTTCTCAATGATTAATCTGTTGTATTACACAACCTTGGAGTATTTAGCTTTATCAATGACATGTCCTTGAAAAATGTTTTAGAGATCCTACCAGTCGTTGAAAACATCCTTGTGCCTTGTTTCAGTTCCCGTTTTATGTATATTTTCTGCCTTGCACCCGATTATTCCTACATCTGATGGATGGCCTTGGGAATCTAATTCTGGTATTGATGGTTTCGGCTGATTGTCTCCCCTTGTAGCTGCTTTCTTCAATATTGTGTAAATTTAGATCATGAGCTCATGTTTAGCTAATCAGCTGACCTTGTAAGAGGCTTAGGTGTGAACGCTCGTAAGTTTCAGCAGAAAGTCGGCAAAGATTTATTTGTGTCCCTCCAATGAGTGGCCCGCAAGGACGCCGTTTTCTACAAGTGTTGGTCCAATACTCCCTCTAGAGGCAGGGGACTCAGACAGGGCTGATTTGCGGCCCCCGATCTGGGGCAGGGGCTGTGGGCGGCCTGGTACCCTGGCAGGAGCCCCACCGCGTGTGTCCCAGGGACCCATCTGCCTTCGAACTTCGGTCACCTGGCAGGAAGCTACGATGCCCAGACCTATGCATAGCTGTGCAGCGCGGTATACTGCACAGACACGTTCCACACTCACTTCAAGTAAGAGGGCGGCCTGAGTGGAAAGGTGAGAGTTTGGGCAGCTGTGCAGACAAAGAAGGCGCTCTTTGGCCTGGGCCTAAAAGCTTGTAACACTCCACTGGGCCTGCCGGGCTCTGAGGGCCCTGCCCTGGGCCCCCTGCTCCCCTGCCCTTTGTTCAGTCACAGCAGAGATGGCCACACCCACTCCCTCAGTGAGGGCAGTGTTCCAACCTCCCTCAGCCCCGCCCCCTCTCCGCAGGTTACCATGGACTACAGAGGCTGCATTCTGAGGCCAGGGCGTTCCGAGAATGCCAAGGGCAGACATGATGACCTTAAATGATTTCCTCTTTTGTCAGTGTTGGTAAACTTTAGGAGCTAGGAAATGGTCCACTTGACAGAAATGTTCAAATTTACTGGCATTTCATATATTCTCTGCTCTAACATTGTCCTGACTCTTTCTGTATATTCTTTACTTATGTTTTGGTTTTCCTTAATCAAAGTGTGTCTTTTAAATCTTTTCAAAGAAGATTCTTTGGACTTACTAAATCACCTGAATTTTATACGTTTTCTGTTGTATTAAGTTCTGCTCATATCTTTATTTATCTTTTCTCTATGTTCTCAGGGTTTATTGTTTTCATCTTCTGATGTCAATTAAAACACTTGGATATTCATTTTAATAAATCTTTTTACTTCTAAAGATTTGAACTTTTGAAGATTCCAGCTTACTTGTACGTGTCTAAGGGTCAGGTCCTCTCCATTGTTGCTGGCCTAAGGCTTAGTTCACAATACAGCAAAGTATATATTGACCTATTTTCCCCTCGACTTTCTGTGATTCCCTACATCTTACCTTTCTTTGCAGACAAGCCATTTGAAATACCCTTAACTTATTTCACAGCCAATAAGTCTTTGAAATAATGTGTATTTTTCAGAGAAATCTTCTTATATAATTAGGCAGAAAATCTGACCTGCCATAGTTTTCAAAACAGCATAATTTCACTCTTCTCAATGATTAATCTGTTGTATTACACAACCTTGGAGTATTTAGCTTTATCAATGACATGTCCTTGAAAAATGTTTTAGAGATCCTACCAGTCTTTGAAAACATCCTTGTGCCTTGTTTCAGTTCCCGTTTTATGTATATTTTCTGCCTTGCACCCGATTATTCCTACATCTGATGGATGGCCTTGGGAATCTAATTCTGGTATTGATGGTTTTGGCTGATTGTCTCCCCTTGTAGCTGCTTTCTTCAATATTGTGTAAATTTAGATCATGAGCTCATGTTTATCTAAACAGCTGACCTTGTAAGAGGCTTAGGTGTGAACGCTCGTAAGTTTCAGCAGAAAGTCGGCAAAGATTTATATGTGTCCCTCCAATGAGAGGCCCGCAAGGACCCCGTTTTCTACAAGTGTTGGTCCAATACTCCCTCTAGAGGCAGGGGACTCAGACAGGGCTGATTTGCGGCCCCCGATCTGGGGCAGGGGCATTGGGCGGCCTGTGACCCGGGCAGGAGCCCCTCCGCGTGTGTCCCAGGGACCCATCTGCCTGCGAACTTCGGTCACCTGGCAGGAAGCTACGATGCCCAGACCTATGCATAGCTGTGCAGCGCGGTATACTGCACAGACACGTTCCACACTCACTTCAAGTAAGAGGGCGGCCTGAGTGGAAAGGTGAGAGTTTGGGCAGCTGTGCAGACAAAGAAGGCGCTCTTTGGCCTGGGCCTAAAAGCTTGTAACACTCCACTGGGCCTGCCGGGCTCTGAGGGCCCTGCCCTGGGCCCCCTGCTTCCCTGCCCTTTGTTCAGTCACAGCAGAAATGGCCACACCCACTCCCTCAGTGAGGGCAGTGTTCCAACCTCCCTCAGCACCGCCCCCTCTCCGCAGGTTACCATGGACTACAGAGGCTGCATTCTGAGGCCAGGGCGTTCCGAGAATGCCAAGGGCAGACATGATGACCTTAAATGATTTCCTCTTGTGTCAGTGTTGGTAAACTTTAGGAGCTAGGAAATGGTCCACTTTACAGAAATGTTCAAATTTACTGGCATTTCATATATTCTCTGCTCTAACATTGTCCTGACTCTTTCTGTATATTCTTTACTTATGTTTTGGTTTTCCTTAATCAAAGTGTGTCTTTTAAATCATTTCAAAGAAGATTCTTTGGACTTACTAAATCACCTGAATTTTATACGTTTTCTGTTGTATTAAGTTCTGCTCATATCTTTATTTATCTTTTCTCTGTGTTCTCAGGGTTTATTGTTTTCATCTTCTGATGTCAATTAAAACACTTGGTTATTGATTTTAATAAATCTTTTTACTTATAAAGATTTGAACTTTTGAAGATTCCAGCTTACTTGTACGTGTCTAAGGGTCAGGTCCTCTCCATTGTTGCTGGCCTAAGGCTTAGTTCACCATACAGCAATGTATATATTGACCTATTTTCCCCTCGACTTTCTGTGATTCCCTACATCTCACCTTTCTTTGCAGACAAGCCATTTGAAATACCCTTAACTTATTTCACAGCCAATAAGTCTTTGAAATAATGTGTATTTTTTAGAGAAATCTTCTTATATAATTAGGCAGAAAATCTGACCTGCCATAGTTTTCAAAACAGCATAATTTCACTCTTCTCAATGATTAATCTGTTGTATTACACAACCTTGGAGTATTTAGCTTTATCAATGACATGTCCTTGAAAAATGTTTTAGAGATCCTACCAGTCTTTGAAAACATCCTTGTGCCTTGTTTCAGTTCCAGTTTTATGTATATTTTCTGCCTTGCACCCGATTATTCCTACATCTGATGGATGGCCTTGGGAATCTAATTCTGGTATTGATGGTTTTGGCTGATTGTCTCCCCTTGTAGCTGCTTTCTTCATTATTGTGTAAATTTAGATCATGAGCTCATGTTTAGCTAAACAGCTGACCTTGTAAGAGGCTTAGGTGTGAACACTCGTAAGTTTCAGCAGAAAGTCGGCGAAGATTTATTTGTGTCCCTCCAATGAGTGGCCCGCAAGGACCCCGTATTCTACAAGTGTTGGTCCAATACTCCCTCTAGAGGCAGGGGACTCAGACAGGGCTGATTTGCGGCCCCCGATCTGGGGCAGGGGCAGTGGGCGGCCTGTTACCCGGGCAGGAGCCCCTCCGCGTGTGTCCCAGGGACCCATCTGCCTGCGAACTTCGGTCACCTTGCAGGAAGCTACGATGCCCAGAATTATGCTTAGCTGTGCAGCGCGGTTTACTGCGCGGACACGTTCCACACACACTTCAAGTAAGAGGGCGGCCTGAGTGGAAAGGTGAGAGTTTGGGCAGCTGTGCAGACAAAGAAGGCGCCCTTTGGCCTGGGCCTAAAAACTTGTGACACTCCACTGGGACTGCCGGGCTCTGAGGGCCCTGCCCTGGGCCCCCTGCTCCCCTGCCCTTTGTTCAGTCACAGCACAGATGGCCACACCCACTCCCTCAGTGAGGGCAGTGTTCCAAACTCCCTCAGCCCCGCCCACACTCTGCAGCTTACCATGGACTACAGAGGATGCATTCTGAGGCCAGGGCGTTCCGAGAATGCCAAGGGCAGACATGATGACCTTAAATGATTTCCTCTTGTGTCAGTGTTGGTAAACTTTAGGAGCTAGGAAATGGTCCACTTTACAGAAATGTTCAAATTTACTGGCATTTCATATATTCTCTGCTCTAACATTGTCCTGACTCTTTCTGTATATTCTTTACTTATGTTTTGGTTTTCCGTAATCAAAGTGTGTCTTTTAAATCTTTTCAAAGAAGATTCTTTGGACTTACTAAATCACCTGAATTTTATACGTTTTCTGTTGTATTAAGTTCTGCTCATATCTTTATTTATCTTTTCTCTATGTTCTCAGGGTTTATTGTTTTCATCTTCTGATGTCAATTAAAACACTTGGTTATTCATTTTAATAAATCTTTTTACTTATAAAGATTTGAACTTTTGAAGATTCCAGCTTACTTGTACGTGTCTAAGGGTCAGGTCCTCTCCATTGTTGCTGGCCTAAGGCTTAGTTCACCATACAGCAATGTATATATTGACCTATTTTCCCCTCGACTTTCTGTGATTCCCTACATCTCACCTTTCTTTGCAGACAAGCCATTTGAAATACCCTTAACTTATTTCACAGCCAATAAGTCTTTGAAATAATGTGTATTTTTCAGAGAAATCTTCTTATATAATTAGGCAGAAAATCTGACCTGCCATAGTTTTCAAAACAGCATTATTTCACTCTTCTCAATGATTAATCTGTTGTATTACACAACCTTGGAGTATTTAGCTTTATCAATGACATGTCCTTGAAAAATGTTTTAGAGATCCTACCAGTCGTTGAAAACATCCTTGTGCCTTGTTTCAGTTCCCGTTTTATGTATATTTTCTGCCTTGCACCCGATTATTCCTACATCTGATGGATGGCCTTGGGAATCTAATTCTGGTATTGATGGTTTCGGCTGATTGTCTCCCCTTGTAGCTGCTTTCTTCATTATTGTGTAAATTTAGATCATGAGCTCATGTTTAGCTAATCAGCTGACCTTGTAAGAGGCTTAGGTGTGAACGCTCGTAAGTTTCAGCAGAAAGTCGGCAAAGATTTATTTGTGTCCCTCCAATGAGTGGCCCGCAAGGACGCCGTTTTCTACAAGTGTTGGTCCAATACTCCCTCTAGAGGCAGGGGACTCAGACAGGGCTGATTTGCGGCCCCCGATCTGGGGCAGGGGCTGTGGGCGGCCTGGTACCCTGGCAGGAGCCCCACCGCGTGTGTCCCAGGGACCCATCTGCCTTCGAACTTCGGTCACCTGGCAGGAAGCTACGATGCCCAGACCTATGCATAGCTGTGCAGCGCGGTATACTGCACAGACACGTTCCACACTCACTTCAAGTAAGAGGGCGGCCTGAGTGGAAAGGTGAGAGTTTGGGCAGCTGTGCAGACAAAGAAGGCGCTCTTTGGCCTGGGCCTAAAAGCTTGTAACACTCCACTGGGCCTGCCGGGCTCTGAGGGCCCTGCCCTGGGCCCCCTGCTTCCCTGCCCTTTGTTCAGTCACAGCAGAAATGGCCACACCCACTCCCTCAGTGAGGGCAGTGTTCCAACCTCCCTCAGCACCGCCCCCTCTCCGCAGGTTACCATGGACTACAGAGGCTGCATTCTGAGGCCAGGGCGTTCCGAGAATGCCAAGGGCAGACATGATGACCTTAAATGATTTCCTCTTGTGTCAGTGTTGGTAAACTTTAGGAGCTAGGAAATGGTCCACTTTACAGAAATGTTCAAATTTACTGGCATTTCATATATTCTCTGCTCTAACATTGTCCTGACTCTTTCTGTATATTCTTTACTTATGTTTTGGTTTTCCTTAATCAAAGTGTGTCTTTTAAATCATTTCAAAGAAGATTCTTTGGACTTACTAAATCACCTGAATTTTATACGTTTTCTGTTGTATTAAGTTCTGCTCATATCTTTATTTATCTTTTCTCTGTGTTCTCAGGGTTTATTGTTTTCATCTTCTGATGTCAATTAAAACACTTGGTTATTGATTTTAATAAATCTTTTTACTTATAAAGATTTGAACTTTTGAAGATTCCAGCTTACTTGTACGTGTCTAAGGGTCAGGTCCTCTCCATTGTTGCTGGCCTAAGGCTTAGTTCACCATACAGCAATGTATATATTGACCTATTTTCCCCTCGACTTTCTGTGATTCCCTACATCTCACCTTTCTTTGCAGACAAGCCATTTGAAATACCCTTAACTTATTTCACAGCCAATAAGTCTTTGAAATAATGTGTATTTTTTAGAGAAATCTTCTTATATAATTAGGCAGAAAATCTGACCTGCCATAGTTTTCAAAACAGCATAATTTCACTCTTCTCAATGATTAATCTGTTGTATTACACAACCTTGGAGTATTTAGCTTTATCAATGACATGTCCTTGAAAAATGTTTTAGAGATCCTACCAGTCTTTGAAAACATCCTTGTGCCTTGTTTCAGTTCCAGTTTTATGTATATTTTCTGCCTTGCACCCGATTATTCCTACATCTGATGGATGGCCTTGGGAATCTAATTCTGGTATTGATGGTTTTGGCTGATTGTCTCCCCTTGTAGCTGCTTTCTTCAATATTGTGTAAATTTAGATCATGAGCTCATGTTTAGCTAAACAGCTGACCTTGTAATAGGCTTAGGTGTGAACGCTCGTAAGTTTCAGCAGCGAGTCGGCAAAGATTTATTTGTGTCCCTCCAATGAGTGGCCCGCAAGGACCCCGTTTTCTACAAGTGTTGGTCCAATACTCCCTCTAGAGGCAAGGGACTCAGACAGGGCTGCTTTGCGGCCCCCGATCTGGGGCAGGGGCAGTGGGTGGCCTGTGACCCGGGCAGGAGCCTCTCTGCGTGTGTCCCTGGGACCCATCTGCCTGCGAAATTCGGTCACCTGGCAGGAAGCTACGATGCCCAGAACTATGCTTAGCTGTGCAGCGCGGTGTACTGCGCGGACACGTTCCACACACACTTCAAGTAAGAGGGCGGCCTGAGTGGAAAGGTGAGAGTTTGGGCAGCTGTGCAGACAAAGAAGGCGCCCTTTGGCCTGGGCCTAAAAACTTGTGACACTCCACTGGGCCTGCCGGGCTCTGAGGGCCCTGCCCTGGGCCCCCTGCTCCCCTGCCCTTTCTTCAGTCACAGCAGAGATGGCCACACCCACTCCCTCAGTGAGGGCAGTGTTCCAAACTCCCTCAGCCCCGCCCCCTCTCTGCAGCTTACCATGGACTACAGAGGCTGCATTCTGAGGCCAGGGCGTTCCGAGAATGCCAAGGGCAGACATGATGACCTTAAATGATTTCCTCTTGTGTCAGTGTTGGTAAACTTTAGGAGCTAGGAAATGGTCCACTTGACAGAAATGTTCAAATTTACTGGCATTTCATATATTCTCTGCTCTAACATTGTCCTGACTCTTTCTGTATATTCTTTACTTATGTTTTGGTTTTCCTTAATCAAAGTGTGTCTTTTAAATCTTTTCAAAGAAGATTCTTTGGACTTACTAAATCACCTGAATTTTATACGTTTTCTGTTGTATTAAGTTCTGCTCATATCTTTATTTTTCTGTTCTCTATGTTCTCAGGGTTTATTGTTTTCATCTTCTGATGTCAATTAAAACACTTGGTTATTCATTTTAATAAATCTTTTTACTTGTAAAGATTTGAACTTTTGAAGATTCCAGCTTACTTGTTCGTGTCTAAGGGTCAGGTCCTCTCCATTGTTGCTGGCCTAAGGCTTAGTTCACCATATAGCAATGTATATATTGACCTATTTTCCCCTCGACTTTCTGTGATTCCCTACATCTCACCTTTCTTTGCAGACAAGCCATTTGAAACACCCTTAACTTATTTCACAGCCAATAAGTCTTTGAAATAATGTGTATTTTTTAGAGAAATCTTCTTATATAATTAGGCAGAAAATCTGACCTGCCATAGTTTTCAAAACAGCATAATTTCACTCTTCTCAATGATTAATCTGTTGTATTACACAACCTTGGAGTATTTAGCTTTATCAATGACATGTCCTTGAAAAATGTTTTACAGATCCTACCAGTCTTTGAAAACATCCTTGTGCCTTGTTTCAGTTCCAGTTTTATGTATATTTTCTGCCTTGCACCCGATTATTCCTACATCTGATGGATGGTCTTGGGAATCTAATTCTGGTGTTGATGGTTTTGGCTGATTGTCTCCCCTTGTAGCTGCTTTGTTCATTATTGTGTAAATTTAGATCATGAGCTCATGTTTACCTAAACAGCTGACCTTGTAAGAGGCTTAGGTGTGAACGCTCATAAGTTTCAGCAGAAAGTCGGCAAAGATTTATTTGTGTCCCTCCAGTGAGTGGCCCGCAAGGACCCCGTTTTCTACAAGTGTTGGTCCAATACTCCCTCTAGAGTCAGGGGACTCAGACAGGGCTGCTTTGAGGCCCCCGATCTGGGGCAGGGGCAGTGGGCGGCCTGTGACCCGGGCAGGAGCCCCTCCGCGTGTGTCCCAGGGACCCATTTGCCTGCGAACTTCGGTCACCTGGCAGGAAGCTACGATGCCCAGAACTATGCTTAGCTGTGCAGCGCGGTGTGCTGCGCGGACACGTTCCACACACACTTCAAGTAAGAGGGCGGCCTGAGTGGAAAGGTGAGAGTTTGGGCAGCTGTGCAGAAAAAGAAGGCGCCCTTTGGCCTGGTCCTAAAATCTTGTGACACTCCACTGGGCCTGCCGGGCTCTGAGGGCCCTGCCCTGGGCCCCCTGCTCCCCTGCCCTTTGTTCAGTCACAGCAGAGATGGCCACACCCACTCCCTCAGTGAGGGCAGTGTTCCAACCTCCCTCAGCCCCGCCCCCTCTCTGCAGGTTACCATGGACTACAGAGGCTGCATTCTGAGGCCAGGGCGTTCCGAGAATGCCAAGGGCAGACATGATGACCTTAAATGATTTCCTCTTGTGTCAGTGTTGGTAAACTTTAGGAGCTAGGAAATGGTCCACTTTACAGAAATGTTCAAATTTACTGGCATTTCATATATTCTCTGCTCTAACATTGTCCTGACTCTTTCTGTACATTCTTTACTTATGTTTTGCTTCTCCTTAATCAAAGTGTGTCTTTTAAATCTTTTCAAAGAAGATTCTTTGGACTTACTAAATCAACTGAATTTTATATGTTTTCTGTTGTATTAAGTTGTGCTCATATCTTTATTTATCTTTTTTCTATGTTCTCAGGGTTTATTGTTTTCATCTTCTGATGTCAATTAAAACACTTGGTTATTCATTTTAATAAATCTTTTTACTTATTAAGATTTGAACTTTTGAAGATTCCAGCTTACTTGTACATTTCTAAGGGTCAGGTCCTCTCCATTGTTGCTGGCCTAAGGCTTAGTTCACCATACAGCAATGTATATATTGACCTATTTTCCCCTCGAATTTCTGTGATTCCCTACATCTCACCTTTCTTGGCAGACAAGCCATTTGAAATACCCTTAACTTATTTCACAGCCAATAAGGCTTTGAAATAATGTGTATTTTTTAGAGAAATCTTCTTATACAATTAGGCAGAAAATCTGACCTGCCATAGTTTTCAAAACAGCATAATTTAACTCTTCTCAATGATTAATCTGTTGTATTACACAACCTTGGAGTATTTAGCTTTATCAATGACATGTCCTTGAAAAATGTTTTAGAGATCCTACCAGTCTTTGAAAACATCCTTGTGCCTTGTTTCAGTTCCAGTTTTATGTATATTTTCTGCCTTGCACCCGATTATTCCTTCATCTGATGGATGGCCTTGGGAATCTATTTCAGGTATTGATGGTTTTGGCTGATTGTCTCCCCTTGTAGCTGCTTTCTTCATTATTGTGTAAATCTAGATCATGAGCTCATGTTTAGCTAAACAGCTGACCTTGTAAGAGGCTTAGGTGTGAACGCTCGTAAGTTTCAGCAAAAAGTCGGCAAAGATTTATTTGTGTCCCTCCAACGAGTGGCCCGCAAGGACCCCGTTTTCTACAAGTGTTGGTCCAATACTCCCTCTAGAGGCAGGGGACTCAGAGAGGGCTGCTTTGCGGCCCCCGATCTGAGGCAGGGGCAGTGGGAGGCCTGTGACCCGGGCAGGAGCCCCTCCGCATGTGTCCCAGGGACCCATCTGCCTGCGAACTTCGGTCACCTTGCAGGAAGCTACGATGCCCAGAACTATGCTTAGCTGTGCAGCGCGGTGTACTGCGCGGACACGTTCCACACACACTTCAAGTAAGAGGGCGGCCTGAGTGGAAAGGTGAGAGTTTGGGCAGCTGTGCAGACAAAGAAGGCGCCCTTTGGCCTGGGCCTAAAAACTTGTGACACTCCACTGGGCATGCCGGGCTCTGAGGGCCCTGCCCTGGGCCACCTGCTCCCCTGCCCTTTGTTCAGTCACAGCAGAGATGGCCACACCCACTCCCTCAGTGAGGGCAGTGTTCCAACCTCCCTCAGCCCCGCCCCCTCTCCGCAGGTTACCATGGACTACAGAGGCTGCATTCTGAGGCCAGGGCGTTCCGAGAATGCCAAGGGCAGACATGATGACCTTAAATGATTTCCTCTTGTGTCAGTGTTGGTAAACTTTAGGAGCTAGGAAATGGTCCACTTGACAGAAATGTTCAAATTTACTGGCATTTCATATATTCTCTGCTCTAACATTGTCCTGACTCTTTCTGTATATTCTTTACTTATGTTTTGGTTTTCCTTAATCAAAGTGTGTCTTTTAAATCTTTTCAAAGAAGATTCTTTGGACTTACTAAATCACCTGAATTTTATACGTTTTCTGTTGTATTAAGTTCTGCTCATATCTTTATTTATCTTTTCTCTATGTTCTCAGGGTTTATTGTTTTCATCTTCTGATGTCAATTAAAACACTTGGTTATTCATTTTAATAAATCTTTTTACTTATAAAGATTTGAACTTTTGAAGATTCCAGCTTACTTGTACGTGTCTAAGGGTCAGGTCCTCTCCATTGTTGCTGGCCTAAGGCTTAGTTCACCATACAGCAATGTATATATTGACCTATTTTCCCCTCGACTTTCTGTGATTCCCTACATCTCACCTTTCTTTGCAGACAAGCCATTTGAAATACCCTTAACTTATTTCACAGCCAATAAGTCTTTGAAATAATGTGTAATTTTTAGAGAAATCTTCTTCTATAATTAGGCAGAAAATCTGACCTGCCATAGTTTTCAAAACAGCATAATTTCACTCTTCTCAATGATTAATCTGTTGTATTACACAACCTTTGAGTATTTAGCTTTATCAATGACATGTCCTTGAAAAATGTTTTAGAGATCCTACCAGTCTTTGAAAACATCCTTGTGCCTTGTTTCAGTTCCAGTTTTATGTATATTTTCTGCCTTGCACCCGATTATTCCTACATCTGATGGATGGCCTTGGGAATCTAATTCTGGTATAGATGGTTTTTGCTGATTGTCTCCCCTTGTAGCTGCTTTCTTCAATATTGTGTAAATTTAGATCATGAGCTCATGTTTAGCTAAACAGCTGACCTTGTAATAGGCTTAGGTGTGAACGCTCGTACATTTCAGCAGAAAGTCGGCAAAGATTTATTTGTGTCCCTCCAATGAGTGGCCCGCAAGGACCCCGTTTTCTACAAGTGTTGGTCCAAAACTCCCTCTAGAGGCATGGGACTCAGACAGGGCTGCTTTGCGGCCCCCGATCTGGGGCAGGGGCAGTGGGTGGCCTGTGACCTGGGCAGGAGCCTCTCCGCGTGTGTCCCTGGGACCCATCTGCCTGCGAAATTCAGTCACCTGGCAGGAAGCTACGATGCCTAGAACTATGCTTAGCTGTGCAGCGCGGTGTACTGCGCGGACACGTTCCACACACACTTCAAGTAAGAGGGCGGCCTGAGTGGAAAGGTGAGAGTTTGGGCAGCTGTGCAGAAAAAGAAGGCGCCCTTTGGCCTGGGCCTAAAAACTTGTGACACTCCACTGGGCCTGCCGGGCTCTGAGGGCCCTGCCCTGGGCCCCCTGCTCCCCTGCCCTTTGTTCAGTCACAGCAGAGATGGCCACACCCACTCCCTCAGTGAGGGCAGTGTTCCAAACTCCCTCAGCCCCGCCCCCTCTCTGCAGCTTACCATGGACTACAGAGGCTGCATTCTGAGGCCAGGGCGTTCCGAGAATGCCAAGGGCAGACATGATGACCTTAAATGATTTCCTCTTGTGTCAGTGTTGGTAAACTTTAGGAGCTAGGAAATGGTCCACTTGACAGAAATGTTCAAATTTACTGGCATTTCATATATTCTCTGCTCTAACATTGTCCTGACTCTTTCTGTATATTCTTTACTTATGTTTTGGTTTTCCTTAATCAAAGTGTGTCTTTTAAATCTTTTCAAAGAAGATTCTTTGGACTTACTAAATCACCTGAATTTTATACGTTTTCTGTTGTATTAAGTTCTGCTCATATCTTTATTTATCTTTTCTCTATTTTCTCAGGGTTTATTGTTTTCATCTTCTGATGTCAATTAAAACACTTGGTTATTCATTTTAATAAATCTTTTTACTTATAAAGATTTGAACTTTTGAAGATTCCAGCTTACTTGTACGTGTCTAAGGGTCAGGTCCTCTCCATTGTTGCTGGCCTAAGGCTTAGTTCACCATACAGCAATGTATATATTGACCTATTTTCCCCTCGACTTTCTGTGATTCCCTACATCTCACCTTTCTTGGCAGACAAGCCATTTGAAACACCCTTAACTTATTTCACAGCCAATAAGTCTTTGAAATAATGTGTATTTTTTAGTGAAATCTTCTTATATAATTAGGCAGAAAATCTGACCTGCCATAGTTTTCAAAACAGCATAATTTCACTCTTCTCAATGATTAATCTGTTGTATTACACAACCTTGGAGTATTTAGCTTTATCAATGACATGTCCTTGAAAAATGTTTTACAGATCCTACCCGTCTTTGAAAACATCCTTGTGCCTTGTTTCAGTTCCAGTTTTATGTATATTTTCTGCCTTGCACCCGATTATTCCTACATCTGATGGATGGTCTTGGGAATCTAATTCTGATATTGATGGTTTTGGCTGATTGTCTCCCCTTGTAGCTGCTTTGTTCATTATTGTGTAAATTTAGATCATGAGCTCATGTTTACCTAAACAGCTGACCTTGTAAGAGGCTTAGGTGTGAACGCTCGTAAGTTTCAGCAGAAAGTCGGCAAAGATTTATTTGTGTCCCTCCAATGAGTGGCCCGCAAGGACCCCGTTTTCTACAAGTGTTGGTCCAATACTCCCTCTAGAGTCAGGGGACTCAGACAGGGCTGCTTTGTGGCCCCCGATCTGGGGCAGGGGCAGTGGGCGGCCTGTGACCCGGGCAGGAGCCCCTCCGCGTGTGTCCCAGGGACCCATTTGCCTGCGAACTTCGGTCACCTGGCAGGAAGCTACGATGCTCAGAACTATGCTTAGCTGTGCAGCGCGGTGTGCTGCGCGGACACGTTCCACACACACTTCAAGTAAGAGGGCGGCCTGAGTGGAAAGGTGAGAGTTTGGGCAGCTGTGCAGAAAAAGAAGGCGCCCTTTGGCCTGGTCCTAAAATCTTGTGACACTCCACTGGGCCTGCCGGGCTCTGAGGGCCCTGACCTGGGCCCCCTGCTCCCCTGCCCTTTGTTCAGTCACAGCAGAGATGGCCACACCCACTCCCTCAGTGAGGGCAGTGTTCCAACCTCCCTCAGCCCCGCCCCCTCTCTGCAGGTTACCATGGACTACAGAGGCTGCATTCTGAGGCCAGGGCGTTCCGAGAATGCCAAGGGCAGACATGATGCCCTTAAATGATTTCCTCTTGTGTCAGTGTTGGTAAACTTTAGGAGCTAGGAAATGGTCCACTTTACAGAAATGTTCAAATTTACTGGCATTTCATATATTCTCTGCTCTAACATTGTCCTGACTCTTTCTGTACATTCTTTACTTATGTTTTGGTTCTCCTTAATCAAAGTGTGTCTTTTAAATCTTTTCAAAGAAGTTTCTTTGGACTTACTAAATCAACTGAATTTTATATGTTTTCTGTTGTATTAAGTTGTGCTCATATCTTTATTTATCTTTTTTCTATGTTCTAAGGGTTTATTATTTTCATCTTCTGATGTCAATTAAAACACTTGGTTATTCATTTTAATAAATCTTTTTACTTATAAAGATTTGAACTTTTGAAGATTCCAGCTTACTTGTACATTTCTAAGGGTCAGGTCCTCTCCATTGTTGCTGGCCTAAGGCTTAGTTCACCATACAGCAATGTATATATTGACCTATTTTCCCCTCGAATTTCTGTGATTCCCTACATCTCACCTTTCTTTGCAGACAAGCCATTTGAAATACCCTTAACTTATTTCACAGCCAATAAGGCTTTGAAATAATGTGTATTTTTTAGAGAAATCTTCTTATACAATTAGGCAGAAAATCTGACCTGCCATAGTTTTCAAAACAGCATAATTTCACTCTTCTCAATGATTAATCTGTTGTATTACACAACCTTGGAGTATTTAGCTTTATCAATGACATGTCCTTGAAAAATGTTTTAGAGATCCTACCAGTCTTTGAAAACATCCTTGTGCCTTGTTTCAGTTCCAGTTTTATGTATATTTTCTGCCTTGCACCCGATTATTCCTTCATCTGATGGATGGCCTTGGGAATCTATTTCAGGTATTGATGGTTTTGGCTGATTGTCTCCCCTTGTAGCTGCTTTCTTCATTATTGTGTAAATCTAGATCATGAGCTCATGTTTAGCTAAACAGCTGACCTTGTAAGAGGCTTAGGTGTGAACGCTCGTAAGTTTCAGCAGAAAGTCGGCAAAGATTTATTTGTGTCCCTCCAATGAGTGGCCCGCAAGGACCCCGTTTTCTACAAGTGTTGGTCCAATACTCCCTCTAGAGGCAGGGGACTCAGACAGGGCTGCTTTGCGGCCCCCGATCTGGGGCAGGGGCAGTGGGCGGCCTGTGACCCGGGCAGGAGCCTCTCCACATGTGTCCCAGGGACCCATCTGCCTGCGAACTTCGGTCACCTGGCAGGAAGCTACGATGCCCAGAACTATGCTTAGCTGTGCAGCGCGGTATACTGCACAGACACGTTCCACACACACTTCAAGTAAGAGGGCGGCCTGAGTGGAAAGGTGAGAGTTTGGGCAGCTGTGCAGACAAAGAAGGCGCCCTTTGGCCTGGGCCTAAAAGCTTGTGACACTCCACTGGGCCTGCCGGGCTCTGAGGGCCCTGCCCTGGGCCCCCTGCTCCCCTGCCCTTTGTTCAGTCACAGCAGAGATGGCCACACCCACTCCCTCAGTGAGGGCAGTTTTCCCACCTCCCTCATCCCCGCCCCCACTCTGCAGGTTACCATGGACTACAGAGGCTGCATTCTGAGGCCAGGGCGTTCCGAGAATGCCAAGGGCAGACATGATGACCTTAAATGATTTCCACTTGTGTCAGTGTTGGTAAACTTTAGGAGCTAGGAAATCGTCCACTTGACAGAAATGTTCAAATTTACCTGCATTTCATATATTCTCTGCTCTAACATTGTCCTGACTCTTTCTGTATATTCTTTACTTATGTTTTGGTTTTCCTTAATCAAAGTGTGTCTTTTAAATCTTTTCAAAGAAGATTCTTTGGACTTACTAAATCACCTGAATTTTATACGTTTTCTGTTGTATTAAGTTGTGCTCATATCTTTATTTATCTTTTTTCTATGTTCTCAGGGTTTATTGTTTTCATCTTCTGATGTCAATTAAAACACTTGGTTATTCATTTTAATAAATCTTTTTACTTATAAAGATTTGAACTTTTGAAGATTCCAGCTTACTTGTACGTGTCTAAGGGTCAGGTCCTCTCCATTGTTGCTGGCCTAAGGCTTAGTTCACCATACAGCAATGTATATATTGACCTATTTTCCCTTCGACTTTCTGTGATTCCTTACATCTCACCTTTCTTTGCAGACAAGCCATTTGAAATACCCTTAACTTATTTCACAGCCAATAAGTCTTTGAAATAATGTGTATTTTTTAGAGAAATCTTCTTATATAATTAGGCAGAAAATCTGACCTGCCATAGTTTTCAAAACAGCATAATTTCACTCTTCTCAATGATTAATCTGTTGTATTACACAACCTTGGAGTATTTAGCTTTATCAATGACATGTCCTTGAAAAATGTTTTAGAGATCCTACCAGTCTTTGAAAACATCCTTGTGCCTTGTTTCAGTTCCAGTTTTATGTATATTTTCTGCCTTGCACCCGATTATTCCTACATCTGATGGATGGCCTTGGGAATCTAATTCTGGTATTGATGGTTTTGGCTGATTGTCTCCCCTTGTAGCTGCTTTCTTCATTATTCTGTAAATTTAGTTCATGAGCTCATGTTTAGCTAAATAGCTGACCTTGTAAGAGGCTTAGGTGTGAACGCTCGTAAGTTTCAGCAGAGATTCGGCAAAGATTTATTTGTGTCCCTCCAATGAGTGGCCCGCAAGGACCCCGTTTTCTACAAGTGTTGGTCCAATACTCCCTCTAGAGGCAGGGGACTCAGACAGGGCTGCTTTGCGGCCCCCGATCTGGGGCAGGGGCAGTGGGCGGCCTGTGACCCGGGCAGGAGCCCCTCCGCGTGTGTCCCAGGGACCCATCTGCCTGCGAACTTCGGTCACTAGGCAGGAAGCTACGATGCCCAGACCTATGCTTAGCTGTGCAGCGCGGTATACTGCACGGACACGTTCCACACACACTTCAAGTAAGAGGGCGGCCTGAGTGGAAAGGTGAGAGTTTGGGCAGCTGTGCAGACAAAGAAGGCGCCCTTTTGCCTGGGCCTAAAAGCTTGTGACACTCCACTGTGCCTGCCGGGCTCTGAGGGCCCTGCCCTGGGACCCCTGCTCCCCTGCCCTTTGTTCAGTCACAGCAGAGATGGCCACACCCACTCCCTCAGTGAGGGCAGTGTTCCAACCTCCCTCAGCCCCGCCCCCTCTCCGCAGGATACCATGGAGTACAGAGGCTGCATTCTGAGGCCAGGGCGTTCCGAGAATGCCAAGGGCAGACATGATGACCTTAAATGAGTTCCTCTTGTGTCAGTGTTGGTAAACTTTATGAGCTAGGAAATGGTCCACTTGACAGAAATGTTCAAATTTACTGGCATTTCATATATTCTCTGCTCTAACATTGTCCTGACTCTTTCTGTATATTCTTTACTTATGTTTTGGTTTTCCTTAATCAAAGTGTTTCTTTTAATTCTTTTCAAAGAAGATTCTTTGGACTTACTAAATCACCTGAATTTTATACGTTTTCTGTTGTATTAAGTTCTGCTCATATCTTTATTTTTCTTTTTTCTATGTTCTCAGGGTTTATTGTTTTCACCTTCTGATGTCAATTAAAACACTTGGTTATTCATTTTAATAAATCTTTTTACTTATGAAGATTTGAACTTTTGAAGATTCTAGCTTTCTTGTTCCTGTCTATGGGTCAGGTCCTCTCCATTGTTGCTGGCCTAAGGCTTAGTTCACCATACAGCAATGTATATATTGACCTATTTTCCCCTCGACTTTCTGTGATTCCCTACATCTCACCTTTCTTTGCAGACAAGCCATTTGAAATACCCTTATCATATTTCACAGCCAATAAGTCTTTGAAATAATGTGTATTTTTTAGAGAAATCTTCTTATATAATTAGGCAGAAAATCTGACCTGCCATAGTTTTCAAAACAGCATAATTTCACTCTTCTCAATGATTAATCTGTTGTATTACACAACCTTGGAGTATTTAGCTTTATCAATGACATGTCCTTGAAAAATGTTTTAGAGAACCTACCAGTCTTTGAAAACATCCTTGTGCCTTGTTTCAGTTCCAGTTTTATGTATATTTTCTGCCTTGCACCCGATTATTCCTACATCTGATGGATGGCCTTGGGAATCTAATTCTGGTATTGATGGTTTTGGCTGATTCTCTCCCCTTGTAGCTGCTTTCTTCATTATTCTGTAAATTTAGATCATGAGCTCATGTTTACCTAAACAGCTGACCTTGTAAGAGGCTTAGGTGTGAACGCTCGTAAGTTTCAGCAGAAAGTCGGCAAAGATTTATTTGTGTCCCTCCAATGAGTGGCCCGCAAGGACCCCGTTTTCTACAAGTGTTGGTCCAATACTCCCTCTAGAGGCAGGGGACTCAGACAGGGCTGCTTTGCGGCCCCCGATCTGGGGCAGGGTCATTGGGGGGCCTGTGACCCGGGCAGGAGCCTCTCTGCGTGTGTCCCAGGGACTCATCTGCCTGCGAACTTCGGTCACCTGGCAGGAAGCTACGATGCCCAGACCTATGCTTAGCTGTGCAGCACGGTGTACTGCGCGGACACGTTGCACACACACTTCAAGTAAGAGGGCGGCCTGAGTGGAAAGGTGAGAGTTTGGGGAGCTGTGCAGACAAAGAAGGCGCCCTATGGCCTGGGCCTAAAAACTTGTGACACTCCACTGGGCCTGCCGTGCTCTGAGGGCCCTGCCCTGGGCCCCCTGCTCCCCTGCCGTTTGTTCAGTCACAGCAGAGATGGCCACACCCACTCCCTCAGTGAGGGCAGTGTTCCAACCTCCCTCAACCCCGCCCCCTCTCTGCAGGTTTCCATGGACTACAGAGGCTGCATTCTGAGGTCAGGGCGTTCCGAGAATGCCAAGGGCAGACATGAAGACCTTTAATGATTTCCTCTTGTGTCAGTGTTGGTAAACTTTAGGAGCTAGGAAATGGTCCACTTTACAGAAATGTTCAAATTTACTGGCATTTCATATATTCTCTGCTCTAACATTGTCCTGACTCTTTCTGTATATTCTTTACTTATGTTTTGGTTTTCCTTAATCAAAGTGTTTCTTTTAATTCTTTTCAAAGAAGATTCTTTGGACTTACTAAATCACCTGAATTTTATACGTTTTCTGTTGTATTAAGTTCTGCTCATATCTTTATTTTTCTTTTTTCTATGTTCTCAGGGTTTATTGTTTTCACCTTCTGATGTCAATTAAAACACTTGGTTATTCATTTTAATAAATCTTTTTACTTATGAAGATTTGAACTTTTGAAGATTCTAGCTTTCTTGTTCCTGTCTATGGGTCAGGTCCTCTCCATTGTTGCTGGCCTAAGGCTTAGTTCACCATACAGCAATGTATATATTGACCTATTTTCCCCTCGACTTTCTGTGATTCCCTACATCTCACCTTTCTTTGCAGACAAGCCATTTGAAATACCCTTATCATATTTCACAGCCAATAAGTCTTTGAAATAATGTGTATTTTTTAGAGAAATCTTCTTATATAATTAGGCAGAAAATCTGACCTGCCATAGTTTTCAAAACAGCATAATTTCACTCTTCTCAATGATTAATCTGTTGTATTACACAACCTTGGAGTATTTAGCTTTATCAATGACATGTCCTTGAAAAATGTTTTAGAGAACCTACCAGTCTTTGAAAACATCCTTGTGCCTTGTTTCAGTTCCAGTTTTATGTATATTTTCTGCCTTGCACCCGATTATTCCTACATCTGATGGATGGCCTTGGGAATCTAATTCTGGTATTGATGGTTTTGGCTGATTCTCTCCCCTTGTAGCTGCTTTCTTCATTATTCTGTAAATTTAGATCATGAGCTCATGTTTACCTAAACAGCTGACCTTGTAAGAGGCTTAGGTGTGAACGCTCGTAAGTTTCAGCAGAAAGTCGGCAAAGATTTATTTGTGTCCCTCCAATGAGTGGCCCGCAAGGACCCCGTTTTCTACAAGTGTTGGTCCAATACTCCCTCTAGAGGCAGGGGACTCAGACAGGGCTGCTTTGCGGCCCCCGATCTGGGGCAGGGTCATTGGGGGGCCTGTGACCCGGGCAGGAGCCTCTCTGCGTGTGTCCCAGGGACTCATCTGCCTGCGAACTTCGGTCACCTGGCAGGAAGCTTCGATGCCCAGACCTATGCTTAGCTGTGCAGCACGGTGTACTGCGCGGACACGTTGCACACACACTTCAAGTAAGAGGGCGGCCTGAGTGGAAAGGTGAGAGTTTGGGGAGCTGTGCAGACAAAGAAGGCGCCCTATGGCCTGGGCCTAAAAACTTGTGACACTCCACTGGGCCTGCCGTGCTCTGAGGGCCCTGCCCTGGGCCCCCTGCTCCCCTGCCGTTTGTTCAGTCACAGCAGAGATGGCCACACCCACTCCCTCAGTGAGGGCAGTGTTCCAACCTCCCTCAACCCCGCCCCCTCTCTGCAGGTTTCCATGGACTACAGAGGCTGCATTCTGAGGTCAGGGCGTTCCGAGAATGCCAAGGGCAGACATGAAGACCTTTAATGATTTCCTCTTGTGTCAGTGTTGGTAAACTTTAGGAGCTAGGAAATGGTCCACTTTACAGAAATGTTCAAATTTACTGGCATTTCATATATTCCCTGCTCTAACATTGTCCTGACTCTTTCTGTATATTCTTTACTTATGTTTTGGTTTTCCTTAATCAAAGTGTGTCTTTTAAATCTTTTCAAAGAAGATTCTTTGGACTTACTAAATCACCTGAATTTTATACGTTTTCTGTTGTATAAAGTTCTGCTCATATCTTTATTTATCTTTTCTCTATGTTCTCAGGGTTTATTGTTTTCATCTTCTGATGTCAATTAAAACACTTGGTTATTGATTTTAATAAAACTTTTCACTTATAAAGATTTGAACTTTTGAAGATTCCAGCTTACTTGTATGTGTCTAAGGGTCAGGTCCTCTCCATTGTTGCTGGCCTAAGGCTTAGTTCACCATACAGCAATGCATATATTGACCTATTTTCCCCTCGACTTTCTGTGATTCCCTACATCTCACCTTTCTTTGCAGACAAGCCATTTGAAATACCCTTAACTTATTTCACAGCCAATAAGTCTTTGAAATAATGTGTATTTTTTAGAGAAATCTTCTTATATAATTAGGCAGAATATCTGACCTGCCATAGTTTTCAAAACAGCATAATTTCACTCTTCTCAATGATTAATCTGTTGTATTACACAACCTTGGAGTATTTAGCTTTATCAATGACATGTCCTTGAAAAATGTTTGAGAGATCCTACCAGTCTTTGAAAACATCCTTGTGCCTTGTTTCAGTTCCAGTTTTATGTATATTTTCTGCCTTGCACCCGATTATTCCTACATCTGATGGATGGCCTTGGGAATCTAATTCTGGTATTGATGGTTTTGGCTGATTGTCTCCCCTTGTAGCTGCTTTCTTCATTATTGTGTAAATTTAGATCATGAGCTCATGTTTAGCTAAACAGCTGACCTTGTAAGAGGCTTAGGTGTGAACGCTCGTAAGTTTCAGCAGAGAGTCGGCAAAGATTTATTTGTGTCCCTCCAATGAGTGGCCCGCAAGGACGCCGTTTTCTACAAGTGTTGGTCCAATACTCCCTCTAGAGGCAGGGGACTCAGACAGGGCTGCTTTGCAGCCCCCGATCTGGGGCAGGGGCAGTGGGCGGCCTGTGACCCAGGCAGGAGCCTCTCCGCGTGTGTCCCATGGACCCATCTGCCTGCGAACTTCGGTCACCTGGCAGGAAGCTACGATGCCCAGACATATGCTTAGCTGTGCAGAGCGGTGTACTGCGCGAACACGTTCCAAACACACTTCAAGTAAGAGGGCGACCTGAGTGGAAAGGTGAGAGTTTGGGCAGCTGTGCTGACAAAGAAGGCGCCCTTTGGCTTGGGCCTAAAAGCTTGTGACACTCCACTGGGCCTGCCGGGCTCTGAGGGCCCTGCCCTGGGCCCCCTGCTCCCCTGCCCTTTGTACAGTCACTGCAGAGATGGCCACACCCACTCCCTCAGTGAGGGCAGTGTTCCAACCTCCCTCAGCCCCGCCCCCTCTCCGCAGGTTACCATGGACTACAGAGGCTGCATTCTGAGGCCACGGCGTTCCGAGAATGCCAAGGGCAGACATGATGACCTTAAATGATTTCCTCTTGTGTCAGTGTTGGTAAACTTTAGGAGCTAGGAAATGGTCCACTTGACAGAAATGTTCAAATTTACTGGCATTTCATATATTCTCTCCTCTAACATTGTCCTGACTCTTTCTGTATATTCTTTACTTATGTTTTGGTTTTCCTTAATCAAAGTGTGTCTTTTAAATCTTTTCAAAAAAGATTCTTTGGACTTACTAAATCACCTGAATTTTATACGTTTTCTGTTGTATAAAGTTCTGCTCATATCTTTATTTATCTTTTCTCTATGTTCTCAGGGTTTATTGTTTTCATCTTCTGATGTCAATTAAAACATTTGGTTATTGATTTTAATAAATCTTTTCACTTATAAAGATTTGAACTTTTGAAGATTCCAGCTTACTTGTACGTGTCTAAGGGTCAGGTCCTCTCCATTGTTGCTGGCCTAAGGCTTATTTCACCATACAGCAATGTATATATTGACCTATTTTCCCCTCGACTTTCTGTGATTCCCTACATCTCACCTTTCTTTGCAGACAAGCCATTTGAAATACCCTTAACTTATTTCACAGCCAATAAGTCTTTGAAATAATGTGTATTTTTTAGAGAAATCTTCTTCTATAATTAGGCAGAAAATCTGACCTGCCATAGTTTTCAAAACAGCATAATTTCACTCTTCTCAATGATTAATCTGTTGTATTACACAACCTTGGAGTATTTAGCTTTATCAATGACATGTCCTTGAAAAATGTTTTAGAGATCCTACCAGTCTTTGAAAACATCCTTGTGCCTTGTTTCAGTTCCAGTTTTATGTATATTTTCTGCCTTGCACCCGATTATTCCTACATCTGATGGATGGCCTTGGGAATCTAATTCTGGTATTGATGGTTTTGGCTGATTGTCTCCCCTTGTAGCTGCTTTCTTCATTATTGTGTAAATTTAGATCATGAGCTCATGTTTAGCTAAACAGCTGACCTTGTAAGAGGCTTAGGTGTGAACGCTCGTAAGTTTCAGCAGAGAGTCGGTAAAGATTTATTTGTTTCCCTCCAATGAGTGGCCCGCAAGGACGCTGTTTTCTACAAGTGTTGGTCCAATACTCCCTCTAGATGCAGGGGACACAGACAGGACTGCTTTGCGGCCCCCGATCTTGGGCAGGGTCATTGGGCGGCCTGTGACCCGGGCAGGAGCCTCTCCGCGTGTGTCCCAGGGACTCATCTGCCTGCGAACTTCGGTCACCTGGCAGGAAGCTACAATGCCCAGAATTATGCTTTGCTGTGCAGCGCGGTGTACTGCGCGGACACGTTGCACACACACTTCAAGGAAGAGGGCGGCCTGAGTGGAAAGGTGAGAGTTTGGGCAGCTGTGCAGACAAAGAAGGCGCCCTTTGGCCTGGGCCTAAAAACTTGTGACACTCCACTGGGCCTGCCTGGCTCTGAGGGCCCTGCCCTGGGCCCCCTGCTCCCCTGCCATTTGTTCAGTCACAGCAGAGATGGCCACACCCACTCCCTCAGTGAGGGCAGTGTTCCAACCTCCCTCAACCACGCCCCCTCTCTGCAGGTTTCCATGGACTACAGAGGCTGCATTCTGAGGCCAGGGCGTTCCGAGAATGCCAAGGGCAGACATGATGACCTTAAATGATTTCCTCTTGTGTCAGTGTTGGTAAACTTTAGGAGATAGGAAATGGTCCACTTTACAGAAATGTTCAAATTTACTGGCATTTCATATATTCTCTGCTCTAACATTGTCCTGACTCTTTCTGTATATTCTTTACTTATGTTTTGGTTTTCCTTAATCAAAGTGTGTCTTTTAAATCTTTTCAAAGAAGATTCTTTGGACTTACTAAATCACCTGAATTTTATACGTTTTCTGTTGTATAAAGTTCTGCTTATATCTTTATTTATCTTTTCTCTATGTTCTCAGGGTTTATTGTTTTCATCTTCTGATGTCAATTAAAACACTTGGTTATTCATTTTAATAAATCTTTTAACTTATAAAGATTTGAACTTTTGAAGATTCCAGCTTACTTGTATGTGTCTAAGGGTCAGGTCCTCTCCATTGTTGCTGGCCTAAGGCTTAGTTCACCATACAGCAATGTATATATTGACCTATTTTCCCCTCGACTTTCTGTGATTCCCTACATCTCACCTTTCTTTGCAGACAAGCCATTTGAAATACCCTTAACTTATTTCACAGCCAATAAGTCTTTGAAATAATGTGTATTTTTTAGAGAAATCTTCTTATATAATTAGGCAGAAAATCTGACCTGCCATAGTTTTCAAAACAGCATAATTTCACTCTTCTCAATGATTAATCTGTTGTATTACACAACCTTGGAGTATTTAGCTTTATCAATGACATGTCCTTGAAAAATGTTTTAGAGATCCTACCAGTCTTTGAAAACATCCTTGTGCCTTGTTTCAGTTCCAGTTTTATGTATATTTTCTGCCTTGCACCCGATTATTCCTACATCTGATGGATGGCCTTGGGAATCTAATTCTGGTATTGATGGTTTTGGCTGATTGTCTCCCCTTGTAGCTGCTTTCTTCATTATTGTGTAAATTTAAATCATGAGCTCATGTTTAGCTAAACAGCTGACCTTGTAAGAGGCTTAGGTGTGAACGCTCGTAATTTTCAGCAGAGAGTCGGCAATGATTTATTTGTGTCCCTCCAATGAGTGGCCCGCAAGGACCCCGTTTTCTACAAGTGTTGGTCCAATACACCCTCTACAGGCAGGGGACACAGACAGGGCTGCTTTGCAGCCCCCGATCTGGGGCAGGGGCAGTGGGTGGCCTGTGACGCAGGCAGGAGCCTCTCCGCGTGTGTCCCATGGACCCAACTGCCTGCGAACTTCGGTCACCTGGCAGGAAGCTACGATGCCCAGACCTATGCTTATCTGTGCAGCGGGGTGTACTGCGCGGACACGTTCCAAACACACTTCAAGTAAGAGGGCGGCCTGAGTGGAAAGGTGAGAGTTTGGGCAGCTGTGCAGACAAAGAAGGTGCCCTTGGGCCTGGACCTAAAAGCTTGTGACACTCCACTGGGCCTGCCGGGCTCTGAGGGCCCTGCCCTGGGCCCCCTTCTCCCCTGCCCTTTGTACAGTCACTGCAGAGATGGCCACACCCACTCCCTCAGTGAGGGCAGTGTTCCAACCTCCCTCAGCCCCGCCCCCTCTCCGCAGGTTACCATGGACTACAGAGGCTGCATTCTGAGGCCACGGCGTTCCGAGAATGCCAAGGGCAGACATGATGACCTTAAATGATTTCCTCTTGTGTCAGTGTTGGTAAACTTTAGGAGCTAGGAAATGGTCCACTTGACAGAAATGTTCCAATTTACTGGCATTTCATATATTCTCTGCTCTAACATTGTCCTGACTCTTTCTGTATATTCTTTACTTATGTTTTGGTTTTCCTTAATCAAAGTGTGTCTTTTAAATCTTTTCAAAGAAGATTCTTTGGACTTACTAAATCACCTGAATTTTATACGTTTTCTGTTGAATTAAGTTCTGCTCATATCTTTATTTATCTTTTTTCTATTTTCTCAGGGTTTATTGTTTTCATCTTCTGATGTCAATTAAAACACTTGGTTATTCATTTTAATAAATCTTTTTACTTATAAAGATTTGAACTTTTGAAGATTCCAGCTCACTTATACGTGTCTAAGGGTCAGGTCCTCTCCATTGTTGCTGGCCTAAGGCTTAGTTCACCATACAGCAATGTATATATTGACCTATTTTCCCCTCGACTTTCTGTGATTCCCTACATCTCACCTTTCTTTGCAGACAAGCCATTTGAAATACCCTTAACTTATTTCACAGCCAAGAAGTCTTTGAAATAATGTGTATTTTTTAGAGAAATCTTCTTATAGAATTAGGCAGAAAATCTGACCTGCCATAGTTTTCAAAACAGCATAATTTCACTCTTCTCAATGATTAATCTGTTGTATTACACAACCTTGGAGTATTTAGCTTTATCAATGACATGTCCTTGAAAAATGTTTTAGAGATCCTACCAGTCTTTGAAAACATCCTTGTGCCTTGTTTCAGTTCCAGTTTTATGTATATTTTCTGCCTTGCACCCGATTATTCCTACATCTGATGGATGGCCTTGGGAATCTAATTCTGGTATTGATGGTTTTGGCTGATTGTCTCGCCTTCTGGCTACTTTCTTCATTATTGTGTAAATTTAGATCATGAGCTCATGTTTAGCTAAACAGCTGACCTTGTAAGAGGCTTAGGTGTGAACGCTCGTAAGTTTCAGCAGAGAGTCGGCAAAGATTTATTTGTGTCCCTCCAATGAGTGGCCCGCAAGGTCCCCGTTTTCTACAAGTGTTGGTCCAATACTCTCTCTAGACACAGGGGACTCAGACAGGGTTGCTTTGCGGCCCCCGATCTGGGGCAGGGGCAGTGGGCCGCCTGTGACCCGGGCAGGAGCCTCTCCGCGTGAGTCCCAGGGACACATCTGCCTGCAAACTTCAGTCACCTGGCAGGAAGCTACGATGCCCAGACCTATGCTTAGCTGTGCAGCGTGGTGTACTGCGCGGACAGGTTCCACACACACTTCAAGTAAGAGGGCGGCCTGAGTGGAAAGGTGAGAGTTTGGGCAGCTGTGCAGACAAAGAAGGCGCCCTTTGACCTGGGCCTAAAAGCTTGTGACACTCCACTGGGCCTGCCAGGCTCTGAGGGCCCTGCCCTGGGACCCCTGCTCCCCTGCCCTTTGTTCAGTCACAGCAGAGATGGCCACACCCACTCCCTCAGTGAGGGCAGTGTTCCAACCTCCCTCAGCCCCGCCCCCTTTCCGCAGGTTACCATGGACTACAGTGGCTGCATTCTGAGGCCAGGGCGTTCCGAGCATGCCAAGGGCAGACATGATGACCTTAAATGATTTCCTCTTGTGTCAGTGTTGGTAAACTTTAGGAGCTAGGAAATGGTCCACTTGACAGAAATTTTCAAATTTACTGGCATTTCATATATTCTCTGCTCTAACATTTTCCTGACTCTTTCTGTATATTCTTTACTTAAGTTTTGGTTTTCCTTAATCAAAGTGTGTCTTTTAAATCTTTTCAAAGAAGATTCTTTGGACTTACTAAATCACCTCAATTTTATACGTTTTCTGTTGTATTAAGTTCTGCTCATATCTTTATTTATCTTTTTTCTATGTTCTCAGGGTTTATTGTTTTCATCTTCTGATGTCAATTAAAACACTTGGTTATTGATTTTAATAAATATTTTTACTTATAAAGATTTGAACTTTTGAAGATTCCAGCTTACTTGTACGTGTCTAAGGGTCAGGTCCTCTCCATTGTTGCTGGCCTAAGGCTTAGTTCACCATACAGCAATGTATATATTGACCTATTTTCCCCTCGACTTTCTGTGATTCCCTACATCTCACCTTTCTTTGCAGACAAGCCATTTGAAATACCCTTAACTTATTTCACAGCCAATAAGTCTTTGAAATAATGTGTATTTTTTGAGAAATCTTCTTCTATAATTAGGCAGAAAATCTGACCTGCCATAGTTTTCAAAACAGCATAATTTCACTCTTCTCAATGATTAATCTGTTGTATTACACAACCTTGGAGTATTTAGCTTTATCAATGACATGTCCTTGAAAAATGTTTTAGAGATCCTACCAGTCTTTGAAAACATCCTTGTGCCTTGTTTCAGTTCCAGTTTTATGTATATTTTCTGCCTTGCACCCGATTATTCCTACATCTGATGGATGGCCTTGGGAATCTAATTCTGGTGTTGATGGTTATGGCTGATTGTCTTGCCTTCTGGCTACTTTCTTCATTATTGTGTAAATTTAGATCATGAGCTCATGTTTAGCTAAACAGCTGACCTTGTAAGAGGCTTAGGTGTGAACGCTCGTAAGTATCAGCAGAGAGTCGGCAAAGATTTATTTGTGTCCCTCCAATGAGTGGCCCGCAAGGACCCCGTTTTCTACAAGTGTTGGTCCAATACTCCCTCTAGAGGCAGGGGACTCAGACAGGGCTGCTTTGCGGCCCCCGATCTGGGGCAGGGGCAGTTGGCGGCCTGTGACCCAGGCAGGAGCCTCTCCGCGTGTGTCCCAGGGACCCATCTGCCTGCGAACCTCGGTCACCTGGCAGGAAGCTACGATGCCCAGAACTATGCTTAGCTGTGCAGCGTGGTGTACTGCGTGGACACATTCCACACAGACTTCAAGTAAGAGGGCGGCCTGAGTGGAAAGGTGAGAGTTTGGGCAGCTGTGCAGACAAAGAAGGCGCCCTTTGGCCTGGGCCTAAAAGCTTGTGACACTCCACTGGGCCTGCCGGGCTCTGAGGGCCCTGCCCTGGGCCCCCTGCTCCCCTGCCCTTTGTTCAGTCACAGCAGAGATGGCCACACCCACTCCCTCAGTGAGGGCAGTGTTCCAACCTCCCTCAGCCCCGCCCCCTCTCCGCAGGTTACCATGGACTACAGAGGCTGCATTCTGAGGCCAGGGCGTTCGGAGAATGCCAAGGGCAGACATGATGACCTTAAATGATTTCCTCTTGTGTCAGTGTTGGTAAACTTTACGAGCTAGGAAATGGTCCACTTGACAGAAATGTTCAAATTTACTGGCATTTCATATATTCTCTGCTCTAACATTGTCCTGACTCTTTCTGTATATTCTTTACTTATGTTTTGGTTTTCCTTAATCAAAGTGTGTCTTTTAAATCTTTTCAAAAAGATTCTTTGGACTTACTAAATCACCTGAATTTTATACGTTTTCTGTTGTATTAAGTTCTGCTCATATCTTTATTTATCTTTTCTCTATGTTCTCAGGGTTTATTGTTTTCATCTTCTGATGTCAATTAAAACACTTGGTTATTCATTTTAATAAATCTTTTTACTTATAAAGATTTGAACTTTTGAAGATTCCAGCTTACTTGTACGTGTCTAAGGGTCAGGTCCTCTCCATTGTTGCTGGCCTAAGGCTTAGTTCACCATACAGCAATGTATATATTGACCTATTTTCCCCTCAACTTTCTGTGATTCCCTACATCTCACCTTTCTTTGCAGACAAGCCATTTGAAATACCCTTAACTTATTTCACAGCCAATAAGTCTTTGAAATAATGTGTATTTTTTAGAGAAATCTTCTTATATAATTAGGCAGAAAATCTGACCTGCCATAGTTTTCAAAACAGCATAATTTCACTCTTCTCAATGATTAATCTGTTGTATTACACAACCTTGGAGTATTTAGCTTTATCAATGACATGTCCTTGAAAAATGTTTTAGAGATCCTACCAGTCTTTGAAAACATCCTTGTGCCTTGTTTCAGTTCCAGTTTTATGTATATTTTCTGCCTTGCACCCGATTATTCCTACATCTGATGGATGGCCTTGGGAATCTAATTCTGGTATTGATGGTATTCGCTGATTGTCTCCCCTTGTAGCTGCTTTCTTCATTATTGTGTAAACTTAGATCATGAGCTCATGTTTAGCTAAACAGCTGACCTTGTAATAGGCTTATGTGTGAACGCCCGTAAGTTTCAGCAGAGAGTCGGCAAAGATTTATTTGTGACCCTCCAATGAGTGGCCCGCAAGGACCCCGTTTTCTACAAGTGTTGGTCCAATACTCCCTCTACAGGCAGGGGACTCAGACAGGGCTGCTTTGCGGCCCCCGATCTGGGGCAGGGGCAGTAGGCGGCCTGTGACCCAGGCAGGAGCCTCTCCGCGTGTGTCCCAGGGACCCATCTGCCTGCAAACTTCGGTCACCTGGCAGGAAGCTACGATGCCCAGACCTATGATTAGCTGTGCAACACGGTGTACTGTGCGGACACGTTCCACACACACTTCAAGTAAGAGTGCGGCCTGAGTGGAAAGGTGAGAGTTTGGGCAGCTGTGCAGACAAAGAAGGCGCCCTTTGGCCTGGGCCTAAAAGCTTGTGACACTCCACTGGGCCTGCCGGGCTCTGAGGGCCCTGCCCTGGGCCCCCTGCTCCCCTGCCCTTTGTTCAGTCACAGCAGAGATGGCCACACCCACTCCCTCAGTGAGGGCAGTGTTCCAACCTCCCTCAGCCCCGCCCCCTCTCCGCAGGTTACCATGGACTACAGAGGCTGCATTCTGAGGCCAGGGCGTTCCGAGAATACCAAGGGCAGACATGATGACCTTAAATGATTTCCTCTTGTGTCAGTGTTGGTAAACTTTAGGAGCTAGGAAATGGTCCACTTGACAGAAATGTTCAAATTTACTGGCATTTCATATATTCTCTGCTCTAACATTGTCCTGACTCTTTCTGTATATTCTTTACTTATGTTTTGGTTTTCTTTAATCAAAGTGTGTCTTTTAAATCTTTTCAAAGAATATTCTTTGGACTTACTAAATCACCTGAATTTTATACGTTTTCTGTTGTATTAAGTTCTGCTCATATCTTTATTTATCTTTTCTCTATGTTCTCAGGGTTTATTGTTTTCATCTTCTGATGTCAATTAAAACACTTGGTTATTCATATTAATAAATCTTTTTACTTATAAAGATTTGAACTTTTGAAGATTCCAGCTTACTTGTACGTGTCTAAGGGTCAGGTCCTCTCCATTGTTGCTGGCCTAAGGCTTAGTTCACCATACAGCAATGTATATATTGACCTATTTTCCCCTCAACTTTCTGTGATTCCCTACATCTCACCTTTCTTTGCAGACAAGCCATTTGAAATACCCTTAACTTATTTCACAGCCAATAAGTCTTTGAAATAATGTGTATTTTTTAGAGAAATCTTCTTATATAATTAGGCAGAAAATCTGACCTGCCATAGTTTTCAAAACAGCATAATTTCACTCTTCTCAATGATTAATCTGTTGTATTACACAACCTTGGAGTATTTAGCTTTATCAATGACATGTCCTTGAAAAATGTTTTAGAGATCCTACCAGTCTTTGAAAACATCCTTGTGCCTTGTTTCAGTTCCAGTTTTATGTATATTTTCTGCCTTGCACCCGATTATTCCTACATCTGATGGATGGCCTTGGGAATCTAATTCTGGTATTGATGGTATTCGCTGATTGTCTCCCCTTGTAGCTGCTTTCTTCATTATTGTGTAAACTTAGATCATGAGCTCATGTTTAGCTAAACAGCTGACCTTGTAATAGGCTTATGTGTGAACGCCCGTAAGTTTCAGCAGAGAGTCGGCAAAGATTTATTTGTGACCCTCCAATGAGTGGCCCGCACGGACCCCGTTTTCTACAAGTGTTGGTCCAATACTCCCTCTACAGGCAGGGGACTCAGACAGGGCTGCTTTGCGGCCCCCGATCTGGGGCAGGGGCAGTAGGCGGCCTGTGACCCAGGCAGGAGCCTCTCCGCGTGTGTCCCAGGGACCCATCTGCCTGCAAACTTCGGTCACCTGGCAGGAAGCTACGATGCCCAGACCTATGATTAGCTGTGCAACACGGTGTACTGTGCGGACACGTTCCACACACACTTCAAGTAAGAGTGCGGCCTGAGTGGAAAGGTGAGAGTTTGGGCAGCTGTGCAGACAAAGAAGGCGCCCTTTGGCCTGGGCCTAAAAGCTTGTGACACTCCACTGGGCCTGCCGGGCTCTGAGGGCCCTGCCCTGGGCCCCCTGCTCCCCTGCCCTTTGTTCAGTCACAGCAGAGATGGCCACACCCACTCCCTCAGTGAGGGCAGTGTTCCAACCTCCCTCAGCCCCGCCCCCTCTCCGCAGGTTACCATGGACTACAGAGGCTGCATTCTGAGGCCAGGGCGTTCCGAGAATACCAAGGGCAGACATGATGACCTTAAATGATTTCCTCTTGTGTCAGTGTTGGTAAACTTTAGGAGCTAGGAAATGGTCCACTTGACAGAAATGTTCCAATTTACTGGCATTTCATATATTCTGTGCTCTAACATTGTCCTGACTCTTTCTGTATATTCTTTACTTATGTTTTGGTTTTCTTTAATCAAAGTGTGTCTTTTAAATCTTTTCAAAGAAGATTCTTTGGACTTACTAAATCACCTGAATTTTATACGTTTTCTGTTGTATTAAGTTCTGCTCATATCTTTATTTATCTTTTCTCTATGTTCTCAGGGTTTATTGTTTTCATCTTCTGATGTCAATTAAAACACTTGGTTATTCATATTAATAAATCTTTTTACTTATAAAGATTTGAACTTTTGAAGATTCCAGCTTACTTGTACGTGTCTAAGGGTCAGGTCCTCTCCATTGTTGCTGGCCTAAGGCTTAGTTCACCATACAGCAATGTTTATATTGACCTATTTTCCCCTCGACTTTCTGTGATTCCCTACATCTCACCTTTCTTTGCAGACAAGCCATTTGAAATACCCTTAACTTATTTCACAGCCAATAAGTCTTTGAAATAATGTGTATTTTTTGAGAAATCTTCTTCTATAATTAGGCAGAAAATCTGACCTGCCATAGTTTTCAAAACAGCATAATTTCACTCTTCTCAATGATTAATCTGTTGTATTACACAACCTTGGAGTATTTAGCTTTATCAATGACATGTCCTTGAAAAATGTTTTAGAGATCCTACCAGTCTTTGAAAACATCCTTGTGCCTTGTTTCAGTTCCAGTTTTATGTATATTTTCTGCCTTGCACCCGATTATTCCTACATCTGATGGATGGCCTTGGGAATCTAATTCTGGTATTGATGGTTTTGGCTGATTGTCTTGCCTTCTGGCTACTTTCTTCATTATTGTGTAAATTTAGATCATGAGCTCATGTTTAGCTAAACAGCTGACCTTGTAAGAGGCTTAGGTGTGAACGCTCGTAAGTATCAGCAGAGAGTCGGCAAAGATTTATTTGTGTCCCACCAATGAGTGGCCCGCAAGGACCCCGTTTTCTACAAGTGTTGGTCCAATACTCCCTCTAGAGGCAGGGGACTCAGACAGGGCTGCTTTGCGGCCCCCGATCTGGGGCAGGGGCAGTTGGCGGCCTGTGACCAGGGCTGAAGCCACTCCGCGTGTGTCCCAGGGACCCATCTGCCTGCGAACCTCGGTCACCTGGCAGGAAGCTACGATGCCCAGAACTATGCTTAGCTGTGCAGCGTGGTGTACTGCGTGGACACAATCCACACACACTTCAAGTAAGAGGGCGGCCTGAGTGGAAAGGTGAGAGTTTGGGCAGCTGTGCAGACAAAGAAGGCGCCCTTTGGCCTGGGCCTAAAAGCTTGTGACACTCCACTGGGCCTGCCGGGCTCTGAGGGCCCTGCCCTGGGCCCCCTGCTCCCCTGCCCTTTGTTCAGTCACAGCAGAGATGGCCACACCCACTCCCTCAGTGAGGGCAGTGTTCCAACCTCCCTCAGCCCCGCCCCCTCTCCAGAGGTTACCATGGACTACAGAGGCTGCATTCTGACGCCAGGGCATTCTGAGAATCCCAAGGGCAGACATGATGACCTTAAATGATTTCCTCTTGTGTCAGTGTTGGTAAACTTTAGGAGCTAGGAAATGGTCCACTTGACAGAAATGTTCCAATTACTGGCATTTCATATATTCTCTGCTCTAACATTGTCCTGACTCTTTCTGTATATTCTTTACTTATGTTTTTGTATTCCTTAATCAATGTGTGTCTTTTCAATCTTTTCAAAGAAGATTCTTTGGACTTACTAAATCACCTGAATTTCATACGTTTCCTGTTGTATTAAGTTCTGCTCATATCTTTATTTATGTTTTTTCTATGTTCTCAGGGTTTATTCTTTTCATCTTCTGATGTCAATTAAAACACTTGGTTATTCATTTTAATAAATCTTTTTACTTATAAAGATTTGAACTTTTGAAGATTCCAGCTTACTTGTACGTGTCTAAGGGTCAGGTCCTCTCCATTGTTGCTGGCCTAAGGCTTAGTTCACCATACAGCAATGTATATATTGACCTATTTTCCCCTCGACTTTCTGTGATTCCCTACATCTCACCTTTCTTTGCAGACAAGCCATTTGAAATACCCTTAACTTATTTCACAGCCAATAAGTCTTTGAAATAATGTGTATTTTTTAGAGAAATCTTCTTATATAATTAGGCAGAAAATCTGACCTGCCATAGTTTTCAAAACAGCATAATTTCTCTCTTCTCAATGATTAATCTGTTGTATTACACAACCTTGGAGTATTTAGCTTTATCAATGACATGTCCTTGAAAAATGTTTTAGAGATCCTACCAGTCTTTGAAAACATCCTTGTGCCTTGTTTCAGTTCCAGTTTTATGTATATTTTCTGCCTTGCACCCGATTATTACTACATCTGATGGATGGCCTTGGGAATCTAATTCTGGTATTGATGGTTTTGGATGATTGTCTCCCCTTGTAGCTGCGTTCTTCATTATTGTGTAAATTTAGATCATGAGCTCATGTTTAGCTAAACAGCTGACCTTGTAAGAGGCATAGGTGAGAACACTCGTAAGTTTCAGCCGAGAGTCGGCAAAGATTTATTTGTGTCCCTCCAAAGAGTGGCCCGCAAGGACCCCGTTTTCTACAAGTGTTGGTCCAATACTCCCTCTAGAGGCAGGGGACTCAGACAGGGCTGCTTTGCGGCCACCGATCTGGGGCAGGGGCAGTGGGCGGCCTGTGACCCGGGCAGGAGCCTCTCCACGTGTGTCCCTGGGACACATCTGCCTGCGAACTTCGGTCACCTGGCAGGAAGCTACGATACCCAGACCTATGCTTGTATGTGCAGCACGTTGTGCTGCACGGACATGTTCCACACACACTTCAAGTAAGAGGGCGGCCTGAGTGGAAAGGTGTGAGTTTCGGCAGCTGTGCAGACAACGAAGGCGCCAATTGGCCTGGGCCTAAAAGCTTCTGACACTCAACTGGGCCTGCCGGGCTCTGAGGGCCCTGCCCTGGGCCCCCTGCTCCCCTGCCCTTTGTTCACTCACAGCAGAGATGGCCACACCCACTCCCTCAGTGAGGGCAGTGTTCCAACCTCCCTCAACCCCGCCCCCTCTCCGCAGGTTACCATGGACTACAGAGGCTGCATTCTGAGGCCAGGGCGTTCCGAGAATGCCAAGGGCAGACATGATGACCTTAAATGATTTCCTCTTGTGTCAGTGTTGGTAAACTTTAGGAGCTAGGAAATGGTCCACTTGACAGAAATGTTCAAATTTACTGGCATTTCATATATTCTCTGCTCTAACATTGTCCTGACTCTTTCTGTATATTCTTTACTTATGTTTTGGTTTTCCTTAATCAAAGTGTGTCTTTTAAATCTTTTCAAAGAAGATTCTTTGGACTTACTAAATCACCTGAATTTTATACGTTTTCTGTTGTATTAAGTTCTGCTCATATCTTTATTTATCTTTTCTCTATGTTCTCAGGGTTTATTGTTTTCATCTTCTGATGTCAATTAAAACACTTGGTTATTGTTTTTAATAAATATTTTTACTTATAAAGATTTGAACTTTTGAAGATTCCAGCTTACTTGTACGTGTCTAAGGGTCAGGTCCTCTCCATTGTTGCTGGCCTAAGGCTTAGTTCACCATACAGCAATGTAGATATTGACCTATTTTCCCCTCGACTTTCTGTGATTCCCTACATCTCACCTTTCTTTGCAGACAAGCCATTTGAAATACCCTTAACTTATTTCACAGCCAATAATTCTTTGAAATAATGAGTATTTTATAGAGAAATCTTCTTATATAATTAGGCAGAAAATCTGACCTGCCATAGTTTTCAAAACAGCATAATTTCACTCTTCTCAATGATTAATCTGTTGTATTACACAACCTTGGAGTATTTAGCTTTATCAATGACATGTACTTGAAAAATGTTTTAGAGATCCTACCAGTCTTTGAAAACATCCTTGTGCCTTGTTTCAGTTCCAGTTTTATGTATATTTTCTGCCTTGCACCCGATTATTCCTACATCTGATGGATGGCCTTGGGAATCTAATTCTGGTATTGATGGTTTTGGCTGATTGTCTCCCCTTGTAGCTGCTTTCTTCATTATTGTGTAAATTTAGATCATGAGCTCATGTTTAGCTAAACAGCTGACCTTGTAAGAGGCTTAGGTGTGAACGCTCGTAAGTTTCAGCAGAGAGTCGGCAAAGATTTATTTGTGTCCCTCCAATGAGTGGCCCGCAAGGACCCCGTTTTCTACAAGTGTTGGTCCAATACTCTCTCTAGACACAGGGGACTCACATAGGGTTGCTTTGCGGCCCCCGATCTGGGGCAGGGGCAGTGGGCCGCCTGTGACCCGGGCAGGAGCCTCTCCGAGTGAGTCCCAGGGACCCATCTGCCTGCAAACTTCGGTCACCTGGCAGGAAGCTACGATGCCCAGACCTATGCTTAGCTGTGCAGCGTGGTGTACTGTGCCGACAGGTTCCACACACACTTCAAGTAAGAGGGCGGCCTGAGTGGAAAGGTGAGAGTTTGGGCAGCTGTGCAGACAAAGAAGGCGCCCTTTGACCTGGGCCTAAAAGCCTGTGACACTCCACTGGGCCTGCCGGGCTCTGAGGGCCCTGCCCTGGGCCCCCTGCTCCCCTGCCCTTTGTTCAGTCACAGCAGAGATGGCCACACCCACTCCCTCAGTGAGGGCAGTGTTCCAACCTCCCTCAGCCCCGCCCCCTCTCCGCAGGTTACCATGGACTACATTGGCTGCATTCTGAGGCCAGGGCGTTCCGAGAATACCAAGGGCAGACATGATGACCTTAAATGATTTCCTCTTGTGTCAGTGTTGGTAAACTTTAGGAGCTAGGAAATGGTCCACTTGACAGAAATGTTCAAATTTACTGGCATTTCATATATTCTCTGCTCTAACATTGCCCTGACTCTTTCTGTATATTCTTTACTTATGTTTTGGTTTTCCTTAATCAAAGTGTGTCTTTTAAATCTTTTCAAAGAAGATTCTTTGGACTTACTAAATCACCTGAATTTTATACGTTTTCTGTTGTATTAAGTTCTGCTCATATCTTTATTTATCTTTTTTCTATGTTCTCAGGGTTTATTGTTTTCATCTTCTGATGTCAATTAAAACACTTGGTTATTGATTTTAATAAATCCTTTTACTTATAAAGATTTGAACTTTTGAAGATTCCAGCTTACTTGTACGTGTCTAAGGGTCAGGTCCTCTCCATTGTTGCTGGCCTAAGGCTTAGTTCACCATACAGCAATGTATATATTGACCTATTTTCCCCTCGACTTTCTGTGATTCCCTACATCTCACCTTTCTTTGCAGACAAGCCATTTGAAATACCCTTAACTTATTTCACAGCCAATAAGTCTTTGAAATAATGTGTATTTTTTAGAGAAATCTTCTTATATAATTAGGCAGAAAATCTGACCAGCCATAGTTTTCAAAACAGCATAATTTCACTCTTCTCAATGATTAATCTGTTGTATTACACAAGCTTGGAGTATTTAGCTTTATCAATGACATGTCCTTGAAAAATGTTTTAGAGATCCTACCAGTCTTTGAAAACATCCTTGTGCCTTGTTTCAGTTCCAGTTTTATGTATATTTTCGGCCTTGCACCCGATTATTCCTACATCTGATGGATGGCCTTGGGAATCTAATTCTGGTATTGATGGTTTTAGCTGATTGTCTCGCCTTCTGGCTACTTTCTTCATTATTGTGTAAATTTAGATCATGAGCTCATGTTTAGCTAAACAGCTGACCTTGTAAGAGGCTTAGGTGTGAACGCTCGTAAGTTTCAGCAGAGAGTCGGCAAAGATTTATTTGTGTCCCTCCAATGAGTGGCCCGCAAGGACCCCGTTTTCTACAAGTGTTGGTCCAATACTCTCTCTAGACACAGGGGATTCAGACAGGGTTGCTCTGCGGCCCCCGATCTGGGGCAGGGGCAGTGGGCCGCCTGTGACCCGGGCAGGAGCCTCTCCGCGTGAGTCCCAGGGACACATCTGCCTGCAAACTTTGGTCACCTGGCAGGAAGCTACGATGCCCAGACCTATGCTTAGCTGTGCAGCGTGGTGTACTGCGCGGACAGGTTCCACACACACTTCAAGTAAGAGGGCGGCCTGAGTGGAAAAGTGAGAGTTTGGGCAGCTGTGCAGACAAAGAAGGCGCCCTTTGACCTGGGCCTAAAAGCTTGTGACACTCCACTGGGCCTGCCAGGCTCTGAGGTCCCTGACCTGGGCCCCCTGCTCCCCTGCTCTTTGTTCAGTCACAGCAGAGATGGCCACACCCACTCCCTCAGTGAGGGCAGTGTTCCAACCTCCCTCAGCCCCGCCCCCTCTCTGCAGCTTACCATGGACTACAGTGGCTGCATTCTGAGGCCAGGGCGTTCCGAGAATGCCAAGGGCAGACATGATGACCTTAAATGATTTCCTCTTGTGTCAGTGTTGGTAAACTTTAGGAGCTAGGAAATGGTCCACTTGACAGAAATGTTCAAATTTACTGGCATTTCATATATTCTCTGCTCTAACATTGTCCTGACTCTTTCTGTATATTCTTTACTTATGTTTTGGTTTTCCTTAATCAAAGTGTGTCTTTTAAATCTTTTCAAAGAAGATTCTTTGGACTTACTAAATCACCTGAATTTTATACGTTTTCTGTTGTATTAAGTTCTGCTCATATCTTTATTTATCTTTTTTCTATGTTCTCAGGGTTTATTGTTTTCATCTTCTGATGTCAATTAAAACACTTGGTTATTCATTTTAATAATTTTTTTACTTATAAAGATTTGAACTTGTGAAGATTCCAGCTTACTTGTACGTGTCTAAGGGTCAGGTCCTCTCCATTGTTGCTGGCCTAAGGCTTAGTTCACCATACAGCAATGTATATATTGACCTATTTTCCTCTCGACTTTCTGTGATTCCCTACATCTCACCTTTCTTTGCAGACAAGCCATTTGAAATACCCTTAACTTATTTCACAGCCAATAAGTCTTTGAAATAATGTGTATTTTTTAGAGAAATCTTCTTATATAATTAGGCAGAAAATCTGACCTGCCATAGTTTTCAAAACAGCATAATTTCACTCTTCTCAATGATTAATCTGTTGTATTACACAACCTTGGAGTATTTAGCTTTATCAATGACATGTCCTTGAAAAATGTTTTAGAGATCATACCAGTCTTTGAAAACATCCTTGTGCCTTGTTTCAGTTCCAGTTTTATGTATATTTTCTGCCTTGCACCCGATTATTCCTACATCTGATGGATGGCCTTGGGAATCTAATTCTGGTATTGATGGTTTTGGCTGATTGTCTCCCCTTGTAGCTGCTTTCTTCATTATTGTGTAAATTTAGATCATGAGCTCATGTTTAGCTAAACAGCTGACCTTGTAAGAGGCTTAGGTGTGAACGCTCGTAAGTTTCAGCAGAGAGTCGGCAAAGATTTATTTGTGTCCCTCCAATGAGTGGCCCGCAAGGACCCCATTTTCTACAAGTGTTGGTCCAATACTCCCTCTAGAGGCAGGGGACTCAGACAGGGCTGCTTTGCGGCCCCCGATCTGGGGCAGGGGCAGTGGGCGGCCTGTGACCCCGGCTAGAGCCACTCCACGTGTGTCCCAGGGACCCATTTGCCTGCGAACCTCGGTCACCTGGCAGGAAGCTACAATGCCCAGAACTATGCTTAGCTGTGGAGCGTGGTGTACTGCGTGGACACATTCCACACACACTTCAAGTAAGAGGGCGGCCTGAGTGGAAAGGTGAGAGTTTGGGCAGCTGTGCAGACAAAGAAGGCGCCCTTTGGCCTGGGCCTAAAATCTTGTGACACTCCACTGGGCCTGCCCGGCTCTGAGGGCCCTGCCCTGGGCCCCCTGCTCCCCTGCCCTTTGTTCAGTCACAGCAGAGATGGCCACACCCACTCCCTCAGTGAGGGCAGTGTTCCAACCTCCCTCAGCCCCGCCCCCTCTCCGCAGGTTACCATGGACTACAGAGGCTGCATTCTGAGGCCAGGGCGTTCCGAGAATGCCAAGGGCAGACATGATGACCTTAAATGATTTCCTCTTGTGTCAGTGTTGGTAAACTTTAGGAGCTAGGAAATGGTCCACTTTACAGAAATGTCCAAATTTACTGGCATTTCATATATTCTCTGCTCTAACATTGTCCTGACTCTTTCTGTATATTCTTTACTTATGTTTTGGTTTTCCTTAATCAAAGTGTGTCTTTTAAATCTTTTCAAAAAGATTCTTTGGACTTACTAAATCACCTGAATTTTATACGTTTTCTGTTGTATTAAGTTCTGCTCATATCTTTATTTATCTTTTCTCTATGTTCTCAGGGTTTATTGTTTTCATCTTCTGATGTCAATTAAAACACTTGGTTATTCATATTAATAAATCTTGTTACTTATAAAGATTTGAACTTTTGAAGATTCCAGCTTACTTGTACGTGTCTAAGGGTCAGGTCCTCTCCATTGTTGCTGGCCTAAGGCTTAGTTCACCATACAGCAATGTATATATTGACCTATTTTCCCCTCGACTTTCTGTGATTCCCTACATCTCACCTTTCTTTGCAGACAAGCCATTTGAAATACCCTTAACTTATTTCACAGCCAATAAGTCTTTGAAATAATGTGTATTTTTTAGAGAAATCTTCTTATAGAATTAGGCAGAAAATCTGACCTGCCATAGTTTTCAAAACAGCATAATTTCACTCTTCTCAATGATTAATCTGTTGTATTACACAACCTTGGAGTATTTAGCTTTATCAATGACATGTCCTTGAAAAATGTTTTAGAGATCCTACCAGTCTTTGAAAACATCCTTGTGCCTTGTTTCAGTTCCAGTTTTATGTATATTTTCTGCCTTGCACCCGATTATTCCTACATCTGATGGATGGCCTTGGGAATCTAATTCTGGTATTGATGGTTTTGGCTGATTGTCTCCCCTTGTAGCTGCTTTCTTCAATATTGTGTAAATTTCGATTATGAGCTCATGTTTAGCTAAACAGCTGACCTTGTAAGAGGCTTATGTGTGAACGCCCGTAAGTTTAAGCAGAGAGTCGGCAAAGATTTATTTGTGTCCCTCCAATGAGTGGCCCGCAAGGACCCCGTTTTCTACAAGTCTTGGTCCAATACTCCCTCTACAGGCAGGGGACTCAGACAGGGCTGCTTTGCGGCCCCCGATCTGGGGCAGCGGCAGTAGGCGTCCTGTGACCCGGGCAGGAGCCTCTCCGCGTGTGTCCCAGGGACCCATCTGCCTGCAAACTTCGGTCACCTGGCAGGAAGCTACGATGCCCAGACCTATGATTAGCTGTGCAACACGGTGTACTGCGCGGACACGTTCCACACACACTTCAAGTAAGAGTGCGGCCTGAGTGGAAAGGTGAGAGTTTGGGCAGCTGTGCAGACAAAGAAGGCGCCCTTTGGTCTGGGCCTAAAAGCTTGTGACACTCCACTGGGCCTGCCGGGCTCTGAGGGCCCTGCCCTGGGCCCCCTGCTCCCCTGCCCTTTGTTCAGTCACAGCAGAGATGGCCACACCCACTCCCTCAGTGAGGGCAGTGTTCCAACCTCCCTCAGCCCCGCCCCCTCTCCGCAGGTTACCATGGACTACAGAGGCTGCATTCTGAGGCCAGGGCGTTCCGAGAATACCAAGGGCAGACATGATGACCTTAAATGATTTCCTCTTGTGTCAGTGTTGGTAAACTTTAGGAGCTAGGAAATGGTCCACTTGACAGAAATGTTCAAATTTACTGGCATTTCATATATTCTCTGCTCTAACATTGTCCTGACTCTTTCTGTATATTCTTTACTTATGTTTTGGTTTTCCTTAATCAAAGTGTGTCTTTTAAATCTTTTCAAAGAAGATTCTTTGGACTTACTAAATCACCTGAATTTTATACGTTTTCTGTTGTATTAAATTCTGCTCATATCTTTATTTATCTTTGCTCTATGTTCTCAGGGTTTATTGTTTTCATCTTCTGATGTCAATTAAAACACTTGGTTATTGATTTTAATAAATCTTTTTACTTATAAAGATTTGAACTTTTGAAGATTCCAGCTTACTTGTACGTGTCTAAGGGTCAGGTCCTCTCCATTGTTGCTGGCCTAAGGCTTAGTTCACCATACAGCAATGTATATATTGACCTATTTTCCCCTCGACTTTCTGTGATTCCCTACATCTCACCTTTCTTTGCAGACAAGCCATTTGAAATACCCTTAACTTATTTCAGAGCCAATAAGTCTTTGAAATAATGTGTATTTTTTAGAGAAATCTTCTTCTATAATTAGTCAGAAAATCTGACCTGCCATAGTTTTCAAAACAGCATAATTTCACTCTTCTCAATGATTAATCTGTTGTATTACACAACCTTGGAGTATTTAGCTTTATCAATGACATGTCCTTGAAAAATGTTTTAGAGATCCTACCAGTCTTTGAAAACATCCTTGTGCCTTGTTTCAGTTCCAGTTTTATGTATATTTTCTGCCTTGCACCCGATTATTCCTACATCTGATGGATGGCCTTGGGAATCTAATCCTGGTATTGATGGTTTTGGCTGATTGTCTCGCCTTCTGGCTACTTTCTTCATTATTGTGTAAATTTAGATCATGAGCTCATGTTTAGCTAAACAGCTGACCTTGTAAGAGGCTTAAGTGTGAACGCTCGTAAGTTTCAGCAGAGAGTCGGCAAAGATTTATTTGTGTCCCTCCAATGAGTGGCCCGCAAGGACCCCGTTTTCTACAAGTGTTGGTCCAATACTCTCTCTAGACACAGGGGACTCAGACAGGGTTGCTTTGCGGCCCCCGATCTGGGGCAGGGGCAGTGGGCCGCCTGTGACCCGGGCAGGAGCCTCTCCGCGTGAGTCCCAGGGACCCATCTGCCTGCAAACTTCAGTCACCTGCAGGAAGCTACGATGCCCAGACCTATGCTTAGCTGTGCAGCGTGGTGTACTGCGCGGACAGGTTCCACACACACTTCAAGTAACAGGGCGGCCTGAGTGGAAAGGTGAGAGTTTGGGCAGCTGTGCAGACAAAGAAGGCGCCCTTTGACCTGGGCCTAAAAGCTTGTGACACTCCACTGGGCCTGCCAGGCTCTGAGGGCCCTGCCCTGGGACCCCTGCTCCCCTGCCCTTTGTTAAGTCACAGCAGAGATGGCCACACCCACTCCCTCAGTGAGGGCAGTGTTCCAACCTCCCTCAGCCCCGCCCCCTCTCCGCAGGTTACCATGGACTACAGTGGCTGCATTCTGAGGCCAGGGCGTTCCGAGAATGCCAAGGGCAGACATGATGACCTTAAATGATTTCCTCTTGTGTCAGTGTTGGTAAACTTTAGGAGCTAGGAAATGGTCCACTTGACAGAAATTTTCAAATTTACTGGCATTTCATATATTCTCTGCTCTAACATTTTCCTGACTCTTTCTGTATATTCTTTACTTAAGTTTTGGTTTTCCTTAATCAAAGTGTGTCTTTTAAATCTTTTCAAAGAAGATTCTTTGGACTTACTAAATCACCTGAATTTTATACGTTTTCTGTTGTATTAAGTTCTGCTCATACCTTTATTTATCTTTTTTCTATGTTCTCAGGGTTTATTGTTTTCATCTTCTGATGTCAATTAAAACACTTGGTTATTGATTTTAATAAATATTTTTACTTATAAAGATTTGAACTTTTGAAAATTCCAGCTTACTTGTACGTGTCTAAGGGTCAGGTCCTCTCCATTGTTGCTGGCCTAAGGCTTAGTTCACCATACAGCAATGTATATATTGACCTATTTTCCCCTCGACTTTCTGTGATTCCCTACATCTCACCTTTCTTTGCAGACAAGCCATTTGAAATACCCTTAACTTATTTCACAGCCAATAAGTCTTTGAAATAATGTGTATTTTTTAGAGAAATCTTCTTATAGAATTAGGCAGAAAATCTGACCTGCCATAGTTTTCAAAACAGCATAATTTCACTCTTCTCAATGATTAATCTGTTGTATTACACAACCTTGGAGTATTTAGCTTTATCAATGACATGTCCTTGAAAAATGTTTTAGAGATCCTACCAGTCTTTGAAAACATCCTTGTGCCTTGTTTCAGTTCCAGTTTTATGTATATTTTCTGCCTTGCACCCGATTATTCCTACATCTGATGGATGGCCTTGGGAATCTAATTCTGGTATTGATGGTTTTGGCTGATTGTCTTGCCTTCTGGCTACTTTCTTCATTATTGTGTAAATTTAGATCATGAGCTCATGTTTAGCTAAAGAGCTGACCTTGTAAGAGGCTTAGGTGTGAACGCTCATAAGTATCAGCAGAGAGTCGGCAAAGATTTATTTGTGTCCCTCCAATGAGTGGCCCGCAAGGACCCCGTTTTCTACAAGTGTTGGTCCAATACTCCCTCTAGAGGCAGGGGACTCAGACAGGGCTGCTTTGCGGCCCCCGATCTGGGGCAGGGGCAGTAGGCGGCCTGTGACCAGGGCTGAAGCCACTCCGCGTGTGTCCCAGGGACCCATCTGCCTGCGAACCTCGGTCACCTGGCAGGAAGCTACGATGCCCAGAACTATGCTTAGCTGTGCAGCGTGGTGTACTGCGTGGACACATTCCACACACACTTCAAGTAAGAGGGCGGCCTGAGTGGAAAGGTGAGAGTTTGGGCAGCTGTGCAGACAAAGAAGGCGCCCTTTGGCCTGGGCCTAAAAGCTTGTGACACTCCACTGGGCCTGCCGGGCTCTGAGGGCCCTGCCCTGGGCACCCTGCTCCCCTGCCCTTTGTTCAGTCACAGCAGAGATGGCCACACCCACTCCCTCAGTGAGGGCAGTGTTCCAACCTCCCTCAGCCCCGCCCCCTCTCCGCAGGTTACCATGGACTACAGAGGCTGCATTCTGAGGCCAGGGCGTTCCGAGAATGCCAAGGGCAGACATGATGACCTTAAATGATTTCCTCTTGTGTCAGTGTTGGTAAACTTTAGGAGCTAGGAAATGGTCCACTTGACAGAAATGTTCAAATTTACTGGCATTTCATATATTCTCTGCTCTAACATTGTCCTGACTCTTTCTGTATATTCTTTACTTATGTTTTGGTTTTCCTTAATCAAAGTGTGTCTTTTAAATCTTTTCAAAAAGATTCTTTGGACTTACTAAATCACCTGAATTTTATACGTTTTCTGTTGTATTAAGTTCTGCTCATATCTTTATTTATCTTTTCTCTATGTTCTCAGGGTTTATTGTTTTCATCTTCTGATGTCAATTAAAACACTTGGTTATTGATTTTAATAAATCTTTTTACTTATAAAGATTTGAACTTTTGAAGATTCCAGCTTACTTGTACGTGTCTAAGGGTCAGGTCCTCTCCATTGTTGCTGGCCTAAGGCTTAGTTCACCATACAGCAATGTATATATTGACCTATTTTCCCCTCGACTTTCTGTGATTCCCTACATCTCACCTTTCTTTGCAGACAAGCCATTTGAAATATCCTTAACTTATTTCACAGCCAATAAGTCTTTGAAATAATGTGTATTTTTTAGAGAAATCTTCTTATAGAATTAGGCAGAAAATCTGACCTGCCATAGTTTTCAAAACAGCATAATTTCACTCTTCTCAATGATTAATCTGTTGTATTACACAACCTTGGAGTATTTAGCTTTATCAATGACATGTCCTTGAAAAATGTTTTAGAGATCCTACCAGTCTTTGAAAACATCCTTGTGCCTTGTTTCAGTTCCAGTTTTATGTATATTTTCTGCCTTGCACCCGATTATTCCTACATCTGATGGATGGCCTTGGGAATCTAATTCTGGTATTGATGGTTTTGGCTGATTGTCTCGCCTTCTGGCTACTTTCTTCAATATTGTGTAAATTTAGATCATGAGCTCATGTTTAGCTAAACAGCTAACCTTGTAAGAGGCTTAGGTGTGAAAGCTCGTAAGTTTCAGCAGAGAGTCGGCAAAGATTTATTTGTGTCCCTCCAATGAGTGGCCCGCAAGGACCCCGTTTTCTACAAGTGTTGGTCCAATACTCTCTCTAGACACAGGAGACTCAGACAGGGTTGCTTTGCGGCCCCCCATCTGGGGCAGGGGCAGTGGGCCGCCTGTGACCCAGGCAGGAGCCTCTCCGCGTGTGTCCCAGGGACCCAACTGCCTGCAAACTTCGGTCACCTGGCAGGAATCTACGATGCCCAGACCTATGCTTAGCTGTGCAGCGTGGTGTACTGCGCGGACAGGTTCCACACACACTTCAAGTAAGAGGGCGGCCTGAGTGGAAAGGTGAGAGTTTGGGCAGCTGTGCAGACAAAGAAGGCGCCCTTTGACCTGGGCCTAAAATCTTGTGACACTCCACTGGGCCTGCCAGGTTCTGAGGGCCCTCCCCTGGGCCCCCTGCTCCCCTGCAATTTGTTCAGTCACAGCAGAGATGGCCACACACACTCCCTCAGTGAGGGCAGTGTTCCAACCTCCCTCAGCCCCGCCCCCTCTCCGCAGGTTACCATGGACTACAGAGGCTGCATTCTGAGGCCAGGGCATTCCGAGAATGCCAAGGGCAGACATGATGACCTTAAATGATTTCCTCTTGTGTCAGTGTTGGTAAACTTTAGGAGCTAGGAAATGGTCCACTTGACAGAAATTTTCCAATTTACTGGCATTTCATATATTCTCTGCTCTAACATTGTCCTGACTCTTTCTGTATATTCTTTACTTATGTTTTGGTTTTCCTTAATCAAAGTGTGTCTTTTAAATCTTTTCAAAGAAGATTCTTTGGACTTACTAAATCACCTGAATTTTATACGTTTTCTGTTGTATTAAGTTCTGCTCATATCTTTATTTATCTTTTTTCTATGTTCTCAGGGTTTATTGTTTTCATCTTCTGATGTCAATTAAAACACTTGGTTATTCATTTTAATAAATCTTTTTACTTATGAAGATTTGAACTTTTGAAGATTCCAGCTTACTTGTACGTGTCTAAGGGTCAGGTCCTCTCCATTGTTGCTGGCCTAAGGCTTAGTTCACCATACAGCAATGTATATATTGACCTATTTTCCCCTCGACTTTCTGTGATTCCCTACATCCTACCTTTCTTTGCAGACAAGCCATTTGAAATACCCTTAACTTATTTCACAGCCAATAAGTCTTTGAAATAATGTGTATTTTTTAGAGAAATCTTCTTATAGAATTAGGCAGAAAATCTGACCTGCCATAGTTTTCAAAACAGCATAATTTCACTCTTCTCAATGATTAATCTGTTGTATTACACAACCTTGGAGTATTTAGCTTTATCAATGACATGTCCTTGAAAAATGTTTTAGAGATCCTACCAGTCTTTGAAAACATCCTTGTGCCTTGTTTCAGTTCCAGTTTTATGTATATTTTCTGCCTTGCACCCGATTATTCCTACATCTGATGGATGGCCTTGGGAATCTAATTCTGGTATTGATGGTTTTAGCTGATTGTCTCCCCTTGTAGCTGCTTTCTTCATTATTGTGTAAATTTAGATCATGAGCTCATGTTTAGCTAAACAGCTGACCTTGTAAGAGGCTTAGGTGTGAACGCTCATAAGTTTCAGCAGAGAGTCGGCAAAGATTTATTTGTGTCCCTCCAATGAGTGGCCCGCAAGGACCCCGTTTTCTACAAGTGTTGGTCCAATACTCCCTCTAGAGGCAGGGGACTCAGACAGGGCTGCTTTGCAGCCCCCGATCTGGGGCAGGGGCAGTGGGCGGCCTGTGACCCAGGCAGGAGCCTCTCCGCGTGTGTCCCATGGACACATTTGCCTGCGAACTTCGGTCACCTGGCAGGAAGCTACGATGCCCAGACCTATGCTTAGCTGTGCAGCGCGGTGTACTGCGCGGACACGTTCCAAACACACTTCAAGTAAGAGGGCGGCCTGAGTGGAAAGGTGAGAGTTTGGGCAGCTGTGCAGACAAAGAAGGCGCCCTTTGGCCTGGGCCTAAAAGCTTGTGACACTCCACTGGGCCTGCCGGGCTCTGAGGGCCCTGCCCTGGGCCCCCTGCTCCCCTGCCCTTTGTTCAGTCACAGCAGAGATGGCCACACCCACTCCCTCAGTGAGGGCAGTGTTCCAACCTCCCTCAGCCCCGCCCCCTCTCCAGAGGTTACCATGGACTACAGAGGCTGCATTCTGAGGCCAGGGCATTCCGAGAATCCCAAGGGCAGACATGATGACCTTAAATGATTTCCTCTTGTGTCAGTGTTGGTAAACTTTAGGAGCTAGGAAATGGTCCACTTGACAGAAATGTTCCAATTTACTGGCATTTCATATATTCTCTGCTCTAACATTGTCCTGACTCTTTCTGTATATTCTTTACTTATGTTTTTGTATTCCTTAATCAATGTGTGTCTTTTCAATCTTTTCAAAGAAGATTCTTTGGACTTACTAAATCACCTGAATTTCATACGTTTTCTGTTGTATTAAGTTCTGCTCATATCTTTATTTATCTTTTTTCTATGTTCTCAGGGTTTATTGTTTTCATCTTCTGATGTCAATTAAAACACTTGGTTATTCATTTTAATAAATCTTTTTACTTATAAAGATTTGAACTTTTGAAGATTCCAGCTTACTTGTACATGTCTAAGGGTCACGTCCTCTCCATTGTTGCTGGCCTAAGGCTTAGTTCACCATACAGCAATGTATATATTGACCTATTTTCCCCTCGACTTTCTGTGATTCCCTACATCTCACCTTTCTTTGCAGACAAGCCATTTGAAATACCCTTAACTTATTTCACAGCCAATAAGTCTTTGAAATAATGTGTATTTTTTAGAGAAATCTTCTTATATAATTAGGCAGAAAATCTGACCTGCCATAGTTTTCAAAACAGCATAATTTCACTCTTCTCAATGATTAATATGTTGTATTACACAACCTAGGAGTATTTAGCTTTATCAATGACATGTACTTGAAAAATGTTTTAGAGATCCTAGCAGTCTTTGAAAACATCCTTGTGCCTTGTTTCAGTTCCAGTTTTAAGTATATTTTCTGCCTTGCACCCGATTATTCCTACATCTGATGGATGGCCTTGGGAATCTAATTCTGGTATTGATGGTTTTGGCTGATTGTCTCCCCTTGTAGCTGCGTTCTTCATTATTGTGTAAATTTAGATCATGAGCTCATGTTTAGCTAAACAGCTGACCTTGTAAGAGGCTTAGGTGAGAACACTCGTAAGTTTCAGCCGAGAGTCGGCAAAGATTTATTTGTGTCCCTCCAACGAGTGGCCCGCAAGGACCCCGTTTTCTACAAGTGTTGGTCCAATACTCCCTCTAGAGGCAGGGGACACAGACAGGGCTGCTTTGCGGCCACCGATCTGGGGCAGGGGCAGTGGGCGGCCTGTGACCCGGGCAGGAGCCTCTCCGCGTGTGTCCCTGGGACACATCTGCCTGCGAACTTCGGTCACCTGGCAGGAAGCTACGATGCCCAGACCTATGCTTGTATGTGCAGCACGGTGTACTGCACGGACATGTTCCACACACACTTCAAGTAAGAGGGCGGCCTGAGTGGAAAGGTGTGAGTTTCGGCAGCTGTGCAGACAACGAAGGCGCCAATTGGCCTGGGCCTAAAAGCTTCTGACACTCCACTGGGCCTGCCGGGCTCTGAGGGCCCTGCCCTGGGCCCCCTGCTCCCTTGCCCTTTGTTCAGTCACAGCAGAGTTGGCCACACACAGTCCCTGAGTGAGGGCAGTGTTCCAACCTCCCTCAGCCCCGCCCCCTCTCCAGAGGTTACCATGGACTACAGAGGCTGCATTCTGAGGCCAGGGCGTTCCAAGAATGCCAAGGGCAGACATGATGACCTTAAATGATTTCCTCTTGTGTCAGTGTTGGTAAACTTTAGGAGCTAGGAAATGGTCCACTTGACAGAAATGTTCAAATTTACTGGCATTTCATATATTCTCTGCTCTAACATTGTCCTGACTCTTTCTGTATATTCTTTACTTATGTTTTGGTTTTCCTTAATCAAAGTGTGTCTTTTAAATCTTTTCAAAGAAGATTCTTTGGACTTACTAAATCACCTGAATTTTATACGTTTTCTGTTGTATTAAGTTCTGCTCATATCTTTATTTATCTTTTCTCTATGTTCTCAGGCTTTATTGTTTTCATCTTCTGATGTCAATTAAAACACTTGGTTATTGATTTTAATAAATATTTTTACTTATAAAGATTTGAACTTTTGAAGATTCCAGCTTACTTGTACGTGTCTAAGGGTCAGGTCCTCTCCATTGTTGCTGGCCTAAGGCTTAGTTCACCATACAGCAATGTATATATTGACCTATTTTCCCCTCGACTTTCTGTGATTCCCTACATCTCACCTTTCTTTGCAGACAAGCCATTTGAAATACCCTTAACTTATTTCACAGCCAATAAGTCTTTGAAATAATGTGTATTTTTTAGAGAAATCTTCTTATATAATTAGGCAGAAAATCTGACCTGCCATAGTTTTCAAAACAGCATAATTTCACTCTTCTCAATGATTAATCTGTTGTATTACACAACCTTGGAGTATTTAGCTTTATCAATGACATGTCCTTGAAAAATGTTTTAGAGATCCTACCAGTCTTTGAAAACATCCTTGTGCCTTGTTTCAGTTCCAGTTTTATGTATATTTTCTGCCTTGCACCCGATTATTCCTACATCTGATGGATGGCCTTGGGAATCTAAATCTGGTATTGATGGTTTTCGCTGATTGTCTCCCCTTGTAGCTGCTTTCTTCATTATTGTGTAAATTTAGATCATGAGCTCATGTTTAGCTAAACAGCTGACCTTGTAAGAGGCTTAGGTGTGAACGCCCGTAAGTTTCAGCAGAGAGTCGGCAAAGATTTATTTGTGTCCCTCCAATGAGTGGCCCGCAAGGACACCGTTTTCTACAAGTGTTGGTCCAATACTCCCTCTACAGGCAGGGGACTCAGACAGGGCTGCTTTGCGGCCCCCGATCTGGGGAAGGGGCAGTAGGCGGCCTGTGACCCGGGCAGGAGCCTCTCCGCGTGTGTCCCAGGGACCCATCTGCCTGCAAACATCGGTCACCTGGCAGGAAGCTACGATGCCCAGACCTATGATTAGCTGTGCAGCACGGTGTACTGCGCGGACACGTTCCACACACACTTCAAGTAAGAGGGCGGCCTGAGTGGAAAGGTGAGAGTTTGGGCAGCTGTGCAGACAAAGAAGGCGCCCTTTGGCCTGAGCCTAAAAGCTTGTGACACTCCACTGGGCCTGCCGGGCTCTGAGGGCCCTGCACTGGGCCCCCTGCTCCCCTGCCCTTTGTTCAGTCACAGCAGAGATGGCCACACCCACTCCCTCAGTGAGGGCAGTGTTCCAACCTCCCTCAGCCCCGCCCCCTCTCCGCAGGTTACCATGGACTACAGAGGCTGCATTCTGAGGCCAGGGCGTTCCGAGAATACCAAGGGCAGACATGATGACCTTAAATGATTTCCTCTTGTGTCAGTGTTGGTAAACTTTAGGAGCTAGGAAATGGTCCACTTGACAGAAATGTTCAAATTTACTGGCATTTCATATATTCTCTGCTCTAACATTGTCCTGACTCTTTCTGTATATTCTTTACTTATGTTTTGGTTTTCCTTAATCAAAGTGTGTCTTTTAAATCTTTTCAAAGAAGATTCTTTGGACTTACTAAATCACCTGAATTTTATACGTTTTCTGTTGTATTAAGTTCTGCTCATATCTTTATTTATCTTTTCTCTATGTTCTCAGGGTTTATTGTTTTCATCTTCTGATGTCAATTAAAACACTTGGTTATTGATTTTAATAAATATTTTTACTTATAAAGATTTGAACTTTTGGAGATTCCAGCTTACTTGTACGTGTCTAAGGGTCAGGTCCTCTCCATTGTTGCTGGCCTAAGGCTTAGTTCACCATACAGCAATGTATATATTGACCTATTTTCCCCTCGACTTTCTGTGATTCCCTACATCTCACCTTTCTTTGCAGACAAGCCATTTGAAATACCCTTAACTTATTTCACAGCCAATAAGTCTTTGAAATAATGTGTATTTTTTAGAGAAATCCTCTTATATAATTAGGCAGAAAATCTGACCTGCCATAGTTTTCAAAACAGCATAATTTCACTCTTCTCAATGATTAATCTGTTGTATTACACAACCTTGGAGTATTTAGCTTTATCAATGACATGTCCTTGAAAAATGTTTTAGAGATCCTACCAGTGTTTGAAAACATCCTTGTGCCTTGTTTCAGTTCCAGTTTTATGTATATTTTCTGCCTTGCACCCGATTATTCCTACATCTGATGGATGGCCTTGGGAATCTAATTCTGGTATTGATGGTTTTGGCTAATTGTCTCGCCTTCTGGCTACTTTCTTCATTATTGTGTAAATTTAGATCATGAGCTCATGTTTAGCTAAACAGCTGACCTTGTAAGAGGCTTTGGTGTGAACGCTCGTAAGTTTCAGCAGAGAGTCGGCAAAGATTTATTTGTGTCCCTCCAATGAGTGGCCCGCAAGTACCCCGTTTTCTACAAGTGTTGGTCCAATACTCTCTCTAGACACAGGGGATTCAGACAGGGTTGATTTGCGGCCCCCGATCTGGGGCAGGGGCAGTGGGCCGCCTGTGACCCGGGCAGGAGCCTCTCCGCGTGAGTCCCAGGGACCCATCTGCCTGCAAACTTCGGTCACCTGGCAGGAAGCTACGATGCCCAGACCTATGCTTAGCTGTGCAGCGTGGTGTACAGCGCGGACAGGTTCCACACACACTTCAAGTAAGAGGGCGGCCTGAGTGGAAAGGTGAGAGTTTGGGCAGCTGTGCAGACAAAGAAGGCGCCCTTTGACCTGGGCCTAAAAGCTTGTGACACTCCACTGGGCCTGCCAGGCTCTGAGGGCCCTGCCCTGGACCCCCTGCTCCCCTGCCCTTTGTTCAGTCACAGCAGAGATGGCCACACCCACTCCCTCAGTGAGGGCAGTGTTCCAACTTCCCTCAGCCCCGCCCCCTCTCCGCAGGTTACCATGGACTACAGTGGCTGCATTCTTAGGCCAGGGCGATCCGAGAATGCCAAGGGCAGACATGATGACCTTAAATGATTTCCTCTTGTGTCAGTGTTGGTAAACTTTAGGAGCTAGGAAATGGTCCACTTGACAGAAATGTTCAAATTTACTGGCATTTCATATATTGTCTGCTCTAACATTGTCCTGACTCTTTCTGTATATTCTTTACTTATGTTTTGGTTTTCCTTAATCAAAGTGTGTCTTTTAAATCTTTTCAAAGAAGATTCTTTGGACTTACTAAATCACCTGAATTTTATACGTTTTCTGTTGTATTAAGTTCTGCTCATAACTTTATTTATCTTTTCTCTATGTTCTCAGGGTTTATTGTTTTCATCTTCTGATGTCAATTAAAACACTTGGTTATTCATTTTAATAATTTTTTTACTTATAAAGATTTGAACTTTTGAAGATTCCAGCTTAATTGTACGTGTCTAAGGGTCAGGTCCTCTCCATTGTTGCTGGCCTAAGGCTTAGTTCACCATACAGCAATGTATATATTGACCTATTTTCCTCTCGACTTTCTGTGATTCCCTACATCTCACCTTTCTTTGCAGACAAGCCATTTGAAATACCCTTAACTTATTTCACAGCCAATAAGACTTTGAAATAATGTGTATTTTTTAGAGAAATCTTCTTATATAATTAGGCAGAAAATCTGACCTGCCATAGTTTTCAAAACAGCATAATTTCACTCTTCTCAATGATTAATCTGTTGTATTACACAACCTTGGAGTATTTAGCTTTATCAATGACATGTCCTTGAAAAATGTTTTAGAGATACTACCAGTCTTTGAAAACATCCTTGTGCCTTGTTTCAGTTCCTGTTTTATGTATATTTTCTGCCTTGCACCCGATTATTCCTACATCTGATGGATGGCCTTGGGAATCTAATTCTGGTATTGATGGTTTTGGCTGATTGTCTCCCCTTGTAGCTGCTTTCTTCAATATTGTGAAAATTTAGATCATGAGCTCATGTTTAGCTAAACAGCTGACCTTGTAAGAGGCTTAGGTGTGAACGCTCGTAAGTTTCAGCAGAAAGTCGGCAAAGATTTATTTGTGTCCCTCCAATGAGTGGCCCGCAAGGACCCCGTTTTCTACAAGTGTTGGTCCAATACTCCCTCTAGAGGCAGGGGACTCAGACAGGGCTGCTTTGCGGCCCCCGATCTGGGGCAGGGGCAGTGGGCAGCCTGTGACCCGGGCAGGAGCCTCTCTGCGTGTGTCCCAGGGACCCATCTGCCTGCGAAATTCGGTCACCTGGCAGGAAGCTACGATGCCCAGAACTATGCTTAGCTGTGCAGCGCGGTATACTGCGCAGACACGTTCCACACACAGTTCAAGTAAGAGGGCGGCCTGAGTGGAAAGGTGAGAGTTTGTGCAGCTGTGCAGACAAAGAAGGCGCCCTCTGGCCTGGGCCTTAAAGCTTGTGACACTCCACTGGGCCTGCCGGGCTCTGAGGACCCTGCCCTGGGCCCCCTGCTCCCCTGCCCTTTGTTCAGTCACAGCAGAGATGGCCACACCCACTCCCTCAGTGAGGGCAGTGTTCCAACCTCCCTCAGCCCCGCCCCCTCTCCGCAGGTTACCATGGACTACAGAGGCTGCATTCTGAGGCCAGGGCGTTCCGAGAATGCCAAGGGCAGACATGATGACCTTAAATGATTTCCTCTTGTGTCAGTGTTGGTAAACTTTAGGAGCTAGGAAATGGTCCACTTGACAGAAATGTTCAAAATTACTGGCATTTCATATATTCTCTGCTCTAACATTGTCCTGACTCTTTCTGTATATTCTTTACTTATGTTTTGGTTTTCCTTAATCAAAGTGTGTCTTTTAAATCTTTTCAAAGAAGATTCTTTGGACTTACTAAATCACCTGAATTTTATACGTTTTCTGTTGTATTAAGTTCTGCTCATATCTTTATTTATCTTTATTCTATGTTCTCAGGGTTTATTGTTTTCATCTTCTGATGTCAATTAAAACACTTGGTTATTCATTTTAATAAATCTTTTTACTTATGAAGATTTGAACTTTTGGAGATTCCAGCTTACTTGTACCTGTCTAAGGGTCAGGTCCTCTCCATTGTTGCTGGCCTAAGGCTTAGTTCACCATACAGCAATGTATATATTGACCTATTTTCCCCTCGACTTTCTGTGATTCCCTACATCTCACCTTTCTTTGCAGACAAGCCATTTGAAATACCCTTAACTTATTTCACAGCCAATAAGTCTTTGAAATAATGTGTATTTTTTAGAGAAATCTTCTTATATAATTAGGCAGAAAATCTGACCTGCCATAGTTTTCAAAACTGCATAATTTCACTCTTCTCAATGATTAATCTGTTGTATTACACAACCTTGGAGTATTTAGCTTTATCAATGACATGTCCTTGAAAAATGTTTTAGAGATCCTACCAGTCTTTGAAAACATCCTTGTGCCTTGTTTCAGTTCCAGTTTTATGTATATTTTCTGCCTTGCACCCGATTATTCCTACATCTGATGGATGGCCTTGGGAATCTAATTCTGGTATTGATGGTTTTGGCTGATTGTCTCCCCTTGTAGCTGCTTTCTTCATTATTGTGTAAATTTAGATCATGAGCTCATGTTTAGCTAAACAGCTGACCTTGTAAGAGGCTTAGGTGTGAACGCTCGTAAGTTTCAGCAGAGAGTCGGCAAAGATTTATTTGTGTCCCTCCAATGAGTGGCCCGCAAGGACCCCATTTTCTACAAGTGTTGGTCCAATACTCCCTCTAGAGGCAGGGGACTCAGACAGGGCTGCTTTGCGGCCCCCGATCTGGGGCAGGGGCAGTGGGCGGCCTGTGACCCGGGCTAGAGCCACTCCACGTGTGTCCCAGGGACCCATCTGCCTGCGAACCTCGGTCACCTGGCAGGAAGCTACAATGCCCAGAACTATGCTTAGCTGTGGAGCGCGGTGTACTGCGTGGACACATTCCACACACACTTCAAGTAAGAGGGCGGCCTGAGTGGAAAGGTGAGAGTTTGGGCAGCTGTGCAGACAAAGAAGGCGCCCTTTGGCCTGGGCCTAAAAGCTTGTGACACTCCACTGGGCCTGCCGGGCTCTGAGGACCCTGCCCTGGGCCCCCTGCTCCCCTGCCCTTTGTTCAGTCACAGCAGAGATGGCCACACCCACTCCCTCAGTGAGGGCAGTGTTCCAACCTCCCTCAGCCCCGCCCCCTCTCCGCAGGTTACCATGGACTACAGAGGCTGCATTCTGAGGCCAGGGCGTTCCGAGAATGCCAAGGGCAGACATGATGACCTTAAATGATTTCCTCTTGTGTCAGTGTTGGTAAACTTTAGGAGCTAGGAAATGGTCCACTTGACAGAAATGTTCAAATTTACTGGCATTTCATATATTCTCTGCTCTAACATTTTCCTGACTCTTTCTGTATATTCTTTACTTATGTTTTGGTTTTCCTTAATCAAAGTGTGTCTTTTAAATCTTTTCAAAACGATTCTTTGGACTTACTAAATCACCTGAATTTTATACGTTTTCTGTTGTATTAAGTTCTGCTCATATCTTTATTTATCTTTTCTCTATGTTCTCAGGGTTTATTGTTTTCATCTTCTGATGTCAATTAAAACACTTGGTTATTCATATTAATAAATCTTGTTACTTATAAAGATTTGAACTTTTGAAGATTCCAGCTTACTTGTACGTGTCTAAGGGTCAGGTCCTCTCCATTGTTGCTGGCCTAAGGCTTAGTTCACCATACAGCAATGTATATATTGACCTATTTTCCCCTCGACTTTCTGTGATTCCCTACATCTCACCTTTCTTTGCAGACAAGCCATTTGAAATACCCTTAACTTATTTCACAGCCAATAAGTCTTTGAAATAATGTGTATTTTTTAGAGAAATCTTCTTATATAATTAGGCAGAAAATCTGACCTGCCATAGTTTTCAAAACAGCATAATTTCACTCTTCTCAATGATTAATCTGTTGTATTACACAACCTTGGAGTATTTAGCTTTATCAATGACATGTCCTTGAAAAATGTTTTAGAGATCCTACCAGTCTTTGAAAACATCCTTGTGCCTTGTTTCAGTTCCAGTTTTATGTATATTTTCTGCCTTGCACCCGATTATTCCTTCATCTGATGGATGGCCTTGGGAATCTAATTCTGGTATTGATGGTTTTGGCTGATTGTCTCCCCTTGTAGCTGCTTTCTTCAATATTGTGAAAATTTAGATCATGAGCTCATGTTTAGCTAAACAGCTGACCTTGTAAGAGGCTTAGGTGTGAACGCTCGTAAGTTTCAGCAGAAAGTCGGCAAAGATTTATTTGTGTCCCTCCAATGAGTGGCCCGCAAGGACCCCGTTTTCTACAAGTGTTGGTCCAATACTCCCTCTAGAGGCAGGTGACTCAGACAGGGCTGCTTTGCGGCCCCCGATCTGGGGCAGGGGCAGTGGGCAGCCTGTGACCCGGGCAGGAGCCTCTCTGCGTGTGTCCCAGGGACCCATCTGCCTGCGAACTTCGGTCACCTGGCAGGAAGCTACGATGCCCAGACCTATGCTTAGCTGTGCAGCGCGGTATACTGCGCAGACACGTTCCACACACAGTTCAAGTAAGAGGGCGGCCTGAGTGGAAAGGTGAGAGTTTGGGCAGCTGTGCAGACAAAGAAGGCGCCCTCTGGCCTGGGCCTTAAAGCTTGTGACACTCCACTGGGCCTGCCGGGCTCTGAGGACCCTGCCCTGGGCCCCCTGCTCCCCTGCCCTTTGTTCAGTCACAGCAGAGATGGCCACACCCACTCCCTCAGTGAGGGCAGTGTTCCAACCTCCCTCAGCCCCGCCCCCTCTCCGCAGGTTACCATGGACTACAGAGGCTGCATTCTGAGGCCAGGGCGTTCCGAGAATGCCAAGGGCAGACATGATGACCTTAAATGATTTCCTCTTGTGTCAGTGTTGGTAAACTTTAGGAGCTAGGAAATGGTCCACTTGACAGAAATGTTCCAATTTACTGGCATTTCATATATTCTCTGCTCTAACATTGTCCTGACTCTTTCTGTATATTCTTTACTTATGTTTTGGTTTTCCTTAATCAAAGTGTGTCTTTTAATTCTTTTCAAAGAAGATTCTTTGGACTTACTAAATCACCTCAATTTTATACGTTTTCTGTTGTATTAAGTTCTGCACATACCTTATTTATCTTTTCTATATGTTCTCAGGGTTTATTGTTTTCATCTTCTGATGTCAATTAAAACACTTGGTTATTGATTTTAGTAAATCTTTTTACTTATAAAGATTTGAACTTTTGAAGATTCCAGCTTACTTGTACGTGTCTAAGGGTCAGGTCCTCTCCATTGTTGCTGGCCTAAGGCTTAGTTCACCATACAGCAATGTATATATTGACCTATTTTCCCCTCGACTTTCTGTGATTCCCTACATCTCACCTTTCTTTGCAGACAAGCCATTTGAAATACCCTTAACTTATTTCACAGCCAAGAAGTCTTTGAAATAATGTGTATTTTTTAGAGAAATCTTCTTCTATAATTAGGCAGAAAATCTGACCTGCCATAGTTTTCAAAACAGCATAATTTCACTCTTCTCAATGATTAATCTGTTGTATTACACAACCTTGGAGTATTTAGCTTTATCAATGACATGTCCTTGAAAAATGTTTTAGAGATCCTACCAGTCTTTGAAAACATCCTTGTGCCTTGTTTCAGTTCCAGTTTTATGTATATTTTCTGCCTTGCACCCGATTATTCCTTCATCTGATGGATGGCCTTGGGAATCTAATTCTGGTATTGATGGTTTTGGCTGATTGTCTCCCCTTGTAGCTGCTTTCTTCAATATTGTGAAAATTTAGATCATGAGCTCATGTTTAGCTAAACAGCTGACCTTGTAAGAGGCTTAGGTGTGAACGCTCGTAAGTTTCAGCAGAAAGTCGGCAAAGATTTATTTGTGTCCCTCCAATGAGTGGCCCGCAAGGACCCCGTTTTCTACAAGTGTTGGTCCAATACTCCCTCTAGAGGCAGGGGACTCAGACAGGGCTGCTTTGCGGCCCCCGATCTGGGGCAGGGGCAGTGGGCAGCCTGTGACCCGGGCAGGAGCCTCTCTGCGTGTGTCCCAGGGACCCATCTGCCTGCGAACTTCGGTCACCTGGCAGGAAGCTACGATGCCCAGACCTATGCTTAGCTGTGCAGCGCGGTATACTGCGCAGACACGTTCCACACACAGTTCAAGTAAGAGGGCGGCCTGAGTGGAAAGGTGAGAGTTTGGGCAGCTGTGCAGACAAAGAAGGCGCCCTCTGGCCTGGGCCTTAAAGCTTGTGACACTCCACTGGGCCTGCCGGGCTCTGAGGACCCTGCCCTGGGCCCCCTGCTCCCCTGCCCTTTGTTCAGTCACAGCAGAGATGGCCACACCCACTCCCTCAGTGAGGGCAGTGTTCCAACCTCCCTCAGCCCCGCCCCCTCTCCGCAGGTTACCATGGACTACAGAGGCTGCATTCTGAGGCCAGGGCGTTCCGAGAATGCCAAGGGCAGACATGATGACCTTAAATGATTTCCTCTTGTGTCAGTGTTGGTAAACTTTAGGAGCTAGGAAATGGTCCACTTGACAGAAATGTTCAAATTTACTGGCATTTCATATATTCTCTGCTCTAACATTGTCCTGACTCTTTCTGTATATTCTTTACTTATGTTTTGGTTTTCCTTAATCAAAGTGTGTCTTTTAATTCTTTTCAAAGAAGATTCTTTGGACTTACTAAATCACCTCAATTTTATACGTTTTCTGTTGTATTAAGTTCTGCTCATACCTTATTTATCTTTTCTCTATGTTCTCAGGGTTTATTGTTTTCATCTTCTGATGTCAATTAAAACACTTGGTTATTGATTTTAGTAAATCTTTTTACTTATAAAGATTTGAACTTTTGAAGATTCCAGCTTACTTGTACGTGTCTAAGGGTCAGGTCCTCTCCATTGTTGCTGGCCTAAGGCTTAGTTCACCATACAGCAATGTATATATTGACCTATTTTCCCCTCGACTTTCTGTGATTCCCTACATCTCACCTTTCTTTGCAGACAAGCCATTTGAAATACCCTTAACTTATTTCACAGCCAAGAAGTCTTTGAAATAATGTGTATTTTTTAGAGAAATCTTCTTCTATAATTAGGCAGAAAATCTGACCTGCCATAGTTTTCAAAACAGCATAATTTCACTCTTCTCAATGATTAATCTGTTGTATTACACAACCTTGGAGTATTTAGCTTTATCAATGACATGTCCTTGAAAAATGTTTTAGAGATCCTACCAGTCTTTGAAAACATCCTTGTGCCTTGTTTCAGTTCCAGTTTTATGTATATTTTCTGCCTTGCACCCGATTATTCCTTCATCTGATGGATGGCCTTGGGAATCTAATTCTGGTATTGATGGTTTTGGCTGATTGTCTCCCCTTGTAGCTGCTTTCTTCATTATTGTGTAAATTTAGATCATGAGCTCATGTTTAGCTAAACAGCTGACCTTGTAAGAGGCTTAGGTGTGAACGCTCGTAAGTTTCAGCAGAGAGTCGGTAAAGATTTATTTGTGTCCCTCCAATGAGTGGCCCGCAAGGACCCCGTTTTCTACAAGTGTTGGTCCAATACTCCCTCTAGAGGCAGGGGACTCAGACAGGGCTGCTTTGCGGCCCCCGATCTGGGGCAGGGGCAGTGGGCGGCCTGGACCCGGGCTGGAGCCTCTCCGCGTGTGTCCCACGTACCCATCTGCCTGCGAACCTCGGTCACCTGGCAGGAAGCTACGATGCCCAGACCTATGATTAGCTTTGCAGCGCGGTGTACTGCGCGGACATGTTCCACACACACTTCAAGTAAGAGGGCGGCCTGAGTGGAAAGGTGAGAGTTTGGGCAGCTGTGCACACAAAGAAGGCGCCCTTTGGCCTGGGCCTAAAAGCTTGTGACACTCCACTGGGCCTGCCGGGCTCTGAGGGCCCTGCCCTGGGCCCCCTGCTCCCCTGCCCTTTGTTCAGTCACAGCAGAGATGGCCACACCCACTCCCTCAGTGAGGGCAGTGTTCCAACCTCCCTCAGCCCCGCCCCCTCTCCGCAGGTTACCATGGACTACAGAGGCTGCATTCTGAGGCCAGGGCGTTCCGAGAATGCCAAGGGCAGACATGATGACCTTAAATGATTTCCTCTTGTGTCAGTGTTGGTAAACTTTAGGAGCTAGGAAATGGTCCACTTGACAGAAATGTTCCAATTTACTGGCATTTCATATATTCTCTGCTCTAACATTGTCCTGAGTCTTTCTGTATATTCTTTACTTATGTTTTGGTTTTCCTTAATCAAAGTGTGTCTTTTAAATCTTTTCAAAGAAGATTCTTTGGACTTTCTAAATCACCTGAATTTTATACGTTTTCTGTTGTATTAAGTTCTGCTCATATCTTTATTTATCTTTTCTCTATGTTCTCAGGGTTTATTGTTTTCATCTTCTGATGTCAATTAAAACACTTGGTTATTGATTTTAATAAATCTTTTTACTTATAAAGATTTGAACTTTTGAAGATTCCAGCTTACTTGTACTTGTCCAAGGGTCAGGTCCTCTCCATTGTTGCTGGCCTAAGGCTTAGTTCACCATACAGCAATGTATATATTGACCTATTTTCCCCTCGACTTTCTGTGATTCCCTACATCTCACCTTTCTTTGCAGACAAGCCATTTGAAATACCCTTAACTTATTTCACAGCCAATAAGTCTTTGAAATAATGTGTATTTTTTAGAGAAATCTTCTTATATAATTAGGCAGAAAATCTGACCTGCCATAGTTTTCAAAACAGCATAATTTAACTCTTCTCAATGATTAATCTGTTGTATTACACAACCTTGGAGTATTTAGCTTTATCAATGACATGTCCTTGAAAAATGTTTTAGAGATCCTACCAGTCTTTGAAAACATCCTTGTGCCTTGTTTCAGTTCCAGTTTTATGTATATTTTCTGCCTTGCACCCGATTATTCCTACATCTGATGGATGGCCTTGGGAATCTAATTCTGGTATTGATGGTTTTGGCTGATTGTCTCCCCTTGTAGCTGCTTTCTTCATTACTGTGTAAATTTAGATCATGAGCTCATGTTTAGCTAAACAGCTGACCTTGTAAGAGGCTTAGGTGTGAACGCTCGTAAGTTTCAGCAGAGAGTCGGCAAAGATTTATTTGTGTCCCTCCAATGAGTGGCCCGCAAGGACCCCGTTTTCTACAAGTGTTGGTCCAATACTCCCTCTAGAGGCAGGGGACTCAGACAGGGCTGCTTTGGGGCCCCCGATCTGGGGCAGGGGCAGTGGGCGGCCTGTGACCCGGGCAGGAGCCTCTCCGCGTGTGTCCCAGGGACCCATCTGCCTGCGAACTTCGGTCACCTGGCAGGAAGCTACGTTGCCCAGACCTATGCTTAACTGTGCAGCGCGGTGTACTGTGCGGACACGTTCCACACACACTTCAAGTAACAGGGCGGCCTGAGTGGAAAGGTGAGAGTTTGGGCATCTGTGCAGACAAAGAAGGCGCCCTTTGGCCTGGGCCTAAAAGCTTGTGACACTCCACTGGGCCTGCCGGGCTCTGAGGGCCCTGCCCTGGGCCCCCTGCTCCCCTGCCCTTTGTTCAGTCACAGCAGAGATGGCCACACACACTCCCTCAGTGAGGGCAGTGTTCCAACCTCCCTCAGCCCCGCCCCCTCTCCGCAGGTTACCATGGACCACAGAGGCTGCATTCTGAGGCCAGGGCGTTCCGAGAATGCCAAGGGCAGACATGATGACCTTAAATGATTTCCTCTTGTGTCAGTGTTGGTAAACTTTAGGAGCTAGGAAATGGTCCACTTGACAGAAATGTTCAAATTTACTGGCATTTCATATATTCTCTGCTCTAACATTGTCCTGACTCTTTCTGTATATTCTTTACTTATGTTTTGGTTTTCCTTAATCAAAGTGTGTCTTTTAAATCTTTTCAAAGAAGATTCTTTGGACTTACTAAATCACCTGAATTTTATACGTTTTCTGTTGTATTAAGTTCTGCTCATATCTTTATTTATCTTTTCTCTATGTTCTCAGGGTTTATTGTTTTCATCCTCTGATGTCAATTAAAACACTTGGTTATTGATTTTAATAAATCTTTTTACTTATAAAGATTTGAACTTTTGAAGATTCCAGCTTACTTGTACGTGTCTAAGGGTCAGGTCCTCTCCATTTTTGCTGGCCTAAGGCTTAGTTCACCATACAGCAATGTATATATTGATCTATTTTCCCCTCGACTTTCTGTGATTCCCTACATCTCACCTTTCTTTGCAGACAAGCCATTTGAAATACCCTTAACTTATTTCAGAGCCAATAAGTCTTTGAAATAATGTGTATTTTTTAGAGAAATCCTCTTATAGAATTAGGCAGAAAATCTGACCTGCCATAGTTTTCAAAACAGCATAATTTCACTCTTCTCAATGATTAATCTGTTGTATTACACAACCTTGGAGTATTTAGCTTTATCAATGACATATCCTTGAAAAATGTTTTAGAGATCCTACCAGTCTTTGAAAACATCTTTGTGCCTTGTTTCAGTTCCAGTTTTATGTATATTTTCTGCCTTGCACCCGATTATTCCTACATCTGATGGATGGCCTTGGGAATCTAATTCTGGTATTGTTGGTTTTGGCTGATTGTCTCCACTTGTAGCTGCTTTCTTCATTATTGTGTAAATTTAGATCATGAGCTCATGTTTAGCTAAACAGCTGACCTTGAAAGAGGCTTAGGTGTGAACGCTCGTAAGTTTCAGCAGAAAGTCGGCAAAGATTTATTTGTGTCCCTCCAATGAGTGGCCCGCAAGGACCCCGTTTTCTACAAGTGTTGGTCCAATTCTCCCTCTAGAGGCAGGGGACTCAGACCGGGCCGCTTTGCGGCCCCCGATCTGGGGCAGGGGCAGTGGGCGGCCTGTGACCCGGGCTGGAGCCTCTCCGCGTGTGTCCCAGGGACCCATCTGCCTGCGAACTTCGGTCACCTGGCAGGAAGCTACGATGCCCAGACCTATGCTTAGCTGTGCAGCGCGGTGTACTGCGCGGACACGTTCCACACACACTTCAAGTAAGAGGGCGGCCTGAGTGGAAAGGTGAGAGTTTGGGCAGCTGTGCAGAGAAAGAAGGCGCCCTTTGGCCTGGGCCTAAAAACTTGTGACAGTCCACTGGGCCTGCCGGGCTCTGAGGGCCCTGCCCTGGGCCCCCTGCTCCCATGCCTTTTGTTCAGTCACAGCAGAGATGGCCCCACCCACTCCCTCAGTGAGGGCAGTGTTCCAACCTCCCTCAGCCCCGCCCCCTCTCCGCAGGTTACCATGGACTACAGAGGCTGCATTCTGAGGCCAGGGCTTTCCGAGAATGCCAAGGGCAGACATGATGACCTTAAATGATTTCCTCTTGTGTCAGTGTTGGTAAACTTTAGGAGCTAGGAAATGGTCCACTTTACAGAAATGTTCAAATTTACTGGCATTTCATATATTCTCTGCTCTAACATTGTCCTGACTCTTTCTGTATATTCTTTACTTATGTTTTGGTTTTCCTTAATCGAAGTGTGTCTTTTAAATCTTTTCAAAGAAGATTCTTTGGACTTACTAAATCACCTGAATTTTATACGTTTTCTGTTGTATTAAGTTCTGCTCATATCTTTATTTATCTTTCTCTATGTTCTCAGGGTTTATTGTTTTCATCTTCTGATGTCAATTAAAACACTTGGTTATTCATTTTAATAAATCTTTTTACTTATAAAGATTTGAACTTTTGAAGATTCCAGCTTACTTGTACGTGTCTAAGGGTCAGGTCCTCTCCATTGTTGCTGGCCTAAGGCTTAGTTCACCATACAGCAATGTATATATTGACCTATTTTCCCCTCGACTTTCTGTGATTCCCTACATCTCACCTTTCTTTGCAGACAAGCCATTTGAAATACCCTTAACTTATTTCACAGCCAATAAGTCTTTGAAATAATGTGTATTTTTTAGAGAAATCTTCTTATAGAATTAGGCAGAAAATCTGACCTGCCATAGTTTTCCAAACAGCATAATTTCAATCTTCTCAATGATTAATCTGTTGTATTACACAACCTTGGAGTATTTAGCTTTATCAATGACATGTCCTTGAAAAATGTTTTAGAGATCCTACCAGTCTTTGAAAACATCCTTGTGCCTTGTTTCAGTTCCAGTTTTATGTATATTTTCTGCCTTGCACCCGATTATTCCTACATCTGATGGATGGCCTTGGGAATCTAATTCTGGTATTGATGGTTTTGGCTGATTGTCTCCCCTTGTAGCTGCTTTTTCATTACTGTGTAAATTTAGATCATGAGCTCATGTTTAGCTAAACATCTGACCTTGTAAGAGGCTTAGGTGTGAACGCTTGTAAGTTTCAGCACAGAGTAGGCAAAGATTTATTTGTGTCCCTCAAATGAGTGGCACGCAAGGACCCCGTTTTCTACAAGTGTTGGTCCAATACTCCCTCTAGAGGCAGGGGACTCAGACAGGGCTGCTTTGCGGCCCCCGATCTGGGGCAGGGGCAGTGGGCGGCCTGTGAACCGGGCAGGAGCCTCTCCTTGTGTGTCCCAGGGACCCATCTGCCTGCGAACTTTCGTCACGTGGCAGGAAGCTACGATGCCCAGACCTATGCTTTGCTTAGCAGCGCGGTATACTGCGCGGACATGTTCCACACACACTTCAAGTAAGAGGGCGGCCTGAGTGGAAAGGTGAGAGTTTGGGCAGCTGTGCAGACAAAGAAGGCGCCCTTTGGCCTGGGCCTAAAAGCTTGTGACACTCCACTGGGCCTGCCCGGCTCTGAGGGCCCTACCCTGGGCCCCCTGCTCCCCTGCCCTTTGTTCAGTCACAGCAAAGATGGCCACACCCACTCCCTCAGTGAGGGCAGTGTTCCAACCTCCCTCAGCCCCGCCCCCTCTCCGCAGGTTACCATGGACTACAGAGGCTGCATTCTGAGGCCAGGGCGTTCCGAGAATGCCAAGGGCAGACATTATGACCTTAAATGATTTCCTCTTGTGTCAGTGTTGGTAAACTTTAGGAGCTAGGAAATGGTCCACTTGACAGAAATGTTCAAATTTACTGGCATTTCATATATTCTCTGCTCTAACATTGTCCTGACTCTTTCTGTATATTCTTTACTTATGTTTTGGTTTTCCTTAATCAAAGTGTGTCTTTTAAATCTTTTCAAAGAAGATTCTTTGGACTTACTAAATCACCTGAATTTTATACGTTTTCTGTTGTATTAAGTTCTGCTCATATCTTTATTTATCTTTTCTCTATGTTCTCAGGGTTTATTGTTTTCATCTTCTGATGTCAATTAAAACACTTGGTTATTCATTTTAATAAATCTTTTTACTTATAGAGATTTGAACTTTTGAAGATTCCAGCTTACTTGTACGTGTCTAAGGGTCAGGTCCTCTCCATTGTTGCTGGCCTAAGGCTTAGTTCACCATACAGCAATGTATATATTGACCTATTTTCCCCTCGACTTTGTGTGATTCCCTACATCTCACCTTTCTTTGCAGACAAGCCATTTGAAATACCCTTAACTTATTTCACAGCCAATAAGTCTTTGAAATAATGTGTATTTTTTAGAGAAATCTTCTTATATAATTAGGCAGAAAATCTGACCTGCCATAGTTTTCAAAACAGCATAATTTCACTCTTCTCAATGATTAATCTGTTGTATTACACAACCTTGGAGTATTTAGCTTTATCAATGACATGTCCTTGAAAAATGTTTTAGAGATCCTACCAGTCTTTGAAAACATCCTTGTGCCTTGTTTCAGTTCCAGTTTTATGTATATTTTCTGCCTTGCACCCGATTATTCCTACATCTGATGGATGGCCTTGGGAATCTAATTCTGGTATTGATGGTTTTGGCTGATTGTTTCCCCTTGTAGCTGCTTTTTTATTACTGTGTAAATTTAGATCATGAACTCATGTTTAGCTAAACAGCTGACCTTGTAAGAGGCTTAGGTGTGAACGCTCGTAAGTTTCAGCAGAGAGTCGGCAAAGATTTATTTGTGTCCCTCCAATGAGTGGCCCGCAAGGACCCCGTTTTCTACAAGTGTTGGTCCAATACTCCCTCTAGAGGCAGGGGACTCAGACAGGGCTGCTTTGCGGCCCCCGATCTGGGGCAGGGGCAGTGGGCGGCCTGTGACCCGGGCTGGAGCCTCTCCGCGTGTGTCCCAGGGACACATCTGCCTGCGAACCTCGGTCACCTGGCAGGAAGCTACGGTGCCCAGACCTATGCTTAGCTGTGCAGCGCGGTGTACTGCGCGGACACGTTCCACACACACTTCAAGTAAGAGGGCGGCCTGAGTGGAAAGGTGAGAGTTTGGGCAGCTGTGCAGACAAAGAAGGCGCCCTTTGGCCTGGGCCTAAAAGCTTGTGACACTCCACTGGGCCTGCCGGGCTCTGAGGGCCCTGCCCTGGGCCCCCTGCTCCCCTGCCCTTTGTTCAGTCACAGCAGAGATGGCCTCACCCACTCCCTCAGTGAGGGCAGTGTTCCAACCTCCCTCAGCCCCGCCCCCTCTCCGCAGGTTACCATGGACTACAGAGGCTGCATTCTGAGGCCAGGGCGTTCCGAGAATGCCAAGGGCAGACATGATGACCTTAAATGATTTCCTCTTGTGTCAGTGTTGGTAAACTTTAGGAGCTAGGAAATGGTCCACTTGACAGAAATGTTCAAATTTACTGGCATTTCATATATTCTCTGCTCTAAGATTGTCCTGACCCTTTCTGTATATTCTTTACTTATGTTTTGGTTTTCCTTAATCAAAGTGTGTCTTTTAAATCTTTTCAAAGAAGATTCTTTGGACTTACTAAATCACCTGAATTTTATACGTTTTCTGTTGTATTAAGTTCTGCTCATATCTTTATTTATCTTTTCTCTATGTTCTCAGGGTTTATTGTTTTCATCTTCTGATTTCAATTAAAACACTTGGTTATTCATTTTAATAAATCTTTTTACTTATAAAGATTTGAACTTTTGAAGATTCCAGCTTACTTGTACGTGTCTAAGGGTCAGGTCCTCTCCATTGTTGCTGGCCTAAGGCTTAGTTCACCATACAGCAATGTATATATTGACCTATTTTCCCCTCGACTTTCTGTGATTCCCTACATCTCACCTTTCTTGGCAGACAAGCCATTTGAAATACCCTTAACTTATTTCACAGCCAATAAGTCTTTGAAATAATGTGTATTTTTTAGAGAAATCTTCTTATAGAATTAGGCAGAAAATCTGACCTGCCATAGTTTTCCAAACAGCATAATTTCACTCTTCTCAATGATTAATCTGTTGTATTACACAACCTTGGAGTATTTAGCTTTATCAATGACATGTCCTTGAAAAATGTTTTAGAGATCCTACCAGTCTTTGAAAACATCCTTGTGCCTTGTTTCAGTTCCAGTTTTATGTATATTTTCTGCCTTGCACCCGATTATTCCTACATCTGATGGATGGCCTTGGGAATCTAATTCTGGTATTGATGGTTTTGGCTGATTGTCTCCCCTTGTAGCTGCTTTTTCATTACTGTGTAAATTTAGATCAAGAGCTCATGTTTAGCTAAACAGCTGACCTTGTAAGAGGCTTAGGTGTGAACGCTCGTAAGTTTCAGCAGAGAGTCGGCAAAGATTTACTTGTGTCCCTCCAATGAGTGGCCCGCAAGGACCCCGTTTCCTACAAGTGTTGGTCCAATACTCCATCTAGAGGCAGTGGACTCAGACAGGGCTGTTTGCGGCCCGCGATCTGGGGCAGGGGCAGTGGGCGGCCTGTGACCCGGGCTGGAGCCTCTCCGTGTGTGTCCCAGGGACCCATCTGCCTGCGAACCTCGGTCACCTGGCAGGAAGCTACGGTGCCCAGACCTATGCTTAGCTGTGCAGCGCGGTGTACTGCACGGACACGTTCCACACACACTTCAAGTAAGAGGGCGGCCTGAGTGGAAAGGTGAGAGTTTGGGCAGCTGTGCAGACAAAGAAGGCGCCCTTTGGCCTGGGCCTAAAAGCTTGTGACACTCCACTGGGCCTGCCGTGCTCTGAGGGCCCTGCCCTAGGCCCCCTGCTCCCCTGCCCTTTGTTCAGTCACAGCAGAGATGGCCACACCCACTCCCTCAGTGAGGGCAGTGTTCCAACCTCCCTCAGCCCCGCCCCCTCTCCGCAGGTTACCATGGACTACAGAGGCTGCATTCTGAGGCCAGGGCGTTCCGAGAATGCCAAGGGCAGACATGATGACCTTAAATGATTTCCTCTTGTGTCAGTGTTGGTAAACTTTAGGAGCTAGGAAATGGTCCACTTGACAGAAATGTTCAAATTTACTGGCATTTCATATATTCTCTGCTCTAACATTGTCCTGACTCTTTCTGTATATTCTTTCCTTATGTTTTGGTTTTCCTTAATCAAAGTGTGTCTTTTAAATCTTTTCAAAGAAGATTCTTTGGACTTACTAAATCACCTGAATTTTATACGTTTTCTGTTGTATTAAGTTCTGCTCATATCTTTATTTATCTTTCTCTATGTTCTCAGGGTTTATTGTTTTCATCTTCTGATGTCAATTAAAACACTTGGTTATTCATTTTAATAAATCTTTTTACTTATAAAGATTTGAACTTTTGAAGATTCCAGCTTACTTGTACGTGTCTAAGGGTCAGGTCCTCTCCATTGTTGCTGGCCTAAGGCTTAGTTCACCATACAGCAATGTATATATTGACCTATTTTCCCCTCGACTTTCTGTGATTCCCTACATCTCACCTTTCTTTGCAGACAAGCCATTTGAAATACCCTTAACTTATTTCACAGCCAATAAGTCTTTGAAATAATGTGTATTTTTTAGAGAAATCTTCTTCTATAATTAGGCAGAAAATCTGACCTGCCATAGTTTTCAAAACAGCATAATTTCACTCTTCTCAATGATTAATCTGTTGTATTACACAACCTTGGAGTATTTAGCTTTATCAATGACATGTCCTTGAAAAATGTTTTAGAGATACTACCAGTCTTTGAAAACATCCTTGTGCCTTGTTTCAGTTCCAGTTTTATGTATATTTTCTGCCTTGCACCCGATTATTCCTACATCTGATGGATGGCCTTGGGAATCTAATTCTGGTATTGATGGTTTTGGCTGATTTTCTCCCCTTGTAGCTGCTTTCTTCATTATTGTGTAAATTTAGATCATGAGCTCATGTTTAGCTAAACAGCTGACCTTGTAAGAGGCTTAGGTGTGAACGCTCGTAAGTTTCAGAAGAGAGTCGGCAAAGATTTATTTGTGTCCCTCCAATGAGTGGCCCGCAAGGACCCCGTTTTCTACAAGTGTTGGTCCAATACTCTGTCTAGAAACAGGGGACTCAGACAGGGTTGCTTTGCGGCCCCCGATCTGGGGCAGGGGCAGTGGGCCGCCTGTGACCCGGGCAGGAGCCTCTCCGCGTGTGTCCCAGGGACCCATCTGCCTGCAAACTTCGGTCACCTGGCAGGAAGCTACGATGCCCAGACCTATGCTTATCTGTGCAGCGCGGTGTACTGCGCAGACAGGTTCCACACACACTTCAAGTAAGAGGGCGGCCTGAGTGGAAAGGTGAGAGTTTGGGCAGCTGTGCAGACAAAGAAGGCGCCCTTTGACCTGGGCCTAAAAGCTTGTGACACTCCACTGGGCCTGCCAGGCTCTGAGGGCCCTGCCCTGGGCCCCCTGCTCCCCTGCCCTTTGTTCAGTCACAGCAGAGATGGCCACACCCACTCCCTCAGTGAGGGCAGTGTTCCCACCTCCCCCAGCCCCGCCCCCTCTCCGCAGGTTACCATGGACTACAGAGGCTGCATCCTGAGGCCAGGGCGTTCCAAGAATGCCAAGGGCAGACATGATGACCTTAAATGATTTCCTCTTGTGTCAGTGTTGGTAAACTTTAGGAGCTAGGAAATGGTCCACTTGACAGAAATGTTCAAATTTACTGGCATTTCATATATTCTCTGCTCTAACATTGTCCTGACTCTTTCTGTATATTCTTTACTTATGTTTTGGTTTTCCTTAATCAAAGTGTGTCTTTTAAATCTTTTCAAAGAAGATTCTTTGGACTTACTAAATCACCTGAATTTTATACGTTTTCTGTTGTATTAAGTTCTGCTCATATCTTTATTTATCTTTTTTCTATGTTCTCAGGGTTTATTGTTTTCATCTTCTGATGTCAATTAAAACATTTGGTTATTGATTTTAATAAATCTTTTTACTTATAAAGATTTGAACTTTTGAAGATTCCAGCTTACTTGTACGTGTCTAAGGGTCAGGTCCTCTCCATTGTTGCTGGCCTAAGGCTTAGTTCACCATACAGCAATGTATATATTGACCTATTTTCCCCTCGACTTTCTGTGATTCCCTATATCTCACCTTTCTTTGCAGACAAGCCATTTGAAATACCCTTAACTTATTTCACAGCCAATAAGTCTTTGAAATAATGTGTATTTTTTAGAGAAATCTTCTTATAGAATTAGGCAGAAAATCTGACATGCCATAGTTTTCAAAACAGCATAATTTCACTCTTCTCAATGATTAATCTGTTGTATTACACAACCTTGGAGTATTTAGCTTTATCAATGACATGTCCTTGAAAAATGTTTTAGAGATCCTACCAGTCTTTGAAAACATCCTTGTGCCTTGTTTCAGTTCCAGTTTTATGTATATTTTCTGCCTTGCACCCGATTATTCCTACATCTGATGGATGGCCTTGGGAATCTAATTCTGGTATTGATGGTTTTGGCTGATTGTCTCCCCTTGTAGCTGCTTTCTTCATTACTGTGTAAATTTAGATCATGAGCTCATGTTTAGCTAAACAGCTGACCTTGTAAGAGGCTTAGGTGTGAACGCTCGTAAGTTTCAGCAGAGAGTCGGCAAAGATTTATTTGAGTCCCTCCAATGAGTGGCCCGCAAGGACCCCGTTTTCTACAAGTGTTGGTCCAATACTCCCTCTAGAGGCAGGGGACTCAGACAGGGCTGCTTTGCGGCCCCCGATCTGGGGCAGGGGCAGTGGGCGGCCTGTGACCCGGGCTGGAGCCTCTCCGCGTGTGTCCCACGTACCCATCTGCCTGCGAACCTCGGTCACCTGGCAGGAAGCTACGATGCCCAGACCTATGATTAGCTGTGCAGCGTGGTGTACTGCGCGGACACGTTCCACACACACTTCAAGTAAGAGGGCGGCCTGAGTGGAAAGGTGAGAGTTTGGGCAGCTGTGCAGCCAAAGAAGGCGCCCTTTGGCCTGGGCCTAAAAGCTTGTGACACTCCACTGGGCCTGCCGGGCTCTGAGGGCCCTGCCCTGGGCCCCCTGCTCCCCTGCCCTTTGTTCAGTCACAGCAGAGATGGCCACACCCACTCCCTCAGTGAGGGCAGTGTTCCAACCTCCCTCAGCCCCGCCCCCTCTCCGCAGGTTACCATGGACTACAGAGGCTGCCTTTTGGGGCCATGGCGTTCCGAGAATGCCAAGGGCAGACATGATGACCTTAAATGATTTCCTCTTGTGTCAGTGTTGGTAAACTTTAGGAGCTAGGAAATGGTCCACTTGACAGAAATGTTCAAATTTACTGGCATTTCATATATTCTCTGCTCTAACATTGTCCTGACTCTTTCTGTATATTCTTTACTTATGTTTTGGTTTTCCTTAATCAAAGTGTGTATTTTAAATCTTTTCAAAGAAGATTCTTTGGACTTACTAAATCACCTGAATTTTATACGTTTTCTGTTGTATTAAGTTCTGCTCATATCTTTATTTATCTTTTCTCTATGTTCTCAGGGTTTATTGTTTTCATCCTCTGATGTCAATTAAAACACTTGGTTATTGATTTTAATAAATCTTTTTACTTATAAAGATTTGAACTTTTGAAGATTCCAGCTTACTTGTACGTGTCTAAGGGTCAGGTCCTCTCCATTTTTGCTGGCCTAAGGCTTAGTTCACCATACAGCAATGTATATATTGATCTATTTTCCCCTCGACTTTCTGTGATTCCCTACATCTCATCTTTCTTTGCAGACAAGCCATTTGAAATACCCTTAACTTATTTCAGAGCCAATAAGTCTTTGAAATAATGTGTATTTTTTAGAGAAATCCTCTTATAGAATTAGGCAGAAAATCTGACCTGCCATAGTTTTCAAAACAGCATAATTTCACTCTTCTCAATGATTAATCTGTTGTATTACACAACCATGGAGTATTTAGCTTTATCAATGACATGTCCTTGAAAAATATTTTAGAGATCCTACCAGTCTTTGAAAACATCTTTGTGCCTTGTTTCAGTTCCAGTTTTATGTATATTTTCTGCCTTGCACCCGATTATTCCTACATCTGATGGATGGCCTTGGGAATCTAATTCTGGTATTGTTGGTTTTGGCTGATTGTCTCCACTTGTAGCTGCTTTCTTCATTATTGTGTAAATTTAGATCATGAGCTCATGTTTAGCTAAACAGCTGACCTTGTAAGAGGCTTAGGTGTGAACGCTCGTAAGTTTCAGCAGAAAGTCGGCAAAGATTTATTTGTGTCCCTCCAATGAGTGGCCCGCAAGGACCCCGTTTTCTACAAGTGTTGGTCCAATACACCCTCTAGAGGCAGGGGACTCAGACAGGGCCGCTTTGCGGCCCCCGATCTGGGGCAGGGGCAGTGGGCGGCCTGTGACCCGGGCTGGAGCCTCTCCGCGTGTGTCCCAGGGACCCATCTGCCTGCGAACCTCGGTCACCTGGCAGGAAGCTACGATGCCCAGACCTATGCTTAGGTGTGCAGCGCGGTGTACTGCGCGGACACGTTCCACACACACTTCAAGTAAGAGGGCGGCCTGAGTGGAAAGGTGAGAGTTTGGGCAGCTGTGCAGACAAAGAAGGCGCCCTTTGGCCTGGGCCTAAAAGCTTGTGACACTCCACTGGGCCTGCCGGGCTCTGAGGGCCCTGCCCTGGGCCCCCTGCTCCCCTGCCCTTTGTTCAGTCACAGCAGAGATGGCCACACCCACTCCCTCAGTGAGGGCAGTGTTCCAACCTCCCTCAGCCACGCCCCCTCTCCGCAGGTTACCATGGACTACAGAGGCTGCATTCTGAGGCAAGGGCGTTCCGAGAATGCCAAGGGCAGACATGATGACCTTAAATGATTTCCTCTTGTGTCAGTGTTGGTAAACTTTAGGAGCTAGGAAATGGTCCACTTTACAGAAATGTTCCAATTTACTGGCATTTCATATATTCTCTGCTCTAACATTGTCCTGACTCTTTCTGTATATTCTTTACTTATGTTTTGGTTTTCCTTAATCAAAGTGTGTCTTTTAAATCTTTTCAAAGAAGATTCTTTGGACTTACTAAATCACCTGAATTTTATACGTTTTCTGTTGTATTAAGTTCTGCTCATATCTTTATTTATCTTTCTCTATGTTCTCAGGGTTTATTGTTTTCATCTTCTGATGTCAATTAAAACACTTGGTTATTCATTTTAATAAATCTTTTTACTTATAAAGATTTGAACTTTTGAAGATTCCAGCTTACTTGTACGTGTCTAAGGGTCAGGTCCTCTCCATTGTTGCTGGCCTAAGGCTTAGTTCACCATACAGCAATGTATATATTGACCTATTTTCCCCTCGACTTTCTGTGATTCCCTACATCTCACCTTTCTTTGCAGACAAGCCATTTGAAATATACTTAACTTATTTCACAGCCAATAAGTCTTTGAAATAATGTGTATTTTTTAGAGAAATCTTCTTATAGAATTAGGCAGAAAATCTGACCTGCCATAGTTTTCCAAACAGCATAATTTCACTCTTCTCAATGATTAATCTGTTGTATTACACAACCTTGCAGTATTTAGCTTTATCAATGACATGTCCTTGAAAAATGTTTTAGAGATCCTACCAGTCTTTGAAAACATCCTTGTGCCTTGTTTCAGTTCCAGTTTTATGTATATTTTCTGCCTTGCACCCGATTATTCCTACATCTGATGGATGGCCTTGGGAATCTAATTCTGGTATTGATGGTTTTGGCTGATTGTCTCCCCTTGTAGCTGCTTTTTCATTACTGTGTAAATTTAGATCATGAGCTCATGTTTAGCTAAACAGCTGACCTTGTAAGAGGCTTAGGTGTGAACGCTTGTAAGTTTCAGCAGAGAATAGGCAAAGATTTATTTGTGTCCCTCCAATGAGTGGCCCGCAAGGACCCCGTTTTCTACAAGTGTTGGTCCAATACTCCCTCTAGAGGCAGGGGACTCAGACAGGGCTGCTTTGCGGCCCCCGATCTGGGGCAGGGGCAGTGGGCGGCCTGTGACCCGGGCAGGAGCCTCTCCTTGTGTGTCCCAGGGACCCATCTGCCTGCGAACTTTGGTCACCTGGCAGGAAGCTACGATGCCCAGACCTATGCTTTGCTTAGCAGCGCGGTATACTGCGCGGACATGTTCCACACACACTTCAAGTAAGAGGGCGGCCTGAGTGGAAAGGTGAGAGTTTGGGCAGCTGTGCAGACAAAGAAGGCACCCTTTGGCCTGGGCCTAAAAGCTTGTGACACTCCACTGGGCCTGCCGGGCTCTGAGGGCCCTGCCCTGGGCCCCCTGCTCCCCTGCCCTTTGTTCAGTCACAGGAAAGATGGCCACACCCACTCCCTCAGTGAGGGCAGTGTTCCAACCTCCCTCAGCCCCGCCCCCTCTCCGCCGGTTACCATGGACTACAGAGGCTGCATTCTGAGGCAAGGGCGTTCCGAGAATGCCAAGGGCAGACATGATGACCTTAAATGAGTTCCTCTTGTGTCAGTGTTGGTAAACTTTAGGAGCTAGGAAATGGTCCACTTGACAGAAATGTTCAAATTTACTGGCATTTCATATATTCTCTGCTCTAACATTGTCCTGACTCTTTCTGTATATTCTTTACTTATGTTTTGGTTTTCCTTAATCAAAGTGTGTCTTTTAAATCTTTTCAAAGAAGATTCTTTGGACTTACTAAATCACCTGAATTTTATACGTTTTCTGTTGTATTAAGTTCTGCTCATATCTTTATTTATCTTTTCTCTATGTTCTCAGGGTTTATTGTTTTCATCTTCTGATGTCAATTAAAACACTTGGTTATTCATTTTAATAAATCTTTTTACTTATAAAGATTTGAACTTTTGAAGATTCCAGCTTACTTGTACGTGTCTAAGGGTCAGGTCCTCTCCATTGTTGCTGGCCTAAGGCTTAGTTCACCATACAGCAATGTATATATTGACCTATTTTCCTCTCGACTTTCTGGATTCCCTACATCTCACCTTTCTTGGCAGACAAGCCATTTGAAATACCCTTAACTTATTTCACAGCCAAGAAGTCTTTGAAATAATGTGTATTTTTTAGAGAAATCTTCTTATAGAATTAGGCAGAAAATCTGACCTGCCATAGTTTTCAAAACAGCATAATTTCACTCTTCTCAATGATTAATCTGTTGTATTACACAACCTTGGAGTATTTAGCTTTATCAATGACATGTCCTTGAAAAATGTTTTAGAGATACTACCAGTCTTTGAAAACATCCTTGTGCCTTGTTTCAGTTCCAGTTTTATGTATATTTTCTGCCTTGCACCCGATTATTCCTACATCTGATGGATGGCCTTGGGAATCTAATTCTGGTATTGATGGTTTTGGCTGATTGTCTCCCCTTGTAGCTGCTTTTTCATTACTGTGTAAATTTAGATCATGAACTCATGTTTAGCTAAACAGCTGACCTTGTAAGAGGCTTAGGTGTGAACGCTCGTAAGTTTCAGCAGAGAGTCGGCAAAGATTTATTTGTGTCCCTCCAATGAGTGGCCCGCAAGGACCCCGTTTTCTACAAGTGTTGGTCCAATACTCCCTCTAGAGGCAGGGGACTCAGACAGGGCTGCTTTGCGGCCCCCGATCTGGGGCAGGGGCAGTGGGCGGCCTGTGACCCGGGCTGGAGCCTCTCCGCATGTGTCCCAGGGACCCATCTGCCTGCGAACCTCGGTCACCTGGCAGGAAGCTACGGTGCCCAGACCTATGCTTAGCTGTGCAGCGCGGTGTACTGCGCGGACACGTTCCACACACACTTCAAGTAAGAGGGCGGCCTGAGTGGAAAGGTGCGAGTTTGGGCATCTGTGCAGACAAAGAAGGCACCCTTGGGCCTGGGCCTAAAAGCTTGTGACACTCCACTGGGCCTGCCGTGCTCTGAGGGCCCTGCCCTAGGCCCCCTGCTCCCCTGCCCTTTGTTCAGTCACAGCAGAGATGGCCACACCCACTCCCTCAGTGAGGGCAGTGTTCCAACCTCCCTCAGCCCCGCCCCCTCTCCGCAGGTTACCATGGACTACAGAGGCTGCATTCTGAGGCCAGGGCGTTCCGAGAATGCCAAGGGCAGACATGATGACCTTAAATGATTTCCTCTTGTGTCAGTGTTGGTAAACTTTAGGAGCTAGGAAATGGTCCACTTGACAGAAATGTTCAAATTTACTGGCATTTCATATATTCTCTGCTCTAACATTGTCCTGACTCTTTCTGTATATTCTTTACTTATGTTTTGGTTTTCCTTAATCAAAGTGTGTCTTTTAAATCTTTTCAAAGAAGATTCTTTGGACTTACTAAATCACCTGAATTTTATACGTTTTCTGTTGTATTAAGTTCTGCTCATATCTTTATTTATCTTTTCTCTATGTTCTCAGGGTTTATTGTTTTCATCTTCTGATGTCAATTAAAACACTTGGTTATTCATTTTAATAAATATTTTTACTTATAAAGATTTGAACTTTTGAAGATTCCAGCTTACTTGTACGTGTCTAAGGGTCAGGTCCTCTCCATGTTGCTGGCCTAAGGCTTAGTTCACCATACAGCAATGTATATATTGACCTATTTTCCCCTCGACTTTCTGTGATTCCCTACATCTCACCTTTCTTGGCAGACAAGCCATTTGAAATACCCTTAACTTATTTCACAGCCAAGAAGTCTTTGAAATAAAGTGTATTTTTTAGAGAAATTTTCTTATATAATTAGGCAGAAAATCTGACCTGCCATAGTTTTCAAAACAGCATAATTTCACTCTTCTCAATGATTAATCTGTTGTATTACACAACCTTGGAGTATTTAGCTTTATCAATGACATGTCCTTGAAAAATGTTTTAGAGATCCTACCAGTCTTTGAAAACATCCTTGTGCCTTGTTTCAGTTCCAGTTTTATGTATATTTTCTGCCTTGCACCCGATTATTCCTACATCTGATGGATGGCCTTGGGAATCTTATTCTGGTATTGATGGTTTTGGCTGATTGTCTCCCCTTGTAGCTGCTTTTTCATTACTGTGTAAATTAAGATCATGAGCTCATGTTTAGCTAAACAGCTGACCTTGTAAGAGGCTTAGGTGTGAACGCTCGTAAGTTTCAGCAGAGAGTCGGCAAAGATTTACCTGTGTCCCTCCAATGAGTGGCCCGCAAGGACCCCGTTTCCTACAAGTGTTGGTCCAATACTCTCTCTAGAGGCAGGGGACTCAGACAGGGCTGCTTTGCGGCCCCCGATCTGGGGCAGGGGCAGTGGGCGGCCTGTGACCCGGGCTGGAGCCTCTCCGCGTGTGTCCCAGGGACCCATCTGCCTGCGAACCTCGGTCACCTGGCAGGAAGCTACGGTGCCCAGACCTATGCTTAGCTGTGCAGCGCGGTGTACTGCGCGGACACGTTCCACACACACTTCAAGTAAGAGGGCGGCCTGAGTGGAAAGGTGAGAGTTTGGGCAGCTGTGCAGACAAAGAAGGCGCCCTTTGGCCTGGGCCTAAAAGCTTGTGACACTCCACTGGGCCTGCCGTGCTCTGAGGGCCCTGCCCTAGGCCCCCTGCTCCCCTGACCTTTGTTCAGTCACAGCAGAGATGGCCACATCCACTCCCTCAGTGAGGGCAGTGTTCCAACCTCCCTCAGCCCCGCCCCCTCTCCGCAGGTTACCATGGACTACAGAGGCTGCATTCTGAGGCCAGGGCGTTCCGAGAATGCCAAGGGCAGACATGATGACCTTAAATGATTTCCTCTTGTGTCAGTGTTGGTAAACTTTAGGAGCTAGGAAATGGTCCACTTGACAGAAATTTTCCAATTTACTGGCATTTCATATATTCTCTGCTCTAACATTGTCCTGACTCTTTCTGTATATTCTTTACTTATGTTTTGGTTTTCCTTAATCAAAGTGTGTCTTTTAAATCTTTTCAAAGAAGATTCTTTGGACTTACTAAATCACCTGAATTTTATACGTTTTCTGTTGTATTAAGTTCTGCTCATATCTTTATTTATCTTTCTCTATGTTCTCAGGGTTTATTGTTTTCATCTTCTGATGTCAATTAAAACACTTGGTTATTCATTTTAATAAATCTTTTTACTTATAAAGATTTGAACTTTTGAAGATTCCAGCTTACTTGTACGTGTCTAAGGGTCAGGTCCTCTCCATTGTTGCTGGCCTAAGGCTTAGTTCACCATACAGCAATGTATATATTGACCTCTTTTCCCCTCGACTTTCTGTGATTCCCTACATCTCACCTTTCTTTGCAGACAAGCCATTTGAAATACCCTTAACTTATTTCACAGCCAATAAGTCTTTGAAATAATGTGTATTTTTTAGAGAAATCTTCTTATAGAATTAGGCAGAAAATCTGACCTGCCATAGTTTTCAAAACAGCATAATTTCACTCTTCTCAATGATTAATCTGTTGTATTACACAACCTTGGAGTATTTAGCTTTATCAATGACATGTCCTTGAAAAATGTTTTAGAGATCCTACCAGTCTTTGAAAACATCCTTGTGCCTTGTTTCAGTTCCAGTTTTATGTATATTTTCTGCCTTGCACCCGATTATTCCTACATCTGATGGATGGCCTTGGGAATCTAATTCTGGTATTGATGGTTTTGGCTGATTGTCTCCCCTTGTAGCTGCTTTTTCATTACTGTGTAAATTTAGATCATGAGCTCATGTTTAGCTATACAGCTGACCTTGTAAGAGGCTTAGGTGTGAACGCTCGTAAGTTTCAGCAGAGAGTCGGCAAAGATTTATTTGTGTCCCTCCAATGAGTGGCCCGCAAGGACCCCGTTTTCTACAAGTGTTGGTCCAATACTCTGTCTAGAAACAGGGGACTCAGACAGGGTTGCTTTGCGGCCCCCGATCTGGGGCAGGGGCAGTGGGCGGCCTGTGACCCAGGCTGGAGCCTCTCCGCGTGTGTCCCACGGACCCATCTGCCTGCGAACCTCGGTCACCTGGCAGGAAGCTACGATGCCCAGACCTATGATTAGCTGTGCAGCGCGGTGTACTGCGTGGACACGTTCCACACACACTTCAAGTAAGAGGGCGGCCTGAGTGGAAAGGTGAGAGTTTGGGCAGCTGTGCAGACAAAGAAGGCGCACTTTGGCCTGGGCCTAAAAGCTTGTGACACTCCACTGGGCCTGCCGGGCTCTGAGGGCCCTGCCCTGGGCCCCCTGCTCCCCTGCCCTTTGTTCAGTCACAGCAGAGATGGCCACACCCACTCCCTCAGTGAGGGCAGTGTTCCAACCTCCCTCAGCCCCGCCCCCTCTCCGCAGGTTACCATGGACTACAGAGGCTGCATTCTGAGGCCAGGGCGTTCCGAGAATGCCAAGGGCAGACATGATGACCTTAAATGATTTCCTCTTGTGTCAGTGTTGGTAAACTTTAGGAGCTAGGAAATGGTCCACTTGACAGAAATGTTCAAATTTACTGGCATTTCATATATTCTCTGCTCTAACATTGTCCTGACTCTTTCTGTATATTCTTTACTTATGTTTTGGTTTTCCTTAATCAAAGTGTGTCTTTTAAATCTTTTCAAAGAAGATTCTTTGGACTTACTAAATCACCTGAATTTTATACGTTTTCTGTTGTATTAAGTTCTGCTCATATCTTTATTTATCTTTCTCTATGTTCTCAGGGTTTATTGTTTTCATCTTCTGATGTCAATTAAAACACTTGGTTATTCATTTTAATAAATCTTTTTACTTATAAAGATTTGAACTTTTGAAGATTCCAGCTTACTTGTACGTGTCTAAGGGTCAGGTCCTCTCCATTGTTGCTGGCCTAAGGCTTAGTTCACCATACAGCAATGTATATATTGACCTATTTTCCCCTCGACTTTCTGTGATTCCCTACATCTCACCTTTCTTTGCAGACAAGCCATTTGAAATACCCTTAACTTATTTCACAGCCAATAAGTCTTTGAAATAATGTGTATTTTTTAGAGAAATCTTCTTATAGAATTAGGCAGAAAATCTGACCTGCCATAGTTTTCAAAACAGCATAATTTCACTCTTCTCAATGATTAATCTGTTGTATTACACAACCTTGGAGTATTTAGCTTTATCAATGACATGTCCTTGAAAAATGTTTTAGAGATCCTACCAGTCTTTGAAAACATCTTTGTGCCTTGTTTCAGTTCCAGTTTTATGTATATTTTCTGCCTTGCAGCCGATTATTCCTACATCTGATGGATGGCCTTGGGAATCTAATTCTGGTATTGATGGTTTTGGCTGATTGTCTCCCCTTGTAGCTGCTTTCTTCATTACTGTGTAAATTTAGATCATGAGCTCATGTTTAGCTAAACAGCTGACCTTGAAAGAGGCTTAGGTGTGAACGCTCGTAAGTTTCAGCAGAGAGTCGGCAAAGATTTATTTGAGTCCCTCCAATGAGTGGCCCGCAAGGACCCCGTTTTCTACAAGTGTTGGTCCAATACTCCCTCTAGAGGCAGTGGACTCAGACAGGGCTGCTTTGCGGCCCCCGATCTGGGGCAGGGGCAGTGGGCGGCCTGTGACCCAGGCTGGAGCCTCTCCGCGTGTGTCCCACGGACCCATATGCCTGCGAACCTCGGTCACCTGGCAGGAAGCTACGATGCCCAGACCTATGATTAGCTGTGCAGCGCGGTGTACTGCGCGGACACGTTCCACACACACTTCAAGTAAGAGGGCGGCCTGAGTGGAAAGGTGAGAGTTTGGGCAGCTGTGCAGACAAAGAAGGCGCCCTTTGGCCTGGGCCTAAAAGCTTGTGACACTCCACTGGGCCTGCCGGGCTCTGAGGGCCCTGCCCTGGGCCCCCTGCTCCCCTGCCCTTTGTTCAGTCACAGCAGAGATGGCCACACCCACTCCCTCAGTGAGGGCAGTGTTCCAACCTCCCTCAGCCCCGCACCCTCTCCGCAGGTTACCATGGACTACAGAGGCTGCATTCTGAGGCCAGGGCGTTCCGAGAATGCCAAGGGCAGACATGATGACCTTAAATGATTTCCTCTTGTGTCAGTGTTGGTAAACTTTAGGAGCTAGGAAATGGTCCACTTGACAGAAATGTTCAAATTTACTGGCATTTCATATATTCTCTGCTCTAACATTGTCCTGACTCTTTCTGTATATTCTTTACTTATGTTTTGGTTTTCCTTAATCAAAGTGTGTCTTTTAAATCTTTTCAAAGAAGGTTCTTTGGACTTACTAAATCACCTGAATTTTATACGTTTTCTGTTGTATTAAGTTCTGCTCGTATCTTTATTTATCTTTTCTCTATGTTCTCAGGGTTTATTGTTTTCATCTTCTGATGTCAATTAAAACACTTGTTTATTGATTTTAATAAATCATTTTACTTATAAAGATTTGAACTTTTGAAGATTCCAGCTTACTTGTACTTGTCTAAGGGTCAGGTCCTCTCCATTGTTGCTGGCCTAAGGCTTAGTTCACCATACAGCAATGTATATATTGACCTATTTTCCCCTCGACTTTCTGTGATTCCCTACATCTCACCTTTCTTTGCAGACAAGCCATTTGAAATACCCTTAACTTATTTCACAGCCAATAAGTCTTTGAAATAATGTGTATTTTTTAGAGAAATCTTCTTATATAATTAGGCAGAAAATCTGACCTGCCATAGTTTTCAAAACAGCATAATTTCACTCTTCTCAATGATTAATCTGTTGTATTACACAACCTTGGAGTATTTAGCTTTATCAATGACATGTCCTTGAAAAATGTTTTAGAGATCCTACCAGTCTTTGAAAACATACTTGTGCCTTGTTTCAGTTCCAGTTTTATGTATATTTTCTGCCTTGCACCCGATTATTCCTACATCTGATGGATGGCCTTGGGAATCTAATTCTGGTATTGATGGTTTTGGCTGATTGTCTCCCCTTGTAGCTGCTTTCTTCATTACTGTGTAAATTTAGATCATGAGCTCATGTTTAGCTAAACAGCTGACCTTGTAAGAGGCTTAGGTGTGAACGCTCGTAAGTTTCAGCAGAGAGTCGGCAAAGATTTATTTGAGTCCCTCCAATGAGTGGCCCGCAAGGACCCCGTTTTATACAAGTGTTGGTCCAATACTCCCTCTAGAGGCAGGGGACTCAGACAGGGCTGCTTTGCGGCCCCCGATCTGGGGCAGGGGCAGTGGGCGGAATGTGACCCGGGCAGGAGCCTCTCCGCGTGTGTCCCAGGGACCCATCTGCTTGCGAACTTCGGTCACCTGGCATGAAGCTACGATGCCCAGACCTATGCTTATCTGTGCCGCGCGGTGTACTGCGCGGACACGTTCCACACACACTTCAAGTAACAGGGCGGCCTGAGTGGAAAGGTGAGAGTTTGGGCATCTGTGCAGACAAAGAAGGCGCCCTTTGGCCTGGGCCTAAAAGCTTGTGACACTGCACTGGGCCTGCCGGGCTCTGAGGGCCCTGCCCTGGGCCCCCTGCTCCCCTGCCCTTTGTTCAGTCACAGCAGAGATGGCCACACCCACTCCCTCAGTGAGGGCAGTTTTCCAACCTCCCTCAGCCCCGCCCCATCTCCGCAGGTTACCATGGACTACAGAGGCTGCATTTTGAGGCCATGGCGTTCCGAGAATGCCAAGGGCAGACATGATGACCTTAAATGATTTCCTCTTGTGTCAGTGTTGGTAAACTTTAGGAGCTAGGAAATGGTCCACTTGACAGAAATGTTCAAATTTACTGGCATTTCATATATTCTCTGCTCTAACATTGTCCTGACTCTTTCTGTATATTCTTTACTTATGTTTTGGTTTTCCTTAATCAAAGTGTGTCTTTTAAATCTTTTCAAAGAAGATTCTTTGGACTTACTAAATCACCTGAATTTTATACGTTTTCTGTTGTATTAAGTTCTGCTCATATCTTTATTTATCTTTTCTCTATGTTCTCAGGGTTTATTGTTTTCATCCTCTGATTTCAATTAAAACACTTGGTTATTGATTTTAATAAATCTTTTTACTTATAAAGATTTGAACTTTTGAAGATTCCAGCTTACTTGTACGTGTCTAAGGGTCAGGTCCTCTCCATTTTTGCTGGCCTAAGGCTTAGTTCACCATACAGCAATGTATATATTGATCTATTTTCCCCTCGACTTTCTGTGATTCCCTACATCTCACCTTTCTTTGCAGACAAGCCATTTGAAATACCCTTAACTTATTTCAGAGCCAATAAGTCTTTGAAATAATGTGTATTTTTTAGAGAAATCCTCTTATAGAATTAGGCAGAAAATCTGACCTGCCATAGTTTTCAAAACAGCATAATTTCACTCTTCTCAATGATTAATCTGTTGTATTACACAACCTTGGAGTATTTAGCTTTATCAATGACATGTCCTTGAAAAATGTTTTAGAGATCCTACCAGTCTTTGAAAACATCTTTGTGCCTTGTTTCAGTTCCAGTTTTATGTATATTTTCTGCCTTGCACCCGATTATTCCTACATCTGATGGATGGCCTTGGGAATCTAATTCTGGTATTGTTGGTTTTGGCTGATTGTCTCCACTTGTAGCTGCTTTCTTCATTATTGTGTAAATTTAGATCATGAGCTCATGTTTAGCTAAACAGCTGACCTTGTAAGAGGCTTAGGTGTGAACGCTCGTAAGTTTCAGCAGAAAGTCGGCAAAGATTTATTTGTGTCCCTCCAATGAGTGGCCCGCAAGGACCCCGTTTTCTACAAGTGTTGGTCCAATACTCCCTCTAGAGGCAGGGGACTCAGACAAGGCCGGTTTGCGGCCCCAGATCTGGGGCAGGGGCAGTGGGCGGCCTGTGACCCGGGCTGGAGCCTCTCCGCGTGTGTCCCAGGGACCCATCTGCCTGCGAACCTCGGTCACCTGGCAGGAAGCTACGATGCCCAGACCTATGCTTAGCTGTGCAGCGCGGTGTACTGCGCGGACACGTTCCACACACACTTCAAGTAAGAGGGCGGCCTGAGTGGAAAGGTGAGAGTTTGGGCAGCTGTGCAGACAAAGAAGGCGCCCTTTGGCCTGGGCCTAAAAGCTTGTGACACTCCACTGGGCCTGCCGGGCTCTGAGGGCCCTGCCCTGGGCACCCTGCTCCCCTGCCCTTTGTTCAGTCACAGCAGAGATGGCCACACCCACTCCCTCAGTGAGGGCAGTGTTCCAACCTCCCTCAGCCCCGCCCCCTCTCCGCAGGTTACCATGGACTACAGAGGCTGCATTCTGAGGCCAGGGCGTTCCGAGAATGCCAAGGGCAGACATGATGACCTTAAATGATTTCCTCTTGTGTCAGTGTTGGTAAACTTTAGGAGCTAGGAAATGGTCCACTTGACAGAAATGTTCCAATTTACTGGCATTTCATATATTCTCTGCTCTAACATTGTCCTGACTCTTTCTGTATATTCTTTACTTATGTTTTGGTTTTCCTTAATCAAAGTGTGTCTTTTAAATCTTTTCAAAGAAGATTCTTTGGACTTACTAAATCACCTGAATTTTATACGTTTTCTGTTGTATTAAGTTCTGCTCTTATCTTTATTTATCTTTCTCTATGTTCTCCGGGTTTATTGTTTTCATCTTCTGATGTCAATTAAAACACTTGGTTATTCATTTTAATAAATCTTTTTACTTATAAAGATTTGAACTTTTGAAGATTCCAGCTTACTTGTACGTGTCTAAGGGTCAGGTCCTCTCCATTGTTGCTGGCCTAAGGCTTAGTTCACCATACAGCAATGTATATATTGACCTATTTTCCCCTCGACTTTCTGTGATTCCCTACATCTCACCTTTCTTTGCAGACAAGCCATTTGAAATACACTTAACTTATTTCACAGCCAATAAGTCTTTGAAATAATGTGTATTTTTTAGAGAAATCTTCTTATAGAATTAGGCAGAAAATCTGACCTGCCATAGTTTTCCAAACAGCATAATTTCACTCTTCTCAATGATTAATCTGTTGTATTACACAACCTTGGAGTATTTAGCTTTATCAATGACATGTCCTTGAAAAATGTTTTAGAGATCCTACCAGTCTTTGAAAACATCCTTGTGCCTTGTTTCAGTTCCAGTTTTATGTATATTTTCTGCATTGCACCCGATTATTCCTACATCTGATGGATGGCCTTGGGAATCTAATTCTGGTATTGATGGTTTTGGCTGATTGTCTCCCCTTGAAGCTGCTTTTTCATTACTGTGTAAATTTAGATCATGAGCTCATGTTTAGCTAAACAGCTGACCTTGTAAGAGGCTTAGGTGTGAACGCTTGTAAGTTTCAGCAGAGAGTAGGCAAAGATTTATTTGTGTCCCTCCAATGAGTGGCCCGCAAGGACCCCGTTTTCTACAAGTGTTGGTCCAATACTCCCTCTAGAGGCAGGGGACTCAGACAGGGCCGGTTTGCGGCCCCCGATCTGGGGCAGGGGCAGTGGGCGGCCTGTGACCCGGGCAGGAGCCTCTCCTTGTGTGTCCCAGGGACCCATCTGCCTGCGAACTTTGGTCATCTGGCAGGAAGATACTATGCCCAGACCTATGCTTAGCTTAGCAGCGCGGTATACTGCGCGGACATGTTCCACACACACTTCAAGTAAGAGGGCGGCCTGAGTGGAAAGGTGAGAGTTTGGGCAGCTGTGCAGACAAAGAAGGCGCCCTTTGGCCTGGGCCTAAAAGCTTGTGACACTCCACTGGGCCTGCTGGGCTCTGAGGGCCCTGCCCTGGGCCCCCTGCTTCCCTGCCCTTTGTTCAGTCACAGCAGAGATGGCCACACCCACTCCCTCAGTGAGGGCAGTGTTCCAACCTCCCTCAACCCCGCCCCCTCTCCGCAGGTTACCATGGACTACAGAGGCTGCATTCTGAGGCCAGGGCGTTCCGAGAATGCCAAGGGCAGACATGATGACCTTAAATGATTTCCTCTTGTGTCAGTGTTGGTAAACTTTAGGAGCTAGGAAATGGTCCACTTGACAGAAATGTTCAAATTTACTGGCATTTCATATATTCTCTGCTCTAACATTGTCCTGAATCTTTCTGGATATTCTTTACTTATGTTTTGCTTTTCCTTAATCAAAGTGTGTCTTTTAAATCTTTTCAAAGAAGATTCTTTGGACTTACTAAATCACCTGAATTTTATACGTTTTCTGTTGTATTAAGTTCTGCTCATATCTTTATTTATCTTTTCTCTATGTTCTCAGGGTTTATTGTTTTCATCTTCTGATGTCAATTAAAACACTTGTTTATTGATTTTAATAAATCTTTTTACTTATAAAGATTTGAACTTTTGAAGATTCCAGCTTACTTGTACTTGTCTAAGGGTCAGGTCCTCTCCATTGTTGCTGGCCTAAGGCTTAGTTCACCATACAGCAATGTATATATTGACCTATTTTCCCCTCGACTTTCTGTGATTCCCTACATCTCACCTTTCTTTGCAAACAAGCCATTTGAAATACCCTTAACTTATTTCACAGCCAATAAGTCTTTGAAATAATGTGTATTTTTTAGAGAAATCTTCTTATATAATTAGGCAGAAAATCTGACCTGCCATAGTTTTCAAAACAGCATAATTTCACTCTTCTCAATGATTAATCTGTTGTATTACACATCCTTGGAGTATTTAGCTTTATCAATGACATGTCCTTGAAAAATGTTTTAGAGATCCTACCAGTCTTTGAAAACATCCTTGTGCCTTGTTTCAGTTCCAGTTTTATGTATATTTTCTGCCTTGCACCCGATTATTCCTACATCTGATGGATGGCCTTGGGAATCTAATTCTGGTATTGATGGTTTTGGCTGATTGTCTCCCCTTGTATCTGCTTTCTTCATTACTGTGTAAATTTAGATCATGAGCTCATGTTTAGCTAAACAGCTGACCTTGTAAGAGGCTTAGGTGTGAACGCTCGTAAGTTTCAGCAGAGAGTCGGCAAAGATTTATTTGTGTCCCTCAAATGAGTGGCCCGCAAGGACCCCGTTTTCTACAAGTGTTGGTCCAATACTCCCTCTAGAGGCAGGGGACTCAGACAGGGCTGCTTTGCGGCCCCCGATCTGGGGCAGGGGCAGTGGGCGGCCTGTGACCCGGGCAGGAGCCTCTCCGCGTGTGTCCCAGGGACCCATCTGCCTGCGAACTTCGGTCACCTGGCAGGAAGCTACGATGTCCAGACCTATGCTTATCTGTGCAGCGCGGTGTACTGCGCGGACACGTTCCACACACACTTCAAGTAACAGGGCGGCCTGAGTGGAAAGGTGAGAGTTTGGGCATCTGTGCAGACAAAGAAGGTGCACTTTGGCCTGGGCCTAAAAGCTTGTGACACACCACTGGGCCTGCCGGGCTCTGAGGGCCCTGCCCTGGGCACCCTGCTCCCCTGCCCTTTGTTCAGTCACAGCAGAGATGGCCACACACACTCCCTCAGTGAGGGCAGTTTTCCAACCTCCCTCAGCCCCGCCCCATCTCCGCAGGTTACCATGGACTACAGAGGCTGCATTTTGAGGCCATGGCATTCCGAGAATTCCAAGGGCAGACATGATGACCTTAAATGATTTCCTCTTTTGTCAGTGTTGGTTAACTTTAGGAGCTAGGAAATGGTCCACTTGACAGAAAGGTTCAAATTTACTGGCATTTCATATATTCTCTGCTCTAACATTGTCCTGACTCTTTCTGTATATTCTTTACTTATGTTTTGGTTTTCCTTAATCAAAGTGTGTCTTTTAAATCTTTTCAAAGAAGATTCTTTGGACTTACTAAATCACCTGAATTTTATACGTTTTCTGTTGTATTAAGTTCTGCTCATATCTTTATTTATCTTTCTCTATGTTCTCAGGGTTTATTGTTTTCATCTTCTGATGTCAATTAAAACACTTGGTTATTCATTTTAATAAATCTTTTTACTTATAAAGATTTGAACTTTTGAAGATTCCAGCTTACTTGTACGTGTCTAAGGGTCAGGTCCTCTCCATTGTTGCTGGCCTAAGGCTTAGTTCACCATACAGCAATGTATATATTGACCTATTTTCCCCTCGACTTTCTGTGATTCCCTACATCTCACCTTTCTTTGCAGACAAGCCATTTGAAATACACTTAACTTATTTCACAGCCAATAAGTCTTTGAAATAATGTGTATTTTTTAGAGAAATCTTCTTATAGAATTAGGCAGAAAATCTGACCTGCCATAGTTTTCCAAACAGCATAATTTCACTCTTCTCAATGATTAATCTGTTGTATTACACAACCTTGGAGTATTTAGCTTTATCAATGACATGTCCTTGAAAAATGTTTTAGAGATCCTACCAGTCTTTGAAAACATCCTTGTGCCTTGTTTCAGTTCCAGTTTTATGTATATTTTCTGCCTTGCACCCGATTATTCCTACATCTGATGGATGGCCTTGGGAATCTAATTCTGGTATTGATGGTTTTGGCTGATTGTCTCCCCTTGAAGCTGCTTTTTCATTACTGTGTAAATTTAGATCATGAGCTCATGTTTAGCTAAACAGCTGACCTTGTAAGAGGCTTAGGTGTGAACGCTTGTAAGTTTCAGCAGAGAGTAGGCAAAGATTTATTTGTGTCCCTCCAATGAGTGGCCCGCAAGGACCCCGTTTTCTACAAGTGTTGGTCCAATACTCCCTCTAGAGGCAGGGGACTCAGACAGGGCTGCTTTGCGGCCCCCGATCTGGGGCAGGGGCAGTGGGCGGCCTGTGACCCGGGCAGGAGCCTCTCCTTGTGTGTCCCAGGGACCCATCTGCCTGCGAACTTTGGTCACCTGGCAGGAAGCTACGATGCCCAGACCTATGCTTAGCTTAGCAGCGCGGTATACTGCGCGGACTTGTTCCACACACACTTCAAGTAAGAGGGCGGCCTGAGTGGAAAGGTGAGAGTTTGGGCAGCTGTGCAGACAAAGAAGGCGCCCTTTGGCCTGGGCCTAAAAGCTTGTGACACTCCACTGGGCCTGCCGGGCTCTGAGGGCCCTGCCCTGGGCCCCCTGCTCCCCTGCCCTTTGTTCAGTCACAGCAGAGATGGCCACACCCACTCCCTCAGTGAGGGCAGTGTTCCAACCTCCCTCAGCCCCGCCCCCTCTCCGCAGGTTACCATGGACTACAGAGGCAGCATCCTGAGGCCAGGGCGTTCCGAGAATGCCAAGGGCAGACATGGTGACCTTAAATGATTTCCTCTTGTGTCAGTGTTGGTAAACTTTAGGAGCTAGGAAATGGTCCACTTTACAGAAATGTTCAAATTTACTGGCATTTCGTATATTCTCTGCTCTAACATTGTCCTGACTCTTTCTGTATATTCTTTACTTATGTTTTGGTTTTCCTTAATCAAAGTGTGTCTTTTAAATCTTTTCAAAGAAGATTCTTTGGACTTACTAAATCACCTGAATTTTATACGTTTTCTGTTGTATTAAGTTCTGCTCATATCTTTATTTATCTTTCTCTATGTTCTCAGGGTTTATTGTTTTCATCTTCTGATGTCATTTAAAACACTTGGTTATTCATTTTAATAAATCTTTTTACTTATAAAGATTTGAACTTTTGAAGATTCCAGCTTACTTGTACGTGTCTAAGGGTCAGGTCCTCTCCATTGTTGCTGGCCTAAGGCTTAGTTCACCATACAGCAATGTATATATTGACCTATTTTCCCCTCGACTTTCTGTGATTCCCTACATCTCACCTTTCTTGGCAGACAAGCCATTTGAAATACCCTTAACTTATTTCACAGCCAATAAATCTTTGAAATAAAGTGTATTTTTTAGAGAAATCTTCTTATATAATTAGGCAGAAAATCTGACCTGCCATAGTTTTCAAAACAGCATAATTTCACTCTTCTCAATGATTAATCTGTTGTATTACACAACCTTGGAGTATTTAGCTTTATCAATGACATGTCCTTGAAAAATGTTTTAGAGATCCTACCAGTCTTTGAAAACATCCTTGTGCCTTGTTTCAGTTCCAGTTTTATGTATATTTTCTGCCTTGCACCCGATTATTCCTACATCTGATGGATGGCCTTGGGAATCTAATTCTGGTATTGATGGTTTTGGCTGATTGTCTCCCCTTGTAGCTGCTTTTTCATTACTGTGTAAATTTAGATCATGAGCTCATGTTTAGCTAAACAGCTGACCTTGTAAGAGGCTTAGGTGTGAACACTCGTAAGTTTCAGCAGAGAGTCGGCAAAGATTTACTTGTGTCCCTCCAATGAGTGGCCCGCAAGGACCCCGTTTCCTACAAGTGTTGGTCCAATACTCTCTCTAGAGGCAGGGGACTCAGACAGGGCTGCTTTGCGGTCCCCGATCTGGGGCAGGGGCAGTGGGCGGCCTGTGACCCGGGCTGGAGCCTCTCCGCGTGTGTCCCTGGGACCCATCTGCCTGCGAACCTCGGTCACCTGGCAGGAAGCTACGGTGCCCAGACCTATGCTTAGCTGTGCAGCGCGGTGTACTGCGCGGACACGTTCCACACACACTTCAAGTAAGAGGGCGGCCTGAGTGGAAAGGTGAGAGTTTGGGCAGCTGTGCAGACAAAGAAGGCGCCCTTTGGCCTGGGCCTAAAAGCTTGTGACACTCCACTGGGCCTGCCGTGCTCTGAGGGCCCTGCCCTAGGCCCCCTGCTCCCCTGCCCATTGTTCAGTCACAGCAGAGATGGCCACACCCACTCCCTCAGTGAGGGCAGTGTTCCAACCTCCCTCAGCCCCGCCCCCTCTCCGCAGGTTACCATGGACTACAGAGGCTGCATTCTGAGGCCAGGGCGTTCCGAGAATGCCAAGGGCAGACATGATGACCTTAAATGATTTCCTCTTGTGTCAGTGTTGGTAAACTTTAGGAGCTAGGAAATGGTCCACTTGACAGAAATGTTCAAATTTACTGGCATTTCATATATTCTCTGCTCTAACATTGTCCTGACTCTTTCTGTATATTCTTTACTTATGTTTTGGTTTTCCTTAATCAAAGTGTGTCTTTTAAATCTTTTCAAAGAAGATTCTTTGGACTTACTAAATCACCTGAATTTTATACGTTTTCTGTTGTATTAAGTTCTGCTCATATCTTTATTTATCTTTCTCTATGTTCTCAGGGTTTATTGTTTTCATCTTCTGATGTCAATTAAAACACTTGGTTATTCATTTTAATAAATCTTTTTACTTATAAAGATTTGAACTTTTGAAGATTCCAGCTTACTTGTACGTGTCTAAGGGTCAGGTCCTCTCCATTGTTGCTGGCCTAAGGCTTAGTTCACCATACAGCAATGTATATATTGACCTATTTTCCCCTCGACTTTCTGTGATTCCCTACATCTCACCTTTCTTTGCAGACAAGCCATTTGAAATACCCTTAACTTATTTCACAGCCAATAAGTCTTTGAAATAATGTGTATTTTTTAGAGAAATCTTCTTATAGAATTAGGCAGAAAATCTGACCTGCCATAGTTTTCAAAACAGCATAATTTCACTCTTCTCAATGATTAATCTGTTGTATTACACAACCTTGGAGTATTTAGCTTTATCAATGACATGTCCTTGAAAAATGTTTTAGAGATCCTACCAGTCTTTGAAAACATCCTTGTGCCTTGTTTCAGTTCCAGTTTTATGTATATTTTCTGCCTTGCACCCGATTATTCCTACATCTGATGGATGGCCTTGGGAATCTAATTCTGGTATTGATGGTTTTGGCTGATTGTCTCCCCTTGTAGCTGCTTTTTCATTACTGTGTAAATTTAGATCATGAGCTCATGTTTAGCTAAACAGCTGACCTTGTAAGAGGCTTAGGTGTGAACGCTCGTAAGTTTCAGCAGAGAGTCGGCAAAGATTTATTTGTGTCCCTCCAATGAGTGGCCCGCAAGGACCCCGTTTTCTACAAGTGTTGGTCCAATACTCCCTCTAGAGGCAGGGGACTCAGACAGGGCTGCTTTGCGGCCCCCGATCTGGGGCAGGGGCAGTGGGCGGCCTGTGACCCGGGCAGGAGCCTCTCCGCGTGTGTCCCAGGGACCCATCTGCCTGCGAACTTCGGTCACCTGGAAGGAAGCTATGATGCCCAGACCTATGCTTATCTGTGCAGCACGGTGTACTGCGCGGACAAGTTCCACACACACTTCAAGTAAGAGGGCGGCCTGAGTGGAAAGGTGAGAGTTTGGGCAGCTGTGCAGACAAAGAAGGCGCCCTTTGGCCTGGGCCTAAAAGCTTGTGACACTCCACTGCGCCTGCCGTGCTCTGAGGGCCCTGCCCTTGGCCCCCTGCTCCCCTGCCCTTTGTTCAGTCACAGCAGAGATGGCCACACCCACTCCCTCAGTGAGGGCAGTGTTCCAACCTCCCTCAGCCCCGCCCCCTCTCCGCAGGTTACCATGGACTACAGAGGCTGCATTCTGAGGACAGGGCGTTCCGAGAATGCCAAGGGCAGACATGATGACCTTAAATGATTTCCTCTTGTGTCAGTGTTGGTAAACTTTAGGAGCTAGGAAATGGTCCACTTGACAGAAATGTTCAAATTTACTGGCATTTCATATATTCTCTGCTCTAACATTGTCCTGACTCTTTCTGTATATTCTTTACTTATGTTTTGGTTTTCCTTAATCAAAGTGTGTCTTTTAAATCTTTTCAAAGAAGATTCTTTGGACTTACTAAATCACCTGAATTTTATACGTTTTCTGTTGTATTAAGTTCTGCTCATATCTTTATTTATCTTTTCTCTATGTTCTCAGGGTTTATTGTTTTCATCTTCTGATGTCAATGAAAACACTTGGTTATTCATTTTAATAAATCTTTTTACTTATAAAGATTTGAACTTTTGAAGATTCCAGCTTACTTGTACTTGTCTAAGGGTCAGGTCCTCTCCATTGTTGCTGGCCTAAGGCTTAGTTCACCATCCAGCAATGTATATATTGACCTATTTTCCCCTCGACTTTCTGTGATTCCCTACATCTCACCTTTCTTTGCAGACAAGCCATTTGAAATACCCTTAACTTATTTCACAGCCAATAAGTCTTTGAAATAATGTGTATTTTTTAGAGAAATCTTCTTATATAATTAGGCAGAAAATCTGACCTGCCATAGTTTTCCAAACAGCATAATTTAACTCTTCTCAATGATTAATCTGTTGTATTACACAGCCTTGGAGTATTTAGCTTTATCAATGACATGTCCTTGAAAAATGTTTTAGAGATCCTACCAGTCTTTGAAAACATCCTTCTGCCTTGTTTCAGTTCCAGTTTTATGTATATCTTCTGCCTTGCACCCGATTATTCCTACATCTGATGGATGGCCTTGGGAATCTAATTCTGGTATTGATGGTTTTGGCTGATTGTCTCCCCTTGTAGCTGCTTTCTTCATTACTGTGTAAATTTAGATCATGAGCTCATGTTTAGCTAAACACCTGACCTTGTAAGAGGCTTAGGTGTGAACGCTCGTAAGTTTCAGCAGAGAGTCGGCAAAGATTTATTTGTGTCCCTCCAATGAGTGGCCCGCAAGGACCCCGTTTTCTACAAGTGTTGGTCCAATACACCCTCTAGAGGCAGGGGACTCAGACAGGGCTGCTTTGCGGCCCCCGATCTGGGGCAGGGGCAGTGGGCGGCCTGTGACCCGGGCAGGAGCCTCTCCGCGTGTGTCCCAGGGACCCATCTGCCTGCGAACTTCGGTCACCTGGCAGGAAGCTACGATGCCCAGACCTATGCTTATCTGTGCAGCGCGGTGTACTGCGCGGACACGTTCCACACACACTTCAAGTAACAGGGCGGCCTGAGTGGAAAGGTGAGAGTTTGGGCATCTGTGCAGACAAAGAAGGCGCACTTTGGCCTGGGCCTAAAAGCTTGTGACACTCCACTGGGCCTGCCGGGCTCTGAGGGCCCTGCCCTGGGCACCCTGCTCCCCTGCCCTTTGTTCAGTCACAGCAGAGATGGCCACACACACTCCCTCAGTGAGGGCAGTTTTCCAACCTCCCTCAGCCCCGCCCCATCTCCGCAGGTTACCATGGACTACAGAGGCTGCATTTTGAGGCCATGGCGTTCCGAGAATGCCAAGGGCAGACATGATGACCTTAAATGATTTCCTCTTGTGTCAGTGTTGGTAAACTTTAGGAGCTAGGAAATGGTCCACTTGACAGAAATGTTCAAATTTACTGGCATTTCATATATTCTCTGCTCTAACATTGTCCTGACTCTTTCTGTATATTCTTTACTTATGTTTTGGTTTTCCTTAATCAAAGTGTGTCTTTTAAATCTTTTCAAAGAAGATTCTTTGGACTTACTAAATCACCTGAATTTTATACGTTTTCTGTTGTATTAAGTTCTGCTCATATCTTTACTTATCTTTTCTCTATGTTCTCAGGGTTTATTGTTTTCATCTTCTGCTGTCAATTAAAACACTTGGTTATTGATTTTAATAAATCTTTTTACTTATAAAGATTTGAACTTTTGAAGATTCCAGCTTACTTGTACGTGTCTAAGGGTCAGGTCCTCTCCATTTTTGCTGGCCTAAGGCTTAGTTCACCATACAGCAATGTATATATTGACCTATTTTCCCCTCGACTTTCTGTGATTCCCTACATCTCACCTTTCTTTGCAGACAAGCCATTTGAAATACCCTTAACTTATTTCAGAGCCAATAAGTCTTTGAAATAATGTGTATTTTTAGAGAAAACCTCTTTTAGAATTAGGCAGAAAATCTGACCTGCCATAGTTTTCAAAACAGCATAATTTCACTCTTATCAATGATTAATCTGTTGTATTACACAACCTTGGAGTATTTAGCTTTATCAATGACATGTCCTTGAAAAATGTTTTAGAGATCCTACCAGTCTTTGAAAACATCTTTGTGCCTTCTTTCAGTTCCAGTTTTATGTATATTTTCTGCCTTGCACCCGATTATTCCTACATCTGATGGATGGCCTTGGGAATCTAATTCTGGTATTGTTGGTTTTGGCTGATTGTCTCCACTTGTAGCTGCTTTCTTCATTATTGTGTAAATTTAGATCATGAGCTCATGTTTAGCTAAACAGCTGACCTTGTAAGAGGCTTAGGTGTGAACGCTCGTAAGTTTCAGCAGAAAGTCGGCAAAGATTTATTTGTGTCCCTCCAATGAGTGGCCCGCAAGGACCCCGTTTTCTACAAGTGTTGGTCCAATACTCCCTCTAGAGGCAGGGGACTCAGACAGGGCCGCTTTGCGGCCCCCGATCTGGGGCAGGGGCAGTGGGCGGCCTGTGACCCGGGCTGGAGCCTCTCCGCGTGTGTCCCAGGGACCCATCTGCCTGCGAACCTCGGTCACCTGGCAGGAAGCTACGATGCCCAAACCTGTGCTTAGCTGTGCAGCGTGGTGTACTGCGCGGACACGTTCCACACACACTTCAAGTAAGAGGGCGGCCTGAGTGGAAAGGTGAGAGTTTGGGCAGCTGTGCAGACAAAGAAGGCGCCCTTTGGCCTGGGCCTAAAAGCTTGTGACACTCCACTGGGCCTGCCGGGCTCTGAGGGCCCTGCCCTGGGCCCCCTGCTCCCCTGCCCTTTGTTCAGTCACAGCAGAGATGGCCACACCCACTCCCTCAGTGAGGGCAGTGTTCCCACCTCCCTCAGCCCCGCCCCCTATCCGCAGGTTACCATGGACTACAGAGGCTGCATTCTGAGGCCAGGGCGTTCCGAGAATGCCAAGGGCAGACATGATGACCTTAAATGATTTCCTCTTGTGTCAGTGTTGGTAAACTTTAGGAGCTAGGAAATGGTCCACTTGACAGAAATGTTCAAATTTACTGGCATTTCATATATTCTCTGCTCTAACATTGTCCTGACTCTTTCTGTATAATCTTTACCTATGTTTTGGTTTTCCTTAATCAAAGTGTGTCTTTTAAATCTTTTCAAAGAAGATTCTTTGGACTTACTAAATCACCTGAATTTTATACGTTTTCTGTTGTATTAAGTTCTGCTCATATCTTTATTTATCTTTCTCTATGTTCTCAGGGTTTATTGTTTTCATCTTCTGATGTCAATTAAAACACTTGGTTATTCATTTTAATAAATCTTTTTACTTATAAAGATTTGAACTTTTGAAGATTCCAGCTTACTTGTATGTGTCTAAGGGTCAGGTCCTCTCCATTGTTGCTGGCCTAAGGCTTAGTTCACCATACAGCAATGTATATATTGACCTATTTTCCCCTCGACTTTCTGTGATTCCCTACATCTCACCTTTCTTTGCAGACAAGCCATTTGAAATACACTTAACTTATTTCACAGCCAATAAGACTTTGAAATAATGTGTATTTTTTAGAGAAATCTTCTTATAGAATTAGGCAGAAAATCTGACCTGCCATAGTTTTCCAAACAGCATAATTTCACTCTTCTCAATGATTAATCTGTTGTATTACACAACCTTGGAGTATTTAGCTTTATCAATGACATGTCCTTGAAAAATGTTTTAGAGATCCTACCAGTCTTTGAAAACATCCTTGTGCCTTGTTTCAGTTCCAGTTTTATGTATATTTTCTGCCTTGCACCCGATTATTCCTACATCTGATGGATGGCCTTGGGAATCTAATTCTGGTATTGATGGTTTTGGCTGATTGTCTCCCCTTGTAGCTGCTTTTTCATTACTGTGTAAATTTAGATCATGAGCTCATGTTTAGCTAAACAGCTGACCTTGTAAGAGGCTTAGGTGTGAACGCTCGTAAGTTTCAGCAGAGAGTCGGCAAAGATTTATTTGTGTCCCTCCAATGAGTGGCCCGCAAGGACCGCGTTTTCTACAAGTGTTGGTCCAATACTCCCTCTAGAGGCAGGGGACTCAGACAGGGCTGCTTTGCGGCCCCTGATCTGGGGCAGGGGCAGTGGGCGGCCTGTGACCCGCGCAGGAGCCTCTCCTTGTGTGTCCCAGGGACCCATCAGCCTGCGAACTTTGGTCACCTGGCAGGAAGCTACGATGCCCAGACCTATGCTTAGCTTAGCAGCGCGGTATACTGCGCGGACATGTTCCACACACACTTCAAGTAAGAGGGCGGCCTGAGTGGAAAGGTGAGAGTTTGGGCAGCTGTGCAGACAAAGAAGGCGCCCTTTGGCCTGGGCCTAAAAGCTTGTGACACTCCACTGGGCCTGCCGTGCTCTAAGGGCCCTGCCCTAGGCCCCCTGCTCCCCTGCCCTTTGTTCAGTCACAGCAGAGATGGCCACACCCACTCCCTCAGTGAGGGCAGTGTTCCAACCTCCCTCAGCCCCGCCCCCTCTCCGCAGGTTACCATGGACTACAGAGGCTGCATTCTGAGGCCAGGGCGTTCCGAGAATGCCAAGGGCAGACATGATGACCTTAAATGATTTCCTCTTGTGTCAGTGTTGGTAAACTTTAGGAGCTAGGAAATGGTCCACTTGACAGAAATGTTCAAATTTACTGGCATTTCATATATTCTGTGCTCTAACATTGTCCTGACTCTTTCTGTATATTCTTTACTTATGTTTTGGTTTTCCTTAATCAAAGTGTGTCTTTTAAATCTTTTCAAAGAAGATTCTTTGGACTTACTAAATCACCTGAATTTTATACGTTTTCTGTTGTATTAAGTTCTGCTCATATCTTTATTTATCTTTCTCTATGTTCTCAGGGTTTATTGTTTTCATCTTCTGATGTCAATTAAAACACTTGGTTATTCATTTTAATAAATCTTTTTACTTATAAAGATTTGAACTTTTGAAGATTCCAGCTTACTTGTACGTGTCTAAGGGTCAGGTCCTCTCCATTGTTGCTGGCCTAAGGCTTAGTTCACCATACAGCAATGTATATATTGACCTATTTTCCCCTCGACTTTCTGTGATTCCCTACATCTCACCTTTCTTTGCAGACAAGCCATTTGAAATACCCTTAACTTATTTCACAGCCAATAAGTCTTTGAAATAATGTGTATTTTTTAGAGAAATCTTCTTATAGAATTAGGCAGAAAATCTGACCTGCCATAGTTTTCCAAACAGCATAATTTCACTCTTCTCAATGATTAATCTGTTGTATTACACAACCTTGGAGTATTTAGCTTTATCAATGACATGTCCTTGAAAAATGTTTTAGAGATCCTACCAGTCTTTGAAAACATCCTTGTGCCTTGTTTCAGTTCCAGTTTTATGTATATTTTCTGCCTTGCACCCGATTATTCCTACATCTGATGGATGGCCTTGGGAATCTAATTCTGGTATTGATGGTTTTGGCTGATTGTCTCCCCTTGTAGCTGCTTTTTCATTACTGTGTAAATTTAGATCATGAGCTCATGTTTAGCTAAACAGCTGACCTTGTAAGAGGCTTAGGTGTGAACGCTCGTAAGTTTCAGCAGAGAGTCGGCAAAGATTTATTTGTGTCCCTCCAATGAGTGGCCCGCAAGGACCCCGTTTTCTACAAGTGTTGGTCCAATACTCCCTCTAGAGGCAGGGGACTCAGACAGGGCTGCTTTGCGGCCCCCGATCTGGGGCAGGGGCAGTGGGCGGCCTGTGACCCGGGCAGGAGCCTCTCCGCGTGTGTCCCAGGGACCCATCTGCCTGCGAACTTCGGTCACCTGGAAGGAAGCTATGATGCCCAGACCTATGCTTATCTGTGCAGCACGGTGTACTGCGTGGACAAGTTCCACACACACTTCAAGTAAGAGGGCGGCCTGAGTGGAAAGGTGAGAGTTTGGGCAGCTGTTCAGACAAAGAAGGCGCCCTTTGGCCTGGGCCTAAAAGCTTGTGACACTCCACTGCGCCTGCCGTGCTCTGAGGGCCCTGCCCTGGGCCCCCTGCTCCCCTGCCCTTTGTTCAGTCACAGCAGAGATGGCCACACCCACTCCCTCAGTGAGGGCAGTGTTCCAACCTCCCTCAGCCCCGCCCCCTCTCCGCAGGTTACCATGGACTACAGAGGCTGCATTCTGAGGACAGGGCGTTCCGAGAATTCCAAGGGCAGACATGATGACCTTAAATGATTTCCTCTTGTGTCAGTGTTGGTAAACTTTAGGAGCTAGGAAATGGTCCACTTGACAGAAATGTTCAAATTTACTGGCATTTCATATATTCTCTGCTCTAACATTGTCCTGACTCTTTCTGTATATTCTTTACTTATGTTTTGGTTTTCCTTAATCAAAGTGTGTCTTTTAAATCTTTTCAAAGAAGATTCTTTGGACTTACTAAATCACCTGAATTTTATACGTTTTCTGTTGTATTAAGTTCTGCTCATATCTTTATTTATCTTTTCTCTATGTTCTCAGGGTTTATTGTTTTCATCTTCTGATGTCAATTAAAACACTTGGTTATTCATTTTAATAAATCTTTTTACTTATAAAGATTTGAACTTTTGAAGATTCCAGCTTACTTGTACTTGTCTAAGGGTCAGGTCCTCTCCATTGTTGCTGGCCTAAGGCTTAGTTCACCATACAGCAATGTATATATTGACCTATTTTCCCCTCGACTTTTTGTGATTCCCTACATCTCATCTTTCTTTGCAGACAAGCCATTTGAAATACCCTTAACTTATTTCACAGCCAATAAGTCTTTGAAATAATGTGTATTTTTTAGAGAAATCTTCTTATATAATTAGGCAGAAAATCTGACCTGCCATAGTTTTCAAAACAGCATAATTTCACTCTTCTCAATGATTAATCTGTTGTATTACACAACCTTGGAGTATTTAGCTTTATCAATGACATGTCCTTGAAAAATGTTTTAGAGATCCTACCAGTCTTTGAAAACATCCTTCTGCCTTGTTTCAGTTCCAGTTTTATGTATATCTTCTGCCTTGCACCCGATTATTCCTACATCTGATGGATGGCCTTGGGAATCTAATTCTGGTATTGATGGTTTTGGCTGATTGTCTCCCCTTGTAGCTGCTTTCTTCATTACTGTGTAAATTTAGATCATGAGCTCATGTTTAGCTAAACAGCTCACCTTGTAAGAGGCTTAGGTGTGAACGCTCATAAGTTTCAGCAGAGAGTCGGCAAAGATTTATTTGTGTCCCTCCAATGAGTTGCCCGCAAGGACCCCGTTTTCTACAAGTGTTGGTCCAATACTCCCTCTAGAAGCAGGGGACTCAGACAGGGCTGCTTTGCGGCACCCGATCTGGGGCAGAGGCAGTGGGCGGCCTGTGACCCTGGCAGGAGCCTCTCCGCGTGTGTCCCAGGGACCCATCTGCCTGCGAACTTCGGTCACCTGGCAGGAAGCTACGATGCCCAGACCTATGCTTATCTGTGCAGCGCGGTGTACTGCGCGGACACGTTCCACACACACTTCAAGTAACAGGGCGGCCTGAGTGGAAAGGTGAGAGTTTGGGCATCTGTGCAGACAAAGAAGGCGCCCTTCGGCCTGGGCCTAAAAGCTTGTGACACTCCACTGGGCCTGCCGGGCTCTGAGGGCCCTGCCCTGGGCACCCTGCTCCCCTGCCCTTTGTTCAGTCACAGCAGAGATGGCCACACACACTCCCTCAGTGAGGGCAGTTTTCCAACCTCCCTCAGCCCCGCCCCATCTCCGCAGGTTACCATGGACTACAGAGGCTGCATTTTGAGGCCATGGCGTTCCGAGAATGCCAAGGGCAGACATGATGACCTTAAATGATTTCCTCTTGTGTCAGTGTTGGTAAACTTTAGGAGCTAGGAAATGGTCCACTTGACAGAAATGTTCAAATTTACTGGCATTTCATATATTCTCTGCTCTAACATTGTCCTGACTCTTTCTGTATATTCTTTACTTATGTTTTGGTTTTCCTTAATCAAAGTGTGTCTTTTAAATCTTTTCAAAGAAGATTCTTTGGACTTACTAAATCACCTGAATTTTATACGTTTTCTGTTGTATTAAGTTATGCTCATATCTTTACTTATCTTTTCTCTATGTTCTCAGGGTTTATTCTTTTCATCTTCTGATGTCAATTAAAACACTTGGTTATTGATTTTAATAAATCTTTTTACTTATAAAGATTTGAACTTTTGAAGATTCCAGCTTACTTGTACGTGTCTAAGGGTCAGGTCCTCTCCATTGTTGCTGGCCTAAGGCTTAGTTCACCATACAGCAATGTATATATTGACCTATTTTCCCCTCGACTTTCTGTGATTCCCTACATCTCACCTTTCTTTGCAGACAAGCCATTTGAAATACCCTTAAATTATTTCAGAGCCAATAAGTCTTTGAAATAATGTGTATTTTTAGAGAAATCCTCTTATAGAATTAGGCAGAAAATCTGACCTGCCATAGTTTTCAAAACAGCATAATTTCACTCTTCTCAATGATTAATCTGTTGTATTACACAACCTTGGAGTATATAGCTTTATCAATGACATGTCCTTGAAAAATGTTTTAGAGATCCTACCAGTCTTTGAAAACATCTTTGTGCCTTGTTTCAGTTCCAGTTTTATGTATATTTTCTGCCTTGCACCCGATTATTCCTACATATGATGGATGGCCTTGGGAATCTAATTCTGGTATTGTTGGTTTTGGCTGATTGTCTCCACTTGTAGCTGCTTTCTTCATTATTGTGTAAATTTAGATCATGAGCTCATGTTTAGCTAAACAGCTGACCTTGTAAGAGGCTTAGGTGTGAACGCTCGTAAGTTTCAGCAGAAAGTCGGCAAAGATTTATTTGGGTCCCTCCAATGAGTGGCCCGCAAGGACCCCGTTTTCTACAAGTGTTGGTCCAATACTCCCTATAGAGGCAGGGGACTCAGACAGGGCCGATTTGCGGCCCCCGATCTGGGGCAGGGGCAGTGGGCGGCCTGTGACCCGGGCTGGAGCCTCTCCGCGTGTGTCCCAGGGACCCATCTGCCTGCGAACCTCGGTCACCTGGCAGGAAGCTACGATGCCCAAACCTATGCTTAGCTGTGCAGCGTGGTGTACTGCGCGGACACGTTCCACACACACTTCAAGTAAGAGGGCGGCCTGAGTGGAAAGGTGAGAGTTTGGGCAGCTGTGCAGACAAAGAAGGCACCCTTTGGCCTGGGCCTAAAAGCTTGTGACACTCCACTGGGCCTGCCGGGCTCTGAGGGCCCTGCCCTGGGCCCCCTGCTCCCCTGCCCTTTGTTCAGTCACAGCAGAGATGGCCACACCCACTCCCTCAGTGAGGGCAGTGTTCCAACCTCCCTCAGCCCCGCCCCCTCTCCGCAGGTTACCATGGACTACAGAGGCTGCATTCTGAGGCCAGGGCGTTCCGAGAGTGCCAAGGGCACACATGATGACCTTAAATGATTTCCTCTTGTGTCAGTGTTGGTAAACTTTAGGAGCTAGGAAATGGTCCACTTGACAGAAATGTTCAAATTTAATGGCATTTCATATATTCTCTGCTCTAACATTGTCCTGAGTCTTTCTGTATATTCTTTACTTATGTTTTGGTTTTCCTTAATCAAAGTGTGTCTTTTAAATCTTTTCAAAGAAGATTCTTTGGACTTACTAAATCACCTGAATTTTATACGTTTTCTGTTGTATTAAGTTCTGCTCATATCTTTATTTATCTTTCTCTATGTTCTCAGGGTTTATTGTTTTCATCTTCTGATGTCAATTAAAACACTTGGTTATTCATTTTAATAAATCTTTTTACTTATAAAGATTTGAACTTTTGAAGATTCCAGCTTACTTGTATGTGTCTAAGGGTCAGGTCCTCTCCATTGTTGCTGGCCTAAGGCTTAGTTCACCATACAGCAATGTATATATTGACCTATTTTCCCCTCGACTTTCTGTGATTCCCTACATCTCACCTTTCTTTGCAGACAAGCCATTTGAAATACACTTAACTTATTTCACAGCCAATAAGTCTTTGAAATAATGTGTATTTTTTAGAGAAATCTTCTTATAGAATTAGGCAGAAAATCTGACCTGCCATAGTTTTCCAAACAGCATAATTTCACTCTTCTCAATGTTTAATCTGTTGTATTACACAACCTTGGAGTATTTAGCTTTATCAATGACATGTCCTTGAAAAATGTTTTAGAGATCCTACCAGTCTTCGAAAACATCCTTGTGCCTTGTTTCAGTTCCAGTTTTATGTATATTTTCTGCCTTGCACCCGATTATTCCTACATCTGATGGATGGCCTTGGGAATCTAATTCTGGTATTGATGGTTTTGGCTGATTGTCTCCCCTTGTAGCTGCTTTTTCATTACTGTGTAAATTTAGATCATGAGCTCATGTTTAGCTAAACAGCTGACCTTGTAAGAGGCTTAGGTGTGAACGCTCGTAAGTTTCAGCAGAGAGTCGGCAAAGATTTATTTGTGTCCCTCCAATGAGTGGCCCGCAAGGACCCCGTTTTCTACAAGTGTTGGTCCAATACTCCCTCTAGAGGCAGGGGACTCAGACAGGGCTGCTTTGCGGCCCCCGATCTGGGGCAGGGGCAGTGGGCGGCCTGTGACCCGGGCAGGAGCCTCTCCGCGTGTGTCCCAGGGACCCATCTGCCTGCGAACTTCGGTCACCTGGAAGGAAGCTATGATGCCCAGACCTATGCTTATCTGTGCAGCACGGTGTACTGCGCGGACAAGTTCCACACACACTTCAAGTAAGAGGGCGGCCTGAGTGGAAAGGTGAGAGTTTGGGCAGCTGTGCAGACAAAGAAGGCGCCCTTTGGCCTTGGCCTAAAAGCTTGTGACACTCTACTGCGCCTGCCGTGCTCTGAGGGCCCTGCCCTGGGCCCCCTGCTCCCCTGCCCTTTGTTCAGTCACAGCAGAGATGGCCACACCCACTCCCTCAGTGAGGGCAGTGTTCCAACCTCCCTCAGCCCCGCCCCCTCTCCGCAGGTTACCATGGACTACAGAGGCTGCATTCTGAGGCCAGGGCGTTCCGAGAATGCCAAGGGCAGACATGATGACCTTAAATGATTTCCTCTTGTGTCAGTGTTGGTAAACTTTAGGAGCTAGGAAATGGTCCACTTTACAGAAATGTTCAAATTTACTGGCATTTCATATATTCTCTGCTCTAACATTGTCCTGACTCTTTCTGTATATTCTTTACTTATGTTTTGGTTTTCCTTAATCAAAGTGTGTCTTTTAAATCTTTTCAAAGAAGATTCTTTGGACTTACTAAATCACCTGAATTTTATACGTTTTCTGTTGTATTAAGTTCTGCTCATATCTTTATTTATCTTTTCTCTATGTTCTCAGGGTTTATTGTTTTCATCTTCTGATGTCAATTAAAACACTTGGTTATTCATTTTAATAAATCTTTTTACTTATAAAGATTTGAACTTTTGAAGATTCCAGCTTACTTGTACTTGTCTAAGGGTCAGGTCCTCTCCATTGTTGCTGGCCTAAGGCTTAGTTCACCATACAGCAATGTATATATTGACCTATTTTCCCCTCGACTTTCTGTGATTCCCTACATCTCACCTTTCTTTGCAGACAAGCCATTTGAAATACCCTTAACTTATTTCACAGCCAATAAGTCTTTGAAATAATGTGTATTTTTTAGAGAAATCTTCTTATATAATTAGGCAGAAAATCTGACCTGCCATAGTTTTCAAAACAGCATAATTTCACTCTTCTCAATGATTAATCTGTTGTATTACACAACCTTGGAGTATTTAGCTTTATCAATGACATGTCCTTGAAAAATGTTTAGAGATCCTACCAGTCTTTGAAAACATCCTTCTGCCTTGTTTCAGTTCCAGTTTTATGTATATCTTCTGCCTTGCACCCGATTATTCCTACATCTGATGGATGGCCTTGGGAATCTAATTCTGGTATTGATGGTTTTGGCTGATTGTCTCCCCTTGTAGCTGCTTTCTTCATTACTGTGTAAATTTAGATCATGTGCTCATGTTTAGCTAAACAGCTGACCTTGTAAGAGGCTTAGGTGTGAACGCTCATAAGTTTCAGCAGAGAGTCGGCAAAGATTTATTTGTGTCCCTCCAATGAGTTGCCCGCAAGGACCCCGTTTTCTACAAGTGTTGGTCCAATACTCCCTCTAGAGGCAGGGGACTCAGACAGGGCTGCTTTGCGGCACCCGATCTGGGGCAGAGGCAGTGGGCGGCCTGTGACCCGGGCAGGAGCCTCTCCGCGTGTGTCCCAGGGACCCATCTGCCTGCGAACTTCGGTCACCTGGCAGGAAGCTACGATGCCCAGACCTATGCTTAGCTGTGCAGCGCGGTATACTGCACGGACACGTTCCACACACACTTCAAGTAAGAGGGCGGCCTGAGTGGAAAGGTGAGAGTTTGGGCAGCTGTGCAGACAAAGAAGGCGCCCTTCGGCCTGGGCCTAAAAGCTTGTGACACTCCACTGGGCCTGCCGGGCTCTGAGGGCCCTGCCCTGGGCCCCCTGCTCCCCTGCCCTTTGTTCACTCACAGCAGAGATGGCCACACCCACTCCCTCAGTGAGGGAAGTGTTCCAACCTCCCTCAGCCCCGCCCCCTCTCCGCAGGTTACCATGGACTACAGAGGCTGCATTCTGAGGCCAGGGCGTTCCGAGAATGCCAAGGGCAGACATGATGACCTTAAATGATTTCCTCTTGTGTCAGTGTTGGTAAACTTTAGGAGCTAGGAAATGGTCCACTTGACAGAAATGTTCAAATTTACTGGCATTTCATATATTCTCTGCTCTAACATTGTCCTGACTCTTTCTGTATATTCTTTACTTATGTTTTGGTTTTCCTTAATCAAAGTGTGTCTTTTAAATCTTTTCAAAGAAGATTCTTTGGACTTACTAAATCACCTGAATTTTATACGTTTTCTGTTGTATTAAGTTCTGCTCATATCTTTATTTATCTTTTCTCTATGTTCTCAGGGTTTATTGTTTTCATCTTCTGATGTCAATTAAAACACTTGGTTATTCATTTTAATAAATCTTTTTACTTATAAAGATTTGAACTTTTGAAGATTCCAGCTTACTTGTACTTGTCTAAGGGTCAGGTCCTCTCCATTGTTGCTGGCCTAAGGCTTAGTTCACCATACAGCAATGTATATATTGACCTATTTTCCCCTCGACTTTCTGTGATTCCCTACATCTCACCTTTCTTTGCAGACAAGCCATTTGAAATACCCTTAACTTATTTCACAGCCAATAAGTCTTTGAAATAATGTGTATTTTTTAGAGAAATCTTCTTATATAATTAGGCAGAAAATCTGACCTGCCATAGTTTTCAAAACAGCATAATTTCACTCTTCTCAATGATTAATCTGTTGTATTACACAACCTTGGAGTATTTAGCTTTATCAATGACATGTCCTTGAAAAATGTTTAGAGATCCTACCAGTCTTTGAAAACATCCTTCTGCCTTGTTTCAGTTCCAGTTTTATGTATATCTTCTGCCTTGCACCCGATTATTCCTACATCTGATGGATGGCCTTGGGAATCTAATTCTGGTATTGATGGTTTTGGCTGATTGTCTCCCCTTGTAGCTGCTTTCTTCATTACTGTGTAAATTTAGATCATGAGCTCATGTTTAGCTAAACAGCTGACCTTGTAAGAGGCTTAGGTGTGAACGCTCATAAGTTTCAGCAGAGAGTCGGCAAAGATTTATTTGTGTCCCTCCAATGAGTTGCCCGCAAGGACCCCGTTTTCTACAAGTGTTGGTCCAATACTCCCTCTAGAGGCAGGGGACTCAGACAGGGCTGCTTTGCGGCACCCGATCTGGGGCAGAGGCAGTGGGCGGCCTGTGACCCGGGCAGGAGCCTCTCCGCGTGTGTCCCAGGGACCCATCTGCCTGCGAACTTCGGTCACCTGGCAGGAAGCTACGATGCCCAGACCTATGCTTATCTGTGCAGCGCGGTGTACTGCGCGGACACGTTCCACACACACTTCAAGTAACAGGGCGGCCTGAGTGGAAAGGTGAGAGTTTGGGCATCTGTGCAGACAAAGAAGGCGCACTTTGGCCTGGGCCTAAAAGCTTGTGACACTCCACTGGGCCTGCCGGGCTCTGAGGGCCCTGCCCTGGGCACCCTGCTCCCCTGCCCTTTGTTCAGTCACAGCAGAGATGGCCACACACACTCCCTCAGTGAGGGCAGTTTTCCAACCTCCCTCAGCCCCGCCCCATCTCCGCAGGTTACCATGGACTACAGAGGCTGCATTTTGAGGCCATGGCGTTCCGAGAATGCCAAGGGCAGACATGATGACCTTAAATGATTTCCTCTTGTGTCAGTGTTGGTAAACTTTAGGAGCTAGGAAATGGTCCACTTGACAGAAATGTTCAAATTTACTGGCATTTCATATATTCTCTGCTCTAACATTGTCCTGACTCTTTCTGTATATTCTTTACTTATGTTTTGGTTTTCCTTAATCAAAGTGTGTCTTTTAAATCTTTTCAAAGAAGATTCTTTGGACTTACTAAATCACCTGAATTTTATACGTTTTCTGTTGTATTAAGTTCTGCTCATATCTTTACTTATCTTTTCTCTATGTTCTCAGGGTTTATTCTTTTCATCTTCTGATGTCAATTAAAACACTTGGTTATTGATTTTAATAAATCTTTTTACTTATAAAGATTTGAACTTTTGAAGATTCCAGCTTACTTGTACGTGTCTAAGGGTCAGGTCCTCTCCATTGTTGCTGGCCTAAGGCTTAGTTCACCATACAGCAATGTATATATTGACCTATTTTCCCCTCGACTTTCTGTGATTCCCTACATCTCACCTTTCTTTGCAGACAAGCCATTTGAAATACCCTTAACTTATTTCAGAGCCAATAAGTCTTTGAAATAATGTGTATTTTTAGAGAAATCCTCTTATAGAATTAGGCAGAAAATCTGACCTGCCATAGTTTTCAAAACAGCATAATTTCACTCTTCTCAATGATTAATCTGTTGTATTACACAACCTTGGAGTATATAGCTTTATCAATGACATGTCCTTGAAAAATGTTTTAGAGATCCTTCCAGTCTTTGAAAACATCTTTGTGCCTTCTTTCAGTTCCAGGTTTATGTATATTTTCTGCCTTGCACCCGATTATTCCTACATCTGATGGATGGCCTTGGGAATCTAATTCTGGTATTGTTGGTTTTGGCTGATTGTCTCCACTTGTAGCTGCTTTCTTCATTATTGTGTAAATTTAGATCATGAGCTCATGTTTAGCTAAACAGCTGACCTTGTAAGAGGCTTAGGTGTGAACGCTCGTAAGTTTCAGCAGAAAGTCGGCAAAGATTTATTTGTGTCCCTCCAATGAGTGGCCCGCAAGGACCCCGTTTTCTACAAGTGTTGGTCCAATACTCCCTCTAGAGGCAGGGGACTCAGACAGGGCCGCTTTGCAGCCCCCGATCTGGGGCAGGGGCAGTGGGCGGCCTGTGACCCGGGCTGGAGCCTCTCCGCGTGTGTCCCAGGGACCCATCTGCCTGCGAACCTCGGTCACCTGGCAGGAAGCTACGATGCCCAAACCTATGCTTAGCTGTGCAGCGTGGTGTACTGCGCGGACACGTTCCACACACACTTCAAGTAAGAGGGCGGCCTGAGTGGAAAGGTGAGAGTTTGGGCAGCTGTGCAGACAAAGAAGGCGCCCTTTGGCCTGGGCCTAAAAGCTTGTGACACTCCACTGCGCCTGCCGGGCTCTGAGGGCCCTGCCCTGGGCCCCCTGCTCCCCTGCCCTTTGTTCAGTCACAGCAGAGATGGCCACACCCACTCCCTCAGTGAGGGCAGTGTTCCAACCTCCCTCAGCCCCGCCCCCTATCCGCAGGTTACCATGGACTACAGAGGCTGCATTCTGAGGCCAGGGCGTTCCGAGAATGCCAAGGGCAGACATGATGACCTTAAATGATTTCCTCTTGTGTCAGTGTTGGTAAACTTTAGGAGCTAGGAAATGGTCCACTTGACAGAAATGTTCAAATTTACTGGCATTTCATATATTCTCTGCTCTAACATTGTCCTGACTCTTTCTGTATAATCTTTACTTATGTTTTGGTTTTCCTTAATCAAAGTGTGTCTTTTAAATCTTTTCAAAGAAGATTCTTTGGACTTACTAAATCACCTGAATTTTATACGTTTTCTGTTGTATTAAGTTCTGCTCATATCTTTACTTATCTTTCTCTATGTTCTCAGGGTTTATTGTTTTCATCTTCTGATGTCAATTAAAACACTTGGTTATTCATTTTAATAAATCTTTTTACTTATAAAGATTTGAACTTTTGAAGATTCCAGCTTACTTGTATGTGTCTAAGGGTCAGGTCCTCTCCATTGTTGCTGGCCTAAGGCTTAGTTCACCATACAGCAATGTATATATTGACCTATTTTCCCCTCGACTTTCTGTGATTCCCTACATCTCACCTTTCTTTGCAGACAAGCCATTTGAAATACACTTAACTTATTTCACAGCCAATAAGTCTTTGAAATAATGTGTATTTTTTCGAGAAATCTTCTTATAGAATTAGGCAGAAAATCTGACCTGCCATAGTTTTCCAAACAGCATAATTTCACTCTTCTCAATGATTAATCTGTTGTATTACACAACCTTGGAGTATTTAGCTTTATCAATGACATGTCCTTGAAAAATGTTTTAGAGATCCTACCAGTCTTTGAAAACATCCTTGTGCCTTGTTTCAGTTCCAGTTTTATGTATATTTTCTGCCTTGCACCCGATTATTCCTACATCTGATGGATGGCCTTGGGAATCTAATTCTGGTATTGATGGTTTTGGCTGATTGTCTCCCCTTGTAGCTGCTTTTTCATTACTGTGTAAATTTAGATCATGAGCTCATGTTTAGCTAAACAGCTGACCTTGTAAGAGGCTTAGGTGTGAACGCTTGTAAGTTTCAGCAGAGAGTAGGCAAAGATTTATTTGTGTCCCTCCAATGAGTGGCCCGCAAGGACCGCGTTTTCTACAAGTGTTGGTCCAATACTCCCTCTAGAGGCAGGGGACTCAGACAGGGCTGCTTTGCGGCCCCCGATCTGGGGCAGGGGCAGTGGGCGGCCTGTGACCCGGGCAGGAGCCTCTCCTTGTGTGTCCCAGGGACCCATCAGCCTGCGAACTTTGGTCACCTGGCAGGAAGCTACGATGCCCAGACCTATGCTTAGCTTAGCAGCGCGGTATACTGCGCGGACATGTTCCACACACACTTCAAGTAAGAGGGCGGCCTGAGTGGAAAGGTGAGAGTTTGGGCATCTGTGCAGACAAAGAAGGCGCCCTTTGGCCTGGGCCTAAAAGCTTGTGACACTCCACTGGGCCTGCCGGGCTCTGAGGGCCCTGCCCTGGGCCCCCTGCTCCCCTGCCCTTTGTTCACTCACAGCAGAGATGGCCACACCCACTCCCTCAGTGAGGGCAGTGTTCCAACCTCCCTCAACCCCGCCCCCTCTCCGCAGGTTACCATGGACTACAGAGGCTGCATTCTGAGGCCAGGGCGTTCCGAGAATGCCAAGGGCAGACATGATGCCCTTAATTGATTTCCTCTTGTGTCAGTGTTGGTAAACTTTAGGAGCTAGGAAATGGTCCACTTGACAGAAATGTTCAAATTTACTGGCATTTCATATATTCTCTGCTCTAACATTGTCCTGACTCTTTCTGTATATTCTTTACTTATGTTTTGGTTTTCCTTAATCAAAGTGTGTCTTTTAAATCTTTTCAAAGAAGATTCTTTGGACTTACTAAATCACCTGAATTTTATACGTTTTCTGTTGTATTAAGTTCTGCTCATATCTTTATTTATCTTTTCTCTATGTTCTCAGGGTTTATTGTTTTCATCTTCTGATGTCAATTAAAACACTTGGTTATTCATTTTAATAAATCTTTTTACTTATAAAGATTTGAACTTTTGAAGATTCCAGCTTACTTGTACTTGTCTAAGGGTCAGGTCCTCTCCATTGTTGCTGGCCCAAGGCTTAGTTCACCATACAGCAATGTATATATTGACCTATTTTCCCCTCGACTTTCTGTGATTCCCTACATCTCATCTTTCTTTGCAGACAAGCCATTTGAAATACCCTTAACTTATTTCACAGCCAATAAGTCTTTGAAATAATGTGTATTTTTTAGAGAAATCCTCTTATAGAATTAGGCAGAAAATCTGACCTGCCATAGTTTTCAAAACAGCATAATTTCACTCTTCTCAATGATTAATCTGTTGTATTACACAACCTTGGAGTATTTAGCTTTATCAATGACATGTCCTTGAAAAATGTTTTAGAGATCCTACCAGTCTTTGAAAACATCCTTCTGCCTTGTTTCAGTTCCAGTTTTATGTATATTTTCTGCCTTGCACCCGAGTATTCCTACATCTGATGGATGGCCTTGGGAATCTAATTCTGGTATTGATGGTTTTGGCTGATTGTCTCCCTTTGTAGCTGCTTTCTTCATTACTGTGTAAATTTAGATCATGAGCTCATGTTTAGCTAAACAGCTGACCTTGTAAGAGGCTTAGGTGTGAACGCTCGTAAGTTTCAGTAGAGAGTCGGCAAAGATTTATTTGTGTCCCTCCAATGAGTGGCCCGCAAGGACCCCGTTTTCTACAAGTGTTGGTCCAATACTCCCTCTAGAGGCAGGGGACTCAGACAGGGCTGCTTTGCGGCCCCCGATCTGGGGCAGGGGCAGTGGGCGGCCTGTGACCCGGGCAGGAGCCTCTCCGCGTGTGTCCCAGGGACCCATCTGCCTGCGAACTTCGGTCACCTGGCAGGAAGCTACGATGCCCAGACCTATGCTTATCTGTGCAGCGCGGTGTACTGCGCGGACACGTTCCACACACACTTCAAGTAACAGGGCGGCCTGAGTGGAAAGGTGAGAGTTTGGGCATCTGTGCAGACAAAGAAGGCGCACTTTGGCCTGGGCCTAAAAGCTTGTGACACTCCACTGGGCCTGCCGGGCTCTGAGGGCCCTGCCCTGGGCACCCTGCTCCCCTGCCCTTTGTTCAGTCACAGCAGAGATGGCCACACACACTCCCTCAGTGAGGGCAGTTTTCCAACCTCCCTCAGCCCCGCCCCATCTCCGCAGGTTACCATGGACTACAGAGGCTGCATTTTGAGGCCATGGCGTTCCGAGAATGCCAAGGGCAGACATGATGACCTTAAATGATTTCCTCTTGTGTCAGTGTTGGTAAACTTTAGGAGCTAGGAAATGGTCCACTTGACAGAAATGTTCAAATTTACTGGCATTTCATATATTCTCTGCTCTAACATTGTCCTGACTCTTTCTGTATATTCTTTACTTATGTTTTGGTTTTCCTTAATCAAAGTGTGTCTTTTAAATCTTTTCAAAGAAGATTCTTTGGACTTACTAAATCACCTGAATTTTATACGTTTTCTGTTGTATTAAGTTCTGCTCATATCTTTACTTATCTTTTCTCTATGTTCTCAGGGTTTATTCTTTTCATCTTCTGATGTCAATTAAAACACTTGGTTATTGATTTTAATAAATCTTTTTACTTATAAAGATTTGAACTTTTGAAGATTCCAGCTTACTTGTACGTGTCTAAGGGTCAGGTCCTCTCCATTGTTGCTGGCCTAAGGCTTAGTTCACCATACAGCAATGTATATATTGACCTATTTTCCCCTCGACTTTCTGTGATTCCCTACATCTCACCTTTCTTTGCAGACAAGCCATTTGAAATACCCTTAACTTATTTCAGAGCCAATAAGTCTTTGAAATAATGTGTATTTTTAGAGAAATCCTCTTATAGAATTAGGCAGAAAATCTGACCTGCCATAGTTTTCAAAACAGCATAATTTCACTCTTCTCAATGATTAATCTGTTGTATTACACAACCTTGGAGTATATAGCTTTATCAATGACATGTCCTTGAAAAATGTTTTAGAGATCCTACCAGTCTTTGAAAACATCTTTGTGCCTTGTTTCAGTTCCAGTTTTATGTATATTTTCTGCCTTGCACCCGATTATTCCTACATCTGATGGATGGCCTTGGGAATCTAATTCTGGTATTGTTGGTTTTGGCTGATTGTCTCCACTTGTAGCTGCTTTCTTCATTATTGTGTAAATTTAGATCATGAGCTCATGTTTAGCTAAACAGCTGACCTTGTAAGAGGCTTAGGTGTGAACGCTCGTAAGTTTCAGCAGAAAGTCGGCAAAGATTTATTTGGGTCCCTCCAATGAGTGGCCCGCAAGGACCCCGTTTTCTACAAGTGTTGGTCCAATACTCCCTATAGAGGCAGGGGACTCAGACAGGGCCGCTTTGCGGCCCCCGATCTGGGGCAGGGGCAGTGGGCGGCCTGTGACCCGGGCTGGAGCCTCTCCGCGTGTGTCCCAGGGACCCATCTGCCTGCGAACCTCGGTCACCTGGCAGGAAGCTACGATGCCCAAACCTATGCTTAGCTGTGCAGCGTGGTGTACTGCGCGGACACGTTCCACACACACTTCAAGTAAGAGGGCGGCCTGAGTGGAAAGGTGAGAGTTTGGGCAGCTGTGCAGACAAAGAAGGCACCCTTTGGCCTGGGCCTAAAAGCTTGTGACACTCCACTGGGCCTGCCGGGCTCTGAGGGCCCTGCACTGGGCCCCCTGCTCCCCTGCCCTTTGTTCAGTCACAGCAGAGATGGCCACACCCACTCCCTCAGTGAGGGCAGTGTTCCAACCTCCCTCAGCCCCGCCCCCTCTCCGCAGGTTACCATGGACTACAGAGGCTGCATTCTGAGGCCAGGGCGTTCCGAGAATGCCAAGGGCAGACATGATGACCTTAAATGATTTCCTCTTGTTCAGTGTTGGTAAACTTTAGGAGCTAGGAAATGGTCCACTTGACAGAAATGTTCAAATTTAATGGCATTTCATATATTCTCTGCTCTAACATTGTCCTGAGTCTTTCTGTATATTCTTTACTTATGTTTTGGTTTTCCTTAATCAAAGTGTGTCTTTTAAATCTTTTCAAAGAAGATTCTTTGGACTTACTAAATCACCTGAATTTTATACGTTTTCTGTTGTATTAAGTTCTGCTCATATCTTTATTTATCTTTCTCTATGTTCTCAGGGTTTATTGTTTTCATCTTCTGATGTCAATTAAAACACTTGGTTATTCATTTTAATAAATCTTTTTACTTATAAAGATTTGAACTTTTGAAGATTCCAGCTTACTTGTACGTGTCTAAGGGTCAGGTCCTCTCCATTGTTGCTGGCCTAAGGCTTAGTTCACCATACAGCAATGTATATATTGACCTATTTTCCCCTCGACTTTCTGTGATTCCCTACATCTCACCTTTCTTTGCAGACAAGCCATTTGAAATACACTTAACTTATTTCACAGCCAATAAGTCTTTGAAATAATGTGTATTTTTTAGAGAAATCTTCTTATAGAATTAGGCAGAAAATCTGACCTGCCATAGTTTTCCAAACAGCATAATTTCACTCTTCTCAATGATTAATCTGTTGTATTACACAACCTTGGAGTATTTAGCTTTATCAATGACATGTCCTTGAAAAATGTTTTAGAGATCCTACCAGTCTTTGAAAACATCCTTGTGCCTTGTTTCAGTTCCAGTTTTATGTATATTTTCTGCCTTGCACCCGATTATTCCTACATCTGATGGATGGCCTTGGGAATCTAATTCTGGTATTGATGGTTTTGGCTGATTGTCTCCCCTTGTAGCTGCTTTTTCATTACTGTGTAAATTTAGATCATGAGCTCATGTTTAGCTAAACAGCTGACCTTGTAAGAGGCTTAGGTGTGAACGCTCGTAAGTTTCAGCAGAGAGTCGGCAAAGATTTATTTGTGTCCCTCCAATGAGTGGTCCGCAAGGACCCCGTTTTCTACAAGTGTTGGTCCAATACTCCCTCTAGAGGCAGGGGACTCAGACAGGGCTGCTTTGCGGCCCCCGATCTGGGGCAGGGGCAGTGGGCGGCCTGTGACCCGGGCAGGAGCCTCTCCGCGTGTGTCCCAGGGACCCATCTGCCTGCGAACTTCGGTCACCTGGAAGGAAGCTATGATGCCCAGACCTATGCTTATCTGTGCAGCACGGTGTACTGCGCGGACAAGTTCCACACACACTTCAAGTAAGAGGGCGGCCTGAGTGGAAAGGTGAGAGTTTGGGCAGCTGAGCAGACAAAGAAGGCGCCCTTTGGCCTGGGCCTAAAAGCTTGTGACACTCTACTGCGCCTGCCGTGCTCTGAGGGCCCTGCCCCGGGCCCCCTGCTCCCCTGCCCTTTGTTCAGTCACAGCAGAGATGGCCACACCCACTCCCTCAGTGAGGGCAGTGTTCCAACCTCCCTCAGCCCCGCCCCCTCTCCGCAGGTTACCATGGACTACAGAGGCTGCATTCTGAGGCCAGGGCGTTCCGAGAATGCCAAGGGCAGACATGATGACCTTAAATGATTTCCTCTTGTGTCAGTGTTGGTAACCTTTAGGAGCTAGGAAATGGTCCACTTTACAGAAATGTTCAAATTTACTGGCATTTCATATATTCTCTGCTCTAACATTGTCCTGACTCTTTCTGTATATTCTTTACTTATGTTTTGGTTTTCCTTAATCAAAGTGTGTCTTTTAAATCTTTTCAAAGAAGATTCTTTGGACTTACTAAATCACCTGAATTTTATACGTTTTCTGTTGTATTAAGTTCTGCTCATATCTTTATTTATCTTTTCTCTATATTCTCAGGGTTTATTGTTTTCATCTTCTGATGTCAATTAAAACACTTGGTTATTCATTTTAATAAATCTTTTTACTTATAAAGATTTGAACTTTTGAAGATTCCAGCTTACTTGTACTTGTCTAAGGGTCAGGTCCTCTCCATTGTTGCTGGCCTAAGGCTTAGTTCACCATACAGCAATGTATATATTGACCTATTTTCCCCTCGACTTTCTGTGATTCCCTACATCTCACCTTTCTTTGCAGACAAGCCATTTGAAATACCCTTAACTTATTTCACAGCCAATAAGTCTTTGAAATAATGTGTATTTTTTAGAGAAATCTTCTTATATAATTAGGCAGAAAATCTGACCTGCCATAGTTTTCAAAACAGCATAATTTCACTCTTCTCAATGATTAATCTGTTGTATTACACAACCTTGGAGTATTTAGCTTTATCAATGACATGTCCTTGAAAAATGTTTAGAGATCCTACCAGTCTTTGAAAACATCCTTCTGCCTTGTTTCAGTTCCAGTTTTATGTATATCTTCTGCCTTGCACCCGATTATTCCTACATCTGATGGATGGCCTTGGGAATCTAATTCTGGTATTGATGGTTTTGGCTGATTGTCTCCCCTTGTAGCTGCTTTCTTCATTACTGTGTAAATTTAGATCATGTGCTCATGTTTAGCTAAACAGCTGACCTTGTAAGAGGCTTAGGTGTGAACGCTCATAAGTTTCAGCAGAGAGTCGGCAAAGATTTATTTGTGTCCCTCCAATGAGTTGCCCGCAAGGACCCCGTTTTCTACAAGTGTTGGTCCAATACTCCCTCTAGAGGCAGGGGACTCAGACAGGGCTGCTTTGCGGCACCCGATCTGGGGCAGAGGCAGTGGGCGGCCTGTGACCCGGGCAGGAGCCTCTCCGCGTGTGTCCCAGGGACCCATCTGCCTGCGAACTTCGGTCACCTGGCAGGAAGCTACGATGCCCAGACCTATGCTTAGCTGTGCAGCGCGGTATACTGCACGGACACGTTCCACACACACTTCAAGTAAGAGGGCGGCCTGAGTGGAAAGGTGAGAGTTTGGGCAGCTGTGCAGACAAAGAAGGCGCCCTTCGGCCTGGGCCTAAAAGCTTGTGACACTCCACTGGGCCTGCCGGGCTCTGAGGGCCCTGCCCTGGGCCCCCTGCTCCCCTGCCCTTTGTTCACTCACAGCAGAGATGGCCACACCCACTCCCTCAGTGAGGGAAGTGTTCCAACCTCCCTCAGCCCCGCCCCCTCTCCGCAGGTTACCATGGACTACAGAGGCTGCATTCTGAGGCCAGGGCGTTCCGAGAATGCCAAGGGCAGACATGATGACCTTAAATGATTTCCTCTTGTGTCAGTGTTGGTAAACTTTAGGAGCTAGGAAATGGTCCACTTGACAGAAATGTTCAAATTTACTGGCATTTCATATATTCTCTGCTCTAACATTGTCCTGACTCTTTCTGTATATTCTTTACTTATGTTTTGGTTTTCCTTAATCAAAGTGTGTCTTTTAAATCTTTTCAAAGAAGATTCTTTGGACTTACTAAATCACCTGAATTTTATACGTTTTCTGTTGTATTAAGTTCTGCTCATATCTTTATTTATCTTTTCTCTATGTTCTCAGGGTTTATTGTTTTCATCTTCTGATGTCAATTAAAACACTTGGTTATTCATTTTAATAAATCTTTTTACTTATAAAGATTTGAACTTTTGAAGATTCCAGCTTACTTGTACTTGTCTAAGGGTCAGGTCCTCTCCATTGTTGCTGGCCTAAGGCTTAGTTCACCATACAGCAATGTATATATTGACCTATTTTCCCCTCGACTTTCTGTGATTCCCTACATCTCACCTTTCTTTGCAGACAAGCCATTTGAAATACCCTTAACTTATTTCACAGCCAATAAGTCTTTGAAATAATGTGTATTTTTTAGAGAAATCTTCTTATATAATTAGGCAGAAAATCTGACCTGCCATAGTTTTCAAAACAGCATAATTTAACTCTTCTCAATGATTAATCTGTTGTATTACACAACCTTGGAGTATTTAGCTTTATCAATGACATGTCCTTGAAAAATGTTTTAGAGATCCTACCAGTCTTTGAAAACATCCTTGTGCCTTGTTTCAGTTCCAGTTTTATGTATATTTTCTGCCTTGCACCCGAGTATTCCTACATCTGATGGATGGCCTTGGGAATCTAATTCTGGTATTGATGGTTTTGGCTGATTGTCTCCCCTTGTAGCTGCTTTCTTCATTACTGTGTAAATTTAGATCATGAGCTCATGTTTAGCTAAACAGCTGACCTTGTAAGAGGCTTAGGTGTGAACGCTCGTAAGTTTCAGCAGAGAGTCGGCAAAGATTTATTTGTGTCCCTCCAATGAGTGGCCCGCAAGGACCCCGTTTTCTACAAGTGTTGGTCCAATACACCCTCTAGAGGCAGGGGACTCAGACAGGGCTGCTTTGCGGCCCCCGATCTGGGGCAGGGGCAGTGGGCGGCCTGTGACCCGGGCAGGAGCCTCTCCGCGTGTGTCCCAGGGACCCATCTGCCTGCGAACTTCGGTCACCTGGCAGGAAGCTACGATGCCCAGACCTATGCTTATCTGTGCAGCGCGGTGTACTGCGCGGACACGTTCCACACACACTTCAAGTAACAGGGCGGCCTGAGTGGAAAGGTGAGAGTTTGGGCATCTGTGCAGACAAAGAAGGCGCACTTTGGCCTGGGCCTAAAAGCTTGTGACACTCCACTGGGCCGGCCGGGCTCTGAGGGCCCTGCCCTGGGCACCCTGCTCCCCTGCCCTTTGTTCAGTCACAGCAGAGATGGCCACACACACTCCCTCAGTGAGGGCAGTTTTCCAACCTCCCTCAGCCCCGCCCCATCTCCGCAGGTTACCATGGACTACAGAGGCTGCATTTTGAGGCCATGGCGTTCCGAGAATGCCAAGGGCAGACATGATGACCTTAAATGATTTCCTCTTGTGTCAGTGTTGGTAAACTTTAGGAGCTAGGAAATGGTCCACTTGACAGAAATGTTCAAATTTACTGGCATTTCATATATTCTCTGCTCTAACATTGTCCTGACTCTTTCTGTATATTCTTTACTTATGTTTTGGTTTTCCTTAATCAAAGTGTGTCTTTTAAATCTTTTCAAAGAAGATTCTTTGGACTTACTAAATCACCTGAATTTTATACGTTTTCTGTTGTATTAAGTTCTGCTCATATCTTTATTTATCTTTTCTCTATGTTCTCAGGGTTTATTGTTTTCATCTTCTGATGTCAATTAAAACACTTGGTTATTCATTTTAATAAATCTTTTTACTTATAAAGATTTGAACTTTTGAAGATTCCAGCTTACTTGTACTTGTCTAAGGGTCAGGTCCTCTCCATTGTTGCTGGCCTAAGGCTTAGTTCACCATCCAGCAATGTATATATTGACCTATTTTCCCCTCGACTTTCTGTGATTCCCTACATCTCACCTTTCTTTGCAGACAAGCCATTTGAAATACCCTTAACTTATTTCACAGCCAATAAGTCTTTGAAATAATGTGTATTTTTTAGAGAAATCTTCTTATATAATTAGGCAGAAAATCTGACCTGCCATAGTTTTCAAAACAGCATAATTTAACTCTTCTCAATGATTAATCTGTTGTATTACACAACCTTGGAGTATTTAGCTTTATCAATGACATGTCCTTGAAAAATGTTTTAGAGATCCTACCAGTCTTTGAAAACATCCTTGTGCCTTGTTTCAGTTCCAGTTTTATGTATATTTTCTGCCTTGCACCCGAGTATTCCTACATCTGATGGATGGCCTTGGGAATCTAATTCTGGTATTGATGGTTTTGGCTGATTGTCTCCCCTTGTAGCTGCTTTCTTCATTACTGTGTAAATTTAGATCATGAGCTCATGTTTAGCTAAACAGCTGACCTTGTAAGAGGCTTAGGTGTGAACGCTCGTAAGTTTCAGCAGAGAGTCGGCAAAGATTTATTTGTGTCCCTCCAATGAGTGGCCCGCAAGGACCCCGTTTTCTACAAGTGTTGGTCCAATACACCCTCTAGAGGCAGGGGACTCAGACAGGGCTGCTTTGCGGCCCCCGATCTGGGGCAGGGGCAGTGGGCGGCCTGTGACCCGGGCAGGAGCCTCTCCGCGTGTGTCCCAGGGACCCATCTGCCTGCGAACTTCGGTCACCTGGCAGGAAGCTACGATGCCCAGACCTATGCTTATCTGTGCAGTGCGGTGTACTGCGCGGACACGTTCCACACACACTTCAAGTAACAGGGCGGCCTGAGTGGAAAGGTGAGAGTTTGGGCATCTGTGCAGACAAAGAAGGCGCACTTTGGCCTGGGCCTAAAAGCTTGTGACACTCCACTGGGCCTGCCGGGCTCTGAGGGCCCTGCCCTGGGCACCCTGCTCCCCTGCCCTTTGTTCAGTCACAGCAGAGATGGCCACACACACTCCCTCAGTGAGGGCAGTTTTCCAACCTCCCTCAGCCCCGCCCCATCTCCGCAGGTTACCATGGACTACAGAGGCTGCATTTTGAGGCCATGGCGTTCCGAGAATGCCAAGGGCAGACATGATGACCTTAAATGATTTCCTCTTGTGTCAGTGTTGGTAAACTTTAGGAGCTAGGAAATGGTCCACTTGACAGAAATGTTCAAATTTACTGGCATTTCATATATTCTCTGCTCTAACATTGTCCTGACTCTTTCTGTATATTCTTTACTTATGTTTTGGTTTTCCTTAATCAAAGTGTGTCTTTTAAATCTTTTCAAAGAAGATTCTTTGGACTTACTAAATCACCTGAATTTTATACGTTTTCTGTTGTATTAAGTTCTGCTCATATCTTTACTTATCTTTTCTCTATGTTCTCAGGGTTTATTCTTTTCATCTTCTGATGTCAATTAAAACACTTGGTTATTGATTTTAATAAATCTTTTTACTTATAAAGATTTGAACTTTTGAAGATTCCAGCTTACTTGTACGTGTCTAAGGGTCAGGTCCTCTCCATTTTTGCTGGCCTAAGGCTTAGTTCACCATACAGCAATGTATATATTGACCTATTTTCCCCTCGACTTTCTGTGATTCCCTACATCTCACCTTTCTTTGCAGACAAGCCATTTGAAATACCCTTAACTTATTTCAGAGCCAATAAGTCTTTGAAATAATGTGTATTTTTTAGAGAAATCCTCTTATAGAATTAGGCAGAAAATCTGACCTGCCATAGTTTTCAAAACAGCATAATTTCACTCTTCTCAATGATTAATCTGTTGTATTACACAACCTTGGAGTATATAGCTTTATCAATGACATGTCCTTGAAAAATGTTTTAGAGATCCTACCAGTCTTTGAAAACATCTTTGTGCCTTCTTTCAGTTCCAGTTTTATGTATATTTTCTGCCTTGCACCCGATTATTCCTACATCTGATGGATGGCCTTGGGAATCTAATTCTGGTATTGTTGGTTTTGGCTGATTGTCTCCACTTGTAGCTGCTTTCTTCATTATTGTGTAAATTTAGATCATGAGCTCATGTTTAGCTAAACAGCTGACCTTGTAAGAGGCTTAGGTGTGAACGCTCGTAAGTTTCAGCAGAAAGTCGGCAAAGATTTATTTGTGTCCCTCCAATGAGTGGCCCGCAAGGACCCCGTTTTCTACAAGTGTTGGTCCAATACTCCCTATAGAGGCAGGGGACTCAGACAGGGCCGTTTTGCGGCCCCCGATCTGGGGCAGGGGCAGTGGGCGGCCTGTGACCCGGGCTGGAGCCTCTCCGCGTGTGTCCCAGGGACCCATCTGCCTGCGAACCTCGGTCACCTGGCAGGAAGCTACGATGCCCAAACCTATGCTTAGCTGTGCAGCGTGGTGTACTGCGCGGACACGTTCCACACACACTTCAAGTAAGAGGGCGGCCTGAGTGGAAAGGTGAGAGTTTGGGCAGCTGTGCAGACAAAGAAGGCGCCCTTTGGCCTGGGCCTAAAAGCTTGTGACACTCCACTGCGCCTGCCGGGCTCTGAGGGCCCTGCCCTGGGCCCCCTGCTCCCCTGCCCTTTGTTCAGTCACAGCAGAGATGGCCACACCCACTCCCTCAGTGAGGGCAGTGTTCCAACCTCCCTCAGCCCCGCCCCCTCTCCGCAGGTTACCATGGACTACAGAGGCTGCATTCTGAGGCCAGGGCGTTCCGAGTATGCCAAGGGCAGACATGATGACCTTAAATGATTTCCTCTTGTGTCAGTGTTGGTAAACTTTAGGAGCTAGGAAATGGTCCACTTGACAGAAATGTTCAAATTTACTGGCATTTCATATATTCTCTGCTCTAACATTGTCCTGAGTCTTTCTGTATATTCTTTACTTATGTTTTGGTTTTCCTTAATCAAAGTGTGTCTTTTAAATCTTTTCAAAGAAGATTCTTTGGACTTACTAAATCACCTGAATTTTATACGTTTTCTGTTGTATTAAGTTCTGCTCATATCTTTATTTATCTTTCTCTATGTTCTCAGGGTTTATTGTTTTCATCTTCTGATGTCAATTAAAACACTTGGTTATTCATTTTAATAAATCTTTTTACTTATAAAGATTTGAACTTTTGAAGATTCCAGCTTACTTGTACGTGTCTAAGGGTCAGGTCCTCTCCATTGTTGCTGGCCTAAGGCTTAGTTCACCATACAGCAATGTATATATTGACCTATTTTCCCCTCGACTTTCTGTGATTCCCTACATCTCACCTTTCTTTGCAGACAAGCCATTTGAAATACACTTAACTTATTTCACAGCCAATAAGTCTTTGAAATAATGTGTATTTTTTAGAGAAATCTTCTTATAGAATTAGGCAGAAAATCTGACCTGCCATAGTTTTCCAAACAGCATAATTTCACTCTTCTCAATGATTAATCTGTTGTATTACACAACCTTGGAGTATTTAGCTTTATCAATGACATGTCCTTGAAAAATGTTTTAGAGATCCTACCAGTCTTTGAAAACATCCTTGTGCCTTGTTTCAGTTCCAGTTTTATGTATATTTTCTGCCTTGCACCCGATTATTCCTACATCTGATGGATGGCCTTGGGAATCTAATTCTGGTATTGATGGTTTTGGCTGATTGTCTCCCCTTGTAGCTGCTTTTTCATTACTGTGTAAATTTAGATCATGAGCTCATGTTTAGCTAAACAGCTGACCTTGTAAGAGGCTTAGGTGTGAACGCTCGTAAGTTTCAGCAGAGAGTCGGCAAAGATTTATTTGTGTCCCTCCAATGAGTGGTCCGCAAGGACCCCGTTTTCTACAAGTGTTGGTCCAATACTCCCTCTAGAGGCAGGGGACTCAGACAGGGCTGCTTTGCGGCCCCCGATCTGGGGCAGGGGCAGTGGGCGGCCTGTGACCCGGGCAGGAGCCTCTCCGCGTGTGTCCCAGGGACCCATCTGCCTGCGAACTTCGGTCACCTGGAAGGAAGCTATGATGCCCAGACCTATGCTTATCTGTGCAGCACGGTGTACTGCGCGGACAAGTTCCACACACACTTCAAGTAAGAGGGCGGCCTGAGTGGAAAGGTGAGAGTTTGGGCAGCTGGGCAGACAAAGAAGGCGCCCTTTGGCCTGGGCCTAAAAGCTTGTGACACTCTACTGCGCCTGCCGTGCTCTGAGGGCCCTGCCCTGGGCCCCCTGCTCCCCTGCCCTTTGTTCAGTCACAGCAGAGATGGCCACACCCACTCCCTCAGTGAGGGCAGTGTTCCAACCTCCCTCAGCCCCGCCCCCTCTCCGCAGGTTACCATGGACTACAGAGGCTGCATTCTGAGGCCAGGGCGTTCCGAGAATGCCAAGGGCAGACATGATGACCTTAAATGATTTCCTCTTGTGTCAGTGTTGGTAACCTTTAGGAGCTAGGAAATGGTCCACTTTACAGAAATGTTCAAATTTACTGGCATTTCATATATTCTCTGCTCTAACATTGTCCTGACTCTTTCTGTATATTCTTTACTTATGTTTTGGTTTTCCTTAATCAAAGTGTGTCTTTTAAATCTTTTCAAAGAAGATTCTTTGGACTTACTAAATCACCTGAATTTTATACGTTTTCTGTTGTATTAAGTTCTGCTCATATCTTTATTTATCTTTTCTCTATGTTCTCAGGGTTTATTGTTTTCATCTTCTGATGTCAATTAAAACACTTGGTTATTCATTTTAATAAATCTTTTTACTTATAAAGATTTGAACTTTTGAAGATTCCAGCTTACTTGTACTTGTCTAAGGGTCAGGTCCTCTCCATTGTTGCTGGCCTAAGGCTTAGTTCACCATCCAGCAATGTATATATTGACCTATTTTCCCCTCGACTTTCTGTGATTCCCTACATCTCACCTTTCTTTGCAGACAAGCCATTTGAAATACCCTTAACTTATTACACAGCCAATAAGTCTTTGAAATAATGTGTATTTTTTAGAGAAATCTTCTTATATAATTAGGCAGAAAATCTGACCTGCCATAGTTTTCAAAACAGCATAATTTCACTCTTCTCAATGATTAATCTGTTGTATTACACAACCTTGGAGTATTTAGCTTTATCAATGACATGTCCTTGAAAAATGTTTAGAGATCCTACCAGTCTTTGAAAACATCCTTCTGCCTTGTTTCAGTTCCAGTTTTATGTATATCTTCTGCCTTGCACCCGATTATTCCTACATCTGATGGATGGCCTTGGGAATCTAATTCTGGTATTGATGGTTTTGGCTGATTGTCTCCCCTTGTAGCTGCTTTCTTCATTACTGTGTAAATTTAGATCATGTGCTCATGTTTAGCTAAACAGCTGACCTTGTAAGAGGCTTAGGTGTGAACGCTCATAAGTTTCAGCAGAGAGTCGGCAAAGATTTATTTGTGTCCCTCCAATGAGTTGCCCGCAAGGACCCCGTTTTCTACAAGTGTTGGTCCAATACTCCCTCTAGAGGCAGGGGACTCAGACAGGGCTGCTTTGCGGCACCCGATCTGGGGCAGAGGCAGTGGGCGGCCTGTGACCCGGGCAGGAGCCTCTCCGCGTGTGTCCCAGGGACCCATCTGCCTGCGAACTTCGGTCACCTGGCAGGAAGCTACGATGCCCAGACCTATGCTTAGCTGTGCAGCGCGGTATACTGCACGGACACGTTCCACACACACTTCAAGTAAGAGGGCGGCCTGAGTGGAAAGGTGAGAGTTTGGGCAGCTGTGCAGACAAAGAAGGCGCCCTTCGGCCTGGGCCTAAAAGCTTGTGACACTCCACTGGGCCTGCCGGGCTCTGAGGGCCCTGCCCTGGGCCCCCTGCTCCCCTGCCCTTTGTTCACTCACAGCAGAGATGGCCACACCCACTCCCTCAGTGAGGGAAGTGTTCCAACCTCCCTCAGCCCCGCCCCCTCTCCGCAGGTTACCATGGACTACAGAGGCTGCATTCTGAGGCCAGGGCGTTCCGAGAATGCCAAGGGCAGACATGATGACCTTAAATGATTTCCTCTTGTGTCAGTGTTGGTAAACTTTAGGAGCTAGGAAATGGTCCACTTGACAGAAATGTTCAAATTTACTGGCATTTCATATATTCTCTGCTCTAACATTGTCCTGACTCTTTCTGTATATTCTTTACTTATGTTTTGGTTTTCCTTAATCAAAGTGTGTCTTTTAAATCTTTTCAAAGAAGATTCTTTGGACTTACTAAATCACCTGAATTTTATACGTTTTCTGTTGTATTAAGTTCTGCTCATATCTTTATTTATCTTTTCTCTATGTTCTCAGGGTTTATTGTTTTCATCTTCTGATGTCAATTAAAACACTTGGTTATTCATTTTAATAAATCTTTTTACTTATAAAGATTTGAACTTTTGAAGATTCCAGCTTACTTGTACTTGTCTAAGGGTCAGGTCCTCTCCATTGTTGCTGGCCTAAGGCTTAGTTCACCATCCAGCAATGTATATATTGACCTATTTTCCCCTCGACTTTCTGTGATTCCCTACATCTCACCTTTCTTTGCAGACAAGCCATTTGAAATACCCTTAACTTATTTCACAGCCAATAAGTCTTTGAAATAATGTGTATTTTTTAGAGAAATCTTCTTATATAATTAGGCAGAAAATCTGACCTGCCATAGTTTTCAAAACAGCATAATTTAACTCTTCTCAATGATTAATCTGTTGTATTACACAACCTTGGAGTATTTAGCTTTATCAATGACATGTCCTTGAAAAATGTTTTAGAGATCCTACCAGTCTTTGAAAACATCCTTGTGCCTTGTTTCAGTTCCAGTTTTATGTATATTTTCTGCCTTGCACCCGAGTATTCCTACATCTGATGGATGGCCTTGGGAATCTAATTCTGGTATTGATGGTTTTGGCTGATTGTCTCCCCTTGTAGCTGCTTTCTTCATTACTGTGTAAATTTAGATCATGAGCTCATGTTTAGCTAAACAGCTGACCTTGTAAGAGGCTTAGGTGTGAACGCTCGTAAGTTTCAGCAGAGAGTCGGCAAAGATTTATTTGTGTCCCTCCAATGAGTGGCCCGCAAGGACCCCGTTTTCTACAAGTGTTGGTCCAATACACCCTCTAGAGGCAGGGGACTCAGACAGGGCTGCTTTGCGGCCCCCGATCTGGGGCAGGGGCAGTGGGCGGCCTGTGACCCGGGCAGGAGCCTCTCCGCGTGTGTCCCAGGGACCCATCTGCCTGCGAACTTCGGTCACCTGGCAGGAAGCTACGATGCCCAGACCTATGCTTATCTGTGCAGCGCGGTGTACTGCGCGGACACGTTCCACACACACTTCAAGTAACAGGGCGGCCTGAGTGGAAAGGTGAGAGTTTGGGCATCTGTGCAGACAAAGAAGGCGCACTTTGGCCTGGGCCTAAAAGCTTGTGACACTCCACTGGGCCTGCCGGGCTCTGAGGGCCCTGCCCTGGGCACCCTGCTCCCCTGCCCTTTGTTCAGTCACAGCAGAGATGGCCACACACACTCCCTCAGTGAGGGCAGTTTTCCAACCTCCCTCAGCCCCGCCCCATCTCCGCAGGTTACCATGGACTACAGAGGCTGCATTTTGAGGCCATGGCGTTCCGAGAATGCCAAGGGCAGACATGATGACCTTAAATGATTTCCTCTTGTGTCAGTGTTGGTAAACTTTAGGAGCTAGGAAATGGTCCACTTGACAGAAATGTTCAAATTTACTGGCATTTCATATATTCTCTGCTCTAACATTGTCCTGACTCTTTCTGTATATTCTTTACTTATGTTTTGGTTTTCCTTAATCAAAGTGTGTCTTTTAAATCTTTTCAAAGAAGATTCTTTGGACTTACTAAATCACCTGAATTTTATACGTTTTCTGTTGTATTAAGTTCTGCTCATATCTTTATTTATCTTTTCTCTATGTTCTCAGGGTTTATTGTTTTCATCTTCTGATGTCAATTAAAACACTTGGTTATTCATTTTAATAAATCTTTTTTCTTATAAAGATTTGAACTTTTGAAGATTCCAGCTTACTTGTACTTGTCTAAGGGTCAGGTCCTCTCCATTGTTGCTGGCCTAAGGCTTAGTTCACCATCCAGCAATGTATATATTGACCTATTTTCCCCTCGACTTTCTGTGATTCCCTACATCTCACCTTTCTTTGCAGACAAGCCATTTGAAATACCCTTAACTTATTTCAGAGCCAATAAGTCTTTGAAATAATGTGTATTTTTAGAGAAATCCTCTTATAGAATTAGGCAGAAAATCTGACCTGCCATAGTTTTCAAAACAGCATAATTTCACTCTTCTCAATGATTAATCTGTTGTATTACACAACCTTGGAGTATATAGCTTTATCAATGACATGTCCTTGAAAAATGTTTTAGAGATCCTACCAGTCTTTGAAAACATCTTTGTGCCTTCTTTCAGTTCCAGTTTTATGTATATTTTCTGCCTTGCACCCGATTATTCCTACATCTGATGGATGGCCTTGGGAATCTAATTCTGGTATTGTTGGTTTTGGCTGATTGTCTCCACTTGTAGCTGCTTTCTTCATTATTGTGTAAATTTAGATCATGAGCTCATGTTTAGCTAAACAGCTGACCTTGTAAGAGGCTTAGGTGTGAACGCTCGTAAGTTTCAGCAGAAAGTCGGCAAAGATTTATTTGTGTCCCTCCAATGAGTGGCCCGCAAGGACCCCGTTTTCTACAAGTGTTGGTCCAATACTCCCTCTAGAGGCAGGGGACTCAGACAGGGCTGCTTTGCGGCCCCCGATCTGGGGCAGGGGCAGTGGGCGGCCTGTGACCCGGGCTGGAGCCTCTCCGCGTGTGTCCCAGGGACCCATCTGCCTGCGAACCTCGGTCACCTGGCAGGAAGCTACGATGCCCAAACCTATGCTTAGCTGTGCAGCGTGGTGTACTGCGCGGACACGTTCCACACACACTTCAAGTAAGAGGGCGGCCTGAGTGGAAAGGTGAGAGTTTGGGCAGCTGTGCAGACAAAGAAGGCGCCCTTTGGCCTGGGCCTAAAAGCTTGTGACACTCCACTGCGCCTGCCGGGCTCTGAGGGCCCTGCCCTGGGCCCCCTGCTCCCCTGCCCTTTGTTCAGTCACAGCAGAGATGGCCACACCCACTCCCTCAGTGAGGGCAGTGTTCCAACCTCCCTCAGACCCGCCCCCTCTCCGCAGGTTACCATGGACTACAGAGGCTGCATTCTGAGGCCAGGGCGTTCCGAGAATGCCAAGGGCAGACATGATGACCTTAAATGATTTCCTCTTGTGTCAGTGTTGGTAAACTTTAGGAGCTAGGAAATGGTCCAGTTGACAGAAATGTTCAAATTTACTGGCATTTCATATATTCTCTGCTCTAACATTGTCCTGACTCTTTCTGTATAATCTTTACTTATGTTTTGGTTTTCCTTAATCAAAGTGTGTCTTTTAAATCTTTTCAAAGAAGATTCTTTGGACTTACTAAATCACCTGAATTTTATACGTTTTCTGTTGTATTAAGTTCTGCTCATATCTTTATTTATCTTTCTCTATGTTCTCAGGGTTTATTGTTTTCATCTTCTGATGTCAATTAAAACACTTGGTTATTCATTTTAATAAATCTTTTTACTTATAAAGATTTGAACTTTTGAAGATTCCAGCTTACTTGTATGTGTCTAAGGGTCAGGTCCTCTCCATTGTTGCTGGCCTAAGGCTTAGTTCACCATACAGCAATGTATATATTGACCTATTTTCCCCTCGACTTTCTGTGATTCCCTACATCTCACCTTTCTTTGCAGACAAGCCATTTGAAATACACTTAACTTATTTCACAGCCAATAAGTCTTTGAAATAATGTGTATTTTTTAGAGAAATCTTCTTATAGAATTAGGCAGAAAATCTGACCTGCCATAGTTTTCCAAACAGCATAATTTCACTCTTCTCAATGATTAATCTGTTGTATTACACAACCTTGGAGTATTTAGCTTTATCAATGACATGTCCTTGAAAAATGTTTTAGAGATCCTACCAGTCTTTGAAAACATCCTTGTGCCTTGTTTCAGTTCCAGTTTTATGTATATTTTCTGCCTTGCACCCGATTATTCCTACATCTGATGGATGGCCTTGGGAATCTAATTCTGGTATTGATGGTTTTGGCTGATTGTCTCCCCTTGTAGCTGCTTTTTCATTACTGTGTAAATTTAGATCATGAACTCATGTTTAGCTAAACAGCTGACCTTGTAAGAGGCTTAGGTGTGAACGCTTGTAAGTTTCAGCAGAGAGTAGGCAAAGATTTATTTGTGTCCCTCCAATGAGTGGCCCGCAAGGACCGCGTTTTCTACAAGTGTTGGTCCAATACTCCCTCTAGAGGCAGGGGACTCAGACAGGGCTGCTTTGCGGCCCCCGATCTGGGGCAGGGGCAGTGGGCGGCCTGTGACCCGGGCAGGAGCCTCTCCTTGTGTGTCCCAGGGACCCATCAGCCTGCGAACTTTGGTCACCTGGCAGGAAGCTACGATGCCCAGACCTATGCTTAGCTTAGCAGCGCGGTATACTGCGCGGACATGTTCCACACACACTTCAAGTAAGAGGGCGGCCTGAGTGGAAAGGTGAGAGTTTGGGCAGCTGTGCAGACAAAGAAGGCGCCCTTTGGCCTGGGCCTAAAAGCTTGTGACACTCCACTGGGCCTGCCGGGCTCTGAGGGCCCTGCCCTGGGCCCCCTGCTCCCCTGCCATTTGTTCAGTCACAGCAGAGATGGCCAAACCCACTCCCTCAGTGAGGGCAGTGTTCCAACCTCCCTCAACCCCGCCCCCACTCCGCAGGTTACCATGGACTACAGAGGCTGCATTCTGAGGCCAGGGCGTTCCGAGAATGCCAAGGGCAGACATGATGACCTTAAATGATTTCCTCTTGTGTCAGTGTTGGTAAACTTTAGGAGCTAGGAAATGGTCCACTTGACAGAAATGTTCAAATTTACTGGCATTTCATATATTCTCTGCTCTAACATTGTCCTGACTCTTTCTGTATATTCTTTACTTATGTTTTGGTTTTCCTTAATCAAAGTGTGTCTTTTAAATCTTTTCAAAGAAGATTCTTTGGACTTACTAAATCACCTGAATTTTATACGTTTTCTGTTGTATTAAGTTCTGCTCATATCTTTATTTATCTTTTCTCTATGTTCTCAGGGTTTATTGTTTTCATCTTCTGATGTCAATTAAAACACTTGGTTATTCATTTTAATAAATCTTTTTACTTATAAAGATTTGAACTTTTGAAGATTCCAGCTTACTTGTACTTGTCTAAGGGTCAGGTCCTCTCCATTGTTGCTGGCCCAAGGCTTAGTTCACCATACAGCAATGTATATATTGACCTATTTTCCCCTCGACTTTCTGTGATTCCCTACATCTCATCTTTCTTTGCAGACAAGCCATTTGAAATACCCTTAACTTATTTCACAGCCAATAAGTCTTTGAAATAATGTGTATTTTTTAGAGAAATCCTCTTATAGAATTAGGCAGAAAATCTGACCTGCCATAGTTGTCAAAACAGCATAATTTCACTCTTCTCAATGATTAATCTGTTGTATTACACAACCTTGGAGTATTTAGCTTTATCAATGACATGTCCTTGAAAAATGTTTTAGAGATCCTACCAGTCTTTGAAAACATCCTTCTGCCTTGTTTCAGTTCCAGTTTTATGTATATTTTCTGCCTTGCACCCGAGTATTCCTACATCTGATGGATGGCCTTGGGAATCTAATTCTGGTATTGATGGTTTTGGCTGATTGTCTCCCTTTGTAGCTGCTTTCTTCATTACTGTGTAAATTTAGATCATGAGCTCATGTTTAGCTAAACAGCTGACCTTGTAAGAGGCTTAGGTGTGAACGCTCGTAAGTTTCAGTAGAGAGTCGGCAAAGATTTATTTGTGTCCCTCCAATGAGTGGCCCGCAAGGACCCCGTTTTCTACAAGTGTTGGTCCAATACTCCCTCTAGAGGCAGGGGACTCAGACAGGGCTGCTTTGCGGCCCCCGATCTGGGGCAGGGGCAGTGGGCGGCCTGTGACCCGGGCAGGAGCCTCTCCGCGTGTGTCCCAGGGACCCATCTGCCTGCGAACTTCGGTCACCTGGCAGGAAGCTACGATGCCCAGACCTATGCTTATCTGTGCAGCGCGGTGTACTGCGCGGACACGTTCCACACACACTTCAAGTAACAGGGCGGCCTGAGTGGAAAGGTGAGAGTTTGGGCATCTGTGCAGACAAAGAAGGTGCACTTTGGCCTTGGCCTAAAAGCTTGTGACACTCCACTGGGCCTGCCGGGCTCTGAGGGCCCTGTCCTGGGCACCCTGCTCCCCTGCCATTTGTTCAGTCACAGCAGAGATGGCCACACACACTCCCTCAGTGAGGGCAGTTTTCCAACCTCCCTCAGCCCCGCCCCATCTCCGCAGTTTACCATGGACTACAGAGGCTGCATTTTGAGGCCATGGCGTTCCGAGAATGCCAAGGGCAGACATGATGACCTTAAATGATTTCCTCTTGTGTCAGTGTTGGTAAACTTTAGGAGCTAGGAAATGGTCCACTTGACAGAAATGTTCAAATTTACTGGCATTTCATATATTCTCTGCTCTAACATTGTCCTGACTCTTTCTGTATATTCTTTACTTATGTTTTGGTTTTCCTTAATCAAAGTGTGTCTTTTAAATCTTTTCAAAGAAGATTCTTTGGACTTACTAAATCACCTGAATTTTATACGTTTTCTGTTGTATTAAGTTCTGCTCATATCTTTACTTATCTTTTCTCTATGTTCTCAGGGTTTATTGTTTTCATCTTCTGATGTCAATTAAAACACTTGGTTATTGATTTTAATAAATCTTTTTACTTATAAAGATTTGTACTTTTGAAGATTCCAGCTTACTTGTACGTGTCTAAGGGTCAGGTCCTCTCCATTGTTGCTGGCCTAAGGCTTAGTTCACCATACAGCAATGTATATATTGACCTATTTTCCCCTCGACTTTCTGTGATTCCCTACATCTCACCTTTCTTTGCAGACAAGCCATTTGAAATACCCTTAACTTATTTCAGAGCCAATAAGTCTTTGAAATAATGTGTATTTTTAGAGAAATCCTCTTATAGAATTAGGCAGAAAATCTGACCTGCCATAGTTTTCAAAACAGCATAATTTCACTCTTCTCAATGATTAATCTGTTGTATTACACAACCTTGGAGTATATAGCTTTATCAATGACATGTCCTTGAAAAATGTTTTAGAGATCCTACCAGTCTTTGAAAACATCTTTGTGCCTTGTTTCAGTTCCAGTTTTATGTATATTTTCTGCCTTGCACCCGATTATTCCTACATCTGATGGATGGCCTTGGGAATCTAATTCTGGTATTGTTGGTTTTGGCTGATTGTCTCCACTTGTAGCTGCTTTCTTCATTATTGTGTAAATTTAGATCATGAGCTCATGTTTAGCTAAACAGCTGACCTTGTAAGAGGCTTAGGTGTGAACGCTCGTAAGTTTCAGCAGAGAGTCGGCAAAGATTTATTTGTGTCCCTCCAATGAGTGGCCCGCAAGGACCCCGTTTTCTACAAGTGTTGGTCCAATACTCCCTCTAGAGGCTGGGGACTCAGACAGGGCCGCTTTGCGGCCCCCGATCTGGGGCAGGGGCAGAGGGCGGCCTGTGACCCGGGCTGGAGCCTCTCCGCGTGTGTCCCAGGTACCCATCTGCCTGCGAACCTCGGACACATGGCAGGAAGCTATGATGCCCAGACCTATGCTTAGCTGTGCAGCGCGGTGTACTGCGTGGACACATTCCACACACACTTCAAGTAAGAGGGCGGCCTGAGTGGAAAGGTGAGAGTTTGGGCAGCTGTGCAACAAAGAAGACGCAATTTGGCCTGGGCCTAAAATCTTGTGACACTCCACTGGGCCTGCCGGGCTCTGAGGGCCCTGCCCTGGGCCCCCTGCTCCCCTGCCCTTTGTTCAGTCACAGCAGAGATGGCCACACCCACTCCCTCAGTGAGGGCAGTGTTCCAACCTCCCTCAGCCCCGCACCCTCTCCGCAGGTTACCATGGACTACAGAGGCTGCATTCTGAGGCCAGAGCGTTCCAAGAATGCCAAGGGCAGACATGATGACCTTAAATGATTTCCTCTTGTGTCAGTGTTGGTAAACTTTAGGAGCTAGGAAATGGTCCACTTGACAGAAATGTTCAAATTTACTGGCATTTCATATATTCTCTGCTCTAACATTGTCCTGACTCTTTCTGTATATTCTTTACTTAAGTTTTGGTTTTCCATAATCAAAGTGTGTCTTTTAAATCTTTTCAAAGAAGATTCTTTGGACTTACTAAATCACCTGAATTTTATACGTTTTCTGTTGTATTAAATTCTGCTCATATCTTTATTTATCTTTTCTCTATGTTCTCAGGGTTTATTGTTTTCGTCTTCTGATGTCAATTAAAACACTTGGTTATTCATTTTAATAAAGCTTTTTACTTATAAAGATTTGAACTTTTGAAGATTCCAGCTTACTTGTACGTGTCTAAGGGTCAGGTCCTCTCCATTGTTGCTGGCCTAAGGCTTAGTTCACCATACAGCAATGTATATATTGACCTATTTTCCCCTCGACTTTCTGTGATTCCCTACATCTCACCTTTCTTTGCGGACAAGCCATTTGAAATACCCTTAACTTATTTCACAGCCAATAAGTCTTTGAAATAATGTGTATTTTTTAGAGAAATCTTCTTATAGAATTAGGCAGAAAATCTGACCTGCCATAGTTTTCAAAACAGCATAATTTCACTCTTCTCAATGATTAATCTGTTGTATTACACAACCTTGGAGTATTTAGCTTTATCAATGACATGTCCTTGAAAAATGTTTTAGAGATCCTACCAGTCTTTGAAAACATCCTTGTGCCTTGTTTCAGTTCCAGTTTTATGTATATTTTCTGCCTTGCACCCGATTATTCCTACATCTGATGGATGGCCTTGGGAATCTAATTCTGGTGTTGATGGTTTTGGCTGATTGTCTCCCCTTGTAGCTGCTTTTTCATTACTGTGTAAATTTAGATCATGAGCTCATGTTTAGCTAAACAGCTGACCTTGTAAGAGGCTTAGGTGTGAACGCTCGTAAGTTTCAGCAGAGAGTCAGCAAAGATTTATTTGTGTCCCTCCAATGAGTGGCCCGCAAGGACCCCGTTTTTTACAAGTGTTGGTCCAATACTCCCTCTAGAGGCAGGGGATTCACACAGGGTTGCTTTGCGTCCCCCGATCTGGGGCAGGGGCAGTGGGCGGCCTGTGACCCGGGCAGGAGCCTCTCCGCGTGTCTCCCAGGGACCCATCTGCCTGCGAACTTCGGTCACCTGGCAGGAAGCTACGATGCCCAGACCTATGCTTAGCTGTGCAGCGTGGTGTACTGCGCGGACACGTTCCACACACACTTCAAGTAAGAGGGCGGCCTGAGTGGAAAGGTGAGAGTTTGGGCAGCTGTGCAGACAAAGAAGGCGCCCTTTGGCCTGGGCCTAAAAGCCTGTGACACTCCACTGGGCCTGCCGGGATCTGAGGGCCCTGCCCTGGGCCCCCTGCTCCCCTGCCCTTTGTTCAGTCACAGCAGAGATGGCCACACCCACTCCCTCAGTGAGGGCAGTGTTCCAACCTCCCTCAGCCCCGCCCCCTCTCCGCAGGTTACCATGGACTACAGAGGCTGCATTCTGAGGCCAGGGCGTTCCGAGAATGCCAAGGGCAGACATGATGACCTTAAATGATTTCCTCTTGTGTCAGTGTTGGTAAACCTTAGGAGCTAGGAAATGGTCCACTTGACAGAAATGTTCAAATTTATTGGCATTTCATATATTGTCTGCTCTAACATTGTCCTGACTCTTTCTGTATATTCTTTACTTATGTTTTTGTTTTCCTTAATCAAAGTGTGTCTGTTAAATCTTTTCAAAGAAGATTCTTTGGACTTACTAAATCACCTGAATTTTATACGTTTTCTGTTGTATTAAGTTCTGCTCATATCTTTATTTATCTTTTTTCTATGTTCTCAGGGTTTATTGTTTTAATCTTCTGATGTCAATTAAAACACTTGGTTATTCATTTTAATAAATCTTTTTACTTATAAAGATTTGAACTTTTGAAGATTCCAGCTTACTTGTACGTGTCTAAGGGTCACGTCCTCTCCATTGTTGCTGGCCTAAGGCTTAGTTCACCATACAGCAATGTATATATTGACCTATTTTCCCCTCGACTTTCTGTGATTCCCTACATCTCACCTTTCTTTGCAGACAAGCCATTTGAAATACCCTTAACTTATTTCACAGCCAATAAGTCTTTGAAACAATGTGTATTTTTTAGAGAAATCTTCTTATATAATTAGGCAGAAAATCTGACCTGCCATAGTTTTCCAAACAGCATAATTTCACTCTTCTCAATGATTAATCTGTTGTATTACACAACCTTGGAGTATTTAGCTTTATCAATGACATGTCCTTGAAAAATGTTTTAGAGATCCTACCAGTCTTTGAAAACATCCTTGTGCCTTGTTTCAGTTCCAGTTTTATGTATATTTTCTGCCTTGCACCCGATAATTCCTACATCTGATGGATGGCCTTGGGAATCTAATTCTGGTATTGATGGTTTTGGCTGATTGTCTCCCCTTGTAGCTGCTTTCTTCAATATTGTGTAAATTTAGATCATGAGCTCATGTTTAGCTAAACAGCTGACCTTGTAAGAGGCTTAGTTGTGAACGCTCGTAAGTTTCAGCAGAAAGTCGGCAAAGATTTATTTGTTTCCCTCCAAAGAGTGGCCCGCAAGGACCCCGTTTTCTACAAGTGTTGGTCCAATACTCCCTCTAGAGGCAGGGGACTCAGACAGGGCTGCTTTGCGGCTCCCGATCTGGGGCAGGGGCAGTGGGCGGCCTGTGACCCGGGCAGGAGCCTCTCCGCGTGTGTCCCAGGGACCCATCTGCCTGCGAACTTCGGTCACCTGGCAGGAAGCTACGATGCCCAGACCTATGCTTAGCTGTGCAGCGCGGTATACTGCGCGGACAAGTTCCACACACACTTCAAGTAAGAGGGCGGCCTGAGTGGAAAGGTGAGAGTTTGGGCAGCTGTGCAGACAAAGAAGGCATCCTTTGGCCTGGGCCTAAAAGCTTGTGACACTCCACTGGGCCTGCCGGGCTCTGAGGGCCCTGCCCTGGGCCCCCTGCTCCCCTGCCCTTTGTTCAGTCACAGCAGAGATGGCCACACCCACTCCCTCAGTGAGGGCAGTGTTCCAACCTCCCTCAGCCCCGCCCCCTCTCCGCAGGTTACCATGGACTACAGAGGCTGCATTCTGAGGCCAGGGCGTTCCGAGAATGCCAAGGGCAGACATGATGACCTTAAATGATTTCCTCTTGTGTCAGTGTTGGTAAACCTTAGGAGCTAGGAAATGGTCCACTTGACAGAAGTGTTCAAATTTATTGGCATTTCATATATTGTCTGCTCTAACATTGTCCTGACTCTTTCTGTATATTCTTTACTTATGTTTTTGTTTTCCTTAATCAAAGTGTGTCTGTTAAATCTTTTCAAAGAAGATTCTTTGGACTTACTAAATCACCTGAATTTTATACGTTTTCTGTTGTATTAAGTTCTGCTCATATCTTTATTTATCTTTTTTCTATGTTCTCAGGGTTTATTGTTTTAATCTTCTGATGTCAATTAAAACACTTGGTTATTCATTTTAATAAATCTTTTTACTTATAAAGATTTGAACTTTTGAAGATTCCAGCTTACTTGTACGTGTCTAAGGGTCACGTCCTCTCCATTGTTGCTGGCCTAAGGCTTAGTTCACCATACAGCAATGTATATATTGACCTATTTTCCCCTCGACTTTCTGTGATTCCCTACATCTCACCTTTCTTTGCAGACAAGCCATTTGAAATACCCTTAACTTATTTCACAGCCAATAAGTCTTTGAAACAATGTGTATTTTTTAGAGAAATCTTCTTATATAATTAGGCAGAAAATCTGACCTGCCATAGTTTTCCAAACAGCATAATTTCACTCTTCTCAATGATTAATCTGTTGTATTACACAACCTTGGAGTATTTAGCTTTATCAATGACATGTCCTTGAAAAATGTTTTAGAGATCCTACCAGTCTTTGAAAACATCCTTGTGCCTTGTTTCAGTTCCAGTTTTATGTATATTTTCTGCCTTGCACCCGATAATTCCTACATCTGATGGATGGCCTTGGGAATCTAATTCTGGTATTGATGGTTTTGGCTGATTGTCTCCCCTTGTAGCTGCTTTCTTCAATATTGTGTAAATTTAGATCATGAGCTCATGTTTAGCTAAACAGCTGACCTTGTAAGAGGCTTAGTTGTGAACGCTCGTAAGTTTCAGCAGAAAGTCGGCAAAGATTTATTTGTTTCCCTCCAAAGAGTGGCCCGCAAGGACCCCGTTTTCTACAAGTGTTGGTCCAATACTCCCTCTAGAGGCAGGGGACTCAGACAGGGCTGCTTTGCGGCTCCCGATCTGGGGCAGGGGCAGTGGGCGGCCTGTGACCCGGGCAGGAGCCTCTCCGCGTGTGTCCCAGGGACCCATCTGCCTGCGAACTTCGGTCACCTGGCAGGAAGCTACGATGCCCAGACCTATGCTTAGCTGTGCAGCGCGGTATACTGCGCGGACAAGTTCCACACACACTTCAAGTAAGAGGGCGGCCTGAGTGGAAAGGTGAGAGTTTGGGCAGCTGTGCAGACAAAGAAGGCATCCTTTGGCCTGGGCCTAAAAGCTTGTGACACTCCACTGGGCCTGCCGGGCTCTGAGGGCCCTGCCCTGGGCCCCCTGCTCCCCTGCCCTTTGTTCAGTCACAGCAGAGATGGCCACACCCACTCCCTCAGTGAGGGCAGTGTTCCAACCTCCCTCAGCCCCGCCCCCTCTCCGCAGGTTACCATGGACTACAGAGGCTGCATTCTGAGGCCAGGGCGTTCCGAGAATGCCAAGGGCAGACATGATGACCTTAAATGATTTCCTCTTGTGTCAGTGTTGGTAAACCTTAGGAGCTAGGAAATGGTCCACTTGACAGAAATGTTCAAATTTATTGGCATTTCATATATTGTCTGCTCTAACATTGTCCTGACTCTTTCTGTATATTCTTTACTTATGTTTTTGTTTTCCTTAATCAAAGTGTGTCTGTTAAATCTTTTCAAAGAAGATTCTTTGGACTTACTAAATCACCTGAATTTTATACGTTTTCTGTTGTATTAAGTTCTGCTCATATCTTTATTTATCTTTTTTCTATGTTCTCAGGGTTTATTGTTTTAATCTTCTGATGTCAATTAAAACACTTGGTTATTCATTTTAATAAATCTTTTTACTTATAAAGATTTGAACTTTTGAAGATTCCAGCTTACTTGTACGTGTCTAAGGGTCACGTCCTCTCCATTGTTGCTGGCCTAAGGCTTAGTTCACCATACAGCAATGTATATATTGACCTATTTTCCCCTCGACTTTCTGTGATTCCCTACATCTCACCTTTCTTTGCAGACAAGCCATTTGAAATACCCTTAACTTATTTCACAGCCAATAAGTCTTTGAAACAATGTGTATTTTTTAGAGAAATCTTCTTATATAATTAGGCAGAAAATCTGACCTGCCATAGTTTTCCAAACAGCATAATTTCACTCTTCTCAATGATTAATCTGTTGTATTACACAACCTTGGAGTATTTAGCTTTATCAATGACATGTCCTTGAAAAATGTTTTAGAGATCCTACCAGTCTTTGAAAACATCCTTGTGCCTTGTTTCAGTTCCAGTTTTATGTATATTTTCTGCCTTGCACCCGATAATTCCTACATCTGATGGATGGCCTTGGGAATCTAATTCTGGTATTGATGGTTTTGGCTGATTGTCTCCCCTTGTAGCTGCTTTCTTCAATATTGTGTAAATTTAGATCATGAGCTCATGTTTAGCTAAACAGCTGACCTTGTAAGAGGCTTAGTTGTGAACGCTCGTAAGTTTCAGCAGAAAGTCGGCAAAGATTTATTTGTTTCCCTCCAAAGAGTGGCCCGCAAGGACCCCGTTTTCTACAAGTGTTGGTCCAATACTCCCTCTAGAGGCAGGGGACTCAGACAGGGCTGCTTTGCGGCTCCCGATCTGGGGCAGGGGCAGTGGGCGGCCTGTGACCCGGGCAGGAGCCTCTCCGCGTGTGTCCCAGGGACCCATCTGCCTGCGAACTTCGGTCACCTGGCAGGAAGCTACGATGCCCAGACCTATGCTTAGCTGTGCAGCGCGGTATACTGCGCGGACAAGTTCCACACACACTTCAAGTAAGAGGGCGGCCTGAGTGGAAAGGTGAGAGTTTGGGCAGCTGTGCAGACAAAGAAGGCATCCTTTGGCCTGGGCCTAAAAGCTTGTGACACTCCACTGGGCCTGCCGGGCTCTGAGGGCCCTGCCCTGGGCCCCCTGCTCCCCTGCCCTTTGTTCAGTCACAGCAGAGATGGCCACACCCACTCCCTCAGTGAGGGCAGTGTTCCAACCTCCCTCAGCCCCGCCCCCTCTCCGCAGGTTACCATGGACTACAGAGGCTGCATTCTGAGGCCAGGGTGTTCCGAGAATGCCAAGGGCAGACATGATGACCTTAAATGATTTCCTCTTGTGTCAGTGTTGGTAAACTTTAGGAGCTAGGAAATGGTCCACTTTACAGAAATGTTCAAATTTACTGGCATTTCATATATTCTCTGCTCTAACATTGTCCTGATTCTTTCTGTATAACCTTTACTTATGTTTTGGTTTTCCTTAATCAAAGTGTGTCTTTTAATTCTTTTCAAAGAAGATTCTTTGGACTTACTAAATCACCTGAATTTTATACGTTTTCTGATGTATTAAGTTCTGCTCATATCTTTATTTATCTTTTCTCTATGTTCTCAGGGTTTATTGTTTTCATCTTCTGATGTCAATTAAAACACTTGGTTATTCATTTTAATAAATCTTTTTACTTATAAAGATTTGAACTTTTGAAGATTCCAGCTTACTTGTACGTGTCTAAGGGTCAGGTCCTCTCCATTGTTGCTGGCCTAAGGCTTAGTTCACCATACAGCAATGTATATATTGACCTATTTTCCCCTCGACTTTCTGTGATTCCCTACATCTCACCTTTCTTTGCAGACAAGCCATTTGAAATACCCTTAACTTATTTCACAGCCAATAAGTCTTTGAAATAATGTGTATTTTTTAGAGAAATCTTCTTATATAATTAGGCAGAAAATCTCACCTGCCATAGTTTTCAAAACAGCATAATTTCACTCTTCTCAATGATTAATCTGTTGTATTACACAACCTTGGAGTATTTAGCTTTATCAATGACATGTCCTTGAAAAATGTTTTAGAGATCCTACCAGTCTTTGAAAACATCCTTGTGCCTTGTTTCAGTTCCAGTTTTATGTATATTTTCTGCCTTGCACCCGATTATTCCTACATCTGATGGATGGCCTAGGGAATCTAATTCTGGTATTGATGGTTTTGGCTGATTGTCTCCCCTTGTAGCTGCTTTCTTCAATATTGTGTAAATTTAGATCATGAGCTCATGTTTAGCTAAACAGCTGACCTTGTAAGAGGCTTAGGTGTGAACGCTCGTAAGTTTCAGCAGAAAGTCGGCAAAGATTTATTTGTGTCCCTCCAATGAGTGGCCCGCAAGGACCCCGTTTTCTACAAGTGTTGGTCCAATACTCCCTCTAGAGGCAGGGGACTCAGACAGGGCTGCTTTGCGGCTCCCGATCTGGGGCAGGGGCAGTGGGCGGCCTGTGACCCGGGCAGGAGCCCCTCCGCGTGTGTCCCAGGGACCCATCTGCCTGCGAACTTCGGTCACCTGGCAGGAAGCTACGATGCCCAGACCTATGCTTAGCTGTGCAGCGCGGTATACTGCACGGACACGTTCCACACACACTTCAAGTAAGAGGGCGGCCTGAGTGGAAAGGTGAGAGTTTGGGCAGCTGTGCAGACAAAGAAGGGGCCCTTTGGCCTGGGCCTAAAATCTTGTGACACTCCACTGGGCCTGCTGGGCTCTGAGGGCCCTGCCCTGGGCCCCTGTTTCCCTGCCCTTTGTTCAGTCATAGCAGAAATGGCCACACGTACTCCCTCAGTGAGAGCAGTGTTCCAACCTCCCTCAGCCCCGCCCCCTCTCCGCAGGTTACCATGGACTACAGAGGCTGCATTCTGAGGCCAGGGCGTTCCGAGAATGCCAAGGGCAGACATGATGACCTTAAATGATTTCCTCTTGTGTCAGTGTTGGTAAACTTTAGGAGCTAGGAAATGGTCCACTTGACAGAAATGTTCAAATTTACTGGCATTTCATATATTCTCTGCTCTAACATTGTCCTGACTCTTTCTGTATATTCTTTACTTATGTTTTGGTTTTCCTTAATCAAAGTGTGTCTTTTAAATCTTTTCAAAGAAGATTCTTTGGACTTACTAAATCACCTGAATTTTATACGTTTTCTGTTGTATTAAGTTCTGCTCATATCTTTATTTATCTTTTCTCTATGTTCTCAGGGTTTATTGTTTTCATCTTCTGATGTCAATTAAAACACTTGGTTATTCATTTTAATAAATCTTTTTACTTATAAAGATTTGAACTTTTGAAGATTCCAGCTTACTTGTACGTGTCTAAGGGTCAGGTCCTCTCCATTGTTGCTGGCCTAAGGCTTAGTTCACCATACAGCAATGTATATATTGACCTATTTTCCCCTCGACTTTCTGTGATTCCCTACATCTCACCTTTCTTTGCAGACAAGCCATTTGAAATACCCTTAACTTATTTCACAGCCAATAAGTCTTTGAAATAATGTGTATTTTTTAGAGAAATCTTCTTATAAAATTAGGCAGAAAATCTGACCTGCCATAGTTTCCCAAACAGCATAATTTCACTCTTCTCAATGATTAATCTGTTGTATTACACAACCTTGGAGTATTTAGCTTTATCAATGACATGTCCTTGAAAAATGTTTTAGAGATCCTACCAGTCTTTGAAAACATCCTTGTGCCTTGTTTCAGTTCCAGTTTTATGTATATTTTCTGCCTTGCACCCGATTATTCCTACATCTGATGGATGGCCTTGGGAATCTAATTCTGGTATTGATGGTTTTGGCTGATTGTCTCCCCTTGTAGCTGCTTTCTTCAATATTGTGTAAATTTAGATCATGAGCTCATGTTTAGCTAAACAGCTGACCTTGTAAGAGGCTTAGGTGTGAACGCTCGTAGGTTTCAGCAGAAAGTCGGCAAAGATTTATTTGTGTCCCTCCAATGAGTGGCCCGCAAGGACCCCGTTTTCTACAAGTGTTGGTCCAATACTCCCTCTAGAGGCAGGGGACTCAGACAGGGCTGCTTTGCGGCCCCCGATCTGGGGCAGGGGCAGTGGGTGGCCTGTGACCCCGGCAGGAGCCCCTCCGCGTGTGTCCCAGGGACCCATCTGCCTGCGAACTTCGGTCACCTGGCAGGAAGCTACGATGCCCAGACCTATGCTTAGCTGTGCAGCGCGGTATACTGCACGGACACGTTCCACACACACTTCAAGTAAGAGGGCGGCCTGAGTGGAAAGGTGAGAGTTTGGGCAGCTGTGCAGACAAAGAAGGTGCCCTTTGGCCTGGGGCTAAAAGCTTGTGACACTCCACTGGGCCTGCCGGGCTCTGAGGGCCGTACCCTGGGCCACCTGCTCCCCTGCCCTTTGTTCAGTCACTGCAGAGATGGCCACACCCACTCCCTCAGTGAGGGCAGTGTTCCAACCTCCCTCAGCCCCGCCCCCTCTCCGCAGGTTACCATGGACTACAGAGGCTGCATTCTGAGGCCAGGGCGTTCCGAGAATGCCAAGGGCAGACATGATGACCTTAAATGATTTCCTCTTGTGTCAGTGTTGGTAAACTTTAGGAGCTAGGAAATGGTCCACTTTACAGAAATGTTCAAATTTACTGGCATTTCATATATTCTCTGCTCTAACTTTGTCCTGACTCTTTCTGTATATTCTTTACTTATGTTTTGGTTTTCCTTAATCAAAGTGTGTCTTTTAAATCTTTTCAAAGAAGATTCTTTGGACTTACTAAATCACCTGAATTTTATACGTTTTCTGTTGTATTAAGTTCTGCTCATATCTTTATTTATCTTTTCTCCATGTTCTCAGGGTTTATTGTTTTCATCTTCTGATGTCAATTAAAACACTTGGTTATTCATTTTAGTAAATCTTTTTACTTATAAAGATTTGAACTTTTGAAGATTCCAGCTTACTTGTACGTGTCTAAGGGTCAGGTCCTCTCCATTGTTGCTGGCCTAAGGCTTAGTTCACCATACAGCAATGTATATATTGACCTATTTTTCCCTCGACTTTCTGTGATTCCCTACATCTCACCTTTCTTTGCAGACAAGATATTTGAAATACCCTTAACTTATTTCACAGCCAATAAGTCTTTGAAATAATGTGTATTTTTTAGAGAAATCTTCTTATATAATTAGGCAGAAAATCTGACCTGCCATAGTTTTCAAAACATCATAATTTCACTCTTCTCAATGATTAATCTGTTGTATTACACAACCTTGGAGTATTTAGCTTTATCAATGACATGTCCTTGAAAAATGTTTTAGAGATCCTACCAGTCTTTGAAAACATCCTTGTGCCTTGTTTCAGTTCCAGTTTTATGTATATTTTCTGCCTTGCACCCGATTATTCCTACATCTGATGGATGACCTTGGGAATCTAATTCTGGTATTGATGGTTTTGGCTGATTGTCTCCCCTTGTAGCTGCTTTCTTCAATATTGTGTAAATTTAGATCATGAGCTCATGTTTAGCTAAACAGCTGACCTTGTAAGAGGCTTAGGTGTGAACGCTCGTAAGTTTCAGCAGAAAGTCGGCAAAGATTTATTTGTGTCCCTCCAATGAGTGGCCTGCAAGGACCCCGTTTTCTACAAGTGTTGGTCCAATACTCCCTCTAGAGGCAGGGGACTCAGACAGGGCTGCTTTGCGGCCCCCGATCTGGGGCAGGGGCCATGGGCGGCCTGTGACCCGGGCCGGAGCCTCTCCGCGTGTGTCCCAGGGACCCATCTGCCTGCGAACTTCGGTCACCTGGCAGGAAGCTACGATGCCCAGAACTATGCTTAGCTGTGCAGCGCGGTGTACTGCGCGGACACGTTCCACACACACTTCAAGTAAGAGGGCGGCCTGAGTGGAAAGGTGAGAGTTTGGGCAGCTGTGCAGACAAAGAAGGTGCCCTTTGGCCTGGGCCTAAAAGCTTGTGACACTCCACTGGGCCTGCCGGGCTCTGAGGGCCCTGGGCTGGACCCCCTGCTCCCCTGCCCTTTGTTCAGTCACAGCAGAGATGGCCACACCCACTCCCTCAGTGTGGGCAGTGTTCCAACCTCCCTCAGCCCCGCCCCCTCTCCGCAGGTTACCATGGACTACAGAGGCTCCATTCTGAGGCCAGGGCGTTCCGAGAATGCCAAGGGCAGACATGATGACCTTAAATGATTTCCTCTTGTGTCAGTGTTGGTAAACTTTAGGAGCTAGGAAATGGTCCACTTTACAGAAATGTTCAAATTTACTGGCATTTCATATATTCTCTGCTCTAACATTGTCCTGACTCTTTCTGTATATTCTTTACTTATGTTTTGGTTTTCCTTAATCAAAGTGTGTCTTTTAAATCTTTTCAAAGATTCTTTGGACTTACTAAATCACCTGAATTTTATACGTTTTCTGTTGTATTAAGTTCTGCTCATATCTTTATTTATCTTTTCTCCATGTTCTCAGAGTTTATTGTTTTCATCTTCTGATGTCAATTAAAACACTTGGTTATTCATTTTAATAAAACTTTTTACTTATAAAGATTTGAACTTTTGAAGATTCCAGCTTACTTGTACGTGTCTAAGGGTCAGGTCCTCTCCATTGTTGCTGGCCTAAGGCTTAGTTCACCATACAGCAATGTATATATTGACCTATTTTCCCCTCGACTTTCTGTGATTCCCTACATCTCACCTTTCTTTGCAGACAAGCCATTTGAAATACCCTTAACTTATTTCACAGCCAATAAGTCTTTGAAATAATGTGTATTTTTTAGAGAAATCTTCTTATATAATTAGGCAGGAAATCTGACCTGCCATAGTTTTCAAAACAGCATAAATTCACTCTTCTCAATGATTAATCTGTTGTATTACACAACCTTGGAATATTTAGCTTTATCAATGACATGTCCTTGAAAAATGTTTTAGAGATCCTACCAGTCTTTGAAAACATCCTTGTGCCTTGTTTCAGTTCCAGTTTTATGTATATTTTCTGCCTTGCACCCGATTATTCCTACATCTGATGGATGGCCTTGGGAATCTAATTCTGGTATTGATGGTTTTGGCTGATTGTCTCCCCTTGTAGCTGCTTTCTTCAATATTGTGTAAATTTAGATCATGAGCTCATGTTTAGCTAAACAGCTGACCTTGTAAGAGGCTTAGGTGTGAACGCTCGTAAGTTTCAGCAGAAAGTCGGCAAAGATTTATTTGTGTCCCTCCAATGAGTGGCCCGCAAGGACCCCATTTTCTACAAGTGTTGGTCCAATACTCCCTCTAGAGGCAGGGGACTCAGAAAGGGCTGCTTTGCGGCTCCCGATCTGGGGCAGGAGCAGTGGGCGGCCTGTGACCCGGGCAGGAGCCTCTCTGCGTGTGTCCCAGGGACCCATCTGCCTGCGAACTTCGGTCACCTGGCAGGAAGCTACGATGCCCAGACCTATGCTTAGCTGTGCAGCGCGGTATACTGCACGGACACGTTCCAAACACACTTCAAGTAAGAGGGCGGCCTGAGTGGAAAGGTGAGAGTTTGGGCAGCTGTGCAGACAAAGAAGGCGCCCTTTGGCCTGGGCCTAAAAGCTTGTGACACTCCACTGGGACTGCCGGGCTCTGAGGGCCCTGCCCTGGGCCCCCTGCTCCCCTGCCCTTTGTTCAGTCACAGCAGAGATGGCCACACCCACTCCCTCAGTGAGGGCAGTGTTCCAACCTCCCTCAGTCCCGCCCCCTCTCCGCAGGTTACCATGGACTACAGAGGCTGCATTCTGAGGCCAGGGCGTTCCAAGAATGCCAAGGGCAGACATGATGACCTTAAATGATTTCCTCTTGTGTCAGTGTTGGTAAACTTTAGGAGCTAGGAAATGGTCCACTTTACAGAAATGTTCAAATTTACTGGCATTTCATATATTCTCTGCTCTAACATTGTCCTGACTCTTTCTGTATATTCTTTACTTATGTTTTGGTTTTCCTTAATCAAAGTGTGTCTTTTAATTCTTTTCAAAGAAGATTCTTTGGACTTACTAAATCACCTCAATTTTATACGTTTTCTGTTGTATTAAGTTCTGCTCATAACTTTATTTATCTTTTCTCTATGTTCTCAGGGTTTATTGTTTTCATCTTCTGATGTCAATTAAAACACTTGGTTATTCATTTTAATAAATCTTTTTACTTATAAAGATTTGAACTTTTGAAGATTCCAGCTTACTTGTACGTGTCTAAGGGTCAGGTCCTCTCCATTGTTGCTGGCCTAAGGCTTAGTTCACCATACAGCAATGTATATATTGACCTATTTTCCCCTCGACTTTCTGTGATTCCCTACATCTCACCTTTCTTTGCAGACAAGCCATTTGAAATACCCTTAACTTATTTCACAGCCAATAAGTCTTTGAAATAATGTGTATTTTTTAGAGAAATCTTCTTATATAATTAGGCAGAAAATCTGACCTGCCATAGTTTTCAAAACAGCATAATTTCACTCTTCTCAATGATTAATCTGTTGTATTACACAACCTTGGAGTATTTAGTTTTATCAATGACATGTCCTTGAAAAATGTTTTAGAGATCCTACCAGTCTTTGAAAACATCCTTGTGCCTTGTTTCAGTTCCAGTTTTATGTATATTTTCTGCCTTGCACCCGATTATTCCTACATCTGATGGATGGCCTTGGGAATCTAATTCTGGTATTGATGGTTTTGGCTGATTGTCTCCCCTTGTAGCTGCTTTCTTCAATATTGTGTAAATTTAGATCATGAGCTCATGTTTAGCTAAACAGCAGACCTTGTAAGAGGCTTAGGTGTGAACGCTCGTAAGTTTCAGCAGAAAGTCGGCAAAGATTTATTTGTGTCCCTCCAATGAGTGGCCCGCAAGGACCCCGTTTTCTACAAGTGTTGGTCCAATACTCCCTCTAGAGGCAGGGGACTCAGACAGGGCTGCTTTGCGGCTCCCGAACTGGGGCAGGGGCAGTGGGCGGCCTGTGACACGGGCAGGAGCCTCTCCGCGTGTGTCCCAGGGACCCATCTGCCAGCGAACTTCGGTCACCTGGCAGGAAGCTACGATGCCCAGACCTATGCTTAGCTGTGCAGCGCGGTATACTGCGCGGACACTTTCCACACACACTTCAAGTAAGAGGGCGGCCTGAATGGAAAGGTGAGAGTTTGGGCAGCTGTGCAGACAAAGGAGGCACCCTTTGGCCTGGGCCTAAAAGCTTGTGACACTCCACTGGGCCTGCCGGGCTCTGAGGGCCCTGCCCTGGGCCCCCTGCTCCCCTGCTCTTTGTTCAGTCACAGCAGAGATGGCCACACCCACTCCCTCAGTGAGGGCAGTGTTCCAACCTCCCTCAGCCCCGCCCCCTCTCCGCAGGTTACCATGGACTACAGAGGCTGCATTCTGAGGCCAGGGCGTTCCGAGAATGCCAAGGGCAGACATGATGACCTTAAATGATTTCCTCTTGTGTCAGTGTTGGTATACTTTAGGAGCTAGGGAATGGTCCACTTTACAGAAATGTTCAAATTTACTGGCATTTCATATATTCTCTGCTCTAACATTTTCCTGACTCTTTCTGTATATTCATTACTTATGTTTTGGTTTTCCTTAATCAAAGTGTGTCTTTTAAATCTTTTCAAAGAAAATTCTTTGGACTTACTCAATCACCTGAATTTTATACGTTTTCTGTTGTATTAAGTTCTGCTCATATCTTTATTTATCTTTTCTCTATGTTCTCAGGGTTTATTGTTTTCATCTTCTGATGTCAATTAAAACACTTGGTTATTCATTTTAATAAATCTTTTTACTTATAAAGATTTGAACTTTTGAAGATTCCAGCTTACTTGTACGTGTCTAAGGGTCAGGTCCTCTCCATTGTTGCTGGCCTAAGGCTTAGTTCACCATACAGCAATGTATATATTGACCTATTTTCCCCTCAACTTTCTGTGATTCCCTACATCTCACCTTTCTTGGCAGACAAGCCATTTGAAATACCCTTAACTTATTTCACAGCCAATAAGTCTTTGAAATAATGTGTATTTTTTAGAGAAATCTTCTTATATAATTAGGCAGAAAATCTGACCTGCCATAGTTTTCAAAACAGCATAATTTCACTCTTCTCAATGATTAATCTGTTGTATTACACAACCTTGGAGTATTTAGCTTTATCAATGACATGTCCTTGAAAAATGTTTTAGAGATCCTACCAGTCTTTGAAAACATCCTTGTGCCTTGTTTCAGTTCCAGTTTTATGTATATTTTCTGCCTTGCACCCGATTATTCCTACATCTGATGGATGGCCTTGGGAATCTAATTCTGGTATTGATGGTTTTGGCTGATTGTCTCCCCTTGTAGCTGCTTTCTTCAATATTGTGTAAATTTAGATCATGAGCTCATGTTTAGCTAAACAGCTGACCTTGTAAGAGGCTTAGGTGTGAACGCTCGTAAGTTTCAGCAGAAAGTCGGCAAAGATTTATTTGTGTCCCTCCAATGAGTGGCCCGCAAGGACCCCGTTTTCTACAAGTGTTGGTCCTATACTCCCTCTAGAGGCAGGGGACTCAGACAGGGCTGCTTTGCGGCTCCCGATCTGGGGCAGGGGCAGTGGGCGGCCTGTGACCCGGGCAGGAGCCTCTCCGCGTGTGTCCCAGGGACCCATCTGCCTGCGAACTTCGGTCACCTGGCAGGAAGCTACGATGCCCAGACCTATGCTTAGCTGTGCAGCGCGGTATACTGCACGGACACGTTCCACACACACTTCAAGTAAGAGGGCCGCCTGAGTGGAAAGGTGAGAGTTTGGGCACCTGTGCAGACAAAGAAGGCACACTTTGGCCTGGGCCTAAAAGCGTGTGACACACCACTAGGCCTGCCGGGCTCTGAGGGCCCTGCCCTGGGCCCCCTGCTCCCCTGCTCTTTGTTCAGTCACAGCAGAGATGGCCACACCCACTCCCTCAGTGAGGGCAGTGTTCCAACCTCCCTCAGCCCCGCCCCCTCTCCGCAGGTTACCATGGACTACAGAGTATGCATTCTGAGGCCAGGGCGTTCCGAGAATGCCAAGGGCAGACATGATGACCTTAAATGATTTCCTCTTGTGTCAGTGTTGGTAAACTTTAGGAGCTAGGAAATGGTCCACTTTACAGAAATGTTCAAATTTACTGGCATTTCATATATTCTCTGCTCTAACATTGTCCTGACTCTTTCTGTATATTCTTTACATATGTTTTGGTTTTCCTTAATCAAATTGTGTCTTTTAATTCTTTTCAAAGAAGATTCTTTGGACTTACTAAATCACCTCAATTTTATACGTTTTCTGTTGTATTAAGTTCTGCTCATATCTTTATTTATCTTTTCTCTATGTTCTCAGGGTTTATTGTTTTCATCTTCTGATGTCAATTAAAACACTTGGTTATTCATTTTAATAAATCTTTTTACTTATAAATGTTTGAACTTTTGAAGATTCCAGCTTACTTGTACGTGTCTAAGGGTCACGTCCTCTCCATTGTTGCTAGCCTAAGGCTTACTTCACCATACAGCAATGTATTTATTAACCTATTTTCCCCTCGACTTTCTGTGATTCCCTACATCTCACCTTTCTTTGCAGACAAGCCATTTGAAATACCCTTAACTTATTTCACAGCCAATAAGTCTTTGAAATAATGTGTATTTTTTAGAGAAATCTTCTTATAGAATTAGGCAGAAAATCTGACCTGCCATAGTTTTCAAAACAGCATAATTTCACTCTTCTCAATGATTAATCTGTTGTATTACACAACCTTGGAGTATTTAGCTTTATCAATGACATGTCCTTGAAAAATGTTTTAGAGATCCTACCAGTCTTTGAAAACATCCTTGTGCCTTGTTTCAGTTCCAGTTTTATGTATATTTTCTGCCTTGCACCCGATTATTCCTACATCTGATGGATGACCTTGGGAATCTAATTCTGGTATTGATGGTTTTGGCTGATTGTCTCCCCTTGTAGCTGCTTTCTTCAATATTGTGTAAATTTAGATCATGAGCTCATGTTTAGCTAAACAGCTGACCTTGTAAGAGGCTTAGGTGTGAACGCTCGTAAGTTTCAGCAGAAAGTCGGCAAAGATTTATTTGTGTCCCTCCAATGAGTGGCCTGCAAGGACCCCGTTTTCTACAAGTGTTGGTCCAATACTCCCTCTAGAGGCAGGGGACTCAGACAGGGCTGCTTTGCGGCTCCCGATCTGGGGCAGGGGCAGTGGGCGGCCTGTGACCCGGGCAGGAGCCTCTCCGCGTGTGTCCCAGGGACCCATCTGCCTGCGAACTTCGGTCACCTGGCAGGAAGCTACGATGCCCAGACCTATGCTTAGCTGTGCAGCGCGGTATACTGCGCGGACACGTTCCACACACACTTCAAGTAAGAGGGCGGCCTGAGTGGAAAGGTGAGAGTTTGGGCAGCTGTGCAGACAAAGAAGGCGCCCTTTGGCCTGGGCCTAAAAGCTTGTGACACTCCACTGGGCCTGCCGGGCTCTGAGGGCCCTGGCCTGGGCCCCCTGCTCCCCTGCCCTTTGTTCAGTCACAGCAGAGATGGCCACACCCACTCCCTCAGTGAGGGCAGTGTTCCAACCTCCCTCAGCCCCGCCCCCTCTCCGCAGGTTACCATGGACTACAGAGGCTGCATTCTGAGGCCAGGGCGTTCCGAGAATGCCAAGGGCAGACATGATGACCTTAAATGATTTCCTCTTGTGTCAGTGTTGGTAAACTTTAGGAGCTAGGAAATGGTCCACTTGACAGAAATGTGCAAATTTACTGGCATTTCATATATTGTCTGCTCTAACATTGTCCTGACTCTTTCTGTATATTCTTTACTTATGTTTTGGTTTTCCTTAATCAAAGTGTGTCTATTAATTCTTTTCAAAGAAGATTCTTTGGACTTACTAAATCACCTGAATTTTATACGTTTTCTGTTGTATTAAGTTCTGCTCATATCTTTATTTATCTTTTCTCTATGTTCTCAGGATTTATTGTTTTCATCTTCTGATGTCAATTAAAACACTTGGTTATTCATTTTAATAAATATTTTTACTTATAAAGATTTGAACTTTTGAAGATTCCAGCTTACTTGTACGTGTCTAAGGGTCACGTCCTCTCCATTGTTGCTGGCCTAAGGCTTAGTTCACCATACAGCAATGTATATATTGACCTATTTTCCCCTCGACTTTCTGTGATTCCCTACATCTCACCTTTCTTTGCAGACAAGCCATTTGAAATACCCTTATCTTATTTCACAGCCAATAAGTCTTTGAAATAATGTGTATTTTTTAGAGAAATCTTCTTATATAATTAGGCAGAAAATCTGACCTGCCATAGTTTTCAAAACAGCATAATTTCACTCTTCTCAATGATTAATCTGTTGTATTACACAACCTTGGAGTATTTAGCTTTATCAATGACATGTCCTTGAAAAATGTTTTAGAGATCCTACCAGTCTTTGAAAACATCCTTGTGCCTTGTTTCAGTTCCAGTTTTATGTATATTTTCTGCCTTGCACCCGATTATTCCTACATCTGATGGATGGCCTTGGGAATCTAATTCTGGTATTGATGGTTTTGGCTGATTGTCTCCCCTTGTAGCTGCTTTCTTCAATATTGTGTAAATTTAGATCATGAGCTCATGTTTAGCTAAACAGCTGACCTTGTAAGAGGCTTAGGTGTGAACGCTCGTAAGTTTCAGCAGAAGGTCGGCAAAGATTTATTTGTGTCCCTCCAATGAGTGGCCCGCAAGGACCCCGTTTTCTACAAGTGTTGGTCCAATACTCCCTCTAGAGGCAGGGGACTCAGACAGGGCTGCTTTGCGGCTCCCGATCTGGGGCAGGGGCTGTGGGCGGCCTGTGACCCGGGCAGGAGCCCCTCCGCGTGTGTCCCAGGGACCCATCTGCCTGCGACCTTCGGTCACCTGGCAGGAAGCTACGATGCCCAGACCTATGCATAGCTGTGCAGCGCGGTATACTGCACGGACACGTTCCACACTCACTTCAAGTAAGAGGGCGGCCTGAGTGGAAAGGTGAGAGTTTGGGCAGGTGTGCAGACAAAGAAGGCGCCCTTTGGCCTGGGCCTAAAACTTGTGACACTCCACTGGGCCTGCCGGGCTCTGAGGGCCCTGCCCTGGGCCCCCTGCTTCCCTGCCCTTTGTTCAGTCACAGCAGAAATGGCCACACCCACTCCCTCAGTGAGGGCAGTGTTCCATCCTCCCTCAGCACCACCCCCTCTCCGCAGGTTACCATGGACTACAGAGGCTGCATTCTGAGGCCAGGGCGTTCCGAGAATGCCAAGGGCAGACATGATGACCTTAAATGATTTCCTCTTGTGTCAGTGTTGGTAAACTTTAGGAGCTAGGAAATGGTCCACTTGACAGAAATGTTCAAATTTACTGGCATTTCATATATTCTCTGCTCTAACATTGTCCTGACTCTTTCTGTATATTCTTTACTTATGTTTTGGTTTTCCTTAATCAAAGTGTGTTTTTTAATTCTTTTCAAAGAAGATTCTTTGGACTTACTAAATCACCTGAATTTTATACGTTTTCTGTTGTATTAAGTTCTGCTCATATCTTTATTTATCTTTTCTCCATGTTCTCAGGGTTTATTGTTTTCATCTTCTGATGTCAATTAAAACACTTGGTTATTGATTTTAGTAAATCTTTTTACTTATAAAGATTTGAACTTTTGAAGATTCCAGCTTACTTGTACGTGTCTAAGGGTCAGGTCCTCTCCATTGTTGCTGGCCTAAGGCTTAGTTCACCATACAGCAATGTATATATTGACCTATATTCCCCTCGACTTTCTGTGATTCCCTACATCTCACCTTTCTTTGCAGACAAGCCATTTGAAATACCCTTATCTTATTTCACAGCCAATAAGTCTTTGAAATAATGTGTATTTTTTAGAGAAATCTTCTTATATAATTAGGCAGAAAATCTGACCTGCCATAGTTTTCAAAACAGCATAATTTCACTCTTCTCAATGATTAATCTGTTGTATTACACAACCTTGGAGTATTTAGCTTTATCAATGACATGTCCTTGAAAAATGTTTTAGAGATCCTACCAGTCTTTGAAAACATCCTTGTGCCTTGTTTCAGTTCCAGTTTTATGTATATTTTCTGCCTTGCACCCGATTATTCCTACATCTGATGGATGGCCTTGGGAATCTAATTCTGGTATTGATGGTTTTGGCTGATTGTCTCCCCTTGTAGCTGCTTTCTTCAATATTGTGTAAATTTAGATCATGAGCTCATGTTTAGCTAAACAGCTGACCTTGTAAGAGGCTTAGGTGTGAACGCTCGTAAGTTTCAGCAGAAACTCGGCAAAGATTTATTTGTGTCCCTCCAATGAGTGGCCCGCAAGGACCCCGTTTTCTACAAGTGTTGGTCCAATACTCCCTCTAGAGGCAGGGGACTCAGACAGGGCTGCTTTGCGGCTCCCGATCTGGGGCAGGGGCAGTGGGCGGCCTGTGACCCGGGCAGGAGCCTCTCCGCGTGTGTCCCAGGGACCCATCTGCCTGCGAACTTCGGTCACCTGGCAGGAAGCTACGATGCCCAGACCTATGCTTAGCTGTGCAGCGCGGTATACTGTGCGGACACGTTCCAAACACACTTCAAGTAAGAGGGCGGCCTGAGTGGAAAGGTGAGAGTTTGGGCAGCTGTGCAGACAAAGAAGGCGCCCTTTGGCCTGGGCCTAAAAGCTTGTGACACTCCACTGGGCCTGCCGGGCTCTGAGGGCCCTGGCCTGGGCCCCCTGCTCCCCTGCCCTTTGTTCAGTCACAGCAGAGATGGCCACACCCACTCCCTCAGTGAGGGCAGTGTTCCAACCTCCCTCAGCCCCGCCCCCTCTCCGCAGGTTACCATGGACTACAGAGGCTGCATTCTGAGGCCAGGGCGTTCCGAGAATGCCAAGGGCAGACATGATGACCTTAAATGATTTCCTCTTGTGTCAGTGTTGGTAAACTTTAGGAGCTAGGAAATGGTCCACTTGACAGAAATGTGCAAATTTACTGGCATTTCATATATTGTCTGCTCTAACATTGTCCTGACTCTTTCTGTATATTCTTTACTTATGTTTTGGTTTTCCTTAATCAAAGTGTGTCTATTAATTCTTTTCAAAGAAGATTCTTTGGACTTACTAAATCACCTGAATTTTATACGTTTTCTGTTGTATTAAGTTCTGCTCATATCTTTATTTATCTTTTCTCTATGTTCTCAGGATTTATTGTTTTCATCTTCTGATGTCAATTAAAACACTTGGTTATTCATTTTAATAAATATTTTTACTTATAAAGATTTGAACTTTTGAAGATTCCAGCTTACTTGTACGTGTTTAAGGGTCACGTCCTCTCCATTGTTGCTGGCCTAAGGCTTAGTTCACCATACAGCAATGTATATATTGACCTATTTTCCCCTCAACTTTCTGTGATTCCCTACATCTCACCTTTCTTTGCAGACAAGCCATTTGAAATACCCTTATCTTATTTCACAGCCAATAAGTCTTTGAAATAATGTGTATTTTTTAGAGAAATCTTCTTATATAATTAGGCAGAAAATCTGACCTGCCATAGTTTTCAAAACAGCATAATTTCACTCTTCTCAATGATTAATCTGTTGTATTACACAACCTTGGAGTATTTAGCTTTATCAATGACATGTCCTTGAAAAATGTTTTAGAGATCCTACCAGTCTTTGAAAACATCCTTGTGCCTTGTTTCAGTTCCAGTTTTATGTATATTTTCTGCCTTGCACCCGATTATTCCTACATCTGATGGATGGCCTTGGGAATCTAATTCTGGTATTGATGGTTTTGGCTGATTGTCTCCCCTTGTAGCTGCTTTCTTCAATATTGTGTAAATTTAGATCATGAGCTCATGTTTAGCTAAACAGCTGACCTTGTAAGAGGCTTAGGTGTGAACGCTCGTAAGTTTCAGCAGAAGGTCGGCAAAGATTTATTTGTGTCCCTCCAATGAGTGGCCCGCAAGGACCCCGTTTTCTACAAGTGTTGGTCCAATACTCCCTCTAGAGGCAGGGGACTCAGACAGGGCTGCTTTGTGCCCCCCGATCTGGGGCAGGGGCTGTGGGCGGCCTGTGACCCGGGCAGGAGCCCCTCCGCGTGTGTCCCAGGGACCCATCTGCCTGCGACCTTCGGTCACCTGGCAGGAAGCTACGATGCCCAGACCTATGCATAGCTGTGCAGCACGGTATACTGCACGGACACGTTCCACACTCACTTCAAGTAAGAGGGCGGCCTGAGTGGAAAGGTGAGAGTTTGGGCAGCTGTGCAGACAAAGAAGGCGCCCTTTGGCCTGGGCCTAAAAGCTTGTGACACTCCACTGGGCCTGCCGGGCTCTGAGGGCCCTGCCCTGGGCCCCCTGCTTCCCTGCCCTTTGTTCAGTCACAGCAAAAATGGCCACACCCACTCCCTCAGTGAGGGCAGTGTTCCATCCTCCCTCAGCACCACCCCCTCTCCGCAGGTTACCATGGACTACAGAGGCTGCATTCTGAGGCCAGGGCGTTCCGAGAATGCCAAGGGCAGACATGATGACCTTAAATGATTTCCTCTTGTGTCAGTGTTGGTAAACTTTAGGAGCTAGGAAATGGTCCACTTTACAGAAATGTTCAAATTTACTGGCATTTCATATATTCTCTGCTCTAACATTGTCCTGACTCTTTCTGTATATTCTTTACTTATGTTTTGGTTTTCCTTAATCAAAGTGTGTCTTTTAATTCTTTTCAAAGAAGATTCTTTGGACTTACTAAATCACCTGAATTTTATACGTTTTCTGTTGTATTAAGTTCTGCTCATATCTTTATTTATCTTTTCTCCATGTTCTCAGGGTTTATTGTTTTCATCTTCTGATGTCAATTAAAACACTTGGTTATTCATTTTAATAAATCTTTTTACTTATAAAGATTTGAACTTTTGAAGATTCCAGCTTACTTGTTCGTGTCTAAGGGTCAGGTCTTCTCCATTGTTGCTGGCCTAAGGCTTAGTTCACCATACAGCAATGTATATATTGACCTATTTTCCCCTCGTCTTTCTGTGATTCCCTACATCTCACCTTTCTTTGCAGACAAGCCATTTGAAATACCCTTAACTTATTTCACAGCCAATAAGTCTTTGAAATAATGTGTATTTTTTAGAGAAATCTTCTTATATAATTAGGCAGAAAATCTGACCTGCCATAGTTTTCAAAACAGCATAATTTCACTCTTCTCAATGATTAATCTGTTGTATTACACAACCTTGGAGTATTTAGCTTTATCAATGACATGTCCTTGAAAAATGTTTTAGAGATCCTACCAGTCTTTGAAAACATCCTTGTGCCTTGTTTCAGTTCCAGTTTTATGTATATTTTCTGCCTTGCACCCGATTATTCCTACATCTGATGGATGGCCTTGGGAATCTAATTCTGGTATTGATGGTTTTGGCTGATTGTCTCCCCTTGTAGCTGCTTTCTTCATTATTGTGTAAATTTAGATCATGAGCTCATGTTTAGCTAAACAGCTGACCTTGTAAGAGGCTTAGGTGTGAACGCTCGTAAGTTTCAGCAGCGAGTCGGCAAAGATTTATTTGTGTCCCTCCAATGAGTGGCCCGCAAGGACCCCGTTTTCTACAAGTGTTGGTCCAATACTCCCTCTAGAGGCAGGGGACTCAGACAGGGCTGCTTTGCGGCCCCCGATCTGGGGCAGGGGCAGTGGGCGGCCTGTGACCCGGGCAGGAGCCCCTCCGCGTGTGTCCCAGGGACCCATCTGCCTGCGAACTTCGGTCACCTGGCAGGAAGCTACGATGCCCAGAACTATGGTTAGCTGTGCAGCGCGGTGTACTCCGCGGACACGTACCACACACACTTCAAGTAAGAGGGCGGCCTGAGTGGAAAGGTGAGAGTTTGGGCAGCTGTGCAGACAAAGAAGGCGCCCTTTGGCCTGGGCCTAAAAACTTGTGACACTCCACTGGGCCTGCCGGGCTCTGAGGGCCCTGCCCTGGGCCCTCTGCTCCCCTGCCCTTTGTTCAGTCACAGCAGAGATGGCCACACCCACTCCCTCAGTGAGGGCAGTGTTCCAACCTCCCTCAGCCCCGCCCCCTCTCTGCAGGTTACCATGGACTACAGAGGCTGCATTCTGAGGCCAGGGCGTTCCGAGAATGCCAAGGGCAGACATGATGCCCTTAAATGATTTCCTCCTGTGTCAGTGTTGGTAAACTTTAGGAGCTAGGAAATGGTCCACTTGACAGAAATGTTCAAATTTACTGGCATTTCATATATTCTCTGCTCTAACATTGTCCTGACTCTTTCTGTATATTCTTTACTTATGTTTTGGTTCTCCTTAATCAAAGTGTGTCTTTTAAATCTTTTCAAAGAAGATTCTTTGGACTTACTAAATCACCTGAATTTTATATGTTTTCTGTTGTATTAAGTTGTGCTCATATCTTTATTTATCTTTTTTGTATGTTCTCAGGGTTTATTGTTTTCATCTTCTGATGTCAATTAAAACACTTGTTTATTCATTTTAATAAATCTTTTTACTTATAAAGATTTGAACTTTTGAAGATTCCAGCTTACTTGTACATTTCTAAGGGTCAGGTCCTCTCCATTGTTGCTGGCCTAAGGCTTAGTTCACCATACAGCAATGTATATATTGACCTATTTTCCCCTCGACTTTCTGTGATTCCCTACATCTCACCTTTCTTTGCAGACAAGCCATTTGAAATACCCTTAACTTATTTCACAGCCAATAAGTCTTTGAAATAATGTGTATTTTTTAGAGAAATCTTCTTATATAATTAGGCAGAAAATCTGACCTGCCATAGTTTTCAAAACAGCATAATTTCACTCTTCTCAATGATTAATCTGTTGTATTACACAACCTTGGAGTATTTAGCTTTATCAATGACATGTCCTTGAAAAATGTTTTAGAGATCCTACCAGTCTTTGAAAACATCCTTGTGCCTTGTTTCAGTTCCAGTTTTATGTATATTTTCTGCCTTGCACCCGATTATTCCTTCATCTGATGGATGGCCTTGGGAATCTATTTCAGGTATTGATGGTTTTGGCTGATTGTCTCCCCTTGTAGCTGCTTTCTTCATTATTGTGTAAATCTAGATCATGAGCTCATGTTTAGCTAAACAGCTGACCTTGTAAGAGGCTTAGGTGTGAACGCTCGTAAGTTTCAGCAGAAAGTCGGCAAAGATTTATTTGTGTCCCTCCAATGAGTGGCCCGCAAGGACCCCGTTTTCTACAAGTGTTGGTCCAATACTCCCTCTAGAGGCAGGGGACTCAGACAGGGCTGCTTTGCGGCCCCCGATCTGGGGCAGGGGCAGTGGGCGGCCTGTGACCCGGGCAGGAGCCTCTCCACATGTGTCCCAGGGACCCATCTGCCTGCGAACTTCGGTCACCTGGCAGGAAGCTACGATGCCCAGAACTATGGTTAGCGGTGCAGCGCGGTGTACTCCGCGGACACGTTCCACACACACTTCAAGTAAGAGGGCGGCCTGAGTGGAAAGGTGAGAGTTTGGGCAGCTGTGCAGACAAAGAAGGCGCCCTTTGGCCTGGGCCTAAAAACTTGTGACACTCCACTGGGCCTGCCGGGCTCTGAGGGCCCTGCCCTGGGCCCTCTGCTCCCCTGCCCTTTGTTCAGTCACAGCAGAGATGGCCACACCCACTCCCTCAGTGAGGGCAGTGTTCCAACCTCCCTCAGCCCCGCCACCTCTCTGCAGGTTACCATGGACTACAGAGGCTGCATTCTGAGGCCAGGGCGGTCCGAGAATGCCAAGGGCAGACATGATGCCCTTAAATTATTTCCTCTTGTGTCAGTGTTGGTAAACTTTAGGAGCTAGGAAATGGTCCACTTGACAGAAATGTTCAAATTTACTGGCATTTCATATATTCTCTGCTCTAACATTGTCCTGACTCTTTCTGTATATTCTTTACTTATGTTTTGGTTTTCCTTAATCAAAGTGTGTCTTTTAATTCTTTTCAAAGAAGATTCTTTGGACTTACTAAATCACCTCAATTTTATACGTTTTCTGTTGTATTAAGTTCTGCTCATATCTTTATTTATCTTTTCTCTATGTTCTCAGGATTTATTGTTTTCATCTTCTGATGTCAATTAAATCACTTGGTTATTCATTTTAATAAATCTTTTTACTTATAAAGATTTGAACTTTTGAAGATTCCAGCTTACTTGTACGTGTCTAAGGGTCACGTCCTCCCCATTGTTGCTAGCCTAAGGCTTAGTTCACCATACAGCAATGTATATATTAACCTATTTTCCCCTCGACTTTCTGTGATTCCCTACATCTCACCTTTCTTTGCAGACAAGCCATTTGAAATACCCTTAACTTATTTCACAGCCAATAAGTCTTTGAAATAATGTGTATTTTTTAGAGAAATCTTCTTATATAATTAGGCAGAAAATCTGACCTGCCATAGTTTTCAAAACAGCATAATTTCACTCTTCTCAATGATTAATCTGTTGTATTACACAACCTTGGAGTATTTAGCTTTATCAATGACATGTCCTTGAAAAATGTTTTAGAGATCCTACCAGTCTTTGAAAACATCCTTGTGCCTTGTTTCAGTTCCAGTTTTATGTATATTTTCTGCCTTGCACCCGATTATTCCTACATCTGATGGATGGCCTTGGGAATCTAATTCTGGTATTGATGGTTTTGGCTGATTGTCTCCCCTTGTAGCTGCTTTCTTCAATATTGTGTAAATTTAGATCATGAGCTCATGTTTAGCTAAACAGCTGACCTTGTAAGAGGCTTAGGTGTGAACGCTCGTAAGTTTCAGCAGAAAGTCGGCAAAGATTTATTTGTGTCCCTCCAATGAGTGGCCCGCAAGGACCCCGTTTTCTACAAGTGTTGGTCCAATACTCCCTCTAGAGGCAGGGGACTCAGACAGGGCTGCTTTGCGGCTCCCGATCTGGGGCAGGGGCAGTGGGCGGCCTGTGACCCGGGCAGGAGCCTCTCCGCGTGTGTCCCAGGGACCCATCTGCCTGCGAACTTCGGTCACCTGGCAGGAAGCTACGATGCCCAGACCTATGCTTAGCTGTGCAGTGCGGTATACTGCGCGGACACGTTCCACACACACTTCAAGTAAGAGGGCGGCCTGAGTGGAAAGGTGAGAGTTTGGGCAGCTGTGCAGACAAAGAAGGCACACTTTGGCCTGGGCCTAAAAGCGTGTGACACTCCACTGGGCCTGCCGGGCTCTGAGGGCCCTGCCCTGGGCCCCCTGCTCCGCTGCTCTTTGTTCAGTCACAGCAGAGATGGCCACACCCACTCCCTCAGTGAGGGCAGTGTTCCAACCTCCCTCAGCCCCGCCCCCTCTCCGCAGGTTACCATGGACTACAGAGGCTGCATTCTGAGGCCAGGGCGTTCCGAGAATGCCAAGGGCAGACATGATGACCTTAAATGATTTCCTCTTGTGTCAGTGTTGGTAAACTTTAGGAGCTAGGAAATGGTCCACTTGACAGAAATGTTCAAATTTACTGGCATTTCATATATTCTCTGCTCTAACATTGTCCTGACTCTTTCTGTATATTCTTTACATATGTTTTGGTTTTCCTTAATCAAATTGTGTCTTTTAATTCTTTTCAAAGAAGATTCTTTGGACTTACTAAATCACCTCAATTTTATACGTTTTCTGTTGTACTAAGTTCTGCTCATATCTTTATTTATCTTTTCTCTATGTTCTCAGGGTTTATTGTTTTCATCTTCTGATGTCAATTAAAACACTTGGTTATTCATTTTAATAAATCTTTTTACTTATAAAGATTTGAACTTTTGAAGATTCCAGCTTACTTGTACGTGTCTAAGGGTCACGTCCTCTCCATTGTTGCTAGCCTAAGGCTTAGTTCACCATACAGCAATGTATATATTAACCTATTTTCCCCTCGACTTTCTGTGATTCCCTACATCTCACCTTTCTTTGCAGACAAGCCATTTGAAATACCCTTAACTTATTTCACAGCCAATAAGTCTGTGAAATAATGTGTATTTTTTAGAGAAATCTTCTTTTATAATTAGGCAGAAAATCTCACCTGCCATAGTTTTCAAAACAGCATAATTTCACTCTTCTCAATGATTAATCTGTTGTATTACACAACCTTGGAGTATTTAGCTTTATCAATGACATGTCCTTGAAAAATGTTTTAGAGATCCTACCAGTCTTTGAAAACATCCTTGTGCCTTGTTTCAGTTCCAGTTTTATGTATATTTTCTGCCTTGCACCCGATTATTCCTACATCTGATGGATGGCCTTGGGAATCTAATTCTGGTATTGATGGTTTTGGCTAATTGTCTCCCCTTGTAGCTGCTTTCTTCAATATTGTGTAAATTTAGATCATGTGCTCATGTTTAGCTAAACAGCTGACCTTGTAAGAGGCTTAGGTGTGAACGCTCGTAAGTTTCAGCAGAAAGTCGGCAAAGATTTATTTGTGTCCCTCCAATGAGTGGCCCGCAAGGACCCCGTTTTCTACAAGTGTTGGTCCAATACTCCCTCTAGCGGCAGGGGACTCAGACAGGGCTGCTTTGCGGCTCCCGGTCTGGGGCAGGGGCAGTGGGCGGCCTGTGACCCGGGCAGGAGCCTCTCCGCGTGTGTCCCAGGGACCCATCTGCCTGCGAACTTCGGTCACCTGGCAGGAAGCTACGATGCCCAGACCTATGCTTAGCTGTGCAGCGCGGTATACTGCGCAGACACGTTCCACACACACTTCAATTAAGACGGCGGCCTGAGTGGAAAGGTGAGAATTTGGGCAGCTGTGCAGACAAAGAAGGCGCCTTTTGGCCTGGGCCTAAAAGCTTGTGACACTCCACTGGGCCTGCCGGGCTCTGAGGGGCCTGCCCTGGGCCCCCTGCTCCCCTGCCCTTTGTTCAGTCACAGCAGAGATGACCACACACACTCCCTCAGTGAGGGCAGTGTTCCAACCTCCCTCAGCCCCGCCCCCTCTCCGCAGGTTACCATGGACTACAGAGGCTGCATTCTGAGGCCAGGGCGTTCCGAGAATGCCAAGGGCAGACATGATGACCTTAAATGATTTCCTCTTGTGTCAGTGTTGGTAAACTTTAGGAGCTAGGAAATGGTCCACTTGACAGAAATGTTCAAATTTACTGGCATTTCATATATTCTCTGCTCTAACATTGTCCTGACTCTTTCTGTATATTCTTTACTTATGTTTTGGTTTTCCTTAATCAAAGTGTGTCTTTTAAATCTTTTCAAAGAAGATTCTTTGGACTTACTAAATCACCTGAATTTTATACGTTTTCTGTTGTATTAAGTTCTGCTCATATATTTATTTATCTTTTTTCTATGTTCTCAGGGTTTATTGTTTTCATCTTCTCATGTCAATTAAAACACTTGGTTATTCATTTTAATAAATCTTTTTACTTATAAAGATTTGAACTTTTGAAGATTCCAGCTTACTTGTACGTGTCTAAGGGTCAGGTCCTCTCCATTGTTGCTGGCCTAAGGCTTAGTTCACCATACAGCAATGTATATATTGACCTATTTTCCCCTCGACTTTCTGTGATTCCCTACATCTCACCTTTCTTTGCAGACAAGCCATTTGAAATACCCTTAACTTATTTCACAGCCAATAAGTCTTTGAAATAATGTGTATTTTTTAGAGAAATCTTCTTATAGAATTAGGCAGAAAATCTGACCTGCCATAGTTTTCAAAACAGCATAATTTCACTCTTCTCAATGATTAATCTGTTGTATTACACAACCTTGGAGTATTTAGCTTTATCAATGACATGTCCTTGAAAAATGTTTTAGAGATCCTACCAGTCTTTGAAAACATCCTTGTGCCTTGTTTCAGTTCCAGTTTTATGTATATTTTCTGCCTTGCACCCGATTATTCCTACATCTGATGGATGGCCTTGGGAATCTAATTCTGGTATTGATGGTTTTGGCTGATTGTCTCCCCTTGTAGCTGCTTTCTTCAATATTGTGTAAATTTAGATCATGAGCTCATGTTTAGCTAAACAGCTGACCTTGTAAGAGGCTTAGGTGTGAACGCTCGTAAGTTTCAGCAGAAAGTCGGCAAAGATTTATTTGTGTCCCTCCAATGAGTGGCCCGCAAGGACCCCGTTTTCTACAAGTGTTGGTCCAATACTCCCTCTAGAGGCAGGGGACTCAGACAGGGCTGCTTTGCGGCCCCCGATCTGGGGCAGGGGCCATGGGCGCCCTGTGACCTGGGCCAGAGCCTCTCCGCGTGTGTCCCAGGGACCCATCTGCCTGCGAACTTCGGTCACCTGGCAGGAAGCTACGATGCCCAGAACTATGCTTAGATGTGCAGCGCGGTGTACTGTGCGGACACGTTCCAAACACACTTCAAGTAAGAGGGCGGCCTGAGTGGAAAGGTGAGAGTTTGGGCAGCTGTGCAGACAAAGAAGGCGCCCTTTGGCCTGGGCCTAAAAGCTTGTGACACTCCACTGGGCCTGCCGGGCTCTGAGGGCCCTGGCCTGGGCCCCCTGCTCCCCTGCCCTTTGTTCAGTCACAGCAGAGATGGCCACACCCACTCCCTCAGTGAGGGCAGTGTTCCAACCTCCCTCAGCCCCGCCCCCTCTCCGCAGGTTACCATGGACTACAGAGGCTGCATTCTGAGGCCAGGGCGTTCCGAGAATGCCAAGGGCAGACATGATGACCTTAAATGATTTCCTCTTGTGTCATTGTTGGTAAACTTTAGGAGCTAGGAAATGGTCCACTTGACAGAAATGTTCAAATTTACTGGCATTTCATATATTGTCTGCTCTAACATTGTCCTGACTCTTTCTGTATATTCTTTACTTATGTTTTGGTTTTCCTTAATCAAAGTGTGTCTTTTAAATCTTTTCAAAGAAGATTCTTTGGACTTACTAAATCACCTGAATTTTATACGTTTTCTGTTGTATTAAATTCTGCTCATATCTTTATTTATCTTTTTTCTATGTTCTCAGGGTTTATTGTTTTCATCTTCTCATGTCAATTAAAACACTTGGTTATTCATTTTAATAAATCTTTTTACTTATAAAGATTTGAACTTTTGAAGATTCCAGCTTACTTGTACGTGTCTAAGGGTCAGGTCCTCTCCATTGTTGCTGGCCTAAGGCTTAGTTCACCATACAGCAATGTATATATTGACCTATTTTCCCCTCGACTTTCTGTGATTCCCTACATCTCACCTTTCTTTCCAGACAAGCCATTTGAAATACCCTTAACTTATTTCACAGCCAATAAGTCTTTGAAATAATGTGTATTTTTTAGAGAAATCTTCTTATATAATTAGGCAGAAAATCTGACCTGCCATAGTTTCAAAACAGCATAATTTCACTCTTCTCAATGATTAATCTGTTGTATTACACAACCTTGGAGTATTTAGCTTTATCAATGACATGTCCTTGAAAAATGTTTTAGAGATCCTACCAGTCTTTGAAAACATCCTTGTGCCTTGTTTCAGTTCCAGTTTTATGTATATTTTCTGCCTTGCACCCGATTATTCCTACATCTGATGGATGGCCTTGGGAATCTAATTCTGGTATTGATGGTTTTGGCTGATTGTCTCCCCTTGTAGCTGCTTTCTTCAATATTGTGTAAATTTAGATCATGAGCTCATGTTTAGCTAAACAGCTGACCTTGTAAGAGGCTTAGGTGTGAACGCTCGTAAGTTTCAGCAGAAAGTCGGCAAAGATTTATTTGTGTCCCTCCAATGAGTGGCCCGCAAGGACCCCGTTTTCTACAAGTGTTGGTCCAATACTCCCTCTAGAGGCAGGGGATTCAGACAGGGCTGCTTTGCGGCCCCCGATCTGGGGCAGGGGCAGTGGGCGGCCTGTGACCCGGGCAGGAGCCACTCCGCGTGTGTCCCAGGGACCCATCTGCCTGCTAACTTCGGTCACCTGGCAGGAAGCTACGATGCCCAGACCTATGCTTAGCTGTGCAGCGCGGTATACTGCACGGACACGTTCCACACACACTTAAAGTAAGAGGGCGGCCTGAGTGGAAAGGTGAGAGTTTGGGCAGCTGTGCAGACAAAGAAGGTGCCCTTTGGCCTGGGCCTAAAAGCTTGTGACACTCCACTGGGCCTGCCGGGCTCTGAGGGCCCTGCCCTGGGCCCCCTGCTCCCCTGCCCTTTGTACAGTCACTGCAGAGATGGCCACACCCACTCCCTCAGTGAGGGCAGTGTTCCAACCTCCCTCAGCCCCGCCCCCTCTCCGCAGGTTACCATGGACTACAGAGGCTGCATTCTGAGGCCAGGGCGTTCCGAGAATGCCAAGGGCAGACATGATGACCTTAAATGATTTCCTCTTGTGTCAGTGTTGGTAAACTTTAGGATCTAGGAAATGGTCCACTTTACAGAAATGTTCAAATTTACTGGCATTTCATATATTCTCTGCTCTAACATTGTCCTGACTCTTTCTGTATATTCTTTACTTATGTTTTGGTTTTCCTTAATCAAAGTGTGTCTTTTAAATCTTTTCAAAGAAGATTCTTTGGACTTACTAAATCACCTGAATTTTATACGTTTTCTGTTGTATTAAGTTCTGCTCATATCTTTATTTATATTTTCTCTATGTTCTCAGGGTTTATTGTTTTCATCTTCTGCTGTCAATTAAAACACTTGGTTATTCATTTTAATAAATCTTTTTACTTATAAAATTTGAACTTTTGAAGATTCCAGCTTACTTGTACGTGTCTAAGGGTCACGTCCTCTCCATTGTTGCTGGCCTAAGGCTTAGTTCACCATACAGCAATGTATATATTGACCTATTTTCCCCTCGACTTTCTGTGATTCCCTACATCTCACCTTTCTTTGCAGACAAGCCATTTGAAATACCCTTAACTTATTTCACAGCCAATAAGTCTGTGAAATAATGTGTATTTTTTAGAGAAATCTTCTTATAGAATTAGGCAGAAAATCTGACCTGCCATAGTTTTCAAAACAGCATAATTTCACTCTTCTCAATGATTAATCTGTTGTATTACACAACCTTGGAGTATTTAGCTTTATCAATGACATGTCCTTGAAAAATGTTTTAGAGATCCTACCAGTCTTTGAAAACATCCTTGTGCCTTGTTTCAGTTCCAGTTTTATGTATATTTTCTGCCTTGCACCCGATTATTCCTACATCTGATGGATGGCCTTGGGAATCTAATTCTGGTATTGATGGTTTTGGCTGATTGTCTCCCCTTGTAGCTGCTTTCTTCAATATTGTATAAATTTAGATCATGAGCTCATGTTTAGCTAAACAGCTGACCTTGTAATAGGCTTAGGTGTGAACGCTCGTAAGTTTCAGCAGAAAGTCGGCAAAGATTTATCTGTGTCCCTCCAATGAGTGGCCCGCAAGGACCCCTTTTTCTACAAGTGTTGGTCCAATACTCCCTCTAGAGGCAGGGGACTCAGACAGGGCTGCTTTGCGGCCCCCGATCTGGGGCAGGGGCCATGGGCGGCCTGTGACCTGGGCCAGAGCCTCTCCGCGTGTGTCCCAGGGACCCATCTCCCTGCGAACTTCGGTCACCTGGCAGGAAGCTACGATGCCCAGAACTATGCTTAGATGTGCAGCGCGGTGTACTGTGCGGACACGTTCCAAACACACTTCAAGTAAGAGGGCGGCCTGAGTGGAAAGGTGAGAGTTTGGGCAGCTGTGCAGACAAAGAAGGCGCCCTTTGGCCTGGGCCTAAAAGCTTGTGACACTCCACTGGGCCTGCCGGGCTCTGAGGGCCCTGGCCTGGGCCCCCTGCTCCCCTGCCCTTTGTTCAGTCACAGCAGAGATGGCCACACCCACTCCCTCAGTGAGGGCAGTGTTCCAAACTCCCTCAGCCCCGCCCCCTCTCCGCAGGTTACCATGGACTACAGAGGCTGCATTCTGAGGCCAGGGCGTTCCGAGAATGCCAAGGGCAGACATGATGACCTTAAATGATTTCCTCTTGTGTCAGTGTTGGTAAACTTTAGGAGCTAGGAAATGGTCCACTTGACAGAAATGTGCAAATTTACTGGCATTTCATATATTGTCTGCTCTAACATTGTCCTGACTCTTTCTGTATATTCTTTACTTATGTTTTGGTTTTCCTTAATCAAAGTGTGTCTATTAATTCTTTTCAAAGAAGATTCTTTGGACTTACTAAATCACCTGAATTTTATACGTTTTCTGTTGTATTAAGTTCTGCTCATATCTTTATTTATCTTTTCTCTATGTTCTCAGGATTTATTGTTTTCATCTTCTGATGTCAATTAAAACGCTTGGTTATTCATTTTAATAATATTTTTACTTATAAAGATTTGAACTTTTGAAGATTCCAGCTTACTTGTACGTGTCTAAGGGAAACGTCCTCTCCATTGTTGCTGGCCTAAGGCTTAGTTCACCATACAGCAATGTATATATTGACCTATTTTCCCCTCGACTTTCTGTGATTCCCTACATCTCACCTTTCTTTGCAGACAAGCCATTTGAAATACCCTTAACTTATTTCACAGGCAATAAGTCTTTGAAATAATGTGTATTTTTTAGAGAAATCTTCTTATAGAATTAGGCAGAAAATCTGACCTGCCATAGTTTTCAAAACAGCATAATTTCACTCTTCTCAATGATTAATCTGTTGTATTACACAACCTTGGAATATTTAGCTTTATCAATGACATGTCCTTGAAAAATGTTTTAGAGATCCTACCAGTCTTTGAAAACATCCTTGTGCCTTGTTTCAGTTCCAGTTTTATGTATATTTTCTGCCTTGAACCCGATTATTCCTACATCTGATGGATGGCCTTGGGAATCTAATTCTGGTATTGATGGTTTTGGCTGATTGTCTCCCCTTGTAGCTGCTTTCTTCAATATTGTGTAAATTTAGATCATGAGCTCATGTTTAGCTAAACAGCTGACCTTGTAAGAGGCTTAGGTGTGAACGCTCGTAAGTTTCAGCAGAAGGTCGGCAAAGATTTACTTGTGTCCCTCCAATGAGTGGCCCGCAAGGACCCCGTTTTCTACAAGTGTTGGTCCAATACTCCCTCTAGAGGCAGGGGACTCAGACAGGGCTGCTTTGCGCCCCCCGATCTGGGGCAGGGTCTGTGGGCGGCCTGTGACCCGGGCAGGAGCCCCTCCGCGTGTGTCCCAGGGACCCATCTGCCTGCGACCTTCGGTCACCTGGCAGGAAGCTACGATGCCCAGACCTATGCATAGCTGTGCAGCGCGGTATACTGCACGGACACGTTCCACACTCACTTCAAGTAAGAGGGCGGCCTGAGTGGAAAGGTGAGAGTTTGGGCAGGTGTGCAGACAAAGAAGGCGCCCTTTGGCCTGGGCCTAAAAGCTTGTGACACTCCACTGGTTCTGCCGGGCTCTGAGGGCCCTGCCCTGGGCCCCCTGCTTCCCTGCCCTTTGTTCAGTCACAGCAGAAATGGCCACACCCACTCCCTCAGTGAGGGCAGTGTTCCATCCTCCCTCAGCACCACCCCCTCTCCGCAGGTTACCATGGACTACAGAGGCTGCATTCTGAGGCCAGGGCGTTCCGAGAATGCCAAGGGCAGACATGATGACCTTAAATGATTTCCTCTTGTGTCAGTGTTGGTAAACTTTAGGAGCTAGGAAATGGTCCACTTGACAGAAATGTTCAAATTTACTGGCATTTCATATATTCTCTGCTCTAACATTGTCCTGACTCTTTCTGTATATTCTTTACTTATGTTTTGGTTTTCCTTAATCAAAGTGTGTCTTTTAATTCTTTTCAAAGAAGATTCTTTGGACTTACTAAATCACCTGAATTTTATACGTTTTCTGTTGTATTAAGTTCTGCTCATATCTTTATTTATCTTTTCTCCATGTTCTCAGGGTTTATTGTTTTCATCTTCTGATGTCAATTAAAACACTTGGTTATTGATTTTAGTAAATCTTTTTACTTATAAAGATTTGAACTTTTGAAGATTCCAGCTTACTTGTACGTGTCTAAGGGTCAGGTCCTCTCCATTGTTGCTGGCCTAAGGCTTAGTTCACCATACAGCAATGTATATATTGACCTATTTTCCCCTCGACTTTCTGTGATTCCCTACATCTCACCTTTCTTTGCAGACAAGCCATTTGAAATACCCTTATCTTATTTCACAGCCAATAAGTCTTTGAAATAATGTGTATTTTTTAGAGAAATCTTCTTATATAATTAGGCAGAAAATCTGACCTGCCATAGTTTTCAAAACAGCATAATTTCACTCTTCTCAATGATTAATCTGTTGTATTACACAACCTTGGAGTATTTAGCTTTATCAATGACATGTCCTTGAAAAATGTTTTAGAGATCCTACCAGTCTTTGAAAACATCCTTGTGACTTGTTTCAGTTCCAGTTTTATGTATATTTTCTGCCTTGCACCCGATTATTCCTACATCTGATGGATGGCCTTGGGAATCTAATTCTGGTATTGATGGTTTTGGCTGATTGTCTCCCCTTGTAGCTGCTTTCTTCAATATTGTGTAAATTTAGATCATGAGCTCATGTTTAGCTAAACAGCTGACCTTGTAAGAGGCTTAGGTGTGAACGCTCGTAAGTTTCAGCAGAAAGTCGGCAAAGATTTATTTGTGTCCCTCCAATGAGTGGCCCGCAAGGACCCCGTTTTCTACAAGTGTTGGTCCAATACTCCCTCTAGAGGCAGGGGACTCAAACAGGGCTGCTTTGCGGCCCCCGATCTGGGGCAGGGGCCGTGGGCGGCCTGTGACCCGGGCCGGAGCCTCTCCGTGTGTGTCCCAGGGACACATCTGCCTGCGTACTTCGGTCACCTGGCAGGAAGCTACGATGCCCAGAACTATGCTTAGGTGTGCAGCGCGGTGTACTGCGCGGACACGTTCCACACACACTTCAAGTAAGAGGGCGGCCTGAGTGGAAAGGTGAGAGTTTGCGCAGCTGTGCAGACAAAGAAGGCGCCCTTTGTCCTGGGCCTAAAAGCTTGTGACACTCCACTGGGCCTGCCGGGCTCTGAGGGCCCTGGCCTGGGCCCCCTGCTCCCCTGCCCTTTGTTCAGTCACAGCAGAGATGGCCACACCCACTCCCTCAGTGAGGGCAGTGTTCCAACCTCCCTCAGTCCCGCCCCATCTCCGCAGGTTACCATGGACTACAGAGGCTGCATTCTGAGGCCAGGGCGTTCCGAGAATGCCAAGGGCAGACATGATGACCTTAAATGATTTCCTCTTGTGTCAGTGTTGGTAAACTTTAGGAGCTAGGAAATGTTCCACTTTACAGAAATGTTCAAATTTACTGGCATTTCATATATTCTGTGCTCAAACATTGTCCTGACTCTTTCTGTATATTCTTTACTTATGTTTAGGTTTTCCTTAATCAAAGTGTGTCTTTTAAAACTTTTCAAAGATTCTTTGGACTTACTAAATCACCTGAATTTTATACGTTTTCTGTTGTATTAAGTTCTGCTCATATCTTTATTTATCTTTTCTCCATGTTCTCAGGGTTTATTGTTTTCATCTTCTGATGTCAATTAAAACACTTGGTTATTCATTTTAATAAATATTTTTACTTATAAAGATTTGAACTTTTGAAGATTCCAGCTTACTTGTTCGTGTCTAAGGGTCAGGTCTTCTCCATTGTTGCTGGCCTAAGGCTTAGTTCACCATACAGCAATGTATATATTGACCTAGTTTCCCCTCGACTTTCTGTGATTCCCTACATCTCACCTTTCTTTGCAGACAAGCCATTTGAAATACCCTTAACTTATTTCACAGCCAATAAGTCTTTGAAATAATGTGTATTTTTTAGAGAAATCTTCTTATAGAATTAGGCAGAAAATCTGACCTGCCATAGTTTTCAAAACAGCATAATTTCACTCTTCTCAATGATTAATCTGTTATATTACACAACCTTGGAGTATTTAGCTTTATCAATGACATGTCCTTGAAAAATGTTTTAGAGATCCTACCAGTCTTTGAAAACATCCTTGTGCCTTGTTTCAGTTCCAGTTTTATGTATATTTTCTGCCTTGCACCCGATTATTCCTACATCTGATGGATGGCCTTAGGAATCTAATTCTGGTATTGATGGTTTTGGCTGATTGTCTCCCCTTGTAGCTGCTTTCTTCATTATTGTGTAAATTTAGATCATGAGCTCATGTTTAGCTAAACAGCTGACCTTGTAAGAGGCTTAGGTGTGAACGCTCGTAAGTTTCAGCAGCGAGTCGGCAAAGATTTATTTGTGTCCCTCCAATGAGTGGCCCGCAAGGACCCCGTTTTCTACAAGTGTTGGTCCAATACTCCCTCTAGAGGCAGGGGACTCAGACAGGGCTGCTTTGCGGCCCCCGATCTGGGGCAGGGGCAGTGGGCGGCCTGTGACCCGGGCAGGAGCCCCTCCGCGTGTGTCCCAGGGACCCATCTGCCTGCGAACTTCGGTCACCTGGCAGGAAGCTACGATGCCCAGAACTATGGTTAGCTGTGCAGCGCGGTGTACTCCGCGGACACGTTCCACACACACTTCAAGTAATAGGGCGGCCTGAGTGGAAAGGTGAGAGTTTGGGCAGCTGTGCAGACAAAGAAGGCGCCCTTTGGCCTGGGCCTAAAAACTTGTGACACTCCACTGGGCCTGCTGGGCTCTGAGGGCCCTGCCCTGGGCCCTCTGCTCCCCTGCCCTTTGTTCAGTCACAGCAGAGATGGCCACACCCACTCCCTCAGTGAGGGCAGTGTTCCAACCTCCCTCAGCACCGCCCCCTCTCTGCAGGTTACCATGGACTACAGAGGCTGCATTCTGAGGCCAGGGCGTTCCGAGAATGCCAAGGGCAGACATGATGCCCTTAAATGATTTCCTCCTGTGTCAGTGTTGGTAAACTTTAGGAGCTAGGAAATGGTCCACTTTACAGAAATGTTCAAATTTACTGGCATTTCATATATTCTCTGCTCTAACATTGTCCTGACTCTTTCTGTATATTCTTTACTTATGTTTTGGTTCTCCTTAATCAAAGTGTGTCTTTTAAATCTTTTCAAAGAAGATTCTTTGGACTTACTAAATCACCTGAATTTTATATGTTTTCTGTTGTATTAAGTTGTGCTCATAACTTTATTTATCTTTTTTCTATGTTCTCAGGGTTTATTGTTTTCATCTTCTGATGTCAATTAAAACACTTGTTTATTCATTTTAATAAATCTTTTTACTTATAAAGATTTGAACTTTTGAAGATTCCAGCTTACTTGTACATTTCTAAGGGTCAGGTCCTCTCCATTGTTGCTGGCCTAAGGCTTAGTTCACCATACAGCAATGTATATATTGACCTATTTTCCCCTCGACTTTCTGTGATTCCCTACATCTCACCTTTCTTTGCAGACAAGCCATTTGAAATACCCTTAACTTATTTCACAGCCAATAAGTCTTTGAAATAATGTGTATTTTTTAGAGAAATCTTCTTATATAATTAGGCAGAAAATCTGACCTGCCATAGTTTTCAAAACAGCATAATTTCACTCTTCTCAATGATTAATCTGTTGTATTACACAACCTTGGAGTATTTAGCTTTATCAATGACATGTCCTTGAAAAATGTTTTAGAGATCCTACCAGTCTTTGAAAACATCCTTGTGCCTTGTTTCAGTTCCAGTTTTATGTATATTTTCTGCCTTGCACCCGATTATTCCTACATCTGATGGATGGCCTTAGGAATCTAATTCTGGTATTGATGGTTTTGGCTGATTGTCTCCCCTTGTAGCTGCTTTCTTCATTATTGTGTAAATTTAGATCATGAGCTCATGTTTAGCTAAACAGCTGACCTTGTAAGAGGCTTAGGTGTGAACGCTCGTAAGTTTCAGCAGCGAGTCGGCAAAGATTTATTTGTGTCCCTCCAATGAGTGGCCCGCAAGGACCCCGTTTTCTACAAGTGTTGGTCCAATACTCCCTCTAGAGGCAGGGGACTCAGACAGGGCTGCTTTGCGGCCCCCGATCTGGGGCAGGGGCAGTGGGCGGCCTGTGACCCGGGCAGGAGCCCCTCCGCGTGTGTCCCAGGGACCCATCTGCCTGCGAACTTCGGTCACCTGGCAGGAAGCTACGATGCCCAGAACTATGGTTAGCTGTGCAGCGCGGTGTACTCCGCGGACACGTTCCACACACACTTCAAGTAATAGGGCGGCCTGAGTGGAAAGGTGAGAGTTTGGGCAGCTGTGCAGACAAAGAAGGCGCCCTTTGGCCTGGGCCTAAAAACTTGTGACACTCCACTGGGCCTGCCGGGCTCTGAGGGCCCTGCCCTGGGCCCTCTGCTCCCCTGCCCTTTGTTCAGTCACAGCAGAGATGGCCACACCCACTCCCTCAGTGAGGGCAGTGTTCCAAACTCCCTCAGCCCCGCCCCCTCTCCGCAGGTTACCATGGACTACAGAGGCTGCATTCTGAGGCCAGGGCGTTCCGAGAATGCCAAGGGCAGACATGATGACCTTAAATGATTTCCTCTTGTGTCAGTGTTGGTAAACTTTAGGAGCTAGGAAATGGTCCACTTGACAGAAATGTGCAAATTTACTGGCATTTCATATATTGTCTGCTCTAACATTGTCCTGACTCTTTCTGTATATTCTTTACTTATGTTTTGGTTTTCCTTAATCAAAGTGTGTCTATTAATTCTTTTCAAAGAAGATTCTTTGGACTTACTAAATCACCTGAATTTTATACGTTTTCTGTTGTATTAAGTTCTGCTCATATCTTTATTTATCTTTTCTCTATGTTCTCAGGATTTATTGTTTTCATCTTCTGATGTCAATTAAAACCCTTGGTTATTCATTTTAATAATATTTTTACTTATAAAGATTTGAACTTTTGAAGATTCCAGCTTACTTGTACGTGTCTAAGGGTCACGTCCTCTACATTGTTGCTGGCCTAAGGCTTAGTTCACCATACAGCAATGTATATATTGACCTATTTTCCCCTCGACTTTCTGTGATTCCCTACATCTCACCTTTCTTTGCAGACAAGCCATTTGAAATACCCTTATCTTATTTCACAGCCAATAAGTCTTTGAAATAATGTGTATTTTTTAGAGAAATCTTCTTATATAATTAGGCAGAAAATCTGACCTGCCATAGTTTTCAAAACATCATAATTTCACTCTTCTCAATGATTAATCTGTTGTATTACACAACCTTGGAGTATTTAGCTTTATCAATGACATGTCCTTGAAAAATGTTTTAGAGATCCTACCAGTCTTTGAAAACATCCTTGTGCCTTGTTTCAGTTCCAGTTTTATGTATATTTTCTGCCTTGAACCCGATTATTCCTACATCTGATGGATGGCCTTGGGAATCTAATTCTGGTATTGATGGTTTTGGCTGATTGTCTCCCCTTGTAGCTGCTTTCTTCAATATTGTGTAAATTTAGATCATGAGCTCATGTTTAGCTAAACAGCTGACCTTGTAAGAGGCTTAGGTGTGAACGCTCGTAAGTTTCAGCAGAAGGTCGGCAAAGATTTATTTGTGTCCCTCCAATGAGTGGCCCGCAAGGACCCCGTTTTCTACAAGTGTTGGTCCAATACTCCCTCTAGAGGCAGGGGACTCAGACAGGGCTGCTTTGCGCCCCCCGATCTGGGGCAGGGTCTGTGGGCGGCCTGTGACCCGGGCAGGAGCCCCTCCGCGTGTGTCCCAGGGAGCCATCTGCCTGCGACCTTCGGTCACCTGGCAGGAAGCTACGATGCCCAGACCTATGCATAGCTGTGCAGCGCGGTATACTGCACGGACACGTTCCACACTCACTTCAAGTAAGAGGGCGGCCTGAGTGGAAAGGTGAGAGTTTGGGCAGGTGTGCAGACAAAGAAGGCGCCCTTTGGCCTGGGCCTAAAAGCTTGTGACACTCCACTGGTTCTGCCGGGCTCTGAGGGCCCTGCCCTGGGCCCCCTGCTTCCCTGCCCTTTGTTCAGTCACAGCAGAAATGGCCACACCCACTCCCTCAGTGAGGGCAGTGTTCCATCCTCCCTCAGCACCACCCCCTCTCCGCAGGTTACCATGGACTACAGAGGCTGCATTCTGAGGCCAGGGCGTTCCGAGAATGCCAAGGGCAGACATGATGACCTTAAATGATTTCCTCTTGTGTCAGTGTTGGTAAACTTTAGGAGCTAGGAAATGGTCCACTTTACAGAAATGTTCAAATTTACTGGCATTTCATATATTCTCTGCTCTAACATTGTCCTGACTCTTTCTGTATATTCTTTACTTATGTTTTGGTTTTCCTTAATCAAAGTGTGTCTTTTAATTCTTTTCAAAGAAGATTCTTTGGACTTACTAAATCACCTGAATTTTATACGTTTTCTGTTGTATTAAGTTCTGCTCATATCTTTATTTATCTTTTCTCCATGTTCTCAGGGTTTATTGTTTTCATCTTCTGATGTCAATTAAAACACTTGGTTATTGATTTTAGTAAATCTTTTTACTTATAAAGATTTGAACTTTTGAAGATTCCAGCTTACTTGTACGTGTCTAAGGGTCAGGTCCTCTCCATTGTTGCTGGCCTAAGGCTTAGTTCACCATACAGCAATGTATATATTGACCTATTTTCCCCTCGACTTTCTGTGATTCCCTACATCTCACCTTTCTTTGCAGACAAGCCATTTGAAATACCCTTATCTTATTTCACAGCCAATAAGTCTTTGAAATAATGTGTATTTTTTAGAGAAATCTTCTTATATAATTAGGCAGAAAATCTGACCTGCCATAGTTTTCAAAACAGCATAATTTCACTCTTCTCAATGATTAATCTGTTGTATTACACAACCTTGGAGTATTTAGCTTTATCAATGACATGTCCTTGAAAAATGTTTTAGAGATCCTACCAGTCTTTGAAAACATCCTTGTGACTTGTTTCAGTTCCAGTTTTATGTATATTTTCTGCCTTGCACCCGATTATTCCTACATCTGATGGATGGCCTTGGGAATCTAATTCTGGTATTGATGGTTTTGGCTGATTGTCTCCCCTTGTAGCTGCTTTCTTCAATATTGTGTAAATTTAGATCATGAGCTCATGTTTAGCTAAACAGCTGACCTTGTAAGAGGCTTAGGTGTGAACGCTCGTAAGTTTCAGCAGAAAGTCGGCAAAGATTTATTTGTGTCCCTCCAATGAGTGGCCCGCAAGGACCCCGTTTTCTACAAGTGTTGGTCCAATACTCCCTCTAGAGGCAGGGGAATCAAACAGGGCTGCTTTGCGGCCCCCGATCTGGGGCAGGGGCCGTGGGCGGCCTGTGACCCGGGCCGGAGCCTCTCCGTGTGTGTCCCAGGGACACATCTGCCTGCGTACTTCGGTCACCTGGCAGGAAGCTACGATGCCCAGAACTATGCTTAGGTGTGCAGCGCGGTGTACTGCGCGGACACGTTCCACACACACTTCAAGTAAGAGGGCGGCCTGAGTGGAAAGGTGAGAGTTTGCGCAGCTGTGCAGACAAAGAAGGCGCCCTTTGTCCTGGGCCTAAAAGCTTGTGACACTCCACTGGGCCTGCCGGGCTCTGAGGGCCCTGGCCTGGGCCCCCTGCTCCCCTGCCCTTTGTTCAGTCACAGCAGAGATGGCCACACCCACTCCCTCAGTGAGGGCAGTGTTCCAACCTCCCTCAGTCCCGCCCCATCTCCGCAGGTTACCATGGACTACAGAGGCTGCATTCTGAGGCCAGGGCGTTCCGAGAATGCCAAGGGCAGACATGATGACCTTAAATGATTTCCTCTTGTGTCAGTGTTGGTAAACTTTAGGAGCTAGGAAATGTTCCACTTTACAGAAATGTTCAAATTTACTGGCATTTCATATATTCTGTGCTCAAACATTGTCCTGACTCTTTCTGTATATTCTTTACTTATGTTTAGGTTTTCCTTAATCAAAGTGTGTCTTTTAAAACTTTTCAAAGATTCTTTGGACTTACTAAATCACCTGAATTTTATACGTTTTCTGTTGTATTAAGTTCTGCTCATATCTTTATTTATCTTTTCTCCATGTTCTCAGGGTTTATTGTTTTCATCTTCTGATGTCAATTAAAACACTTGGTTATTCATTTTAATAAATATTTTTACTTATAAAGATTTGAACTTTTGAAGATTCCAGCTTACTTGTTCGTGTCTAAGGGTCAGGTCTTCTCCATTGTTGCTGGCCTAAGGCTTAGTTCACCATACAGCAATGTATATATTGACCTAGTTTCCCCTCGACTTTCTGTGATTCCCTACATCTCACCTTTCTTTGCAGACAAGCCATTTGAAATACCCTTAACTTATTTCACAGCCAATAAGTCTTTGAAATAATGTGTATTTTTTAGAGAAATCTTCTTATAGAATTAGGCAGAAAATCTGACCTGCCATAGTTTTCAAAACAGCATAATTTCACTCTTCTCAATGATTAATCTGTTGTATTACACAACCTTGGAGTATTTAGCTTTATCAATGACATGTCCTTGAAAAATGTTTTAGAGATCCTACCAGTCTTTGAAAACATCCTTGTGCCTTGTTTCAGTTCCAGTTTTATGTATATTTTCTGCCTTGCACCCGATTATTCCTACATCTGATGGATGGCCTTAGGAATCTAATTCTGGTATTGATGGTTTTGGCTGATTGTCTCCCCTTGTAGCTGCTTTCTTCATTATTGTGTAAATTTAGATCATGAGCTCATGTTTAGCTAAACAGCTGACCTTGTAAGAGGCTTAGGTGTGAACGCTCGTAAGTTTCAGCAGCGAGTCGGCAAAGATTTATTTGTGTCCCTCCAATGAGTGGCCCGCAAGGACCCCGTTTTCTACAAGTGTTGGTCCAATACTCCCTCTAGAGGCAGGGGACTCAGACAGGGCTGCTTTGCGGCCCCCGATCTGGGGCAGGGGCAGTGGGCGGCCTGTGACCCGGGCAGGAGCCCCTCCGCGTGTGTCCCAGGGACCCATCTGCCTGCGAACTTCGGTCACCTGGCAGGAAGCTACGATGCCCAGAACTATGGTTAGCTGTGCAGCGCGGTGTACTCCGCGGACACGTTCCACACACACTTCAAGTAATAGGGCGGCCTGAGTGGAAAGGTGAGAGTTTGGGCAGCTGTGCAGACAAAGAAGGCGCCCTTTGGCCTGGGCCTAAAAACTTGTGACACTCCACTGGGCCTGCTGGGCTCTGAGGGCCCTGCCCTGGGCCCTCTGCTCCCCTGCCCTTTGTTCAGTCACAGCAGAGATGGCCACACCCACTCCCTCAGTGAGGGCAGTGTTCCAACCTCCCTCAGCACCGCCCCCTCTCTGCAGGTTACCATGGACTACAGAGGCTGCATTCTGAGGCCAGGGCGTTCCGAGAATGCCAAGGGCAGACATGATGCCCTTAAATGATTTCCTCCTGTGTCAGTGTTGGTAAACTTTAGGAGCTAGGAAATGGTCCACTTTACAGAAATGTTCAAATTTACTGGCATTTCATATATTCTCTGCTCTAACATTGTCCTGACTCTTTCTGTATATTCTTTACTTATGTTTTGGTTCTCCTTAATCAAAGTGTGTCTTTTAAATCTTTTCAAAGAAGATTCTTTGGACTTACTAAATCACCTGAATTTTATATGTTTTCTGTTGTATTAAGTTGTGCTCATAACTTTATTTATCTTTTTTCTATGTTCTCAGGGTTTATTGTTTTCATCTTCTGATGTCAATTAAAACACTTGTTTATTCATTTTAATAAATCTTTTTACTTATAAAGATTTGAACTTTTGAAGATTCCAGCTTACTTGTACATTTCTAAGGGTCAGGTCCTCTCCATTGTTGCTGGCCTAAGGCTTAGTTCACCATACAGCAATGTATATATTGACCTATTTTCCCCTCGACTTTCTGTGATTCCCTACATCTCACCTTTCTTTGCAGACAAGCCATTTGAAATACCCTTAACTTATTTCACAGCCAATAAGTCTTTGAAATAATGTGTATTTTTTAGAGAAATCTTCTTATATAATTAGGCAGAAAATCTGACCTGCCATAGTTTTCAAAACAGCATAATTTCACTCTTCTCAATGATTAATCTGTTGTATTACACAACCTTGGAGTATTTAGCTTTATCAATGACATGTCCTTGAAAAATGTTTTAGAGATCCTACCAGTCTTTGAAAACATCCTTGTGCCTTGTTTCAGTTCCAGTTTTATGTATATTTTCTGCCTTGCACCCGATTATTCCTTCATCTGATGGATGGCCTTGGGAATCTATTTCAGGTATTGATGGTTTTGGCTGATTGTCTCCCCTTGTAGCTGCTTTCTTCATTATTGTGTAAATCTAGATCATGAGCTCATGTTTAGCTAAACAGCTGACCTTGTAAGAGGCTTAGGTGTGAACGCTCGTAAGTTTCAGCAGAAAGTCGGCAAAGATTTATTTGTGTCCCTCCAATGAGTGGCCCGCAAGGACCCCGTTTTCTACAAGTGTTGGTCCAATACTCCCTCTAGAGGCAGGGGACTCAGACAGGGCTGCTTTGCGGCCCCCGATCTGGGGCAGGGGCAGTGGGCGGCCTGTGACCCGGGCAGGAGCCTCTCCACATGTGTCCCAGGGACTGATCTGCCTGCGAACTTCGGTCACCTGGCAGGAAGCTACGATGCCCAGAACTATGGTTAGCGGTGCAGCGCGGTGTACTCCGCGGACACGTTCCACACACACTTCAAGTAAGAGGGCGGCCTGAGTGGAAAGGTGAGAGTTTGGGCAGCTGTGCAGACAAAGAAGGCGCCCTTTGGCCTGGGCCTAAAAACTTGTGACACTCCACTGGGCCTGCCGGGCTCTGAGGGCCCTGCCCTGGGCCCTCTGCTCCCCTGCCCTTTGTTCAGTCACAGCAGAGATGGCCACACCCACTCCCTCAGTGAGGGCAGTGTTCCAACCTCCCTCAGCCCCGCCACCTCTCTGCAGGTTACCATGGACTACAGAGGCTGCATTCTGAGGCCAGGGCGGTCCGAGAATGCCAAGGGCAGACATGATGCCCTTAAATTATTTCCTCTTGTGTCAGTGTTGGTAAACTTTAGGAGCTAGGAAATGGTCCACTTTACAGAAATGTTCAAATTTACTGGCATTTCATATATTCTCTGCTCTAACATTGTCCTGACTCTTTCTGTATATTCTTTACTTATGTTTTGGTTCTCCTTAATCAAAGTGTGTCTTTTAAATCTTTTCAAAGAAGATTCTTTGGACTTACTAAATCACCTGAATTTTATATGTTTTCTGTTGTATTAAGTTGTGCTCATAACTTTATTTATCTTTTTTCTATGTTCTCAGGGTTTATTGTTTTCATCTTCTGATGTCAATTAAAACACTTGTTTATTCATTTTAATAAATCTTTTTACTTATAAAGATTTGAACTTTTGAAGATTCCAGCTTACTTGTACATTTCTAAGGGTCAGGTCTTCTCCATTGTTGCTGGCCTAAGGCTTAGTTCACCATACAGCAATGTATATATTGACCTATTTTCCCCTCGACTTTCTGTGATTCCCTACATCTCACCTTTCTTTGCAGGCAAGCCATTTGAAATACCCTTAACTTATTTCACAGCCAATAAGTCTTTGAAATAATGTGTATTTTTTAGAGAAATCTTCTTATATAATTAGGCAGAAAATCTGACCTGCCATAGTTTTCAAAACAGCATAATTTCACTCTTCTCAATGATTAATCTGTTGTATTACACAACCTTGGAGTATTTAGCTTTATCAATGACATGTCCTTGAAAAATGTTTTAGAGATCCTACCAGTCTTTGAAAACATCCTTGTGCCTTGTTTCAGTTCCAGTTTTATGTATATTTTCTGCCTTGCACCCGATTATTCCTTCATCTGATGGATGGCCTTGGGAATCTATTTCAGGTATTGATGGTTTTGGCTGATTGTCTCCCCTTGTAGCTGCTTTCTTCATTATTGTGTAAATCTAGATCATGAGCTCATGTTTAGCTAAACAGCTGACCTTGTAAGAGGCTTAGGTGTGAACGCTCGTAAGTTTCAGCAGAAAGTCGGCAAAGATTTATTTGTGTCCCTCCAATGAGTGGCCCGCAAGGACCCCGTTTTCTACAAGTGTTGGTCCAATACTCCCTCTAGAGGCAGGGGACTCAGACAGGGCTGCTTTGCGGCCCCCGATCTGGGGCAGGGGCAGTGGGCGGGCTGTGACCCGGGCAGGAGCCTCTCCACATGTGTCCCAGGGACCCATCTGCCTGCGAACTTCGGTCACCTGGCAGGAAGCTACGATGCCCAGAACTATGCTTAGCTGTGCAGCGCGGTGTACTGCGCGGACAAGTTCCACACACACTTCAAGTAAGAGGGCGGCCTGAGTGGAAAGGTGAGAGTTTGGGCAGTTGTGCAGACAAAGAAGGCGCCCTTTGGCCTGGACCTAAAATCTTGTGACACTCCACTGGGCCTGCCGGGCTCTGAGGGCCCTGCCCTTGGCCCCCTGCTCCCCTGCCCTTTGTTCAGTCACAGCAGAGATGGCCACACCCACTCCCTCAGTGAGGGCAGTGTTCCAACCTCCCTCAGCCCCGCCCCCACTCTGCAGGTTACCATGGACTACAGTGGCTGCATTCTGAGGCCAGGGCGTTCCGAGAATGCCAAGGGCAGACATGATGACCTTAAAAGATTTCCTCTTGTGTCAGTGTTGGTAAACTTTAGGAGCTAGGAAATGGTCCACTTGACAGAAATGTTCAAATTTACTGGCATTTCATATATTCTCTGCTCTAACATTGTCCTGACTCTTTCTGTATATTCTTTACTTATGTTTTGGTTCTCCTTAATCAAAGTGTGTCTATTAATTCTTTTCAAAGAAGATTCTTTGGACTTACTAAATCACCTGAATTTTATACGTTTTCTGTTGTATTAAGTTCTGCTCATATCTTTATTTATATTTTCTCTATGTTCTCAGGGTTTATTGTTTTCATCTTCTGCTGTCAATTAAAACACTTGGTTATTCATTTTAATAAATCTTTTTACTTATAAAGATTTGAACTTTTGAAGATTCCAGCTTACTTGTACGTGTCTAAGGGTCACGTCCTCTCCATTGTTGCTGGCCTAAGGCTTAGTTCACCATACAGCAATGTATATATTGACCTATTTTCCCCTCGACTTTCTGTGATTCCCTACATCTCACCTTTCTTTGCAGACAAGCCATTTGAAATACCCTTAACTTATTTCACAGCCAATAAGTCTTTGAAATAATGTGTATTTTGTAGAGAAATCTTCTTATATAATTAGGCAGAAAATCTGACCTGCCATTGTTTTCAAAACAGCATAATTTCACTCTTCTCAATGATTAATCTGTTGTATTAAATAACCTTGGAGTATTTAGCTTTATCAATGACATGTCCTTGAAAAATGTTTTAGAGATCCTACCATTCTTTGAAAACATCCTTGTGCCTTGTTTCAGTTCCAGTTTTATGTATATTTTCTGCCTTGCACCCGATTATTCCTACATCTGATGGATGGCCTTTGGAATCTAATTCTGGTATTGATGGTTTTGGCTGATTGTCTCCCCTTGTAGCTGCTTTCTTCAATATTGTGTAAATTTAGATCATGAGCTCATGTTTAGCTAAACAGCTGACCTTGTAAGAGGCTTAGGTGTGAACGCTCGTAAGTTTCAGCAGAAAGTCGGCAAAGATTTATTTGTGTCCCTCCAATGAGTGGCCCGCAAGGACCCCGTTTTCTACAAGTGTTGGTCCAATACTCCCTCTAGAGGCAGGGGACTCAGACAGGGCTGATTTGCAGCCCCCGATCTGGGGCAGGGGCAGTGGGCGGCCTGTGACCCGGGCAGGAGCCCCTCCGCGTGTGTCCCAGGGACCCATCTGCCTGCGACCTTCGGTCACCTGGCAGGAAGCTACGATGCCCAGACCTATGCATAGCTGTGCAGCGCGGTATACTGCACGGACACGTTCCACACTCACTTCAAGTAAGAGGGCGGCCTGAGTGGAAAGGTGAGAGTTTGGGCAGGTGTGCAGACAAAGAAGGCGCCCTTTGGCCTGGGCCTAAAAGCTTGTGACACTCCACTGGGCCTGCCGGGCTCTGAGGGCCCTGCCCTGGGCCCCCTGCTTCCCTGCCCTTTGTTCAGTCACAGCAGAAATGGCCACACCCACTCCCTCAGTGAGGGCAGTGTTCCATCCTCCCTCAGCACCACCCCCTCTCCGCAGGTTACAATGGACTACGGAGGCTGCATTCTGAGGCCAGGGCGTTCCGAGAATGCCAAGGGCAGACATGATGACCTTAAATGATTTCCTGTTGTGTCAGTGTTGGTAAACTTTAGGAGCTAGGAAATGGTCCCCTTTACAGAAATGTTCAAATTTACTGGCATTTCATATATTCTCTGCTCTAACATTGTCCTGATTCTTTCTGTATATTCTTTACTTATGTTTTGGTTTTCCTTAATCAAAGTGTGTCTTTTAAATGTTTTCAAAGAAGATTCTTTGGACTTACTAAATCACCTGAATTTTATACGTTTTCTGTTGTATTAAGTTCTGCTCATATCTTTATTTATCTTTTCTCCATGTTCTCAGGGTTTATTGTTTTCATCTTCTGATGTCAATTAAAACACTTGGTTATTGATTTTAGTAAAGCTTTTTACTTATAAAGATTTGAACTTTTGAAGATTCCAGCTTACTTGTACGTGTCTAAGGGTCAGGTCCTCTCCATTGTTGCTGGCCTAAGGCTTAGTTCACCATACAGCAATGTATGTATTGACCTATTTTCCCCTCGACTTTCTGTGATTCCCTACATCTCACCTTTCTTTGCAGACAAGCCATTTGAAATACCCTTATCTTATTTCACAGCCAATAAGTCTTTGAAATAATGTGTATTTTTTAGAGAAATCTTCTTATATAATTAGGCAGAAAATCTGACCTGCCATAGTTTTCAAAACAGCATAATTTCACTCTTCTCAATGATTAATCTGTTGTATTACACAACCTTGGAGTATTTAGCTTTATCAATGACATGTCCTTGAAAAATGTTTTAGAGATCCTACCAGTCTTTGAAAACATCCTTGTGCCTTGTTTCAGTTCCAGTTTTATGTATATTTTCTGCCTTGCACCCGATTATTCCTACATCTGATGGATGGCCTTGGGAATCTAATTCTGGTATTGATGGTTTTGGCTGATTGTCTCCCCTTGTAGCTGCTTTCTTCAATATTGTGTAAATTTAGATCATGAGCTCATGTTTAGCTAAACAGCTGACCTTGTAAGAGGCTTAGGTGAGAACGCTCGTAAGTTTCAGCAGAAAGTCGGCAAAGATTTATTTGTGTCCCTCCAATGAGTGGCCCGCAAGGATCCCGTTTTCTACAAGTGTTGGTCCAATACTCCCTCTAGAGGCAGGGGACTCAAACAGGGCCGCTTTGCGGCCCCCGATCTGGGGCAGGGGCCGTGGGCGGCCTGTGACCCGGGCCGGAGCCTCTCCGCGTGTGTCCCAGGGACACATCTGCCTGCGAACTTCGGTCACCTGGCAGGAAGCTACAATGCCCAGAACTATGCTTAGGTGTGCAGCGCGGTGTACTGCACGGACACGTTCCACACACACTTCAAGTAAGAGGGCGGCCTGAGTGGAAAGGTGAGAGTTTGGGCAGCTGTGCAGACAAAGAAGGCGCCCTTTGGCCTGGGCCTAAAAGCTTGTGACAGTCCACTGGGCCTGCCGGGCTCTGAGGGCCCTGGCCTGGGCCCCCTGCTCCCCTGCCCTTTGTTCAGTCACAGCAGAGATGGCCACACCCACTCCCTCAGTGAGGGCAGTGTTCCAACCTCCCTCAGTCCCGCCCCCTCCCCACAGGTTACCATGGACTACACAGGCTGCATTCTGAGGCCAGGGCGTTCCGAGAATGCCAAGGGCAGACATGATGACCTTAAATGATTTCCTCTTGTGTCAGTGTTGGTAAACTTTAGGAGCTAGGAAATGGTCCACTTTACAGAAATGTTCAAATTTACTGGCATTTCATATATTCTCTGCTCTAACATTGTCCTGACTCTTTCTGTATATTCTTTACTTATGTTTAGGTTTTCCTTAATCAAAGTGTGTCTTTTAAATCTTTTCAAAGATTCTTCGGACTTACTAAATCACCTGAATTTTATACGTTTTCTGTTGTATTAAGTTCTGCTCATATCTTTATTTATCTTTTCTCCATGTTCTCAGGGTTTATTGTTTTCATCTTCTGATGTCAATTAAAACACTTGGTTATTCATTTTAGTAAATCTTTTTACTTATAAAGATTTGAACTTTTGAAGATTCCAGCTTACTTGTACGTGTCTAAGGGTCAGGTCCTCTCCATTGTTGCTGGCCTAAGGCTTAGTTCACCATACAGCAATGTATATATTGACCTATTTTCCCCTCGACTTTCTGTGATTCCCTACATCTCACCTTTCTTTGCAGACAAGCCATTTGAAATACCCTTATCTTATTTCACAGCCAATAAGTCTTTGAAATAATGTGTATTTTTTAGAGAAATCTTCTTATATAATTAGGCAGAAAATCTGACCTGCCATAGTTTTCAAAACAGCATAATTTCTCTCTTCTCAATGATTAATCTGTTGTATTACACAACCTTGGAGTATTTAGCTTTATCAATGACATGTCCTTGAAAAATGTTTTAGAGATCCTACCAGTCTTTGAAAACATCCTTGTGCCTTGTTTCAGTTCCAGTTTTATGTATATTTTCTGCCTTGCACCCGATTATTCCTACATCTGATGGATGGCCTTGGGAATCTAATTCTGGTATTGATGGTTTTGGCTGATTGTCTCCCCTTGTAGCTGCTTTCTTCAATATTGTGTAAATTTAGATCATGAGCTCATGTTTAGCTAAACAGCTGACCTTGTAAGAGGCTTAGGTGTGAACGCTCGTAAGTTTCAGCAGAAAGTCGGCAAAGATTTATTTGTGTCCCTCCAATGAGTGGCCCGCAAGGACCCCGTTTTCTACAAGTGTTGGTCCAATACTCCCTCTAGAGGCAGGGGACTCAAACAGGGCTGCTTTGCGGCCCCCGATCTGGGGCAGGGGCCGTGGGCGGCCTGTGACCCGGGCTGGAGCCTCTCCGTGTGTGTCCCAGGGACACATCTGCCTGCGAACTTCGGTCACCTGGCAGGAAGCTACGATGCCCAGAACTATGCTTAGGTGTGCAGCGCGGTGTACAGCGTGGACACGTTCCACACACACTTCAAGTAAGAGGGCGGCCTGAGTGGAAAGGTGAGAGTTTGGGCAGCTGTGCAGCAAAGAAGGCACCCTTTGGCCTGGGCCTAAAAGCTTGTGACACTCCACTGGGCCTGCCGGGCTCTGAGGGCCCTGCCCTGGGCCCTCTGCTCCCCTGCCCTTTGTTCAGTCACAGCAGAGATGGCCACACCCACTCCCTCAGTGAGGGCAGTGTTCCAACCTCCCTCAGCCCCGCCACCTCTCTGCAGGTTACCATGGACTACAGAGGCTGCATTCTGAGGCCAGGGCGGTCCGAGAATGCCAAGGGCAGACATGATGCCCTTAAATTATTTCCTCTTGTGTCAGTGTTGGTAAACTTTAGGAGCTAGGAAATGGTCCACTTTACAGAAATGTTCAAATTTACTGGCATTTCATATATTCTCTGCTCTAACATTGTCCTGACTCTTTCTGTATATTCTTTACTTATGTTTTGGTTCTCCTTAATCAAAGTGTGTCTTTTAAATCTTTTCAAAGAAGATTCTTTGGACTTACTAAATCACCTGAATTTTATATGTTTTCTGTTGTATTAAGTTGTGCTCATAACTTTATTTATCTTTTTTCTATGTTCTCAGGGTTTATTGTTTTCATCTTCTGATGTCAATTAAAACACTTGTTTATTCATTTTAATAAATCTTTTTACTTATAAAGATTTGAACTTTTGAAGATTCCAGCTTACTTGTACATTTCTAAGGGTCAGGTCTTCTCCATTGTTGCTGGCCTAAGGCTTAGTTCACCATACAGCAATGTATATATTGACCTATTTTCCCCTCGACTTTCTGTGATTCCCTACATCTCACCTTTCTTTGCAGGCAAGCCATTTGAAATACCCTTAACTTATTTCACAGCCAATAAGTCTTTGAAATAATGTGTATTTTTTAGAGAAATCTTCTTATATAATTAGGCAGAAAATCTGACCTGCCATAGTTTTCAAAACAGCATAATTTCACTCTTCTCAATGATTAATCTGTTGTATTACACAACCTTGGAGTATTTAGCTTTATCAATGACATGTCCTTGAAAAATGTTTTAGAGATCCTACCAGTCTTTGAAAACATCCTTGTGCCTTGTTTCAGTTCCAGTTTTATGTATATTTTCTGCCTTGCACCCGATTATTCCTTCATCTGATGGATGGCCTTGGGAATCTATTTCAGGTATTGATGGTTTTGGCTGATTGTCTCCCCTTGTAGCTGCTTTCTTCATTATTGTGTAAATCTAGATCATGAGCTCATGTTTAGCTAAACAGCTGACCTTGTAAGAGGCTTAGGTGTGAACGCTCGTAAGTTTCAGCAGAAAGTCGGCAAAGATTTATTTGTGTCCCTCCAATGAGTGGCCCGCAAGGACCCCGTTTTCTACAAGTGTTGGTCCAATACTCCCTCTAGAGGCAGGGGACTCAGACAGGGCTGCTTTGCGGACCCCGATCTGGGGCAGGGGAAGTGGGCGGCCTGTGACCCGGGCAGGAGCCTCTCCACATGTGTCCCAGGGACCCATCTGCCTGCGAACTTCGGTCACCTGGCAGGAAGCTACGATGCCCAGAACTATGCTTAGCTGTGCAGCGCGGTGTACTGCGCGGACAAGTTCCACACACACTTCAAGTAAGAGGGCGGCCTGAGTGGAAAGGTGAGAGTTTGGGCAGTTGTGCAGACAAAGAAGGCGCCCTTTGGCCTGGACCTAAAATCTTGTGACACTCCACTGGGCCTGCCGGGCTCTGAGGGCCCTGCCCTTGGCCCCCTGCTCCCCTGCCCTTTGTTCAGTCACAGCAGAGATGGCCACACCCACTCCCTCAGTGAGGGCAGTGTTCCAACCTCCCTCAGCCCCGCCCCCACTCTGCAGGTTACCATGGACTACAGTGGCTGCATTCTGAGGCCAGGGCGTTCCGAGAATGCCAAGGGCAGACATGATGACCTTAAAAGATTTCCTCTTGTGTCAGTGTTGGTAAACTTTAGGAGCTAGGAAATGGTCCACTTGACAGAAATGTTCAAATTTACTGGCATTTCATATATTCTCTGCTCTAACATTGTCCTGACTCTTTCTGTATATTCTTTACTTATGTTTTGGTTCTCCTTAATCAAAGTGTGTCTATTAATTCTTTTCAAAGAAGATTCTTTGGACTTACTAAATCACCTGAATTTTATACGTTTTCTGTTGTATTAAGTTCTGCTCATATCTTTATTTATATTTTCTCTATGTTCTCAGGGTTTATTGTTTTCATCTTCTGCTGTCAATTAAAACACTTGGTTATTCATTTTAATAAATCTTTTTACTTATAAAGATTTGAACTTTTGAAGATTCCAGCTTACTTGTACGTGTCTAAGGGTCACGTCCTCTCCATTGTTGCTGGCCTAAGGCTTAGTTCACCATACAGCAATGTATATATTGACCTATTTTCCCCTCGACTTTCTGTGATTCCCTACATCTCACCTTTCTTTGCAGACAAGCCATTTGAAATACCCTTAACTTATTTCACAGCCAATAAGTCTTTGAAATAATGTGTATTTTGTAGAGAAATCTTCTTATATAATTAGGCAGAAAATCTGACCTGCCATTGTTTTCAAAACAGCATAATTTCACTCTTCTCAATGATTAATCTGTTGTATTAAATAACCTTGCAGTATTTAGCTTTATCAATGACATGTCCTTGAAAAATGTTTTAGAGATCCTACCATTCTTTGAAAACATCCTTGTGCCTTGTTTCAGTTCCAGTTTTATGTATATTTTCTGCCTTGCACCCGATTATTCCTACATCTGATGGATGGCCTTGGGAATCTAATTCTGGTATTGATGGTTTTGGCTCATTGTCTCCCCTTGTAGCTGCTTTCTTCAATATTGTGTAAATTTAGATCATGAGCTCATGTTTAGCTAAACAGCTGACCTTGTAAGAGGCTTAGGTGTGAACGCTCGTAAGTTTCAGCAGAAAGTCGGCAAAGATTTATTTGTGTCCCTCCAATGAGTGGCCCGCAAGGACCCCGTTTTCTACAAGTGTTGGTCCAATACTCCCTCTAGAGGCAGGGGACTCAGACAGGGCTGATTTGCAGCCCCCGATCTGGGGCAGGGGCAGTGGGCGGCCTGTGACCCGGGCAGGAGCCCCTCCGCGTGTGTCCCAGGGACCCATCTGCCTGCGACCTTCGGTCACCTGGCAGGAAGCTACGATGCCCAGACCTATGCATAGCTGTGCAGCGCGGTATACTGCACGGACACGTTCCACACTCACTTCAAGTAAGAGGGCGGCCTGAGTGGAAAGGTGAGAGTTTGGGCAGGTGTGCAGACAAAGAAGGCGCCCTTTGGCCTGGGCCTAAAAGCTTGTGACACTCCACTGGGCCTGCCGGGCTCTGAGGGCCCTGGCCTGGGCCCCCTGCTCCCCTGCCCTTTGTTCAGTCACAGCAGAGATGGCCACACCCACTCCCTCAGTGAGGGCAGTGTTCCAACCTCCCTCAGTCCCGCCCCCTCCCCACAGGTTACCATGGACTACACAGGCTGCATTCTGAGGCCAGGGCGTTCCGAGAATGCCAAGGGCAGACATGATGACCTTAAATGATTTCCTCTTGTGTCAGTGTTGGTAAACTTTAGGAGCTAGGAAATGGTCCCCTTTACAGAAATGTTCAAATTTACTGGCATTTCATATATTCTCTGCTCTAACATTGTCCTGATTCTTTCTGTATATTCTTTACTTATGTTTTGGTTTTCCTTAATCAAAGTGTGTCTTTTAAATGTTTTCAAAGAAGATTCTTTGGACTTACTAAATCACCTGAATTTTATACGTTTTCTGTTGTATTAAGTTCTGCTCATATCTTTATTTATCTTTTCTCCATGTTCTCAGGGTTTATTGTTTTCATCTTCTGATGTCAATTAAAACACTTGGTTATTGATTTTAGTAAAGCTTTTTACTTATAAAGATTTGAACTTTTGAAGATTCCAGCTTACTTGTACGTGTCTAAGGGTCAGGTCCTCTCCATTGTTGCTGGCCTAAGGCTTAGTTCACCATACAGCAATGTATGTATTGACCTATTTTCCCCTCGACTTTCTGTGATTCCCTACATCTCACCTTTCTTTGCAGACAAGCCATTTGAAATACCCTTATCTTATTTCACAGCCAATAAGTCTTTGAAATAATGTGTATTTTTTAGAGAAATCTTCTTATATAATTAGGCAGAAAATCTGACCTGCCATAGTTTTCAAAACAGCATAATTTCACTCTTCTCAATGATTAATCTGTTGTATTACACAACCTTGGAGTATTTAGCTTTATCAATGACATGTCCTTGAAAAATGTTTTAGAGATCCTACCAGTCTTTGAAAACATCCTTGTGCCTTGTTTCAGTTCCAGTTTTATGTATATTTTCTGCCTTGCACCCGATTATTCCTACATCTGATGGATGGCCTTGGGAATCTAATTCTGGTATTGATGGTTTTGGCTGATTGTCTCCCCTTGTAGCTGCTTTCTTCAATATTGTGTAAATTTAGATCATGAGCTCATGTTTAGCTAAACAGCTGACCTTGTAAGAGGCTTAGGTGAGAACGCTCGTAAGTTTCAGCAGAAAGTCGGCAAAGATTTATTTGTGTCCCTCCAATGAGTGGCCCGCAAGGACCCCGTTTTCTACAAGTGTTGGTCCAATACTCCCTCTAGAGGCAGGGGACTCAAACAGGGCCGCTTTGCGGCCCCCGATCTGGGGCAGGGGCCGTGGGCGGCCTGTGACCCGGGCCGGAGCCTCTCCGCGTGTGTCCCAGGGACACATCTGCCTGCGAACTTCGGTCACCTGGCAGGAAGCTACAATGCCCAGAACTATGCTTAGGTGTGCAGCGCGGTGTACTGCACGGACACGTTCCACACACACTTCAAGTAAGAGGGCGGCCTGAGTGGAAAGGTGAGAGTTTGGGCAGCTGTGCAGACAAAGAAGGCGCCCTTTGGCCTGGGCCTAAAAGCTTGTGACAGTCCACTGGGCCTGCCGGGCTCTGAGGGCCCTGGCCTGGGCCCCCTGCTCCCCTGCCCTTTGTTCAGTCACAGCAGAGATGGCCACACCCACTCCCTCAGTGAGGGCAGTGTTCCAACCTCCCTCAGTCCCGCCCCCTCCCCACAGGTTACCATGGACTACACAGGCTGCATTCTGAGGCCAGGGCGTTCCGAGAATGCCAAGGGCAGACATGATGACCTTAAATGATTTCCTCTTGTGTCAGTGTTGGTAAACTTTAGGAGCTAGGAAATGGTCCACTTTACAGAAATGTTCAAATTTACTGGCATTTCATATATTCTCTGCTCTAACATTGTCCTGACTCTTTCTGTATATTCTTTAATTATGTTTAGGTTTTCCTTATTCAAAGTGTGTCTTTTCAATCTTTTCAAAGATTCTTTGGACTTACTAAATCACCTGAATTTTATACGTTTTCTGTTGTATTAAGTTCTGCTCATATCTTTATTTATCTTTTCTCCATGTTCTCAGGGTTTATTGTTTTCATCTTCTGATGTCAATTAAAATACTTGGTTATTCATTTTAATAAATCTTTTTACTTATAAAGATTTGAACTTTTGAAGATTCCAGCTTACTTGTTCGTGTCTAAGGGTCAGGTCTTCTACATTGTTGCTGGCCTAAGGCTTAGTTCACCATACAGCAATGTATATATTGACCTATTTTCCCCTCGACTTTCTGTGATTCCCTACATCTCACCTTTCTTTGCAGACAAGCCATTTGAAATACCCTTAACTTATTTCACAGCCAATAAGTCTTTGAAATAATGTGTATTTTTTAGAGAAATCTTCTTATATAATTAGGCAGAAAATCTGACCTGCCATAGTTTTCAAAACAGCATAATTTCACTCTTCTCAATGATTAATCTGTTGTATTACACAACCTTGGAGTATTTAGCTTTATCAATGACATGTCCTTGAAAAATGTTTTAGAGATCCTACCAGTCTTTGAAAACATCCTTGTGCCTTGTTTCAGTTCCAGTTTTATGTATATTTTCTGCCTTGCACCCGATTATTCCTACATCTGATGGATGGCCTTGGGAATCTAATTCTGGTATTGATGGTTTTGGCTGATTGTCTCCCCTTGTAGCTGCTTTCTTCATTATTGTGTAAATTTAGATCATGAGCTCATGTTTAGCTAAACAGCTGACCTTGTAAGAGGCTTAGGTGTGAACGCTCGTAAGTTTCAGCAGAGAGTCGGCAATGATTTATTTGTGTCCCTCCAATGAGTGGCCCGCAAGGACCCCGTTTTCTACAAGTGTTGGTCCAATACTCCCTCTAGAGGCAGGGGACTCAGACAGGGCTGCTTTGCGGCCCCCGATCTGGGGCAGGGGCAGTGGGCGGCCTGTGACCCGGGCAGGAGCCCCTCCGCGTGTGTCCCAGGGACCCATCTGCCTGCGAACTTCGGTCACCTGGCAGGAAGCTACGATGCCCAGAACTATGGTTAGCTGTGCAGCCCGGTGTACTCCGCGGACACGTTCCACAAACACTTCAAGTAAGACGGCGGCCTGAGTGGAAAGGTGAGAGTTTGGGCAGCTGTGCAGACAAAGAAGGCGCCCTTTGGCCTGGGCCTAAAAACTTGTGACACTCCACTGGGCCTGCCGGGCTCTGAGGGCCCTGCCCTGGGCCCTCTGCTCCCCTGCCCTTTGTTCAGTCACAGCAGAGATGGCCACACCCACTCCCTCAGTGAGGGCAGTGTTCCAACCTCCCTCAGCCCCGCCCCCTCTCTGCAGGTTACCATGGACTACAGAGGCTGCATTCTGAGGCCAGGGCGTTCCGAGAATGCCAAGGGCAGACATGATGCCCTTAAATGATTTCCTCTTGTGTCAGTGTTGGTAAACGTTAGGAGCTAGGAAATGGTCCACTTTACAGAAATGTTCAAATTTACTGGCATTTCATATATTCTCTGCTCTAACATTGTCCTGACTCTTTCTGTATATTCTTTACTTATGTTTTGGTTCTCCTTAATCAAAGTGTGTCTTTTAAATCTTTTCAAAGAAGATTCTTTGGACTTACTAAATCACCTGAATTTTATATGTTTTCTGTTGTATTAAGTTGTGCTCATATCTTTATTTATCTTTTTTCTATGTTCTCAGGGTTTATTGTTTTCATCTTCTGATGTCAATTAAAACACTTGTTTATTCATTTTAATAAAACTTTTTACTTATAAAGATTTGAACTTTTGAAGATTCCAGCTTACTTGTACATTTCTAAGGGTCAGGTCCCCTCCATTGTTGCTGGCCTAAGGCTTAGTTCACCATACAGCAATGTATATATTGACCTATTTTCCCCTCGACTTTCTGTGATTCCCTACATCTCACCTTTCTTTGCAGACAAGCCATTTGAAATACCCTTAACTTATTTCACAGCCAATAAGTCTTTGAAATAATGTGTATTTTTTAGAGAAATCTTCTTATAGAATTAGGCAGAAAATCTGACCTGCCATAGTTTTCAAAACAGCATAATTTCACTCTTCTCAATGATTAATCTGTTGTATTACACAACCTTGGAGTATTTAGCTTTATCAATGACATGTCCTTGAAAAATGTTTTAGAGATCCTACCAGTCTTTGAAAACATCCTTGTGCCTTGTTTCAGTTCCAGTTTTATGTATATTTTCTGCCTTGCACCCGATTATTCCTACATCTGATGGATGGCCTTGGGAATGTATTTCAGGTATTGATGGTTTTGGCTGATTGTCTCCCCTTGTAGCTGCTTTCTTCATTATTGTGTAAATCTAGATCATGAGCTCATGTTTAGCTAAACAGCTGACCTTGTAAGAGGCTTAGGTGTGAACGCTCGTAAGTTTCAGCAGAGAGTCGGCAATGATTTATTTGTGTCCCTCCAATGAGTGGCCCGCAAGGACCCCGTTTTCTACAAGTGTTGGTCCAATACTCCCTCTAGAGGCAGGGGACTCAGACAGGGCTGCTTTGCGGCCCCCGATCTGGGGCAGGGGCAGTGGGCGGCCTGTGACCCGGGCAGGAGCCCCTCCGCGTGTGTCCCAGGGGCCCATCTGCCTGCGAACTTCGGTCACCTGGCAGGAAGCTACGATGCCCAGAACTATGGTTAGCTGTGCAGCGCGGTGTACTCCGCGGACACGTTCCACACACACTTCAAGTAAGAGGGCGGCCTGAGTGGAAAGGTGAGAGTTTGGGCAGCTGTGCAGACAAAGAAGGCGCCCTTTGGCCTGGGCCTAAAAACTTGTGACACTCCACTGGGCCTGCCGGGCTCTGAGGGCCCTGCCCTGGGCCCTCTGCTCCCCTGCCCTTTGTTCAGTCACAGCAGAGATGGCCACACCCACTCCCTCAGTGAGGGCAGTGTTCCAACCTCCCTCAGCCCCGCCCCCTCTCTGCAGGTTACCATGGACTACAGAGGCTGCATTCTGAGGCCAGGGCGTTCCGAGAATGCCAAGGGCAGACATGATGCCCTTAAATGATTTCCTCTTGTGTCAGTGTTGGTAAACTTTAGGAGCTAGGAAATGGTCCACTTTACAGAAATGTTCAAATTTACTGGCATTTCATATATTCTCTGCTCTAACATTGTCTTGACTCTTTCTGTATATTCTTTACTTATGTTTTGGTTCTCCTTAATCAAAGTGTGTCTTTTAAATCTTTTCAAAGAAGATTCTTTGGACTTACTAAATCACCTGAATGTTATATGTTTTCTGTTGTATTAAGTTGTGCTCATAACTTTATTTATCTTTTTTCTATGTTCTCAGGGTTTATTGTTTTCATCTTCTGATGTCAATTAAAACACTTGTTTATTCATTTTAATAAATCTTTTTACTTATAAAGATTTGAACTTTTGAAGATTCCAGCTTACTTGTACATTTCTAAGGGTCAGGTCCTCTCCATTGTTGCTGGCCTAAGGCTTAGTTCACCATACAGCAATGTATATATTGACCTATTTTCCCCTCGACTTTCTGTGATTCCCTACATCTCACCTTTCTTTGCAGACAAGCCATTTGAAATACCCTTAACTTATTTCACTGCCAATAAGTCTTTGAAATAATGTGTATTTTTTAGAGAAATCTTCTTATAGAATTAGGCAGAAAATCTGACCTGCCATAGTTTTCAAAACAGCATAATTTCACTCTTCTCAATGATTAATCTGTTGTATTACACAACCTTGGAGTATTTAGCTTTATCAATGACATGTCCTTGAAAAACGTTTTAGAGATCCTACCAGTCTTTGAAAACATCCTTGTGCCTTGTTTCAGTTCCAGTTTTATGTATATTTTCTGCCTTGCACCTGATTATTCCTTCATCTGATGGATGGCCTTGGGAATCTATTTCAGGTATTGATGGTTTTGGCTGATTGTCTCCCCTTGTAGCTGCTTTCTTCATTATTGTGTAAATCTAGATCATGAGCTCATGTTTAGCTAAACAGCTGACCTTGTAAGAGGCTTAGGTGTGAACGCTCGTAAGTTTCAGCAGAAAGTCGGCAAAGATTTATTTGTGTCCCTCCAATGAGTGGCCCGCAAGGACCCCGTTTTCTACAAGTGTTGGTCCAATACTCCCTCTAGATGCAGGGGACTCAGACAGGGCTGCTTTGCGGCCCCCGATCTGGGGCAGGGGCAGTGGGCGGGCTGTGACCCGGGCAGGAGCCTCTCCACATGTGTCCCAGTGACCCATCTGCCTGCGAACTTCGGTCACCTGGCAGGAAGCTACGATGCCCAGAACTATGCTTAGCTGTGCAGCGCGGTGTACTGCGCGGACAAGTTCCACACACACTTCAAGTAAGAGGGCGGCCTGAGTGGAAAGGTGAGAGTTTGGGCAGCTGTGCAGACAAAGAAGGCGCCCTTTGGCCTGGACCTAAAAACCTGTGACACTCCCCTGGGCCTGCCGGGCTCTGAGGGCCCTGCCCTGGGCCCTCTGCTCCCCTGCCCTTTGTTCAGTCACAGCAGAGATGGCCACACCCACTCCCTCAGTGAGGGCAGTGTTCCAACCTCCCTCAGCCCCGCCCCCTCTCTGCAGGTTACCATGGACGACAGAGGCTGCATTCTGAGGCCAGGGCGTTCCGAGAATGCCAAGGGCAGACATGATGACCTTAAATGATTTCCTCTTGTGTCAGTGTTGGTAAACTTTAGGAGCTAGGAAATGGTCCACTTTACAGAAATGTTCAAATTTACTGGCATTTCATATATTCTCTGCTCTAACATTGTCCTGACTCTTTCTGTATATTCTTTACTTATGTTTTGGTTCTCCTTAATCAAAGTGTGTCTTTTAAATCTTTTCAAAGAAGATTCTTTGGACTTACTAAATCACCTCAATTTTATATGTTTTCTGTTGTATTCAGTTGTGCTCATATCTTTATTTATCTTTTTTCTATGTTCTCAGGATTTATTGTTTTCATCTTCTGATGTCAATTAAAACACTTGTTTATTCATTTTAATAAAACTTTTTACTTATAAAGATTTGAACTTTTGAAGATTCCAGCTTACTTGTACATTTCTAAGGGTCAGGTCCTCTCCATTGTTGCTGGCCTAAGGCTTAGTTCACCATACAGCAATGTATATATTAACCTATTTCCCCTCGACTTTCTGTGATTCCCTACATCTCACCTTTCTTTGTAGACAAGCCATTTGAAATACCCTTAACTTATTTCACAGCCAATAAGTCTTTGAAATAATGTGTATTTTTTAGAGAAATCTTCTTATATAATTAGGCAGAAAATCTGACCTGCCATAGTTTTCAAAACAGCATAATTTCACTCTTCTCAATGATTAATCTGTTGTATTACACAACCTTGGAGTATTTAGCTTTATCAATGACATGTCCTTGAAAAATGTTTTAGAGATCCTACCAGTCTTTGAAAACATCCTTGTGCCTTGTTTCAGTTCCAGGTTTATGTATATTTTCTGCCTTGCACCCGATTATTCCTTCATCTGATGGATGGCCTTGGGAATCTATTTCAGGTATTGATGGTTTTGGCTGATTGTCTCCCCTTGTAGCTGCTTTCTTCATTATTGTGTAAATCTAGATCATGAGCTCATGTTTAGCTAAACAGCTGACCTTGTAAGAGGCTTAGGTGTGAACGCTCGTAAGTTTCAGCAGAAAGTCGGCAAAGATTTATTTGTGTCCCTCCAATGAGTGGCCCGCAAGGACCCCGTTTTCTACAAGTGTTGGTCCAATACTCCCTCTAGAGGCAGGGGACTCAGACAGGGCTGCTTTGCGGCCCCCGATCTGGGGCAGGGGCAGTGGGCGGCCTGTGACCCGGGCAGGAGCCCCTCCGCGTGTGTCCCAGGGACCCATCTGCCTGCGAACTTCGGTCACCTGGCAGGAAGCTACGATGCCCAGAACTATGGTTAGCTGTGCAGCCCGGTGTACTCCGCGGACACGTTCCACAAACACTTCAAGTAAGAGGGCGGCCTGAGTGGAAAGGTGAGAGTTTGGGCAGCTGTGCAGACAAAGAAGGCGCCCTTTGGCCTGGGCCTAAAAACTTGTGACACTCCACTGGGCCTGCCGGGCTCTGAGGGCCCTGCCCTGGGCCCTCTGCTCCCCTGCCCTTTGTTCAGTCACAGCAGAGATGGCCACACCCACTCCCTCAGTGAGGGCAGTGTTCCAACCTCCCTCAGCCCCGCCCCCTCTCTGCAGGTTACCATGGACTACAGAGGCTGCATTCTGAGGCCAGGGCTTTCCGAGAATGCCAAGGGCAGACATGATGCCCTTAAATGATTTCCTCTTGTGTCAGTGTTGGTAAACGTTAGGAGCTAGGAAATGGTCCACTTTACAGAAATGTTCAAATTTACTGGCATTTCATATATTCTCTGCTCTAACATTGTCCTGACTCTTTCTGTATATTCTTTACTTATGTTTTGGTTCTCCTTAATCAAAGTGTGTCTTTTAAATCTTTTCAAAGAAGATTCTTTGGACTTACTAAATCACCTGAATTTTATATGTTTTCTGTTGTATTAAGTTGTGCTCATATCTTTATTTATCTTTTTTCTATGTTCTCAGGGTTTATTGTTTTCATCTTCTGATGTCAATTAAAACACTTGTTTATTCATTTTAATAAATCTTTTTACTTATAAAGATTTGAACTTTTGAAGATTCCAGCTTACTTGTACATTTCTAAGGGTCAGGTCCCCTCCATTGTTGCTGGCCTAAGGCTTAGTTCACCATACAGCAATGTATATATTGACCTATTTTCCCCTCGACTTTCTGTGATTCCCTACATCTCACCTTTCTTTGCAGACAAGCCATTTGAAATACCCTTAACTTATTTCACAGCCAATAAGTCTTTGAAATAATGTGTATTTTTTAGAGAAATCTTCTTATAGAATTAGGCAGAAAATCTGACCTGCCATAGTTTTCAAAACAGCATAATTTCACTCTTCTCAATGATTAATCTGTTGTATTACACAACCTTGGAGTATTTAGCTTTATCAATGACATGTCCTTGAAAAACGTTTTAGAGATCCTACCAGTCTTTGAAAACATCCTTGTGCCTTGTTTCAGTTCCAGTTTTATGTATATTTTCTGCCTTGCACCCGATTATTCCTTCATCTGATGGATGGCCTTGGGAATCTATTTCAGGTATTGATGGTTTTGGCTGATTGTCTCCCCTTGTAGCTGCTTTCTTCATTATTGTGTAAATCTAGATCATGAGCTCATGTTTAGCTAAACAGCTGACCTTGTAAGAGGCTTAGGTGTGAACGCTCGTAAGTTTCAGCAGAAAGTCGGCAAAGATTTATTTGTGTCCCTCCAATGAGTGGCCCGCAAGGACCCCGTTTTCTACAAGTGTTGGTCCAATACTCCCTCTAGATGCAGGGGACTCAGACAGGGCTGCTTTGCGGCCCCCGATCTGGGGCAGGGGCAGTGGGCGGGCTGTGACCCGGGCAGGAGCCTCTCCACATGTGTCCCAGTGACCCATCTGCCTGCGAACTTCGGTCACCTGGCAGGAAGCTACGATGCCCAGAACTATGCTTAGCTGTGCAGCGCGGTGTACTGCGCGGACAAGTTCCACACACACTTCAAGTAAGAGGGCGGCCTGAGTGGAAAGGTGAGAGTTTGGGCAGCTGTGCAGACAAAGAAGGCGCCCTTTGGCCTGGACCTAAAAACCTGTGACACTCCCCTGGGCCTGCCGGGCTCTGAGGGCCCTGCCCTGGGCCCCCTGCTCCCCTGCCCTTTGTTCAGTCACAGCAGAGATGGCCACACCCACTCCCTCAGTGAGGGCAGTGTTCCAACCTCCCTCAGCCCCGCCCCCTCTCCGCAGGTTACCATGGACTACAGAGGCTGCATTCTGAGGCCAGGGCGTTCCGAGAATGCCAAGGGCAGACATGATGACCTTAAATGATTTCCTCTTGTGTCAGTGTTGGTAAACTTTAGGAGCTAGGAAATAGTCCACTTGACAGAAATGTTCAAATTTACTGGCATTTCATATATTCTCTGCTCTAACATTGTCCTGACTCTTTCTGTATATTCTTTACTTATGTTTTGGTTTTCCTTAATCAAAGTGTGTCTTTTAATTCTTTTCAAAGAAGATTCTTTGGACTTTCTAAATCACCTCAATTTTATATGTTTTCTCTTGTATTAAGTTCTGCTCATATCTTCATTTATCTTTTCTCTATGTTCTCAGGGTTTATTGTTTTCATTTTCTGATGTCAATTAAAACACTTGGTTATTCATTTTAATAAATCTTTTTACTTATAAAGATTTGAACTTTTGAAGATTCCAGCTTACTTGTACGTGTCTAAGGATCACGTCCTCTCCATTGTTGCTGGCCTAAGGCTTAGTTCACCATACAGCAATGTATATATTAACCTATTTTCCCCTCGACTTTCTGTGATTCCCTACATCTCACCTTTCTTTGCAGACAAGCCATTTGAAATACCCTTAACTTATTTCACAGCCAAGAAGTCTTTGAAATAATGTGTATTTTTTAGAGAAATCTTCTTATATAATTAGGCAGAAAATCTGACCTGCCATAGTTTTCAAAACAGCATAATTTCACTCTTCTCAATGATTAATCTGTTGTATTACACAACCTTGGAGTATTTAGCTTTATCAATGACATGTCCTTGAAAAATGTTTTAGAGATCCTACCAGTCTTTGAAAACATCCTTGTGCCTTGTTTCAGTTCCAGTTTTATGTATATTTTCTGCCTTGCACCCGATTATTCCTACATCTGATGGATGGCCTTGGGAATGTATTTCAGGTATTGATGGTTTTGGCTGATTGTCTCCCCTTGTAGCTGCTTTCTTCATTATTGTGTAAATCTAGATCATGAGCTCATGTTTAGCTAAACAGCTGACCTTGTAAGAGGCTTAGGTGTGAACGCTCGTAAGTTTCAGCAGAGAGTCGGCAATGATTTATTTGTGTCCCTCCAATGAGTGGCCCGCAAGGACCCCGTTTTCTACAAGTGTTGGTCCAATACTCCCTCTAGAGGCAGGGGACTCAGACAGGGCTGCTTTGCGGCCCCCGATCTGGGGCAGGGGCAGTGGGCGGCCTGTGACCCGGGCAGGAGCCCCTCCGCGTGTGTCCCAGGGGCCCATCTGCCTGCGAACTTCGGTCACCTGGCAGGAAGCTACGATGCCCAGAACTATGGTTAGCTGTGCAGCGCGGTGTACTCCGCGGACACGTTCCACACACACTTCAAGTAAGAGGGCGGCCTGAGTGGAAAGGTGAGAGTTTGGGCAGCTGTGCAGACAAAGAAGGCGCCCTTTGGCCTGGGCCTAAAAACTTGTGACACTCCACTGGGCCTGCCGGGCTCTGAGGGCCCTGCCCTGGGCCCTCTGCTCCCCTGCCCTTTGTTCAGTCACAGCAGAGATGGCCACACCCACTCCCTCAGTGAGGGCAGTGTTCCAACCTCCCTCAGCCCCGCCCCCTCTCTGCAGGTTACCATGGACTACAGAGGCTGCATTCTGAGGCCAGGGCGTTCCGAGAATGCCAAGGGCAGACATGATGCCCTTAAATGATTTCCTCTTGTGTCAGTGTTGGTAAACTTTAGGAGCTAGGAAATGGTCCACTTTACAGAAATGTTCAAATTTACTGGCATTTCATATATTCTCTGCTCTAACATTGTCTTGACTCTTTCTGTATATTCTTTACTTATGTTTTGGTTCTCCTTAATCAAAGTGTGTCTTTTAAATCTTTTCAAAGAAGATTCTTTGGACTTACTAAATCACCTGAATGTTATATGTTTTCTGTTGTATTAAGTTGTGCTCATAACTTTATTTATCTTTTTTCTATGTTCTCAGGGTTTATTGTTTTCATCTTCTGATGTCAATTAAAACACTTGTTTATTCATTTTAATAAATCTTTTTACTTATAAAGATTTGAACTTTTGAAGATTCCAGCTTACTTGTACATTTCTAAGGGTCAGGTCCTCTCCATTGTTGCTGGCCTAAGGCTTAGTTCACCATACAGCAATGTATATATTGACCTATTTTCCCCTCGACTTTCTGTGATTCCCTACATCTCACCTTTCTTTGCAGACAAGCCATTTGAAATACCCTTAACTTATTTCACTGCCAATAAGTCTTTGAAATAATGTGTATTTTTTAGAGAAATCTTCTTATAGAATTAGGCAGAAAATCTGACCTGCCATAGTTTTCAAAACAGCATAATTTCACTCTTCTCAATGATTAATCTGTTGTATTACACAACCTTGGAGTATTTAGCTTTATCAATGACATGTCCTTGAAAAACGTTTTAGAGATCCTACCAGTCTTTGAAAACATCCTTGTGCCTTGTTTCAGTTCCAGTTTTATGTATATTTTCTGCCTTGCACCTGATTATTCCTTCATCTGATGGATGGCCTTGGGAATCTATTTCAGGTATTGATGGTTTTGGCTGATTGTCTCCCCTTGTAGCTGCTTTCTTCATTATTGTGTAAATCTAGATCATGAGCTCATGTTTAGCTAAACAGCTGACCTTGTAAGAGGCTTAGGTGTGAACGCTCGTAAGTTTCAGCAGAAAGTCGGCAAAGATTTATTTGTGTCCCTCCAATGAGTGGCCCGCAAGGACCCCGTTTTCTACAAGTGTTGGTCCAATACTCCCTCTAGATGCAGGGGACTCAGACAGGGCTGCTTTGCGGCCCCCGATCTGGGGCAGGGGCAGTGGGCGGGCTGTGACCCGGGCAGGAGCCTCTCCACATGTGTCCCAGTGACCCATCTGCCTGCGAACTTCGGTCACCTGGCAGGAAGCTACGATGCCCAGAACTATGCTTAGCTGTGCAGCGCGGTGTACTGCGCGGACAAGTTCCACACACACTTCAAGTAAGAGGGCGGCCTGAGTGGAAAGGTGAGAGTTTGGGCAGCTGTGCAGACAAAGAAGGCGCCCTTTGGCCTGGACCTAAAAACCTGTGACACTCCCCTGGGCCTGCCGGGCTCTGAGGGCCCTGCCCTGGGCCCTCTGCTCCCCTGCCCTTTGTTCAGTCACAGCAGAGATGGCCACACCCACTCCCTCAGTGAGGGCAGTGTTCCAACCTCCCTCAGCCCCGCCCCCTCTCTGCAGGTTACCATGGACGACAGAGGCTGCATTCTGAGGCCAGGGCGTTCCGAGAATGCCAAGGGCAGACATGATGACCTTAAATGATTTCCTCTTGTGTCAGTGTTGGTAAACTTTAGGAGCTAGGAAATGGTCCACTTTACAGAAATGTTCAAATTTACTGGCATTTCATATATTCTCTGCTCTAACATTGTCCTGACTCTTTCTGTATATTCTTTACTTATGTTTTGGTTCTCCTTAATCAAAGTGTGTCTTTTAAATCTTTTCAAAGAAGATTCTTTGGACTTACTAAATCACCTCAATTTTATATGTTTTCTGTTGTATTCAGTTGTGCTCATATCTTTATTTATCTTTTTTCTATGTTCTCAGGATTTATTGTTTTCATCTTCTGATGTCAATTAAAACACTTGTTTATTCATTTTAATAAAACTTTTTACTTATAAAGATTTGAACTTTTGAAGATTCCAGCTTACTTGTACATTTCTAAGGGTCAGGTCCTCTCCATTGTTGCTGGCCTAAGGCTTAGTTCACCATACAGCAATGTATATATTAACCTATTTCCCCTCGACTTTCTGTGATTCCCTACATCTCACCTTTCTTTGTAGACAAGCCATTTGAAATACCCTTAACTTATTTCACAGCCAATAAGTCTTTGAAATAATGTGTATTTTTTAGAGAAATCTTCTTATATAATTAGGCAGAAAATCTGACCTGCCATAGTTTTCAAAACAGCATAATTTCACTCTTCTCAATGATTAATCTGTTGTATTACACAACCTTGGAGTATTTAGCTTTATCAATGACATGTCCTTGAAAAATGTTTTAGAGATCCTACCAGTCTTTGAAAACATCCTTGTGCCTTGTTTCAGTTCCAGGTTTATGTATATTTTCTGCCTTGCACCCGATTATTCCTTCATCTGATGGATGGCCTTGGGAATCTATTTCAGGTATTGATGGTTTTGGCTGATTGTCTCCCCTTGTAGCTGCTTTCTTCATTATTGTGTAAATCTAGATCATGAGCTCATGTTTAGCTAAACAGCTGACCTTGTAAGAGGCTTAGGTGTGAACGCTCGTAAGTTTCAGCAGAAAGTCGGCAAAGATTTATTTGTGTCCCTCCAATGAGTGGCCCGCAAGGACCCCGTTTTCTACAAGTGTTGGTCCAATACTCCCTCTAGAGGCAGGGGACTCAGACAGGGCTGCTTTGCGGCCCCCGATCTGGGGCAGGGGCAGTGGGCGGCCTGTGACCCGGGCAGGAGCCCCTCCGCGTGTGTCCCAGGGACCCATCTGCCTGCGAACTTCGGTCACCTGGCAGGAAGCTACGATGCCCAGAACTATGGTTAGCTGTGCAGCCCGGTGTACTCCGCGGACACGTTCCACAAACACTTCAAGTAAGAGGGCGGCCTGAGTGGAAAGGTGAGAGTTTGGGCAGCTGTGCAGACAAAGAAGGCGCCCTTTGGCCTGGGCCTAAAAACTTGTGACACTCCACTGGGCCTGCCGGGCTCTGAGGGCCCTGCCCTGGGCCCTCTGCTCCCCTGCCCTTTGTTCAGTCACAGCAGAGATGGCCACACCCACTCCCTCAGTGAGGGCAGTGTTCCAACCTCCCTCAGCCCCGCCCCCTCTCTGCAGGTTACCATGGACTACAGAGGCTGCATTCTGAGGCCAGGGCTTTCCGAGAATGCCAAGGGCAGACATGATGCCCTTAAATGATTTCCTCTTGTGTCAGTGTTGGTAAACGTTAGGAGCTAGGAAATGGTCCACTTTACAGAAATGTTCAAATTTACTGGCATTTCATATATTCTCTGCTCTAACATTGTCCTGACTCTTTCTGTATATTCTTTACTTATGTTTTGGTTCTCCTTAATCAAAGTGTGTCTTTTAAATCTTTTCAAAGAAGATTCTTTGGACTTACTAAATCACCTGAATTTTATATGTTTTCTGTTGTATTAAGTTGTGCTCATATCTTTATTTATCTTTTTTCTATGTTCTCAGGGTTTATTGTTTTCATCTTCTGATGTCAATTAAAACACTTGTTTATTCATTTTAATAAATCTTTTTACTTATAAAGATTTGAACTTTTGAAGATTCCAGCTTACTTGTACATTTCTAAGGGTCAGGTCCCCTCCATTGTTGCTGGCCTAAGGCTTAGTTCACCATACAGCAATGTATATATTGACCTATTTTCCCCTCGACTTTCTGTGATTCCCTACATCTCACCTTTCTTTGCAGACAAGCCATTTGAAATACCCTTAACTTATTTCACAGCCAATAAGTCTTTGAAATAATGTGTATTTTTTAGAGAAATCTTCTTATAGAATTAGGCAGAAAATCTGACCTGCCATAGTTTTCAAAACAGCATAATTTCACTCTTCTCAATGATTAATCTGTTGTATTACACAACCTTGGAGTATTTAGCTTTATCAATGACATGTCCTTGAAAAACGTTTTAGAGATCCTACCAGTCTTTGAAAACATCCTTGTGCCTTGTTTCAGTTCCAGTTTTATGTATATTTTCTGCCTTGCACCCGATTATTCCTTCATCTGATGGATGGCCTTGGGAATCTATTTCAGGTATTGATGGTTTTGGCTGATTGTCTCCCCTTGTAGCTGCTTTCTTCATTATTGTGTAAATCTAGATCATGAGCTCATGTTTAGCTAAACAGCTGACCTTGTAAGAGGCTTAGGTGTGAACGCTCGTAAGTTTCAGCAGAAAGTCGGCAAAGATTTATTTGTGTCCCTCCAATGAGTGGCCCGCAAGGACCCCGTTTTCTACAAGTGTTGGTCCAATACTCCCTCTAGATGCAGGGGACTCAGACAGGGCTGCTTTGCGGCCCCCGATCTGGGGCAGGGGCAGTGGGCGGGCTGTGACCCGGGCAGGAGCCTCTCCACATGTGTCCCAGTGACCCATCTGCCTGCGAACTTCGGTCACCTGGCAGGAAGCTACGATGCCCAGAACTATGCTTAGCTGTGCAGCGCGGTGTACTGCGCGGACAAGTTCCACACACACTTCAAGTAAGAGGGCGGCCTGAGTGGAAAGGTGAGAGTTTGGGCAGCTGTGCAGACAAAGAAGGCGCCCTTTGGCCTGGACCTAAAAACCTGTGACACTCCCCTGGGCCTGCCGGGCTCTGAGGGCCCTGCCCTGGGCCCCCTGCTCCCCTGCCCTTTGTTCAGTCACAGCAGAGATGGCCACACCCACTCCCTCAGTGAGGGCAGTGTTCCAACCTCCCTCAGCCCCGCCCCCTCTCCGCAGGTTACCATGGACTACAGAGGCTGCATTCTGAGGCCAGGGCGTTCCGAGAATGCCAAGGGCAGACATGATGACCTTAAATGATTTCCTCTTGTGTCAGTGTTGGTAAACTTTAGGAGCTAGGAAATAGTCCACTTGACAGAAATGTTCAAATTTACTGGCATTTCATATATTCTCTGCTCTAACATTGTCCTGACTCTTTCTGTATATTCTTTACTTATGTTTTGGTTTTCCTTAATCAAAGTGTGTCTTTTAATTCTTTTCAAAGAAGATTCTTTGGACTTTCTAAATCACCTCAATTTTATATGTTTTCTCTTGTATTAAGTTCTGCTCATATCTTCATTTATCTTTTCTCTATGTTCTCAGGGTTTATTGTTTTCATTTTCTGATGTCAATTAAAACACTTGGTTATTCATTTTAATAAATCTTTTTACTTATAAAGATTTGAACTTTTGAAGATTCCAGCTTACTTGTACGTGTCTAAGGATCACGTCCTCTCCATTGTTGCTGGCCTAAGGCTTAGTTCACCATACAGCAATGTATATATTAACCTATTTTCCCCTCGACTTTCTGTGATTCCCTACATCTCACCTTTCTTTGCAGACAAGCCATTTGAAATACCCTTAACTTATTTCACAGCCAAGAAGTCTTTGAAATAATGTGTATTTTTTAGAGAAATCTTCTTATATAATTAGGCAGAAAATCTGACCTGCCATAGTTTTCAAAACAGCATAATTTCACTCTTCTCAATGATTAATCTGTTGTATTACACAACCTTGGAGTATTTAGCTTTATCAATGACATGTCCTTGAAAAATGTTTTAGAGATCCTACCAGTCTTTGAAAACATCCTTGTGCCTTGTTTCAGTTCCAGTTTTATGTATATTTTCTGCCTTGCACCCGATTATTCCTACATCTGGTGGATGGCCTTGGGAATCTAATTCTGGTATTGATGGTTTTGGCTGATTGTCTCGCCTTGTAGCTGCTTTCTTCATTATTGTGTAAATTTAGATCATGAGCTCATGTTTAGCTAAACAGCTGACCTTGTAAGAGGCTTAGGTGTGAACGCTCGTAAGTTTCAGCAGAGAGTCGGCAAAGATTTATTTGTGTCCCTCCAATGAGTGGCCCGCAAGGACCCCGTTTTCTACAAGTGTTGGTCCAATACTCCCTCTAGAGGCAGGGGACTCAGACAGGGCTGCTTTGCGGCCCCCGATCTGGGGCAGGGGCAGTGGGCGGCCTGTGACCCGGGCAGAAGCCTCTCCGCGTGTGTCCCAGGGACGCATCAGCCTGCGAACTTCGGTCACCTGGCAGGAACCTACGATGCCCAGAACTATGCTTAGCTGTGCAGCGCGGTGTACTGCGCAGACACGTTCCACACACACTTCAAGTAAGAGGGCGGCCTGAGTGGAAAGGTCAGAGTTTGGGCAGCTGTGCAGACAAAGAAGGCGCCCTTTGGCCTGGGCCTAAAAGCTTGTGACACTCCACTGGGACTACCGGGCTCTGAGGGCCCTGCCCTGGGCCACCTGCTCCCCTGCCCTTTGTTCAGTCACAGCAGAGATGGCCACACCCACTCCCTCAGTGAGGGCAGTGTTCCAACCTCCCTCAGCCCCGCCCCCTCTCCGCACGTTACCAAGGACTACTGAGGCTGCATTCTGAGGCCAGGGCGTTCCGAGTATGCCAAGGGCAGACATGATGCCCTTAAATGATTTCCTCTTGTGTCAGTGTTGGTAAACTTTAGGAGCTAGGAAATGGTCCACTTTACAGAAATGTTCAAATTTACTGGCATTTCATATATTCTCTGCGCTAACATTGTCCTGACTCTTTCTGTATATTCTTTACTTATGTTTTGGTTTTCCTTAATCAAATTGTGTCTTTTAATTCTTTTCAAAGAAGATTCTTTGGACTTACTAAATCACCTCAATTTTATACGTTTTCTGTTGTATTAAGTTCTGCTCATATCTTTATTTATCTTTTCTCTATGTTCTCAGGGTTTATTGTTTTCCTCTTCTGATGTCAATTAAAACACTTGGTTATTCATTTTAATAAATCTTTTTACTTATAAAGATTTGAACTTTTGAAGATTCCAGCTTACTTGTACGTGTCTAAGGGTCACGTCCTCTCCATTGTTGCTAGCCTAAGGCTTAGTTCACCATACAGCAATGTATATATTAACCTATTTTCCCCTCGACTTCCTGTGATTCCCTACATCTCACCTTTCTTTGCAGACAAGCCATTTGAAATACCCTTAACTTATTTCACAGCCAATAAGTCTTTGAAATAATGTGTATTTTTTAGAGAAATCTTCTTATAGAATTAGGCAGAAAATCTGACCTGCCATAGTTTTCAAAACAGCATAATTTCACTCTTCTCAATGATTAATCTGTTGTATTACACAACCTTGGAGTATTTAGCTTTATCAATGACATGTCCTTGAAAAATGTTTTAGAGATCCTACCAGTCTTTGAAAACATCCTTGTGCCTTGTTTCAGTTCCAGTTTTATGTATATTTTCTGCCTTGCACCCGATTATTCCTTCATCTGATGGATGGCCTTGGGAATCTAATTCTGGTATTGATGGTTTTGGCTGATTGTCTCCCCTTGTAGCTGCTTTCTTCATTATTGTGTAAATTTAGATCATGAGCTCATGTTTAGCTAAACAGCTGACCTTTTAAGAGGCTTAGGTATGAACGCTCGTAAGTTTCAGCAAAAAGTCGGCAAAGATTTATTTGTGTCCCTCCAACGAGTGGCCCGCAAGGGCCCGGTTTTCTACAAGTGTTGGTCCAATACTCCCTCTAGAGGCAGGGGACTCAGACAGGGCTGCTTTGCGGCCCCCGATCTGGGGCAGGGGCAGTGGGCGGAGTGTGACCCGGGCAGGAGCCCCTCCGTGTGTGTCCCAGGGTCCCATCTGCCTGCGAACTTCGGTCACCTTGCAGGAAGCTACGATGCTCAGAACTATGCTTAGCTGTGCAGCGCGGTGTACTGCGCAGACACGTTCCACACACACTTCAAGTAAGAGGGCGGCCTGAGTGGAAAGGTGAGAGTTTGCGCAGCTTTGCAGACAAAGAAGGCGCCCTTTGGCCTGGGCCTAAAAACTTGTGACACTCCACTGGGCCTGCCGGGCTCTGAGGGCCCTGCCCTGGGCCCCCTGCTCCCATGCCCTTTGTTCAGTCACAGCAGAGGTGGCCACACCCACTCCCTCAGTGAGGGCAGTGTTCCAACCTCCCTCAGCCCCGCCCCCTCTCCGCAGGTTACCATGGACTACAGAGGCTGCATTCTGAGGCCAGGGCGTTCCGAGAATGCCAAGGGCAGACATGATGACCTTAAATGATTTCCTCTTGTGTCAGTGTTGGTAAACTTTAGGAGCTAGGAAATGGTCCACTTGACAGAAATGTTCAAATTTACTGGCATTTCATATATTCTCTGCTCTAACATTGTCCTGACTCTTTCTGTATATTCTTTACTTATGTTTTGGTTTTCCTTAATCAAAGTGTGTGTTTTAATTCTTTTCAAAGAAGATTCTTTGGACTTACTAAATCACCTGAATTTTATATGTTTTCTGTTGTATTAAGTTGTGCTCATATCTTTATTTATCTTTTTTCTATGTTCTCAGGGTTTATTGTTTTCATCTTCTGATGTCAATTAAAACACTTGTTTATTCATTTTAATAAATCTTTTTACTTATAAAGATTTGAACTTTTGAAGATTCCAGCTTACTTGTACATTTCTAAGGGTCAGGTCCCCTCCATTGTTGCTGGCCTAAGGCTTAGTTCACCATACAGCAATGTATATATTGACCTATTTTCCCCTCGACTTTCTGTGATTCCCTACATCTCACCTTTCTTTGCAGACAAGCCATTTGAAATACCCTTAACTTATTTCACAGCCAATAAGTCTTTGAAATAATGTGTATTTTTTAGAGAAATCTTCTTATATAATTAGGCAGAAAATCTGACCTGCCATAGTTTTCAAAACAGCATAATTTCACTCTTCTCAATGATTAATCTGTTGTATTACACAACCTTGGAGTATTTAGCTTTATCAATGACATGTCCTTGAAAAATGTTTTAGAGATCCTACCAGTCTTTGAAAACATCCTTGTGCCTTGTTTCAGTTCCAGTTTTATGTATATTTTCTGCCTTGCACCCGATTATTCCTACATCTGATGGATGGCCTTGGGAATCTATTTCAGGGATTGATGGTTTTGGCTGATTGTCTCCCCTTGTAGCTGCTTTCTTCATTATTGTGTAAATCTAGATCATGAGCTCATGTTTAGCTAAACAGCTGACCTTGTAAGAGGCTTAGGTGTGAACGCTCGTAAGTTTCAGCAGAGAGTCGGCAATGATTTATTTGTGTCCCTCCAATGAGTGGCCCGCAAGGACCCCGTTTTCTACAAGTGTTGGTCCAATACTCCCTCTAGAGGCAGGGGACTCAGACAGGGCTGCTTTGCGGCCCCCGATCTGGGGCAGGGGCAGTGGGCGGCCTGTGACCAGGGCAGGAGCCCCTCCGCGTGTGTCCCAGGGACCCATCTGCCTGCGAACTTCGGTCACCTGGCAGGAAGCTACGATGCCCAGAACTATGGTTAGCTGTGCAGCGCGGTGTACTCCGCGGACACGTTCCACACACACTTCAAGTAAGAGGGCGGCCTGAGTGGAAAGGTGAGAGTTTGGGCAGCTGTGCAGACAAAGAAGGCGCCCTTTGGCCTGGGCCTAAAAACTTGTGACACTCCACTGGGCCTGCCGGGCTCTGAGGGCCCTGCCCTGGGCCCTCTGCTCCCCTGCCCTTTGTTCAGTCACAGCAGAGATGGCCACACCCACTCCCTCAGTGAGGGCAGTGTTCCAACCTTCCTCAGCCCCTCCCCCTCTCTGCAGGTTACCATGGACTACAGAGGCTGCATTCTGAGGCCAGGGCGTTCCGAGAATGCCAAGGGCAGACATGATGCCCTTAAATGATTTCCTCTTGTGTCAGTGTTGGTAAACTTTAGGAGCTAGGAAATGGTCCACTCTACAGAAATGTTCAAATTTACTGGCATTTCATATATTCTCTGCTCTAACATTGTCCTGAATCTTTCTGTATATTCTTTACTTATGTTTTGGTTCTCCTTAATCAAAGTGTGTCTTTTAAATCTTTTAAAAGAAGATTCTTTGGACTTACTAAATCACCTGAATTTTATATGTTTTCTGTTGTATTAAGTTGTGCTCATAACTTTATTTATCTTTTTTCTATGTTCTCAGGGTTTATTGTTTTCATCTTCTGATGTCAATTAAAACACTTGTTTATTCATTTTAATAAATCTTTTTACTTATAAAGATTTGAACTTTTGAAGATTCCAGCTTACTTGTACATTTCTAAGGGTCAGGTCCTCTCCATTGTTGCTGGCCTAAGGCTTAGTTCACCATACAGCAATGTATATATTGACCTATTTTCCCCTCGACTTTCTGTGATTCCCTACATCTCACCTTTCTTTGCAGACAAGCCATTTGAAATACCCTTAACTTATTTCACAGCCAATAAGTCTTTGAAATAATGTGTATTTTTTAGAGAAATCTTCTTATAGAATTAGGCAGAAAATCTGACCTGCCATAGTTTTCAAAACAGCATAATTTCACTCTTCTCAATGATTAATCTGTTGTATTACACAACCTTGGAGTATTTAGCTTTATCAATGACATGTCCTTGAAAAACGTTTTAGAGATCCTACCAGTCTTTGAAAACATCCTTGTGCCTTGTTTCAGTTCCAGTTTTATGTATATTTTCTGCCTTGCACCCGATTATTCCTTCATCTGATGGATGGCCTTGGGAATCTATTTCAGGTATTGATGGTTTTGGCTGATTGTCTCCCCTTGTAGCTGCTTTCTTCATTATTGTGTAAATCTAGATCATGAGCTCATGTTTAGCTAAACAGCTGACCTTGTAAGAGGCTTAGGTGTGAACGCTCGTAAGTTTCAGCAGAAAGTCGGCAAAGATTTATTTGTGTCCCTCCAATGAGTGGCCCGCAAGGACCCCGTTTTCTACAAGTGTTGGTCCAATACTCCCTCTAGAGGCAGGGGACTCAGACAGGGCTGCTTTGCGGCCCCCGATCTGGGGCAGGGGCAGTGGGCGGCCTGTGACCCGGGGAGAAGCCTCTCCGCGTGTGTCCCAGGGACGCATCAGCCTGCGAACTTCGGTCACCTGGCAGGAACCTACGATGCCCAGAACTATGCTTAGCTGTGCAGCGCGGTGTACTGCGCAGACACGTTCCACACACACTTCAAGTAAGAGGGCGGCCTGAGTGGAAAGGTCAGAGTTTGGGCAGCTGTGCAGACAAAGAAGGCGCCCTTTGGCCTGGGCCTAAAAGCTTGTGACACTCCACTGGGCCTGCCGGGCTCTGAGGGCCCTGCCCTGGGCCACCTGCTCCCCTGCCCTTTGTTCAGTCACAGCAGAGATGGCCACACCCACTCCCTCAGTGAGGGCAGTGTTCCAACCTCCCTCAGCCCCGCCCCCTCTCCGCACGTTACCAAGGACTACTGAGGCTGCATTCTGAGGCCAGAGCGTTCCGAGAATGCCAAGGGCAGACATGATGCCCTTAAATGATTTCCTCTTGTGTCAGTGTTGGTAAACTTTAGGAGCTAGGAAATGGTCCACTTTACAGAAATGTTCAAATTTACTGGCCTTTCATATATTCTCTGCGCTAACATTGTCCTGACTCTTTCTGTATATTCTTTACTTATGTTTTGGTTTTCCTTAATCAAATTGTGTCTTTTAATTCTTTTCAAAGAAGATTCTTTGGACTTACTAAATCACCTCAATTTTATACGTTTTCTGTTGTATTAAGTTCTGCTCATATCTTTATTTATCTTTTCTCTATGTTCTCAGGGTTTATTGTTTTCCTCTTCTGATGTCAATTAAAACACTTGGTTATTCATTTTAATAAATCTTTTTACTTATAAAGATTTGAACTTTTGAAGATTCCAGCTTACTTGTACGTGTCTAAGGGTCACGTCCTCTCCATTGTTGCTAGCCTAAGGCTTAGTTCACCATACAGCAATGTATATATTAACCTATTTTCCCCTCGACTTTCTGTGATTCCCTACATCTCACCTTTCTTTGCAGACAAGCCATTTGAAATACCCTTAAATTATTTCACAGCCAATAAGTCTTTGAAATAATGTGTATTTTTTAGAGAAATCTTCTTATAGAAATAGGCAGAAAATCTGACCTGCCATAGTTTTCAAAACAGCATAATTTCACTCTTCTCAATGATTAATCTGTTGTATTACACAACCTTGGAGTATTTAGCTTTATCAATGACATGTCCTTGAAAAATGTTTTAGAGATCCTACCAGTCTTTGAAAACATCCTTGTGCCTTGTTTCAGTTCCAGTTTTATGTATATTTTCTGCCTTGCACCCGATTATTCCTTCATCTGATGGATGGCCTTGGGAATCTAATTCTGGTATTGATGGTTTTGGCTGATTGTCTCCCCTTGTAGCTGCTTTCTTCATTATTGTGTAAATTTAGATCATGAGCTCATGTTTAGCTAAACAGCTGACCTTTTAAGAGGCTTAGGTATTAACGCTCGTAAGTTTCAGCAAAAAGTCGGCAAAGATTTATTTGTGTCCCTCCAATGAGTGGCCCGCAAGGGCCCCGTTTTCTACAAGTGTTGGTCCAATACTCCCTCTAGAGGCAGGGGACTCAGACAGGGCTGCTTTGCGGCCCCCGATCTGGGGCAGGGGCAGTGGGCGGAGTGTGACCCGGGCAGGAGCCCCTCCGTGTGTGTCCCAGGGTCCCATCTGCCTGCGAACTTCGGTCACCTTGCAGGAAGCTACGATGCCCAGAACTATGCTTAGCTGTGCAGCGCGGTGTACTGCGCAGACACGTTCCACACACACTTCAAGTAAGAGGGCGGCCTGAGTGGAAAGGTGAGAGTTTGGGCAGCTTTGCAGACAAAGAAGGCGCCCTTTGGCCTGGGCCTAAAAACTTGTGACACTCCACTGGGCCTGCCGGGCTCTGAGGGCCCTGCCCTGGGCCCCCTGCTCCCATGCCCTTTTTTCAGTCACAGCAGAGGTGGCCACACCCACTCCCTCAGTGAGGGCAGTGTTCCAACCTCCCTCAGCCCCGCCCCCTCTCCGCAGGTTACCATGGACTACAGAGGCTGCATTCTGAGGCCAGGGCGTTCCGAGAATGCCAAGGGCAGACATGATGACCTTAAATGATTTCCTCTTGTGTCAGTGTTGGTAAACTTTAGGAGCTAGGAAATGGTCCACTTGACAGAAATGTTCAAATTTACTGGCATTTCATATATTCTCTGCTCTAACATTGTCCTGACTCTTTCTGTATATTCTTTACTTATGTTTTGGTTTTCCTTAATCAAAGTGTGTCTATTAATTCTTTTCAAAGAAGATTCTTTGGACTTACTAAATCACCTGAATTTTATACGTTTTCTGTTGTATTAAGTTCTGCTCATATCTTTATTTATCTTTTCTCTATGTTCTCAGGGTTTATTGTTTTCATCTTCTGCTGTCAATTAAAACACTTGGTTATTCATTTTAATAAATCTTTTTACTTATAAAGATTTGAACTTTTGAAGATTCCAGCTTACTTGTACGTGTCTAAGGGTCACGTCCTCTCCATTGTTGCTGGCCTAAGGCTTAGTTCACCATACAGCAATGTATATATTGACCTATTTTCCCCTCGACTTTCTGTGATTCCCTACATCTCACCTTTCTTTGCAGACAAGCCATTTGAAATACCCTTAACTTATTTCACAGCCAATAAGTCTTTGAAATAATGTGTCTTTTTTAGAGAAATCTTCTTATATAATTAGGCAGAAAATCTGACCTGCCATAGTTTTCAAAACAGCATAATTTCACTCTTCTCAAAGATTAATCTGTTGTATTACACAACCTTGGAGTATTTAGCTTTATCAATGACATGTCCTTGAAAAATGTTTTAGAGATCCTACCATTCTTTGAAAACATCCTTGTGCCTTGTTTCAGTTCCAGTTTTTTGTATATTTTCTGCCTTGCACCCGATTATTCCTACATCTGATGGATGGCCTTGGGAATCTAATTCTCTTATTGATGGTTTTGGCTGATTGTCTCCCCTTGTAGCTGCTTTCTTCAATATTGTGTAAATTTAGATCATGAGCTCATGTTTAGCTAAACAGCTGACCTTGTAAGAGGCTTAGGTGTGAACGCTCGTAAGTTTCAGCAGAAAGTCGGCAAAGATTTATTTGTGTCCCTCCAATGAGTGGCCCGCAAGGACCCCGTTTTCTACAAGTGTTGGTCCAATACTCCCTCTAGAGGCAGGGGACTCAGAGAGGGCTGATTTGCGGCCCCCGATCTGGGGCAGGGGCAGTGGGCGGCCTGTGACCCGTGCAGGAGCCCCTCCGCGTGTGTCCCAGGGACCCATCTGCCTGCGACCTTCGGTCACCTGGCAGGAAGCTACGATGCCCAGACCTATGCATAGCTGTGCAGCGCGGTATACTGCACGGACACGTTCCACACTCACTTCAAGTAAGAGGGCGGCCTGAGTGGAAAGGTGAGAGTTTGGGCAGGTGTGCAGACAAAGAAGGCGCCCTTTGGCCTGGGCCTAAAAGCTTGTGACACTCCACTGGGCCTGCCGGGCTCTGAGGGCACTGCCCTGGGCCCCCTGCTTCCCTGCCATTTGTTCAGTCACAGCAGAAATGGCCACAACCACTCCCTCAGTGAGGGCAGTGTTCCATCCTCCCTCAGCACCACCCCCTCTCCGCAGGTTACCATGGACTACAGAGGCTGCATTCTGAGGCCAGGGCGTTCCGAGAATGCCAAGGGCAGACATGATGACCTTAAATGATTTCCTCTTGTGTCAGTGTTGGTAAACTTTAGGAGCTAGGAAATGGTCCACTTGACAGAAATGTTCAAATTTACTGGCATTTCATATATTCTCTGCTCTAACATTGTCCTGACTCTTTCTGTATATTCTTTACTTATGTTTTGGTTTTCCTTAATCAAAGTGTGTCTTTTAAATCTTTTCAAAGAAGATTCTTTGGACTTTCTAAATCACCTGAATTGTATACGTTTTCTGTTGTATTAAGTTCTGCTCATATCTTTATTTATCTTTTCTCTATGTTCTCAGGGTTTATTGTTTTCATCTTCTGATGTCAATTAAAACACTTGGTTATTGATTTTAGTAAATCTTTTTACTTATAAAGATTTGAACTTTTGAAGATTCCAGCTTACTTGTACGTGTCTAAGGGTCAGGTCCTCTCCATTGTTGCTGGCCTAAGGCTTAGTTCACCATACAGCAATGTATATATTGACCTATTTTCCCCTCGACTTTCTGTGATTCCCTACATCTCACCTTTCTTTGCAGACAAGCCATTTGAAATACCCTTAACTTATTTCACAGCCAATAAGTCTTTGAAATAATGTGTATTATTTAGAGAAATCTTCTTATATAATTAGGCAGAAAATCTGACCTGCCATAGTTTTCAAAACAGCATAATTTCACTCTTCTCAATGATTAATCTGTTGTATTACACAACCTTGGAGTATTTAGCTTTATCAATGACATGTCCTTGAAAAATGTTTTAGAGATCCTACCAGTCTTTGAAAACATCCTTGTGCCTTGTTTCAGTTCCAGTTTTATGTATATTTTCTGCCTTGCACCCGATTATTCCTACATCTGATGGATGGCCTTGGGAATCTAATTCTGGTATTGATGGTTTTGGCTGATTGTCTCCCCTTGTAGCTGCTTTCTTCAATATTGTGTAAATTTAGATCATGAGCTCATGTTTAGCTAAACAGCTGACCTTGTAAGAGGCTTAGGTGTGAACGCTCGTAAGTTTCAGCAGAAAGTCGGCAAAGATTTATTTGTGTCCCTCCAATGAGTGGCCCGCAAGGACCCCGTTTTCTACAAGTGTTGGTCCAATACTCCCTCTAGGGGCAGGGGACTCAAACAGGGCTGCTTTGCGGCCCCCGATCTGGGGCAGGGGCCGTGGGCGGCCTGTGACCCGGGCCGGAGCCTCTCCGCGTGTGTCCCAGGGACACATCTGCCTGCGAACTTCGGTCAACTGGCAGGAAGCTACGATGCCCAGAACTATGCTTAGGTGTGCAGCGCGGTGTACTGCGCGGACACGTTCCACACACACTTCAAGTAAGAGGGCGGCCTGAGTGGAAAGGTGAGAGTTTGGGCAGCTGTGCAGACAAAGAAGGCGCCCTTTGGCCTGGGCCTAAAAGCTTGTGACACTGCACTGGGCCTGCCGGGCTCTGAGGGCCCTGGCCTGGGCCCCCTGCTCCCCTGCCCTTTGTTCAGTCACAGCACAGATGGCCACACCCACTCCCTCAGTGAGGGCAGTGTTCCAACCTCCCTCAGTCCCGCCCCCTCTCCGCAGGTTACCATGGACTACAGAGGCTGCATTCTGAGGCCAGGGCGTTCCGAGAATGCCAAGGGCAGACATGATGACCTTAAATGATTTCCTCTTGTGTCAGTGTTGGTAAACTTTAGGAGCTAGGAAATGGTCCACTTGACAGAAATGTTCAAATTTACTGGCATTTCATATATTCTCTGCTCTAACATTGTCCTGACTCTTTCTGTATATTCTTTACTTATGTTTAGGTTTTCCTTAATCAAAGTGTGTCTTTTAAATCTTTTCAAAGATTCTTTGGACTTACTAAATCACCTGAATTTTATATGTTTTCTGTTGTATTAAGTTGTGCTCATATCTTTATTTATCTTTTTTCTATGTTCTCAGGGTTTATTGTTTTCATCTTCTGATGTCAATTAAAACACTTGTTTATTCATTTTAATAAATCTTTTTACTTATAAAGATTTGAACTTTTGAAGATTCCAGCTTACTTGTACATTTCTAAGGGTCAGGTCCTCTCCATTGTTGCTGGCCTAAGGCTTAGTTCACCATACAGCAATGTATATATTGACCTATTTTCCCCTCGACTTTCTGTGATTCCCTACATCTCACCTTTCTTTGCAGACAAGCCATTTGAAATACCCTTAACTTATTTCACAGCCAATAAGTCTTTGAAATAATGTGTATTTTTTAGAGAAATCTTCTTATATAATTAGGCAGAAAATCTGACCTGCCATAGTTTTCAAAACAGCATAATTTCACTCTTCTCAATGATTAATCTGTTGTATTACACAACCTTGGAGTATTTAGCTTTATCAATGACATGTCCTTGAAAAATGTTTTAGAGATCCTACCAGTCTTTGAAAACATCCTTGTGCCTTGTTTCAGGTCCAGTTTTATGTATATTTTCTGCCTTGCACCCGATTATTCCTACATCTGATGGATGGCCTTGGGAATCTAATTCTGGTATTGATGGTTTTGGCTGATTGTCTCCCCTTGTAGCTGCTTTCTTCATTATTGTGTAAATTTAGATCATGAGCTCATGTTTAGCTAAACAGCTGACCTTGTAAGAGGCTGAGTTGTGAACGCTCGTAAGTTTCAGCAGAGAGTCGGCAAAGATGTATTTGTGTCCCTCCAATGAGTGGCCCGCAAGGACCCCGCTTTCTACAAGTGTTGGTCCAATACTCCCTCTAGAGGCAGGGGACTCAGACAGGGCTGCTTTGCGGCCCCCGATCTGGGGCAGGGGCCGTGGGCGGCCTGTGACCCGGGCAGGAGCCTCTCCGCGTGTGTCCCAGGGACACATCTGCCTGCGAACTTCGGTCACTTGGCAGGAAGCTACGATGCCCAGAACTATGCTTAGCTGTGCAGCGCGGTGTACTGCGCGGACACGTTGCACACACACTTCAAGTAAGAGGGCGGCCTGAGTGGAAAGGTGAGAGTTTGGGCAGCTGTGCAGACAAAGAAGGCGCCCTTGGGCCTGGGCCTAAATGCTTGTGACACTCCACTGGGCCTGCCGGGCTCTGAGGGCCCTGCCCTGGGCCCCCTGCTCCCCTGCCCTTTGTTCAGTCACAGCAGAGATGGCCACAACCACCCCCTCAGTGAGGGCAGTGTTCCAACCTCCCTCAGCCCCGCCCCCTCTCCGCAGGTTACCATGGAATACAGAGGCTGCATTCTGAGGCCAGTGCGTACCATGAATGCCAAGGGCAGACATGATGACCTTAAATGATTTCCTCTTGTGTCAGTGTTGGTAAACTTTAGGAGCTAGGAAATGGTCCACTTGACAGAAATGTTCAAATTTACTGGCATTTCATATATTCTCTGCTCTAACATTGTCCTGACTCTTTCTGTATATTCTTTACTTATGTTTTGGTTTTCCTTAATCAAAGTGTGTCTTTTAAATCTTTTCAAAGAAGATTCTTTGGACTTACTAAATCACCTGAATTTTATACGTTTTCTGTTGTATTATGTTGTGCTCATACCTTTATTTATCTTTTTTCTATGTTCTCAGGGTTTATTGTTTTCATCTTCTGATGTCAATTAAAACACTTGGTTATTCGTTTTAATAAATCTTTTTACTTATAAAGATTTGAACTTTTGAAGATTCCAGCTTACTTGTACGTGTCTAAGGGTCAGGTCCTCTCCATTGTTGCTGGCCTAAGGCTTAGTTCACCATACAGCAATGTATATATTGACCTATTTTCCCCTCGACTTTCTGTGATTCCCTACATCTCACCTTTCTTTGCAGACAAGCCATTTGAAATACCCTTAACTTATTTCACAGCCAAGAAGTCTTTGAAATAATGTGTATTTTTTAGAGAAATCTTCTTATATAATTAGGCAGAAAATCTGACCTACCATAGTTTTCAAAACAGCATAATTTCACTCTTCTCAATGATTAATCTGTTGTATTACACAACCTTGGAGTATTTAGCTTTATCAATGACATGTCCTTGAAAAATGTTTTAGAGATACTACCAGTCTTTGAAAACATCCTTGTGCCTTGTTTCAGTTCCAGTTTTATGTATATTTTCTGCCTTGCACCCGATTATTCCTTCATCTGATGGATGGCCTTGGGAATCTAATTCTGGTATTGATGGTTTTGGCTGATTGTCTCCCCTTGTAGCTGCTTTCTTCATTATTGTGTAAATTTAGATCATGAGCTCATGTTTAGCTAAACAGCTGACCTTGTAAGAGGCTTAGGTGTGAACGCTCGTAAGTTTCAGCAGAGAGTCGGCAAAGATTTATTTGTGTCCCTCCAATGAGTGGCCCGCAAGGACCCCGTTTTCTACAAGTGTTGGTCCAATACTCCCTCTAGAGGCAGCGGACTCAGACAGGGCTGCTTTGCGGCCCCCGATCTGGGGCAGGGGCAGTGGGCGTCCTGTGACCCGGGCAGGAGCCCCTCCGCGTGTGTCCCAGGGACCCATCTGCCTGCGAACTTCGGTCAACTGGCAGGAAGCTACGATGCCCAGAACTATGCTTAACTGTGCAGTGCGGTGTACTGCGCGGACACGTTCCACACACACTTCAAGTAAGAGGGCGTCCTGAGTGGAAAGGTGAGAGTTTGGGCAGCTGTGCAGACAAAGAAGGCGCCCTTTGGCCTGGGCCTAAATAGATGTGACACTCCACTGGGCCTTCCGGGCTCTGAGGGCCCTGCCCTGGGCCCCCTGCTCCCCTGCCCTTTGTTCAGTCACAGCAGAGATGGCCACACCCACTCCCTCAGTGAGGGCAGTGTTCCAACCTCCCTCAGGCCCGCCCCCTCTCCGCAGGTTACCATGGACTACAGAGGCTGCATCCTGAGGCCAGGGTGTTCCGAGAATGCCAAGGGCAGACATGATGACCTTAAATGATTTCTTCTTGGGTCATTGTTGGTAAACTTTAGGAGCTATGAAATGGTCCACTTGAGAGAAATATTCAAATTTCCTGGCATTTCATATATTCTCTGCTCTAACATTGTCCTGACTCTTTCTGTATATTCTTTACTTATGTTTTTGTTTTCCTTAATCAAAGTGTGTCTTTTAAATCTTTTCAAAGAAGATTCTTTGGACTTACTAAATCACCTGAATTTTATACGTTTTCTGTTGTATTAAGTTCTGCTCATATCTTTATTTATCTTTTCTCTATGTTCTCAGGGTTTATTGTTTTCATCTTCTGATGTCAATTAAAACACTTGGTTATTCATTTTAATAAATCTTTTTACTTATAAAGATTTGAACTTTTGAAGATTCCAGCTTACTTGTACGTGTCTAAGGGTCAGGTTCTCTCCATTGTTGCTGGCCTAAGGCTTAGTTCACCATACAGCAATGTATATATTGGCCTATTTTCCCCTCGACTTTCTGTGATTCCCTACATCTCACCTTTCTTTGCAGACAAGCCATTTGAAATACCCTTAACTTATTTCACAGCCAATAAGTCTTTGAAATAATGTGTATTTTTTAGAGAAATCTTCTTATAGAATTAGGCAGAAAATCTGACCTGCCATAGTTTTCAAAACACCATTATTTCACTCCTCTCAATGATTAATCTGTTGTATTACACAAGCTTGGAGTATTTAGCTTTATCAATGACATGTCCTTGAAAAATGTTTTAGAGATCCTACCAGTCTTTGAAAACATCCTTGTGCCTTGTTTCAGTTCCACTTTTATGTATATTTTCTGCCTTGCACCCGATTATTCCTACATCTGATGGATGGCCTTGGGAATCTAATTCTGGTATTGATGGTTTTGGCTGATTGTCTCCCCTTGTAGCTGCTTTCTTCAATATTGTGTAAATTTAGATCATGAGCTCATGTTTAGCTAAACAGCTGACCTTGTAAGAGGCTTAGTTGTGAACACTCGTAAGTTTCAGCAGAAAGTCGGCAAAGATTTATTAGTGTCCCTCCAATGAGTGGCCCGCAAGGACCCCGTTTTCTACAAGTGTTGGTTCAATACTCCCTCTAGAGGCAGGGGACTCAGACAGGGCTGCTTTGCGGCCCCCGATCTGGGGCAGGGGCAGTGGGCGGCCTGTGACCCGGGCAGGAGCCTCTCCGCGTGTGTCCCAGGGACCCATCTGCCTGCGAACTTCGGTCACCTGGCAGGAAGCTACGATGCCCAGAACTATGCTTAGCTGTGCAGCGTGGTGTACTGCACGGACACGTTCCACACACACTTCAAGTAAGAGGGCGGCCTGAGTGGAAAGGTGAGAGTTTGGGCAGCTGTGCAGACAAAGAAGGTGCCCTTTGGCCTGGGCCTAAAAGCTTGTGACACTCCACTGGGCCTGCTGGGCTCTGAGGGCCCTGGCCTGGGCCCACTGCTCCCCTGCCCTTTTTTCAGTCACAGCAGAGATGGCCACACCCACTCCCTCAGTGAGGGCAGTGTTCCAACCTCCCTCAGCCCCGCCCCCTCTCCGCAGGATACCATGTAGTACAGAGGCTGTATTCTGAGGCCAGGGCGTTCCGAGAATGCCAAGGGCAGACATGATGACCTTAAATGATTTCCTCTTGTGTCAGTGTTGGTAAACTTTAGGAGCTAGGAAAAGGTCCAATTTACAGAAATGTTCAAATTTACTGGCATTTCATATATTCTCTGATCTAACATTGTCCTGACTCTTTCTGTATATTCTTTACTTATGTTTTGGTTTTCCTTAATCAAAGTGTGTCTTTTAATTCTTTTCAAAGAAGATTCTTTGGACTTACTAAATCACCTGAATTTTATACGTTTTCTGTTGTATTAAGTTCTGCTCATATCTTTATATTTCTTTTTTCTATGTTCTCAGGGTTTATTGTTTTCATCTTCTGATGTCAATTAAAACACTTGGTTATTCATTTTAATAAATCTTTGTACTTATAAAGATTTGAACTTTTGAAGATTCCAGCTTACTTGTACGTGTCTAAGGGTCAGGTCCTCTCCATTGTTGCTGGCCTAAGGCTTAGTTCACCATACAGCAATGTATATATTGACCTATTTTCCCCTCGACTTTCTGTGATTCCCTACATCTCACCTTTCTTTGCAGACAAGCCATTTGAAATACCCTTAACTTATTTCACAGCCAATAAGTCTTTGAAATAATGTGTATTTTTTAGAGAAATCTTCTTCTATAATTAGGCAGAAAATCTGACCTGCCATAGTTTTCAAAACAGCATAATTTCACTCTTCTCAATGATTAATCTGTTGTATTACACAACCTTGGAGTATTTAGCTTTATCAATGACATGTCCTTGAAAAATGTTTTAGAGATCCTACCAGTCTTTGAAAACATCCTTGTGCCTTGTTTCAGTTCCAGTTTTATGTATATTTTCTGCCTTGCACCCGATTATTCCTACATCTGATGGATGGCCTTGGAAATCTAATTCTGGTATTGATGGTTTTGGCTGATTGTCTCCCCTTGTAGCTGCTTTCTTCAATATTGTGTAAATTTAGATCATGAGCTCATGTTTAGCTAAACAGCTGACCTTGTAAGAGGCTTAGTTGTGAACGCTCGTAAGTTTCAGCAGAGAGTCGGCAAAGATTTATTTGTGTCCCTCCAATGAGTGGCCCGCAAGGACCACGTTTTCTACAAGTGTTAGTCCAATACTCCCTCTAGAGGCAGGGGACTCAGACAGGGCTGCTTTGCGGCCCCCGATCTGGGGCAGGGGCAGTGGGCGGCCTGTGACCCGGGCAGGAGCCCCTCCGCGTGTGTCCCAGGGACCAATCTGCCTGCGAACTTCGGTCACCTGGCAGGAAGCTACGATGCCCAGAACTATGGTTAGCTGTGCAACGCGGTGTACTCCGCGGACACGTTCCACACACACTTCAAGTAAGAGGGCGGCCTGAGTGGAAAGGTGAGAGTTTGGGTAGCTGTGCAGACAAAGAAGGCGCCCTTTGGCCTGGGCCTAAAAACTTGTGACACTCCACTGGGCCTGCCGGGCTCTGAGGGCCCTGCCCTTGGCCCTCTGCTCCCCTGCCCTTTGTTCAGTCACAGCAGAGATGGCCACACCCACTCCCTCAGTGAGGGCAGTGTTCCAACCTCCCTCAGCCCCGCACCCTCTCTGCAGGTTACCATGGACTACACAGGCTGCATTCTGAGGCCAGGGCGTTCCGAGAATGCCAAGGGCAGACATGATGCCCTTAAATGATTTCCTCTTGTGTCAGTGTTGGTAAACTTTAGGAGCTAGGAAATGGTCCACTTGACAGAAATGTTCAAATTTACTGGCATTTCATATATTCTCTGCTCTAACATTGTCCTGACTCTTTCTGTATATTCTTTACTTATGTTTTGGTTCTCCTTAATCAAAGTGTGTCTTTTAAATCTTTTCAAAGAAGATTCTTTGGACTTACTAAATCACCTGAATTTTATATGTTTTCTGTTGTATTAAGTTGTGCTCATATCTTTATTTATCTTTTTTCTATGTTCTCAGGGTTTATTGTTTTCATCTTCTGATGTCAATTAAAACACTTGTTTATTCATTTTAATAAATCTTTTTACTTATAAAGATTTGAACTTTTGAAGATTCCAGCTTACTTGTACATTTCTAAGGGTCAGGTCCTCTCCATTGTTGCTGGCCTAAGGCTTAGTTCACCATACAGCAATGTATATATTGACCTATTTTCCCCTCGACTTTCTGTGATTCCCTACATCTCACCTTTCTTTGCAGACAAGCCATTTGAAATACCCTTAACTTATTTCACAGCCAATAAGTCTTTGAAATAATGTGTATTTTTTAGAGAAATCTTCTTATATAATTAGGCAGAAAATCTGACCTTCCATAGTTTTCAAAACAGCATAATTTCACTCTTCTCAATGATTAATCTGTTGTATTACACAACCTTGGAGTATTTAGCTTTATCAATGACATGTCCTTGAAAAATGTTTTAGAGATCCTACCAGTCTTTGAAAACATCCTTGTGCCTTGTTTCAGTTCCAGTTTTATGTATATTTTCGGCCTTGCACCCGATTATTCCTACATCTGATGGATGGCCTTGGAAATCTAATTCTGGTATTGATGGTTTTGGCTGATTGTCTCCCCTTGTAGCTGCTTTCTTCAATATTGTGTAAATTTAGATCATGAGCTCATGTTTAGCTAAACAGCTGACCTTGTAAGAGGCTTAGTTGTGAACGCTCGTAAGTTTCAGCAGAAAGTCGGCAAAGATTTATTTGTGTCCCTCCAATGAGTGGCCCGCAAGGACCCCGTTTTCTACAAGTGTTGGTCCAATACTCCCTCTAGAGGCAGGGGACTCAGACAGGGCTGCTTTGCGGCCCCCGATCTGGGGCAGGGGCAGTGGGCGGCCTGTGACCCGGGCAGGAGCCTCTCCGCGTGTGTCCCAGGGACCCATCTGCCTGCGAACTTCTGTCACCTGGCAGGAAGCTACGATGCCCAGAACTATGCTTAGCTGTGCAGCACGGTATACTGCACGGACACGTTCCACACACACTTCAAGTAAGAGGGCGGCCTGAGTGGAAAGGTGAGAGTTTGGGCAGCTGTGCAGACAAAGAAGGCGCCCTTTGGCCTGGGCCTAAAAGCTTGTGACACTCCACTGGGCCTGCTGGGCTCTGAGGGCCCTGCCCTGGGCCCCCTGCTCCCCTGCCCTTTGTTCAGTCACAGCAGAGATGGCCACACCCACTCCCTCAGTGAGGGCAGTGTTCCCACCTCCCTCAGCCCCGCCCCCTCTCCGCAGGTTACCATGGGCTACAGAGGCTGCATTCTGAGGCCAGGGCGTTCCGAGAATGCCAAGGGCAGACATGATGACCTTAAATGATTTCCTCTTGTGTCAGTGTTGGTAAACTTTAGGAGCTAGGAAAAGGTCCAATTTACAGAAATGTTCAAATTTACTGGCATTTCATATATTCTCTGATCTAACATTGTCCTGACTCTTTCTGTATATTCTTTACTTATGTTTTGGTTTTCCTTAATCAAAGTGTGTCTTTTAATTCTTTTCAAAGAAGATTCTTTGGACTTACTAAATCACCTGAATTTTATACGTTTTCTGTTGTATTAAGTTCTGCTCATATCTTTATTTTCTTTTTTCTATGTTCTCAGGGTTTATTGTTTTCATCTTCTGATGTCAATTAAAACACTTGGTTATTCATTTTAATAAATATTTGTACTTATAAAGATTTGAACTTTTGAAGATTCCAGCTTACTTGTACGTGTCTAAGGGTCAGGTCCTCTCCATTGTTGCTGGCCTAAGGCTTAGTTCACCATACAGCAATGTATATATTGACCTATTTTCCCCTCGACTTTCTGTGATTCCCTACATCTCACCTTTCTTTGCAGACAAGCCATTTGAAATACCCTTAACTTATTTCACAGCCAATAAGTCTTTGAAATAATGTGTATATTTTAGAGAAATCTTCTTCTATAATTAGGCAGAAAATCTGACCTGCCATAGTTTTCAAAACAGCATAATTTCACTCTTCTCAATGATTAATCTGTTGTATTACACAACCTTGGAGTATTTAGCTTTATCAATGACATGTCCTTGAAAAATGTTTTAGAGATCCTACCAGTCTTTGAAAACATCCTTGTGCCTTGTTTCAGTTCCAGTTTTATGTATATTTTCTGCCTTGCACCCGATTATTCCTACATCTGATGGATGGCCTTGGGAATTTAATTCTGGTATTGATGGTTTTGGCTGATTGTCTCCCCTTGTAGCTGCTTTCTTCATTATTGTGTAAATTTAGATCATGAGCTCATGTTTAGCTAAACAGCTGACCTTGTAAGAGGCTTAGGTGTGAACGCTCGTAAGTTTCAGCAGAGAGTCGGCAAAGATTTATTTGTGTCCCTCCAATGAGTGGCCCGCAAGGACCCCGTTTTCTACAAGTGTTGGTCCAATACTCCCTCTAGAGGCAGGGGAATCAGACAGGGCTGCTTTGCGGCCCCCGATCTGGGGCAGGGGCAGTGGGCGGCCTGTGACCCGGGCAGGAGCCCATCCGCGTGTGTCCGAAGGACCCATCTGCCTGCGAACTTCGGTCACCTGGCAGGAAGCTACGATGCCCAGGACTATGCTTAGCTGTGCAGCGCGGTGTACTGCGCGGACACGTTCCACACACACTTCAAGTAAGAGGGCGGCCTGAGTGGAAAGGTGAGAGTTTGGGCAGCTGTGCAGACAAAGAATGCGCCCTTTGGCCTGGGCCTAAAAGCTTGTGACACTCCACTGGGCCTGCCGGGCTCTGAGGGCCCTGCCCTGGGCCCCCTGCTCCCCTGCCCTGTGTTCAGTCACAGCAGAGATGGCCACACCCACTCCCTCAGTGAGGGCAGTGTTCCAACCTCCCTCAGCCCCGCCCCCTCTCCGCAGGTTACCATGGACTACAGAGGCTGCATTCTGAGGCCAGGTCGTTCCGAGAATGCCAAGGGCAGACATGATGACCTTAAATGATTTCTTCTTGGGTCAGTGTTGGTAAACTTTAGGAGCTAGGAAATGGTCCACTTGACAGAAATGTTCAAATTTCCTGGCATTTCATATATTCTCTGCTCTAACATTGTCCTGACTCTTTCTGTATATTCTTTACTTATGTTTTGGTTTTCCTTAATCAAAGTGTGTCTTTTAAATCTTTTCAAAGAAGATTCTTTGGACTTACTAAATCACCTGAATTTTATACGTTTTCTGTTGTATTAAGTTCTGCTCATATCTTTATTTTTCTTTTCTCTATGTTCTCAGGGTTTATTGTTTTCATCTTCTGATGTCAATTAAAACACTTGGTTATTCATTTTAATAAATCTTTTTACTTATAAAGATTTGAACTTTTGAAGATTCCAGCTTCCTTGTACGTGTCTAAGGGTCAGGTCCTCTCCATTGTTGCTGGCCTAAGGCTTAGTTCACCATACAGCAATGTATATATTGACCTATTTTCCCCTCGACTTTCTGTGATTCCCTACATCTCACCTTTCTTTGCAGACAAGCCATTTGAAATACCCTTAACTTATCTCACAGCCAATAAGTCTTTGAAATAATGTGTATTTTTTAGAGAAATCTTCTTATAGAATTAGGCAGAAAATCTGACCTGCCATAGTTTTCAAAACAGCATAATTTCACTCTTCTCAATGATTAATCTGTTGTATTACACAACCTTGGAGTATTTAGCTTTATCAATGACATGTCCTTGAAAAATGTTTTAGAGATCCTACCAGTCTTTGAAAACATCCTTGTGCCTTGTTTCAGTTCCAGTTTTATGTATATTTTCTGCCATGCACCCGATTATTCCTACATCTGATGGATGGCCTTGGAAATCTAATTCTGGTATTGATGGTTTTGGCTGATTGTCTCCCATTGTAGCTGCTTTCTTCAATATTGTGTAAATTTAGATCATGAGCTCATGTTTAGCTAAACAGCTGACCTTGTAAGAGGCTTAGTTGTGAACGCTCGTAAGTTTCAGCAGAAAGTCGTCAAAGATTTATTTGTGTCCCTCCAATGAGTGGCCCGCAAGGACCCCGTTTTCTACAAGTGTTGGTCCAATACTCCCTCTAGAGGCAGGGGATTCATACAGGGCTGCTTTGCGGGCCCCGATCTGGGGCAGGGGCAGTGGGCGGCCTGTGACCCGGGCAGGAGCCTCTCCGCATGTGTCCCTGGGACCCATCTGCCTGCGAACTTCGGTCACCTGGCAGGAAGCTACGATGCCCAGACCTATGCTTATCTGTGCAGCGCGGTGTACTGCGCGGACACGTTCCACACACACTTCAAGTAAGCGGGCGGCCTGAGTGGAAAGGTGAGAGTTTGGGCAGCTGTGCAGACAAAGAAGGCGCCCTTTGTCCTGGGCCTACAAGCTTGTGACACTCCACTGGGCCTGCCGGGCTCTGAGGGCCCTGCCCTGGGCCCCCTGCTCCCCTGCCCTTTGTTCAGTCACAGCAGAGATGGCCACAACCACTCCCTCAGTGAGGGCAGTGTTCCAAACTTCCTCAGCTCCGCCCCCTCTCCGCAGGTTACCATGGACTACAGAGGCTGCATTCTGAGGCCAGGGCGTTCTGAGAATGCCAAGGGCAGACATGATGACCTTAAGTGATTTCCTCTTGTGTCAGTGTTGGTAAACTTTAGGAGCTAGGAAATGGTCCACTTTACAGAAATGTTCAAATTTACTGGCATTTCATATATTCTCTGCTCTAACATTGTCCTGACTCTTTCTGTATATTCTTTACTTATGTTTTGGTTTTCCTTAATCAAGGTGTGTCTATTAACTCTTTTCAAAGAAGATTCTTTGGACTTACTAAATCACCTGAATTTTATACGTTTTCTGTTGTATTAAGTTCTGCTCATATCTTTATGTATCATTTTTCTATGTTCTCAGGGTTTATTGTTTTCATTTTCTGATGTCAATTAAAACACTTGGTTATTCATTATAATAAATCTTTTTACTTATAAAGATTTGAACTTTTGAAGATTCCAGCTTACTTGTACGTGTCTAAGGGTCAGGTCCTCTCCATTGTTGCTGGCCTAAGGCTTAGTTCAACATACAGCAATGTATATATTGACCTATTTTCCCCTCGACTTTCTGTGATCCCCTACATCTCACCTTTCTTTGCAGACAAGCCATTTGAAATACCCTTAACTTATTTCACAGCCAATAAGTCTTTGAAATAATGTGTATTTTTTAGAGGAATCTTCTTATATAATTAGGCAGAAAATCTGACCTGCCATAGTTTTCAAAACAGCATAATTTCACTCTTCTCAATGATTAATCTGTTGTATTACACAACCTTGGAGTATTTAGCTTTATCAATGACATGTCCTTGAAAAATGTTTTAGAGATCCTACCAGTCTTTGAAAACATCCTTGTGCCTTGTTTCAGGTCCAGTTTTATGTATATTTTCTGCCTTGCACCCGATTATTCCTACATCTGATGGATGGCCTTGGGAATCTAATTCTGGTATTGATGGTTTTGGCTGATTGTCTCCCCTTGTAGCTGCTTTCTTCATTATTGTGTAAATTTAGATCATGAGCTCATGTTTAGCTAAACAGCTGACCTTGTAAGAGGCTGAGTTGTGAACGCTCGTAAGTTTCAGCAGAGAGTCAGCAAAGATGTATTTGTGTCCCTCCAATGAGTGGCCCGCAAGGACCCCGCTTTCTACAAGTGTTGGTCCAATACTCCCTCTAGAGGCAGGGGACTCAGACAGGGCTGCTTTGCGGCCCCCGATCTGGGGCAGGGGCCGTGGGCGGCCTGTGACCCGGGCAGGAGCCTCTCCGCGTGTGTCCCAGGGACCCATCTGCCTCCGAACTTCGGTCACCTGGCAGGAAGCTACGATGCCCAGACCTATGCTTAGCTGTGCAGCGCGGTATACTGCACGGATACGTTCCACACACACTTCAAGTAAGAGGGCGGCCTGAGTGGAAAGGTGAGAGTTTGGGCAGCTGTGCAGACAAAGAAGGCGCCCTTTGGCCTGGGCCTAAAAGCTTGTGACACTCCACTGGGCCTGCCGGGCTCTGAGGGCCCTGCCCTGGGCCCCCTGCTCCCCTGCCATTTGTTCAGTCACAGCAGAGATGGCCACACCCACTCCCTCAGTGAGGGCAGTGTTCCAAACTCCCTCAGCCCCGCCCCCTCTCCGCAGGTTACCATGGACTATAGAGGCTGCATTCTGAGGTCAGGTCGTTCCGAGAATGCCAAGGGCAGACATGATGACCTTAAAAGATTTCCACTTGTGTCAGTGTTGGTAAACTTTAGGAGCTAGGAAATGGTCCACTTAACAGAAATGTTCAAATTTACTGGCATTTCATATATTCTCTGCTCTAACATTGTCCTGACTCTTTCTGTATATTCTTTACTTATGTTTTGCTTTTCCTTAATCAAAGTGTGTCTATTAATTCTTTTCAAAGAAGATTCTTTGGACTTACTAAATCACCTGAATTTTATACGTTTTCTGTTGTATTAAGTTCTGCTCATATCTTTATTTTTCCTTTTTGTATGTTCTCAGGGTTTATTGTTTTCATCTTCTGATGTAAATTAAAACACTTGGTTATTCATTTTAATAAATCTTTTTACTTATAAAGATTTGAACTTTTGAAGATTCCAGCTTACTTGTACGTGTCTAAGGGTCAGGTCCTCTCCATTGTTGCTGGCCTAAGGCTTAGTTCACCATACAGCAATGTATATATTGACCTATTTTCCCCTCGACTTTCTGTGATTCCCTACATCTCACCTTTCTTTGCAGACAAGCCATTTGAAATACCCTTAACTTATCTCACAGCCAATAAGTCTTTGAAATAATGTGTATTTTTTAGAGAAATCTTCTTATATAATTAGGCAGAAAATCTGACCTGCCATAGTTTTCAAAACAGCATGATTTCACTCTTCTCAATGATTAATCTGTTGTATTACACAACCTTGGAGTATTTAGCTTTATCAATGACATGTCCTTGAAAAATGTTTTAGAGATCCTACCAGTCTTTGAAAACATCCTTGTGCCTTGTTTCAGTTCCAGTTTTATGTATATTTTCTGCCTTGCACCCGATTATTCCTACATCTGATGGATGGCCTTGGGAATCTAATTCTGGTATTGATGGTTTTGGCTGATTGTCTCCCCTTGTAGCTGCTTTCTTCAATATTGTGTAAATTTAGATCATGAGCTCATGTTTAGCTAAACAGCTGACCTTGTAAGAGGCTTAGGTGTGAACGCTCGTAAGTTTCAGCAGAAAGTCGGCAAAGATTTATTTGTGTCCCTCCAATGAGTGGCCCGCAAGGACCCCGTTTTTACAAGTGTTGGTCCAATACTCCCTCTAGAGGCAGGGGAATCATACAGGGCTGCTTTGCGGCCCCCGATCAGGGGCAGGGGCAGTGGGCGGCCTGTGACCCGGGCAGGAGCCTCTCCGCATGTGTCCCTGGGACCCATTTGCCTGCGAACTTCGGTCACCTGGCAGGAAGCTACGATGCCCAGACCTATGCTTATCTGTGCAGCGCGGTGTACTGCGCGGACACGTTCCACACACACTTCAAGTAAGAGGGCGGCCTGAGTGGAAAGGTGAGAGTTTGCGCAGCTGTGCAGACAAAGAAGGCGCCCTTTGTCCTGGGCCTAAAAGCTTGTGACACTCCACTGGGCCTGCCGGGCTCTGAGGGCCCTGCCCTGGGCCCCCTGCTCCCCTTCCCTTTGTTCAGTCACAGCAGAGATGGCTACACCCACTCCCTCAGTGAGGGCAGTGTTCCAAACTTCCTCAGCCCCGCCCCCTCTCCGCAGGTTACCATGGACTACAGAGGCTGCATTCTGAGGCCAGGGCGTTCTGAGAATGCCAAGGGCAGACATGATGACCTTAAATGATTTCCTCTTGTGTCAGTGTTGGTAAACTTTAGGAGCTAGGAAATGGTCCACTTGACAGAAATGTTCAAATTTACTGGCATTTCATATATTCTCTGCTCTAACATTGTCCTGACTCTTTCTGTATATTCTTTACTTATGTTTTGGTATTCCTTAATCAAAGTGTGTCTTTTAAATCTTTTCAAAGAAGATTCTTTGGACTTACTAAATCACCTGAATTTTATACGTTTTCTGTTGTATTAAGTTCTGCTCATATCTTTATTTATCTTTTTTCTATGTTCTCAGGGTTTATTGTTTTCATCTTCTGATGTCAATTAAAACACTTGGTTATTCATTTTAATAAATCTTTTTACTTATAAAGATTTGAACTTTTGAAGATTCCAGCTTACTTGTACGTGTCTAAGGGTCAGGTCCTCTCCATTGTTGCTGGCCTAAGGCTTAGTTCACCATACAGCAATGTATATATTGACCTATTTTCCCCTTGACTTTCTGTGATTCCCTACATCTCACCTTTCTTTGCAGACAAGCCATTTGAAATACACTTAACTTATCTCACAGCCAATAAGTCTTTGAAATAATGTGTATTTTTTAGAGAAATCTTCTTATATAATTAGGCAGAAAATCTTACCTGCCATAGTTTTCAAAACAGCATAATTTCACTCTTCTCAATGATTAATCTGTTGTATTACACAACCTTGGAGTATTTAGCTTTATCAATGACATGTCCTTGAAAAATGTTTTAGAGATCCTACCAGTCTTTGAAAACATCCTTGTGCCTTGTTTCAGTTCCAGTTTTATGTATATTTTCTGCCTTGCACCCGATTATTCCTACATCTGATGGAAGGCCTTGGGAATCTAATTCTGGTATTGATGGTTTTGACTGATTGTCTCCACTTGTAGCTGCTTTCTTCATTATTGTGTAAATTTAGATCATGAGCTCATGTTTAGCTAAACAGCTGACCTTGTAAGAGGCTTAGGTGTGAACGCTCGTAAGTTTCAGCAGAAAGTCGGCAAAGATTTATTTGTGTCCCTCCAATGATTGGCCCGCAAGGACCCCGTTTTTACAAGTGTTGGTCCAATACTCCCTCTAGTGGCAGGGGATTCAGACAGGGCTGCTTTGCGGCCCCCAATCTGGGGCAGGGGCAGTGGGCGGCCTGTGACCCGGGCAGGAGCCCCTCCGCGTGTGTCCCAGGGACCCATCTGCCTGCAAACTTCGGTCACCTGGCAGGAAGCTACGATGCCCAGAACTATGCTTGGCTGTGCAGCGCGGTGTAGTGCGCGGACCCGTTCCACACACACTTCAAGTAAGAGGGCGGCCTGAGTGGAAAGGTGAGAGTTTGGGCAGCTGTGCAGACAAAGAAGGCGCCCTATGGCCTGGGCCTAAAAGCTTGTGACACTCCACTGGGCCTGCCGGGCTCTGAGGGCCCTGCCCTGGGCCCCCTGCTCCCCTGCCCTTTGTTCAGTCACAGCAGAGATGGCCACAACCACTCCATCAGTGAGGGCAGTGTTCCAACCTCCCTCAGCCCCCCCCATCCGCAGGTTCCCATGGACTACAGAGGCTGCATTCTGAGGCCACGGCGTTCCGAGAATGCCAAGGGCAGACATGATGACCTTAAATGATTTCCTCTTGTGTCAGTGTTGGTAAACTTTAGGAGCTAGGAAATGGTCCACTTGACAGAAATGTTCAAATTTACTGGCATTTCATATATTCTCTGCTCTAACATTGTCCTGACTCTTTCTGTATATTCTTTACTTATGTTTTGGTTTTCCTTAATCAAAGTGTGTCTTTTAAATCTTTTCAAAGAAGATTCTTTGGACTTACTAAATCAACTCAATTTTATACTTTTTCTGTTGTATTAAGTTCTGCTCATATCTTTATTTATCTTTTCTCTATGTTCTCAGGGTTTATTGTTTTCATCTTCTGATGTCAATTAAAACACTTGGTTATTCATTTTAATAAATCTTTTTACTTATAAAGATTTGAACTTTTGAAGATTCCAGCTTACTTGTACGTGTCTAAGGGTCAGGTCCTCTCCATTGTTGCTGGCCTAAGGCTTAGTTCACCATACAGCAATGTATATATTGACCTATTTTCCCCTCGACTTTCTGTGATTCCCTACATCTCACCTTTCTTTGCAGACAAGCCATTTGAAATACCCTTAACTTATTTCACAGCCAATAAGTCTTTGAAATAATGTGTATGTTTTAGAGAAATCTTCTTATATAATTAGGCAGAAAATCTGACCTGGCATAGTTTTCAAAACAGCATAATTTCACTCTTCTCAATGATTAATCTGTTGTATTACACAACCTTGGAGTATTTAGCTTTATCAATGACATGTCCTTGAAAAATGTTTTAGAGATCCTACCAGTCTTTGAAAACATCCTTGTGCCTTGTTTCAGTTCCAGTTTTATGTATATTTTCTGCCTTGCACCCGATTATTCCTTCATCTGATGGATGGCCTTGGGAATCTAATTCTGGTATTGATGGTTTTGGCTGATTGTCTCCCCTTGTAGCTGCTTTCTTCATTATTGTGTAAATTTAGATCATGAGCTCATGTTTAGCTAAACAGCTGACCTTGTAAGAGGCTTAGGTGTGAACGCTCGTAAGTTTCAGCAGAAAGTCGGCAAAGATTTATTTGTGTCCCTCCAATGAGTGGCCCGCAAGGACCCCGTTTTTACAAGTGTTGGTCCAGTACTCCCTCTAGAGGCAGGGGATTCATACAGGGCTGCTTTGCGGCCCCCGATCTGGGGCAGGGGCAGTGGGCGGCCTGTGACCCGGGCAGGAGCCTGTCCGCATGTGTCCCTGGGACCCATTTGCCTGCGAACTTCGGTCACCTGGCAGGAAGCTACGATGCCCAGACCTATGCTTATCTGTGCAGCGCGGTGTACTGCGCGGACACGTTCCACACACACTTCAAGTAAGAGGGCGGACTGAGTGGAAAGGTGAGAGTTTGGGCAGCTGTGCAGACAAAGAAGGCGCCCTTTGTCCTGGGCCTAAAAGCTTGTGACACTCCACTGGGCCTGCCGGGCTCTGAGGGCCCTGCCCTGGGCCCCCTGCTCCCCTTCCCTTTGTTCAGTCACAGCAGAGATGGCTACACCCACTCCCTCAGTGAGGGCAGTATTCCAAACTTCCTCAGCCCCGCCCCCTCTCCGCAGGTTACCATGGACTACAGAGGCTGCATTCTGAGGCCAGGGCGTTCTGAGAATGCCAAGGGCAGACATGATGACCTTAAATGATTTCCTCTTGTGTCAGTGTTGGTAAACTTTAGGAGCTAGGAAATGGTCCACTTGACAGAAATGTTCAAATTTACTGGCATTTCATATATTCTCTGCTCTAACATTGTCCTGACTCTTTCTGTATATTCTTTACTTATGTTTTGGTATTCCTTAATCAAAGTGTGTCTTTTAAATCTTTTCAAAGAAGATTCTTTGGACTTACTAAATCACCTGAATTTTATACGTTTTCTGTTGTATTAAGTTCTGCTCATATCTTTATTTATCTTTTTTCTATGTTCTCAGGGTTTATTGTTTTCATCTTCTGATGTCAATTAAAACACTTGGTTATTCATTTTAATAAATCTTTTTACTTATAAAGATTTGAACTTTTGAAGATTCCAGCTTACTTGTACGTGTCTAAGGGTCAGGTCCTCTCCATTGTTGCTGGCCTAAGGCTTAGTTCACCATACAGCAATGTATATATTGACCTATTTTCCCCTCGACTTTCTGTGATTCCCTACATCTCACCTTTCTTTGCAGACAAGCCATTTGAAATACACTTAACTTATCTCACAGCCAATAAGTCTTTGAAATAATGTGTATTTTTTAGAGAAATCTTCTTATATAATTAGGCAGAAAATCTTACCTGCCATAGTTTTCAAAACAGCATGATTTCACTCTTCTCAATGATTAATCTGTTGTATTACACAACCTTGGAGTATTTAGCTTTATCAATGACATGTCCTTGAAAAATGTTTTAGAGATCCTACCAGTCTTTGAAAACATCCTTGTGCCTTGTTTCAGTTCCAGTTTTATGTATATTTTCTGCCTTGAACCCGATTATTCCTACATCTGATGGAAGGCCTTGGGAATCTAATTCTGGTATTGATGGTTTTGACTGATTGTCTCCACTTGTAGCTGCTTTCTTCATTATTGTGTAAATTTAGATCACGAGCTCATGTTTAGCTAAACAGCTGACCTTGTAAGAGGCTTAGGTGTGAACGCTCGTAAGTTTCAGCAGAAAGTCGGCAAAGATTTATTTGTGTCCCTCCAATGATTGGCCCGCAAGGACCCCGTTTTTACAAGTGTTGGTCCAATACTCCCTCTAGTGGCAGGGGATTCAGACAGGGCTGCTTTGCGGCCCCCAATCTGGGGCAGGGGCAGTGGGCGGCCTGTGACCCGGGCAGGAGCCCCTCCGCGTGTGTCCCAGGGACCCATCTGCCTGCAAACTTCGGTCACCTGGCAGGAAGCTACGATGCCCAGAACTATGCTTGGCTGTGCAGCGCGGTGTAGTGCGCGGACCCGTTCCACACACACTTCAAGTAAGAGGGCGGCCTGAGTGGAAAGGTGAGAGTTTGGGCAGCTGTGCAGACAAAGAAGGCGCCCTATGGCCTGGGCCTAAAAGCTTGTGACACTCCACTGGGCCTGCCGGGCTCTGAGGGCCCTGCCCTGGGCCCCCTGCTCCCCTGCCCTTTGTTCAGTCACAGCAGAGATGGCCACAACCACTCCATCAGTGAGGGCAGTGTTCCAACCTCCCTCAGCCCCCCCCATCCGCAGGTTCCCATGGACTACAGAGGGTGCATTCTGAGGCCACGGCGTTCCGAGAATGCCAAGGGCAGACATGATGACCTTAAATGATTTCCTCTTGTGTCAGTGTTGGTAAACTTTAGGAGCTAGGAAATGGTCCACTTTACAGAAATGTTCAAATTTACTGGCATTTCATATATTCTCTGCTCTAACATTTTCCTGACTCTTTCTGTATATTCTTTACTTATGTTTTGGTTTTCCTTAAGCAAAGTGTGTCTTTTAATTCTTTTCAAAGAAGATTCTTTGGACTTACTAAATAACCTGAATTTTATACGTTTTCTGTTGTATTAAGTTCTGCTCATATCTTTATTTATCTTTTTTCTATGTTCTCAGGATTTATTGTTTTCATCTTCTGATGTCAATTAAAACACTTGGTTATTCATTTTAATAGATCTTTTTACTTATAAAGATTTGAACTTTTGAAGATTCCAGCTTACTTGTTCGTGTCTAAGGGTCAGGTCCTCTCCATTGTTGCTGGCCTAAGGCTTAGTTCACCATACAGCAATGTATATATTGACCTATTTTCCTCTCGACTTTCTGTGATTCCCTACATCTCACCTTTCTTTGCAGACAAGCCATTTGAAATACCCTTAACTTATTTCACAGCCAATAAGTCTTTGAAATAATGTGTATTTTTTAGAGAAATCTTCTTATATAATTAGGCAGAAAATCTGACCTGCCATAGTTTTCAAAACAGCATAATTTCACTCTTCTCAATGATTAATCTGTTGTATTACACAACCTTGGAGTATTTAGCTTTATCAATGACATGTCCTTGAAAAATGTTTTAGAGATCCTACCAGTCTTTGAAAACATCCTTGTGCCTTGTTTCAGCTCCAGTTTTATGTATATTTTCTGCCTTGCACCCGATTATTCCTTCATGTGATGGATGGCCTTGGGAATCTAATTCTGGTATTGATGGTTTTGGCTGATTGTCTCCCCTTGTAGCTGCTTTCTTCAATATTGTGTAAATTTAGATCATGAGCTCATGTTTAGCTAAACAGCTGACCTTGTAAGAGGCTTAGGTGTGAACGCTCGTAAGTTTCAGCAGAAAGTCGGCAAAGATTTATTTGTGTCCCTCCAATGAGTGGCCCGCAAGGACCCCGTTTTTACAAGTGTTGGTCCAATACTCCCTCTAGAGGCAGGGGAATCATACAGGGCTGCTTTGCGGCCCCCGATCAGGGGCAGGGGCAGTGGGCGGCCTGTGACCCGGGCAGGAGCCTCTCCGCATGTGTCCCTGGGACCCATTTGCCTGCGAACTTCGGTCACCTGGCAGGAAGCTACGATGCCCAGACCTATGCTTATCTGTGCAGCGCGGTGTACTGCGCGGACACGTTCCACACACACTTCAAGTAAGAGGGCGGCCTGAGTGGAAAGGTGAGAGTTTGCCCAGCTGTGCAGACAAAGAAGGCGCCCTTTGTCCTGGGCCTAAAAGCTTGTGACACTCCACTGGGCCTGCCGGTCTCTGAGGGCCCTGCCCTGGGCCCCCTGCTCCCCTTCCCTTTGTTCAGTCACAGCAGAGATGGCTACACCCACTCCCTCAGTGAGGGCAGTGTTCCAAACTTCCTCAGCCCCGCCCCCTCTCCGCAGGTTACCATGGACTACAGAGGCTGCATTCTGAGGCCAGGGCGTTCTGAGAATGCCAAGGGCAGACATGATGACCTTAAATGATTTCCTCTTGTGTCAGTGTTGGTAAACTTTAGGAGCTAGGAAATGGTCCACTTGACAGAAATGTTCAAATTTACTGGCATTTCATATATTCTCTGCTCTAACATTGTCCTGACTCTTTCTGTATATTCTTTACTTATGTTTTGGTATTCCTTAATCAAAGTGTGTCTTTTAAATCTTTTCAAAGAAGATTCTTTGGACTTACTAAATCACCTGAATTTTATACGTTTTCTGTTGTATTAAGTTCTGCTCATATCTTTATTTATCTTTTTTCTATGTTCTCAGGGTTTATTGTTTTCATCTTCTGATGTCAATTAAAACACTTGGTTATTCATTTTAATAAATCTTTTTACTTATAAAGATTTGAACTTTTGAAGATTCCAGCTTACTTGTACGTGTCTAAGGGTCAGGTCCTCTCCATTGTTGCTGGCCTAAGGCTTAGTTCACCATACAGCAATGTATATATTGACCTATTTTCCCCTTGACTTTCTGTGATTCCCTACATCTCACCTTTCTTTGCAGACAAGCCATTTGAAATACACTTAACTTATCTCACAGCCAATAAGTCTTTGAAATAATGTGTATTTTTTAGAGAAATCTTCTTATATAATTAGGCAGAAAATCTTACCTGCCATAGTTTTCAAAACAGCATAATTTCACTCTTCTCAATGATTAATCTGTTGTATTACACAACCTTGGAGTATTTAGCTTTATCAATGACATGTCCTTGAAAAATGTTTTAGAGATCCTACCAGTCTTTGAAAACATCCTTGTGCCTTGTTTCAGTTCCAGTTTTATGTATATTTTCTGCCTTGCACCCGATTATTCCTACATCTGATGGAAGGCCTTGGGAATCTAATTCTGGTATTGATGGTTTTGACTGATTGTCTCCACTTGTAGCTGCTTTCTTCATTATTGTGTAAATTTAGATCATGAGCTCATGTTTAGCTAAACAGCTGACCTTGTAAGAGGCTTAGGTGTGAACGCTCGTAAGTTTCAGCAGAAAGTCGGCAAAGATTTATTTGTGTCCCTCCAATGATTGGCCCGCAAGGACCCCGTTTTTACAAGTGTTGGTCCAATACTCCCTCTAGTGGCAGGGGATTCAGACAGGGCTGCTTTGCGGCCCCCAATCTGGGGCAGGGGCAGTGGGCGGCCTGTGACCCGGGCAGGAGCCCCTCCGCGTGTGTCCCAGGGACCCATCTGCCTGCAAACTTCGGTCACCTGGCAGGAAGCTACGATGCCCAGAACTATGCTTGGCTGTGCAGCGCGGTGTAGTGCGCGGACCCGTTCCACACACACTTCAAGTAAGAGGGCGGCCTGAGTGGAAAGGTGAGAGTTTGGGCAGCTGTGCAGACAAAGAAGGCGCCCTATGGCCTGGGCCTAAAAGCTTGTGACACTCCACTGGGCCTGCCGGGCTCTGAGGGCCCTGCCCTGGGCCCCCTGCTCCCCTGCCCTTTGTTCAGTCACAGCAGAGATGGCCACAACCACTCCATCAGTGAGGGCAGTGTTCCAACCTCCCTCAGCCCCCCCCATCCGCAGGTTCCCATGGACTACAGAGGCTGCATTCTGAGGCCACGGCGTTCCGAGAATGCCAAGGGCAGACATGATGACCTTAAATGATTTCCTCTTGTGTCAGTGTTGGTAAACTTTAGGAGCTAGGAAATGGTCCACTTGACAGAAATGTTCAAATTTACTGGCATTTCATATATTCTCTGCTCTAACATTGTCCTGACTCTTTCTGTATATTCTTTACTTATGTTTTGGTTTTCCTTAATCAAAGTGTGTCTTTTAAATCTTTTCAAAGAAGATTCTTTGGACTTACTAAATCAACTCAATTTTATACTTTTTCTGTTGTATTAAGTTCTGCTCATATCTTTATTTATCTTTTCTCTATGTTCTCAGGGTTTATTGTTTTCATCTTCTGATGTCAATTAAAACACTTGGTTATTCATTTTAATAAATCTTTTTACTTATAAAGATTTGAACTTTTGAAGATTCCAGCTTACTTGTACGTGTCTAAGGGTCAGGTCCTCTCCATTGTTGCTGGCCTAAGGCTTAGTTCACCATACAGCAATGTATATATTGACCTATTTTCCCCTCGACTTTCTGTGATTCCCTACATCTCACCTTTCTTTGCAGACAAGCCATTTGAAATACCCTTAACTTATTTCACAGCCAATAAGTCTTTGAAATAATGTGTATGTTTTAGAGAAATCTTCTTATATAATTAGGCAGAAAATCTGACCTGGCATAGTTTTCAAAACAGCATAATTTCACTCTTCTCAATGATTAATCTGTTGTATTACACAACCTTGGAGTATTTAGCTTTATCAATGACATGTCCTTGAAAAATGTTTTAGAGATCCTACCAGTCTTTGAAAACATCCTTGTGCCTTGTTTCAGTTCCAGTTTTATGTATATTTTCTGCCTTGCACCCGATTATTCCTTCATCTGATGGATGGCCTTGGGAATCTAATTCTGGTATTGATGGTTTTGGCTGATTGTCTCCCCTTGTAGCTGCTTTCTTCATTATTGTGTAAATTTAGATCATGAGCTCATGTTTAGCTAAACAGCTGACCTTGTAAGAGGCTTAGGTGTGAACGCTCGTAAGTTTCAGCAGAAAGTCGGCAAAGATTTATTTGTGTCCCTCCAATGAGTGGCCCGCAAGGACCCCGTTTTTACAAGTGTTGGTCCAGTACTCCCTCTAGAGGCAGGGGATTCATACAGGGCTGCTTTGCGGCCCCCGATCTGGGGCAGGGGCAGTGGGCGGCCTGTGACCCGGGCAGGAGCCTGTCCGCATGTGTCCCTGGGACCCATTTGCCTGCGAACTTCGGTCACCTGGCAGGAAGCTACGATGCCCAGACCTATGCTTATCTGTGCAGCGCGGTGTACTGCGCGGACACGTTCCACACACACTTCAAGTAAGAGGGCGGACTGAGTGGAAAGGTGAGAGTTTGGGCAGCTGTGCAGACAAAGAAGGCGCCCTTTGTCCTGTGCCTAAAAGCTTGTGACACTCCACTGGGCCTGCCGGGCTCTGAGGGCCCTGCCCTGGGCCCCCTGCTCCCCTTCCCTTTGTTCAGTCACAGCAGAGATGGCTACACCCACTCCCTCAGTGAGGGCAGTATTCCAAACTTCCTCAGCCCCGCCCCCTCTCCGCAGGTTACCATGGACTACAGAGGCTGCATTCTGAGGCCAGGGCGTTCTGAGAATGCCAAGGGCAGACATGATGACCTTAAATGATTTCCTCTTGTGTCAGTGTTGGTAAACTTTAGGAGCTAGGAAATGGTCCACTTGACAGAAATGTTCAAATTTACTGGCATTTCATATATTCTCTGCTCTAACATTGTCCTGACTCTTTCTGTATATTCTTTACTTATGTTTTGGTATTCCTTAATCAAAGTGTGTCTTTTAAATCTTTTCAAAGAAGATTCTTTGGACTTACTAAATCACCTGAATTTTATACGTTTTCTGTTGTATTAAGTTCTGCTCATATCTTTATTTATCTTTTTTCTATGTTCTCAGGGTTTATTGTTTTCATCTTCTGATGTCAATTAAAACACTTGGTTATTCATTTTAATAAATCTTTTTACTTATAAAGATTTGAACTTTTGAAGATTCCAGCTTACTTGTACGTGTCTAAGGGTCAGGTCCTCTCCATTGTTGCTGGCCTAAGGCTTAGTTCACCATACAGCAATGTATATATTGACCTATTTTCCCCTCGACTTTCTGTGATTCCCTACATCTCACCTTTCTTTGCAGACAAGCCATTTGAAATACACTTAACTTATCTCACAGCCAATAAGTCTTTGAAATAATGTGTATTTTTTAGAGAAATCTTCTTATATAATTAGGCAGAAAATCTTACCTGCCATAGTTTTCAAAACAGCATGATTTCACTCTTCTCAATGATTAATCTGTTGTATTACACAACCTTGGAGTATTTAGCTTTATCAATGACATGTCCTTGAAAAATGTTTTAGAGATCCTACCAGTCTTTGAAAACATCCTTGTGCCTTGTTTCAGTTCCAGTTTTATGTATATTTTCTGCCTTGAACCCGATTATTCCTACATCTGATGGAAGGCCTTGGGAATCTAATTCTGGTATTGATGGTTTTGACTGATTGTCTCCACTTGTAGCTGCTTTCTTCATTATTGTGTAAATTTAGATCACGAGCTCATGTTTAGCTAAACAGCTGACCTTGTAAGAGGCTTAGGTGTGAACGCTCGTAAGTTTCAGCAGAAAGTCGGCAAAGATTTATTTGTGTCCCTCCAATGATTGGCCCGCAAGGACCCCGTTTTTACAAGTGTTGGTCCAATACTCCCTCTAGTGGCAGGGGATTCAGACAGGGCTGCTTTGCGGCCCCCAATCTGGGGCAGGGGCAGTGGGCGGCCTGTGACCCGGGCAGGAGCCCCTCCGCGTGTGTCCCAGGGACCCATCTGCCTGCAAACTTCGGTCACCTGGCAGGAAGCTACGATGCCCAGAACTATGCTTGGCTGTGCAGCGCGGTGTAGTGCGCGGACCCGTTCCACACACACTTCAAGTAAGAGGGCGGCCTGAGTGGAAAGGTGAGAGTTTGGGCAGCTGTGCAGACAAAGAAGGCGCCCTATGGCCTGGGCCTAAAAGCTTGTGACACTCCACTGGGCCTGCCGGGCTCTGAGGGCCCTGCCCTGGGCCCCCTGCTCCCCTGCCCTTTGTTCAGTCACAGCAGAGATGGCCACAACCACTCCATCAGTGAGGGCAGTGTTCCAACCTCCCTCAGCCCCCCCCATCCGCAGGTTCCCATGGACTACAGAGGGTGCATTCTGAGGCCACGGCGTTCCGAGAATGCCAAGGGCAGACATGATGACCTTAAATGATTTCCTCTTGTGTCAGTGTTGGTAAACTTTAGGAGCTAGGAAATGGTCCACTTTACAGAAATGTTCAAATTTACTGGCATTTCATATATTCTCTGCTCTAACATTTTCCTGACTCTTTCTGTATATTCTTTACTTATGTTTTGGTTTTCCTTAAGCAAAGTGTGTCTTTTAATTCTTTTCAAAGAAGATTCTTTGGACTTACTAAATAACCTGAATTTTATACGTTTTCTGTTGTATTAAGTTCTGCTCATATCTTTATTTATCTTTTTTCTATGTTCTCAGGGTTTATTGTTTTCATCTTCTGATGTCAATTAAAACACTTGGTTATTCATTTTAATAGATCTTTTTACTTATAAAGATTTGAACTTTTGAAGATTCCAGCTTACTTGTTCGTGTCTAAGGGTCAGGTCCTCTCCATTGTTGCTGGCCTAAGGCTTAGTTCACCATACAGCAATGTATATATTGACCTATTTTCCTCTCGACTTTCTGTGATTCCCTACATCTCACCTTTCTTTGCAGACAAGCCATTTGAAATACCCTTAACTTATTTCACAGCCAATAAGTCTTTGAAATAATGTGTATTTTTTAGAGAAATCTTCTTATATAATTAGGCAGAAAATCTGACCTGCCATAGTTTTCAAAACAGCATAATTTCACTCTTCTCAATGATTAATCTGTTGTATTACACAACCTTGGAGTATTTAGCTTTATCAATGACATGTCCTTGAAAAATGTTTTAGAGATCCTACCAGTCTTTGAAAACATCCTTGTGCCTTGTTTCAGCTCCAGTTTTATGTATATTTTCTGCCTTGCACCCGATTATTCCTTCATGTGATGGATGGCCTTGGGAATCTAATTCTGGTATTGATGGTTTTGGCTGATTGTCTCCCCTTGTAGCTGCTTTCTTCAATATTGTGTAAATTTAGATCATGAGCTCATGTTTAGCTAAACAGCTGACCTTGTAAGAGGCTTAGGTGTGAACGCTCGTAAGTTTCAGCAGAAAGTCGGCAAAGATTTATTTGTGTCCCTCCAATGAGTGGCCCGCAAGGACCCCGTTTTCTACAAGTGTTGGTCCAATACACCTCTAGAGGCAGGGGATTCATACAGGGCTGCTTTGCGGCCCCCGATCTGGGGCAGGGGCAGTGGGCAACCTTTGGCCCGGGCAGGAGCCTCTCCGCGTGTGTCCCAGGGACCCATCTGCCTGCGAACTCCGGTCACCTGGCAGGAAGCTACGATGCCCAGACCTATGCTTAGCTGTGCAGCGCGGTATACTGCACGGACACGTTCCACACACACTTCAAGTAAGAGGGCGGACTGAGTGGAAAGGTGAGAGTTTGGGCAGCTGTGCAGACAAAGAAGGCGCCCTTTGGCCTGGGCCTAAAAGCTTGTGACACTCCACTGGGCCTGCCGGGCTCTGAGGGCCCTGCCCTGGGCCCCCTGCTCCCCTGCCCTTTGTTCAGTCACAGCAGAGATGGCCACAACCACTCCATCAGTGAGGGCAGTGTTCCAACCTCCCTCAGCTCCGCCCCCTCTCCGCAGGTTACCATGGACTACAGAGGCTGCATTCTGAGGCCAGGGTGTTCCGAGAATGCCAAGGGCAGACATGATGACCTTAAATGATTTCCTCTTGTGTCAGTGTTGGTAAACTTTAGGAGCTAGGAAATGGTCCACTTGACAGAAATGTTCAAATTTACTGGCATTTCATATATTGTCTGCTCTAACATTGTCCTGACTCTTTCTGTATATTCTTTACTTATGTTTTGGTTTTCCTTAATCAAAGTGTGTCTTTTCAATCTTTTCAAAGAAGATTCTTTGGACTTACTAAATCACCTGAATTTTATACGTTTTCTGTTGTATTAAGTTCTGCTCATATCTTTATTTATCTTTTCTCCATGTTCTCAGGGTTTATTGTTTTCATCTTCTGATGTCAATGAAAACACTTGGTTATTCATTTTAATAAATCTTTTTACTTATAAAGGTTTGAACTTTTGAAGATTCCAGCTTACTTGTACGTGTCTAAGGGTCAGGTCCTCTCCATTGTTGCTGGCCTAAGGCTTAGTTCACCATACAGCAATGTATATATTGACCTATTTTCCCCTCGACTTTCTGTGATTCCCTACATCTCACCTTTCTTTGCAGACAAGCCATTTGAAATACCCTTAACTTATTTCACAGCCAATAAGTCTTTGAAATAATGTGTATTTTTTAGAGAAATCTTCTTATAGAATTAGGCAGAAAATCTGACCTGCCATAGTTTTCAAAACAGCATAATTTCACTCTTCTCAATGATTAATCTGTTGTATTACACAACCTTGGAGTATTTAGCTTTATCAATGACATGTCCTTGAAAAATGTTTTAGAGATCCTACCAGTCTTTGAAAACATCCTTGTGCCTTGTTTCAGTTCCAGTTTTATGTATATTTTCTGCCTTGCACCCGATTATTCCTACATCTGATGGATGGCCTTGGGAATCTAATTCTGGTATTGATGGTTTGGGCTGATTGTCTCCCCTTGTAGCTGCTTTCTTCAATATTGTGAAAATTTAGATCATGAGCTCATGTTTAGCTAAACAGCTGACCTTGTAAGAGGCTTAGTTGTGAACGCTCGTAAGTTTCAGCAGAGAGTCGGCAAAGATTTATTTGTGTCCCTCCAATGAGTGGCCCGCAAGGACCCCGTTTTCTACAAGTGTTGGTCCAATACTCCCTCTAGAGGCAGGGGACTCAGACAGGGCTGCTTTGCGGCCCCCAATCTGGGGCAGGGGCAGTGGGCGGCCTGTGACCCGGGCAGGAGCCCCTCCGCGTGTGTCCCAGGGACACATCTGCCTGCGAACTTCGGTCACCTTGCAGGAAGCTACGATGCCCAGAACTATGCTTAGCTGTGCAGCGCGGTGTTCTGCGCGGACACGTTCCACACACACTTCAAGTAAGAGGGCGGCCTGAGTGGAAAGGTGAGAGTTTGGGCAGCTGTGCAGACAAAGAAGGCGCCCTTTGGCCTGGGCCTGAAAACTTGTGACACTCCACTGGGCCTGCCCGGCTCTGAGGGCCCTGCCCTGGGCCCCCTGCTCCCCTGCCCTTTGTTCAGTCACAGCAGAGATGACCACACCCACTCCCTCAGTGAGGGCAGTGTTCCAACCTCCCTCAGCCCCGCCCCCTCTCCGCAGGTTACCATGGACTACAGAGGCTGCATTCTGAGGCCAGGGTGTTCGGAGAATGCCAAGGGCAGACATGATGACCTTAAATGATTTCCTCTTGTGTCAGTGTTGGTAAACTTTAGGAGCTAGGAAATGGTCCACTTGACAGAAATGTTCAAATTTACTGGCATTTCATATATTCTCTGCTCTAACATTGTCCTGACTCTTTCTGTATATTCTTTACTTATGTTTTGGTTTTCCTTAATCAAAGTGTGTCTTTTAAATCTTTTCAAAGAAGATTCTTTGGACTTACTAAATCACCTGAATTTTATACGTTTTCTGTTGTATTAAGTTCTGCTCATATCTTTATTTATCTTTTTTCTATGTTCTCAGTGTTTATTGTTTTCATCTTCTGATGTCAATTAAAACACTTGGTTATTCATTTTAATAAAGCTTTTTACTTATAAAGATTTGAACTTTTGAAGATTCCAGCTTACTTGTACGTGTCTAAGGGTCAGGTCCTCTCCATTGTTGCTGGCCTAATGCTTAGTTCACCATACAGCAATGTATATATTGACCTATTTTCCCCTCGACTTTCTGTGATTCCCTACATCTCACCTTTCTTTGCAGACAAGCCATTTGAAATACCCTTAACTTATTTCACAGCCAATAAGTCTTTGAAATAATGTGTATTTTTTAGAGAAATCTTCTTATATAATTAGGCAGAAAATCTGACCTGCCATAGTTTTCAAAACAGCATAATTTCACTCTTCTCAATGATTAATCTGTTGTATTACACAACCTTGGAGTATTTAGCTTTATCAATGACATGTCCTTGAAAAATGTTTTAGAGATCCTACCAGTCTTTGAAAACATCCTTGTGCCTTGTTTCAGTTCCAGTTTTATGTATATTTTCTGCCTTGCACCCGATTATTCCTACATCTGATGGATGGCCTTGGGAATCTAATTCTGGTATTGATGGTTTTGGCTGATTGTCTCCCCTTGTAGCTGCTTTCTTCAATATTGTGAAAATTTAGATCATGAGCTCATGTTTAGCTAAACAGCTGACCTTGTAAGAGGCTTAGGTGTGAACGCTCGTAAGTTTCAGGATAGAGTCGGCAAAGATTTATTTGTGTCCCTCCAATGAGTGGCCCGCAAGGACCCCGTTTTCTACAAGTGTTGGTCCAATACTCCCTCTAGAGGCAGGGGAATCAGACAGGGCTGCTTTGCGGCCCCCGATCTGGGGCAGGGGCAGTGGGCGGCCTGTGACCCTGGCAGGAGCCTCTCCGCGTGTGTCCCAGGGACCCATCTGCCTGCGAACTTCGGTCACATGGCAGGAAGCTACGATGCCCAGACCTATTCTTAGCTTTGCAGCGCGGTATACTGCGCGGACACGTTCCACACACACTTCAAGTAAGAGGGCGGCCTGAGTGGAAAGGTGAGAGTTTGGACAGCTGTACAGACAAAGAAGGCGCCCTTTGGCCTGGGCCTAAAAGCTTGTGACACTCCACTGGGCCTGCCGGGCTCTGAGGGCCCTGCCCTGGGCCCCCTGCTCCCCTGCCCTTTGTTCAGTCACAGCAGAGATGGCCACACCCACTCCCTCAGTGAGGGCAGTGTTCCAACCTCCCTCAGCCCCGCCCCCTCTCCGCAGGTTACCATGGACTACAGAGGCTGCATTCTGAGGCCACGGCGTTCCGAGAATGCCAAGGGCAGACATGATGACCTTAAATGATTTCCTCTTGTGTCAGTGTTGGTAAACTTTAGGAGCTAGGAAATGGTCCACTTGACAGAAATGTTCAAATTTACTGGCATTTCATATATTCTCTGCTCTAACATTGTCCTGACTCTTTCTGTATATTCTTTACTTATGTTTTGGTTTTCCTTAATCAAAGTGTGTCTTTTAAATCTTTTCAAAGAAGATTCTTTGGACTTACTAAATCACCTGAATTTTATACGTTTTCTGTTGTATTATGTTCTGCTCATATCTTTATTTATCGTTTCTCTATGTTATCAGGGTTTATTGTTTTCACCTTCTGATGTCAATTAAAACACTTGGTTATTGATTTTAATAAATCTTTTTACTTATAAAGATTTGAACTTTTGAAGATTCCAGCTTACTTGTACGTGTCTAAGGGTCAGGTCCTCTCCATTGTTGCTGGCCTAAGGCTTAGTTCACCATACAGCAATGTATATATTGACCTATTTTCCCCTCGACTTTCTGTGATTCCCTACATCTCACCTTTCTTTGCAGACAAGCCATTTGAAATACCCTTAACTTATTTCACAGCCAATAAGTCTTTGAAATAATGTGTATTTTTTAGAGAAATCTTCTTATATAATTAGGCAGAAAATCTGACCTGCCATAGTTTTCAAAACAGCATAATTTCACTCTTCTCAATGATTAATCTGTTGTATTACACAACCTTGGAGTATTTAGCTTTATCAATGACATGTCCTTGAAAAATGTTTTAGAGATCCTACCAGTCTTTGAAAACATCCTTGTGCCTTGTTTCAGTTCCAGTTTTATGTATATTTTCTGCCTTGCACCCGATTATTCCTACATCTGATTGATGGCCTTGGGAATCTAATTCTGGTATTGATGGTTTTGGCTGATTGTCTCCCCTTGTAGCTGCTTTCTTCATTACTGTGTAAATTTAGATCATGAGCTCATGTTTAGCTAAACAGCTGACCTTGTAAGAGGCTTAGGTGTGAACGCTCGTAAGTTTCAGCAGAGAGTCGGCAAAGATTTATTTGTGTCCCTCCAATGAGTGGCCCGCAAGACCCCGTTTTCTACAAGTGTTGGTCCAATACTCCCTCTAGAGGCAGGGTACTCAGACAGGGCTGCTTTGCGGCCCCCGATCTGGGGCAGGGGAAGTGGGCGGCCTGTGACACGGGCTGGAGCCTCTCCGCGTGTGTCCCTGGGACCCATCTGCCTGCGAACCTCGGTCACCTGGCAGGAAGCTACGATGCCCAGACCTATGCTTAGCTGTGCAGCGCGGTGTACTGCACAGACACGTTCCACACACACTTCAAGTAAGAGGGCGGCCTGAGTGGAAAGGTGAGAGTTCGGGCAGCTGTGCAGACAAAGAAGGCGCCCTTTGGCCTGGGCCTAAAAGCTTGTGACACTCCACTGGGCCTGCCGGGCTCTGAGGGCCCTGCCCTGGGCCCCCTGCTCCCCTGCCCTTTGTTCAGTCACAGCAGAGATGGCCACACCCACTCCCTCAGTGAGGGCAGTGGTCCAACCTCCCTCAGCCCCGCCCCCTCTCCGCAGGTTACCATGGACTACAGAGGCTGCATCCTGAGGCCAGGGCGTTCCAAGAATGCCAAGGGCAGACATGATGACCTTAAATGATTTCCTCTTGTGTCAGTGTTGGTAAACTTTAGGAGCTAGGAAATGGTCCACTTGACAGAAATGTTCAAACTTACTGGCATTTCATATATTCTCTGCTCTAACATTGTCCTGACTCTTTCTGTATATTCTTTACTTATGTTTTGGTTTTTCTTAATCAAAGTGTGTCTTTTAAATCTTTTCAAAGAAGATTCTTTGGACTTACTAAATCACCTGAATTTTATACGTTTGCTGTTGTATTAAGTTCTGCTCATATCTTTATTTATCTTTTTTCTATGTTCTCAGTGTTTATTGTTTTCATCTTCTGATGTCAATTAAAACACTTGGTTATTCATTTTAATAAATCTTTTTACTTATAAAGATTTGAACTTTTGAAGATTCCAGCTTACTTGTACGTGTCTAAGGGTCAGGTCCTCTCCATTGTTGCTGGCCTAAGGCTTAGTTCACCATACAGCAATGTATATATGGACCTATTTTCCCCTCGACTTTCTGTGATTCCCTACATCTCACCTTTCTTTGCAGACAAGCCATTTGAAATACCCTTAACTTATTTCACAGCCAATAAGTCTTTGAAATAATGTGTATTTTTTAGAGAAATCTTCTTATATAATTAGGCAGAAAATCTGACCTGCCATAGTTTTCAAAACAGCATAATTTCACTCTTCTCAATGATTAATCTGTTGTATTACACAACCTTGGAGTATTTAGCTTTATCAATGACATGTCCTTGAAAAATGTTTTAGAGATCCTACCAGTCTTTGAAAACATCCTTGTGCCTTGTTTCAGTTCCAGTTTTATGTATATTTTCTGCCTTGCACCCGATTATTCCTACATCTGATGGATGGCCTTGGGAATCTAATTCTGGTATTGATGGTTTTGGCTGATTGTCTCCCCTTGTAGCTGCTTTCTTCAATATTGTGAAAATTTAGATCATGAGCTCATGTTTAGCTAAACAGCTGACCTTGTAAGAGGCTTAGGTGTGAACGCTCGTAAGTTTCAGGATAGAGTCGGCAAAGATTTATTTGTGTCCCTCCAATGAGTGGCCCGCAAGGACCCCGTTTTCTACAAGTGTTGGTCCAATACTCCCTCTAGAGGCAGGGGACTCAGACAGGGCTGCTTTGTGGCCCCCGATCTGGGGCAGGGGCAGTGGGCTGCTTGTGACCCTGGCAGGAGCCTCTCCGCGTGTGTCCCAGGGACCCATCTGCCTGCGAACTTCGGTCACATGGCAGGAAGCTACGATGCCCAGACCTATTCTTAGCTTTGCAGCGCGGTATACTGCGCGGACACGTTCCACACACACTTCAAGTAAGAGGGCGGCCTGAGTGGAAAGGTGAGAGTTTGGACAGCTGTACAGAGAAAGAAGGCGCCCTTTGGCCTGGGCCTAAAAGCTTGTGACACTCCACTGGGCCTGCCGGGCTCTGAGGGCCCTGCCCTGGGCCCCCTGCTCCCCTGCCCTTTGTTCAGTCACAGCAGAGATGGCCACACCCACTCCCTCAGTGAGGGCAGTGTTCCAACCTCCCTCAGCCCCGCCCCCTCTCCGCAGGTTACCATGGACTACAGAGGCTGCATTCTGAGGCCACGGCGTTCCGAGAATGCCAAGGGCAGACATGATGACCTTAAATGATTTCCTCTTGTGTCAGTGTTGGTAAACTTTAGGAGCTAGGAAATGGTCCACTTGACAGAAATGTTCAAATTTACTGGCATTTCATATATTCTCTGCTCTAACATTGTCCTTACTCTTTCTGTATATTCTTTACTTATGTTTTGGTTTTCCTTAATCAAAGTGTGTCTTTTAAATCTTTTCAAAGAAGATTCTTTGGACTTACTAAATCACCTGAATTTTATACGTTTTCTGTTGTATTATGTTCTGCTCATATCTTTATTTATCGTTTCTCTATGTTATCAGGGTTTATTGTTTTCACCTTCTGATGTCAATTAAAACACTTGGTTATTGATTTTAATAAATCTTTTTACTTATAAAGATTTGAACTTTTGAAGATTCCAGCTTACTTGTACGTGTCTAAGGGTCAGGTCCTCTCCATTGTTGCTGGCCTAAGGCTTAGTTCACCATACAGCAATGTATATATTGACCTATTTTCCCCTCGACTTTCTGTGATTCCCTACATCTCACCTTTCTTTGCAGACAAGCCATTTGAAATACCCTTAACTTATTTCACAGCCAATAAGTCTTTGAAATAATGTGTATTTTTTAGAGAAATCTTCTTATATAATTAGGCAGAAAATCTGACCTGCCATAGTTTTCCAAACAGCATAATTTCACTCTTCTCAATGATTAATCTGTTGTATTACACAACCTTGGAGTATTTAGCTTTATCAATGACATGTCCTTGAAAAATGTTTTAGAGATCCTACCAGTCTTTGAAAACATCCTTGTGCCTTGTTTCAGTTCCAGTTTTATGTATATTTTCTGCCTTGCACCCGATTATTCCTACATCTGATGGATGGCCTTGGGAATCTAATTCTGGTATTAATGGTTTTGGCTGATTGTCTCCCCTTGTAGCTGCTTTCTTCATTACTGTGTAAATTTAGATCATGAGCTCATGTTTAGCTAAACAGCTGACCTTGTAAGAGGCTTAGGTGTGAACGCTCGTAAGTTTCAGGATAGAGTCGGCAAAGATTTATTTGTGTCCCTCCAATGAGTGGCCCGCAAGGACCCCGTTTTCTACAAGTGTTGGTCCAATACTCCCTCTAGAGGCAGGGGACTCAGACAGGGCTGCTTTGTGGCCCCCGATCTGGGGCAGGGGCAGTGGGCGGCCTGTGACCCGGGCAGGAGCCTCTTCGCGTGTTTCCCTGGGACCCATCTGCCTGCAAACCTCGGTCACCTGGCAGGAAGCTACGATGCCCAGACCTATGCTTAGCTGTGCAGCGCGGTGTACTGCACGGACACGTTCCACACACACTTCAAGTAAGAGGGCGGCCTGAGTGGAAAGGTGAGAGTTTGGGCAGCTGTGCAGACAAAGAAGGCGCCCTTTGGCCTGGGCCTAAAAGCTTGTGACACTCCACTGGGCCTGCCGGGCTCTGAGGGCCCTGCCCTGGGCCCCCTGCTCCCCTGCCCTTTGTTCAGTCACAGCAGAGATGGCCACACCCACTCCCTCAGTGAGGGCAGTTGTCCAACCTCCCTCAGCCCCGCCGCCTCTCCGCAGTTTACCATGGACTACAGAGGCTGCATCCTGAGGCCAGGGCGTTCCAAGAATGCCAAGGGCAGACATGATGACCTTAAATGATTTCCTCTTGTGTCAGTGTTGGTAAACTTTAGGAGCTAGGAAATGGTCCACTTGACAGAAATGTTCAAACTTACTGGCATTTCATATATTCTCTGCTCTAACATTGTCCTGACTCTTTCTGTATATTCTTTACTTATGTTTTGGTTTTCCTTAATCAAAGTGTGTCTTTTAAATCTTTTCAAAGAAGATTCTTTGGACTTACTAAATCACCTGAATTTTATACGTTTTCTGTTGTATTAAGTTCTGCTCATATCTTTATTTATCTTTTTTCTATGTTCTCAGGGTTTATTGTTTTCATCTTCTGATGTCAATTAAAACACTTGGTTATTCATTTTAATAAATCTTTTTACTTATAAAGATTTGAACTTTTGAAGATTCCAGCTTACTTGTACGTGTCTAAGGGTCAGGTCCTCTCCATTGTTGCTGGCCTAAGGCTTAGTTCACCATACAGCAATGTATATATTGACCTATCTTCCCCTCGACTTTCTGTGATTCCCTACATCTCACCTTTCTTTGCAGACAAGCCATTTGAAATACCCTTAACTTATTTCACAGCCAATAAGTCTTTGAAATAATGTGTATTTTTTAGAGAAATCTTCTTATAGAATTAGGCAGAAAATCTGACCTGCCATAGTTTTCAAAACAGCATAATTTCACTCTTCTCAATGATTAATCTGTTGTATTACACAACCTTGGAGTATTTAGCTTTATCAATGACATGTCCTTGAAAAATGTTTTAGAGATCCTACCAGTCTTTGAAAACATCCTTGTGCCTTGTTTCAGTTCCAGTTTTATGTATATTTTCTGCCTTGCACCCGATTATTCCTACATCTGATGGATGGCCTTGGGAATCTAATTCTGGTATTGATGGTTTTGTCTGATTGTCTCCCCTTGTAGCTGCTTTCTTCAATATTGTGGAAATTTAGATCATGGGCTCATGTTTAGCTAAACAGCTGACCTTGTAAGAGGCTAAGGTGTGAACTCTCGTAAGTTTCAGCAGAGAGTCGGCAAAGATTTATTTGTGTCCCTCCAATGAGTGGCCCGCAAGGACCCCGTTTTCTACAAGTGTTGGTCCAATACTCCCTCTAGAGGCAGGGGACTCAGACAGGGCCGCTTTGCGGCCCACGATCTGGGGCAGGGGCAGTGGGCGGCCTGTGACCCAGGCTGGAGCCTCTTCGCGTGTGTGCCAGGGACCCATCTGCCTGCGAACCTCGGTCAACTGGCAGGAATCTACGATGCCCAGACATATGCTTAGCTGTGCAGCGCGGTGTACTGCGCGGACACGTTCCACACACACTTCAAGTAAGAGGGCGGCCTGAGTGGAAAGGTGAGAGTTTGGGCAGCTGTGCAGACAAAGAAGGCGCCCTTTGGCCTGGGCCTAAAAGCTTGTGACACTCCACTGGGCCTGCCGGTCTCTGAGGGCCCTGCCCTGGGCCCCCTGCTCCCCTGCCCTTTGTTCAGTCACAGCAGAGATGGCCACACCCACTCCCTCAGTGAGAGCAGTGTTCCCACCTCCCTCAATCCCGCAGGTTACCATGGACTACAGAGGCTGCATTTTGAGGCCAGGGCGTTCCGAGAATGCCAAGGGCAGACATGATGACCTTAAATGATTTCCTCTGGTGTCAGTGTTGGTAAACTTTAGGAGCTAGGAAATGGTCCACTTGACAGAAATGTTCAAATTTACTGGCATTTCATATATTCTCTGCTCTAACATTGTCCTGACTCTTTCTGTATATTCTTTACTTATGTTTTGGTTCTCCTTAATCAAAGTGTGTCTTTTAAATCTTTTCAAAGAAGATTCTTTGGACTTACTAAATCACCTGAATTTTATACGTTTTCTGTTGTATTAAGTTCTGCTCATATCTTTATTTATCTTTTCTCTATGTTCTCAGGCTTTATTGTTTTCATCTTCTGATGTCAATTAAAACACTTGGTTATTGATTTTAATAAATCTTTTTACTTATAAAGATTTGAACTTTTGAAGATTCCAGCTTACTTGTACGTGTCTAAGGGTCAGGTCCTCTCCATTGTTGCTGGCCTAAGGCTTAGTTCACCATACAGCAATGTATATATTGACCTATTTTCCCCTCGACTTTCTGTGATTCCCTACATCTCACCTTTCTTTGCAGACAAGCCATTTGAAATACCCTTAACTTATTTCACAGCCAATAAGTCTTTGAAATAATGTGTATTTTTTAGAGAAATCTTCTTATATAATTAGGCAGAAAATCTGACCTGCCATAGTTTTCAAAACAGCATAATTTCACTCTTCTCAATGATTAATCTGTTGTATTACACAACCTTGGAGTATTTAGCTTTATCAATGACATGTCCTTGAAAAATGTTTTAGAGATCCTACCAGTCTTTGAAAACATCCTTGTGCCTTGTTTCAGTTCCAGTTTTATGTATATTTTCTGCCTTGCACCCGATTATTCCTACATCTGATGGATGGCCTTCGGAATCTAATTCTGGTATTGATGGTTTTGGCTGATTGTCTCCCCTTGTAGCTGCTTTCTTCAATATTGTGAAAATTTAGATCATGAGCTCATGTTTAGCTAAACAGCTGACCTTGTAAGAGGCTTAGGTGTGAACGCTCGTAAGTTTCAGGATAGAGTCGGCAAAGATTTATTTGTGTCCCTCCAATGAGTGGCCCGCAAGGACCCCGTTTTCTACAAGTGTTGGTCCAATACTCCCTCTAGAGGCAGGGGACTCAGACAGGGCTGCTTTGCGGCCCCCGATCTGGGGCAGGGGCAGTGGGCGGCCTGTGACCCTGGCAGGAGCCTCTCCGCGTGTGTCCCAGGGACCCATCTGCCTGCGAACTTCGGTCACATGGCAGGAAGCTACGATGCCCAGACCTATTCTTAGCTTTGCAGCGCGGTATACTGCGCGGACACGTTCCACACACACTTCAAGTAAGAGGGCGGCCTGAGTGGAAAGGTGAGAGTTTGGACAGCTGTACAGACAAAGAAGGCGCCCTTTGGCCTGGGCCTAAAAGCTTGTGACACTCCACTGGGCCTGCCGGGCTCTGAGGGCCCTGCCCTGGGCCCCCTGCTCCCCTGCCCTTTGTTCAGTCACAGCAGAGATGGCCACACGCACTCCCTCAGTGAGGGCAGTGTTCCAACCTCCCTCAGCCCCGCCCCCTCTCCGCAGGTTACCATGGACTACAGAGGCTGCATTCTGAGGCCACGGCGTTCCGAGAATGCCAAGGGCAGACATGATGACCTTAAATGATTTCCTCTTGTGTCAGTGTTGGTAAACTTTAGGAGCTAGGAAATGGTCCACTTGACAGAAATGTTCAAATTTACTGGCATTTCATATATTCTCTGCTCTAACATTGTCCTGACTCTTTCTGTATATTCTTTACTTATGTTTTGGTTTTCCTTAATCAAAGTGTGTCTTTTAAATCTTTTCAAAGAAGATTCTTTGGACTTACTAAATCACCTGAATTTTATACGTTTTCTGTTGTATTATGTTCTGCTCATATCTTTATTTATCGTTTCTCTATGTTATCAGGGTTTATTGTTTTCACCTTCTGATGTCAATTAAAACACTTGGTTATTGATTTTAATAAATCTTTTTACTTATAAAGATTTGAACTTTTGAAGATTCCAGCTTACTTGTACGTGTCTAAGGGTCAGGTCCTCTCCATTGTTGCTGGCCTAAGGCTTAGTTCACCATACAGCAATGTATATATTGACCTATTTTCCCCTCGACTTTCTGTGATTCCCTACATCTCACCTTTCTTTGCAGACAAGCCATTTGAAATACCCTTAACTTATTTCACAGCCAATAAGTCTTTGAAATAATGTGTATTTTTTAGAGAAATCTTCTTATATAATTAGGCAGAAAATCTGACCTGCCATAGTTTTCAAAACAGCATAATTTCACTCTTCTCAATGATTAATCTGTTGTATTACACAACCTTGGAGTATTTAGCTTTATCAATGACATGTCCTTGAAAAATGTTTTAGAGATCCTACCAGTCTTTGAAAACATCCTTGTGCCTTGTTTCAGTTCCAGTTTTATGTATATTTTCTGCCTTGCACCCGATTATTCCTACATCTGATTGATGGCCTTGGGAATCTAATTCTGGTATTGATGGTTTTGGCTGATTGTCTCCCCTTGTAGCTGCTTTCTTCATTACTGTGTAAATTTAGATCATGAGCTCATGTTTAGCTAAACAGCTGACCTTGTAAGAGGCTTAGGTGTGAACGCTCGTAAGTTTCAGCAGAGAGTCGGCAAAGATTTATTTGTGTCCCTCCAATGAGTGGCCCGCAAGACCCCGTTTTCTACAAGTGTTGGTCCAATACTCCCTCTAGAGGCAGGGGACTCAGACAGGGCTGCTTTGCGGCCCCCGATCTGGGGCAGGGGCAGTGGGCGGCCTGTGACACGGGCTGGAGCCTCTCCGCGTGTGTCCCTGGGACCCATCTGCCTGCGAACCTCGGTCACCTGGCAGGAAGCTACGATGCCCAGACCTATGCTTAGCTGTGCAGCGCGGTGTACTGCACAGACACGTTCCACACACACTTCAAGTAAGAGGGCGGCCTGAGTGGAAAGGTGAGAGTTCGGGCAGCTGTGCAGACAAAGAAGGCGCCCTTTGGCCTGGGCCTAAAAGCTTGTGACACTCCACTGGGCCTGCCGGGCTCTGAGGGCCCTGCCCTGGGCCCCCTGCTCCCCTGCCCTTTGTTCAGTCACAGCAGAGATGGCCACACCCACTCCCTCAGTGAGGGCAGTGGTCCAACCTCCCTCAGCCCCGCCCCCTCTCCGCAGGTTACCATGGACTACAGAGGCTGCATCCTGAGGCCAGGGCGTTCCAAGAATGCCAAGGGCAGACATGATGACCTTAAATGATTTCCTCTTGTGTCAGTGTTGGTAAACTTTAGGAGCTAGGAAATGGTCCACTTGACAGAAATGTTCAAACTTACTGGCATTTCATATATTCTCTGCTCTAACATTGTCCTGACTCTTTCTGTATATTCTTTACTTATGTTTTGGTTTTTCTTAATCAAAGTGTGTCTTTTAAATCTTTTCAAAGAAGATTCTTTGGACTTACTAAATCACCTGAATTTTATACGTTTTCTGTTGTATTAAGTTCTGCTCATATCTTTATTTATCTTTTTTCTATGTTCTCAGGGTTTATTGTTTTCATCTTCTGATGTCAATTAAAACACTTGGTTATTCATTTTAATAAATCTTTTTACTTATAAAGATTTGAACTTTTGAAGATTCCAGCTTACTTGTACGTGTCTAAGGGTCAGGTCCTCTCCATTGTTGCTGGCCTAAGGCTTAGTTCACCATACAGCAATGTATATATTGACCTATTTTCCCCTCGACTTTCTGTGATTCCCTACATCTCACCTTTCTTTGCAGACAAGCCATTTGAAATACCCTTAACTTATTTCACAGCCAATAAGTCTTTGAAATAATGTGTATTTTTTAGAGAAATCTTCTTTTATAATTAGGCAGAAAATCTGACCTGCCATAGTTTTCAAAACAGCATAATTTCACTCTTCTCAATGATTAATCTGTTGTATTACACAACCTTGGAGTATTTAGCTTTATCAATGACATGTCCTAGAAAAATGTTTTAGAGATCCTACCAGTCTTTGAAAACATCCTTGTGCCTTGTTTCAGTTCCAGTTTTATGTATATTTTCTGCCTTGCACCCGATTATTCCTACATCTGATGGATGGCCTTGGGAATCTAATTCTGGTATTGATGGTTTTGGCTGATTGTCTCCCCTTGTAGCTGCTTTCTTCATTACTGTGTAAATTTAGATCATGAGCTCATGTTTAGCTAAACAGCTGACCTTGTAAGAGGCTTAGGTGTGAACGCTCGTAAGTTTCAGGATAGAGTCGGCAAAGATTTATTTGTGTCCCTCCAATGAGTGGCCCGCAAGGACCCCGTTTTCTACAAGTGTTGTTCCAATACTCCCTCTAGAGGCAGGGGACTCAGACAGGGCTGCTTTGCGGCCCCCGATCTGGGGCAGGGGCAGTGGGCGGCCTGTGACCCGGGCCGGATCCTTTCCGCGTGTGTCCCTGGGACCCATCTGCCTGCGAACCTCGGTCACCTGGCAGGAAGCTACGATGCCCAGACCTATGCTTAGCTGTGCAGCGCGGTGTACTGCGCGGACAAGTTCCACACACACTTCAAGTAAGAGGGCGGCCTGAGTGGAAAGGTGAGAGTTTGGGCAGCTGTGCAGACAAAGAAGGCGCCCTTTGGCCTGGGCCTAAAAGCTTGTGACAGTCCACTGGGCCTGCCGGGCTCTGAGGGCCCTTCCCTGGGCCCCCTGCTCCCCTGCCCTTTGTTCAGTCACAGCAGAGATGGCCACACCCACTCCCTCAGTGAGGGCAGTGTTCCAACCTCCCTCAGCCCCGCCCCCTCTCCGCAGGTTACCATGGACTACAGAGGCTGCATTCTGAGGCCAGGGCGTTCCGAGAATGCCAAGGGCAGACATGATGACCTTAAATGATTTCCTCTTGTGTCAGTGTTGGTAAACTTTAGGAGCTAGGAAATGGTCCACTTGACAGAAATGTTCAAATTTACTGGCATTTCATATATTCTCTGCTCTAACATTGTCCTGACTCTTTCTGTATATTCTTTACTTATGTTTTGGTTTTCCTTAATCAAAGTGTGTCTTTTAAATCTTTTCAAAGAAGATTCTTTGGACTTACTAAATCACCTGAATTTTATACGTTTTCTGTTGTATTAAGTTCTGCTCATATCTTTATTTATCTTTTCTCTATGTTCTCAGGCTTTATTGTTTTCATCTTCTGATGTCAATTAAAACACTTGGTTATTGATTTTAATAAATCTTTTTACTTATAAAGATTTGAACTTTTGAAGATTCCAGCTTACTTGTACGTGTCTAAGGGTCAGGTCCTCTCCATTGTTGCTGGCCTAAGGCTTAGTTCACCATACAGCAATGTATATATTGACCTATTTTCCCCTCGACTTTCTGTGATTCCCTACATCTCACCTTTCTTTGCAGACAAGCCATTTGAAATACCCTTAACTTATTTCACAGCCAATAAGTCTTTGAAATAATGTGTATTTTTTAGAGAAATCTTCTTATATAATTAGGCAGAAAATCTGACCTGCCATAGTTTTCAAAACAGCATAATTTCACTCTTCTCAATGATTAATCTGTTGTATTACACAACCTTGGAGTATTTAGCTTTATCAATGACATGTCCTTGAAAAATGTTTTAGAGATCCTACCAGTCTTTGAAAACATCCTTGTGCCTTGTTTCAGTTCCAGTTTTATGTATATTTTCTGCCTTGCACCCGATTATTCCTACATCTGATGGATGGCCTTGGGAATCTAATTCTGGTATTGATGGTTTTGGCTGATTGTCTCCCCTTGTAGCTGCTTTCTTCAATATTGTGAAAATTTAGATCATGAGCTCATGTTTAGCTAAACAGCTGACCTTGTAAGAGGCTTAGGTGTGAACGCTCGTAAGTTTCAGGATAGAGTCGGCAAAGATTTATTTGTGTCCCTCCAATGAGTGGCCCGCAAGGACCCCGTTTTCTACAAGTGTTGGTCCAATACTCCCTCTAGAGGCAGGGGACTCAGACAGGGCTGCTTTGTGGCCCCCGATCTGGGGCAGGGGCAGTGGGCGGCCTGTGACCCTGGCAGGAGCCTCTCCGCGTGTGTCCCAGGGACCCATCTGCCTGCGAACTTCGGTCACATGGCAGGAAGCTACGATGCCCAGACCTATTCTTAGCTTTGCAGCGCGGTATACTGCGCGGACACGTTCCACACACACTTCAAGTAAGAGGGCGGCCTGAGTGGAAAGGTGAGAGTTTGGACAGCTGTACAGACAAAGAAGGCGCCCTTTGGCCTGGGCCTAAAAGCTTGTGACACTCCACTGGGCCTGCCGGGCTCTGAGGGCCCTGCCCTGGGCCCCCTGCTCCCCTGCCCTTTGTTCAGTCACAGCAGAGATGGCCACACCCACTCCCTCAGTGAGGGCAGTGTTCCAACCTCCCTCAGCCCCGCCCCCTCTCCGCAGGTTACCATGGACTACAGAGGCTGCATTCTGAGGCCACGGCGTTCCGAGAATGCCAAGGGCAGACATGATGACCTTAAATGATTTCCTCTTGTGTCAGTGTTGGTAAACTTTAGGAGCTAGGAAATGGTCCACTTGACAGAAATGTTCAAATTTACTGGCATTTCATATATTCTCTGCTCTAACATTGTCCTTACTCTTTCTGTATATTCTTTACTTATGTTTTGGTTTTCCTTAATCAAAGTGTGTCTTTTAAATCTTTTCAAAGAAGATTCTTTGGACTTACTAAATCACCTGAATTTTATACGTTTTCTGTTGTATTATGTTCTGCTCATATCTTTATTTATCGTTTCTCTATGTTATCAGGGTTTATTGTTTTCACCTTCTGATGTCAATTAAAACACTTGGTTATTGATTTTAATAAATCTTTTTACTTATAAAGATTTGAACTTTTGAAGATTCCAGCTTACTTGTACGTGTCTAAGGGTCAGGTCCTCTCCATTGTTGCTGGCCTAAGGCTTAGTTCACCATACAGCAATGTATATATTGACCTATTTTCCCCTCGACTTTCTGTGATTCCCTACATCTCACCTTTCTTTGCAGACAAGCCATTTGAAATACCCTTAACTTATTTCACAGCCAATAAGTCTTTGAAATAATGTGTATTTTTTAGAGAAATCTTCTTATATAATTAGGCAGAAAATCTGACCTGCCATAGTTTTCCAAACAGCATAATTTCACTCTTCTCAATGATTAATCTGTTGTATTACACAACCTTGGAGTATTTAGCTTTATCAATGACATGTCCTTGAAAAATGTTTTAGAGATCCTACCAGTCTTTGAAAACATCCTTGTGCCTTGTTTCAGTTCCAGTTTTATGTATATTTTCTGCCTTGCACCCGATTATTCCTACATCTGATGGATGGCCTTGGGAATCTAATTCTGGTATTGATGGTTTTGGCTGATTGTCTCCCCTTGTAGCTGCTTTCTTCATTACTGTGTAAATTTAGATCATGAGCTCATGTTTAGCTAAACAGCTGACCTTGTAAGAGGCTTAGGTGTGAACGCTCGTAAGTTTCAGCAGAGAGTCGGCAAAGATTTATTTGTGTCCCTCCAATGAGTGGCCCGCAAGACCCCGTTTTCTACAAGTGTTGGTCCAATACTCCCTCTAGAGGCAGGGGACTCAGACAGGGCTGCTTTGCGGCCCCCGATCTGGGGCAGGGGCAGTGGGCGGCCGGTGACACGGGCTGGAGCCTCTCCGCGTGTGTCCCTGGGACCCATCTGCCTGCGAACCTCGGTCACCTGGCAGGAAGCTACGATGCCCAGACCTATGCTTATCTGTGCAGCGCGGTGTACTGCACAGACACGTTCCACACACACTTCAAGTAAGAGGGCGGCCTGAGTGGAAAGGTGAGAGTTCGGGCAGCTGTGCAGACAAAGAAGGCGCCCTTTGGCCTGGGCCTAAAAGCTTGTGACACTCCACTGGGCCTGCCGGGCTCTGAGGGCCCTGCCCTGGGCCCCCTGCTCCCCTGCCCTTTGTTCAGTCACAGCAGAGATGGCCACACCCACTCCCTCAGTGAGGGCAGTGGTCCAAACTCCCTCAGCCCCGCCCCCTCTCCGCAGGTTACCATGGACTACAGAGGCTGCATCCTGAGGCCAGGGCGTTCCAAGAATGCCAAGGGCAGACATGATGACCTTAAATGATTTCCTCTTGTGTCAGTGTTGGTAAACTTTAGGAGCTAGGAAATGGTCCACTTGACAGAAATGTTCAAACTTACTGGCATTTCATATATTCTCTGCTCTAACATTGTCCTGACTCTTTCTGTATATTCTTTACTTATGTTTTGGTTTTTCTTAATCAAAGTGTGTCTTTTAAATCTTTTCAAAGAAGATTCTTTGGACTTACTAAATCACCTGAATTTTATACGTTTTCTGTTGTATTAAGTTCTGCTCATATCTTTATTTATCTTTTTTCTATGTTCTCAGGGTTTATTGTTTTCATCTTCTGATGTCAATTAAAACACTTGGTTATTCATTTTAATAAATCTTTTTACTTATAAAGATTTGAACTTTTGAAGATTCCAGCTTACTTGTACGTGTCTAAGGGTCAGGTCCTCTCCATTGTTGCTGGCCTAAGGCTTAGTTCACCATACAGCAATGTATATATTGACCTATTTTCCCCTCGACTTTCTGTGATTCCCTACATCTCACCTTTCTTTGCAGACAAGCCATTTGAAATACCCTTAACTTATTTCACAGCCAATAAGTCTTTGAAATAATGTGTATTTTTTAGAGAAATCTTCTTTTATAATTAGGCAGAAAATCTGACCTGCCATAGTTTTCAAAACAGCATAATTTCACTCTTCTCAATGATTAATCTGTTGTATTACACAACCTTGGAGTATTTAGCTTTATCAATGACATGTCCTAGAAAAATGTTTTAGAGATCCTACCAGTCTTTGAAAACATCCTTGTGCCTTGTTTCAGTTCCAGTTTTATGTATATTTTCTGCCTTGCACCCGATTATTCCTACATCTGATGGATGGCCTTGGGAATCTAATTCTGGTATTGATGGTTTTGGCTGATTGTCTCCCCTTGTAGCTGCTTTCTTCATTACTGTGTAAATTTAGATCATGAGCTCATGTTTAGCTAAACAGCTGACCTTGTAAGAGGCTTAGGTGTGAACGCTCGTAAGTTTCAGGATAGAGTCGGCAAAGATTTATTTGTGTCCCTCCAATGAGTGGCCCGCAAGGACCCCGTTTTCTACAAGTGTTGTTCCAATACTCCCTCTAGAGGCAGGGGACTCAGACAGGGCTGCTTTGCGGCCCCCGATCTGGGGCAGGGGCAGTGGGCGGCCTGTGACCCGGGCCGGAGCCTTTCCGCGTGTGTCCCTGGGACCCATCTGCCTGCGAACCTCGGTCACCTGGCAGGAAGCTACGATGCCCAGACCTATGCTTAGCTGTGCAGCGCGGTGTACTGCGCGGACACGTTCCACACACACTTCAAGTAAGAGGGCGGCCTGAGTGGAAAGGTGAGAGTTTGGGCAGCTGTGCAGACAAAGAAGGCGCCCTTTGGCCTGGGCCTAAAAGCTTGTGACAGTCCACTGGGCCTGCCGGGCTCTGAGGGCCCTTCCCTGGGCCCCCTGCTCCCCTGCCCTTTGTTCAGTCACAGCAGAGATGGCCACACCCACTCCCTCAGTGAGGGCAGTGTTCCAACCTCCCTCAGCCCCGCCCCCTCTCCGCAGGTTACCATGGACTACAGAGGCTGCATTCTGAGGCCAGGGCGTTCCGAGAATGCCAAGGGCAGACATGATGACCTTAAATGATTTCCTCTTGTGTCAGTGTTGGTAAACTTTAGGAGCTAGGAAATGGTCCACTTGACAGAAATGTTCAAATTTACTGGCATTTCATATATTCTCTGCTCTAACATTGTCCTGACTCTTTCTGTATATTCTTTACTTATGTTTTGGTTTTCCTTAATCAAAGTGTGTCTTTTAAATCTTTTCAAAGAAGATTCTTTGGACTTACTAAATCACCTGAATTTTATACGTTTTCTGTTGTATTAAGTTCCGCTCATATCTTTATTTATCTTTTCTCTATGTTCTCAGGGTTTATTGTTTTCATCTTCTGATGTCAATTAAAACACTTGGTTATTCATTTTAATAAATCTTTTTACTTATAAAGATTTGAACTTTTGAAGATTCCAGCTTACTTGTACGTGTCTAAGGGTCAGGTCCTCTCCATTGTTGCTGGCCTAAGGCTTAGTTCACCATACAGCAATGTATATATTGACCTATTTTCCCCTCGACTTTCTGTGATTCCCTACATCTCACCTTTCTTTGCAGACAAGCCATTTGAAATACCCTTAACTTATTTCACAGCCAATAAGTCTTTGAAATAATGTGTATTTTTTAGAGAAATCTTCTTATATAATTAGGCAGAAAATCTGACCTGCCATAGTTTTCCAAACAGCATAATTTCACTCTTCTCAATGATTAATCTGTTGTATTACACAACCTTGGAGTATTTAGCTTTATCAATGACATGTCCTTGAAAAATGTTTTAGAGATCCTACCAGTCTTTGAAAACATCCTTGTGCCTTGTTTCAGTTCCAGTTTTATGTATATTTTCTGCCTTGCACCCGATTATTCCTACATCTGATGGATGGCCTTGGGAATCTAATTCTGGTATTGATGGTTTTGGCTGATTGTCTCCCCTTGTAGCTGCTTTCTTCATTACTGTGTAAATTTAGATCATGAGCTCATGTTTAGCTAAACAGCTGACCTTGTAAGAGGCTTAGGTGTGAACGCTCGTAAGTTTCAGCAGAGAGTCGGCAAAGATTTATTTGTGTCCCTCCAATGAGTGGCCCGCAAGACCCCGTTTTCTACAAGTGTTGGTCCAATACTCCCTCTAGAGGCAGGGGACTCAGACAGGGCTGCTTTGCGGCCCCCGATCTGGGGCAGGGGCAGTGGGCGGCCGGTGACACGGGCTGGAGCCTCTCCGCGTGTGTCCCTGGGACCCATCTGCCTGCGAACCTCGGTCACCTGGCAGGAAGCTACGATGCCCAGACCTATGCTTATCTGTGCAGCGCGGTGTACTGCACAGACACGTTCCACACACACTTCAAGTAAGAGGGCGGCCTGAGTGGAAAGGTGAGAGTTCGGGCAGCTGTGCAGACAAAGAAGGCGCCCTTTGGCCTGGGCCTAAAAGCTTGTGACACTCCACTGGGCCTGCCGGGCTCTGAGGGCCCTGCCCTGGGCCCCCTGCTCCCCTGCCCTTTGTTCAGTCACAGCAGAGATGGCCACACCCACTCCCTCAGTGAGGGCAGTGGTCCAAACTCCCTCAGCCCCGCCCCCTCTCCGCAGGTTACCATGGACTACAGAGGCTGCATCCTGAGGCCAGGGCGTTCCAAGAATGCCAAGGGCAGACATGATGACCTTAAATGATTTCCTCTTGTGTCAGTGTTGGTAAACTTTAGGAGCTAGGAAATGGTCCACTTGACAGAAATGTTCAAACTTACTGGCATTTCATATATTCTCTGCTCTAACATTGTCCTGACTCTTTCTGTATATTCTTTACTTATGTTTTGGTTTTTCTTAATCAAAGTGTGTCTTTTAAATCTTTTCAAAGAAGATTCTTTGGACTTACTAAATCACCTGAATTTTATACGTTTTCTGTTGTATTAAGTTCTGCTCATATCTTTATTTATCTTTTTTCTATGTTCTCAGGGTTTATTGTTTTCATCTTCTGATGTCAATTAAAACACTTGGTTATTCATTTTAATAAATCTTTTTACTTATAAAGATTTGAACTTTTGAAGATTCCAGCTTACTTGTACGTGTCTAAGGGTCAGGTCCTCTCCATTGTTGCTGGCCTAAGGCTTAGTTCACCATACAGCAATGTATATATTGACCTATTTTCCCCTCGACTTTCTGTGATTCCCTACATCTCACCTTTCTTTGCAGACAAGCCATTTGAAATACCCTTAACTTATTTCACAGCCAATAAGTCTTTGAAATAATGTGTATTTTTTAGAGAAATCTTCTTTTATAATTAGGCAGAAAATCTGACCTGCCATAGTTTTCAAAACAGCATAATTTCACTCTTCTCAATGATTAATCTGTTGTATTACACAACCTTGGAGTATTTAGCTTTATCAATGACATGTCCTAGAAAAATGTTTTAGAGATCCTACCAGTCTTTGAAAACATCCTTGTGCCTTGTTTCAGTTCCAGTTTTATGTATATTTTCTGCCTTGCACCCGATTATTCCTACATCTGATGGATGGCCTTGGGAATCTAATTCTGGTATTGATGGTTTTGGCTGATTGTCTCCCCTTGTAGCTGCTTTCTTCATTACTGTGTAAATTTAGATCATGAGCTCATGTTTAGCTAAACAGCTGACCTTGTAAGAGGCTTAGGTGTGAACGCTCGTAAGTTTCAGGATAGAGTCGGCAAAGATTTATTTGTGTCCCTCCAATGAGTGGCCCGCAAGGACCCCGTTTTCTACAAGTGTTGTTCCAATACTCCCTCTAGAGGCAGGGGACTCAGACAGGGCTGCTTTGCGGCCCCCGATCTGGGGCAGGGGCAGTGGGCGGCCTGTGACCCGGGCCGGAGCCTTTCCGCGTGTGTCCCTGGGACCCATCTGCCTGCGAACCTCGGTCACCTGGCAGGAAGCTACGATGCCCAGACCTATGCTTAGCTGTGCAGCGCGGTGTACTGCGCGGACACGTTCCACACACACTTCAAGTAAGAGGGCGGCCTGAGTGGAAAGGTGAGAGTTTGGGCAGCTGTGCAGACAAAGAAGGCGCCCTTTGGCCTGGGCCTAAAAGCTTGTGACAGTCCACTGGGCCTGCCGGGCTCTGAGGGCCCTTCCCTGGGCCCCCTGCTCCCCTGCCCTTTGTTCAGTCACAGCAGAGATGGCCACACCCACTCCCTCAGTGAGGGCAGTGTTCCAACCTCCCTCAGCCCCGCCCCCTCTCCGCAGGTTACCATGGACTACAGAGGCTGCATTCTGAGGCCAGGGCGTTCCGAGAATGCCAAGGGCAGACATGATGACCTTAAATGATTTCCTCTTGTGTCAGTGTTGGTAAACTTTAGGAGCTAGGAAATGGTCCACTTGACAGAAATGTTCAAATTTACTGGCATTTCATATATTCTCTGCTCTAACATTGTCCTGACTCTTTCTGTATATTCTTTACTTATGTTTTGGTTTTCCTTAATCAAAGTGTGTCTTTTAAATCTTTTCAAAGAAGATTCTTTGGACTTACTAAATCACCTGAATTTTATACGTTTTCTGTTGTATTAAGTTCCGCTCATATCTTTATTTATCTTTTCTCTATGTTCTCAGGGTTTATTGTTTTCATCTTCTGATGTCAATTAAAACACTTGGTTATTCATTTTAATAAATCTTTTTACTTATAAAGATTTGAACTTTTGAAGATTCCAGCTTACTTGTACGTGTCTAAGGGTCAGGTCCTCTCCATTGTTGCTGGCCTAAGGCTTAGTTCACCATACAGCAATGTATATATTGACCTATTTTCCCCTCGACTTTCTGTGATTCCCTACATCTCACCTTTCTTTGCAGACAAGCCATTTGAAATACCCTTAACTTATTTCACAGCCAATAAGTCTTTGAAATAATGTGTATTTTTTAGAGAAATCTTCTTATATAATTAGGCAGAAAATCTGACCTGCCATAGTTTTCAAAACAGCATAATTTCACTCTTCTCAATGATTAATCTGTTGTATTACACAACCTTGGAGTATTTAGCTTTATCAATGACATGTCCTTGAAAAATGTTTTAGAGATCCTACCAGTCTTTGAAAACATCCTTCTGCCTTGTTTCAGTTCCAGTTTTATGTATATTTTCTGCCTTGCACCCGATTATTCCTACATCTGATGGATGGCCTTGGGAATCTAATTCTGGTATTGATGGTTTTGGCTGATTGTCTCCCCTTGTAGCTGCTTTCTTCAATATTGTGAAAATTTAGATCATGAGCTCATGTTTAGCTAAACAGCTGACCTTGTAAGAGGCTTAGGTGTGAACGCTCGTAAGTTTCAGGATAGAGTCGGCAAAGATTTATTTGTGTCCCTCCAATGAGTGGCCCGCAAGGACCCCGTTTTCTACAAGTGTTGGTCCAATACTCCCTCTAGAGGCAGGGGACTCAGACAGGGCTGCTTTGTGGCCCCCGATCTGGGGCAGGGGCAGTGGGCGGCCTGTGACCCTGGCAGGAGCCTCTCTGCGTGTGTCCCAGGGACCCATCTGCCTGCGAACTTCGGTCACATGGCAGGAAGCTACGATGCCCAGACCTATTCTTAGCTTTGCAGCGCGGTATACTGCGCGGACACGTTCCACACACACTTCAAGTAAGAGGGCGGCCTGAGTGGAAAGGTGAGAGTTTGGGCAGCTGTGCAGACAAAGAAGGCGCCCTTTGGCCTGGGCCTAAAAGCTTGTGACACTCCACTGGGCCTGCCGGGCTCTGAGGGCCCTGCCCTGGGCCCCCTGCTCCCCTGCCCTTTGTTCAGTCACAGCAGAGATGGCCACACCCACTCCCTCAGTGAGGGCAGTGTTCCAACCTCCCTCAGCCCCGCCCCCTCTCCGCAGGTTACCATGGACTACAGAGGCTGCATTCTGAGGCCACGGCGTTCCGAGAATGACAAGGGCAGACATGATGACCTTAAATGATTTCCTCTTGTGTCAGTGTTGGTAAACTTTAGGAGCTAGGAAATGGTCCACTTGACAGAAATGTTCAAATTTACTGGCATTTCATATATTCTCTGCTCTAACATTGTCCTGACTCTTTCTGTATATTCTTTACTTATGTTTTGGTTTTCCTTAAACAAGGTGTGTCTTTTAATTGTTTTCAAAGAAGATTCTTTGGACTTACTAAATCACCTGAATTTTATACGTTTTCTGTTGTATTAAGTTCTGCTCATATCTTTATTTATCTTTTCTCTATGTTATCAGGGTTTATTGTTTTCACCTTCTGATGTCAATTAAAACACTTGGTTATTGATTTTAATAAATCTTTTTACTTATAAAGATTTGAACTTTTGAAGATTCCAGCTTACTTGTACGTGTCTAAGGGTCAGGTCCTCTCCATTGTTGCTGGCCTAAGGCTTAGTTCACCATACAGCAATGTATATATTGACCTATTTTCCCCTCGACTTTCTGTGATTCCCTACATCTCACCTTTCTTTGCAGACAAGCCATTTGAAATACCCTTAACTTATTTCACAGCCAATAAGTCTTTGAAATAATGTGTATTTTTTAGAGAAATCTTCTTATATAATTAGGCAGAAAATCTGACCTGCCATAGTTTTCAAAACAGCATAATTTCACTCTTCTCAATGATTAATCTGTTGTATTACACAACCTTGGAGTATTTAGCTTTATCAATGATATGTCCTTGAAAAATGTTTTAGAGATCCTACCAGTCTTTGAAAACATCCTTGTGCCTTGTTTCAGTTCCAGTTTTATGTATATTTTCTGCCTTGCACCCGATTATTCCTACATCTGATGGATGGCCTTGGGAATCTAATTCTGGTATTGATGGTTTTGGCTGATTGTCTCCCCTTGTAGCTGCTTTCTTCATTACTGTGTAAATTTAGATCATGAGCTCATGTTTAGCTAAACAGCTGACCTTGTAAGAGGCTTAGGTGTGAACGCTCGTAAGTTTCAGCAGAGAGTCGGCAAAGATTTATTTGTGTCCCTCCAATGAGTGGCCCGCAAGACCCCGTTTTCTACAAGTGTTGGTCCAATACTCCCTCTAGAGGCAGGGGACTCAGACAGGGCTGCTTTGCGGCCCCCGATCTGGGGCAGGGGCAGTGGGCGGCCTGTGACCCGGGCTGGAGCCTCTCCGCGTGTGTCCCAGGGACCCATCTTCCTGCGAACCTCGGTCACCTGGCAGGAAGCTACGATGCCCAGACCTATGCTTAGCTGTGCAGCGCGGTGTACTGCACGGACACGTTCCACACACACTTCAAGTAAGAGGTCGGCCTGAGTGGAAAGGTGAGAGTTTGGGCAGCTGTGCAGACAAAGAAGGCGCCCTTTGGCCTGGGCCTAAATGCTTGTGACACCCCACTGGACCTGCCGTGCTCTGAGGGCCCTGCCCTGGGACCCCTGCTCCCCTGCCCTTTGTTCAGTCACAGCAGAGATGGCCACACCCACTCCCTCAGTGAGGGCAGTGTTCCCACCTCCCTCAGCCCCGCCCCCTCTCCGCAGGTTACCATGGAGTACAGAGGCTGCATTCTGAGGCCAGGGCGTTCCGAGAATGCCAAGGGCAGACATGATGACCTTAAATGATTTCCTCTTGTGTCAGTGTTGGTAAACTTTAGGAGCTAGGAAATGGTCCACTTGACAGAAATGTTCAAACTTACTGGCATTTCATATATTCTCTGCTCTAACATTGTCCTGACTCTTTCTGTATATTCTTTACTTATGTTTTGGTTTTCCTTAATCAAAGTGTGTCTTTTAAATCTTTTCAAAGAAGGTTCTTTGGACTTACTAAATCACCTGAATTTTATACGTTTTCTGTTGTATTAAGTTCTGCTCATATCTTTATTTATCTTTTTTCTATGTTCTCAGGGTTTATTGTTTTCATCTTCTGATGTCAATTAAAACACTTGGTTATTCATATTAATAAATCTTTTTACTTATAAAGATTTGAACTTTTGAAGATTCCAGCTTACTTGTACGTGTCTAAGGGTCAGGTCCTCTCCATTGTTGCTGGCCTAAGGCTTAGTTCACCATACAGCAATGTATATATTGACCTATTTTCCCCTCGACTTTCTGTGATTCCCTACATCTCACCTTTCTTTGCAGACAAGCCATTTGAAATACCCTTAACTTATTTCACAGCCAATAAGTCTTTGAAATAATGTGTATTTTTTAGAGAAATCTTCTTTTATAATTAGGCAGAAAATCTGACCTGCCATAATTTTCAAAACAGCATAATTTCACTCTTCTCAATGATTAATCTGTTGTATTACACAACCTTGGAGTATTTAGCTTTATCAATGACATGTCCTAGAAAAATGTTTTAGAGACCCTACCAGTCTTTGAAAACATCCTTGTGCCTTGTTTCAGTTCCAGTTTTATGTATATTTTCTGCCTTGCACCCGATTATTCCTACATCTGATTGATGGCCTTGGGAATCTAATTCTGGTATTGATGGTTTTGGCTGATTGTCTCCCCTTGTAGCTGCTTTCTTCATTACTGTGTAAATTTAGATCATGAGCTCATGTTTAGCTAAACAGCTGACCTTGTAAGAGGCTTAGGTGTGAACGCTCATAAGTTTCAGCAGAGAGTCGGCAAAGATTTTTTTGTGTCCCTCCAATGAGTGGCCCGCAAGACCCCGTTTTCTACAAGTGTTGGTCCAATACTCCCTCTAGAGGCAGGGGACTCAGACAGGGCTGCTTTGCGGCCCCCGATCTGGGGCAGGGGCAGTGGGCGGCCTGTGACCCGGGCTGGAGCCTCTCCGCGTGTGTCCCAGGGACCCATCTTCCTGCGAACCTCGGTCACCTGGCAGGAAGCTACGATGCCCAGACCTATGCTTAGCTGTGCAGCGCGGTGTACTGCACGGACACGTTCCACACACACTTCAAGTAAGAGGTCGGCCTGAGTGGAAAGGTGAGAGTTTGGGCAGCTGTGCAGACAAAGAAGGCGCCCTTTGGCCTGGGCCTAAATGCTTGTGACACCCCACTGGACCTGCCGTGCTCTGAGGGCCCTGCCCTGGGCCCCCTGCTCCCCTGCCGTTTGTTCAGTCACAGCAGAGATGGCCACACCCACTCCCTCAGTGAGGGCAGTGTTCCCACCTCCCTCAGCCCCGCCCCCTCTCCGCAGGTTACCATGGAGTACAGAGGCTGCATTCTGAGGCCAGGGCGTTCCGAGAATGCCAAGGGCAGACATGATGACCTTAAATGATTTCCTCTTGTGTCAGTGTTGGTAAACTTTAGGAGCTAGGAAATGGTCCACTTGACAGAAATGTTCAAACTTACTGGCATTTCATATATTCTCTGCTCTAACATTGTCCTGACTCTTTCTGTATATTCTTTACTTATGTTTTGGTTTTCCTTAATCAAAGTGTGTCTTTTAAATCTTTTCAAAGAAGATTCTTTGGACTTACTAAATCACCTGAATTTTATACGTTTTCTGTTGTATTAAGTTCTGCTCATATCTTTATTTATCTTTTTTCTATGTTCTCAGGGTTTATTGTTTTCATCTTCTGATGTCAATTAAAACACTTGGTTATTCATTTTAATAAATCTTTTTACTTATAAAGATTTGAACTTTTGAAGATTCCAGCTTACTTGTACGTGTCTAAGGGTCAGGTCCTCTCCATTGTTGCTGGCCTAAGGCTTAGTTCACCATACAGCAATGTATATATTGACCTATTTTCCCCTCGACTTTCTGTGATTCCCTACATCTCACCTTTCTTTGCAGACAAGCCATTTGAAATACCCTTAACTTATTTCACAGCCAATAAGTCTTTGAAATAATGTGTATTTTTTAGAGAAATCTTCTTTTATAATTAGGCAGAAAATCTGACCTGCCATAGTTTTCAAAACAGCATAATTTCACTCTTCTCAATGATTAATCTGTTGTATTACACAACCTTGGAGTATTTAGCTTTATCAATGACATGTCCTAGAAAAATGTTTTAGAGACCCTACCAGTCTTTGAAAACATCCTTGTGCCTTGTTTCAGTTCCAGTTTTATGTATATTTTCTGCCTTGCACCCGATTATTCCTACATCTGATGGATGGCCTTGGGAATCTAATTCTGGTATTGATGGTTTTGGCTGATTGTCTCCCCTTGTAGCTGCTTTCTTCATTACTGTGTAAATTTAGATCATGAGCTCATGTTTAGCTAAACAGCTGACCTTGTAAGAGGCTTAGGTGTGAACGCTCATAAGTTTCAGCAGAGAGTCGGCAAAGATTTTTTTGTGTCCCTCCAATGAGTGGCCCGCAAGACCCCGTTTTCTACAAGTGTTGGTCCAATACTCCCTCTAGAGGCAGGGGACTCAGACAGGGCTGCTTTGCGGCCCCCGATCTGGGGCAGGGGCAGTGGGCGGCCTGTGACACGGGCTGGAGCCTCTCCGCATGTGTCCCTGGGACCCATCTGCCTGCGAACCTCGGTCACCTGGCAGGAAGCTACGATGCCCAGACCTATGCTTAGCTGTGCAGCGCGGTGTACTGCACAGACACGTTCCACACACACTTCAAGTAAGAGGGCGGCCTGAGTGGAAAGTTGAGAGTTCGGGCAGCTGTGCAGACAAAGAAGGCGCCCTTTGGCCTGGGCCTAAAAGCTTGTGACACTCCACTGGGCCTGCCGGGCTCTGAGGGCCCTGCCCTGGGCCCCCTGCTCCCCTGCCCTTTGTTCAGTCACAGCAGAGATGGCCACACCCACTCCCTCAGTGAGGGCAGTGGTCCAACCTCCCTCAGCCCCGCCCCCTCTCCGCAGGTTACCATGGACTACAGAGGCTGCATCCTGAGGCCAGGGCGTTCCAAGAATGCCAAGGGCAGACATGATGACCTTAAATGATTTCCTCTTGTGTCAGTGTTGGTAAACTTTAGGAGCTAGGAAATGGTCCACTTGACAGAAATGTTCAAACTTACTGGCATTTCATATATTCTCTGCTCTAACATTGTCCTGACTCTTTCTGTATATTCTTTACTTATGTTTTGGTTTTTCTTAATCAAAGTGTGTCTTTTAAATCTTTTCAAAGAAGATTCTTTGGACTTACTAAATCACCTGAATTTTATACGTTTTCTGTTGTATTAAGTTCTGCTCATATCTTTATTTATCTTTTTTCTATGTTCTCAGGGTTTATTGTTTTCATCTTCTGATGTCAATTAAAACACTTGGTTATTCATTTTAATAAATCTTTTTACTTATAAAGATTTGAACTTTTGAAGATTCCAGCTTACTTGTACGTGTCTAAGGGTCAGGTCCTCTCCATTGTTGCTGGCCTAAGGCTTAGTTCACCATACAGCAATGTATATATTGACCTATTTTCCCCTCGACTTTCTGTGATTCCCTACATCTCACCTTTCTTTGCAGACAAGCCATTTGAAATACCCTTAACTTATTTCACAGCCAATAAGTCTTTGAAATAATGTGTATTTTTTAGAGAAATCTTCTTTTATAATTAGGCAGAAAATCTGACCTGCCATAGTTTTCAAAACAGCATAATTTCACTCTTCTCAATGATTAATCTGTTGTATTACACAACCTTGGAGTATTTAGCTTTATCAATGACATGTCCTAGAAAAATGTTTTAGAGATCCTACCAGTCTTTGAAAACATCCTTGTGCCTTGTTTCAGTTCCAGTTTTATGTATATTTTCTGCCTTGCACCCGATTATTCCTACATCTGATGGATGGCCTTGGGAATCTAATTCTGGTATTGATGGTTTTGGCTGATTGTCTCCCCTTGTAGCTGCTTTCTTCATTACTGTGTAAATTTAGATCATGAGCTCATGTTTAGCTAAACAGCTGACCTTGTAAGAGGCCTAGGTGTGAACGCTCGTAAGTTTCAGGATAGAGTCGGCAAAGATTTATTTGTGTCCCTCCAATGAGTGGCCCGCAAGGACCCCGTTTTCTACAAGTGTTGGTCCAATACTCCCTCTAGAGGCAGGGGACTCAGACAGGGCTGCTTTGCGGCCCCCGATCTGGGGCAGGGGCAGTGGGCGGCCTGTGACCCGGGCAGGAGCCTCTCCGCGTGTGTCCCAGAGACACATCTTCCTGCGAACTTCGGTCACCTGGCAGGAAGCTACGATGCCCAGACCTATGCTTAGCTGTGCAGCGCGGTGTACTGCGCGGACATGTTCCACACACACTTTAAGTAAGAGGGCGGCCTGAGTGGAAAGGTGAGAGTTTGGGCAGCTGTGCAGACAAAGAAGGCGCCCTTTGGCCTGGGCCTAAAAGCTTGTGGCAATCCACTGGGCCTGTCGGGCTCTGAGGGCCCTGCCCTGGGCCCCCTGCTCCCCTGCCCTTTGTTCAGTCACAGAAGAGATGGCCACACCCACTCCCTCAGTGAGGGCAGTGTTCCAACCTCCCTCAGCCCCGCCCCCTCTCCGCAGGTTACCATGGACTACAGAGGCTGCATTCTGAGGCCAGGGCGTACCGAGAATGCCAAGGGCAGACATGATGACCTTAAATGATTTCCTCTTGTGTCAGTGTTGGTAAACTTTAGGAGCTAGGAAATGGTCCACTTTACAGAAATGTTCAAATTTACTGGCATTTCATATATTCTCTGCTCTAACATTGTCCTGACTCTTTCTGTATATTCTTTACTTATGTTTTGGTTTTCCTTAAACAAGGTGTGTCTTTTAATTGTTTTCAAAGAAGATTCTTTGGACTTACTAAATCACCTGAATTTTATACGTTTTCTGTTGTATTAAGTTCTGCTCATATCTTTATTTATCTTTTCTCTATGTTATCAGGGTTTATTGTTTTCACCTTCTGATGTCAATTAAAACACTTGGTTATTGATTTTAATAAATCTTTTTACTTATAAAGATTTGAACTTTTGAAGATTCCAGCTTACTTGTACGTGTCTAAGGGTCAGGTCCTCTCCATTGTTGCTGGCCTAAGGCTTAGTTCACCATACAGCAATGTATATATTGACCTATTTTCCCCTCGACTTTCTGTGATTCCCTACATCTCACCTTTCTTTGCAGACAAGCCATTTGAAATACCCTTAACTTATTTCACAGCCAATAAGTCTTTGAAATAATGTGTATTTTTTAGAGAAATCTTCTTATATAATTAGGCAGAAAATCTGACCTGCCATAGTTTTCAAAACAGCATAATTTCACTCTTCTCAATGATTAATCTGTTGTATTACACAACCTTGGAGTATTTAGCTTTATCAATGATATGTCCTTGAAAAATGTTTTAGAGATCCTACCAGTCTTTGAAAACATCCTTGTGCCTTGTTTCAGTTCCAGTTTTATGTATATTTTCTGCCTTGCACCCGATTATTCCTACATCTGATGGATGGCCTTGGGAATCTAATTCTGGTATTGATGGTTTTGGCTGATTGTCTCCCCTTGTAGCTGCTTTCTTCATTACTGTGTAAATTTAGATCATGAGCTCATGTTTAGCTAAACAGCTGACCTTGTAAGAGGCTTAGGTGTGAACGCTCGTAAGTTTCAGCAGAGAGTCGGCAAAGATTTATTTGTGTCCCTCCAATGAGTGGCCCGCAAGACCCCGTTTTCTACAAGTGTTGGTCCAATACTCCCTCTAGAGGCAGGGGACTCAGACAGGGCTGCTTTGCGGCCCCCGATCTGGGGCAGGGGCAGTGGGCGGCCTGTGACCCGGGCTGGAGCCTCTCCGCGTGTGTCCCAGGGACCCATCTTCCTGCGAACCTCGGTCACCTGGCAGGAAGCTACGATGCCCAGACCTATGCTTAGCTGTGCAGCGCGGTGTACTGCACGGACACGTTCCACACACACTTCAAGTAAGAGGGCGGCCTGAGTGGAAAGGTGAGAGTTTGGGCAGCTGTGCAGACAAAGAAGGCGCCCTTTGGCCTGGGCCTAAAAGCTTGTGACACCCCACTGGCCCTGCCGGGCTCTGAGGGCCCTGCCCTGGGCCCCCTGCTCCCCTGCCCTTTGTTCAGTCACAGCAGAGATGGCCACACCCACTCCCTCAGTGAGGGCAGTGTTCCCACCTCCCTCAGCCCCGCCCCCTCTCCGCAGGTTACCATGGAGTACAGAGGCTGCATTCTGAGGCCAGGGCGTTCCGAGAATGCCAAGGGCAGACATGATGACCTTAAATGATTTCCTCTTGTGTCAGTGTTGGTAAACTTTAGGAGCTAGGAAATGGTCCACTTGACAGAAATGTTCAAACTTACTGGCATTTCATATATTCTCTGCTCTAACATTGTCCTGACTCTTTCTGTATATTCTTTACTTATGTTTTGGTTTTCCTTAATCAAAGTGTGTCTTTTAAATCTTTTCAAAGAAGATTCTTTGGACTTACTAAATCACCTGAATTTTATACGTTTTCTGTTGTATTAAGTTCTGCTCATATCTTTATTTATCTTTTTTCTATGTTCTCAGGGTTTATTGTTTTCATCTTCTGATGTCAATTAAAACACTTGGTTATTCATTTTAATAAATCTTTTTACTTATAAAGATTTGAACTTTTGAAGATTCCAGCTTACTTGTACGTGTCTAAGGGTCAGGTCCTCTGCATTGTTGCTGGCCTAAGGCTTAGTTCACCATACAGCAATGTATATATTGACCTATTTTCCCCTCGACTTTCTGTGATTCCCTACATCTCACCTTTCTTTGCAGACAAGCCATTTGAAATACCCTTAACTTATTTCACAGCCAATAAGTCTTTGAAATAATGTGTATTTTTTAGAGAAATCTTCTTTTATAATTAGGCAGAAAATCTGACCTGCCATAGTTTTCAAAACAGCATAATTTCACTCTTCTCAATGATTAATCTGTTGTATTACACAACCTTGGAGTATTTAGCTTTATCAATGACATGTCCTAGAAAAATGTTTTAGAGATCCTACCAGTCTTTGAAAACATCCTTGTGCCTTGTTTCAGTTCCAGTTTTATGTATATTTTCTGCCTTGCACCCGATTATTCCTACATCTGATGGATGGCCTTGGGAATCTAATTCTGGTATTGATGGTTTTGGCTGATTGTCTCCCCTTGTAGCTGCTTTCTTCATTACTGTGTAAATTTAGATCATGAGCTCATGTTTAGCTAAACAGCTGACCTTGTAAGAGGCCTAGGTGTGAACGCTCGTAAGTTTCAGGATAGAGTCGGCAAAGATTTATTTGTGTCCCTCCAATGAGTGGCCCGCAAGGACCCCGTTTTCTACAAGTGTTGGTCCAATACTCCCTCTAGAGGCAGGGGACTCAGACAGGGCTGCTTTGCGGCCCCCGATCTGGGGCAGGGGCAGTGGGCGGCCTGTGACCCGGGCAGGAGCCTCTCCGCGTGTGTCCCAGAGACACAGCTTCCTGCGAACTTCGGTCACCTGGCAGGAAGCTACGATGCCCAGACCTATGCTTAGCTGTTCAGCGCGGTGTACTGCGCGGACATGTTCCACACACACTTTAAGTAAGAGGGCGGCCTGAGTGGAAAGGTGAGAGTTTGGGCAGCTGTGCAGACAAAGAAGGCGCCCTTTGGCCTGGGCCTAAATGCTTGTGGCAATCCACTGGGCCTGTCGGGCTCTGAGGTCCCTGCCCTGGGCCCCCTGCTCCCCTGCCCTTTGTTCAGTCACAGAAGAGATGGCCACACCCACTCCCTCAGTGAGGGCAGTGTTCCAACCTCCCTCAGCCCCGCCCCCTCTCCGCAGGTTACCATGGACTACAGAGGCTGCATTCTGAGGCCAGGGCGTACCGAGAATGCCAAGGGCAGACATGATGACCTTAAATGATTTCCTCTTGTGTCAGTGTTGGTAAACTTTAGGAGCTAGGAAATGGTCCACTTTACAGAAATGTTCAAATTTACTGGCATTTCATATATTCTCTGCTCTAACATTGTCCTGACTCTTTCTGTATATTCTTTACTTATGTTTTGGTTTTCCTTAAACAAGGTGTGTCTTTTAATTGTTTTCAAAGAAGATTCTTTGGACTTACTAAATCACCTGAATTTTATACGTTTTCTGTTGTATTAAGTTCTGCTCATATCTTTATTTATCTTTTCTCTATGTTATCAGGGTTTATTGTTTTCACCTTCTGATGTCAATTAAAACACTTGGTTATTGATTTTAATAAATCTTTTTACTTATAAAGATTTGAACTTTTGAAGATTCCAGCTTACTTGTACGTGTCTAAGGGTCAGGTCCTCTCCATTGTTGCTGGCCTAAGGCTTAGTTCACCATACAGCAATGTATATATTGACCTATTTTCCCCTCGACTTTCTGTGATTCCCTACATCTCACCTTTCTTTGCAGACAAGCCATTTGAAATACCCTTAACTTATTTCACAGCCAATAAGTCTTTGAAATAATGTGTATTTTTTAGAGAAATCTTCTTATATAATTAGGCAGAAAATCTGACCTGCCATAGTTTTCAAAACAGCATAATTTCACTCTTCTCAATGATTAATCTGTTGTATTACACAACCTTGGAGTATTTAGCTTTATCAATGATATGTCCTTGAAAAATGTTTTAGAGATCCTACCAGTCTTTGAAAACATCCTTGTGCCTTGTTTCAGTTCCAGTTTTATGTATATTTTCTGCCTTGCACCCGATTATTCCTACATCTGATGGATGGCCTTGGGAATCTAATTCTGGTATTGATGGTTTTGGCTGATTGTCTCCCCTTGTAGCTGCTTTCTTCATTACTGTGTAAATTTAGATCATGAGCTCATGTTTAGCTAAACAGCTGACCTTGTAAGAGGCTTAGGTGTGAACGCTCGTAAGTTTCAGCAGAGAGTCGGCAAAGATTTATTTGTGTCCCTCCAATGAGTGGCCCGCAAGACCCCGTTTTCTACAAGTGTTGGTCCAATACTCCCTCTAGAGGCAGGGGACTCAGACAGGGCTGCTTTGCGGCCCCCGATCTGGGGCAGGGGCAGTGGGCGGCCTGTGACCCGGGCTGGAGCCTCTCCGCGTGTGTCCCAGGGACCCATCTTCCTGCGAACCTCGGTCACCTGGCAGGAAGCTACGATGCCCAGACCTATGCTTAGCTGTGCAGCGCGGTGTACTGCACGGACACGTTCCACACACACTTCAAGTAAGAGGGCGGCCTGAGTGGAAAGGTGAGAGTTTGGGCAGCTGTGCAGACAAAGAAGGCGCCCTTTGGCCTGGGCCTAAAAGCTTGTGACACCCCACTGGCCCTGCCGGGCTCTGAGGGCCCTGCCCTGGGCCCCCTGCTCCCCTGCCCTTTGTTCAGTCACAGCAGAGATGGCCACACCCACTCCCTCAGTGAGGGCAGTGTTCCCACCTCCCTCAGCCCCGCCCCCTCTCCGCAGGTTACCATGGAGTACAGAGGCTGCATTCTGAGGCCAGGGCGTTCCGAGAATGCCAAGGGCAGACATGATGACCTTAAATGATTTCCTCTTGTGTCAGTGTTGGTAAACTTTAGGAGCTAGGAAATGGTCCACTTGACAGAAATGTTCAAACTTACTGGCATTTCATATATTCTCTGCTCTAACATTGTCCTGACTCTTTCTGTATATTCTTTACTTATGTTTTGGTTTTCCTTAATCAAAGTGTGTCTTTTAAATCTTTTCAAAGAAGATTCTTTGGACTTACTAAATCACCTGAATTTTATACGTTTTCTGTTGTATTAAGTTCTGCTCATATATTATTTATCTTTTTTCTATGTTCTCAGGGTTTATTGTTTTCATCTTCTGATGTCAATTAAAACACTTGGTTATTCATTTTAATAAATCTTTTTACTTATAAAGATTTGAACTTTTGAAGATTCCAGCTTACTTGTACGTGTCTAAGGGTCAGGTCCTCTCCATTGTTGCTGGCCTAAGGCTTAGTTCACCATACAGCAATGTATATATTGACCTATTTTCCCCTCGACTTTCTGTGATTCCCTACATCTCACCTTTCTTTGCAGACAAGCCATTTGAAATACCCTTAACTTATTTCACAGCCAATAAGTCTTTGAAATAATGTGTATTTTTTAGAGAAATCTTCTTTTATAATTAGGCAGAAAATCTGACCTGCCATAGTTTTCAAAACAGCATAATTTCACTCTTCTCAATGATTAATCTGTTGTATTACACAACCTTGGAGTATTTAGCTTTATCAATGACATGTCCTAGAAAAATGTTTTAGAGATCCTACCAGTCTTTGAAAACATCCTTGTGCCTTGTTTCAGTTCCAGTTTTATGTATATTTTCTGCCTTGCACCCGATTATTCCTACATCTGATGGATGGCCTTGGGAATCTAATTCTGGTATTGATGGTTTTGGCTGATTGTCTCCCCTTGTAGCTGCTTTCTTCATTACTGTGTAAATTTAGATCATGAGCTCATGTTTAGCTAAACAGCTGACCTTGTAAGAGGCCTAGGTGTGAACGCTCGTAAGTTTCAGGATAGAGTCGGCAAAGATTTATTTGTGTCCCTCCAATGAGTGGCCCGCAAGGACCCCGTTTTCTACAAGTGTTGGTCCAATACTCCCTCTAGAGGCAGGGGACTCAGACAGGGCTGCTTTGCGGCCCCCGATCTGGGGCAGGGGCAGTGGGCGGCCTGTGACCCGGGCAGGAGCCTCTCCGCGTGTGTCCCAGAGACACAGCTTCCTGCGAACTTCGGTCACCTGGCAGGAAGCTACGATGCCCAGACCTATGCTTAGCTGTTCAGCGCGGTGTACTGCGCGGACATGTTCCACACACACTTTAAGTAAGAGGGCGGCCTGAGTGGAAAGGTGAGAGTTTGGGCAGCTGTGCAGACAAAGAAGGCGCCCTTTGGCCTGGGCCTAAATGCTTGTGGCAATCCACTGGGCCTGTCGGGCTCTGAGGGCCCTGCCCTGGGCCCCCTGCTCCCCTGCCCTTTGTTCAGTCACAGAAGAGATGGCCACACCCACTCCCTCAGTGAGGGCAGTGTTCCAACCTCCCTCAGCCCCGCCCCCTCTCCGCAGGTTACCATGGACTACAGAGGCTGCATTCTGAGGCCAGGGCGTACCGAGAATGCCAAGGGCAGACATGATGACCTTAAATGATTTCCTCTTGTGTCAGTGTTGGTAAACTTTAGGAGCTAGGAAATGGTCCACTTTACAGAAATGTTCAAATTTACTGGCATTTCATATATTCTCTGCTCTAACATTGTCCTGACTCTTTCTGTATATTGTTTACTTATGTTTTGGTTTTCCTTAAACAAGGTGTGTCTTTTAATTGTTTTCAAAGAAGATTCTTTGGACTTACTAAATCACCTGAATTTTATACGTTTTCTGTTGTATTAAGTTCTGCTCATATCTTTATTTATCTTTTCTCTATGTTATCAGGGTTTATTGTTTTCACCTTCTGATGTCAATTAAAACACTTGGTTATTGATTTTAATAAATCTTTTTACTTATAAAGATTTGAACTTTTGAAGATTCCAGCTTACTTGTACGTGTCTAAGGGTCAGGTCCTCTCCATTGTTGCTGGCCTAAGGCTTAGTTCACCATACAGCAATGTATATATTGACCTATTTTCCCCTCGACTTTCTGTGATTCCCTACATCTCACCTTTCTTTGCAGACAAGCCATTTGAAATACCCTTAACTTATTTCACAGCCAATAAGTCTTTGAAATAATGTGTATTTTTTAGAGAAATCTTCTTATATAATTAGGCAGAAAATCTGACCTGCCATAGTTTTCAAAACAGCATAATTTCACTCTTCTCAATGATTAATCTGTTGTATTACACAACCTTGGAGTATTTAGCTTTATCAATGATATGTCCTTGAAAAATGTTTTAGAGATCCTACCAGTCTTTGAAAACATCCTTGTGCCTTGTTTCAGTTCCAGTTTTATGTATATTTTCTGCCTTGCACCCGATTATTCCTACATCTGATGGATGGCCTTGGGAATCTAATTCTGGTATTGATGGTTTTGGCTGATTGTCTCCCCTTGTAGCTGCTTTCTTCATTACTGTGTAAATTTAGATCATGAGCTCATGTTTAGCTAAACAGCTGACCTTGTAAGAGGCTTAGGTGTGAACGCTCGTAAGTTTCAGCAGAGAGTCGGCAAAGATTTATTTGTGTCCCTCCAATGAGTGGCCCGCAAGACCCCGTTTTCTACAAGTGTTGGTCCAATACTCCCTCTAGAGGCAGGGGACTCAGACAGGGCTGCTTTGCGGCCCCCGATCTGGGGCAGGGGCAGTGGGCGGCCTGTGACCCGGGCTGGAGCCTCTCCGCGTGTGTCCCAGGGACCCATCTTCCTGCGAACCTCGGTCACCTGGCAGGAAGCTACGATGCCCAGACCTATGCTTAGCTGTGCAGCGCGGTGTACTGCACGGACACGTTCCACACACACTTCAAGTAAGAGGTCGGCCTGAGTGGAAAGGTGAGAGTTTGGGCAGCTGTGCAGACAAAGAAGGCGCCCTTTGGCCTGGGCCTAAATGCTTGTGACACCCCACTGGACCTGCCGTGCTCTGAGGGCCCTGCCCTGGGCCCCCTGCTCCCCTGCCCTTTGTTCAGTCACAGCAGAGATGGCCACACCCACTCCCTCAGTGAGGGCAGTGGTCCAACCTCCCTCAGCCCCGCCCCCTCTCCGCAGGTTACCATGGACTACAGAGGCTGCATCCTGAGGCCAGGGCGTTCCAAGAATGCCAAGGTCAGACATGATGACCTTAAATGATTTCCTCTTGTGTCAGTGTTGGTAAACTTCAGGAGCTAGGAAATGGTCCACTTGACAGAAATGTTCAAACTTACTGGCATTTCATATATTCTCTGCTCTAACATTGTCCTGACTCTTTCTGTATATTCTTTACTTATGTTTTGGTTTTCCTTAATCAAAGTGTGTCTTTTAAATCTTTTCAAAGAAGATTCTTTGGACTTACTAAATCACCTGAATTTTATACGTTTTCTGTTGTATTAAGTTCTGCTCATATCTTTATTTATCTTTTTTCTATGTTCTCAGGGTTTATTGTTTTCATCTTCTGATGTCAATTAAAACACTTGGTTATTCATTTTAATAAATCTTTTTACTTATAAAGATTTGAACTTTTGAAGATTCCAGCTTACTTGTACGTGTCTAAGGGTCAGGTCCTCTCCATTGTTGCTGGCCTAAGGCTTAGTTCACCATACAGCAATGTATATATTGACCTATTTTCCCCTCGACTTTCTGTGATTCCCTACATCTCACCTTTCTTTGCAGACAAGCCATTTGAAATACCCTTAACTTATTTCACAGCCAGTAAGTCTTTGAAATAATGTGTATTTTTTAGAGAAATCTTCTTTTATAATTAGGCAGAAAATCTGACCTGCCATAGTTTTCAAAACAGCATAATTTCACTCTTCTCAATGATTAATCTGTTGTATTACACAACCTTGGAGTATTTAGCTTTATCAATGACATGTCCTAGAAAAATGTTTTAGAGATCCTACCAGTCTTTGAAAACATCCTTGTGCCTTGTTTCAGTTCCAGTTTTATGTATATTTTCTGCCTTGCACCCGATTATTCCTACATCTGATGGATGGCCTTGGGAATCTAATTCTGGTATTGATGGTTTTGGCTGATTGTCTCCCCTTGTAGCTGCTTTCTTCATTACTGTGTAAATTTAGATCATGAGCTCATGTTTAGCTAAACAGCTGACCTTGTAAGAGGCTTAGGTGTGAACGCTCGTAAGTTTCAGGATAGAGTCGGCAAAGATTTATTTGTGTCCCTCCAATGAGTGGCCCGCAAGGACCCCGTTTTCTACAAGTGTTGTTCCAATACTCCCTCTAGAGGCAGGGGACTCAGACAGGGCTGCTTTGCGGCCCCCGATCTGGGGCAGGGGCAGTGGGCGGCCTGTGACCCGGGCCGGAGCCTTTCCGCGTGTGTCCCTGGGACCCATCTGCCTGCGAACCTCGGTCACCTGGCAGGAAGCTACGATGCCCAGAACTATGCTTAGCTGTGCAGCGCGGTGTACTGCGCGGACAAGTTCCACACACACTTCAAGTAAGAGGGCGGCCTGAGTGGAAAGGTGAGAGTTTGGGCAGCTGTGCAGACAAAGAAGGCGCCCTTTGGCCTGGGCCTAAAAGCTTGTGACAGTCCACTGGGCCTGCCGGGCTCTGAGGGCCCTTCCCTGGGCCCCCTGCTCCCCTGCCCTTTGTTCAGTCACAGCAGAGATGGCCACACCCACTCCCTCAGTGAGGGCAGTGTTCCAACCTCCCTCAGCCCCGCCCCCTCTCCGCAGGTTACCATGGACTACAGAGGCTGCATTCTGAGGCCAGGGCGTTCCGAGAATGCCAAGGGCAGACATGATGACCTTAAATGATTTCCTCTTGTGTCAGTGTTGGTAAACTTTAGGAGCTAGGAAATGGTCCACTTGACAGAAATGTTCAAATTTACTGGCATTTCATATATTCTCTGCTCTAACATTGTCCTGACTCTTTCTGTATATTCTTTACTTATGTTTTGGTTTTCCTTAATCAAAGTGTGTCTTTTAAATCTTTTCAAAGAAGATTCTTTGGACTTACTAAATCACCTGAATTTTATACGTTTTCTGTTGTATTAAGTTCTGCTCATATCTTTATTTATCTTTTCTCTATGTTCTCAGGCTTTATTGTTTTCATCTTCTGATGTCAATTAAAACACTTGGTTATTGATTTTAATAAATCTTTTTACTTATAAAGATTTGAACTTTTGAAGATTCCAGCTTACTTGTACGTGTCTAAGGGTCAGGTCCTCTCCATTGTTGCTGGCCTAAGGCTTAGTTCACCATACAGCAATGTATATATTGACCTATTTTCCCCTCGACTTTCTGTGATTCCCTACATCTCACCTTTCTTTGCAGACAAGCCATTTGAAATACCCTTAACTTATTTCACAGCCAATAAGTCTTTGAAATAATGTGTATTTTTTAGAGAAATCTTCTTATATAATTAGGCAGAAAATCTGACCTGCCATAGTTTTCAAAACAGCATAATTTCACTCTTCTCAATGATTAATCTGTTGTATTACACAACCTTGGAGTATTTAGCTTTATCAATGACATGTCCTTGAAAAATGTTTTAGAGATCCTACCAGTCTTTGAAAACATCCTTGTGCCTTGTTTCAGTTCCAGTTTTATGTATATTTTCTGCCTTGCACCCGATTATTCCTACATCTGATGGATGGCCTTGGGAATCTAATTCTGGTATTGATGGTTTTGGCTGATTGTCTCCCCTTGTAGCTGCTTTCTTCAATATTGTGAAAATTTAGATCATGAGCTCATGTTTAGCTAAACAGCTGACCTTGTAAGAGGCTTAGGTGTGAACGCTCGTAAGTTTCAGGATAGAGTCGGCAAAGATTTATTTGTGTCCCTCCAATGAGTGGCCCGCAAGGACCCCGTTTTCTACAAGTGTTGGTCCAATACTCCCTCTAGAGGCAGGGGACTCAGACAGGGCTGCTTTGTGGCCCCCGATCTGGGGCAGGGGCAGTGGGCGGCCTGTGACCCTGGCAGGAGCCTCTCCGCGTGTGTCCCAGGGACCCATCTGCCTGCGAACTTCGGTCACATGGCAGGAAGCTACGATGCCCAGACCTATTCTTAGCTTTGCAGCGCGGTATACTGCGCGGACACGTTCCACACACACTTCAAGTAAGAGGGCGGCCTGAGTGGAAAGGTGAGAGTTTGGACAGCTGTACAGACAAAGAAGGCGCCCTTTGGCCTGGGCCTAAAAGCTTGTGACACTCCACTGGGCCTGCCGGGCTCTGAGGGCCCTGCCCTGGGCCCCCTGCTCCCCTGCCCTTTGTTCAGTCACAGCAGAGATGGCCACACCCACTCCCTCAGTGAGGGCAGTGTTCCAACCTCCCTCAGCCCCGCCCCCTCTCCGCAGGTTACCATGGACTACAGAGGCTGCATTCTGAGGCCACGGCGTTCCGAGAATGCCAAGGGCAGACATGATGACCTTAAATGATTTCCTCTTGTGTCAGTGTTGGTAAACTTTAGGAGCTAGGAAATGGTCCACTTGACAGAAATGTTCAAATTTACTGGCATTTCATATATTCTCTGCTCTAACATTGTCCTTACTCTTTCTGTATATTCTTTACTTATGTTTTGGTTTTCCTTAATCAAAGTGTGTCTTTTAAATCTTTTCAAAGAAGATTCTTTGGACTTACTAAATCAACTGAATTTTATACGTTTTCTGTTGTATTATGTTCTGCTCATATCTTTATTTATCGTTTCTCTATGTTATCAGGGTTTATTGTTTTCACCTTCTGATGTCAATTAAAACACTTGGTTATTGATTTTAATAAATCTTTTTACTTATAAAGATTTGAACTTTTGAAGATTCCAGCTTACTTGTACGTGTCTAAGGGTCAGGTCCTCTCCATTGTTGCTGGCCTAAGGCTTAGTTCACCATACAGCAATGTATATATTGACCTATTTTCCCCTCGACTTTCTGTGATTCCCTACATCTCACCTTTCTTTGCAGACAAGCCATTTGAAATACCCTTAACTTATTTCACAGCCAATAAGTCTTTGAAATAATGTGTATTTTTTAGAGAAATCTTCTTATATAATTAGGCAGAAAATCTGACCTGCCATAGTTTTCAAAACAGCATAATTTCACTCTTCTCAATGATTAATCTGTTGTATTACACAACCTTGGAGTATTTAGCTTTATCAATGACATGTCCTTGAAAAATGTTTTAGAGATCCTACCAGTCTTTGAAAACATCCTTGTGCCTTGTTTCAGTTCCAGTTTTATGTATATTTTCTGCCTTGCACCCGATTATTCCTACATCTGATGGATGGCCTTGGGAATCTAATTCTGGTATTGATGGTTTTGGCTGATTGTCTCCCCTTGTAGCTGCTTTCTTCATTACTGTGTAAATTTAGATCATGAGCTCATGTTTAGCTAAACAGCTGACCTTGTAAGAGGCTTAGGTGTGAACGCTCGTAAGTTTCAGCAGAGAGTCGGCAAAGATTTATTTGTGTCCCTCCAATGAGTGGCCCGCAAGACGCCGTTTTCTACAAGTGTTGGTCCAATACTCCCTCTAGAGGCAGGGGACTCAGACAGGGCTGCTTTGCGGCCCCCGATCTGGGGCAGGGGCAGTGGGCGGCCGGTGACACGGGCTGGAGCCTCTCCGCGTGTGTCCCTGGGACCCATCTGCCTGCGAACCTCGGTCACCTGGCAGGAAGCTACGATGCCCAGACCTATGCTTATCTGTGCAGCGCGGTGTACTGCACGGACACGTTCCACACACACTTCAAGTAAGAGGGCGGCCTGAGTGGAAAGGTGAGAGTTCGGGCAGCTGTGCAGACAAAGAAGGCGCCCTTTGGCCTGGGCCTAAAAGCTTGTGACACTCCACTGGGCCTGCCGGGCTCTGAGGGCCCTGCCCTGGGCCCCCTGCTCCCCTGCCCTTTGTTCAGTCACAGCAGAGATGGCCACACCCACTCCCTCAGTGAGGGCAGTGGTCCAATCTCCCTCAGCCCCGCCCCCTCTCCGCAGGTTACCATGGACTACAGAGGCTGCATCCTGAGGCCAGGGCGTTCCAAGAATGCCAAGGGCAGACATGATGACCTTAAATGATTTCCTCTTGTGTCAGTGTTGGTAAACTTTAGGAGCTAGGAAATGGTCCACTTGACAGAAATGTTCAAACTTACTGGCATTTCATATATTCTCTGCTCTAACATTGTCCTGACTCTTTCTGTATATTCTTTACTTATGTTTTGGTTTTTCTTAATCAAAGTGTGTCTTTTAAATCTTTTCAAAGAAGATTCTTTGGACTTACTAAATCACCTGAATTTTATACGTTTTCTGTTGTATTAAGTTCTGCTCATATCTTTATTTATCTTTTTTCTATGTTCTCAGGGTTTATTGTTTTCATCTTCTGATGTCAATTAAAACACTTGGTTATTCATTTTAATAAATCTTTTTACTTATAAAGATTTGAACTTTTGAAGATTCCAGCTTACTTGTACGTGTCTAAGGGTCAGGTCCTCTCCATTGTTGCTGGCCTAAGGCTTAGTTCACCATACAGCAATGTATATATTGACCTATTTTCCCCTCGACTTTCTGTGATTCCCTACATCTCACCTTTCTTTGCAGACAAGCCATTTGAAATACCCTTAACTTATTTCACAGCCAATAAGTCTTTGAAATAATGTGTATTTTTTAGAGAAATCTTCTTTTATAATTAGGCAGAAAATCTGACCTGCCATAGTTTTCAAAACAGCATAATTTCACTCTTCTCAATGATTAATCTGTTGTATTACACAACCTTGGAGTATTTAGCTTTATCAATGACATGTCCTAGAAAAATGTTTTAGAGATCCTACCAGTCTTTGAAAACATCCTTGTGCCTTGTTTCAGTTCCAGTTTTATGTATATTTTCTGCCTTGCACCCGATTATTCCTACATCTGATGGATGGCCTTGGGAATCTAATTCTGGTATTGATGGTTTTGGCTGATTGTCTCCCCTTGTAGCTGCTTTCTTCATTACTGTGTAAATTTAGATCATGAGCTCATGTTTAGCTAAACAGCTGACCTTGTAAGAGGCTTAGGTGTGAACGCTCGTAAGTTTCAGGATAGAGTCGGCAAAGATTTATTTGTGTCCCTCCAATGAGTGGCCCGCAAGGACCCCGTTTTCTACAAGTGTTGTTCCAATACTCCCTCTAGAGGCAGGGGACTCAGACAGGGCTGCTTTGCGGCCCCCGATCTGGGGCAGGGGCAGTGGGCGGCCTGTGACCCGGGCCGGAGCCTTTCCGCGTGTGTCCCTGGGACCCATCTGCCTGCGAACCTCGGTCACCTGGCAGGAAGCTACGATGCCCAGACCTATGCTTAGCTGTGCAGCGCGGTGTACTGCGCGGACACGTTCCACACACACTTCAAGTAAGAGGGCGGCCTGAGTGGAAAGGTGAGAGTTTGGGCAGCTGTGCAGACAAAGAAGGCGCCCTTTGGCCTGGGCCTAAAAGCTTGTGACAGTCCACTGGGCCTGCCGGGCTCTGAGGGCCCTTCCCTGGGCCCCCTGCTCCCCTGCCCTTTGTTCAGTCACAGCAGAGATGGCCACACCCACTCCCTCAGTGAGGGCAGTGTTCCAACCTCCCTCAGCCCCGCCCCCTCTCCGCAGGTTACCATGGACTACAGAGGCTGCATTCTGAGGCCAGGGCGTTCCGAGAATGCCAAGGGCAGACATGATGACCTTAAATGATTTCCTCTTGTGTCAGTGTTGGTAAACTTTAGGAGCTAGGAAATGGTCCACTTGACAGAAATGTTCAAATTTACTGGCATTTCATATATTCTCTGCTCTAACATTGTCCTGACTCTTTCTGTATATTCTTTACTTATGTTTTGGTTTTCCTTAATCAAAGTGTGTCTTTTAAATCTTTTCAAAGAAGATTCTTTGGACTTACTAAATCACCTGAATTTTATACGTTTTCTGTTGTATTAAGTTCTGCTCATATCTTTATTTATCTTTTCTCTATGTTCTCAGGCTTTATTGTTTTCATCTTCTGATGTCAATTAAAACACTTGGTTATTGATTTTAATAAATCTTTTTACTTATAAAGATTTGAACTTTTGAAGATTCCAGCTTACTTGTACGTGTCTAAGGGTCAGGTCCTCTCCATTGTTGCTGGCCTAAGGCTTAGTTCACCATACAGCAATGTATATATTGACCTATTTTCCCCTCGACTTTCTGTGATTCCCTACATCTCACCTTTCTTTGCAGACAAGCCATTTGAAATACCCTTAACTTATTTCACAGCCAATAAGTCTTTGAAATAATGTGTATTTTTTAGAGAAATCTTCTTATATAATTAGGCAGAAAATCTGACCTGCCATAGTTTTCAAAACAGCATAATTTCACTCTTCTCAATGATGAATCTGTTGTATTACACAACCTTGGAGTATTTAGCTTTATCAATGACATGTCCTTGAAAAATGTTTTAGAGATCCTACCAGTCTTTGAAAACATCCTTGTGCCTTGTTTCAGTTCCAGTTTTATGTATATTTTCTGCCTTGCACCCGATTATTCCTACATCTGATGGATGGCCTTGGGAATCTAATTCTGGTATTGATGGTTTTGGCTGATTGTCTCCCCTTGTAGCTGCTTTCTTCAATATTGTGAAAATTTAGATCATGAGCTCATGTTTAGCTAAACAGCTGACCTTGTAAGAGGCTTAGGTGTGAACGCTCGTAAGTTTCAGGATAGAGTCGGCAAAGATTTATTTGTGTCCCTCCAATGAGTGGCCCGCAAGGACCCCGTTTTCTACAAGTGTTGGTCCAATACTCCCTCTAGAGGCAGGGGACTCAGACAGGGCTGCTTTGTGGCCCCCGATCTGGGGCAGGGGCAGTGGGCGGCCTGTGACCCTGGCAGGAGCCTCTCCGCGTGTGTCCCAGGGACCCATCTGCCTGCGAACTTCGGTCACATGGCAGGAAGCTACGATGCCCAGACCTATTCTTAGCTTTGCAGCGCGGTATACTGCGCGGACACGTTCCACACACACTTCAAGTAAGAGGGCGGCCTGAGTGGAAAGGTGAGAGTTTGGACAGCTGTACAGACAAAGAAGGCGCCCTTTGGCCTGGGCCTAAAAGCTTGTGACACTCCACTGGGCCTGCCGGGCTCTGAGGGCCCTGCCCTGGGCCCCCTGCTCCCCTGCCCTTTGTTCAGTCACAGCAGAGATGGCCACACCCACTCCCTCAGTGAGGGCAGTGTTCCAACCTCCCTCAGCCCCGCCCCCTCTCCGCAGGTTACCATGGACTACAGAGGCTGCATTCTGAGGCCACGGCGTTCCGAGAATGCCAAGGGCAGACATGATGACCTTAAATGATTTCCTCTTGTGTCAGTGTTGGTAAACTTTAGGAGCTAGGAAATGGTCCACTTGACAGAAATGTTCAAATTTACTGGCATTTCATATATTCTCTGCTCTAACATTGTCCTTACTCTTTCTGTATATTCTTTACTTATGTTTTGGTTTTCCTTAATCAAAGTGTGTCTTTTAAATCTTTTCAAAGAAGATTCTTTGGACTTACTAAATCAACTGAATTTTATACGTTTTCTGTTGTATTATGTTCTGCTCATATCTTTATTTATCGTTTCTCTATGTTATCAGGGTTTATTGTTTTCACCTTCTGATGTCAATTAAAACACTTGGTTATTGATTTTAATAAATCTTTTTACTTATAAAGATTTGAACTTTTGAAGATTCCAGCTTACTTGTACGTGTCTAAGGGTCAGGTCCTCTCCATTGTTGCTGGCCTAAGGCTTAGTTCACCATACAGCAATGTATATATTGACCTATTTTCCCCTCGACTTTCTGTGATTCCCTACATCTCACCTTTCTTTGCAGACAAGCCATTTGAAATACCCTTAACTTATTTCACAGCCAATAAGTCTTTGAAATAATGTGTATTTTTTAGAGAAATCTTCTTATATAATTAGGCAGAAAATCTGACCTGCCATAGTTTTCAAAACAGCATAATTTCACTCTTCTCAATGATTAATCTGTTGTATTACACAACCTTGGAGTATTTAGCTTTATCAATGACATGTCCTTGAAAAATGTTTTAGAGATCCTACCAGTCTTTGAAAACATCCTTGTGCCTTGTTTCAGTTCCAGTTTTATGTATATTTTCTGCCTTGCACCCGATTATTCCTACATCTGATGGATGGCCTTGGGAATCTAATTCTGGTATTGATGGTTTTGGCTGATTGTCTCCCCTTGTAGCTGCTTTCTTCATTACTGTGTAAATTTAGATCATGAGCTCATGTTTAGCTAAACAGCTGACCTTGTAAGAGGCTTAGGTGTGAACGCTCGTAAGTTTCAGCAGAGAGTCGGCAAAGATTTATTTGTGTCCCTCCAATGAGTGGCCCGCAAGACGCCGTTTTCTACAAGTGTTGGTCCAATACTCCCTCTAGAGGCAGGGGACTCAGACAGGGCTGCTTTGCGGCCCCCGATCTGGGGCAGGGGCAGTGGGCGGCCGGTGACACGGGCTGGAGCCTCTCCGCGTGTGTCCCTGGGACCCATCTGCCTGCGAACCTCGGTCACCTGGCAGGAAGCTACGATGCCCAGACCTATGCTTATCTGTGCAGCGCGGTGTACTGCACAGACACGTTCCACACACACTTCAAGTAAGAGGGCGGCCTGAGTGGAAAGGTGAGAGTTCGGGCAGCTGTGCAGACAAAGAAGGCGCCCTTTGGCCTGGGCCTAAAAGCTTGTGACACTCCACTGGGCCTGCCGGGCTCTGAGGGCCCTGCCCTGGGCCCCCTGCTCCCCTGCCCTTTGTTCAGTCACAGCAGAGATGGCCACACCCACTCCCTCAGTGAGGGCAGTGGTCCAATCTCCCTCAGCCCCGCCCCCTCTCCGCAGGTTACCATGGACTACAGAGGCTGCATCCTGAGGCCAGGGCGTTCCAAGAATGCCAAGGGCAGACATGATGACCTTAAATGATTTCCTCTTGTGTCAGTGTTGGTAAACTTTAGGAGCTAGGAAATGGTCCACTTGACAGAAATGTTCAAACTTACTGGCATTTCATATATTCTCTGCTCTAACATTGTCCTGACTCTTTCTGTATATTCTTTACTTATGTTTTGGTTTTTCTTAATCAAAGTGTGTCTTTTAAATCTTTTCAAAGAAGATTCTTTGGACTTACTAAATCACCTGAATTTTATACGTTTTCTGTTGTATTAAGTTCTGCTCATATCTTTATTTATCTTTTTTCTATGTTCTCAGGGTTTATTGTTTTCATCTTCTGATGTCAATTAAAACACTTGGTTATTCATTTTAATAAATCTTTTTACTTATAAAGATTTGAACTTTTGAAGATTCCAGCTTACTTGTACGTGTCTAAGGGTCAGGTCCTCTCCATTGTTGCTGGCCTAAGGCTTAGTTCACCATACAGCAATGTATATATTGACCTATTTTCCCCTCGACTTTCTGTGATTCCCTACATCTCACCTTTCTTTGCAGACAAGCCATTTGAAATACCCTTAACTTATTTCACAGCCAATAAGTCTTTGAAATAATGTGTATTTTTTAGAGAAATCTTCTTTTATAATTAGGCAGAAAATCTGACCTGCCATAGTTTTCAAAACAGCATAATTTCACTCTTCTCAATGATTAATCTGTTGTATTACACAACCTTGGAGTATTTAGCTTTATCAATGACATGTCCTAGAAAAATGTTTTAGAGATCCTACCAGTCTTTGAAAACATCCTTGTGCCTTGTTTCAGTTCCAGTTTTATGTATATTTTCTGCCTTGCACCCGATTATTCCTACATCTGATGGATGGCCTTGGGAATCTAATTCTGGTATTGATGGTTTTGGCTGATTGTCTCCCCTTGTAGCTGCTTTCTTCATTACTGTGTAAATTTAGATCATGAGCTCATGTTTAGCTAAACAGCTGACCTTGTAAGAGGCTTAGGTGTGAACGCTCGTAAGTTTCAGGATAGAGTCGGCAAAGATTTATTTGTGTCCCTCCAATGAGTGGCCCGCAAGGACCCCGTTTTCTACAAGTGTTGTTCCAATACTCCCTCTAGAGGCAGGGGACTCAGACAGGGCTGCTTTGCGGCCCCCGATCTGGGGCAGGGGCAGTGGGCGGCCTGTGACCCGGGCCGGAGCCTTTCCGCGTGTGTCCCTGGGACCCATCTGCCTGCGAACCTCGGTCACCTGGCAGGAAGCTACGATGCCCAGACCTATGCTTAGCTGTGCAGCGCGGTGTACTGCGCGGACACGTTCCACACACACTTCAAGTAAGAGGGCGGCCTGAGTGGAAAGGTGAGAGTTTGGGCAGCTGTGCAGACAAAGAAGGCGCCCTTTGGCCTGGGCCTAAAAGCTTGTGACAGTCCACTGGGCCTGCCGGGCTCTGAGGGCCCTTCCCTGGGCCCCCTGCTCCCCTGCCCTTTGTTCAGTCACAGCAGAGATGGCCACACCCACTCCCTCAGTGAGGGCAGTGTTCCAACCTCCCTCAGCCCCGCCCCCTCTCCGCAGGTTACCATGGACTACAGAGGCTGCATTCTGAGGCCAGGGCGTTCCGAGAATGCCAAGGGCAGACATGATGACCTTAAATGATTTCCTCTTGTGTCAGTGTTGGTAAACTTTAGGAGCTAGGAAATGGTCCACTTGACAGAAATGTTCAAATTTACTGGCATTTCATATATTCTCTGCTCTAACATTGTCCTGACTCTTTCTGTATATTCTTTACTTATGTTTTGGTTTTCCTTAATCAAAGTGTGTCTTTTAAATCTTTTCAAAGAAGATTCTTTGGACTTACTAAATCACCTGAATTTTATACGTTTTCTGTTGTATTAAGTTCCGCTCATATCTTTATTTATCTTTTCTCTATGTTCTCAGGGTTTATTGTTTTCAACTTCTGATGTCAATTAAAACACTTGGTTATTCATTTTAATAAATCTTTTTACTTATAAAGATTTGAACTTTTGAAGATTCCAGCTTACTTGTACGTGTCTAAGGGTCAGGTCCTCTCCATTGTTGCTGGCCTAAGGCTTAGTTCACCATACAGCAATGTATATATTGACCTATTTTCCCCTCGACTTTTTGTGATTCCCTACATCTCACCTTTCTTTGCAGACAAGCCATTTGAAATACCCTTAACTTATTTCACAGCCAATAAGTCTTTGAAATAATGTGTATTTTTTAGAGAAATCTTCTTATATAATTAGGCAGAAAATCTGACCTGCCATAGTTTTCAAAACAGCATAATTTCACTCTTCTCAATGATTAATCTGTTGTATTACACAACCTTGGAGTATTTAGCTTTATCAATGACATGTCCTTGAAAAATGTTTTAGAGATCCTACCAGTCTTTGAAAACATCCTTCTGCCTTGTTTCAGTTCCAGTTTTATGTATATTTTCTGCCTTGCACCCGATTATTCCTACATCTGATGGATGGCCTTGGGAATCTAATTCTGGTATTGATGGTTTTGGCTGATTGTCTCCCCTTGTAGCTGCTTTCTTCAATATTGTGAAAATTTAGATCATGAGCTCATGTTTAGCTAAACAGCTGACCTTGTAAGAGGCTTAGGTGTGAACGCTCGTAAGTTTCAGGATACAGTCGGCAAAGATTTATTTGTGTCCCTCCAATGAGTGGCCCGCAAGGACCCCGTTTTCTACAAGTGTTGGTCCAATACTCCCTCTAGAGGCAGGGGACTCAGACAGGGCTGCTTTGTGGCCCCCGATCTGGGGCAGGGGCAGTGGGCGGCCTGTGACCCTGGCAGGAGCCTCTCCGCGTGTGTCCCAGGGACCCATCTGCCTGCGAACTTCGGTCACATGGCAGGAAGCTACGATGCCCAGACCTATTCTTAGCTTTGCAGCGCGGTATACTGCGCGGACACGTTCCACACACACTTCAAGTAAGAGGGCGGCCTGAGTGGAAAGGTGAGAGTTTGGGCAGCTGTGCAGACAAAGAAGGCGCCCTTTGGCCTGGGCCTAAAAGCTTGTGACACTCCACTGGGCCTGCCGGGCTCTGAGGGCCCTGCCCTGGGCCCCCTGCTCCCCTGCCCTTTGTTCAGTCACAGCAGAGATGGCCACACCCACTCCCTCAGTGAGGGCAGTGTTCCAACCTCCCTCAGCCCCGCCCCCTCTCCGCAGGTTACCATGGACTACAGAGGCTGCATTCTGAGGCCACGGCGTTCCGAGAATGACAAGGGCAGACATGATGACCTTAAATGATTTCCTCTTGTGTCAGTGTTGGTAAACTTTAGGAGCTAGGAAATGGTCCACTTGACAGAAATGTTCAAATTTACTGGCATTTCATATATTCTCTGCTCTAACATTGTCCTGACTCTTTCTGTATATTCTTTACTTATGTTTTGGTTTTCCTTAAACAAGGTGTGTCTTTTAATTGTTTTCAAAGAAGATTCTTTGGACTTACTAAATCACCTGAATTTTATACGTTTTCTGTTGTATTAAGTTCTGCTCATATCTTTATTTATCTTTTCTCTATGTTATCAGGGTTTATTGTTTTCACCTTCTGATGTCAATTAAAACACTTGGTTATTGATTTTAATAAATCTTTTTACTTATAAAGATTTGAACTTTTGAAGATTCCAGCTTACTTGTACGTGTCTAAGGGTCAGGTCCTCTCCATTGTTGCTGGCCTAAGGCTTAGTTCACCATACAGCAATGTATATATTGACCTATTTTCCCCTCGACTTTCTGTGATTCCCTACATCTCACCTTTCTTTGCAGACAAGCCAATTGAAATACCCTTAACTTATTTCACAGCCAATAAGTCTTTGAAATAATGTGTATTTTTTAGAGAAATCTTCTTATATAATTAGGCAGAAAATCTGACCTGCCATAGTTTTCAAAACAGCATAATTTCACTCTTCTCAATGATTAATCTGTTGTATTACACAACCTTGGAGTATTTAGCTTTATCAATGATATGTCCTTGAAAAATGTTTTAGAGATCCTACCAGTCTTTGAAAACATCCTTGTGCCTTGTTTCAGTTCCAGTTTTATGTATATTTTCTGCCTTGCACCCGATTATTCCTACATCTGATGGATGGCCTTGGGAATCTAATTCTGGTATTGATGGTTTTGGCTGATTGTCTCCCCTTGTAGCTGCTTTCTTCATTACTGTGTAAATTTAGATCATGAGCTCATGTTTAGCTAAACAGCTGACCTTGTAAGAGGCTTAGGTGTGAACGCTCGTAAGTTTCAGCAGAGAGTCGGCAAAGATTTTTTTGTGTCCCTCCAATGAGTGGCCCGCAAGACCCCGTTTTCTACAAGTGTTGGTCCAATACTCCCTCTAGAGGCAGGGGACTCAGACAGGGCTGCTTTGCGGCCCCCGATCTGGGGCAGGGGCAGTGGGCGGCCTGTGACCCGGGCTGGAGCCTCTCCGCGTGTGTCCCAGGGACCCATCTTCCTGCGAACCTCGGTCACCTGGCAGGAAGCTACGATGCCCAGACCTATGCTTAGCTGTGCAGCGCGGTGTACTGCACGGACACGTTCCACACACACTTCAAGTAAGAGGTCGGCCTGAGTGGAAAGGTGAGAGTTTGGGCAGCTGTGCAGACAAAGAAGGCGCCCTTTGGCCTGGGCCTAAATGCTTGTGACACCCCACTGGACCTGCCGTGCTCTGAGGGCCCTGCCCTGGGACCCCTGCTCCCCTGCCCTTTGTTCAGTCACAGCAGAGATGGCCACACCCACTCCCTCAGTGAGGGCAGTGTTCCCACCTCCCTCAGCCCCGCCCCCTCTCCGCAGGTTACCATGGAGTACAGAGGCTGCATTCTGAGGCCAGGGCGTTCCGAGAATGCCAAGGGCAGACATGATGACCTTAAATGATTTCCTCTTGTGTCAGTGTTGGTAAACTTTAGGAGCTAGGAAATGGTCCACTTGACAGAAATGTTCAAACTTACTGGCATTTCATATATTCTCTGCTCTAACATTGTCCTGACTCTTTCTGTATATTCTTTACTTATGTTTTGGTTTTCCTTAATCAAAGTGTGTCTTTTAAATCTTTTCAAAGAAGATTCTTTGGACTTACTAAATCACCTGAATTTTATACGTTTTCTGTTGTATTAAGTTCTGCTCATATCTTTATTTATCTTTTTTCTATGTTCTCAGGGTTTATTGTTTTCATCTTCTGATGTCAATTAAAACACTTGGTTATTCATATTAATAAATCTTTTTACTTATAAAGATTTGAACTTTTGAAGATTCCAGCTTACTTGTACGTGTCTAAGGGTCAGGTCCTCTCCATTGTTGCTGGCCTAAGGCTTAGTTCACCATACAGCAATGTATATATTGACCTATTTTCCCCTCGACTTTCTGTGATTCCCTACATCTCACCTTTCTTTGCAGACAAGCCATTTGAAATACCCTTAACTTATTTCACAGCCAATAAGTCTTTGAAATAATGTGTATTTTTTAGAGAAATCTTCTTTTATAATTAGGCAGAAAATCTGACCTGCCATAATTTTCAAAACAGCATAATTTCACTCTTCTCAATGATTAATCTGTTGTATTACACAACCTTGGAGTATTTAGCTTTATCAATGACATGTCCTAGAAAAATGTTTTAGAGACCCTACCAGTCTTTGAAAACATCCTTGTGCCTTGTTTCAGTTCCAGTTTTATGTATATTTTCTGCCTTGCACCCGATTATTCCTACATCTGATTGATGGCCTTGGGAATCTAATTCTAGTATTGATGGTTTTGGCTGATTGTCTCCCCTTGTAGCTGCTTTCTTCATTACTGTGTAAATTTAGATCATGAGCTCATGTTTAGCTAAACAGCTGACCTTGTAAGAGGCTTAGGTGTGAACGCTCATAAGTTTCAGCAGAGAGTCGGCAAAGATTTTTTTGTGTCCCTCCAATGAGTGGCCCGCAAGACCCCGTTTTCTACAAGTGTTGGTCCAATACTCCCTCTAGAGGCAGGGGACTCAGACAGGGCTGCTTTGCGGCCCCCGATCTGGGGCAGGGGCAGTGGGCGGCCTGTGACCCGGGCTGGAGCCTCTCCGCGTGTGTCCCAGGGACCCATCTTCCTGCGAACCTCGGTCACCTGGCAGGAAGCTACGATGCCCAGACCTATGCTTAGCTGTGCAGCGCGGTGTACTGCACGGACACGTTCCACACACACTTCAAGTAAGAGGTCGGCCTGAGTGGAAAGGTGAGAGTTTGGGCAGCTGTGCAGACAAAGAAGGCGCCCTTTGGCCTGGGCCTAAATGCTTGTGACACCCCACTGGACCTGCCGTGCTCTGAGGGCCCTGCCCTGGGCCCCCTGCTCCCCTGCCATTTGTTCAGTCACAGCAGAGATGGCCACACCCACTCCCTCAGTGAGGGCAGTGTTCCCACCTCCCTCAGCCCCGCCCCCTCTCCGCAGGTTACCATGGAGTACAGAGGCTGCATTCTGAGGCCAGGGCGTTCCGAGAATGCCAAGGGCAGACATGATGACCTTAAATGATTTCCTCTTGTGTCAGTGTTGGTAAACTTTAGGAGCTAGGAAATGGTCCACTTGACAGAAATGTTCAAACTTACTGGCATTTCATATATTCTCTGCTCTAACATTGTCCTGACTCTTTCTGTATATTCTTTACTTATGTTTTGGTTTTCCTTAATCAAAGTGTGTCTTTTAAATCTTTTCAAAGAAGATTCTTTGGACTTACTAAATCACCTGAATTTTATACGTTTTCTGTTGTATTAAGTTCTGCTCATATCTTTATTTATCTTTTTTCTATGTTCTCAGGGTTTATTGTTTTCATCTTCTGATGTCAATTAAAACACTTGGTTATTCATTTTAATAAATCTTTTTACTTATAAAGATTTGAACTTTTGAAGATTCCAGCTTACTTGTACGTGTCTAAGGGTCAGGTCCTCTCCATTGTTGCTGGCCTAAGGCTTAGTTCACCATACAGCAATGTATATATTGACCTATTTTCCCCTCGACTTTCTGTGATTCCCTACATCTCACCTTTCTTTGCAGACAAGCCATTTGAAATACACTTAACTTATTTCACAGCCAATAAGTCTTTGAAATAATGTGTATTTTTTAGAGAAATCTTCTTTTATAATTAGGCAGAAAATCTGACCTGCCATAGTTTTCAAAACAGCATAATTTCACTCTTCTCAATGATTAATCTGTTGTATTACACAACCTTGGAGTATTTAGCTTTATCAATGACATGTCCTAGAAAAATGTTTTAGAGACCCTACCAGTCTTTGAAAACTTCCTTGTGCCTTGTTTCAGTTCCAGTTTTATGTATATTTTCTGCCTTGCACCCGATTATTCCTACATCTGATTGATGGCCTTGGGAATCTAATTCTGGTATTGATGGTTTTGGCTGATTGTCTCCCCTTGTAGCTGCTTTCTTCATTACTGTGTAAATTTAGATCATGAGCTCATGTTTAGCTAAACAGCTGACCTTGTAAGAGGCTTAGGTGTGAACGCTCATAAGTTTCAGCAGAGAGTCGGCAAAGATTTTTTTGTGTCCCTCCAATGAGTGGCCCGCAAGACCCCGTTTTCTACAAGTTTTGGTCCAATACTCCCTCTAGAGGCAGGGGACTCAGACAGGGCTGCTTTGCGGCCCCCGATCTGGGGCAGGGGCAGTGGGCAGCCTGTGACACGGGCTGGAGCCTCTCCGCATGTGTCCCTGGGACCCATCTGCCTGCGAACCTCGGTCACCTGGCAGGAAGCTACGATGCCCAGACCTATGCTTAGCTGTGCAGCGCGGTGTACTGCACAGACACGTTCCACACACACTTCAAGTAAGAGGGCGGCCTGAGTGGAAAGGTGAGAGTTCGGGCAGCTGTGCAGACAAAGAAGGCGCCCTTTGGCCTGGGCCTAAAAGCTTGTGACACTCCACTGGGCGTGCCGGGCTCTGAGGGCCCTGCCCTGGGCCCCCTGCTCCCCTGCCCTTTGTTCAGTCACAGCAGAGATGGCCACACCCACTCCCTCAGTGAGGGCAGTGGTCCAACCTCCCTCAGCCCCGCCCCCTCTCCGCAGGTTACCATGGACTACAGAGGCTGCATCCTGAGGCCAGGGCGTTCCAAGAATGCCAAGGGCAGACATGATGACCTTAAATGATTTCCTCTTGTGTCAGTGTTGGTAAACTTTAGGAGCTAGGAAATGGTCCACTTGACAGAAATGTTCAAACTTACTGGCATTTCATATATTCTCTGCTCTAACATTGTCCTGACTCTTTCTGTATATTCTTTACTTATGTTTTGGTTTTTCTTAATCAAAGTGTGTCTTTTAAATCTTTTCAAAGAAGATTCTTTGGACTTACTAAATCACCTGAATTTTATACGTTTTCTGTTGTATTAAGTTCTGCTCATATCTTTATTTATCTTTTTTCTATGTTCTCAGGGTTTATTGTTTTCATCTTCTGATGTCAATTAAAACACTTGGTTATTCATTTTAATAAATCTTTTTACTTATAAAGATTTGAACTTTTGAAGATTCCAGCTTACTTGTACGTGTCTAAGGGTCAGGTCCTCTCCATTGTTGCTGGCCTAAGGCTTAGTTCACCATACAGCAATGTATATATTGACCTATTTTCCCCTCGACTTTCTGTGATTCCCTACATCTCACCTTTCTTTGCAGACAAGCCATTTGAAATACCCTTAACTTATTTCACAGCCAATAAGTCTTTGAAATAATGTGTATTTTTTAGAGAAATCTTCTTTTATAATTAGGCAGAAAATCTGACCTGCCATAGTTTTCAAAACAGCATAATTTCACTCTTCTCAATGATTAATCTGTTGTATTACACAACCTTGGAGTATTTAGCTTTATCAATGACATGTCCTAGAAAAATGTTTTAGAGATCCTACCAGTCTTTGAAAACATCCTTGTGCCTTGTTTCAGTTCCAGTTTTATGTATATTTTCTGCCTTGCACCCGATTATTCCTACATCTGATGGATGGCCTTGGGAATCTAATTCTGGTATTGATGGTTTTGGCTGATTGTCTCCCCTTGTAGCTGCTTTCTTCATTACTGTGTAAATTTAGATCATGAGCTCATGTTTAGCTAAACAGCTGACCTTGTAAGAGGCCTAGGTGTGAACGCTCGTAAGTTTCAGGATAGAGTCGGCAAAGATTTATTTGTGTCCCTCCAATGAGTGGCCCGCAAGGACCCCGTTTTCTACAAGTGTTGGTCCAATACTCCCTCTAGAGGCAGGGGACTCAGACAGGGCTGCTTTGCGGCCCCCGATCTGGGGCAGGGGCAGTGGGCGGCCTGTGACCCGGGCAGGAGCCTCTCCGCGTGTGTCCCAGAGACACATCTTCCTGCGAACTTCGGTCACCTGGCAGGAAGCTACGATGCCCAGACCTATGCTTAGCTGTGCAGCGCGGTGTACTGCGCGGACATGTTCCACACACACTTTAAGTAAGAGGGCGGCCTGAGTGGAAAGGTGAGAGTTTGGGCAGCTGTGCAGACAAAGAAGGCGCCCTTTGGCCTGGGCCTAAAAGCTTGTGGCAATCCACTGGGCCTGTCGGGCTCTGAGGGCCCTGCCCTGGGCCCCCTGCTCCCCTGCCCTTTGTTCAGTCACAGAAGAGATGGCCACACCCACTCCCTCAGTGAGGGCAGTGTTCCAACCTCCCTCAGCCCCGCCCCCTCTCCGCAGGTTACCATGGACTACAGAGGCTGCATTCTGAGGCCAGGGCGTACCGAGAATGCCAAGGGCAGACATGATGACCTTAAATGATTTCCTCTTGTGTCAGTGTTGGTAAACTTTAGGAGCTAGGAAATGGTCCACTTTACAGAAATGTTCAAATTTACTGGCATTTCATATATTCTCTGCTCTAACATTGTCCTGACTCTTTCTGTATATTCTTTACTTATGTTTTGGTTTTCCTTAAACAAGGTGTGTCTTTTAATTGTTTTCAAAGAAGATTCTTTGGACTTACTAAATCACCTGAATTTTATACGTTTTCTGTTGTATTAAGTTCTGCTCATATCTTTATTTATCTTTTCTCTATGTTATCAGGGTTTATTGTTTTCACCTTCTGATGTCAATTAAAACACTTGGTTATTGATTTTAATAAATCTTTTTACTTATAAAGATTTGAACTTTTGAAGATTCCAGCTTACTTGTACGTGTCTAAGGGTCAGGTCCTCTCCATTGTTGCTGGCCTAAGGCTTAGTTCACCATACAGCAATGTATATATTGACCTATTTTCCCCTCGACTTTCTGTGATTCCCTACATCTCACCTTTCTTTGCAGACAAGCCATTTGAAATACCCTTAACTTATTTCACAGCCAATAAGTCTTTGAAATAATGTGTATTTTTTAGAGAAATCTTCTTTTATAATTAGGCAGAAAATCTGACCTGCCATAGTTTTCAAAACAGCATAATTTCACTCTTCTCAATGATTAATCTGTTGTATTACACAACCTTGGAGTATTTAGCTTTATCAATGACATGTCCTAGAAAAATGTTTTAGAGATCCTACCAGTCTTTGAAAACATCCTTGTGCCTTGTTTCAGTTCCAGTTTTATGTATATTTTCTGCCTTGCACCCGATTATTCCTACATCTGATGGATGGCCTTGGGAATCTAATTCTGGTATTGATGGTTTTGGCTGATTGTCTCCCCTTGTAGCTGCTTTCTTCATTACTGTGTAAATTTAGATCATGAGCTCATGTTTAGCTAAACAGCTGACCTTGTAAGAGGCCTAGGTGTGAACGCTCGTAAGTTTCAGGATAGAGTCGGCAAAGATTTATTTGTGTCCCTCCAATGAGTGGCCCGCAAGGACCCCGTTTTCTACAAGTGTTGGTCCAATACTCCCTCTAGAGGCAGGGGACTCAGACAGGGCTGCTTTGCGGCCCCCGATCTGGGGCAGGGGCAGTGGGCGGCCTGTGACCCGGGCAGGAGCCTCTCCGCGTGTGTCCCAGAGACACATCTTCCTGCGAACTTCGGTCACCTGACAGGAAGCTACGATGCCCAGACCTATGCTTAGCTGTGCAGCGCGGTGTACTGCGCGGACATGTTCCACACACACTTTAAGTAAGAGGGCGGCCTGAGTGGAAAGGTGAGAGTTTGGGCAGCTGTGCAGACAAAGAAGGCGCCCTTTGGCCTGGGCCTAAAAGCTTGTGGCAATCCACTGGGCCTGTCGGGCTCTGAGGGCCCTGCCCTGGGCCCCCTGCTCCCCTGCCCTTTGTTCAGTCACAGAAGAGATGGCCACACCCACTCCCTCAGTGAGGGCAGTGTTCCAACCTCCCTCAGCCCCGCCCCCTCCTCGCAGGTTACCATGGACTACAGAGGCTGCATTCTGAGGCCAGGGCGTACCGAGAATGCCAAGGGCAGACATGATGACCTTAAATGATTTCCTCTTGTGTCAGTGTTGGTAAACTTTAGGAGCTAGGAAATGGTCCACTTTACAGAAATGTTCAAATTTACTGGCATTTCATATATTCTCTGCTCTAACATTGTCCTGACTCTTTCTGTATATTCTTTACTTATGTTTTGGTTTTCCTTAAACAAGGTGTGTCTTTTAATTGTTTTCAAAGAAGATTCTTTGGACTTACTAAATCACCTGAATTTTATACGTTTTCTGTTGTATTAAGTTCTGCTCATATCTTTATTTATCTTTTCTCTATGTTATCAGGGTTTATTGTTTTCACCTTCTGATGTCAATTAAAACACTTGGTTATTGATTTTAATAAATCTTTTTACTTATAAAGATTTGAACTTTTGAAGATTCCAGCTTACTTGTACGTGTCTAAGGGTCAGGTCCTCTCCATTGTTGCTGGCCTAAGGCTTAGTTCACCATACAGCAATGTATATATTGACCTATTTTCCCCTCGACTTTCTGTGATTCCCTACATCTCACCTTTCTTTGCAGACAAGCCATTTGAAATACCCTTAACTTATTTCACAGCCAATAAGTCTTTGAAATAATGTGTATTTTTTAGAGAAATCTTCTTATATAATTAGGCAGAAAATCTGACCTGCCATAGTTTTCAAAACAGCATAATTTCACTCTTCTCAATGATTAATCTGTTGTATTACACAACCTTGGAGTATTTAGCTTTATCAATGATATGTCCTTGAAAAATGTTTTAGAGATCCTACCAGTCTTTGAAAACATCCTTGTGCCTTGTTTCAGTTCCAGTTTTATGTATATTTTCTGCCTTGCACCCGATTATTCCTACATCTGATGGATGGCCTTGGGAATCTAATTCTGGTATTGATGGTTTTGGCTGATTGTCTCCCCTTGTAGCTGCTTTCTTCATTACTGTGTAAATTTAGATCATGAGCTCATGTTTAGCTAAACAGCTGACCTTGTAAGAGGCTTAGGTGTGAACGCTCGTAAGTTTCAGCAGAGAGTCGGCAAAGATTTATTTGTGTCCCTCCAATGAGTGGCCCGCAAGACCCCGTTTTCTACAAGTGTTGGTCCAATACTCCCTCTAGAGGCAGGGGACTCAGACAGGGCTGCTTTGCGGCCCCCGATCTGGGGCAGGGGCAGTGGGCGGCCTGTGACCCGGGCTGGAGCCTCTCCGCGTGTGTCCCAGGGACCCATCTTCCTGCGAACCTCGGTCACCTGGCAGGAAGCTACGATGCCCAGACCTATGCTTAGCTGTGCAGCGCGGTGTACTGCACGGACACGTTCCACACACACTTCAAGTAAGAGGTCGGCCTGAGTGGAAAGGTGAGAGTTTGGGCAGCTGTGCAGACAAAGAAGGCGCCCTTTGGCCTGGGCCTAAATGCTTGTGACACCCCACTGGACCTGCCGTGCTCTGAGGGCCCTGCCCTGGGCCCCCTGCTCCCCTGCCCTTTGTTCAGTCACAGCAGAGATGGCCACACCCACTCCCTCAGTGAGGGCAGTGGTCCAACCTCCCTCAGCCCCGCCCCCTCTCCGCAGGTTACCATGGACTACAGAGGCTGCATCCTGAGGCCAGGGCGTTCCAAGAATGCCAAGGTCAGACATGATGACCTTAAATGATTTCCTCTTGTGTCAGTGTTGGTAAACTTCAGGAGCTAGGAAATGGTCCACTTGACAGAAATGTTCAAACTTACTGGCATTTCATATATTCTCTGCTCTAACATTGTCCTGACTCTTTCTGTATATTCTTTACTTATGTTTTGGTTTTCCTTAATCAAAGTGTGTCTTTTAAATCTTTTCAAAGAAGATTCTTTGGACTTACTAAATCACCTGAATTTTATACGTTTTCTGTTGTATTAATTTCTGCTCATATCTTTATTTATCTTTTCTCTATGTTCTCAGGGTTTATTGTTTTCATCTTCTGATGTCAATTAAAACACTTGGTTATTCATTTTAATAAATCTTTTTACTTATAAAGATTTGAACTTTTGAAGATTCCAGCTTACTTGTACGTGTCTAAGGGTCAGGTCCTCTCCATTGTTGCTGGCCTAAGGCTTAGTTCACCATACAGCAATGTATATATTGACCTATTTTCCCCTCGACTTTCTGTGATTCCCTACATCTCACCTTTCTTTGCAGACAAGCCATTTGAAATACCCTTAACTTATTTCACAGCCAATAAGTCTTTGAAATAATGTGTATTTTTTAGAGAAATCTTCTTATATAATTAGGCAGAAAATCTGACCTGCCATAGTTTTCAAAACAGCATAATTTCACTCTTCTCAATGATTAATCTGTTGTATTACACAACCTTGGAGTATTTAGCTTTATCAATGATATGTCCTTGAAAAATGTTTTAGAGATCCTACCAGTCTTTGAAAACATCCTTGTGCCTTGTTTCAGTTCCAGTTTTATGTATATTTTCTGCCTTGCACCCGATTATTCCTACATCTGATGGATGGCCTTGGGAATCTAATTCTGGTATTGATGGTTTTGGCTGATTGTCTCCCCTTGTAGCTGCTTTCTTCATTACTGTGTAAATTTAGATCATGAGCTCATGTTTAGCTAAACAGCTGACCTTGTAAGAGGCTTAGGTGTGAACGCTCGTAAGTTTCAGCAGAGAGTCGGCAAAGATTTATTTGTGTCCCTCCAATGAGTGGCCCGCAAGACCCCGTTTTCTACAAGTGTTGGTCCAATACTCCCTCTAGAGGCAGGGGACTCAGACAGGGCTGCTTTGCGGCCCCCGATCTGGGGCAGGGGCAGTGGGCGGCCTGTGACCCGGGCTGGAGCCTCTCCGCGTGTGTCCCAGGGACCCATCTTCCTGCGAACCTCGGTCACCTGGCAGGAAGCTACGATGCCCAGACCTATGCTTAGCTGTGCAGCGCGGTGTACTGCACGGACACGTTCCACACACACTTCAAGTAAGAGGTCGGCCTGAGTGGAAAGGTGAGAGTTTGGGCAGCTGTGCAGACAAAGAAGGCGCCCTTTGGCCTGGGCCTAAATGCTTGTGACACCCCACTGGACCTGCCGTGCTCTGAGGGCCCTGCCCTGGGCCCCCTGCTCCCCTGCCCTTTGTTCAGTCACAGCAGAGATGGCCACACCCACTCCCTCAGTGAGGGCAGTGGTCCAACCTCCCTCAGCCCCGCCCCCTCTCCGCAGGTTACCATGGACTACAGAGGCTGCATCCTGAGGCCAGGGCGTTCCAAGAATGCCAAGGTCAGACATGATGACCTTAAATGATTTCCTCTTGTGTCAGTGTTGGTAAACTTCAGGAGCTAGGAAATGGTCCACTTGACAGAAATGTTCAAACTTACTGGCATTTCATATATTCTCTGCTCTAACATTGTCCTGACTCTTTCTGTATATTCTTTACTTATGTTTTGGTTTTCCTTAATCAAAGTGTGTCTTTTAAATCTTTTCAAAGAAGATTCTTTGGACTTACTAAATCACCTGAATTTTATACGTTTTCTGTTGTATTAATTTCTGCTCATATCTTTATTTATCTTTTCTCTATGTTCTCAGGGTTTATTGTTTTCATCTTCTGATGTCAATTAAAACACTTGGTTATTCATTTTAATAAATCTTTTTACTTATAAAGATTTGAACTTTTGAAGATTCCAGCTTACTTGTACGTGTCTAAGGGTCAGGTCCTCTCCATTGTTGCTGGCCTAAGGCTTAGTTCACCATACAGCAATGTATATATTGACCTATTTTCCCCTCGACTTTCTGTGATTCCCTACATCTCACCTTTCTTTGCAGACAAGCCATTTGAAATACCCTTAACTTATTTCACAGCCAATAAGTCTTTGAAATAATGTGTATTTTTTAGAGAAATCTTCTTATATAATTAGGCAGAAAATCTGACCTGCCATAGTTTTCAAAACAGCATAATTTCACTCTTTTCAATGATTAATCTGTTGTATTACACAACCTTGGAGTATTTAGCTTTATCAATGACATGTCCTTGAAAAATGTTTTAGAGATCCTACCAGTCTTTGAAAACATCCTTGTGCCTTGTTTCAGTTCCAGTTTTATGTATATTTTCTGCCTTGCACCCGATTATTCCTACATCTGATGGATGGCCTTGGGAATCTAATTCTGGTATTGATGGTTTTGGCTGATTGTCTCCCCTTGTAGCTGCTTTCTTCATTACTGTGTAAATTTAGATCATGAGCTCATGTTTAGCTAAACAGCTGACCTTGTAAGAGGCTTAGGTGTGAACGCTCGTAAGTTTCAGGATAGAGTCGGCAAAGATTTATTTGTGTCCCTCCAATGAGTGGCCCGCAAGGACCCCGTTTTCTACAAGTGTTGGTCCAATACTCCCTCTAGAGGCAGGGGACTCAGACAGGGCTGCTTTGCGGCCCCCGATCTGGGGCAGGGGCAGTGGGCGGCCTGTGACCCGGGCAGGAGCCTCTCCGCATGTGTCCCTGGGACCCATCTGCCTGCGAACCTCGGTCACCTGGCAGGAAGCTATGATGCCCAGACCTATGCTTAGCTGTGCAGCGCGGTGTACTGCGCGGACACGTTCCACACACACTTCAAGTAAGAGGGCGGCCTGAGTGGAAAGGTGAGAGTTTGGGCAGCTGTGTAGACAAAGAAGGCGCCCTTTGGCCTGGGCCTAAAAGCTTGTGACACTCCACTGGGCCTGCCGGGCTCTGAGGGCCCTTCCCTGGGCCCCCTGCTCCCCTGCCCTTTGTTCAGTCACAGCAGAGATGGCCACACCCACTCCCTCAGTGAGGGCAGTGTTCCAACCTCCCTCAGCCCCGCCCCCTCTCCGCAGGTTACCATGGACTACAGAGGCTGCATTCTGAGGCCAGGGCGTTCCGAGAATGCCAAGGGCAGACATGATGACCTTAAATGATTTCCTCTTGTGTCAGTGTTGGTAAACTTTAGGAGCTAGGAAATGGTCCACTTGACAGAAATGTTCAAATTTACTGGCATTTCATATATTCTCTGCTCTAACATTGTCCTGACTCTTTCTGTATATTCTTTACTTATGTTTTGGTTTTCCTTAATCAAAGTGTGTCTTTTAAATCTTTTCAAAGAAGATTCTTTGGACTTACTAAATCACCTCAATTTTATACGTTTTCTGTTGTATTAAGTTCTGCTCATATCTTTATTTATCTTTTCTCTATGTTCTCAGGGTTTATTGTTTTCATCTTCTGATGTCAATTAAAACACTTGGTTATTCATTTTAATAAATCTTTTTACTTATAAATATTTGAACTTTTGAAGATTCCAGCTTACTTGTACATGTCTAAGGGTCAGGTCCTCTCCATTGTTGCTGGCCTAAGGCTTAGTTCACCATACAGCAATGTATATATTGACCTATTTTCCCCTTGACTTTCTGTGATTCCCTACATCTCACCTTTCTTTGCAGACAAGCCATTTGAAATACCCTTAACTTATTTCACAGCCAATAAGTCTTTGAAATAATGTGTATTTTTTAGAGAAATCTTCTTATATAATTAGGCAGAAAATCTGACCTGCCATAGTTTTCAAAACAGCATAATTTCACTCTTCTCAATGATTAATCTGTTGTATTACACAACCTTGGAGTATTTAGCTTTATCAATGACATGTCCTTGAAAAATGTTTTAGAGATCCTACCAGTCTTTGAAAACATCCTTGTGCCTTGTTTCACTTCCAGTTTTATGTATATTTTCTGCCTTGCACCCGATTATTCCTACATCTGATGGATGGCCTTGGGAATCTAATTCTGGTATTGATGGTTTTGGCTGATTGTCTCCACTTGTAGCTGCTTTCTTCAATATTGTGTAAATTTAGATCATGAGCTCATGTTTAGCTAAACAGCTGACCTTGTAAGAGGCTTAGGTGTGAACGCTCGTAAGTTTCAGCAGAAAGTCGGCAAAGATTTATTTGTGTCCCTCCAATGAGTGGCCCGCAAGGACCCCGTTTTCTACAAGTGTTGGTCCAATACTCCCTCTAGAGGCAGGGGACTCAGACAGGGCTGCTTTGTGGCCCCGATCTGGGGCAGGGGCCGTGGGCGGCCTGTGGCCCGGGCAGGAGCCTCTCCACGTGTGTCCCAGGGACCCATTTGCCTGCGAACTTCGGTCAACTGGCAGGAAGCTACGATGCCCAGACCTATGCTTAGCTGTGCAGCGCAGTATACTGCACGGACACATTCCACACACACTTCAAGTAAGAGGGCGGCCTGAGTGGAAAGGTGAGAGTTTGGGCAGCTGTGCAGACAAAGAAGGCTCCCTTTGGCCTGGGCCTAAAAGCTTGTGACACTCCACTGGGCCTGCCGGGCTCTGAGGGCCCTGCCCTGGGCCCCCTGCTCCCCTGCCCTTTGTTCAGTCACAGCAGAGATGGCCACACCCACTCCCTCAGTGAGGGCAGTGTTCCAACCTCCCTCAGCCCCGCCCCCTCTCCGCAGGTTACCATGGACTACAGAGGCTGCATTCTGAGGCCAGGGCGTTCCGAGAATGCCAAGGGCAGACATGATGACCTTAAATGATTTCCTCTTGTGTCAGTGTTGGTAAACTTTAGGAGCTAGGAAATGGTCCACTTGACAGAAATGTTCAAATTTACTGGCATTTCATATATTCTCTGCTCTAACATTGTCCTGACTCTTTCTGTATATTCTTTACTTATGTTTTGGTTTTCCTTAATCAAAGTGTGTCTTTTAAATCTTTTGAAAGAAGATTCTTTGGACTTACTAAATCACCTGAATTTTATACGTTTTCTGTTGTATTAAGTTCTGCTCATATCTTTATTTATCTTTTCTCTATGTTCTCAGGGTTTATTGTTATCATCTTCTGGTGTCAATTAAAACACTTGGTTATTCATTTTAATAAATCTTTTTACTTATAAAGATTTGAACTTTTGAAGATTCCAGCTTACTTGTACGTGTCTAAGGGTCAGGTCCTCTCCATTGTTGCTGGCCTAAGGCTTAGTTCACCATACAGCAATGTATATATTCACCTATTTTCCCCTCGACTTTCTGTGATTCCCTACATCTCACCTTTCTTTGCAGACAAGCCATTTGAAATACCCTTAACTTATTTCACAGCCAATAAGTCTTTGAAATAATGTGTATTTTTTAGAGAAATCTTCTTATATAATTAGGCAGAAAATCTGACCTGCCATAGTTTTCAAAACAGCATAATTTCACTCTTCTCAATGATTAATCTGTTGTATTACACAACCTTGGAGTATTTAGCTTTATCAATGACATGTCCTTGAAAAATGTTTTAGAGATCCTACCAGTCTTTGAAAACATCCTTGTGCCTTGTTTCAGTTCCAGTTTTATGTATATTTTCTGCCTTGCACCCGATTATTCCTTCATCTGATGGATGGCCTTGGGAAACTAATTCTGGTATTGATGGTTTTGGCTGATTGTCTCCCCTTGTAGCTGCTTTCTTCATTATTGTGTAAATTTAGATCATGAGCTCATGTTTAGCTAAACAGCTGACCTTGTAAGAGGCTTAGGTGTGAACGCTCGTAAGTTTCAGCAGAAAGTCGGCAAAGATTTATTAGTGTCCCTCCAATGAGTGGCCCGCAAGGACCCCGTTTTCTACAAGTGTTGGTCCAATACTCCCTCTAGAGGCAGGGGACTCAGACAGGGCTGCTTTGCAGCCCCCGATCTGGGGCAGGGGCAGTGGGCGGCCTGTGACCCGGGCAGGAGCCCCTCCGCGTGTGTCCCAGGGACCCATCTCCCTGCAAACTTCGGTCACCTGGCAGGAAGATACGATGCCCAGAACTATGCTTAGCTGTGCAGCGTGGTGTACTGCGCGGACACGTTCCACACACACTTCAAGTAAGAGGGCGGCCTGAGTGGAAAGGTGAGAGTTTGGGCAGCTGTGCAGACAAAGAAGGCGCCCTTTGGCCTGGGCCTAAAAGCTTGTGACACTCCACTGGGCCTGCCGGGCTCTGAGGGCCCTGCCCTGGGCCCCCTGCTCCCCTGCCCTTTGTTCAGTCACAGCAGAGATGGCCACACCCACTCCCTCAGTGAGGGCAGTGTTCCAACCTGCCTCAGACCCGAACCCTCTCCGCAGGTTACCATGGACTACAGAGGCTGCATTCTGAGGCCAGGGCGTTCCGAGAATACCAAGGGCAGACATGATGACCTTAAATGATTTCCTCTTTTGTCAGTGTTGGTAAACTTTAGGAGCTAGGAAATGGTCCACTTTACAGAAATGTTCAAACTTACTGGCATTTCATATATTCTCTGTTCTAACATTGTCCTGACTCTTTCTGTATATTCTTTACTTATGTTTTGGTTTTCCTTAATCAAAGTGTGTCTTTTAAATCTTTTCAAAGAAAATTCTTTGGACTTACTAAATCACCTCAATTTTTTACGTTTTCTGTTGTATTAAGTTCTGCTCATATCTTTATTTATCTGTTCTCTATGTTCTCAGGGTTTATTGTTTTCATCTTCTGATGTCAATTAAAACACTTGGTTATTCATTTTAATAAATCTTTTTACTTATAAAGATTTGAACTTTTGAAGATTCCAGCTTACTTGTACGTGTCTAAGGGTCAGGTCCTCTCCATTGTTGCTGGCCTAAGGCTTAGTTCACCATACAGCAATGTATATATTGACCTATTTTCCCCTCGACTTTCTGTGATTCCCTACATCTCACCTTTCTTTGCAGACAAGCCATTTGAAATACCCTTAACTTATTTCACAGCCAATAAGTCTTTGAAATAATGTGTATTTTTTAGAGAAATCTTCTTATAGAATTAGGCAGAAAATCTGACCTGCCATAGTTTTCAAAACAGCATAATTTCACTCTTCTCAATGATTAATCTGTTGTATTACACAACCTTGGAGTATTTAGCTTTATCAATGACATGTCCTTGAAAAATGTTTTAGAGATCCTACCAGTCTTTGAAAACATCCTTGTGCCTTGTTTCAGTTCCAGTTTTATGTATATTTTCTGCCTTGCACCCGATTATTCCTTCATCTGATGGATGGCCTTGGGAATCTAATTCTGGTATTGATGGTTTTGGCTGATTGTCTCCCCTTGTAGCTGCTTTCTTCATTATTGTGTAAATTTAGATCATGAGCTCATGTTTAGCTAAACAGCTGAGCTTGTAAGAGGCTTAGGTATGAACGCTCGTAAGTTTCAGCAAAAAGTCGGCAAAGATTTATTTGTGTCCCTCCAACGAGTGGCCCGCAAGGACCCCGTTTTCTACAAGTGTTGGTCCAATACTCCCTCTAGAGGCAGGGGACTCAGACAGGGCTGCTTTGCGTCCCCCGATCTGGGGCAGGGGCATTGGGCGGCCCGTGACCCGGGCAGGAGCCCCTCCGCGTGTGTCCCAGGGACCCATCTGCCTGCGAACTTCGGTCACCTTGCAGGAAGCTACGATGCCCAGAACTATGCTTAGCTGTGCAGCGCGGTGTACTGCGCAGACACGTTCCACACACACTTCAAGTAAGAGGGCGGCCTGAGTGGAAAGGTGAGAGTTTGGGCAGCTGCGCAGACAAAGAAGGCGCCCTTTGGCCTGGGCCTAAAAGCTTGTGACACTCCACTGGGCCTGCCGGGCTTTGAGGGCCCTGCCCTGGGCACCCTGCTCCCCTGCCCTTTGTTCAGTCACAGCAGAGATGGCCACACCCACTCCCTCAGTGAGGGCAGTGTTCCAACCTCCCTCAGCCCCGCCCCCTCTCCGCAGGTTACCATGGACTACAGAGGCTGCATTCTGAGGCCAGGGCGTTCCGAGAATGCCAAGGGCAGACAGGATGACCTTAAATGATTTCCTCTTGTGTCAGTGTTGGTAAACTTTTGGAGCTAGGAAATGGTCCACTTTACAGAAATGTTCAAATTTACTGGCATTTCATATATTCTCTGCTCTAACATTGTCCTGACTCTTTCTGTATATTCTTTACTTATGTTTTGGTTTTCCTTAATCAAAGTGTGTCTTTTAATTCTTTTCAAAGAAGATTCTTTGGACTTACTAAATCACCTGAATTTTATACGTTTTCTGTTGTATTAAGTTCTGCTCATATCTTTATTTATCTTTTTTCTATGTTCTCAGGGTTTATTGTTTTCATCTTCTGATGTCAATTAAAACACTTGGTTATTCATTTTAATAAATCTTTTTACTTATAAAGATTTGAACTTTTGAAGATTCCAGCTTACTTGTACGTGTCTAAGGGTCAGGTCCTCTCCATTGTTGCTGGCCTAAGGCTTAGTTCACCATACAGCAATGTATATATTGACCTATTTTCCCCTCGACTTTCTGTGATTCCCTACATCTCACCTTTCTTTGCAGACAAGCCATTTGAAATACCCTTAACTTATTTCACAGCCAATAAGTCTTTGAAATAATGTGTATTTTTTAGAGAAATCTTCTTATATAATTAGGCAGAAAATCTGACCTGCCATAGTTTTCAAAACAGCATAATTTCACTCTTCTCAATGATTAATCTGTTGTATTACACAACCTTGGAGTATTTAGCTTTATCAATGACATGTCCTTGAAAAATGTTTTAGAGATCCTACCAGTCTTTGAAAACCTCCTTGTGCCTTGTTTCAGTTCCAGTTTTATGTATATTTTCTGCCTTGCACCCGATTATTCCTTCATCTGATGGATGGCCTTGGGAATCTAATTCTGGTATTGATGGTTTTGGCTGATTGTCTCCCCTTGTAGCTGCTTTCTTCATTATTGTGTAAATTTAGATCATGAGCTCATGTTTAGCTAAACAGCTGACCTTGTAAGAGGCTTAGGTGTGAACGCTCGTAAGTTTCAGCAGAAAGTCGGTAAAGATTTATTAGTGTCCCTCCAATGAGTGGCCCACAAGGACCCCGTTTTCTACAAGTGTTGGTCCAATACTCCCTCTAGAGGCAGGGGACTCAGACAGGGCTGCTTTGCGGCCCCCGATCTGGGGCAGGGGCAGTGGGCGGCCAGTGACCCGGGCAGGAGCCCCTCCGCGTGTGTCCCAGGGACCCATCTTCCTGCAAACTTCGGTCACCTGGCAGGAAGCTACGATGCCCAGAACTATGCTTAGCTGTGCAGCGCGGTGTACTGCGCAGACACGTTCCACACACACTTCAAGTAAGAGGGCAGCCTGAGTGGAAAGGTCAGAGTTTGGGCAGCTGTGCAGACAAAGAAGGCGCCCTTTGGCCTGGGCCTAAAAGCTTGTGACAGTCCACTGGGCCTGCCGGGCTCTGAGGGCCCTGCCCTGGGCCCCCTGCTCCCCTGCCCTTTGTTCAGTCACAGCAGAAATGGCCACACCCACTCCCTCAGTGAGGGCAGTGTTCCAACCTGCCTCAGACCCGACCCCTCTCCGCAGGTTACCATGGACTACAGAGGCTGCATTCTGAGTCCAGGGCGTTCCGAGAATGCCAAGGGCAGACATGATGACCTTAAATGATTTCCTCTTTTGTCAGTGTTGGTAAACATTAGGAGCTAGGAAATGGTCCACTTTACAGAAATGTTCAAATTTACTGGCATTTCATATATTCTCTGTTCTAACATTGTCCTGACTCTTTCTGTATATTCTTTACTTATGTTTTGGTTTTCCTTAATCAAAGTGTGTCTTTTAAATCTTTTCAAAGAAAATTCTTTGGACTTACTAAATCACCTGAATTTTATACGTTTTCTGTTGTATTAAATTCTGCTCATATCTTTATTTATCTGTTCTCTATGTTCTCATGGTTTATTGTTTTCATCTTCTGATGTCAATTAAAACACTTGGTTATTCATTTTAATAAATCTTTTTACTTATAAACATTTGAACTTTTGAAGATTCCAGCTTACTTGTACGTGTCTAAGGGTCAGGTCCTCTCCATTGTTGCTGGCCTAAGGCTTAGTTCACCATACAGCAATGTATCTATTGACCTATTTTCCCCTCGACTTTCTGTGATTCCCTACATCTCACCTTTCTTTGCAGACAAGCCATTTGAAATACCCTTAACTTATGTCACAGCCAATAAGTCTTTGAAATAATGTGTATTTTTTAGAGAAATCTTCTTATATAATTAGGCAGAAAATCTGACCTGCCATAGTTTTCAAAACAGCATAATTTCACTCTTCTCAATGATTAATCTGTTGTATTACACAACCTTGGAGTATTTAGCTTTATCAATGACATGTCCTTGAAAAATGTTTTAGAGATCCTACCAGTCTTTGAAAACATCCTTGTGCCTTGTTTCAGTTCCAGTTTTATGTATATTTTCTGCCTTGCACCCGATTATTCCTTCATCTGATGGATGGCCTTGGGAATCTAATTCTGGTATTGATGGTTTTGGCTGATTATCTCCCCTTGTAGCTGCTTTCTTCAATATTGTGTAAATTTAGATCATGAGCTCATGTTTAGCTAAACAGCTGACCTTGTAAGAGGCTTAGGTATGAACGCTCGTAAGTTTCAGCAAAAAGTCGGCAAAGATTTATTTGTGTCCCTCCAATGAGTGGCCCGCAAGGACCCCGTTTTCTACAAGTGTTGGTCCAATACTCCCTCTAGAGGCAGGGGACTCAGACAGGGCTGCTTTGCGTCCCCCGATCTGGGGCAGTGGCAGTGGGCAGCCTGTGACCCGGGCAGGATCCCCTCCGCGTGTGTCCCAGGGACCCATCTGCCTGCGAACTTCGGTCACCTTGCAGGAAGCTGCGATGCCCAGAACTATGCTAAGCTGTGCAGCGCGGTGTACTGCGCGGACACGTTCCACACACACTTCAAGTAAGAGGGCGGCCTGAGTGGAAAGGTGAGAGTTTGGGCAGCTGTGCAGACAAAGAAGGCGCCCTTTGGCCTGGGCCTAAAAACTTGTGACACTCCACTGGGCCTGCCGGGCTCTGAGGGCCCTGCCCTGGGCCCCCTGCTCCCCTGCCCTTTGTTCAGTCACAGCAGAGATGGCCACACCCACTCCCTCAGTGAGGGCAGTGTTCCAACCTCCCTCAGCCCCGCCCCCTCTCCGCAGGTTACCATGGACTACAGAGGCTGCATTCTGAGGCCAGGGCGTTCCGAGAATGCCAAGGGCAGACATGATGACCTTAAATGATTTCCTCTTGTGTCAGTGTTGGTAAACTTTAGGAGCTAGGAAATGGTCCACTTGACAGAAATGTTCAAATTTACTGGCATTTCATATATTCTCTGCTCTAACATTGTCCTGACTCTTTCTGTATATTCTTTACTTATGTTTTGGTTTTCCTTAATCAAAGTGTGTCTTTTAAATCTTTTCAAAGAAGATTCTTTGGACTTACTAAATCACCTGAATTTTATACGTTTTCTGTTGTATTAAGGTCTCCTCATATCTTTATTTATCTGTTCTCTATGTTCTCAGGGTTTATTGTTTTCATCTTCTGATGTCAATTAAAACACTTGGTTATTCATTTTAATAAATCTTTTTACTTATAAAGATTTGAACTTTTGAAGATTCCAGCTTACTTGTACGTGTCTAAGGGTCACGTCCTCTCCATTGTTGCTGGCCTAAGGCTTAGTTCACCATACAGCAATGTATATATTGACCTATTTTCCCCTCGACTTTCTGTGATTCCCTACATCTCACCTTTCTTTGCAGACAAGCCATTTGAAATACCCTTAACTTATTTCACAGCCAATAAGTCTTTGAAATAATGTGTATTTTTTAGAGAAATCTTCTTATATAATTAGGCAGAAAATCTGACCTGCCATAGTTTTCAAAACAGCATAATTTCACTCTTCTCAATGATTAATCTGTTGTATTACACAACCTTGGAGTATTTAGCTTTATCAATGACATGTCCTTGAAAAATGTTTTAGAGATCCTACCAGTCTTTGAAAACATCCTTGTGCCTTGTTTCAGTTCCAGTTTTATGTATATTTTCTGCCTTGCACCCGATTATTCCTTCATCTGATGGATGGCCTTGGGAATCTAATTCTGGTATTGATGGTTTTGGCTGATTGTCTCCCCTTGTAGCTGCTTTCTTCATTATTGTGTAAATTTAGATCATGAGCTCATGTTTAGGTAAACAGCTGACTTTGTAAGAGGCTTAGGTGTGAACGCTCGTAAGTTTCAGCAGAAAGTCGGCAAAGATTTATTTGTGTCCCTCCAATGAGTGGCCCGCAAGGACACCGTTTTTACAAGTGTTGGTCCAATACTCCCTCTAGAGGCAGCGGAATCAGACAGGGCTGCTTTGCGGCCCCAGATCTGGGGCAGGGGCATTGGGCGGCCTGTCACCCGGCAGGAGCCTCTCCGCGTGTGTCCCAGAGACCCATCTGCCTGCGAACTTCGGTCACCTGGCAGGAAGCTACGATGCCCAGACCTATGCTTAGCTGTGCAGCGCGGTGTACTGCGCAGACATGTTCCACACACACTTTAAGTAAGAGGGCGGCCTGAGTGGAAAGGTGAGAGTTTGGGCAGCTGTGCAGACAAAGAAGGCGCCCTTTGGCCTTGGCCTAAAAGTTTGTGGCAATCCACTGGGCCTGTCGGGCTCTGAGGGCCCTGCCCTGGGCCCCCTGCTCCCCTGCCCTTTGTTCAGTCACAGCAGAGATGGCCACACCCACTCCCTCAGTGAGGGCAGTGTTCCAACCTCCCTCAGCCCCGCCCACTCTCCGCAGGTTACCATGGACTACAGAGGCTGCATTCTGAGGCCAGGGCGTTCCGAGAATGCCAAGGGCAGACAGGATGACCTTAAATGATTTCCTCTTGTGTCAGTGTTGGTAAACTTTAGGAGCTAGGAAATGGTCCACTTTACAGAAATGTTCAAATTTACTGGCATTTCATATATTCTCTGCTCTAACATTGTCCTGACTCTTTCTGTATATTCTTTACTTATGTTTTGGTTTTCCTTAATCAAAGTGTGTCTTTTAATTCTTTTCAAAGAAGATTCTTTGGACTTACTAAATCACCTGAATTTTATACATTTTCTGTTGTATTAAATTCTGCTCATATCTTTATTTATCTGTTCTCTATGTTCTCAGGGTTTATTGTTTTCATCTTCTGATGTCAATTAAAACACTTGGTTATTCATTTTAATAAATCTTTTTACTTATAAAGATTTGAACTTTTGAAGATTCCAGCTTACTTGTAAGTGTCTAAGGGTCAGGTCCTCTCCATTGTTGCTGGCCTAAGGCTTAGTTCACCATACAGCAATGTATATATTGACCTATTTTCCCCTCGACTTTCTGTGATTCCCTACATCTCACCTTTCTTTGCAGACAAGCCATTTGAAATACCCTTAACTTATTTCACAGCCAATAAGTCTTTGAAATAATGTGTATTTTTTAGAGAAATCTTCTTATATAATTAGGCAGAAAATCTGACCTGCCATAGTTTTCAAAACAGCATAATTTCACTCTTCTCAATGATTAATCTGTTGTATTACACAACCTTGGAGTATTTAGCTTTATCAATGACATGTCCTTGAAAAATGTTTTAGAGATCCTACCAGTCTTTGAAAACATCCTTGTGCCTTGTTTCAGTTCCAGTTTTATGTATATTTTCTGCCTTGCACCCGATTATTCCTTCATCTGATGGATGGCCTTGGGAATCTAATTCTGGTATTGATGGTTTTGGCTGATTGTCTCCCCTTGTAGCTGCTTTCTTCATTATTGTGTAAATTTAGATCATGAGCTCATGTTTAGCTAAACAGCTGACCTTGTAAGAGGCTTAGGTATGAACGCTCGTAAGTTTCAGCAAAAAGTCGGCAAAGATTTATTTGTGTCCCTCCAACGAGTGGCCCGCAAGGACCCCGTTTTCTACAAGTGTTGGTCCAATACTCCCTCTAGAGGCAGGGGACTCAGACAGGGCTGCTTTGCGTCCCCCGATCTGGGGCAGGGGCAGTGGGCAGCCTGTGACCCGGGCAGGAGCCCCTCCGCGTGTGTCCCAGGGACCCATCTGCCTGCGAAATTCAGTCACCTTGCAGGAAGCTGCGATGCCCAGAACTATGCTTAGCTGTGCAGCGCGGTGTACTGCGCGGACACGTTCCACACACACTTCAAGTAAGAGGGCGGCCTGAGTGGAAAGGTGAGAGTTTGGGCAGCTGTGCAGACAAAGAAGGCGCCCTTTGGCCTGGGCCTAAATCCTTGTGACACTCCACTGGGCCTTCCGGGCTCTGAGGGCCCTGCCCTGGGCCCCCTGCTCCCCTGCCCTTTGTTCAGTCACAGCAGAGATGTCCACACCCACTCCCTCAGTGAGGGCAGTGTTCCAACCTCCCTCAGCCCCGCCCCCTCTCCGCAGGTTACCATGGACTACAGAGGCTGCATTCTGAGGCCAGGGCGTTCCGAGAATGCCAAGGGCAGACATGATGACCTTAAATGATTTCCTCTTGTGTCAGTGTTGGTAAACTTTAGGAGCTAGGAAATGGTCCACTTGACAGAAATGTTCAAATTTACTGGCATTTCATATATTCTCTGCTCTAACATTGTCCTGACTCTTTCTGTATATTCTTTACTTATGTTTTGGTTTTCCTTAATCAAAGTGTGTCTTTTAAATCTTTTCAAAGAAGATTCTTTGGACTTACTAAATCACCTGAATTTTATACGTTTTCTGTTGTATTAAGGTCTGCTCATATCTTTATTTATCTGTTCTCTATGTTCTCAGGGTTTATTGTTTTCATCTTCTGATGTCAATTAAAACACTTGGTTATTCATTTTAATAAATCTTTTTACTTATAAAGATTTGAACTTTTGAAGATTCCAGCTTACTTGTACGTGTCTAAGGGTCAGGTCCTCTCCATTGTTGCTGGCCTAAGGCTTAGTTCACCATACAGCAATGTATATATTGACCTATTTTCCCCTCGACTTTCTGTGATTCCCTACATCTCACCTTTCTTTGCAGACAAGCCATTTGAAATACCCTTAACTTATTTCACAGCCAATAAGTGTTTGAAATAATGTGTATTTTTTAGAGAAATCTTCTTATATAATAAGGCAGAAAATCTGACATGCCATAGTTTTCAAAACAGCATAAATTCACTCTTCTCAATGATTAATCTGTTGTATTACACAACCTGGGAGTATTTAGCTTTATCAATGACATGTCCTTGAAAAATGTTTTAGAGATCCTACAGTCTTTGAAAACATCCTTGTGCCTTGTTTCAGTTCCACTTTATGTATATTTTCTGCCTTGCACCCGATTATTCCTTCATCTGATGGATGGCCTTGGGAATCTAATTCTGGTATTGATGGTTTTGGCTGATTGTCTCCTCTTGTAGCTGCTTTCTTCATTATTGTGTAAATTTAGATCATGAGCTCATGTTTAGCTAAACAGCTGACCTTGTAAGAGGCTTAGGTGTGAACGCTCGTAAGTTTCAGCAGAAAGTCGGCAAAGATTTATTTGTGTCCCTCCAATGAGTGGCCGGCAAGGACCCCGTTTTCTACAAGTGTTGGTCCAATACTCCTTCTAGAGGCAGGGGACTCAGAGAGGGTTGCTTTGCGGCCCCCGATCTGGGGCAGGGGCTGTGGACGGCCTGTGACCCGCGCAGGAGCCCCTCCGCGTGTGTCCCAGGGACCCATCTGCCTGCGAACTTCGGTCACCTGGCAGGAAGCTACGATGCCCAGAACTATGCTTAGCTTTGCAACGCGGTATACTGCACAGACACGTTCCACACACACTTCAAGTAAGAGGGCGACCTGAGTGGAAAGGTGAGAGTTTGGGCAGCTGTGCAGACAAAGAAGGCGCACTTTGGCCTGGGTCTAAAAGCTTGTGGCAATCCACTGGGCCTGTCGAGCTCTGAGGGCCCTGCCTTAGGCCCCCTGCTCCCCTGCCCTTTGTTCAGTCACAGCAGAGATGGCCACACCCACTCCCTCAGTGAGGGCAGTGTTCCAACCTCCCACAGCCCCGCCCACTCTCCGCAGGTTACCATGGACTACAGAGGCTGCATTCTGAGGCCAGGGCGTTCCGAGAATGCCAAGGGCAGACATGATGACCTTAAATGATTTCCTCTTGTGTCAGTGTTGGTAAACTTTAGGAGCTAGGAAATGGTCCACTTTACAGAAATGTTCAAATTTACTGGCATTTCATATATTCTCTGCTCTAACATTGTCCTGACTCTTTCTGTATATTCTTTACTTATGTTTTGGTTTTCCTTAATCAAAGTGTGTCTTTTAATTCTTTTCAAAGAAGATTCTTTGGACTTACTAAATCACCTGAATTTTATACGTTTTCTGTTGTATTAAGTTCTGCTCATATCTTTATTTATCTTTTTTCTATGTTCTCAGGGTTTATGGTTTTCATCTTCTGATGTCAATTAAAACACTTGGTTATTGATTTTAATAAATCTTTTTACTTATAAAGATTTGAACTTTTGAAGATTCCAGCTTACTTGTACGTGTCTAAGGGTCAGGTCCTCTCCATTGTTGCTGGCCTAAGGCTTAGTTCACCATACAGCAATGTATATATTGACCTATTTTCCCCTCGACTTTCTGTGATTCCCTACATCTCACCTTTCTTTGCAGACAAGCCATTTGAAATACCCTTAACTTATTTCACAGCCAATAAGTCTTTGAAATAATGTGTATTTTTTAGAGAAATCTTCTTATAGAATTAGGCAGAAAATCTGACCTGCCATAGTTTTCAAAACAGCATAATTTCACTCTTCTCAATGATTAATCTGTTGTATTACACAACCTTGGAGTATTTAGCTTTATCAATGACATGTCCTTGAAAAATGTTTTAGAGATCCTACCAGTCTTTGAAAACATCCTTGTGCCTTGTTTCAGTTCCAGTTTTATGTATATTTTCTGCCTTGCACCCGATTATTCCTTCATCTGATGGATGGCCTTGGGAATCTAATTCTGGTATTGATGGTTTTGGCTGATTGTCTCCCCTTGTAGCTGCTTTCTTCATTATTGTGTAAATTTAGATCATGAGCTCATGTTTAGGTAAACAGCTGACTTTGTAAGAGGCTTAGGTGTGAACGCTCGTAAGTTTCAGCAGAAAGTCGGCAAAGATTTATTTGTGTCCCTCCAATGAGTGGCCTGCAAGGACCCCGTTTTTACAAGTGTTGGTCCAATACTCCCTCTAGAGGCAGCGGAATAAGACAGGGCTGCTTTGCGGCCCCAGATCTGGGGCAGGGGCAGTGGGCGGCCTGTCACCCGGCAGGAGCCTCTCCGCGTGTGTCCCAGAGACCCATCTGCCTGCGAACTTCGGTCACCTGGCAGGAAGCTACGATGCCCAGACCTATGCTTAGCTGTGCAGCGCGGTGTAGTGCGCAGACATGTTCCACACACACTTTAAGTAAGAGGGCGGCCTGAGTGGAAAGGTGAGAGTTTGGGCAGCTGTGCAGACAAAGGAGGCGCCCTTTGGCCTTGGCCTAAAAGTTTGTGGCAATCCACTGGGCCTGTCGGGCTCTGAGGGCCCTGCCCTGGGCCCCCTGCTCCCCTGCCCTTTGTTCAGTCACAGCAGAGATGGCCACACCCACTCCCTCAGTGAGGGCAGTGTTCCAACCTCCCTCAGCCCCGCCCCCTCTCCGCAGGTTACCATGGACTACAGAGGCTGCATTCTGAGGCCAGGGCGTTCCGAGAATGCCAAGGGCAGACAGGATGACCTTAAATGATTTCCTCTTGTGTCAGTGTTGGTAAACTTTAGGAGCTAGGAAATGGTCCACTTTACAGAAATGTTCAAATTTACTGGCATTTCATATATTCTCTGCTCTAACATTGTCCTGACTCTTTCTGTATATTCTTTACTTATGTTTTGGTTTTCCTTAATCAAAGTGTGTCTTTTAATTCTTTTCAAAGAAGATTCTTTGGACTTACTAAATCACCTGAATTTTATACATTTTCTGTTGTATTAAATTCTGCTCATATCTTTATTTATCTGTTCTCTATGTTCTCAGGGTTTATTGTTTTCATCTTCTGATGTCAATTAAAACACTTGGTTATTCATTTTAATAAATCTTTTTACTTATAAAGATTTGAACTTTTGAAGATTCCAGCTTACTTGTAAGTGTCTAAGGGTCAGGTCCTCTCCATTGTTGCTGGCCTAAGGCTTAGTTCACCATACAGCAATGTATATATTGACCTATTTTCCCCTCGACTTTCTGTGATTCCCTACATCTCACCTTTCTTTGCAGACAAGCCATTTGAAATACCCTTAACTTATTTCACAGCCAATAAGTCTTTGAAATAATGTGTATTTTTTAGAGAAATCTTCTTATATAATTAGGCAGAAAATCTGACCTGCCGTAGTTTTCAAAAGAGCATAATTTCACTCTTCTCAATGATTAATCTGTTGTATTACACAACCTTGGAGTATTTAGCTTTATCAATGACATGTCCTTGAAAAATGTTTTAGAGATCCTACCAGTCTTTGAAAACATCCTTGTGCCTTGTTTCAGTTCCAGTTTTATGTATATTTTCTGCCTTGCACCCGATTATTCCTTCATCTGATGGATGGCCTTGGGAATCTAATTCTGGTATTGATGGTTTTGGCTGATTGTCTCCCCTTGTAGCTGCTTTCTTCATTATTGTGTAAATTTAGATCATGAGCTCATGTTTAGCTAAACAGCTGACCTTGTAAGAGGCTTAGGTATGAACGCTCTTAGTTTCAGCAAAAAGTCGGCAAAGATTTATTTGTGTCCCTCCAACGAGTGGCCCGCAAGGACCCCGTTTTCTACAAGTGTTGGTCCAATACTCCCTCTAGAGGCAGGGGACTCAGACAGGGCTGCTTTGCATCCCCCGATCTGGGGCAGGGGCAGTGGGCAGCCTGTGACCCGGGCAGGAGCCCCTCCGCGTGTGTCCCAGGGACCCATCTGCCTGCGAAATTCGGTCACCTTGCAGGAAGCTGCGATGCCCAGACCTATGCTTAGCTGTGCAGCGCGGTGTACTGCGCGGACACGTTCCACACACACTTCAAGTAAGAGGGCGGCCTGAGTGGAAAGGTGAGAGTTTGGTCAGCTGTGCAGACAAAGAAGGCGCCCTTTGGCCTGGGCCTAAAAGCTTGAGACACTCCACTGGGCCTGCCGGGCTCTGAGGGCCCTGCCCTGGGCCCCCTGCTCCCCTGCCTTTTGTTCAGTCACAGCAGAGATGGCCACACCCACTCCCTCAGTGAGGGCAGTGTTCCAAACTCCCTCAGCCCCGCCCCCTCTCCGCAGGTTACTATGGACTACAGAGGCTGCATTCTGAGGCCAGGGCGTTCCGAGAATGCCAAGGGCAGACATGATGACCTTAAATGATTTCCTCTTGTGTCAGTGTTGGTAAACTTTAGGAGCTAGGAAATGGTCCACTTGACAGAAATGTTCAAATTTACTGGCATTTCATATATTCTCTGCTCTAACATTGTCCTGACTCTTTCTGTATATTCTTTACTTATGTTTTGGTTTTCCTTAATCAAAGGGTGTCTTTTAAATCTTTTCAAAGAAGATTCTTTGGACTTACTCAATCACCTGAATTTTATACGTTTTCTGTTGTATTAAGTTCTGCTCATATCTTTATTTATCTTTTCTCTATGTTCTCAGGGTTTATTGTTTTCATCTTCTGATGTCAATTAAAACACTCGGTTATTCATTTTAATAAATCTTTTTACTTATAAAGATTTGAACTTTTGAAGATTCCAGCTTACTTGTACGTGTCTAAGGGTCAGGTCCTCTCCATTGTTGCTGCCCTAAGGCTTAGTTCTCCATACAGCAATGTATATATTAACCTATTTTTCCCTCGACTTTCTGTGATTCCCTACATCTCACCTTTCTTTGCAGACAAGCCATTTGAAATACCCTTAACTTATTTCACAGCCAATAAGTCTTTGAAATAATGTGTATTTTTTAGAGAAATCTTCTTATATAATTAGGCAGAAAATCTGACCTGCCATAGTTTTCAAAACAGCATAATTTCACTCTTCTCAATGATTAATCTGTTGTATTACACAACCTTGGAGTATTTAGCTTTATCAATGACATGTCCTTGAAAAATGTTTTAGAGATCCTACCAGTCTTTGAAAACATCCTTGTGCCTTGTTTCAGTTCCAGTTTTATGTATATTTTCTGCCTTGCACCCGATTATTCCTACATCTGATGGATGGCCTTGGGAATCTAATTCTGGTATTGATGGTTTTGGCTGATTGTCTCCCCTTGTAGCTGCTTTCTTCATTAGTGTGTAAATTTAGATCATGAGCTCATGTTTAGCTAAACAGCTGACCTTGTAAGAGGCTTAGGTGTGAACGCTCGTAAGTTTCAGCAGAAAGTCGGCAAAGATTTATTTGTGTCCCTCCAATGAGTGGCCCGCAAGGACCCCGTTTTCTACAGTGTTGGTCCAATACTCCCTCTAGAGGCAGCGGAATCAGACAGGGCTGCTTTGCGGCCCCAGATCTGGGGCAGGGGCAGTGGGCGGCCTGTCACCCGGCAGTAGCCTTTCCGCGTGTGTCCCAGAGACCCATCTGCCTGCGAACTTCGGTCACCTGGCAGGAAGCTACGATGCCCAGACCTATGCTTAGCTGTGCAGCGCGGTGTACTGCGCGGACATGTTCCACACACACTTTAAGTAAGAGGGCGGCCTGAGTGGAAAGGTGAGAGTTTGGGCAGCTGTGCAGACAAAGAAGGTGCCCTTTGGCCTGGGCCTAAAAGCTTGTGGCAATCCACTGGGCCTGTCGGGCTCTGAGGGCCCTGCCCTGGGCCCCCTGCTCCCCTGCCCATTGTTCAGTCACATCAGAGATGGCCACACCCACTCCCTCAGTGAGGGCAGTGTTCCAACCTCCCTCAGCCCCGCCCCCTCTCCGCAGGTTACCAAGGACTACAGTGGCTGCATTCTGAGGCCAGGGCGTTCCGAGAATGCCAAGGGCAGACATGATGACCTTAAATGATTTCCTCTTGTGTCAGTGTTGGTAAACTTTAGGAGCTAGGAAATGGTCCACTTTACAGAAATGTTCAAATTTACTGGCATTTCATATATTCTCTGCTCTAACATTGTCCTGACTCTTTCTGTATATTCTTTACTTATGTTTTGGTTTTCCATAATCAAAGTGTGTCTTTTAATTCTTTTCAAAGAAGATTCTTTGGACTTACTAAATCACCTGAATTTTATACGTTTTCTGTTGTATTAAGTTCTGCTCATATCTTTATTTATCTGTTCTCTATGTTCTCAGGGTTTATTGTTTTCATCTTCTGATGTCAATTAAAACACTTGGTTATTCATTTTAATGAATTTTTTACTTATAAAGATTTGAACTTTTGAAGATTCCAGCTTACTTGTACGTGTCTAAGGGTCAGGTCCTCTCCATTGTTGCTGGCCTAAGGCTTAGTTCACCATACAGCAATGTATATATTGACCTATTTTCCCCTCGACTTTCTGTGATTCCCTACATCTCACCTTTCTTTGCAGACACGCCATTTGAAATACCCTTAACTTATTTCACAGCCAATAAGTCTTTGAAATAATGTGTATTTTTTAGAGAAATCTTCTTATATAATTAGGCAGAAAATCTGACCTGCCATAGTTTTCAAAACAGCATAATTTCACTCTTCTCAATGATTAATCTGTTGTATTACACAACCTTGGAGTATTTAGCTTTATCAATGACATGTCCTTGAAAAATGTTTTAGAGATCCTACCAGTCTTTGAAAACATCCTTGTGCCTTGTTTCAGTTCCAGTTTTATGTATATTTTCTGCCTTGCACCCGATTATTCCTACATCTGATGGATGGCCTTGGGAATCTAATTCTGGTATTGATGGTTTTGGCTGATTGTCTCCCCTTGTAGCTGCTTTCTTCAATATTGTGTAAATTTAGATCATGAGCTCATGTTTAGCTAAACAGCTGACCTTGTAATAGGCTTAGGTGTGAACGCTCGTAAGTTTCAGCAGAAAGTCGGCAAAGATTTATTTGTGTCCCTCCAACGAGTGGCCCGCAAGGACCCCGTTTTCTACAAGTGTTGGTCCAATACTCCCTCTAGAGGCAGGGGACTCAGACAGGGCTGCTTTGCGACCCCGATCTGGGGCAGGGGCCGTGGGCGGCCTGCGGTTCGTTCAGGAGCCTCTCCACGTGTGTCCCTGGGACCCATTTGCCTGCGAACTTCGGTCACCTGGCAGGAAGCTACGATGCCCAGACCTATGCTTAGCTGTGCAGCGCGGTATACTGCACGGACACATTCCACACACACTTCAAGTAAGAGGGCGGCCTGAGTGGAAAGGTGAGAGTTTGGGCAGCTGTGCAGACAAAGAAGGCGCCCTTTGGCCTGGGCCTAAAAGCTTCTGACACTCCACTGGGCCTGCCGGGCTCTGAGGGCCCTGCCCAGGGCCCCCTGCTCCCCTGCCCTTTGTTCAGTCACAGCAGAGATGGCCACACCCACTCCCTCAGTGAGGGCAGTGTTCCAACCTCCCTCAGCCCCGCCCCCTCTCCGCAGGTTACCATGGACTACAGAGGCTGCATTCTGAGGCCAGGGCGTTCCGAGAATGCCAAGGGCAGACATGATGACCTTAAATGATTTCCTCTTGTGTCAGTGTTGGTAAACTTTAGGAGCTAGGAAATGGTCGACTTGACAGAAATGTTCAAATTTACTGGCATTTCATATATTCTCTGCTCTAACATTGTCCTGACTCTTTCTGTATATTCTTTACTTATGTTTTGGTTTTCCTTAATCAAAGTGTGTCTTTTAAATCTTTTCAAAGAAGATTCTTTGGACTTACTAAATCACCTGAATTTTATACGTTTTCTGTTGTATTAAGTTCTGCTCATATCTTTATTATCTTTTCTCTATGTTCTCAGGGTTTATTGTTTTCATCTTCTGATGTCAATTAAAACACTTGGTTATTCATTTTAATAAATCACTTTACTTATAAAGATTTGAACTTTTGACGATTCCAGCTTACTTGTACGTGTCTAAGGGTCAGGTCCTCTCCATTGTTGCTGGCCTAAGGCTTAGTTCACCATACAGCAATGTATATATTGACCTATTTTCCCCTCGACTTTCTGTGATTCCCTACATCTCACCTTTCTTTGCAGACAAGCCATTTGAAATACCTTTAACTTATTTCACAGCCAATAAGTCTTTGAAATAATGTGTATTTTTTAGAGAAATCTTCTTATATAATTAGGCAGAAAATCTCACCTGCCATAGTTTTCAAAACAGCATAATTTCACTCTTCTCAATGATTAATCTGTTGTATTACACAACCTTGGAGTATTTAGCTTTATCAATGACATGTCCTTGAAAAATGTTTTAGAGATCCTACCAGTCTTTGAAAACATCCTTGTGCCTTGTTTCAGTTCCAGTTTTATGTATATTTTCTGCCTTGCGCCCGATTATTCCTACATCTGATGGATGGCCTTGGGAATCTAATTCTGGTATTGATGGTTTTGGCTGATTGTCTCCACTTGTAGCTGCTTTCTTCATAATTGTGTAAATTTAGATCATGAGCTCATGTTTAGCTAAAGAGCTGACCTTGTAAGAGGCTTAGGTGTGAACGCTCGTAAGTTTCAGCAGAAAGTCGGCAAAGATTTATTTGTGTCCCTCCAATGAGTGGCCCGCAAGGACCCCGTTTTCTACAGTGTTGGTCCAATACTCCCTGTAGAGGCAGCGGAATCAGACAGGGCTGCTTTGCGGCCCCAGATCTGGGGCAGGGGCAGTGGGCGGCCTGTCACCCGGCAGGAGCCTCTCCGCGTGTGTCCCAGAGACCCATCTGCCTGCGAACTTCGGTCACCTGGCAGGAAGCTACGATGCCCAGACCTATGATTAGCTGTGCAGCGCGGTGAACTGCGCGGACACGTTCCACACACACTTTAAGTAAGAGGGCGGCCTGAGTGGAAAGGTGAGAGTTTGGGCAGCTGTGCAGACAAAGAAGGCGCCCTTTGGCCTGGGCCTAAAAGTTTGTGGCAATCCACTTGGCCTGTCGCGCTCTGAGGGCCCTGCCCTGGGCCCCCTGCTCCCCTGCCCTTTGTTCAGTCACAGCAGAGATGGCCACACCCACTCCCTCAGTGAGGGCAGTGTTCCAACCTCCCTCAGCCCCGCCCCCTCTCCGCAGGTTACCATGGACTACAGAGGCTGCATTCTGAGGCCAGGGTGTTCCGAGAATGCCAAGGGCAGACAGGATGACCTTAAATGATTTCCTCTTGTGTCAGTGTTGGTAAACTTTAGGAGCTAGGAAATGGTCCACTTTACAGAAATGTTCAAATTTACTGGCATTTCATATATTCTCTGCTCTAACATTGTCCTGACTCTTTCTGTATATTCTTTACTTATGTTTTGGTTTTCCTTAATCAAAGTGTGTCTTTTAATTCTTTTCAAAGAAGATTCATTGGACTTACTAAATCACCTGAATTTTATACATTTTCTGTTGTACTAAATTCTGCTCATATCTTTATTTATCTGTTCTCTATGTTCTCAGGGTTTATTGTTTTCATCTTCTGATGTCAATTAAAACACTTGGTTATTCATTTTAATAAATCTTTTTACTTATAAAGATTTGAACTTTTGAAGATTCCAGCTTACTTGTAAGTGTCTAAGGGTCAGGTCCTCTCCATTGTTGCTGGCCTAAGGCTTAGTTCACCATACAGCAATGTATATATTGACCTATTTTCCCCTCGACTTTCTGTGATTCCCTACATCTCACCTTTCTTTGCAGACAAGCCATTTGAAATACCCTTAACTTATTTCACAGCCAATAAGTCTTTGAAATAATATGTATTTTTTAGAGAAATCTTCTTATATAATTAGGCAGAAAATCTGACCTGCCATAGTTTTCAAAACAGCATAATTTCACTCTTCTCAATGATTAATCTGTTGTATTACACAACCTTGGAGTATTTAGCTTTATCAATGACATGTCCTTGAAAAATGTTTTAGAGATCCTACCAGTCTTTGAAAACATCCTTGTGCCTTGTTCCAGTTCCAGTTTTATGTATATTTTCTGCCTTGCACCCGATTATTCCTTCATCTGATGGATGGCCTTGGGAATCTAATTCTGGTATTGATGGTTTTGGCTGATTGTCTCCCCTTGTAGCTGCTTTCTTCATTACTGTGTAAATTTAGATCATGAGCTCATGTTTAGCTAAACAGCTGACCTTGTAAGAGGCTTAGGTATGAACGCTCGTAAGTTTCAGCAAAAAGTCGGCAAAGATTTATTTGTGTCCCTCCAACGAGTGGCCCGCAAGGACCCCGTTTTCTACAAGTGTTGGTCCAATACTCCCTCTAGAGGCAGGGGACTCAGACAGGGCTGCTTTGCGTCCCCCGATCTGGGGCAGGGGCAGTGGGCAGCCTGTGACCCGGGCAGGAGCCCCTCCGCGTGTGTCCCAGGGACCCATCTGCCTGCGAACTTCGGTCACCTTGCAGGAAGCTGCGATGCCCAGAACTACGCTTAGCTGTGCAGCGCGGTGTACTGCGCGGACACGTTCCACACACACTTCAAGTAAGAGGGCGGCCTGAGTGGAAAGGTGAGAGTTTGGGCAGCTGTGCAGAAAAAGAAGGCGCCCTTTGGCCTGGGCATAAAAACTTGTGACACTCCACTGTGCCTGCCGGGCTCTGAGCGCCCTGCCCTGGGCCCCCTGCTCCCCTGCCCTTTGTTCAGTCACAGCAGAGATGGCCACACCCACTCCCTCAGTGAGGGCAGTGTTCCAACCTCCCTCAGCCCCGCCCCCTCTCCGCAGGTTACCATGGACCACAGAGGCTGCATTCTGAGGCCAGGGCGTTCCGAGAATGCCAAGGGCAGACATGATGACCTTAAATGATTTCCTCTTGTGTCAGTGTTGGTAAACTTTAGGAGCTAGGAAATGGTCCACTTGACAGAAATGTTCAAATTTACTGGCATTTCATATATTCTCTGCTCTAACATTGTCCTGACTCTTTCTGTATATTCTTTACTTATGTTTTGGTTTTCCTTAATCAAAGTGTGTCTTTTCAATCTTTTCAAAGAAGATTCTTTGGACTTACTAAATCACCTGAATTTTATACGTTTTCTGTTGTATTAAGTTCTGCTCATATCTTTATTTATCTTTTCTCTATGTTCTCAGGGTTTATTGTTTTCATCTTCTGATGTCAATTAAAACACTTGGTTATTCATTTTAATAAATCTTTTTACTTATAAAGATTTGAACTTTTGAAGATTCCAGCTTACTTGTACGTGTCTAAGGGTCAGGTCCTCTCCATTGTTGCTGGCCTAAGGCTTAGTTCACCATACAGCAATGTATATATTAACCTATTTTTCCCTCGACTTTCTGTGATTCCCTACATCTCACCTTTCTTTGCAGACAAGCCATTTGAAATACCCTTAACTTATTTCACAGCCAATAAGTCTTTGAAATAATGTGTATTTTTTAGAGAAATCTTCTTATATAATTAGGCAGAAAATCTGACCTGCCATAGTTTTCAAAACAGCATAATTTCACTCTTCTCAATGATTAATCTGTTGTATTACACAACCTTGGAGTATTTAGCTTTATCAATGACATGTCCTTGAAAAATGTTTTAGAGATCCTACCAGTCTTTGAAAACATCCTTGTGCCTTGTTTCAGTTCCAGTTTTATGTATATTTTCTGCCTTGCACCCGATTATTCCTACATCTGATGGATAGCCTTGGGAATCTAATTCTGGTATTGATGGTTTTGGCTGATTGTCTCCACTTGTAGCTGCTTTCTTCATTAGTGTGTAAATTTAGATCATGAGCTCATGTTTAGCTAAACAGCTGACCTTGTAAGAGGCTTAGGTGTGAACGCTCGTAAGTTTCAGCAGAAAGTCGGCAAAGATTTATTTGTGTCCCTCCAATGAGTGGCCCGCAAGGACCCCGTTTTCTACAGTGTTGGTCCAATACTCCCTCTAGAGGCAGCGGAATCAGACAGGGCTGCTTTGCGGCCCCAGATCTGGGGCAGGGGCAGTGGGCGGCCTGTCTCCCGGCAGTAGCCTCTCCGCGTGTGTCCCAGAGACCCATCTGCCTGCGAACTTCGGTCACCTGGCAGGAAGCTACGATGCCAAGACCTATGCTTTGCTGTGCAGTGCGGTATACTGCACGGACACATTCCACACACACTTCAAGTAAGAGGGCGGCCTGAGTGGAAAGGTGAGAGTTTGGGCAGCTGTGCAGACAAAGAAGGCGCCCTTTGGCCTGGGCCTAAAAGCTTCTGACACTCCACTGGGCCTGCCGGGCTCTGAGGGCCCTGCCCTGGGCCCCCTGCTCCACTGCCCTTTCTTCAGTCAGAGCAGAGATGGCCACACCCACTCCCTCAGTGAGGGCAGTGTTCCAACCTCCCTCAGCCCCGCCCCCTCTCCGCAGGTTACCATGGACTACAGAGGCTGCATTCTGAGGCCAGGGCGTTCCGAGAATGCCAAGGGAAGACATCATGACCTTAAATGATTTCCTCTTGTGTCAGTGTTGGTAAACTTTAGGAGCTAGGAAATGGTCCACTTTACAGAAATGTTCAAATTTACTGGCATTTCATATATTCTCTGCTCTAACATTGTCCTGACTCTTTCTGTATATTCTTTACTTATGTTTTGGTTTTCCTTAATCAAAGTGTGTCTTTTAAATCTTTTCAAAGAAGATTCTTTGGACTTACTAAATCACCTGAATTTTATACGTTTTCTGTTGTATTAAGTTCTGCTCATATCTTTATTTATCTGTTCTCTATGTTCTCAGGGTTTATTGTTTTCATCTTCTGATGTCAATTAAAACACTTGGTTATTCATTTTAATAAATCTTTTTACTTATAAAGATTTGAACTTTTGAAGATTCCAGCTTACTTGTACGTGTCTAAGGGTCAGGTCCTCTCCATTGTTGCTGGCCTAAGGCTTAGTTCACCATACAGCAATGTATATATTGACCTATTTTCCCCTCGACTTTCTGTGATTCCCTACATCTCACCTTTCTTTGCAGACAAGCCATTTGAAATACCCTTAACTTATTTCACAGCCAATAAGTCTTTGAAATAATGTGTATTTTTTAGAGAAATCTTCTTCTATAATTAGGCAGAAAATCTGACCTGCCATAGTTTTCAAAACAGCATAATTTCACTCTTCTCAATGATTAATCTGTTGTATTACACAACCTTGGAGTATTTAGCTTTATCAATGACATGTCCTTGAAAAATGTTTTAGAGATCCTACCAGTCTTTGAAAACATCCTTGTGCCTTGTTTCAGTTCCAGTTTTATGTATATTTTCTGCCTTGCACCCGATTATTCCTTCATCTGATGGATGGCCTTGGGAATCTAATTCTGGTATTGATGGTTTTGGCTGATTGTCTCCCCTTGTAGCTGCTTTCTTCATTATTGTGTAAATTTACATCATGAGCTCATGTTTAGCTAAACAGCTGACCTTGTAAGAGGCTTAGGTATGAACGCTCGTAAGTTTCAGCAAAAATTCGGCAAAGATTTATTTGTGTCCCTCCAACAAGTGGCCCGCAAGGACCCCGTTTTCTACAAGTGTTGGTCCAATACTCCCTCTAGAGGCAGGGGACTCAGACAGGGCTGCTTTGCGTCCCCCGATCTGGGGCAGGGGCAGTGGGCAGCCTGTGACCCGGGCAGGAGCCCCTCCGCGTGTGTCCCAGTGACCCATCTGCCTGCAAACTTCGGTCACCTGGCAGGAAGCTGCGATGCCCAGAACTATGCTTAGCTGTGCAGCGCGGTGTACTGCGCGGACACGTTCCACACACACTTCAAGTAAGAGGGCGGCCTGAGTGGAAAGGTGAGAGTTTGGGCAGCTGTGCAGACAAAGAAGGCTCCCTTTGGCCTGGGCCTAAAAACTTGTGACACTCCACTGGGCCTGCCGGGCTCTGAGGGCCCTGCCCTTGGCCCCCTGCTCCCCTGCCCTTTGTTCAGTCACAGCAGAGATGGCCACACCCACTCCCTCAGTGAGGGCAGTGTTCCAACCTCCCTCAACCCCGCCCCCTCTCCGCAGGTTACCATGGACTACAGAGGCTGCATTCTGAGGCCAGGGCGTTCCGAGAATGCCAAGGGCAGACATGATGACCTTAAATGATTTCCTCTTGTGTCAGTGTTGGTAAACTTTAGGAGCTAGGAAATGGTCCACTTGACAGAAATGTTCAAATTTACTGACATTTCATATATTCTCTGCTCTAACATTGTCCTGACTCTTTCTGTATATTCTTTACTTATGTTTTGGTTTTCCTTAATCAAAGTGTGTCTTTTAATTCTTTTCAAAGAAGATTCTTTGGACTTACTAAATCACCTGAACTTTATACGTTTTCTGTTGTATTAAGTTCTGCTCATATCTTTATTTATCTTTTTTCTATGTTCTCAGGGTTTATTGTTTTCATCTTCTGATGTCAATTAAAACACTTGGTTATTCATTTTAATAAATCTTTTTACTTATAAAGATTTGAACTTTTGAAGATTCCAGCTTACTTGTACGTGTCTAAGGGTCAGGTCCTCTCCATTGTTGCTGGCCTAAGGCTTAGTTCACCATACAGCAATGTATATATTGACCTATTTTCCCCTCGACTTTCTGTGATTCCCTACATCTCACCTTTCTTTGCAGACAAGCCATTTGAAATACCCTTAACTTATTTCACAGCCAATAAGTCTTTGAAATAATGTGTATTTTTTAGAGAAATCTTCTTATAGAATTAGGCAGAAAATCTGACCTGCCATAGTTTTCAAAACAGCATAATTTCACTCTTCTCAATGATTAATCTGTTGTATTACACAACCTTGGAGTATTTAGCTTTATCAATGACATGTCCTTGAAAAATGTTTTAGAGATCCTACCAGTCTTTGAAAACATCCTTGTGCCTTGTTTCAGTTCCAGTTTTATGTATATTTTCTGCCTTGCACCCGATTATTCCTACATCTGATGGATGGCCTTGGAAATCTTATTCTGGTATTGATGGTTTTGGCTGATTGTCTCCCCTTGTAGCTGCTTTCTTCAATATTGTGTAAATTTAGATCATGTGCTCATGTTTAGCTAAACAGCTGACCTTGTAAGAGGCTTAGGTGTGAACGCTCGTAAGTTTCAGCAGAAAGTCGGCAAAGATTTATTTGTGTCCCTCCAATGAGTGGCCCACAAGGACCCCGTTTTCTACAGTGTTGGTCCAATACTCCCTCTAGAGGCAGCGGAATCAGACAGGGCTGCTTTGCGGCCCCAGATCTGGGGCAGGGGCAGTGGGCGGCCTGTCACCCGGCAGGAGCCTCTCCGCGTGTGTCCCAGAGTCCCATCTGCCTGCGAACTTCGGTCACCTGGCAGGAAGCTACGATGCCCAGACCTATGCTTAGCTGTGCAGCGCGGTGTACTGCGCGGACATGTTCCACACACACTTTAAGTAAGAGGGCGGCCTGAGTGGAAAGGTGAGAGTTTGGGCAGCTGTGCAGACAAAGAAGGCGCCCTTTGGCCTGGGCATAAAAGTTTGTGGCAATCCACTGGGCCTGTCGGGCTCTGAGGGCCCTGCCCTTGGCCCCCTGCTCCCCTGCCCTTTGTTCAGTCACAGCAGAGATGGCCACACCCACTCCCTCAGTGAGGGCAGTGTTCCAACCTCCCTCAGCCCCGCCCCCTCTCCGCAGGTTACCATGGACTACAGAGGCTGCATTCTGAGGCCAGGGTGTTCCGAGAATGCCAAGGGCAGACATGATGACCTTAAATGATTCCCTCTTGTGTCAGTGTTGGTAAACTTTAGGAGCTAGGAAATGGTCCACTTTACAGAAATGTTCAAATTTACTGGCATTTCATATATTCTCTGCTCTAACATTGTCCTGACTCTTTCTGTATATTCTTTACTTATGTTTTGGTTTTCCTTAATCAAAGTGTGTCTTTTAATTCTTTTCAAAGAAGATTCTTTGGACTTACTAAATCACCTGAATTTTATACATTTTCTGTTGTATTAAATTCTGCTCATATCTTTATTTATCTGTTCTCTATGTTCTCAGGGTTTATTGTTTTCATCTTCTGATGTCAATTAAAACACTTGGTTATTGATTTTAATAAATCTTTTTACTTATAAAGATTTGAACTTTTGAAGATTCCAGCTTACTTGTAAGTGTCTAAGGGTCAGGTCCTCTCCATTGTTGCTGGCCTAAGGCTTAGTACACCATACAGCAATGTATATATTGACCTATTTTCCCCTCGACTTTCTGTGATTCCCTACATCTCACCTTTCTTTGCAGACAAGCCATTTGAAATACCCTTAACTTATTTCACAGCCAATAAGTCTTTGAAATAATGTGTATTTTTTAGAGAAATCTTCTTATAGAATTAGGCAGAAAATCTGACCTGCCATAGTTTTCAAAACAGCATAATTTCACTCTTCTCAATGATTAATCTGTTGTATTACACAACCTTGGAGTATTTAGCTTTATCAATGACATGTCCTTGAAAAATGTTTTAGAGATCCTACCAGTCTTTGAAAACATCCTTGTGCCTTGTTTCAGTTCCAGTTTTATGTATATTTTCTGCCTTGCACCCGATTATTCCTTCATCTGATGGATGGCCTTGGGAATCTAATTCTGGTATTGATGGTTTTGGCTGTTTGTCTCCCCTTGTAGCTGCTTTCTTCATTATTGTGTAAATTTAGATCATGAGCTCATGTTTAGCTAAACAGCTGACCTTGTAAGAGGCTTAGGTATGAACGCTCGTAAGTTTCAGCAAAAAGTCGGCAAAGATTTATTTGTGTCCCTCCAACAAGTGGCCCGCAAGGACCCCGTTTTCTACAAGTGTTGGTCCAATACTCCCTCTAGAGTCAGGGGACTCAGACAGGGCTGCTTTGCGTCCCCCGATCTGGGGCAGGGGCAGTGGGCGGCCTGTGACCCGGGCAGGAGACCCTCCGCGTGTGTCCCAGTGACCCATCTGCCTGCAAACTTCGGTCACCTGGCAGGAAGCTGCGATGCCCAGAACTATGCTTAGCTGTGCAGCGCGGTGTACTGCGCGGACACGTTCCACACACACTTCAAGTAAGAGGGCGGCCTGAGTGGAAAGGTGAGAGTTTGGGCAGCTGTGCAGACAAAGAAGGCTCCCTTTGGCCTGGGCCTAAAAACTTGTGACACTCCACTGGGCCTGCCGGGCTCTGAGGGCCCTGCCCTGGGCCCCCTGCTCCCCTGCCCTTTGTTCAGTCACAGAAGAGATGGCCAGAACCACTCCCTCAGTGAGGGCAGTGTTCCAACCTCCCTCAACCCCGCCCCCTCTCCGCAGGTTACCATGGACTACAGAGGCTGCATTCTGAGGCCAGGGCGTTCCGAGAATGCCAAGGGCAGACATGATGACCTTAAATGATTTCCTCTTGTGTCAGTGTTGGTAAACTTTAGGAGCTAGGAAATGGTCCACTTGACAGAAATGTTCAAATTTACTGACATTTCATATATTCTCTGCTCTAACATTGTCCTGACTCTTTCTGTATATTCTTTACTTATGTTTTGGTTTTCCTTAATCAAAGTGTGTCTTTTAATTCTTTTCAAAGAAGATTCTTTGGACTTACTAAATCACCTGAATTTTATACGTTTTCTGTTGTATTAAGTTCTGCTCATATCTTTATTTATCTTTTCTCCATGTTCTCAGGGTTTATTGTTTTCATCTTCTGATGTCAATTAAAACACTTGGTTATTCATTTTAATAAATCTTTTTACTTATAAAGATTTGAACTTTTGAAGATTCCAGCTTACTTGTACGTGTCTAAGGGTCAGGTCCTCTCCATTGTTGCTGGCCTAAGGCTTAGTTCACCATACAGCAATGTATATATTGACCTATTTTCCCCTCGACTTTCTGTGATTCCCTACATCTCACCTTTCTTTGCAGACAAGCCATTTGAAATACCCTTAACTTATTTCACAGCCAATAAGTCTTTGAAATAATGTGTATTTTTTAGAGAAATCTTCTTATAGAATTAGGCAGAAAATCTGACCTGCCATAGTTTTCAAAACAGCATAATTTCACTCTTCTCAATGATTAATCTGTTGTATTACACAACCTTGGAGTATTTAGCTTTATCAATGACATGTCCTTGAAAAATGTTTTAGAGATCCTACCAGTCTTTGAAAACATCCTTGTGCCTTGTTTCAGTTCCAGTTTTATGTATATTTTCTGCCTTGCACCCGATTATTCCTACATCTGATGGATGGCCTTGGAAATCTTATTCTGGTATTGATGGTTTTGGCTGATTGTCTCCCCTTGTAGCTGCTTTCTTCAATATTGTGTAAATTTAGATCATGTGCTCATGTTTAGCTAAACAGCTGACCTTGTAAGAGGCTTAGGTGTGAACGCTCGTAAGTTTCAGCAGAAAGTCGGCAAAGATTTATTTGTGTCCCTCCAATGAGTGGCCCGCAAGGACCCCGTTTTCTACAGTGTTGGTCCAATACTCCCTCTAGAGGCAGCGGAATCAGACAGGGCTGCTTTGCGGCCCCAGATCTGGGGCAGGGGCAGTGGGCGGCCTGTCACCCGGCAGGAGCCTCTCCGCGTGTGTCCCAGAGTCCCATCTGCCTGCGAACTTCGGTCACCTGGCAGGAAGCTACGATGCCCAGACCTATGCTTAGCTGTGCAGCGCGGTGTACTGCGCGGACATGTTCCACACACACTTTAAGTAAGAGGGCGGCCTGAGTGGAAAGGTGAGAGTTTGGGCAGCTGTGCAGACAAAGAAGGCGCCCTTTGGCCTGGGCATAAAAGTTTGTGGCAATCCACTGGGCCTGTCGGGCTCTGAGGGCCCTGCCCTTGGCCCCCTGCTCCCCTGCCCTTTGTTCAGTCACAGCAGAGATGGCCACACCCACTCCCTCAGTGAGGGCAGTGTTCCAACCTCCCTCAGCCCCGCCCCCTCTCCGCAGGTTACCATGGACTACAGAGGCTGCATTCTGAGGCCAGGGTGTTCCGAGAATGCCAAGGGCAGACATGATGACCTTAAATGATTCCCTCTTGTGTCAGTGTTGGTAAACTTTAGGAGCTAGGAAATGGTCCACTTTACAGAAATGTTCAAATTTACTGGCATTTCATATATTCTCTGCTCTAACATTGTCCTGACTCTTTCTGTATATTCTTTACTTATGTTTTGGTTTTCCTTAATCAAAGTGTGTCTTTTAATTCTTTTCAAAGAAGATTCTTTGGACTTACTAAATCACCTGAATTTTATACATTTTCTGTTGTATTAAATTCTGCTCATATCTTTATTTATCTGTTCTCTATGTTCTCAGGGTTTATTGTTTTCATCTTCTGATGTCAATTAAAACACTTGGTTATTGATTTTAATAAATCTTTTTACTTATAAAGATTTGAACTTTTGAAGATTCCAGCTTACTTGTAAGTGTCTAAGGGTCAGGTCCTCTCCATTGTTGCTGGCCTAAGGCTTAGTACACCATACAGCAATGTATATATTGACCTATTTTCCCCTCGACTTTCTGTGATTCCCTACATCTCACCTTTCTTTGCAGACAAGCCATTTGAAATACCCTTAACTTATTTCACAGCCAATAAGTCTTTGAAATAATGTGTATTTTTTAGAGAAATCTTCTTATAGAATTAGGCAGAAAATCTGACCTGCCATAGTTTTCAAAACAGCATAATTTCACTCTTCTCAATGATTAATCTGTTGTATTACACAACCTTGGAGTATTTAGCTTTATCAATGACATGTCCTTGAAAAATGTTTTAGAGATCCTACCAGTCTTTGAAAACATCCTTGTGCCTTGTTTCAGTTCCAGTTTTATGTATATTTTCTGCCTTGCACCCGATTATTCCTTCATCTGATGGATGGCCTTGGGAATCTAATTCTGGTATTGATGGTTTTGGCTGATTGTCTCCCCTTGTAGCTGCTTTCTTCATTATTGTGTAAATTTAGATCATGAGCTCATGTTTAGCTAAACAGCTGACCTTGTAAGAGGCTTAGGTATGAACGCTCGTAAGTTTCAGCAAAAAGTCGGCAAAGATTTATTTGTGTCCCTCCAACAAGTGGCCCGCAAGGACCCCGTTTTCTACAAGTGTTGGTCCAATACTCCCTCTAGAGTCAGGGGATTCAGACAGGGCTGCTTTGCGTCCCCCGATCTGGGGCAGGGGCAGTGGGCGGCCTGTGACCCGGGCAGGAGACCCTCCGCGTGTGTCCCAGTGACCCATCTGCCTGCAAACTTCGGTCACCTGGCAGGAAGCTGCGATGCCCAGAACTATGCTTAGCTGTGCAGCGCGGTGTACTGCGCGGACACGTTCCACACACACTTCAAGTAAGAGGGCGGCCTGAGTGGAAAGGTGAGAGTTTGGGCAGCTGTGCAGACAAAGAAGGCTCCCTTTGGCCTGGGCCTAAAAACTTGTGACACTCCACTGGGCCTGCCGGGCTCTGAGGGCCCTGCCCTGGGCCCCCTGCTCCCCTGCCCTTTGTTCAGTCACAGAAGAGATGGCCAGAACCACTCCCTCAGTGAGGGCAGTGTTCCAACCTCCCTCAACCCCGCCCCCTCTCCGCAGGTTACCATGGACTACAGAGGCTGCATTCTGAGGCCAGGGCGTTCCGAGAATGCCAAGGGCAGACATGATGACCTTAAATGATTTCCTCTTGTGTCAGTGTTGGTAAACTTTAGGAGCTAGGAAATGGTCCACTTGACAGAAATGTTCAAATTTACTGACATTTCATATATTCTCTGCTCTAACATTGTCCTGACTCTTTCTGTATATTCTTTACTTATGTTTTGGTTTTCCTTAATCAAAGTGTGTCTTTTAATTCTTTTCAAAGAAGATTCTTTGGACTTACTAAATCACCTGAATTTTATACGTTTTCTGTTGTATTAAGTTCTGCTCATATCTTTATTTATCTTTTCTCCATGTTCTCAGGGTTTATTGTTTTCATCTTCTGATGTCAATTAAAACACTTGGTTATTCATTTTAATAAATCTTTTTACTTATAAAGATTTGAACTTTTGAAGATTCCAGCTTACTTGTACGTGTCTAAGGGTCAGGTCCTCTCCATTGTTGCTGGCCTAAGGCTTAGTTCACCATACAGCAATGTATATATTGACCTATTTTCCCCTCGACTTTCTGTGATTCCCTACATCTCACCTTTCTTTGCAGACAAGCCATTTGAAATACCCTTAACTTATTTCACAGCCAATAAGTCTTTGAAATAATGTGTATTTTTTAGAGAAATCTTCTTATATAATTAGGCAGAAAATCTGACCTGCCATAGTTTTCAAAACAGCATAATTTCACTCTTCTCAATGATTAATCTGTTGTATTACACAACCTTGGAGTATTTAGCTTTATCAATGACATGTCCTTGAAAAATGTTTTAGAGATCCTACCAGTCTTTGAAAACATCCTTGTGCCTTGTTTCAGTTCCAGTTTTATGTATATTTTCTGCCTTGCACCCGATTATTCCTACATCTGATGGATGGCCTTGGGAATCTAATTCTGGTATTGATGGTTTTGGCTGATTGTCTCCCCTTGTAGCTGCTTTCTTCAATATTGTGTAAATTTAGATCATGTGCTCATGTTTAGCTAAACAGCTGACCTTGTAAGAGGCTTAGGTGTGAACGCTCGTAAGTTTCAGCAGAAAGTCGGCAAAGATTTATTTGTGTCCCTCCAATGAGTGGCCCGCAAGGACCCCGTTTTCTACAGTGTTGGTCCAATACTCCCTGTAGAGGCAGCGGAATCAGACAGGGCTGCTTTGCGGCCCCAGATCTGGGGCAGGGGCAGTGGGCGGCCTGTCACCCGGCAGGAGCCTCTCCGCGTGTGTCCCAGAGACCCATCTGCCTGCGAACTTCGGTCACCTGGCCGGAAGCTACGATGCCCAGACCTATGCTTAGCTGTGCAGCGCGGTGTACTGCGCGGACATGTTCCACACACACTTTAAGTAAGAGGGCGGCCTGAGTGGAAAGGTGAGAGTTTGGGCAGCTGTGCAGACAAAGAAGGCGCCCTTTGTCCTGGGCCTAAATGCTTGTGACACCCCACTGGACCTGCTGGGCTCTGAGGGCCCTGCCCTGGGCCCCCTGCTCCCCTGCCCTTTGTTCAGTCACAGCAGAGATGGCCACACCCACTCCCTCAGTGAGGGCAGTGTTCCAACCTCCCTCAGCCCCGCCCCCTCTCCGCAGGTTACCATGGACTACAGAGGCTGCATTCTGAGGCCAGGGCGTTCCGAGAATGCCAAGGGCAGACATCATGACCTTAAATGATTTCCTCTTGTGTCAGTGTTGGTAAACTTTAGGAGCTAGGAAATGGTCCACTTTACAGAAATGTTCAAATTTACTGGCATTTCATATATTCTCTGCTCTAACATTGTCCTGACTCTTTCTGTATATTCTTTACTTATGTTTTGGTTTTCCTTAATCAAAGTGTGTCTTTTAATTCTTTTCAAAGAAGATTCTTTGGACTTACTAAATCACCTGAATTTTATACATTTTCTGTTGTATTAAATTCTGCTCATATCTTTATTTATCTGTTCTCTATGTTCTCAGGGTTTATTGTTTTCATCTTCTGATGTCAATTAAAACACTTGGTTATTCATTTTAATAAATCTTTTTACTTATAAAGATTTGAACTTTTGAAGATTCCAGCTTACTTGTAAGTGTCTAAGGGTCAGGTCCTCTCCATTGTTGCTGGCCTAAGGCTTAGTTCACCATACAGCAATGTATATATTGACCTATTTTCCCCTCGACTTTCTGTGATTCCCTACATCTCACCTTTCTTTGCAGACAAGCCATTTGAAATACCCTTAACTTATTTCACAGCCAATAAGTCTTTGAAATAATGTGTATTTTTTAGAGAAATCTTCTTATAGAATTAGGCAGAAAATCTGACCTGCCGTAGTTTTCAAAACAGCATAATTTCACTCTTCTCAATGATTAATCTGTTGTATTACACAACCTTGGAGTATTTAGCTTTATCAATGACATGTCCTTGAAAAATGTTTTAGAGATCCTACCAGTCTTTGAAAACATCCTTGTGCCTTGTTTCAGTTCCAGTTTTATGTATATTTTCTGCCTTGCACCCGATTATTCCTTCATCTGATGGATGGCCTTGGGAATCTAATTCTGGTATTGATGGTTTTGGCTGATTGTCTCCCCTTGTAGCTGCTTTCTTCATTATTGTGTAAATTTAGATCATGAGCTCATGTTTAGCTAAACAGCTGACCTTGTAAGAGGCTTAGGTATGAACGCTCTTAGTTTCAGCAAAAAGTCGGCAAAGATTTATTTGTGTCCCTCCAACGAGTGGCCCGCAAGGACCCCGTTTTCTACAAGTGTTGGTCCAATACTCCCTCTAGAGGCAGGGGACTCAGACAGGGCTGCTTTGCGTCCCCCGATCTGGGGCAGGGGCAGTGGGCAGCCTGTGACCCGGGCAGGAGCCCCTCCGCGTGTGTCCCAGGGACACATCTGCCTGCGAAATTCGGTCACCTTGCAGGAAGCTGCGATGCCCAGACCTATGCTTAGCTGTGCAGCGCGGTGTACTGCGCGGACACGTTCCACACACACTTCAAGTAAGAGGGCGGCCTGAGTGGAAAGGTGAGAGTTTGGTCAGCTGTGCAGACAAAGAAGGCGCCCTTTGGCCTGGGCCTAAAAGCTTGAGACACTCCACTGGGCCTGCCGGGCTCTGAGGGCCCTGCCCTGGGCCCCCTGCTCCCCTGCCCTTTGTTCAGTCACAGCAGAGATGGCCACACCCACTCCCTCAGTGAGGGCAGTGTTCCAAACTCCCTCAGCCCCGCCCCCTCTCCGCAGGTTACTATGGACTACAGAGGCTGCATTCTGAGGCCAGGGCGTTCCGAGAATGCCAAGGGCAGACATGATGACCTTAAATGATTTCCTCTTGTGTCAGTGTTGGTAAACTTTAGGAGCTAGGAAATGGTCCACTTGACAGAAATGTTCAAATTTACTGGCATTTCATATATTCTCTGCTCTAACATTGTCCTGACTCTTTCTGTATATTCTTTACTTATGTTTTGGTTTTCCTTAATCAAAGGGTGTCTTCTAAATCTTTTCAAAGAAGATTCTTTGGACTTACTCAATCACCTGAATTTTATTCGTTTTCTGTTGTATTAAGTTCTGCTCATATCTTTATTTATCTTTTCTCTATGTTCTCAGGGTTTATTGTTTTCATCTTCTGATGTCAATTAAAACACTTGGTTATTCATTTTAATAAATCTTTTTACTTATAAAGATTTGAACTTTTGAAGATTCCAGCTTACTTGTACGTGTCTAAGGGTCAGGTCCTCTCCATTGTTGCTGCCCTAAGGCTTAGTTCTCCATACAGCAATGTATATATTAACCTATTTTTCCCTCGACTTTCTGTGATTCCCTACATCTCACCTTTCTTTGCAGACAAGCCATTTGAAATACCCTTAACTTATTTCACAGCCAATAAGTCTTTGAAATAATGTGTATTTTTTAGAGAAATCTTCTTATATAATTAGGCAGAAAATCTGACCTGCCATAGTTTTCAAAACAGCATAATTTCACTCTTCTCAATGATTAATCTGTTGTATTACACAACCTTGGAGTATTTAGCTTTATCAATGACATGTCCTTGAAAAATGTTTTAGAGATCCTACCAGTCTTTGAAAACATCCTTGTGCCTTGTTTCAGTTCCAGTTTTATGTATATTTTCTGCCTTGCACCCGATTATTCCTACATCTGTTGGATGGCCTTGGGAATCTAATTCTGGTATTGATGGTTTTGGCTGATTGTCTCCCCTTGTAGCTGCTTTCTTCATTAGTGTGTAAATTTAGATCATGAGCTCATGTTTAGCTAAACAGCTGACCTTGTAAGAGGCTTAGGTGTGAACGCTCGTAAGTTTCAGCAGAAAGTCGGCAAAGATTTATTTGTGTCCCTCCAATGAGTGGCCCTCAAGGACCCCGTTTTCTACAGTGTTGGTCCAATACTCCCTCTAGAGGCAGCGGAATCAGACAGGGCTGCTTTGCGGCCCCAGATCTGGGGCAGGGGCAGTGGGCGGCCTGTCACCCGGCAGTAGCCTTTCCGCGTGTGTCCCAGAGACCCATCTGCCTGCGAACTTCGGTCACCTGGCAGGAAGCTACGATGCCCAGACCTATGCTTAGCTGTGCAGCGCGGTATACTGCACGGACACATTCCACACACACTTCAAGTAAGAGGGCGGCCTGAGTGGAAAGGTGAGAGTTTGGGCAGCTGTGCAGACAAAGAAGGCGCCCTTTGGCCTGGGCCTAAAAGCTTCTGACACTCCACTGGGCCTGCCGGGCTCTGAGGGCCCTGCCCAGGGCCCCCTGCTCCCCTGCCCTTTGTTCAGTCACAGCAGAGATGGCCACACCCACTCCCTCAGTGAGGGCAGTGTTCCAACCTCCCTCAGCCCCGCCCCCTCTCCGCAGGTTACCATGGACTACAGAGGCTGCATTCTGAGGCCAGGGCGTTCCGAGAATGCCAAGGGCAGACATGATGACCTTAAATGATTTCCTCTTGTGTCAGTGTTGGTAAACTTTAGGAGCTAGGAAATGGTCGACTTGACAGAAATGTTCAAATTTACTGGCATTTCATATATTCTCTGCTCTAACATTGTCCTGACTCTTTCTGTATATTCTTTACTTATGTTTTGGTTTTCCTTAATCAAAGTGTGTCTTTTAAATCTTTTCAAAGGAGATTCTTTGGACTTACTAAATCACCTGAATTTTATACGTTTTCTGTTGTATTAAGTTCTGCTCATATCTTTATTATCTTTTCTCTATGTTCTCAGGGTTTATTGTTTTCATCTTCTGATGTCAATTAAAACACTTGGTTATTCATTTTAATAAATCATTTTACTTATAAAGATTTGAACTTTTGACGATTCCAGCTTACTTGTACGTGTCTAAGGGTCAGGTCCTCTCCATTGTTGCTGGCCTAAGGCTTAGTTCACCATACAGCAATGTATATATTGACCTATTTTCCCCTCGACTTTCTGTGATTCCCTACATCTCACCTTTCTTTGCAGACAAGCCATTTGAAATACCTTTAACTTATTTCACAGCCAATAAGTCTTTGAAATAATGTGTATTTTTTAGAGAAATCTTCTTATATAATTAGGCAGAAAATCTGACCTGCCATAGTTTTCAAAACAGCATAATTTCACTCTTCTCAATGATTAATCTGTTGTATTACACAACCTTGGAGTATTTAGCTTTATCAATGACATGTCCTTGAAAAATGTTTTAGAGATCCTACCAGTCTTTGAAAACATCCTTGTGCCTTGTTTCAGTTCCAGTTTTATGTATATTTTCTGCCTTGCGCCCGATTATTCCTACATCTGATGGATGGCCTTGGGAATCTAATTCTGGTATTGATGGTTTTGGCTGATTGTCTCCACTTGTAGCTGCTTTCTTCATAATTGTGTAAATTTAGATCATGAGCTCATGTTTAGCTAAAGAGCTGACCTTGTAAGAGGCTTAGGTGTGAACGCTCGTAAGTTTCAGCAGAAAGTCGGCAAAGATTTATTTGTGTCCCTCCAATGAGTGGCCCGCAAGGACCCCGTTTTCTACAGTGTTGGTCCAATACTCCCTGTAGAGGCAGCGGAATCAGACAGGGCTGCTTTGCGGCCCCAGATCTGGGGCAGGGGCAGTGGGCGGCCTGTCACCCGGCAGGAGCCTCTCCGCGTGTGTCCCAGAGACCCATCTGCCTGCGAACTTCGGTCACCTGGCAGGAAGCTACGATGCCCAAACCTATGATTAGCTGTGCAGCGCGGTGTACTGCGCGGACACGTTCCACACACACTTTAAGTAAGAGGGCGGCCTGAGTGGAAAGGTGAGAGTTAGGGCAGCTGTGCAGACAAAGAAGGCGCCCTTTGGCCTGGGCCTAAAAGTTTGTGGCAATCCACTTGGCCTGTCGGGCTCTGAGGGCCCTGCCCTGGGCCCCCTGCTCCCCTGCCCTTTGTTCAGTCACAGCAGAGATGGCCACACCCACTCCCTCAGTGAGGGCAGTGTTCCAACCTCCCTCAGCCACGAGCCCTCTCCGCAGGTTACCATGGACTACAGAGGCTGCATTCTGAGGCCAGGGTGTTCCGAGAATGCCAAGGGCAGACAGGATGACCTTAAATGATTTCCTCTTGTGTCAGTGTTGGTAAACTTTAGGAGCTAGGAAATAGTCCACTTTACAGAAATGTTCAAATTTACTGGCATTTCATATATTCTCTGCTCTAACATTGTCCTGACTCTTTCTGTATATTCTTTACTTATGTTTTGGTTTTCCTTAATCAAAGTGTGTCTTTTAATTCTTTTCAAAGAAGATTCATTGGACTTACTAAATCACCTGAATTTTATATATTTTCTGTTGTACTAAGTTCTGCTCATATCTTTATTTATCTGTTCTCTATGTTCTCAGGGTTTATTGTTTTCATCTTCTGATGTCAATTAAAACACTTGGTTATTCATTTTAATAAATCTTTTTACTTATAAAGATTTGAACTTTTGAAGATTCCAGCTTACTTGTAAGTGTCTAAGGGTCAGGTCCTCTCCATTGTTGCTGGCCTAAGGCTTAGTTCACCATACAGCAATGTATATATTGACCTATTTTCCCCTCGACTTTCTGTGATTCCCTACATCTCACCTTTCTTTGCAGACAAGCCATTTGAAATACCCTTAACTTATTTCACAGCCAATAAGTCTTTGAAATAATGTGTATTTTTTAGAGAAATCTTCTTATATAATTAGGCAGAAAATCTGACCTGCCATAGTTTTCAAAACAGCATAATTTCACTCTTCTCAATGATTAATCTGTTGTATTACACAACCTTGGAGTATTTAGCTTTATCAATGACATGTCCTTGAAAAATGTTTTAGAGATCCTACCAGTCTTTGAAAACATCCTTGTGCCTTGTTTCAGTTCCAGTTTTATGTATATTTTCTGCCTTGCACCCGATTATACCTTCATCTGATGGATGGCCTTGGGAATCTAATTCTGGTATTGATGGTTTTGGCTGATTGTCTCCCCTTGTAGCTGCTTTCTTCATTACTGTGTAAATTTAGATCATGAGCTCATGTTTAGCTAAACAGCTGACCTTGTAAGAGGCTTAGGTATGAACGCTCGTAAGTTTCAGCAAAAAGTCGGCAAAGATTTATTTGTGTCCCTCCAACGAGTGGCCCGCAAGGACCCCGTTTTCTACAAGTGTTGGTCCAATACTCCCTCTAGAGGCAGGGGACTCAGACAGGGCTGCTTTGCGTCCCCCGATCTGGGGCCGGGGCAGTGGGCAGCCTGTGACCCGGGCAGGAGCCCCTCCGCATGTGTCCCAGGGACCCATCTGCCTGCGAACTTCGGTCACCTTGCAGGAAGCTGCGATGCCCAGAACTATGCTTAGCTGTGCAGCGCGGTGTACTGCGCGGACACGTTCCACACACACTTCAAGTAAGAGGGCGGCCTGAGTGGAAAGGTGACAGTTTGGGCAGCTGTGCAGAAAAAGAAGGCGCCCTTTGGCCTGGGCCTAAAAACTTGTGACACTCCACTGTGCCTGCCGGGCTCTGAGGGCCCTGCCCTGGGCCCCCTGCTCCCCTGCCCTTTGTTCAGTCACAGCAGAGATGGCCACACCCACTCCCTCAGTGAGGGCAGTGTTCCAACCTCCCTCAGCCCCGCCCCCTCTCCGCAGGTTACCATGGACCACAGAGGCTGCATTCTGAGGCCAGGGCGTTCCGAGAATGCCAAGGGCAGACATGATGACCTTAAATGATTTCCTCTTGTGTCAGTGTTGGTAAACTTTAGGAGCTAGAAAATGGTCCACTTGACAGAAATGTTCAAATTTACTGGCATTTCATATATTCTCTGCTCTAACATTGTCCTGACTCTTTCTGTATATTCTTTACTTATGTTTTGGTTTTCCTTAATCAAAGTGTGTCTTTTAAATCTTTTCAAAGAAGATTCTTTGGACTTACTAAATCACCTGAATTTTATACGTTTTCTGTTGTATTAAGTTCTGCTCATATCTTTATTTATCTTTTCTCTATGTTCTCAGGGTTTATTGTTTTCATCTTCTGATGTCAATTAAAACACTTGGTTATTCATTTTAATAAATCTTTTTACTTATAAAGATTTGAACTTTTGAAGATTCCAGCTTACTTGTACGTGTCTAAGGGTCAGGTCCTCTCCATTGTTGCTGGCCTAAGGTTTAGTTCACCATACAGCAATGTATATATTAACCTATTTTTCCCTCGACTTTCTGTGATTCCCTACATCTCACCTTTCTTTGCAGACAAGCCATTTGAAATACCCTTAACTTATTTCACAGCCAATAAGTCTTTGAAATAATGTGTATTTTTTAGAGAAATCTTCTTATATAATTAGGCAGAAAATCTGACCTGCCATAGTTTTCAAAACAGCATAATTTCACTCTTCTCAATGATTAATCTGTTGTATTACACAACCTTGGAGTATTTAGCTTTATCAATGACATGTCCTTGAAAAATGTTTTAGAGATCCTACCAGTCTTTGAAAACATCCTTGTGCCTTGTTTCAGTTCCAGTTTTATGTATATTTTCTGCCTTGCACCCGATTATTCCTACATCTGATGGATAGCCTTGGGAATCTAATTCTGGTATTGATGGTTTTGGCTGATTGTCTCCACTTGTAGCTGCTTTCTTCATTAGTGTGTAAATTTAGATCATGAGCTCATGTTTAGCTAAACAGCTGACCTTGTAAGAGGCTTAGGTGTGAACGCTCGTAAGTTTCAGCAGAAAGTCGGCAAAGATTTATTTGTGTCCCTCCAATGAGTGGCCCGCAAGGACCCCGTTTTCTACAGTGTTGGTCCAATACTCCCTCTAGAGGCAGCGGAATCAGACAGGGCTGCTTTGCGGCCCCAGATCTGGGGCAGGGGCAGTGGGCGGCCTGTCTCCCGGCAGTAGCCTCTCCGCGTGTGTCCCAGAGACCCATCTGCCTGCGAACTTCGGTCACCTGGCAGGAAGCTACGATGCCCAGACCTATGCTTAGCTGTGCAGCGCGGTGTACTGCGCGGACATGTTCCACACACACTTTAAGTAAGAGGGCGGCCTGAGTGGAAAGGTGAGAGTTTGGGGAGCTGTGCAGACAAAGAAGGCGCCCTTTGGCCTGGGCCTAAAAGCTTGTGGCAATCCACTGGGCCTGTCGGGCTCTGAGGGCCCTGCCCTTGGCCCCTTGCTCCCCTGCCCTTTGTTCAGTCACAGCAGAGATGGCCACACCCACTCCCTCAGTGAGGGCAGTGTTCCAACCTCCCTCAGCCCCGCCCCCTCTCCGCAGGTTACCATGGACTACAGAGGCTGCATTCTGAGGCCAGGGCGTTCCGAGAATGCCAAGGGCAGACATGATGACCTTAAATGATTTCCTCTTGTGTCAGTGTTGGTAAACTTTAGGAGCTAGGAAATGGTCCACTTTACAGAAATGTTCAAATTTACTGGCATTTCATATATTCTCTGCTCTAACATTGTCCTGACTCTTTCTGTATATTCTTTACTTATGTTTTGGTTTTCCTTAATCAAAGTGTGTCTTTTAATTCTTTTCAAAGAAGATTCATTGGACTTACTAAATCACCTGAATTTTATATATTTTCTGTTGTACTAAATTCTGCTCATATCTTTATTTATCTGTTCTCTATGTTCTCAGGGTTTATTGTTTTCATCTTCTGATGTCAATTAAAACACTTGGTTATTCATTTTAATAAATCTTTTTACTTATAAAGATTTGAACTTTTGAAGATTCCAGCTTACTTGTAAGTGTCTAAGGGTCAGGTCCTCTCCATTGTTGCTGGCCTAAGGCTTAGTTCACCATACAGCAATGTATATATTGACCTATTTTCCCCTCGACTTTCTGTGATTCCCTACATCTCACCTTTCTTTGCAGACAAGCCATTTGAAATACCCTTAACTTATTTCACAGCCAATAAGTCTTTGAAATAATGTGTATTTTTTAGAGAAATCTTCTTATATAATTAGGCAGAAAATCTGACCTGCCATAGTTTTCAAAACAGCATAATTTCACTCTTCTCAATGATTAATCTGTTGTATTACACAACCTTGGAGTATTTAGCTTTATCAATGACATGTCCTTGAAAAATGTTTTAGAGATCCTACCAGTCTTTGAAAACATCCTTGTGCCTTGTTTCAGTTCCAGTTTTATGTATATTTTCTGCCTTGCACCCGATTATACCTTCATCTGATGGATGGCCTTGGGAATCTAATTCTGGTATTGATGGTTTTGGCTGATTGTCTCCCCTTGTAGCTGCTTTCTTCATTACTGTGTAAATTTAGATCATGAGCTCATGTTTAGCTAAACAGCTGACCTTGTAAGAGGCTTAGGTATGAACGCTCGTAAGTTTCAGCAAAAAGTCGGCAAAGATTTATTTGTGTCCCTCCAACGAGTGGCCCGCAAGGACCCCGTTTTCTACAAGTGTTGGTCCAATACTCCCTCTAGAGGCAGGGGACTCAGACAGGGCTGCTTTGCGTCCCCCGATCTGGGGCAGGGGCAGTGGGCAGCCTGTGACCCGGGCAGGAGCCCCTCCGCATGTGTCCCAGGGACCCATCTGCCTGGGAACTTCGGTCACCTTGCAGGAAGCTGCGATGCCCAGAACTATGCTTAGCTGTGCAGCGCGGTGTACTGCGCGGACACGTTCCACACACACTTCAAGTAAGAGGACGGCCTGAGTGGAAAGGTGAGAGTTTGGGCATCTGTGCAGAAAAAGAAGGCGCCCTTTGGCCTGGGCCTAAAAACTTGTGACACTCCACTGTGCCTGCCGGGCTCTGAGGGCCCTGCCCTGGGCCCCCTGCTCCCCTGCCCTTTGTTCAGTCACAGCAGAGATGGCCACACCCACTCCCTCAGTGAGGGCAGTGTTCCAACCTCCCTCAGCCCCGCCCCCTCTCCGCAGGTTACCATGGACCACAGAGGCTGCATTCTGAGGCCAGGGCGTTCCGAGAATGCCAAGGGCAGACATGATGACCTTAAATGATTTCCTCTTGTGTCAGTGTTGGTAAACTTTAGGAGCTAGGAAATGGTCCACTAGACAGAAATGTTCAAATTTACTGGCATTTCATATATTCTCTGCTCTAACATTGTCCTGACTCTTTCTGTATATTCTTTACTTATGTTTTGGTTTTCCTTAATCAAAGTGTGTCTTTTCAATCTTTTCAAAGAAGATTCTTTGGACTTACTAAATCACCTGAATTTTATACGTTTTCTGTTGTATTAAGTTCTGCTCATATCTTTATTTATCTTTTCTCTATGTTCTCAGGGTTTATTGTTTTCATCTTCTGATGTCAATTAAAACACTTGGTTATTCATTTTAATAAATCTTTTTACTTATAAAGATTTGAACTTTTGAAGATTCCAGCTTACTTGTACGTGTCTAAGGGTCAGGTCCTCTCCATTGTTGCTGGCCTAAGGCTTAGTTCACCATACAGCAATGTATATATTAACCTATTTTTCCCTCGACTTTCTGTGATTCCCTACATGTCACCTTTCTTTGCAGACAAGCCATTTGAAATACCCTTAACTTATTTCACAGCCAATAAGTCTTTGAAATAATGTGTATTTTTTAGAGAAATCTTCTTATATAATTAGGCAGAAAATCTGACCTGCCATAGTTTTCAAAACAGCATAATTTCACTCTTCTCAATGATTAATCTGTTGTATTACACAACCTTCGAGTATTTAGCTTTATCAATGACATGTCCTTGAAAAATGTTTTAGAGATCCTACCAGTCTTTGAAAACATCCTTGTGCCTTGTTTCAGTTCCAGTTTTATGTATATTTTCTGCCTTGCACCCGATTATTCCTTCATCTGATGGATGGCCTTGGGAATCTAATTCTGGTATTGATGGTTTTGGCTGATTGTCTCCACTTGTAGCTGCTTTCTTCATTAGTGTGTAAATTTAGATGATGAGCTCATGTTTAGCTAAATAGCTGACCTTGTAAGAGGCTTAGGTGTGAACGCTCGTAAGTTTCAGCAGAAAGTCGGCAAAGATTTATTTGTGTCCCTCCAATGAGTGGCCCGCAAGGACCCCGTTTTCTACAGTGTTGGTCCAATACTCCCTCTAGAGGCAGCGGAATCAGACAGGGCTGCTTTGCGGCCCCAGATCTGGGGCAGGGGCAGTGGGCGGCCTGTCTCCCGGCAGTAGCCTCTCCGCGTGTGTCCCAGAGACCCATCTGCCTGCGAACTTCGGTCACCTGGCAGGAAGCTACGATGCCCAGGCCTATGCTAAGCTGTGCAGCGCGGTGTACTGCGCGGACATGTTCCACACACACTTTAAGTAAGAGGGCGGCCTGAGTGGAAAGGTGAGAGTTTGGGCAGCTGTGCAGACAAAGAAGGCGCCCTTTGGCCTGGCCCTAAAAGCTTGTGGCAATCCACTGGGCCTGTCGGGCTCTGAGGGCCCTGCCCTGGGCCCCCTGCTCCCCTGCCCTTTGTTCAGTCACAGCAGAGATGGCCACACCCACTCCCTCAGTGAGGGCAGTGTTCCAACCTCCCTCAGCCCCGCCCCCTCTCCGCAGGTTACCATGGACTACAGAGGCTGCATTCTGAGGCCAGGGCGTTCCGAGAATGCCAAGGGCAGACATGATGACCTTAAATGATTTCCTCTTGTGTCAGTGTTGGTAAACTTTAGGAGCTAGGAAATGGTCCACTTTACAGAAATGTTCAAATTTACTGGCATTTCATATATTCTCTGCTCTAACATTGTCCTGACTCTTTCTGTATATTCTTTACTTATGTTTTGGTTTTCCTTAATCAAAGTGTGTCTTTTAATTCTTTTCAAAGAAGATTCTTTGGACTTACTAAATCACCTGAATTTTATACATTTTCTGTTGTATTAAGTTCTGCTCATATCTTTATTTATCTGTTCTCTATGTTCTCAGGGTTTATTGTTTTCATCTTCTGATGTCAATTAAAACACTTGGTTATTCATTTTAATAAATCTTTTTACTTATAAAGATTTGAACTTTTGAAGATTCCAGCTTACTTGTACGTGTCTAAGGGTCAGGTCCTCTCCATTGTTGCTGGCCTAAGGCTTAGTTCACCATACAGCAATGTATATATTGACCTATTTTCCCCTCGACTTTCTGTGATTCCCTACATCTCACCTTTCTTTGCAGACAAGCCATTTGAAATACACTTAACTTATTTCACAGCCAATAAGTCTTTGAAATAATGTGTATTTTTTAGAGAAATCTTCTTATATAATTAGGCAGAAAATCTGACCTGCCATAGTTTTCAAAACAGCATAATTTCACTCTTCTCAATGATTAATCTGTTGTATTACACAACCTTGGAGTATTTAGCTTTATCAATGACATGTCCTTGAAAAATGTTTTAGAGATCCTACCAGTCTTTGAAAACATCCTTGTGCCTTGTTTCAGTTCCAGTTTTATGTATATTTTCTGCCTTGCACCCGATTATTCCTACATCTGATGGATGGCCTTGGGAATCTAATTCTGGTATTGATGGTTTTGGCTGATTGTCTCCCCTTGTAGCTGCTTTCTTCAATATTCTGTAAATTTAGATCATGAGCTCATGTTTAGCTAAACAGCTGACCTTGTAAGAGGCTTAGGTGTGAACGCTCGTAAGTTTCAGCAGAAAGTCGGCAAAGATTTATTTGTGTCCCTCCAATGAGTGGCCCGCAAGGACCCCGTTTTCTACAAGTGTTGGTCCAATACTCCCTCTAGAGGCAGGGGACTCAGACAGGGCTGCTTTGCGGCCCCGATCTGGGGCAGGGGCCGTGGGCGGCCTGTGGTTCTGTCAGGAGCCTCTCCACGTGTGTCCCAGGGACCCATTTGCCTGCGAACTTCGGTCACCTGGCAGGAAGCTACGATGCCCATACCTATGCTTTGCTGTGCAGTGCGGATACTGCACGGACACATTCCACACACACTTCAAGTAAGAGGGCGGCCTGAGTGGAAAGGTGAGAGTTTGGGCAGCTGTGCAGACAAAGAAGGCGCCCTTTGGCCTGGGCCTAAAAGCTTCTGACACTCCACTGGGCCTGCCGGGCTCTGAGGGCCCTGCCCTGGGCCCCCTGCTCCCCTGCCCTTTGTTCAGTCAGAGCAGAGATGGCCACACCCACTCCCTCAGTGAGGGCAGTGTTCCAACCTCCCTCAGCCCCGCCCCCTCTCCGCAGGTTACCATGGACTACAGAGGCTGCATTCTGAGGCCAGGGCGTTCCGAGAATGCCAAGGGCAGACATCATGACCTTAAATGATTTCCTCTTGTGTCAGTGTTGGTAAACTTTAGGAGCTAGGAAATGGTCCACTTTACAGAAATGTTCAAATTTACTGGCATTTCATATATTCTCTGCTCTAACATTGTCCTGACTCTTTCTGTATATTCTTTACTTATGTTTTGGTTTTCCTTAATCAAAGTGTGTCTTTTAAATCTTTTCAAAGAAGATTCTTTGGACTTACTAAATCACCTGAATTTTATACGTTTTCTGTTGTATTAAGTTCTGCTCATATCTTTATTTATCTGTTCTCTATGTTCTCAGGGTTTATTGTTTTCATCTTCTGATGTCAATTAAAACACTTGGTTATTCATTTTAATAAATCTTTTTACTTATAAAGATTTGAACTTTTGAAGATTCCAGCTTACTTGTACGTGTCTAAGGGTCAGGTCCTCTCCATTGTTGCTGGCCTAAGGCTTAGTTCACCATACAGCAATGTATATATTGACCTATTTTCCCCTCGACTTTCTGTGATTCCCTACATCTCACCTTTCTTTGCAGACAAGCCATTTGAAATACCCTTAACTTATTTCACAGGCAATAAGTCTTTGAAATAATGTGTATTTTTTAGAGAAATCTTCTTATAGAATTAGGCAGAAAATCTGACCTGCCATAGTTTTCAAAACAGCATAATTTCACTCTTCTCAATGATTAATCTGTTGTATTACACAACCTTGGAGTATTTAGCTTTATCAATGACATGTCCTTGAAAAATGTTTTAGAGATCCTACCAGTCTTTGAAAACATCCTTGTGCCTTGTTTCAGTTCCAGTTTTATGTATATTTTCTGCCTTGCACCCGATTATTCCTTCATCTGATGGATGGCCTTGGGAATCTAATTCTGGTATTGATGGTTTTGGCTGATTGTCTCCCCTTGTAGCTGCTTTCTTCATTATTGTGTAAATTTACATCATGAGCTCATGTTTAGCTAAACAGCTGACCTTGTAAGAGGCTTAGGTATGAACGCTCGTAAGTTTCAGCAAAAAGTCGGCAAAGATTTATATGTGTCCCTCCAACAAGTGGCCCGCAAGGACCCCGTTTTCTACAAGTGTTGGTCCAATACTCCCTCTAGAGGCAGGGGACTCAGACAGGGCTGCTTTGCGTCCCCCGATCTGGGGCAGGGGCAGTGGGCAGCCTGTGACCCGGGCAGGAGCCCCTCCGCGTGTGTCCCAGTGACCCATCTGCCTGCAAACTTCGGTCACCTGGCAGGAAGCTGCGATGCCCAGAACTATGCTTAGCTGTGCAGCGCGGTGTACTGCGCGGACACGTTCCACACACACTTCAAGTAAGAGGGCGGCCTGAGTGGAAAGGTGAGAGTTTGGGCAGCTGTGCAGACAAAGAAGGCTCCCTTTGGCCTGGGCCTAAAAACTTGTGACACTCCACTGGGCCTGCCGGGCTCTGAGGGCCCTGCCCTGGCCCCCCTGCTCCCCTGCTCTTTGTTCAGTCACAGCAGAGATGGCCACACCCACTCCCTCAGTGAGGGCAGTGTTCCAACCTCCCTCAACCCCGCCCCCTCTCCGCAGGTTACCATGGACTACAGAGGCTGCATTCTGAGGCCAGGGCGTTCCGAGAATGCCAAGGGCAGACATGATGACCTTAAATGATTTCCTCTTGTGTCAGTGTTGGTAAACTTTAGGAGCTAGGAAATGGTCCACTTGACAGAAATGTTCAAATTTACTGACATTTCATATATTCTCTGCTCTAACATTGTCCTGACTCTTTCTGTATATTCTTTACTTATGTTTTGGTTTTCCTTAATCAAAGTGTGTCTTTTAATTCTTTTCAAAGAAGATTCTTTGGACTTACTAAATCACCTGAATTTTATACGTTTTCTGTTGTATTAAGTTCTGCTCATATCTTTATTTATCTTTTTTCTATGTTCTCAGGGTTTATTGTTTTCATCTTCTGATGTCAATTAAAACACTTGGTTATTCATTTTAATAAATCTTTTTACTTATAAAGATTTGAACTTTTGAAGATTCCAGCTTACTTGTACGTGTCTAAGGGTCAGGTCCTCTCCATTGTTGCTGGCCTAAGGCTTAGTTCACCATACAGCAATGTATATATTGACCTATTTTCCCCTCGACTTTCTGTGATTCCCTACATCTCACCTTTCTTTGCAGACAAGCCATTTGAAATACCCTTAACTTATTTCACAGCCAATAAGTCTTTGAAATAATGTGTATTTTTTAGAGAAATCTTCTTATAGAATTAGGCAGAAAATCTGACCTGCCATAGTTTTCAAAACAGCATAATTTCACTCTTCTCAATGATTAATCTGTTGTATTACACAACCTTGGAGTATTTAGCTTTATCAATGACATGTCCTTGAAAAATGTTTTAGAGATCCTACCAGTCTTTGAAAACATCCTTGTGCCTTGTTTCAGTTCCAGTTTTATGTATATTTTCTGCCTTGCACCCGATTATTCCTACATCTGATGGATGGCCTTGGAAATCTTATTCTGGTATTGATGGTTTTGGCTGATTGTCTCCCCTTGTAGCTGCTTTCTTCAATATTGTGTAAATTTAGATCATGTGCTCATGTTTAGCTAAACAGCTGACCTTGTAAGAGGCTTAGGTGTGAACGCTCGTAAGTTTCAGCAGAAAGTCGGCAAAGATTTATTTGTGTCCCTCCAATGAGTGGCCCGCAAGGACCCCGTTTTCCAAAGTGTTGGTCCAATACTCCCTCTAGAGGCAGCGGAATCAGACAGGGCTGCTTTGCGGCCCCAGATCTGGGGCAGGGGCAGTGGGCGGCCTGTCACCCGGCAGGAGCCTCTCCGCGTGTGTCCCAGAGACCCATCTGCCTGCGAACTTCGGTCACCTGGCAGGAAGCTACGATGCCCAGACCTATGCTTAGCTGTGCAGCGCGGTGTACTGCGCGGACATGTTCCACACACACTTTAAGTAAGAGGGCGGCCTGAGTGGAAAGGTGAGAGTTTGGGCAGCTGTGCAGACAAAGAAGGCGCCCTTTGGCCTGGGCATAAAAGTTTGTGGCAATCCACTGGGCCTGTCTGGCTCTGAGGGCCCTGCCCTTGGCCCCCTGCTCCCCTGCCCTTTGTTCAGTCACAGCAGAGATGGCCACACCCACTCCCTCAGTGAGGGCAGTGTTCCAACCTCCCTCAGCCCCGCCCCCTCTCCGCAGGTTACCATGGACTACAGAGGCTGCATTCTGAGGCCAGGGTGTTCCGAGAATGCCAAGGGCAGACATGATGACCTTAAATGATTCCCTCTTGTGTCAGTGTTGGTAAACTTTAGGAGCTAGGAAATGGTCCACTTTACAGAAATGTTCAAATTTACTGGCATTTCATATATTCTCTGCTCTAACATTGTCCTGACTCTTTCTGTATATTCTTTACTTATGTTTTGGTTTTCCTTAATCAAAGTGTGTCTTTTAATTCTTTTCAAAGAAGATTCTTTGGACTTACTAAATCACCTGAATTTTATACATTTTCTGTTGTATTAAATTCTGCTCATATCTTTATTTATCTGTTCTCTATGTTCTCAGGGTTTATTGTTTTCATCTTCTGATGTCAATTAAAACACTTGGTTATTCATTTTAATAAATCTTTTTACTTATAAAGATTTGAACTTTTGAAGATTCCAGCTTACTTGTAAGTGTCTAAGGGTCAGGTCCTCTCCATTGTTGCTGGCCTAAGGCTTAGTACACCATACAGCAATGTATATATTGACCTATTTTCCCCTCGACTTTCTGTGATTCCCTACATCTCACCTTTCTTTGCAGACAAGCCATTTGAAATACCCTTAACTTATTTCACAGCCAATAAGTCTTTGAAATAATGTGTATTTTTTAGAGAAATCTTCTTATAGAATTAGGCAGAAAATCTGACCTGCCATAGTTTTCAAAACAGCATAATTTCACTCTTCTCAATGATTAATCTGTTGTATTACACAACCTTGGAGTATTTAGCTTTATCAATGACATGTCCTTGAAAAATGTTTTAGAGATCCTACCAGTCTTTGAAAACATCCTTGTGCCTTGTTTCAGTTCCAGTTTTATGTATATTTTCTGCCTTGCACCCGATTATTCCTTCATCTGATGGATGGCCTTGGGAATCTAATTCTGGTATTGATGGTTTTGGCTGATTGTCTCCCCTTGTAGCTGCTTTCTTCATTATTGTGTAAATTTACATCATGAGCTCATGTTTAGCTAAACAGCTGACCTTGTAAGAGGCTTAGGTATGAACGCTCGTAAGTTTCAGCAAAAGTCGGCAAAGATTTATTTGTGTCCCTCCAACGAGTGGCCCGCAAGGACCCCGTTTTCTACAAGTGTTGGTCCAATACTCCCTCTAGAGGCAGGTGACTCAGACAGGGCTGCTTTGCATCCCCCGATCTGGGGCAGGGGCAGTGGGCAGCCTGTGACCCGGGCAGGAGCCCCTCCGCGTGTGTCCCAGGGACCCATCTGCCTGCGAACTTCGGTCACCTTGCAGGAAGCTGCGATGCCCAGAACTATGCTTAGCTGTGCAGCGCGGTGTACTGCGTGGACACGTTCCACACACACTTCAAGTAAGAGGGCGGCCTGAGTGGAAACGTGAGTGTTTGGGCAGCTGTGCAGACAAAGAAGGCGCCCTTTGGCCTGGGCCTAAAACCTTGTGACACTCCACTGGGCCTGCCGGGCTCTGAGGGCCCTGCCCTGGGCCCCCTGCTCCCCTGCCCTTTGTTCAGTCACAGCAGAGATGGCCACAACCACTCCCTCAGTGACGGCAGTGTTCCAACCTCCCTCAACCCCGCCCCCTCTCCGCAGGTTACCATGGACTACAGAGGCTGCATTCTGAGGCCAGGGCGTTCCGAGAATGCCAAGGGCAGACATGATGACCTTAAATGATTTCCTCTTGTGTCAGTGTTGGTAAACTTTAGGAGCTAGGAAATGGTCCACTTGACAGAAATGTTCAAATTTACTGACATTTCATATATTCTCTGCTCTAACATTGTCCTGACTCTTTCTGTATATTCTTTACTTATGTTTTGGTTTTCCTTAATCAAAGTGTGTCTTTTAATTCTTTTCAAAGAAGATTCTTTGGACTTACTAAATCACCTGAATTTTATACGTTTTCTGTTGTATTAAGTTCTGCTCATATCTTTATTTATCTTTTTTCTATGTTCTCAGGGTTTATTGTTTTCATCTTCTGATGTCAATTAAAACACTTGGTTATTCATTTTAATAAATCTTTTTACTTATAAAGATTTGAACTTTTGAAGATTCCAGCTTACTTGTACGTGTCTAAGGGTCAGGTCCTCTCCATTTTTGCTGGCCTAAGGCTTAGTTCACCATACAGCAATGTATATATTGACCTATTTTCCCCTCGACTTTCTGTGATTCCCTACATCTCACCTTTCTTTGCAGACAAGACATTTGAAATACCCTTAACTTATTTCACAGCCAATAAGTCTTTGAAATAATGTGTATTTTTTAGAGAAATCTTCTTATATAATTAGGCAGAAAATCTGACCTGCCATAGTTTTCAAAACAGCATAATTTCACTCTTCTCAATGATTAATCTGTTGTATTACACAACCTTGGAGTATTTAGCTTTATCAATGACATGTCCTTGAAAAATGTTTTAGAGATCCTACCAGTCTTTGAAAACATCCTTGTGCCTTGTTTCAGTTCCAGTTTTATGTATATTTTCTGCCTTGCACCCGATTATTCCTACATCTGATGGATGGCCTTGGGAATCTAATTCTGGTATTGATGGTTTTGGCTGATTGTCTCCCCTTGTAGCTGCTTTCTTCAATATTGTGTAAATTTAGATCATGTGCTCATGTTTAGCTAAACAGCTGACCTTGTAAGAGGCTTAGGTGTGAACGCTCGTAAGTTTCAGCAGAAAGTCGGCAAAGATTTATTTGTGTCCCTCCAATGAGTGGCCCGCAAGGACCCCGTTTTCTACAGTGTTGGTCCAATACTCCCTGTAGAGGCAGCGGAATCAGACAGGGCTGCTTTGCGGCCCCAGATCTGGGGCAGGGGCAGTGGGCGGCCTGTCACCCGGCAGGAGCCTCTCCGCGTGTGTCCCAGAGACCCATCTGCCTGCGAACTTCGGTCACCTGGCCGGAAGCTACGATGCCCAGACCTATGCTTAGCTGTGCAGCGCGGTGTACTGCGCGGACATGTTCCACACACACTTTAAGTAAGTGGGCGGCCTGAGTGGAAAGGTGAGAGTTTGGGCAGCTGTTCAGACAAAGAAGGCGCCCTTTGGCCTGGGCATAAAAGTTTGTGGCAATCCACTGGGCCTGTCGGGCTCTGAGGGCCCTGCCCTTGGCCCCCTGCTCCCCTGCCCTTTGTTCAGTCACAGCAGAGATGGCCACACCCACTCCCTCAGTGAGGGCAGTGTTCCAACCTCCCTCAGCCCCGCCCCCTCTCCGCAGGTTACCATGGACTACAGAGGCTGCATTCTGAGGCCAGGGTGTTCCGAGTATGCCAAGGGCAGACATGATGACCTTAAATGATTTCCTCTTGTGTCAGTGTTGGTAAACTTTAGGAGCTAGGAAATGGTCCACTTTACAGAAATGTTCAAATTTACTGGCATTTCATATATTCTCTGCTCTAACATTGTCCTGACTCTTTCTGTATATTCTTTACTTATGTTTTGGTTTTCCTTAATCAAAGTGTGTCTTTTAATTCTTTTCAAAGAAGATTCTTTGGACTTACTAAATCACCTGAATTTTATACATTTTCTGTTGTATTAAATTCTGCTCATATCTTTATTTATCTGTTCTCTATGTTCTCAGGGTTTATTGTTTTCATCTTCTGATGTCAATTAAAACACTTGGTTATTCATTTTAATAAATCTTTTTACTTATAAAGATTTGAACTTTTGAAGATTCCAGCTTACTTGTAAGTGTCTAAGGGTCAGGTCCTCTCCATTTTTGCTGGCCTAAGGCTTAGTTCACCATACAGCAATGTATATATTGACCTATTTTCCCCTCGACTTTCTGTGATTCCCTACATCTCACCTTTCTTTGCAGACAAGCCATTTGAAATACCCTTAACTTATTTCACAGCCAATAAGTCTTTGAAATAATGTGTATTTTTTAGAGAAATCTTCTTATAGAATTAGGCAGAAAATCTGACCTGCCATAGTTTTCAAAACAGCATAATTTCACTCTTCTCAATGATTAATCTGTTGTATTACACAACCTTGGAGTATTTAGCTTTATCAATGACATGTCCTTGAAAAATGTTTTAGAGATCCTACCAGTCTTTGAAAACATCCTTGTGCCTTGTTTCAGTTCCAGTTTTATGTATATTTTCTGCCTTGCACCCGATTATTCCTTCATCTGATGGATGGCCTTGGGAATCTAATTCTGGTACTGATGGTTTTGGCTGATTGTCTCCCCTTGTAGCTGCTTTCTTCATTATTGTGTAAATTTAGATCATGAGCTCATGTTTAGCTAAACAGCTGACCTTGTAAGAGGCTTAGGTATGAACGCTCGTAAGTTTCAGCAAAAAGTCGGCAAATATTTATTTGTGTCCCTCCAACGAGTGGCCCGCAAGGACCCCGTTTTCTACAAGTGTTGGTCCAATACTCCTTCTAGAGGCAGGGGACTCAGACAGGGCTGCTTTGCATCCCCCGATCTGGGGCAGGGGCAGTGGGCAGCCTGTGACCCGGGCAGGAGCCCCTCCGCGTGTGTCCCAGGGACCCATCTGCCTGCGAACTTCGGTCACCTTGCAGGAAGCTGCGATGCCCAGAACTATGCTTAGCTGTGCAGCGCGGTGTACTGCGTGGACACGTTCCACACACACTTCAAGTAAGAGGGCGGCCTGAGTGGAAACGTGAGAGTTTGGGCAGCTGTGCAGAAAAAGAAGGCGCCCTTTGGCCTGGGCCTAAAAACTTGTGACACTCCACTGGGCCTGCCAGGCTCTGAGGGCCCTGCCCTGGGCCCCCTGCTCCCCTGGCCTTTGTTCAGTCACAGCAGAGATGGCCACACCCACTCCCTCAGTGAGGGCAGTGTTCCAACCTCCCTCAGCCCCGCCCCCTCTCCGCAGGTTACCATGGACCACAGAGGCTGCATTCTGAGGCCAGGGCGTTCTGAGAATGCCAAGGGCAGACATGATGACCTTAAATGATTTCCTCTTGTGTCAGTGTTGGTAAACTTTAGGAGCTAGGAAATGGTCCACTTGACAGAAATGTTCAAATTTACTGGCATTTCATATATTCTCTGCTCTAACATTGTCCTGACTCTTTCTGTATATTCTTTACTTATGTTTTGGTTTTCCTTAATCAAAGTGTGTCTTTTCAATCTTTTCAAAGAAGATTCTTTGGACTTACTAAATCACCTGAATTTTATACGTTTTCTGTTGTATTAAGTTCTGCTCATATCTTTATTTATCTTTTCTCTATGTTCTCAGGGTTTATTGTTTTCATCTTCTGATGTCAATTAAAACACTTGGTTATTCATTTTAATAAATCTTTTTACTTATAAAGATTTGAACTTTTGAAGATTCCAGCTTACTTGTACGTGTCTAAGGGTCAGGTCCTCTCCATTGTTGCTGGCCTAAGGCTTAGTTCACCATACAGCAATGTATATATTGACCTATTTTCCCCTCGACTTTCTGTGATTCCCTACATCTCACCTTTCTTTGCAGACAAGCCATTTGAAATACCCTTAACTTATTTCACAGGCAATAAGTCTTTGAAATAATGTGTATTTTTTAGAGAAATCTTCTTATAGAATTAGGCAGAAAATCTGACCTGCCATAGTTTTCAAAACAGCATAATTTCACTCTTCTCAATGATTAATCTGTTGTATTACACAACCTTGGAGTATTTAGCTTTATCAATGACATGTCCTTGAAAAATGTTTTAGAGATCCTACCAGTCTTTGAAAACATCCTTGTGCCTTGTTTCAGTTCCAGTTTTATGTATATTTTCTGCCTTGCACCCGATTATTCCTACATCTGATGGATGGCCTTGGAAATCTTATTCTGGTATTGATGGTTTTGGCTGATTGTCTCCCCTTGTAGCTGCTTTCTTCAATATTGTGTAAATTTAGATCATATGCTCATGTTTAGCTAAACAGCTGACCTTGTAAGAGGCTTAGGTGTGAACGCTCGTAAGTTTCAGCAGAAAGTCGGCAAAGATTTATTTGTGTCCCTCCAATGAGTGGCCCGCAAGGACCCCGTTTTCCAAAGTGTTGGTCCAATACTCCCTCTAGAGGCAGCGGAATCAGACAGGGCTGCTTTGCGGCCCCAGATCTGGGGCAGGGGCAGTGGGCGGCCTGTCACCCGGCAGGAGCCTCTCCGCGTGTGTCCCAGAGACCCATCTGCCTGCGAACTTCGGTCACCTGGCAGGAAGCTACGATGCCCAGACCTATGCTTAGCTGTGCAGCGCGGTGTACTGCGCGGACATGTTCCACACACACTTTAAGTAAGAGGGCGGCCTGAGTGGAAAGGTGAGAGTTTGGGCAGCTGTGCAGACAAAGAAGGCGCCCTTTGGCCTGGGCATAAAAGTTTGTGGCAATCCACTGGGCCTGTCGGGCTCTGAGGGCCCTGCCCTTGGCCCCCTGTTCCCCTGCCCTTTGTTCAGTCACAGCAGAGATGGCCACACCCACTCCCTCAGTGAGGGCAGTGTTCCAACCTCCCTCAGCCCCGCCCCCTCTCCGCAGGTTACCATGGACTACAGAGGCTGCATTCTGAGGCCAGAGTGTTCCGAGAATGCCAAGGGCAGACATGATGACCTTAAATGATTCCCTCTTGTGTTAGTGTTGGTAAACTTTAGGAGCTAGGAAATGGTCCACTTTACAGAAATGTTCAAATTTACTGGCATTTCATATATTCTCTGCTCTAACATTGTCCTGACTCTTTCTGTATATTCTTTACTTATGTTTTGGTTTTCCTTAATCAAAGTGTGTCTTTTAATTCTTTTCAAAGAAGATTCTTTGGACTTACTAAATCACCTGAATTTTATACATTTTCTGTTGTATTAAATTCTGCTCATATCTTTATTTATCTGTTCTCTATGTTCTCAGGGTTTATTGTTTTCATCTTCTGATGTCAATTAAAACACTTGGTTATTGATTTTAATAAATCTTTTTACTTATAAAGATTTGAACTTTTGAAGATTCCAGCTTACTTGTAAGTGTCTAAGGGTCAGGTCCTCTCCATTGTTGCTGGCCTAAGGCTTAGTACACCATACAGCAATGTATATATTGACCTATTTTCCCCTCGACTTTCTGTGATTCCCTACATCTCACCTTTCTTTGCAGACAAGCCATTTGAAATACCCTTAACTTATTTCACAGCCAATAAGTCTTTGAAATAATGTGTATTTTTTAGAGAAATCTTCTTATAGAATTAGGCAGAAAATCTGACCTGCCATAGTTTTCAAAACAGCATAATTTCACTCTTCTCAATGATTAATCTGTTGTATTACACAACCTTGGAGTATTTAGCTTTATCAATGACATGTCCTTGAAAAATGTTTTAGAGATCCTACCAGTCTTTGAAAACATCCTTGTGCCTTGTTTCAGTTCCAGTTTTATGTATATTTTCTGCCTTGCACCCGATTATTCCTTCATCTGATGGATGGCCTTGGGAATCTAATTCTGGTATTGATGGTTTTGGCTGATTGTCTCCCCTTGTAGCTGCTTTCTTCATTATTGTGTAAATTTAGATCATGAGCTCATGTTTAGCTAAACAGCTGACCTTGTAAGAGGCTTAGGTATGAACGCTCGTAAGTTTCAGCAAAAAGTCGGCAAAGATTTATTTGTGTCCCTCCAACAAGTGGCCCGCAAGGACCCCGTTTTCTACAAGTGTTGGTCCAATACTCCCTCTAGAGTCAGGGGACTCAGACAGGGCTGCTTTGCGTCCCCCGATCTGGGGCAGGGGCAGTGGGCGGCCTGTGACCCGGGCAGGAGCCCCTCCGCGTGTGTCCCAGGGACCCATCTGCCTGCAAACTTCGGTCACCTGGCAGGAAGCTGCGATGCCCAGAACTATGCTTAGCTGTGCAGCGCGGTGTACTGCGCGGACACGTTCCACACACACTTCAAGTAAGAGGGCGGCCTGAGTGGAAAGGTGAGAGTTTGGGCAGCTGTGCAGACAAAGAAGGCTCCCTTTGGCCTGGGCCTAAAAACTTGTGACACTCCACTGGGCCTGCCGGGCTCTGAGGGCCCTGCCCTGGGCCCCCTGCTCCCCTGCCCTTTGTTCAGTCACAGCAGAGATGGCCACAACCACTCCCTCAGTGAGGGCAGTGTTCCAACCTCCCTCAACCCCGCCCCCTCTCCGCAGGTTACCATGGACTACAGAGGCTGCATTCTGAGGCCAGGGCGTTCCGAGAATGCCAAGGGCAGACATGATGACCTTAAATGATTTCCTCTTGTGTCAGTGTTGGTAAACATTAGGAGCTAGGAAATGGTCCACTTGACAGAAATGTTCAAATTTACTGACATTTCATATATTCTCTGCTCTAACATTGTCCTGACTCTTTCTGTATATTCTTTACTTATGTTTTGGTTTTCCTTAATCAAAGTGTGTCTTTTAATTCTTTTCAAAGTAGATTCTTTGGACTTACTAAATCACCTGAATTTTAGACGTTTTCTGTTGTATTAAGTTCTGCTCATATCTTTATTTATCTTTTTTCTATGTTCTCAGGGTTTATTGTTTTCATCTTCTGATGTCAATTAAAACACTTGGTTATTCATTTTAATAAATCTTTTTACTTATAAAGATTTGAACTTTTGAAGATTCCAGCTTACTTGTACATGTCTAAGGGTCAGGTCCTCTCCATTGTTGCTGGCCTAAGGCTTAGTTCACCATACAGCAATGTATATATTGACCTATTTTCCCCTCGACTTTCTGTGATTCCCTACATCTCACCTTTCTTTGCAGACAAGCCATTTGAAATACCCTTAACTTATTTCACAGCCAATAAGTCTTTGAAATAATGTGTATTTTTTAGAGAAATCTTCTTATAGAATTAGGCAGAAAATCTGACCTGCCATAGTTTTCAAAACAGCATAATTTCACTCTTCTCAATGATTAATCTGTTGTATTACACAACCTTGGAGTATTTAGCTTTATCAATGACATGTCCTTGAAAAATGTTTTAGAGATCCTACCAGTCTTTGAAAACATCCTTGTGCCTTGTTTCAGTTCCAGTTTTATGTATATTTTCTGCCTTGCACCCGATTATTCCTACATCTGATGGATGGCCTTGGGAATCTAATTCTGGTATTGATGGTTTTGGCTGATTGTCTCCCCTTGTAGCTGCTTTCTTCAATATTGTGTAAATTTAGATCATGTGCTCATGTTTAGCTAAACAGCTGACCTTGTAAGAGGCTTAGGTGTGAACGCTCGTAAGTTTCAGCAGAAAGTCGGCAAAGATTTATTTGTGTCCCTCCAATGAGTGGCCCGCAAGGACCCCGTTTTCTACAGTGTTGGTCCAATACTCCCTGTAGAGGCAGCGGAATCAGACAGGGCTGCTTTGCGGCCCCAGATCTGGGGCAGGGGCAGTGGGCGGCCTGTCACCCGGCAGGAGCCTCTCCGCGTGTGTCCCAGAGACCCATCTGCCTGCGAACTTCGGTCACCTGGCCGGAAGCTACGATGCCCAGACCTATGCTTAGCTGTGCAGCGCGGTGTACTGCGCGGACATGTTCCACACACACTTTAAGTAAGTGGGCGGCCTGAGTGGAAAGGTGAGAGTTTGGGCAGCTGTGCAGACAAAGAAGGCGCCCTTTGGCCTGGGCATAAAAGTTTGTGGCAATCCACTGGGCCTGTCGGGCTCTGAGGGCCCTGCCCTTGGCCCCCTGCTCCCCTGCCCTTTGTTCAGTCACAGCAGAGATGGCCACACCCACTCCCTCAGTGAGGGCAGTGTTCCAACCTCCCTCAGCCCCGCCCCCTCTCCGCAGGTTACCATGGACTACAGAGGCTGCATTCTGAGGCCAGGGTGTTCCGAGAATGCCAAGGGCAGACATGATGACCTTAAATGATTTCCTCTTGTGTCAGTGTTGGTAAACTTTAGGAGCTAGGAAATGGTCCACTTTACAGAAATGTTCAAATTTACTGGCATTTCATATATTCTCTGCTCTAACATTGTCCTGACTCTTTCTGTATATTCTTTACTTATGTTTTGGTTTTCCTTAATCAAAGTGTGTCTTTTAATTCTTTTCAAAGAAGATTCTTTGGACTTACTAAATCACCTGAATTTTATACATTTTCTGTTGTATTAAATTCTGCTCATATCTTTATTTATCTGTTCTCTATGTTCTCAGGGTTTATTGTTTTCATCTTCTGATGTCAATTAAAACACTTGGTTATTCATTTTAATAAATCTTTTTACTTATAAAGATTTGAACTTTTGAAGATTCCAGCTTACTTGTAAGTGTCTAAGGGTCAGGTCCTCTCCATTTTTGCTGGCCTAAGGCTTAGTTCACCATACAGCAATGTATATATTGACCTATTTTCCCCTCGACTTTCTGTGATTCCCTACATCTCACCTTTCTTTGCAGACAAGCCATTTGAAATACCCTTAACTTATTTCACAGCCAATAAGTCTTTGAAATAATGTGTATTTTTTAGAGAAATCTTCTTATAGAATTAGGCAGAAAATCTGACCTGCCATAGTTTTCAAAACAGCATAATTTCACTCTTCTCAATGATTAATCTGTTGTATTACACAACCTTGGAGTATTTAGCTTTATCAATGACATGTCCTTGAAAAATGTTTTAGAGATCCTACCAGTCTTTGAAAACATCCTTGTGCCTTGTTTCAGTTCCAGTTTTATGTATATTTTCTGCCTTGCACCCGATTATTCCTTCATCTGATGGATGGCCTTGGGAATCTAATTCTGGTATTGATGGTTTTGGCTGATTGTCTCCCCTTGTAGCTGCTTTCTTCATTATTGTGTAAATTTAGATCATGAGCTCATGTTTAGCTAAACAGCTGACCTTGTAAGAGGCTTAGGTATGAACGCTCGTAAGTTTCAGCAAAAAGTCGGCAAAGATTTATTTGTGTCCCTCCAACGAGTGGCCCGCAAGGACCCCGTTTTCTACAAGTGTTGGTCCAATACTCCCTCTAGAGGCAGGGGACTCAGACAGGGCTGCTTTGCATCCCCCGATCTGGGGCAGGGGCAGTGGGCAGCCTGTGACCCGGGCAGGAGCCCCTCCGCGTGTGTCCCAGGGACCCATCTGCCTGCGAACTTCGGTCACCTTGCAGGAAGCTTCGATGCCCAGAACTATGCTTAGCTGTGCAGCGCGGTGTACTGCGTGGACACGTTCCACACACACTTCAAGTAAGAGGGCGGCCTGAGTGGAAACGTGAGAGTTTGGGCAGCTGTGCAGACAAAGAAGGCGCCCTTTGGCCTGGGCCTAAAACCTTGTGACACTCCACTGGGCCTGCCGGGCTCTGAGGGCCCTGCCCTGGGCCCCCTGCTCCCCTGCCCTTTGTTCAGTCACAGCAGAGATGGCCACACCCACTCCCTCAGTGAGGGCAGTGTTCCAACCTCCCTCAGCCCCGCCCCCTCTCCGCAGGTTACCATGGACCACAGAGGCTGCATTCTGAGGCCAGGGCGTTCCGAGAATGCCAAGGGCAGACATGATGACCTTAAATGATTTCCTCTTGTGTCAGTGTTGGTAAACTTTAGGAGCTAGGAAATGGTCCACTTGACAGAAATGTTCAAATTTACTGGCATTTCATATATTCTCTGCTCTAACATTGTCCTGACTCTTTCTGTATATTCTTTACTTATGTTTTGGTTTTCCTTAATCAAAGTGTGTCTTTTCAATCTTTTCAAAGAAGATTCTTTGGACTTACTAAATCACCTGAATTTTATACGTTTTCTGTTGTATTAAGTTCTGCTCATATCTTTATTTATCTTTTCTCTATGTTCTCAGGGTTTATTGTTTTCATCTTCTGATGTCAATTAAAACACTTGGTTATTCATTTTAATAAATCTTTTTACTTATAAAGATTTGAACTTTTGAAGATTCCAGCTTACTTGTACGTGTCTAAGGGTCAGGTCCTCTCCATTGTTGCTGGCCTAAGGCTTAGTTCACCATACAGCAATGTATATATTGACCTATTTTCCCCTCGACTTTCTGTGATTCCCTACATCTCACCTTTCTTTGCAGACAAGCCATTTGAAATACCCTTAACTTATTTCACAGCCAATAAGTCTTTGAAATAATGTGTATTTTTTAGAGAAATCTTCTTCTATAATTAGGCAGAAAATCTGACCTGCCATAGTTTTCAAAACAGCATAATTTCACTCTTCTCAATGATTAATCTGTTGTATTACACAACCTTGGAGTATTTAGCTTTATCAATGACATGTCCTTGAAAAATGTTTTAGAGATCCTACCAGTCTTTGAAAACATCCTTGTGCCTTGTTTCAGTTCCAGTTTTATGTATATTTTCTGCCTTGCACCCGATTATTCCTTCATCTGATGGATGGCCTTGGGAATCTAATTCTGGTATTGATGGTTTTGGCTGATTGTCTCCCCTTGTAGCTGCTTTCTTCATTATTGTGTAAATTTAGATCATGAGCTCATGTTTAGCTAAACAGCTGACCTTGTAAGAGGCTTAGGTATGAACGCTCGTAAGTTTCAGCAAAAAGTCGGCAAAGATTTATTTGTGTCCCTCCAACAAGTGGCCCGCAAGGACCCCGTTTTCTACAAGTGTTGGTCCAATACTCCCTCTAGAGTCAGGGGACTCAGACAGGGCTGCTTTGCGTCCCCCGATCTGGGGCAGGGGCAGTGGGCGGCCTGTGACCCGGGCAGGAGCCCCTCCGCGTGTGTCCCAGTGACCCATCTGCCTGCAAACTTCGGTCACCTGGCAGGAAGCTGCGATGCCCAGAACTATGCTTAGCTGTGCAGCGCGGTGTACTGCGCGGACACGTTCCACACACACTTCAAGTAAGAGGGCGGCCTGAGTGGAAAGGTGAGAGTTTGGGCAGCTGTGCAGACAAAGAAGGCTCCCTTTGGCCTGGGCCTAAAAACTTGTGACACTCCACTGGGCCTGCCGGGCTCTGAGAGCCCTGCCCTGGGCCCCCTGCTCCCCTGCCCTTTGTTCAGTCACAGCAGAGATGGCCACAACCACTCCCTCAGTGAGGGCAGTGTTCCAACCTCCCTCAACCCCGCCCCCTCTCCGCAGGTTACCATGGACTACAGAGGCTGCATTCTGAGGCCAGGGCGTTCCGAGAATGCCAAGGGCAGACATGATGACCTTAAATGATTTCCTCTTCTGTCAGTGTTGGTAAACTTTAGGAGCTAGGAAATGGTCCACTTGACAGAAATGTTCAAATTTACTGACATTTCATATATTCTCTGCTCTAACATTGTCCTGACTCTTTCTGTATATTCTTTACTTATGTTTTGGTTTTCCTTAATCAAAGTGTGTCTTTTAATTCTTTTCAAAGTAGATTCTTTGGACTTACTAAATCACCTGAATTTTATACGTTTTCTGTTGTATTAAGTTCTGCTCATATCTTTATTTATCTTTTTTCTATGTTCTCAGGGTTTATTGTTTTCATCTTCTGATGTCAATTAAAACACTTGGTTATTCATTTTAATAAATCTTTTTACTTATAAAGATTTGAACTTTTGAAGATTCCAGCTTACTTGTACGTGTCTAAGGGTCAGGTCCTCTCCATTGTTGCTGGCCTAAGGCTTAGTTCACCATACAGCAATGTATATATTGACCTATTTTCCCCTCGACTTTCTGTGATTCCCTACATCTCACCTTTCTTTGCAGACAAGCCATTTGAAATACCCTTAACTTATTTCACAGCCAATAAGTCTTTGAAATAATGTGTATTTTTTAGAGAAATCTTCTTATATAATTAGGCAGAAAATCTGACCTGCCATAGTTTTCAAAACAGCATAATTTCACTCTTCTCAATGATTAATCTGTTGTATTACACAACCTTGGAGTATTTAGCTTTATCAATGACATGTCCTTGAAAAATGTTTTAGAGATCCTACCAGTCTTTGAAAACATCCTTGTGCCTTGTTTCAGTTCCAGTTTTATGTATATTTTCTGCCTTGCACCCGATTATTCCTACATCTGATGGATGGCCTTGGGAATCTAATTCTGGTATTGATGGTTTTGGCTGATTGTCTCCCCTTGTAGCTGCTTTCTTCAATATTGTGTAAATTTAGATCATGTGCTCATGTTTAGCTAAACAGCTGACCTTGTAAGAGGCTTAGGTGTGAACGCTCGTAAGTTTCAGCAGAAAGTCGGCAAAGATTTATTTGTGTCCCTCCAATGAGTGGCCCGCAAGGACCCCGTTTTCTACAGTGTTGGTCCAATACTCCCTGTAGAGGCAGCGGAATCAGACAGGGCTGCTTTGCGGCCCCAGATCTGGGGCAGGGGCAGTGGGCGGCCTGTCACCCGGCAGGAGCCTCTCCGCGTGTGTCCCAGAGACCCATCTGCCTGCGAACTTCGGTCACCTGGCCGGAAGCTACGATGCCCAGACCTATGCTTAGCTGTGCAGCGCGGTGTACTGCGCGGACATGTTCCACACACACTTTAAGTAAGTGGGCGGCCTGAGTGGAAAGGTGAGAGTTTGGGCAGCTGTGCAGACAAAGAAGGCGCCCTTTGGCCTGGGCATAAAAGTTTGTGGCAATCCACTGGGCCTGTCGGGCTCTGAGGGCCCTGCCCTTGGCCCCCTGCTCCCCTGCCCTTTGTTCAGTCACAGCAGAGATGGCCACACCCACTCCCTCAGTGAGGGCAGTGTTCCAACCTCCCTCAGCCCCGCCCCCTCTCCGCAGGTTACCATGGACTACAGAGGCTGCATTCTGAGGCCAGGGTGTTCCGAGAATGCCAAGGGCAGACATGATGACCTTAAATGATTTCCTCTTGTGTCAGTGTTGGTAAACTTTAGGAGCTAGGAAATGGTCCACTTTACAGAAATGTTCAAATTTACTGGCATTTCATATATTCTCTGCTCTAACATTGTCCTGACTCTTTCTGTATATTCTTTACTTATGTTTTGGTTTTCCTTAATCAAAGTGTGTCTTTTAATTCTTTTCAAAGAAGATTCTTTGGACTTACTAAATCACCTGAATTTTATACATTTTCTGTTGTATTAAATTCTGCTCATATCTTTATTTATCTGTTCTCTATGTTCTCAGGGTTTATTGTTTTCATCTTCTGATGTCAATTAAAACACTTGGTTATTCATTTTAATAAATCTTTTTACTTATAAAGATTTGAACTTTTGAAGATTCCAGCTTACTTGTAAGTGTCTAAGGGTCAGGTCCTCTCCATTTTTGCTGGCCTAAGGCTTAGTTCACCATACAGCAATGTATATATTGACCTATTTTCCCCTCGACTTTCTGTGATTCCCTACATCTCACCTTTCTTTGCAGACAAGCCATTTGAAATACCCTTAACTTATTTCACAGCCAATAAGTCTTTGAAATAATGTGTATTTTTTAGAGAAATCTTCTTATAGAATTAGGCAGAAAATCTGACCTGCCATAGTTTTCAAAACAGCATAATTTCACTCTTCTCAATGATTAATCTGTTGTATTACACAACCTTGGAGTATTTAGCTTTATCAATGACATGTCCTTGAAAAATGTTTTAGAGATCCTACCAGTCTTTGAAAACATCCTTGTGCCTTGTTTCAGTTCCAGTTTTATGTATATTTTCTGCCTTGCACCCGATTATTCCTTCATCTGATGGATGGCCTTGGGAATCTAATTCTGGTATTGATGGTTTTGGCTGATTGTCTCCCCTTGTAGCTGCTTTCTTCATTATTGTGTAAATTTAGATCATGAGCTCATGTTTAGCTAAACAGCTGACCTTGTAAGAGGCTTAGGTATGAACGCTCGTAAGTTTCAGCAAAAAGTCGGCAAAGATTTATTTGTGTCCCTCCAACGAGTGGCCCGCAAGGACCCCGTTTTCTACAAGTGTTGGTCCAATACTCCCTCTAGAGGCAGGGGACTCAGACAGGGCTGCTTTGCATCCCCCGATCTGGGGCAGGGGCAGTGGGCAGCCTGTGACCCGGGCAGGAGCCCCTCCGCGTGTGTCCCAGGGACCCATCTGCCTGCGAACTTCGGTCACCTTGCAGGAAGCTGCGATGCCCAGAACTATGCTTAGCTGTGCAGCGCGGTGTACTGCGTGGACACGTTCCACACACACTTCAAGTAAGAGGGCGGCCTGAGTGGAAACGTGAGAGTTTGGGCAGCTGTGCAGAAAAAGAAGGCGCCTTTTGGCCTGGGCCTAAAAACTTGTGACACTCCACTGGGCCTGCCGGGCTCTGAGGGCCCTGCCCTGGGCCCCCTGCTCCCCTGCCCTTTGTTCAGTCACAGCAGAGATGGCCACACCCACTCCCTCAGTGAGGGCAGTGTTCCAACCTCCCTCAGCCCCGCCCCCTCTCCGCAGGTTACCATGGACCACAGAGGCTGCATTCTGAGGCCAGGGCGTTCTGAGAATGCCAAGGGCAGACATGATGACCTTAAATGATTTCCTCTTGTGTCAGTGTTGGTAAACTTTAGGAGCTAGGAAATGGTCCACTTGACAGAAATGTTCAAATTTACTGGCATTTCATATATTCTCTGCTCTAACATTGTCCTGACTCTTTCTGTATATTCTTTACTTATGTTTTGGTTTTCCTTAATCAAAGTGTGTCTTTTCAATCTTTTCAAAGAAGATTCTTTGGATTTACTAAATCACCTGAATTTTATACGTTTTCTGTTGTATTAAGTTCTGCTCATATCTTTATTTATCTTTTCTCTATGTTCTCAGGGTTTATTGTTTTCATCTTCTGATGTCAATTAAAACACTTGGTTATTCATTTTAATAAATCTTTTTACTTATAAAGATTTGAACTTTTGAAGATTCCAGCTTACTTGTACGTGTCTAAGGGTCAGGTCCTCTCCATTGTTGCTGGCCTAAGGCTTAGTTCACCATACAGCAATGTATATATTGACCTATTTTTCCCTCGACTTTCTGTGATTCCCTACATCTCACCTTTCTTTGCAGACAAGCCATTTGAAATACCCTTAACTTATTTCACAGCCAATAAGTCTTTGAAATAATGTGTATTTTTTAGAGAAATCTTCTTATATAATTAGGCAGAAAATCTGACCTGCCATAGTTTTCAAAACAGCATAATTTCACTCTTCTCAATGATTAATCTGTTGTATTACACAACCTTGGAGTATTTAGCTTTATCAATGACATGTCCTTGAAAAATGTTTTAGAGATCCTACCAGTCTTTGAAAACATCCTTGTGCCTTGTTTCAGTTCCAGTTTTATGTATATTTTCTGCCTTGCACCCGATTATTCCTACATCTGATGGATGGCCTTGGGAATCTAATTCTGGTATTGATGGTTTTGGCTGATTGTCTCCACTTGTAGCTGCTTTCTTCATTAGTGTGTAAATTTAGATCATGAGCTCATGTTTAGCTAAACAGCTGACCTTGTAAGAGGCTTAGGTGTGAACGCTCGTAAGTTTCAGCAGAAAGTCGGCAAAGATTTATTTGTGTCCCTCCAATGAGTGGCCCGCAAGCACCCCGTTTTCTACAAGTGTTGGTCCAATACTCCCTCTAGAGGCAGGGGACTCAGACAGGGCTGCTTTGCGGCCCCCGATCTGGGGCAGGGGCAGTGGGCGGCCTGTGACCCGGGCAGGAGCCCCTACGCGTGTGTCCCAGGGACCCATCTGCCTGCGAACTTCGGTCACCTGGCAGGAAGCTACGATGCCCAGACCTATGCTTAGCTGTGCAGCGCGGTGTACTGAGCGGACAGGTTCCACACACACTTCAAGTAAGAGGGCGGCCTGAGTGGAAAGGTGAGAGTTTGGGAAGCTGTGCAGACAAAGAAGGCGCCCTTTGGCCTGGGCCTAAAAGCTTCTGACACTCCACTGGGCCTGCCGGGCTCTGAGGGCCCTGCCCTGGGCCCCCTGCTCCCCTGCCCTTTGTTCAGTCACAGCAGAGATGGCCACACCCACTCCCTCAGTGAGGGCAGTGTTCCAACCTCCCTCAGCCCCGCCCCCTCTCCGCAGGTTACCATGGACTACAGAGGCTGCATTCTGAGGCCAGGGCGTTCCGAGAATGCCAAGGGCAGACATGATGACCTTAAATGATTTCCTCTTGTGTCAGTGTTGGTAAACTTTAGGAGCTAGGAAATGGTCCACTTTACAGAAATGTTCAAATTTACTGGCATTTCATATATTCTCTGCTCTAACATTGTCCTGACTCTTTCTGTATATTCTTTACTTATGTTTTGGTTTTCCTTAATCAAAGTGTGTCTTTTAATTCTTTTCAAAGAAGATTCTTTGGACTTACTAAATCACCTGAATTTTATACGTTTTCTGTTGTATTAAGTTCTGCTCATATCTTTATTTATCTTTTTTCTATGTTCTCAGGGTTTATTGTTTTCATCTTCTGATGTCAATTAAAACACTTGGTTATTCATTTTAATAAATCTTTTTACTTATAAAGATTTGAACTTTTGAAGATTCCAGCTTACTTGTACGTGTCTAAGTGTCAGGTCCTCTCCATTGTTGCTGGCCTAAGGCTTAGTTCACCATACAGCAATGTATATATTGACCTATTTTACCCTCGACTTTCTGTGATTCCCTACATCTCACCTTTCTGTGCAGACAAGCCATTTGAAATACCCTTAACTTATTTCACAGCCAATAAGTCTTTGAAATAATGTGTATTTTTTAGAGAAATCTTCTTATAGAATTAGGCAGAAAATCTGACCTGCCATAGTTTTCAAAACAGCATAATTTCACTCTTCTCAATGATTAATCTGTTGTATTACACAACCTTGGAGTATTTAGCTTTATCAATGACATGTCCTTGAAAAATGTTTTAGAGATCCTACCAGTCTTTGAAAACATCCTTGTGCCTTGTTTCAGTTCCAGTTTTATGTATATTTTCTGCCTTGCACCCGATTATTCCTACATCTGATGGATGGCCTTGGGAATCTAATTCTGGTATTGATGGTTTTGGCTGATTGTCTCCCCTTGTAGCTGCTTTCTTCAATATTGTGTAAATTTAGATCATGTGCTCATGTTTAGCTAAACAGCTGACCTTGTAAGAGGCTTAGGTGTGAACGCTCGTAAGTTTCAGCAGAAAGTCGGCAAAGATTTATTTGTGTCCCTCCAATGAGTGGCCCTCAAGGACCCCGTTTTCTACAAGTGTTGGTCCAATACTCCCTCTAGAGGCAGGGGACTCAGACAGGGCTGCTTTGTGGCCCCCGATCTGGGGCAGGGGCAGTGGGCGGGCTGTGACCCGGGCAGGAGCCCCTATGCGTGTGTCCCAGGGACCCATCTGCCTGCGAACTTCGGTCACCTGGCAGGAAGCTACGATGCCCAGACCTATGCTTAGCTGTGCAGCGCGGTGTACTGAGCGGACAGGTACCACACACACTTCAAGTAAGAGGGCGGCCTGAGTGGAAAGGTGAGAGTTTGGGCAGCTGTGCAGACAAAGAAGGCGCCCTTTGGCCTGGGCCTAAAAGCTTGTCACACTCCACAGGGCCTGCCGGGCTCTGAGGGCCCTGCCCTGGGGCCCCTGCTCCCCTGCCCTTTGTTCAGTCACAGCAGAGATGGCCACACCCACTCCCTCAGTGAGGGCAGTGTTCCAACCTCCCTCAGCCCCGCCCCCTCTCCGCAGGTTACCATGGACTACAGAGGCTGCATTCTGAGGCCAGGGCGTTCCGAGAATGCCAAGGGCAGACATGATGACCTTAAATGATTTCCTCCTGTGTCAGTGTTGGTAAACTTTTGGAGCTAGGAAATGGTCCACTTTACAGAAATGTTCAAATTTACTGGCATTTCATACATTCTCTGTTCTAACATTGTCCTGACTCTTTCTGTATATTCTTTACTTATGTTTTGGTTTTCCTTAATCAAAGTGTGTCTTTTAAATCTTTTCAAAGAAAATTCTTTGGACTTACTAAATCACCTGAATTTTATACGTTTTCTGTTGTATTAAGTTCTGCTCATATCTTTATTTATCTGTTCCCTATGTTCTTAGGGTTTATTGTTTTCATCTTCTGATGTCAATTAAAACACTTGGTTATTCATTTTAATAAATCATTTTACTTATAAAGATTTGAACTTTTGAAGATTCCAGCTTACTTGTACGTTTCTAAGGGTCAGGTCCTCTCCATTGCTGCTGGCCTAAAGGCTTAGTTCACCATACAGCAATGTATATATTTACCTATTTTCCCCTCGACTTTCTGTGATTCCCTACATCTCACCTTTCTTTGCAGACAAGCCATTTGAAATACCCTTAACTTATTTCACAGCCAAGAAGTCTTTGAAATAATGTGTATTTTTTAGAGAAATCTTCTTATATAATTAGGCAGAAAATCTGACCTGCCATAGTTTTCAAAACAGCATAATTTCACTCTTCTCAATGATTAATCTGTTGTATTACACAACCTTGGAGTATTTAGCTTTATCAATGACATGTCCTTGAAAAATGTTTTAGAGATCCTACCAGTCTTTGAAAACATCCTTGTGCCTTGTTTCAGTTCCAGTTTTATGTATATTTTCTGCCTTGCACCCGATTATTCCTTCATCTGATGGATGGCCTTGGGAATCTAATTCTGGTATTGATGGTTTTGGCTGATTGTCTCCCCTTGTAGCTGCTTTCTTCATTATTGTGTAAATTTAGATCATGAGCTCATGTTTAGCTAAACAGCTGACCTTGTAAGAGGCTTAGGTATGAACGCTCATAAGTTTCAGCAAAAAGTCGGCAAAGATTTATTTGTGTCCCTCCAACGAGTGGCCCGCAAGGATCCCGTTTTCTACAAGTGTTGTTCCAATACTCACTCTAGAGGCAGGGGACTCAGACAGGGCTGCTTTGCGTCCCCCGAACTGAGGCAGGGGCAGTGGGCGGCCTGTGACCCGGGCAGGAGCCCCTCCGCGTGTGTCCCAGGGACCCATCTGCCTGCAAACTTCGGTCACCTGGCAGGAAGCTGCGATGCCCAGAACTATGCTTAGCTGTGCAGCGCGGTGTACTGCGCGGACAAGTTCCACACACACTTCAAGTAAGAGGGCGGCCTGAGTGGAAAGGTGAGAGTTTGGGCAGCTATGCAGACAAAGAAGGCGCCCTTTGGCCTGGGCCTAAAAACTTGTGACACTCCACTGGGCCTGCCGGGCTCTGAGGGCCCTGCCCTCGGCCCCCTGTTCCCCTGCCCTTTGTTCAGTCACAGCAGAGATGGCCACACCCACTCCCTCAGTGAGGGCAGTGTTCCAACCTCCCTCAGCCCCGCCCCCTCTCCGCAGGTTACCATGGACTACAGAGGCTGCATTCTGAGGCCAGGGCGTTCCGAGAATGCCAAAGGCAGACATCATGACCTTAAATGATTTCCTCTTGTGTCAGTGTTGGTAAACTTCAGGAGCTAGGAAATGGTCCACTTGACAGAAATGTTCAAATTTACTGGCATTTCATATATTCTCTGCTCTAACATTGTCCTGACTCTTTCTGTATATTCTTTACTTATGTTTTGGTTTTCCTTAATCAAAGTGTGTCTTTTAATTCTTTTCAAAGAAGATTCTTTGGATTTACTAAATCACCTGAATTTTATACGTTTTCTGTTGTATTAAGTTCTGCTCATATCTTTATTTATCTTTTCTCTATGTTCTCAGGGTTTATTGTTTTCATCTTCTGATGTCAATTAAAACACTTGGTTATTCATTTTAATAAATCTTTTTACTTATAAAGATTTGAACTTTTGAAGATTCCAGCTTACTTGTACGTGTCTAAGGGTCAGGTCCTCTCCATTGTTGCTGGCCTAAGGCTTAGTTCACCATACAGCAATGTATATATTGACCTATTTTCCCCTCGACTTTCTGTGATTCCCTACATCTCACCTTTCTTTGCAGACAAGCCATTTGAAATACCCTTAACTTATTTCACAGCCAATAAGTCTTTGAAATAATGTGTATTTTTTAGAGAAATCTTCTTCTATAATTAGGCAGAAAATCTGACCTGCCATAGTTTTCAAAACAGCATAATTTCACTCTTCTCAATGATTAATCTGTTGTATTACACAACCTTGGAGTATTTAGCTTTATCAATGACATGTCCTTGAAAAATGTTTTAGAGATCCTACCAGTCTTTGAAAACATCCTTGTGCCTTGTTTCAGTTCCAGTTTTATGTATATTTTCTGCCTTGCACCCGATTATTCCTACATCTGATGGATGGCCTTGGGAATCTAATTCTGGTATTGATGGTTTTGGCTGATTGTCTCCCCTTGTAGCTGCTTTCTTCAATATTGTGTAAATTTAGATCATGTGCTCATGTTTAGCTAAACAGCTGACCTTGTAAGAGGCTTAGGTGTGAACGCTCGTAAGTTTCAGCAGAAAGTCGGCAAAGATTTATTTGTGTCCCTCCAATGAGTGGCCCGCAAGGACCCCGTTTTCTACAAGTGTTGGTCCAATACTCCCTCTAGAGGCAGGGGACTCAGACAGGGCTGCTTTGCGTCCCCCGATCTGGGGCAGGGGCAGTGGGCGGCCTGTGACCCGGGCAGGAGCCCATCCGCGTGTGTCCCAGGGACCCATCTGCCTGCGAACTTCGGTCACCTGGCAGGAAGCTACGATGCCCAGACCTATGCTTAGCTGTGCAGCGCGGTATACTGCACGGACACGTTCCACACACACTTCAAGTAAGAGGGCGGCCTGAGTGGAAAGGTGAGAGTTTGGGCAGCTGTGCAGACAAAGAAGGCGCCCTTTGGCCTGGGCCTAAAATCTTGTGACACTCCACTGGGCCTGCCGGGCTCTGAGGGCCCCGCCCTGGGCCCCCTGCTCCCCTGCCCTTTGTTCAGTCACAGCAGAGATGGCCACACCCACTCCCTCAGTGAGGGCAGTGTTCCAACCTCCCTCAGCCCCGCCCCCTCTCCGCAGGTTACCATGGACTACAGAGGCTGCATTCTGAGGCCAGGGCGTTCCGAGAATCCCAAGGGCAGACATGATGACCTTAAATGATTTCCTCTTGTGTCAGTGTTGGTAAACTTTAGGAGCTAGGAAATGGTCCACTTTACAGAAATGTCCAAATTTACTGGCATTTCATATATTCTCTGCTCTAACATTCTCCTGACTCTTTCTGTATATTCTTTACTTATGTTTTGGTTTTCCTTAATCAAAGTGTGTCTTTTAATTCTTTTCAAAGAAGATTCTTTGGACTTACTAAATCACCTCAATTTTATACGTTTTCTGTTGTATTAAGTTCTGCTCATAACTTTATTTATCTTTTCTCTATGTTCTCAGGGTTTATTGTTTTCATCTTCTGATGTCAATTAAAACACTTGGTTATTCATTTTAATAAATCTTTTTACTTATAAAGATTTGAACTTTTGAAGATTCCAGCTTACTTGTACGTGTCTAAGGGTCAGGTCCTCTCCATTGTTGCTGGCCTAAGGCTTAGTTCACCATACAGCAATGTATATATTGACCTATTTTCCCCTCGACTTTCTGTGATTCCCTACATCTCACCTTTCTTTGCAGACAAGCCATTTGAAATACCCTTAACGTATTTCACAGCCAATAAGTCTTTGAAATAATGTGTATTTTTTTAGAGAAATCTTCTTCTATAATTAGGCAGAAAATCTGACCTGCCATAGTTTTCAAAACAGCATAATTTCACTCTTCTCAATGATTAATCTGTTGTATTACACAACCTTGGAGTATTTAGCTTTATCAATGACATGTCCTTGAAAAATGTTTTAGAGATCCTACCAGTCTTTGAAAACATCCTTGTGCCTTGTTTCAGTTCCAGTTTTATGTATATTTTCTGCCTTGCACCCGATTATTCCTACATCTGATGGATGGCCTTGGGAATCTAATTCTGGTATTGATGGTTTTGGCTGATTGTCTCCCCTTGTAGCTGCTTTCTTCATTATTGTGTAAATTTAGATCATGAGCTCATGTTTAGCTAAACAGCTGACCTTGTAAGAGGCTTAGGTGTGAACGCTCGTAAGTTTCAGCAGAAAGTCGGCAAAGATTTATTTGTGTCCCTCCAATGAGTGGCCCGCAAGGACCCCGTTTTCTACAAGTGTTGGTCCAATACTCCCTCTAGAGGCAGGGGACTCAGACAGGGCTGCTTTGCGGCCCCCGATCTTGGGCAGGTGCCGTGGGCGGCCTTTGACCCGCGCCGGAGCCTCTCCGCGTGTGTCCCAGGGACCCATCTGCCTTCGAACTTCGGTCACATGGCAGGAAGCTACGATGCCCAGACCTATGCTTAGCTGTGCAGCGCGGTATACTGCGCGGACACGTTCCACACACACTTCAAGTAAGAGGGTGGCCTGAGTGGAAAGGTGAGAGTTTGGGCAGCTGTGCAGACAAAGAAGGCACCCTTTGGCCTGGGCCTAAAAGCTTGTGACACTCCACTGGTCCTGCCGGGCTCTGAGGGCCCTGCCCTGGGCCCCCTGCTCCCCTGCCCTTTGTTCAGTCAGAGCAGAGATGGCTACACCCACTCCCTCAGTGAGGGCAGTGTTCCAACCTCCCTCAGCCCCGCCCCCTCTCCGCAGGTTACCATGGACTACAGAGGCTGCATTCTGAGGCCAGGGCGTTCCGAGAATGCCAAGGGCAGACATCATGACCTTAAATGATTTCCTCTTGTGTCAGTGTTGGTAAACTTTAGGAGCTAGGAAATGGTCCACTTGACAGAAATGTTCAAATTTACTGGCATTTCATATATTCTCTGCTCTAACATTGTCCTGACTCTTTCTGTATATTCTTTACTTATGTTTTGGTTTTCCTTAATCAAAGTGTGTCTTTTAAATCTTTTCAAAGAAGATTGTTTGGACTTACTAAATCACCTGAATTTTATACGTTTTCTGTTGTATTAAGTTCTGCTCATATCTTTATTTATCTTTTCTCTATGTTCTCAGGGTTTATTGTTTTCATCTTCTGATGTCAATTAAAACACTTGGTTATTCATTTTAATAAATCTTTTTACTTATAAAGATTTGAACTTTTGAAGATTCCAGCTTACTTGTACGTGTCTAAGGGTCAGGTCCTCTCCATTGTTGCTGGCCTAAGGCTTAGTTCACCATACAGCAATGTATATATTGACCTATTTTCCCCTCGACTTTCTGTGATTCCCTACATATCACCTTTCTTTGCAGACAAGCCATTTGAATTACCCTAAACTTATTTCACAGCCAATTAGTCTTTGAAATAATGTGTATTTTTTAGAGAAATCTTCTTATATAATTAGGCAGAAAATCTGACCTGCCATAGTTTTCAAAACAGCATAATTTCACTCTTCTCAATGATTAATCTGTTGTATTACACAACCTTGGAGTATTTAGCTTTATCAATGACATGTCCTTGAAAAATGTTTTAGAGATCCTACCAGTCTTTGAAAACATCCTTGTGCCTTGTTTCAGTTCCAGTTTTATGTATATTTTCTGCCTTGCACCCGATTATTCCTTCATCTGATGGATGGCCTTGGGAATCTAATTCTGGTATTGATGGTTTTGGCTGATTGTCTCCCCTTGTAGCTGCTTTCTTCAATATTTTGTAAATTTAGATCATGAGCTCATGTTTAGCTAAACAGCTGACCTTGTAAGAGCCTTAGGTATGTACGCTCGTAAGTTTCAGCAAAAAGTCGGCAAAGATTTATTTGTGTCCCTCCAACGAGTGGCCCGCAAGGACCCCGTTTTCTACAAGTGTTGGTCCAATACTCCCTCTAGAGGCAGGGGACTCAGACAGGGCTGCTTTGCGTCCCCCGATCTGGGGCAGGGGCAGTGGGCAGACTGTGACCTGGGCAGGAGCCCCTCCACGTGTGTCCCAGGGACCCATCTGCCTGCGAACTTCGGTCACCTTGCAGGAAGCTGCGATGCCCAGAACTATGCTTAGCTGTGCAGCGCGGTGTACTGCGCGGACACGTTCCACACACACTTCAAGTAAGAGGGCGGCCTGAGTGGAAAGGTGAGAGTTTGGTCAGCTGTGCAGACAAAGAAGGCGCCCTTTGGCCTGGGCCTAAAAGCTTGAGACACTCCACTGGGCCTGCCGGGCCCTGAGGGCCCTGCCCTGGGCCCCCTGCTTCCCTGCCCTTTGTTCAGTCACAGCAGAAGTGGCCACACGCACTCCCTCAGTGAGAGCAGTGTTCCAACCTCCATCAGCCCCGCCCCCTCTCCGCAGGTTACCATGGACTACAGAGGCTGCATTCTGAGGCCACGGCGTTCCGAGAATGCCAAAGGCAGACATCATGACCTTAAATGATTTCCTCTTGTGTCAGTGTTGGTAAACTTTAGGAGCTAGGAAATGGTCCACTTTACAGAAATGTTCAAATTTACTGGCATTTCATATATTCTCTGCTCTAACATTGTCCTGACTCTTTCTGTATATTCTTTACTTATGTTTTGGTTTTCCTTAATCAAAGTGTGTCTTTTAAATCTTTTCAAAGAAGATTCTTTGGACTTACTAAATCACCTGAATTTTATACGTTTTCTGTTGTATTAAGTTCTGCTCATAACTTTATTTATCTTTTCTCTATGTTCTCAGGGTTTATTGTTTTCATCTTCTGATGTCAATTAAAACACTTGGTTATTCATTTTAATAAATCTTTTTACTTATAAAGATTTGAACTTTTGAAGATTCCAGCTTACTTGTACGTGTCTAAGGGTCAGGTCCTCTCCATTGTTGCTGGCCTAAGGCTTAGTTCACCATACAGCAATGTATATATTGACCTATTTTCCCCTCGACATTCTGTGATTCCCTACATCTCACCTTTCTTTGCAGACAAGCCATTTGAAGTACCCTAAACTTATTTCACAGCCAATAAGTCTTTGAAATAATGTGTATTTTTTAGAGAAATCTTCTTCTATAATTAGGCAGAAAATCTGACCTGCCATAGTTTTCAAAACAGCATAATTTCACTCTTCTCAATGATTAATCTGTTGTATTACACAACCTTGGAGTATTTAACTTTATCAATGACATGTCCTTGAAAAATGTTTTAGAGATCCTACCAGTCTTTGAAAACATCCTTGTGCCTTGTTTCAGTTCCAGTTTTATGTATATTTTCTGCCTTGCACCCGATTATTCCTACATCTGATGGATGGCCTTGGGAATCTAATTCTGGTATTGATGGTTTTGGCTGATTGTCTCCCCTTGTAGCTGGTTTCTTCAATATTGTGTAAATTTAGATCATGAGCTCATGTTTAGCTAAATATCTGACCTTGTAAGAGGCTTAGGTGTGAACGCTCGTAAGTTTCAGCAGAAAGTCGGCAAAGATTTATTTGTGTCCCTCCAATGAGTGGCCCGCAAGGAACCCGTTTTCTACAAGTGTTGGTCCAATAATCCCTCTAGAGGCAGGGGACTCAGACAGAGCTGCTTTGCGGCTCCCGATCTGGGGCAGGGGCAGTGGGCGGCCTGTGACCCGGGCAGGAGCCTCTCCGCGTGTGTCCCAGGGACCCATCTCCCTGCGAACTTCGGTCACCTGGCAGGAAGCTACGATGCCCAGACCTATGCTTAGCTGTGCAGCGCGGTATACTGCGCGGACACGTTCCACACAGACTTCAAGTAAGAGGGCGGCCTGAGTGGAAAGGTGAGAATTTGGGCAGCTGTGCAGACAAAGAAGGCGCCCTTTGACCTGGGCCTAAAAGCTTGTGACACTCCACTGGGCCTGCCGGGCTCTGAGGGCCCTGCCCTGGGCCCCCTGCTCCCCTGCCCTTTGTTCAGTCACAGCAGAGATGGCCACAACCACTCCCTCAGTGAGGGCAGTGTTCCAAACTCCCTCAGCCCCGCCCCCTCTCCGCAGGTTACCATGGACTACAGAGGCTGCATTCTGAGGCCGGGGCGTTCCGAGAATGCCAAGGGCAGACATGATGACCTTAAATGATTTCCTCTTGTGTCAGTGTTGGTAAACTTTAGGAGCTAGGAAATGGTCCACTTGACAGAAATGTTCAAATTTACTGGCATTTCATATATTCTCTGCTCTAACATTGTCCTGACTCTTTCTGTATATTCTTTACTTATGTTTTGGTTTTCCTTAATCAAAGTGTGTCTTTTAATTCTTTTCAAAGAAGATTCTTTGGACTTACTAAATCACCTCAATTTTATACGTTTTCTGTTGTATTAAGTTCTGCTCATAACTTTATTTATCTTTTCTCTATGTTCTCAGGGTTTATTGTTTTCATCTTCTGATGTCAATTAAAACACTTGGTTATTCATTTTAATAAATCTTTTTACTTATAAAGATTTGAACTTTTGAAGATTCCAGCTTACTTGTACGTGTCTAAGGGTCAGGTCCTCTCCATTGTTGCTGGCCTAAGGCTTAGTTCACCATACAGCAATGTATATATTGACCTATTTTCCCCTCGACTTTCTGTGATTCCCTACATCTCACCTTTCTTTGCAGACAAGCCATTTGAAATACCCTTAACGTATTTCACAGCCAATAAGTCTTTGAAATAATGTGTATTTTTTAGAGAAATCTTCTTCTATAATTAGGCAGAAAATCTGACCTGCCATAGTTTTCAAAACAGCATAATTTCACTCTTCTCAATGATTAATCTGTTGTATTACACAACCTTGGACTATTTAGCTTTATCAATGACATGTCCTTGAAAAATGTTTTAGAGATCCTACCAGTCTTTGAAAACATCCTTGTGCCTTGTTTCAGTTCCAGTTTTATGTATATTTTCTGCCTTGCACCCGATTATTCCTACATCTGATGGATGGCCTTGGGAATCTAATTCTGGTATTGATGGTTTTGGCTGATTGTCTCCCCTTGTAGCTGCTTTCTTCAATATTGTGTAAATTTAGATCATGAGCTCATGTTTAGCT